>NC_071988.2:180605000-181855000 GCF_028885655.2 Pongo abelii | reverse complement strand
CATTTTATATTAAGGACTTCACAATTAGAGCACCTCTTTCCCGATTTTAGAATCCATATCAAATAATATTAGGGATTGAAATTACATTATGAAACATCTAGTAAAGCCCTTTCATTTTATAGATAAGAAACAAGGTCAAGAAGAGATCAGTCTCCTCAAACAGCCTTCTTCATTGAAATTACAACTTTATTTGTTTATGTCCTCATTCAAAATGATTTTTGAACAATTGAATGGCCTTTATTTGCATCTACAGGGACTTATGATAGTATACATGAGACCTAAAGAATTCTTCTTAATCAACAAAAAAAGGTTTCAGTAAGATTTCTTATGCAAATTGTGAGAAAATGCTTTTATTTCTCGGTCTAGTGTCAGATACTCTTCCCTTTGTTGATTATAGGTAGATGTTTATTCCCTTTACTTGGTTTCCTTTGGCATATCTTTGAATGCAAAGTTAGGTTTATCTTAGTGTACTCTTTCACCATTTTATAAATGTGTTTCTGAGTCACCAGATAAGTTACCCTTGTTGTATCTCCTTACCCTGAAATGTGAAATCCAGTTCGTAAAGGAAACCATCAGGAGCAATACTCATGCCAGGAATTTATTCCACAACCTACAAATCTGTCAAACAAATTTTTCCTATTGAAATCTATAAGCATGATTTCCAAATCTACTTTTATTTTCAAAGACTGATAATGAAATAGTATACAGTAGTTTGAGGAAAATAAATTTTAAAAGGATAGGCTAAGAATCAAAAATCCAAGACATTATTCTTACTCTTATGTGATTCTCATCAAGTCATTTCATTTTTTAAGCTTGTCATATTTATTGACAGCCTTGAGCTAATAATACCTGTCCTGCTCACCTCACATGGTTGATTTGAGATTAAATATGATAATGAATGTGAGGCTGCTTTGTTAGCTATTAGTCACTACCAATTAAGCTGTTTACTTACTCATGCATTCATTTATCTAGCAGTTTTGAGCTTCTTTCCTATGTCAGGTTCTCTGCCAAACACTGAGTATATAAAATTGGTCCAAAATATATGAACCATGGCAGTGTAGACCTTAATGTCTAATAGAGGAGCTAGGCATTAACCAAAAACACAGAAATAAGTATATAATCAAATTGTGATCAGCTGAAGGGAAAGACCAGGGTACTATGAAAAATAATAAGAGTGGAGACCTGCCTTAGATCTAGGAAAAGTCAATACCATAGAAAGAAAGATGAGCAGGAAATAGACAAGGAGCTGGGGATGAAAAGCACTCCAGGCTTAGGACACAATATATATAAATGCCAAAAAAAGGAATAATTTTCAGTTTTCCAGGAATAAATAGCAGATAGAAGAGAATGGTGTAAAATAATGTCAGAGAGACAGGAAGGGGCCAAATCACCCAGAAAATTGTATTCTTGTGAAGAATTTTGGTTTTTATTCTACGTACAATGGAAAGCCATTGATGTGTATGAAGCAATTGACTTACATAATATGAACAGTGCTTGTAAAGAAACACTTCTGTGTGAAGTGTATGTGAGATCTACTTTTGGGATCAAAATAAAAAAGAATGGATAATGAATTCAAAATTGACACACAGTGAGGGAAAACCAAATATCAATGTTTTATTTCTTGATTAAGGAATATCTGGGTGAAGGTGCTATGAACGGCAATGGGAATGTTAGATAATAACAACGGTTTCAAGGGAAGATCAAGAGTAAAGAGTTTATCTGGCAACTTGCTAAGATTATAAGTGTATATTATCATGATATACAAAGCTACACAGATAAAACTGAGGCCCAAAATTCTGATATAATTATGCTATATTTTAAATGTGTCCCCTTCAAAATTTGGGTGTTATCAACGTGACAGTATTAAGAAGTGGGACTTTTAAGAGGTCTTTACAAAAGAGCCTTTACACAGCCTTCCTCCCTCCAGAAGACGCAGCTTGCAAAGCACCACCTTGAAAGCAGAGACTGGACCTCACCAGATGCCAGCACCTTGATCTTGGACTTCCTACTGTCCAGAAATGTGAGAAAATAACTTTCTGTTTTGTATACATTACCCAGTCCAGGGTATTTTGTTGTAGCAGCACAAAGACAATCTGGTTAGTTCATGATGTTACTAAATCTCCCCTTTTTTGAGTTGAATTGCTCCAAATATGCTTGCACAACTTCGGCATAAATGAAAACTTTCAATCAGTATTGTTCACTTTAGTACAGCTTGATTAGGATTATAAGATTCACAATTTCTTATGTGCAGTTCCAAGATCTAAAAATTCTGAAATCTAATAGTGTTTTTGCAACTCATCTATCAGCAACAAGACCTAACCTAACCAAATCTGGTAACAAAACCCACACTGATATGATGTAAGGCTTTATAGTCTTTATTTAATCCTACTTAGCTTGACTATTTGCATGTTACATCACATAAATAAAAACACATTTGATTACAAAGTTGTCACAGATCCTACTGGCACTGGTACGTAGAATCTGATATAAGAAACTTATTGCCTATCTAAAATCTTGAAAGTTCTGAATCCAGATGTCCATCTGGCCCAAGGATTTCTGATAACAGAATGTGAGCCAATGGTAATATTCAACTTCTTGGGAATCACTGAACATCTGTCAAGCAAACATCCAATTTATTCCGCCTACAAGTAGAGTGCATGGCACATAGTAGACACTTTGCATTTTTGAGGAAAAAGCTGCTGATTTTATAACACTTTTTAGAGCACATAAATTGTCTCTTCTATACTTTCCAGAGAGGACCTTCTAGATTTAGTATTTTTATTGAGTTAATTAACAAGATCCATATCCCATTATAATAAACCTCTTGGCAAAGGCATCTAACACTCACTATCTTATTTTAATAACTGCAATCTTTTCTTACAGCTTATCTACCAGCAGAGCCAATGCTACAAATTTTGCTTCCTTCTCTAAGTGCTGACTGTGCAACATTTTTTACATGGACCTTGCTCCTCACTAAATTAGACAAAAGCAGTGGCAAGAGATAGAATGTGTACCAGGTGTGCAGTGGACAATTTGAGGTTGAGAAGAATAAACAGACAAGAACTTTTGGATTTAAATGTTGTCAACCAAAACAGGCTATATTGTGTACCCATGGCAGATTCATATTAAGCTCCCTGAACTTCAGAAACTAAAGTTATATGCAAACCCAGCATAATTCATGTATGGTAAACTGTATTTATAGTGTAAATACAAAAATGTTAAGGCACATTGAAATATCTTTCAAGATCTCTGTTTATTTTTCTCATATCTTTTCCTTAGTCTTGTGAGTAACTTAATATTTGTACCAAATTGATTTCCCTGTTCCTTGTAATTTTTTGTTTTGTATGAATGCCATAATTTAGACAAGTATGAATGCAATTATCTCTTTTGTCTTTATGATTACCTTTATGAATATCTGATTTTTACCTTATTCAAAGACCTGTGGGTTAATATTAGAACTTTTAAAGAAATAATGTAAGCCTATTAATATTTTGCCTGTTAAGTAAAATCAAATTTTGCAGGAAGAAAATTCCTTACAAACCAGTTGTTTTGAGAAAGGACTTCTCAGATGCTTTTATAGAAGTATAGCAAAGATTAAGCCTTGAAGACTCAGATAATTCAGTAGTCTCTTAAAAGAGAGAAAGCACCCTTTATTATTGAGAAAATGAGGCCATAATAACCATTACTTTACAAAATAGGGTAACTAAATTAAAAGCCTTCTTTTGCCCAAGGAAATTATGAGGAAAAGAAAAAAAAGATGATGAGGGGAGAAACAAATGGTCAAATATCTGCATCTGATGTCCTTCCCTGGAGTTTCATTTCAGTGAACAGAAAATGCATTCCATGGTTTGTTGGGTATTCGTGTATTGCCACCAATCCTGACTTTCCATCTAAGAATGTGAAAAGTCCTTCTTTCAAACCGCTCTAAACCAACCCAAGGAACAGCTCTTTGATTCCTCTTTGGTGTGGATGAACTCTGTAAGTGTCAGCTTGAGGAGGCAGCTAAGGAATCTATTTACAAAAACAGAGTGCTTTGTAGCAAGAACTGCATAAGAGAAAACTCTATGCCCACTCACGCTTTGAATGAATTTAAATAACAGCAAAAAGTCACAGAGATCCAAGGTTGTGGTGAGATTGAGCTTTACCCAAACAGAAAGTGACAACATTACAAGTTACTCTGTCCTCAGAACTAAATGCTAATCCCTATGTGACAAGCAGCAACCAAGTGAATTTGGCCTATGAGACAGAAACAGCAGGACACCCCCCACCCTGCCATTAGGACACATAAGCCACAACCTCTCCCCAGAGATTATTTAGTCATCATTATTTGGGATCACAAAATACCACGTATTTGGAGTTGAAAAAAAAAATGGGCATAAAACACTGTTTCTCCACGATTCTTTCATTTCTCGAATTTCTTTCTGAGTATACATACACAAAACTTCTAATAATTACAGTGAAACTAGATAAGTATTATTATTATTATTATTATTATTTTAGATGGAGTCTCTCTCTGTCACCCAGGCTGGAGTGCAGTGGCGCGATCTTGGCTCACTGCGACCTCTGCCTCCTGAGTTCAAACGATTCTCCTACCTTAGCCCCCTCAAGTAGCTGGGATTACAGGCACCTGCCACCATGCTGGCTTAGTAGAAACGGGTTTCACCATGTTGATCAGGCTGGTCTCGAACTCCTGACCTCAGGTGATCCACACACTTCAGCCTCCCAAAGTGCTGGGATTACAGGCGTGAGCCACTGTGCCCGGCCAATTATTTTTGTAATTAGTTCAAAATTGGTCTACTAAATCAAAAGGCTATGGCCAACTCACATATCTGAAGACCGCTAATACGCCTATCATTATACAACTATTTTGTAATCATCATTCAAATGTTCTTGCCAGCAAAATATATAAGGGGAAAAATTAACTTCACCAAAGAACTATAAAATGGAAACTCCAAAAAAAGCCATCAGAGTCAGCTATGTTGTTTTAAGAAGATACTTTATATTCTCTTATCCTTCAATCTCAAACAGCATTTCAGTCATAAACTCAAGTTGCTGTTATAGGCAACATTTATTGAGCACTTGATATTAATAGGGCCCTCTGTATATTCTGCTTTCCAATGCATCTTGTTATTAAATATATTCACTCAACATATATTTTTTGCTCACTGTCAACTACATGCCAGGAACTGTGCTAGTTACTAGATAAAGAATCATGTCCGAGACTAGACAGTATCCAGACAGATACTATCTCTGTCCTCATTCAACTTAACTTTTCACGGAGAATGCAGACACAAAAGAAAGCAAACTGATAAATAATAAAATAACTTCAATTTGTAGTATTAACATAGAAACACACAAGAGATAAATCACATAAAAGAATCTTCTTTAGTTTGGGCAGTCACGGAAGACCTCCAAGGAAAACATCTTTAACCAGAGGCCCAAAGTGACAAAACAATGTAATAAGTTTGAGTGAAGTATAGGGTGAGGGGTGAGCAGAGCATGCCAAGCAAAGGGCATGCCTTATGCCAAACACCCAAGGCCCGGAAGAGCTTGGGGTCATACAGAACTGAAGGAAAAATAGTTTGGCTTGAGTGTGAGAAACTAGAAGGAGTGCAGCAAAAGACCTGTTTGGCAAGATATGCACCAAGCAACCATAAAGAGTTTTGTGAGCCGTGGAAATAAATATGTATTATATTTTAAGTTCAATAGGAAAACCCTACAGAACATAAAACAAAAGAATGGGGCAATCCAAATTAGGTGCTGAGGAGGTCACAGTTGCGACACTGTGGAGATTGGGCAGGAGGGACACAGGATGGAAAAAGTCATAGATAGATTACATGCTCTGGGAGCAATCTAGGCAGGAGATAACTGGCATTTGACGAAGGAGGTGGTACCACCATTTGATGAAGGAGATAGAAGGAAGAGGATGAAGTTAGATTTTGGAAATTCAATCGGCAGGTCTATTCATAAATTCAATGTTGGGGTATGAAGGGGGAAGAAATCAAGTATAATTTCTTTGCAGAGAAAAGAGTAATTTGAAGTTTGATAAACTTTATTTAGATATCTTTGAGAAATCCAAGTGGAGATGAATCACTTAAAAGATAGGCAAGTCTAAAGCACACAGAAGAGGCCTGGACTAGAGACTTCATTACCATGAAAGTGGGTTAAAATCCATGAGAACTGAAGAGACTGCCCAAGGAGAGCAAATAGTAAAATTAAGAATTTTTAATATGTTGCCAGAAACACCAGACAGCCCTTTGACATACGTGATGTTATATTATTACTTATCACTAAGTGCTGAAACTAAAACTTAGTAAAGGTCACACAACTTGCCCAAAGGTTATACAACTATTACGAAACTCAAAGTTCATTTCAGTCCAGAGCCAAGCTCTGACGCAAAGTGATTCAAACCCAGACTCCAATTGAACACCACCAAACAAGCAAACAACAGCAATCAAACCCACCCACAGTTCTGATTGTATTTTTTCAGGGATCTTGATTCTAATTTACCTAAAATTTCCTGAGCATGACAGGTTATATGTTTAGTATATTTTCTAAGTTTAAATTGATACATTATGGAAGATAGAACCATCTGGTTTCTCACATTCATCTACGGAGAAACCCTGTTTACTAATTCCTTACAAAGTGAAGGAGCTGGCTCCCCACAGAGCTAACATATGTGACCTTCTAGGCCTCACTTTATACAGCTGCCACTGTATTCACCATTAAAATATAAGACCTCAATTGCTATTGCCTCTTGTTTGCTACAATTTAGCAAGATTATTGGTTTGTGTTGTGTGGAAAGTTAAATAACTCATCCTTAAAATTTCAAATCAATCTAATTTATATTTAATACATGCCATGGGGTACTTATTTCTCAAATAAGTTATCAGTGAACATAAAAAAGGTTTGTGGTTTTAATTTTTAGTTCCCAAAAGTTAATGAGGTTCAAAAAAGTTGTAAAAAGGCTAATCATTATTTTAAAGATATCATTTCCATCCCATTCCACAACGTGGTTTAGTTTAAATGTGGTTTTGCAGTCAAAACTTTTTGAATAAGAATTTGAAGAAAGTTCTGTATAAATATTCTTCACTTTTTTAAGAAGATTTGTCACAATCACGTTTCTAACAACTTTCAACAATGTAAAAACAGGCTACCTTGAGGACATAAGAATAAAAAGATATACTACCTTCTCAAGATTCCAGGGATCGAATAGAAGCACATTTCACAAGACTTCTTAAATATACAATGCTGCCTGGAATGGGTTATAAAAATCCATTTCCCATATTATCAAAACTTTAAAAGTTTGAAATATTCATGTTCAGAGTTATACACGTATTATAAAAGCTTCAGAAACTGAAAACCTCATTTTTGATCCAGGAATTTTCATATGGTTCAATGGATGGTAACTACTACAGTAAAACATGAGTATTTTGGCCCTCCACAAAAAGACTGGAATATATTACTAACTAAGTCTGAATAGATCATATGGGTCTATCCAGGAGCCTATTTTAAAAGTTGACATATTTTCAAACGCAATCTAGTAGACCCAATCTGAACTCTGTAAAATGCATATGCACAGGAACAAATGTGTCACACTTGAAGCACAATACATTATTCACAAACACACCCTAAGCATTTCTTACAGATTTATGCAGTAATTTATATGGAAAAAAATACATACATCTCAAGATTTCCATCCCATTCCAGCTACCTTACACTCATACCACTCTAACCAATGTATTCTAAAAAGTAACCATAAAAAAGAAAGTAAATCTGTATGGCTTACCGTGGGGAAAAAAAAATATTTACAAAAAGATGAGCTGAAACTTATTCAGAAAATGATGTTTAATATGACAATGACCAAGACTAATATTTCCTCTTATAAAATGATAATCAGTTGCAAATATTGAACTTAGTACTTATAGTTTTCACTATTCCTGAGACAAGAAAAACTTATGCATATCTAAAGTATTGTATCAGTAAACTTGTAAGTAGGCCAAAACAGTAAAAGAAGAGGATTAAGTTCCTCTGACTAAAGGTAATGCACCTGGATTTAATAGCTACTGACTGAATGGAGTTTAATTTTGTTTTTGCAGCAGGAATAATGGCTTCTCAGGGAATTTCAGCCTTTAATAAGAATAGTACATTCAACAAAAGGAATATATTTAGATCTCTTCACTTGACCCCCTAATTGAAATAGTTTTTGTTTTATAATTTTAGAATGATTGCACAAAGGAGTTAAGTTTTATATCTTCTCAAGTCTTTATTTTCTTATCTTTAGAGAAAATATCAAGAAAGATGAAATGAGTTAAAGATGTATCAAGAATGCCTACAGCTCTGCTGAGAATTGCACATATTGCTGCTGCTTCTAATTTAGATTAAATGCAAAGAAATACTTTCTGATACTGCTTTCTTTGATATAAAAAGTATTTATACACTGACTTCCACAAGGGTTGAACTAGGTTACAGTCCCACCAACAGTGTAAAAGTGTTCCTATTTCTCCACATCCTCTCCAGCACCTGTTGTTTCCTGACTTTTTAATGATTGCCATTCTAACTGGTGTGAGATGGTATCTCATTGTGGTTTTGATTTGCATTTCTCTGATGGCCAGTGATGGTGAGCATTTTTTCATGTGTTTTTTGGCTGCATAAATGTCTTCTTTTGAGAAGTGTCTGTTCATGTCCTTCGCCCACTCTTTGATGGGGTTGTTTGTTTTTTTCTTGTAAATTTGTTGGAGTTCATTGTAGATTCTGGATATTAGCCCTTTGTCAGATGAGTAGGTTGCGAAAATTTTCTCCCATTTTGTAGGTTGCCTGTTCACTCTGATGGTAGTTTCCTTTGCTGTGCAGAAGCTCTTTAGTTTAATTAGATCCCATTTGTCAATTTTGGCTTTTGTTGCCATTGCTTTTGGTGTTTTAGACATGAAGTCCTTGCCCATGCCTATGTCCTGAATGGTATTGCCTAGGTTTTCTTCTAGGGTTTTTATGGTTTTAGGTCTAACATTTAAGTCTTTAATCCATCTTGAATTGATTTTTGTATAAGGTATAAGGAAGGGATCCAGTTTCAGCTTTCTACATATGGCTAGCCAGTTTTCCCAGCACCATTTATTAAATAGGGAATCCTTTCCCCATTTCTTGTTTTTCTCAGGTTTGTCAAAGATCAGATACTTGTAGATATGTGGCATTATTTCTGACGGCTCTGTTCTGTTCCATTGATCTATATCTCTGTTTTGGTACCAGTACCATGCTGTTTTGGTTACTGTAGCCTTGTAGTATAGTTTGAAGTCAGGTAGCATGATGCCTCCAGCTTTGTTCTTTTGGCTTAGGATTGACTTGGCAATGCGGGCTCTTTTTTGGTTCCATATGAACTTTAAAGTAGTTTTTTCCAATTCTGTGAAGAAAGTCATTGGTAGCTTGATGGGGATGGCATTGAATCTGTAAATTACCTTGGGAAGGATGGCCATTTTCATGATATTGATTCTTCCTACCCATGAGCATGGAATGTTCTTCCATTTGTTTGTATCCTCTTTTATTTCCTTGAGCAGTGGTTTGTAGTTCTCCTTGAAGAGGTCTTTCACATCCCTTGTAAGTTGGATTCCTAGGTATTTTATTCTCTTTGAAGCAATTGTGAATGGGAGTTCACTCGAAGTCAGTGTGGCGATTCCTCAGGGATCTAGAACTAGAAATTCCATTCGACCCAGCCATCCCATTACTGGGTATATACCCAAAGGACTATAAATCATGCTGCTATAAAGACACATGCACATGTATGTTTACTGCCGCATTATTCACAATGGCAAAGACTTGGAACCAACCCAAATGTCCAACAATGATAGACTGGATTAAGAAAATGTGGCACATATACACCATGGAATACTATGCAGCCATAAAAAATGATGAGTTCATGTCCTTTGTAGGGACATGGATGAAATTGGAAATCATCATTCTCAGTAAACTATCGCAAGAACAAAAAACCAAACACCGCATATTCTCACTCATAGGTGGGAATTGAACAGTGAGAACACATGGACACAGGAAGGGGAACATCACACTTCGGGGACTGTTGTGGGTTGGGGGGAGGGGGGAGGGATAGCATTGGGAGATATACCTAATGCTAGATGACGAGTTGGTGGGTGCAGCGCACCAGCATGGCACATGTATACATATGTAACTTACCTACACATTCGGCACATGTACCATAAAACCTAAAGTATAATAATAATAATAATAATAAAAGAAAAAAAAAGTATTTATAAAGGGAGGTAGTGAATTTTTGCTCTGAAAACTTCTAAAAACCTTATTTTTCTTTGTTTGTGACTGTGTACAAATGGCCTTGTCAATAGACAAGGAAATTGCTAGATCCAGCTCTAAAATAATGAGAAAACCCCATAGCCAATTGCCACAAACTATGTTATTATTTTATAGTCACAAATAATTCTAGATGATCTTTCACGGTTCTGTTAGAGCTACTATCCCACTGTAAATCAGAAAATGATAATCCTGTTATTATGGATGTTTCTCTTTAAAAGCTATCTACTGATAGACACTGAAATCTCCTCAAGAAACAGTTGCCTGGCTCAGGTTTTCTTTGTTTTCTTCTCAGAATTATATATATGGCATGAGATCAACCCCACATATTGTTATCATCTGCAAAAAAAAAAAAAACCACACATAGGAGACTTAATAAAGGAATGTATCTGTTTGGAGGGAAGGTAACCATTCTCAGAGTTGACCATGTGAATGATGCTATAAAGCATAAAAATGAAGTGAGTAGAAAGGCCATTAATACTCTCAATTTGAAACATAAATACCCAAATCCACATGGCATGTATAAGCAGCATACTGAGATTTATTATCCCATTTGTTCAGAGTCCATTGTTTCATGGCACAAAACAATACAGTGATGAGATTCACATATTTACAGCACCTGTTTGGTCTATAGGATTTGAACAAATCAGGAATTTGAATCAAATAAGGGATAACACAAGTCCCTTACCATCCTAGGAGAAAGGAAATAATAAAACCATGGATAGAAGATGGTTAAGCTACTAAAGAGCTTTAGGGCACCAGGCCTGGGAGGATATTTAGTCATCCACAATTTATTAATCAGTGCCGGTAACTCCTGATGTAAGCTAAAATGGAAGTTTCAAAAGCGAGCATTTTACTTGATGGGAAGTACAGTTTTCTATTTGAATAAAAGTTGATTCTGCTCATTTGTATCAAAGACAAATAGAAAGAAATGGATACCTTTATGACTGAACTATTCAGAGAAAAGATTTGCAGAGACTTTGAGTGGAAGCTCAAACTGTAGGAGTCAAGAATGTTCTTAATGATGTGGGCATCACCGAATCAAGGGTTAAACCTGAGCACCTAAAAGGCCCTCACCCAAATTATCTCCCAGAAGCATGATTCTCATATTTCAAGATGCAGCAATGCAAATCCATTCTCTTCTATTCACTTGTTTCTTGACCTTGGGCAAGTGGTAACTTCTTTAACCCAAATGATATTAAGATGAAATGAAACACTGCATTTAAAGCACTCAAGAGCACCGGGCACATATTAAATATTTTAATAAGTATATTAGTGAGAGATGTAGTTAAGAGCTTCTTTCTCCGCAACGATTCCCTGTGCCAATCAATTTTAATACAGACAAGGGTAGAGTGAAAAGGAGAATTCACAAGCCCCGGCAAACAAGGCTACCCTGGGAGACAGGCAATGATTAGAGTGGAAAAACCCAGAACAGAACAGACAGAGGTGTAAGAGGACATTAAGGAACTAAGGAGGGGACAAAAAAGAAAGAAGATTTAACAGACAGAAGTGTAAGAGGACATTAAGGAACTAAGGAGGGGACAAAAAAGAAAGAGGATTTAACAGACAGAGGTTTAAGAAGACATTAAGGAACTAAGGAGGGGATAAAAAGAAAGAGGATTAAACATGCCAGAAAAGCTGGGTATATAAAAAGAGAGAAAAAAAAAGCATTAAAAAAAACAACAGTTTATTTGATCACATTAAAATTAAAAGCTACTTTATGAGAAATATATGTGAGAACAAAGTTAAAACAAACCTAAAGTGGCTAAACAAAAATCAATACTAGAAAGTGCTTTCTCTACATCTTCATTAAAGAAGTTTTTTAATCCCTAAGGAAAAAAAAATGCACCTTAGAAGGAAAAAGATGGTCAAATTCATAAATTCATAATTCAGAAAGAACGAAAAAAGGCCCATATGCATATCAAAAATGTTCAACCTCACTTGTAAACAAAGAATTGCTTTTTAAAGCAACAATGAGAAGCCTTTTATTTTTAATTTTAAAATCAGAAACCTCTTTTTTTTTTAAAGTATCCATTACCGTTGAGTTAAAATAAGCATTTTTTCTACACTGCTATTGTGAGTATAAATTAAGTGAAATATTTCTTAGGATAATTGAGAAGAAATCTAAATATGGTTAATATTATGACCTTGAAATGATGACCAGACAGCTGGGCACACACTTAAACTACCTTCCCCAGCTTACCTATCAATTTGGTGTGGTTTGGCTATGACCACATTCCAGCAATGGAGCATGAGTAGATTCGAGGCCACTTCCTGGTGAGGCCCATATGAAGCTTCCATACAATACAATATTCTGCTTCCCTTCCCCAATCTGTTGGCTGTATGTCATCTCCCAAGGTGACCACTGAAGGCGTGCATTGACATTGACAAGGGTAAAACCTGTCACCATGATCCTGGAATGTGAAGAATGGCATTACTTCTGTGCTACCCCCCAAAACCACACTTCACCGTGATTGGTCTTTGTGTGAACAAAAAAGCATACCCAGTTAATCACTAATACTTTGGGGTTTAATTGTTATAGCAGCTAGTGCAGCTAAAATAGATCTTTATTTTTACTTCTATAATTAATCCAAATTATATTTAAGGATATATATTTATACACTATAATATAAAGAAACATAAGAATTACCTAAAAATTTTAAAAAATTAGCAACAGAACATTCTTTTAATAGATTATCCCACAGGAATTAAAATCATGTTTGATTTTATGGGGAAATGTATACAGACCATTAGGTCTGTAGTCTGTAAGACTTATGATCACAATTTACACATATCCTATATAACCACAGTTATTTTGGAATGTTGTAATTATACAAGTAATTTTACATTATCTATTTTTTATTATCAAAACATTTTAGTTAAATTCAGAAAAACACCCCATGAATATTATATTAAAAGATGAGGGGAAAGAAGAAGAAAAGAAAGAAGAGGAAAAAGGTCAAAGTTTGTGTATACAGTAATATACTTCACAATTTTGCCATGGCTGTCATTTGCACATGAGTATAAATCTTCCCAAGCAATGTGCTACCAGTGGGGCACAGATGTGCTGAGATATTAATCCTCTCAGCCCTGGGCAGCCTGGTAAGGCTCAGGGCCGTGGAAGCCCCCAGGTGGTCTCCTCAAGTAACCCAAGCACTGGGGATAAGGTAACAGCAGCCTTGCTAACCAAAGCCTGGGTGTTTAGTTATACATTTTCTCCTCATTTAAATCAAACAGAGCTGATGTATTTCATATACAAAATCAAAGAGAAAATTAATAAAACATTTTAAAAGTGTGCTACATTCATAAAAATAGTGCAATATGTTATCAGTCAGAAAATAACTAGAAAGTGAAACAGATTTTTCTTATTTGACTGTGTTTTGATGAGCATGAATGAAGTATCTGAAGATAAAACACTTTCTAAAGCTCTAGGACACATACTGAACTTGACAGAATATTAGCATATGAATGAGGGGGGAGTACATTTAAAAGAGTTTCTTATCCTACTCTACCACTATGTGATATTTAATAAGCTCCAATGAGTACATTGGTCCCATTGAAATATACTTCATGAACATAAAACTGTATGCTAAATGCTTTGCCAGAAATAAAAGAAACCCCAACATAATCATGCACACCTGCTAGTGATGATTAAATAAGAAAAAAAACAAAAAACAAAAAACCCAGCATTGAAATGTATGTCTTACAAAGAATTATACATTACTCTTTCCCTTGCATGTTCCAGCCCCCATCCCACCCCCCAAAAAAAGAAAAAAAAAAACCCAGTGAATTAGTCTTAGGTTTTCATCTTATTTTACAGACATTATAGTTAGTATACTACATTTTTAAAGTAAAAAAAGATAAATTTAGATTCTCCTTAGAAATGCTCTTGCGGTAAATTAGAAACAGAAATGCATTAAAGAACCAATTTTCTGCTTTGGAAATATGTATTTTTTAAAGCCCTTAAACCCAGAAATGACCTAGAATTTGTGGAGATCCTCAATTCTGGGGAGAATTGTGGTAGGAAGAGCATTCCTGCATCCAGAGAAGTAAAGAACTTCTCTGCCCATCCCCAACAAAACAGACCAGCGCAAACAGCTATCTATAGACCAAGGTGGCCTGGGTGGATCCTAAATGGAGTCGCTGGGTGCCCTTCGTTGGTGGGTCCAGCATCCTGCACTCTCCTCACACGACATTTGGCGCCTTGTGCTGCATAATGACTGCCTGGTCACTGATTCGTATTCTCCAGTGAATGATAACTGCCCTCCGTGTGGAAAGAACTCATGTCTCTAAAGTCCATCATTGTATCCTCAGGTACTAGCCTTCTATTTGTACCTATACTCAATAAATATGTGTGTATTAATGAACTCATTCATTTATTCATACAATCCACAAATAGTTACTTAACAGATATTATGTAGCACGTACTAACTCAAGCACTGGGGATAAGGTAACAAATAAAATATAGCATTTTATAGAAAAATACAGCCTAGGAGACAGCAAAGAAATCAGCAGAGAGAAGCACTGTTTTCAAGGAGGGTAGCAGCAGAACAATAAGCTCCATCTTGCACTGGCTCTTTAAGACCTTAGGGAAAGGAGACTAGAGACACATGTAAAAGGCCCCAAGAACTCCCAGTACAGGAACAGGAGACGCTGATTAGAAAACTACGATGCTACAGGATCTACAAGCAAGTGAAATGTGAGCACAGATGGTAATATGACCTAACTAGTAACCACAGAATAGTGAGGCCTGAGGAGGTTGATGTTATATAAGACATTGATCACATTGTTGTGTATGCCACGAAAGCCTTAATCATGGAATGTTCCAAAAGAAATATCTCCACTAAATGAAATATATCAGTTTTTGCTGTTCATAAACCCAGACATTGACATTTTTTTCCAACTTTTAAGTTCAGGGGTACATGTGCAGGATGTGCAGTAAACATGTGCCATGACAGTTTGCTGCACAGATCATCCCATCACCCAGGTATTAAGCCCAGCATTCATTAGCTATTCTTCCTAATGCCCTTCCCCCAACCCCCGACCCTCCGACAGCCCCCAGTGTGTGTTGTTCCCCCTCCATGTGTTCTCGTCATTCAACTTCCACTTAAAAGTGAGAACATGTGGTATTTGGTTTTGGGTTCCTGCATTAGTTTGCTGAGGATAATGGCCTCCAGCTGCAACCATGTCCCTGCAAAGGACATGATCTCCTTCCTTTTTACAGTTGCATAGTATTCCATGGTGTATATGTACCACATTTTCTTTATCCAGTCTATTATTGAGAGGCACTTAGGTTGATTCCATGTCTTTGCTATTGTGAATAGTGCTGCAATGAACATACGCATGTATGTATCTTTATAATAGAATGATTAATATTCCTTTGGGTATATACCCAGTAATGGGATTGATAAACCCAGACATTTAGCTGAAATAAAATCTGGAGCAATTTTTTTCTCTCAGTATTTCAAATGTTCTTCATGCTTTAAAAAGGCACATAAAATTTCAAGTTAGGAGTCATTTATCAATATTGGTTGTCAAAAAGAAAGTGAATCTAGTACCCAAGAAATGCTGCTGCTTCTACACATGTGTCCTATAGTTTGTGATGCTTTTAATTATAATAAAAAATAAAACATGAAGACAGATAAGAAGAAACAGAAAACTAAAGACTAACCAAAATGTGTGTTAATATGATTTGTTAAAATATGAGCATCAAACACAAAGTGCTCAATTAGGAAGACGGATAATGCCAACCTTTGAAACAAAAACAAGGAGATGGGAAGTCTTGTTTAATACAAGTGAAAGTATAAACACTCTCTCTGGAATGCAATCTGGCAAAGCATATTGAAATTAAGGATGCCTATTTCCTGACATACAGAACTCTGATTTAAAGGTATGAAATCCAGATCAACATTCAGAATAAGTCCAAAATGTTCAGTGCTGCATTATTGTGGCAGCAAGGGGTTGGGGACAGTTTAAGTATTCATCAGTAAAGGAGTGAATGTTAAAATGTAGTAGATGCATGTGATGGATATTATCATGCAGTAATTTGAAACAAAAAATCTGATTATTCTCTTAGAATATTATAAATCTTAAAAACAAAAATAAATTTAACAAACAAAATAAAACCTATAGTACCATAACATTTGTGAAAATTAAAACCTCTCTGTCCACAAACAAATACTGCTTATTTTACAAGAATTCAAAAATAGTTGAGAACATACATGGAACATATTACTAGAGTGGATGGTAGAAATAAGGGATAAAGGAAAAAATATTAAATAAATAAAATGAGAAGACCTGGAATGGACCAGCCATGACAATTGTTATGAAATTAATACTAGAGTTAACGCAACTCTCTGCACCTGTGGATATTATACACATGTACTATATCAGTACATACAAGCATATAAGACCCCTTTGTGCTTTTCCCCCTTCCTGAATCACTGTGTATACCCATATCACATATCTAGTATGCAGACAAATACAGATACAGATTCATTTATAGATAAAGACATAGACATAGATTAGATATCGCCTGACCCACTGAAGTTTTGTATACTGATTATATGGACCAAGGATGTTCCCAGGATTCAAGACTTTCAGTGCTAAAACCAGCAAAGTCCCAGGAAAACCAGGATGACTTGATCATGCTACTTGTTCACCTGATGAACAAGTTAGATAGCACATCCTCACCTCTGCAATAAGAGCTTCCTCCCACAGATCTCTCTTATTGGCTTTCACCCTGTTCTTTAAAGCAAGCTGTTTTTATACAGGGTTTTAGGAGCTTTGGAAGTTCAATTCTTGAAAATCCCATGCACCAAAAAGAAAATAATTTCAGATATGCGAGATGTAAAACTAATTGCATGCCCGCAAAATTGTATTCAAATGATCACATGGTTGAAAAGAAATCACATATTTATTCATTACCTAAATTATCAAGACATTAAATTATATTAGACATCATTGTGAAATCATTAATAAGATGTACTCCCTTATCAAAGTTTTTATAGCATATAGTTTTGAGAAAAAGCAAATGTAAAAGTATGAATAGTAAAATACTGATTCCATAAGTCATAAAATCATAAAATTTTTATTACTTTTTTTAGTCAGTATCTTGTATACTTTCTATTGAAGCCAATGAGTAAAATTGTTTTGTTCACCTCTTCATACAAAAATTGCATTGACATTATATAAAATAACCTTATTTTTACTACCCAAAATCTTATCTAAAAGGCATGTAATTATTTTTTCATTTAATTTTTTTATTTTCCTCCTCAAAACCAGTCTCCACTAGCCTCTTGGTGAATATTACTCTTTTATAACTTATAAAATGTTATGGCATATTTCAGAGACCAGAACAAACTGTGCTTACCAATAAATAAACTAGTATATTTTATTTCCTTCAAAAGAAGGTGATAATGTCCGTATGAATGAGTGTGGTTTCTTGCGCTGTGGATAACATTTAAATACACAGCAAAAATAGTTTGTTTTCAGTCACTCTTATGAGCACTCACACACTGCAGAAATGAGAGGTATGAAAGGTCTCTCCAGAAATGATCGAATCATCATAAACTTTTACACATTTGATACATGAGCGATTTTTTACTTTTGGAAGCTATTTAAGGGGGAGCAACATAACCTATGATGTCAATAAGAGTTTAAAAACAAAAGTGTGAAAACATGACTGTATATTTAATTAGAGTCCTCATTTTGGCCTAATATTGTTTCCTCTAGATTTTGTCTTTGGTAATGCTGTAAGAAAGTGAGTTTGAGCTTTATCTTCCTTAGAGGAGAAAAATATCTATTCCTTTCCTATTTCTCTTAAGGGCAGAAAGGAAGTGCAATATCTCACTGTACTCATAACCAGACCTGAAGACACGGTTGCCAGGGAAGATGGCATCATGGCTCACTGTAGTCAAATTCGGTAGCCAACATCTACAGGCGAATTCTACCAAAAGGAGGTAACAACAACAAAAACCTTCAAAACACTTCAAGAAATTAGTTGAAGGAGAAATAAATCAAAGGCCAATGAACATCCTGAAAACCTGAAAAGAGATAACTAGCTATATGCATGCTTTGGCTGTACCATAACACTTTCATGATACTTTAGATCAGTCAAAGTAGTCTGTGTCCAAACAGAAGTCAGACGCACCTCTTGAAGTGACTCTAATAAAAGCATTCTCCCCAAGAGTCTTTAGCAAGCCAAGACAAAGCATGTGGTGAACTGGATAGAGGAGGAGGGGTGCTTGCTTTTGGTCTTGTATGGCAATGTTTGCTCTGTTAGGTCATGAGAGTTGACAAGGTAGTCTAGTCTCCAGGAGCCAAAAAGATACTTCCTTCCCCAACCAACCCTCCACAACCCACAAAACCCACAAAAAAAGGATGTGAAGGATAATGAGTATAAAACTAAAAACTCTGCCTGTGTATTCTCTCTACAATTTGCCCAGAGCTTCCCTCATTCATAGATTTCTCTATTCCTCATCAAGAGAAATAAGCTAAAATAATTTTGACCTGTATTTCACCTTGATGGCTTTTGCTTTTAGCTTACTTGAAGAACTGTATTGTGTATTTTGACACATTTTCTGCTAAACACACATATTTTAATGATTTATGTTCCCTTTTATTTATTATTTGATTAATATTCTAATAGGTTTTCATGTGATTGAAGCCAATGGAAATTTTTTTTAACAGATCAGTTGGAATTTCTACATGTAAATGTTCTACTCTTTTAAATTATAGTTACCTTTCAAATTGCATATGCCTTCACAATTTAACCATTTGATAAAGGACTATTTTTATACAGTAAATTTGCAAAATCTAGATAATCACTAATACAGTCTTATTTCAACATCATTAATAATTAATTGTTCACTCTTACAGCACATAATTATTGAACACCTACAATATGCGAATTCTGGGATTATATCAATAAATCAAAAATATGGTTTTTGTCCTAATGGAGCTAACGGTCTGGCAAATTGAAAAAATAATTTTTTTAAAAAAGCAAGATTATGCAAATAAATTTTCAGTAATAATATTTTAAACTCTAAAATATTAATTGAAATATTTCTAGCAAACCAAGCTTTGTTGTACCCACAGAAATATCAAAGGATGGATGATTTTATTGTAGTGAAGCTAGGCTATATCTTTCTGGGATTATCTTTCCCAGATGGTAGTTTTGCTTCATTTTTTAAGATACTACTGTACTTCCCAAACAAGAATGCCTAGAAAACTATATAACACATTAAACTATCAAATTTCTTGTCCCAAATCTTGTGTATAACATATGTACAGCAATACTTTCATAGAAAAAAATCATACTTTAGATTCAAAAGATTTAAATTTAGAACACTTCAAAAATCACTTATTATGATTATTTTAATACAATATTTTTCAGTATACTTCATTTTTGGAGAAATAATGCTCCAGGCATTTTCTTTTCCCTTTAGCACACTGATAGTGTCCTGTCCAAGTTTGGTAAGGAGAAAGGTGCCAGCTATTCATGCTGTATAGCCTTTACTCTACTCAGATTATTCACATCTCCCTAAGATCAACTATTGCTCCATCATTACTGTCCACTACACACAGGGTACAAGTACTTCAGACCCACTTACCTATTATTAAAGGCAATATAATTTACTTACTGACCACTGTGTTTAAGGAATTTTTAGATACTATCATAAGACTTAAGAGAGAAGAAAAAAGAAAGTTAGGAAAGAGATTACACTTACAACAGAGAAAAAGGAAAGACCTAAGAGTATGTTTTCCTAACTAGTGCCTAACAGACCACCTGGGATATCATAATTTTTCAGTGTATATTAGCTAAATTAATGGACAAACAAATTGCATTAGAAATTAACTCTAAGAAGCAGAAGTTAATAAGAAAGATTCTATGAAATACCCCAGGTGAAACAAGAAAAACCAAACTCACGTAACCTCTCAAGTTGGTGATATATATCAGAAAATGAAAAATACAGTCCACAGACACTAAGAATGGTATGTCTAAACTCATTCATATGAAATTACTTATTGTGCATATACATATACTCTGCACATACAATATTCCAGACACTAGAGGTCCAGCAATGAACAAAAGCAGGCCAAATATCAGCCCTCATGACATATACATTCCAGAATGATGACAAATAACAAAATAAAGTATGACAGGACTTTTGCTTCAGCCCATGAATGATCAACTGCTCTAGGAATGACCTACCTGCCAAAACAAAAATCAAAACAGAAATACATATACATATATATATATATATATATATATATATATATATACACACACATACACACATATATGAAATAACTGTTTTCAGACATTGGATATCAGACAGCCTAGGATAAAGATGAGTCAAAAAATTACTCCAGCTTACTGATTCAATGCTATCCCCATCAAGCTACCATTGACTTTCCTCACAGAATTAGAAAAAAACTACTTTAAATTACATAAGGAACAAAAAAAGAGCCCGTATAGCAAAGACAATCCTAAGTAGAAAGATCAAAGCTGTAGGTATCATGCTACCTGACTTCAAACTATACTATAAGGCTACGGTAACCCAAACAGCATGGCACTTGTACCAAAACAGACATATAGACCAATGGAACAGAAAAGAGGCCCAGAAATAACACACACATCTACAACCATGTGATCTTTGACAAACCTTACAAAAACAAGCAATGGGAAAAGGATTCCATATTTAATAAATGGTGTTGGGAAAACTGGCTAGCCATATGCAGAAAGCTAAAACTGGACCCCTTCCTTACACCTTATACAAAAGTTAACTCAAGACAGATTAAAGATTTAAATGTAAAACCTAAAACCATAAAAACCCTGGAAGAAAACCTAGGCAATACCATTCAGGACACAGGCATGGGCAAAGACTTCATGACTAAAACATCAAAAGCAATGGGAACAAAAGCCAAAGTTGACAAATGAGATTGAATTAAACTAAAGAGCTTCTGCTCTTTAGTTTAAAGACAGTAAAAGAAACTATCATCAGAATGAACAGGCAGCCTACAGAATGGGAGAAAATTTCTGCCATCTATTCATCTAACAAAGGGCTAATATCCAGCATCTACAAGGAACTTAAATAAATTTACCAAAAAAAAACCATCAAAAAGTGGGTGAAGGATATGAACAGACACTTCTCAAAAGAAGATATTTATGCAGCCAACAAACGTATGAAAAAAAGCTCATCATCACTGGTCATTAGAGAAATGCAAATCAAAACCACCATGAGATACCATCTCATGCCAGTTAGAATGGCGATCATTAAAAAGTCTGGAAACAACAGATGCTGGAGAGGATTTGGAGAAATAGGACTGCTTTTACACTGTTGGTGGGAGTGTAAATTAGTTCAAGCATTGTGGAAGACAGGGTGCTGATTCCTCAAGGATCTAGAACCAGAAGTACCATTTGACCCAGCCATCCCATTACTGGGTATGTACCCAAAGGATTATAAATCCTTCTACTATAAAGACACATGCACACGTATGTTTATTGCAGCAATGTTCACAATAGCAAAGACTTGGAACCAACTCAAATACCTATCAATGTTAGACTGGATAAAGAAAGTCCGGCACATATACACCATAGACTACAATGCATCCATAAACAAGGATGAGTTCATGTCCTTTGCAGGGACATGGATGAAGCTGGAAACCATCATTCTCAGCAAATTAACACAGAAACAGAAAACCAAACACCGTATGTTCTCACTCACAAGTGGGAGTTGAACTATGAGAACACATGATGGACCCAGGGAGGGGAACATCACACACTGGGGTCTGTCGGGGGTTAGGGGCTAGGGGAGGAATAGCATTAGGAGAAATACCTAATGTAGATGACGGGCTGATGGGTGAAGCAAACCACCATGGCATGTGTATACCTATGTAACAAACCTGCATGTTCTGTACAGGTATCCTAGAACTTAAAACATAAAAAATTATTTAAAAAGGCAAATTCCACGATTCAGCGAACAGAGCTTAGCAATCCATTGAATTGAAAAGACAGATGAGACAATTCAGGAGATGCGTAGAATTTGTGGGGCAGAGTACGCCACAGGGAGGGACTGTGCAAAGAAATAGCTTGGGATCACAGAAGGATCTTCTCATTATTTGGTAGAGTATTATTCTGTGCCATTGTGGGGTAAAGCTCCATGAAGCTGAGGAATAAGCAGGTGAAAGTGGTAGGCCACATAATTCCTAGAACTTGCATAGGGAATCGTTTGTGTTCCCACCAGAGAGAATGAAGAGACTTTTTACTACCCAGTGCATTCAACCAAGGCCTCAAGAGGGTCATATCTTCATGGAGGATAAATTACACCTAGAGTAAATGCTGTTCCAGGATCTTTATAAAACCTTTCAAAGCAAGCCTCACAAGTATCCATCTAAATCAAAAGTAACTTACCGTGTGTGCATTCATTTTCCATTGCTATATAAAAGTTGCCACAAATTTATCAGCATAATTCTGGTTGCAATCAAGATGTCAGGCAAGCTACTGTATCAACTGAGGCCTCATCTGGGGAACAATCTGCTTCCAAACTCACTCGAATTGTTTGCAGAATCCATTCTGTTGTGGTTAGAGGACTGGGAGCACTGTGTTTTGCTTGCTGTTATCTGGAAGCCATCCTCAGATCCTGGGTACCATCTGCAGTTCCCTGCCCAATAGGCTGACCAATATGGCCACTTTCTTCAACAAGCCTGCAAGGAAAGCCTACAGTTCCAATCTGATAATATGGAGTTTTATAATATAACAGGAATGACATTGCATCACCTTTGCCATAAAACATAACCAATTAGGAAAGTGACATAACATTACCTTTACCACATGCTATTGATTAGAAGTACTCATGGGGAGGGGATTACACAAGAGCATGAAAACCAAGAAACAGGGGTATGGGGCCACCCTGAAATCTGTCACCTACAATATGCAGTAACAAAGTCCAAAGTCTTTAAATGAATACAAGAAAGCCTAATATTCAATAATGTGAAATTTACAAGATCAATGGACTGGTCAAAATTACTAAGCATGAAAAAGTTGGAAACATGACCCATAACCTAAAGAAAAACCAATCTGTAAAAACAGATCCTAAAATGACAGAGATGATAGAATTATCAGACGAGGGCACAAAATGGCTACTGTAAATCTTACAAATATTCTCAAAAATGTAAAAGAGAAGATAAGCACAAAAAGAAAACATATGGAAGATTTAAAAGACCCTAATTAAAATCACAGGGGAAAAAAACTACAAAATCTAAAATAAACAATATATCAGATGGGATTCCTAGCAGATTAAACATTGAAGAAGATGTGGAAACTTAAAAACACAATTTTTCATAGGTAAAAGGATTAAGAAAAAAACAGATGTTCAGAAAATTATGGAACAGTATCTAACAGTCTAATATATGTGTAACTGGAGATTCAGAAGGAGAGGAAAGAAATGGAGAGGTGACAGAAAAAATACTTGAAGAAATAATCCCTGAACATTTACAAATTGTGAAAAATTATGAACCTAGAGACCCTAGAAACTTAAACATCCAGCAGAAGAAACATATAGAAAGCCACACCAAGGAACATTGCCATACATTGCTAAAAAGGCACATCGTGAACAAGAAGAAAATATTTGCAAACAACTTATTAATAAAGTACTTGTATCCAGAATGAAAAATAACTATCAAAATACAATTAGAAAATAAAACTAATTTAAAAAATGGACAAAATGTTTAAAATACACTTCACCAAAGAACATAAATATATTGCACATAAGCTCATACAAATGTTTAATTTCATTAGTCACTAGGAAAATACAAGTGAAAACCACCATGAGCTAGCATTACACACCTGCAAGAGTAATTAACATTAGAAGACCAGTAATACTAATGTTGGCAAAGACGCAGAACAGCTGGAACATATGCAAAGTGATACAGTTATAGAATGCATTTCGGTAGTTTCTTGTGACATCAGCATACCACTTGCCATGTCACTCAGCAGTCCCATGCCTTGATATTTACCCAAGAGAAATGAAGGATTTCAAAGATTGGTACACAAATTTTCAAGCAGCTTTATTCACCATGGCCCAAACTGGAAACAGCACAAACATTACCAACAGGTAAATAGATAAACAACTTATAGATTAACCAGAGAATGGAAAACTACACAGCAAGGAAAAGAAATGCTAATACACTCAAAAACATGGGAAATCTCAAAAGCATTATGCTGAGTAAAAGAAGCCACACACACACACACACACACACACACACAAATGTTTTATTCTATTTATATAAAATTCTAGAAAAGGCAAAACTACAGTGACTGAAAGCTGATCAGTGGTTACCATGTGCTGGGAATGCAGAGGGTATTGACTGCAAAGGGAATGCTTTGGGTATTAAAAACTTTCTATATCTTTATTGTGGTGGTAGCTACACAAATATGTACAGTTTTTCAAAATTCATCAACTATATACCCCAAAATGGGTAAATTGCATTGGATTTAAATCACACTTCAGTGAACAATAAATGAAGAACTAAATCAACAAATAGATGAATACATAAAATTGCCTAAATTATTTTTTTAAGCCAGTGTCTATAAAAATTAAATAAATAACTACATGGTGTTAAGTGCCCTTAAAATAAAGCAGCCAAGGGAAGAGTGTGTACCAGAGTGAGGGAAGGGATGGAACATTAAATAAGGTGTTCAAGAAAAGCCTCACTGAGGTGGTGACATCTGAGCAAAGATCTAAAAGAAGTAAGAGGGAAAGCAATGAGGCTGTTTGTAGGAAAAGCAGGAGCCTGGGGCAGGCTGATCAACAAGGAAGTCACTGTACCTGGAGCAGAGTGAGCAGGGGTGGAAGAGTCAGTGAGGTCAGGGAGAAAAGACTGGGTGGGCCCCTTAGAATCATTATAAAGACAAGCTTTTACCTGAGCAAAATAGAAATCCATCATCAAAATTAACGACTTTTTTGCTTCAAAGTCACCATCAAGAAATTGAAAAGACAATTCACAGGATGGGAAAAAATATTTGAAAATCATGTATCTGATAAGGGACTCATAGCTAAAATATGTAAAGTACTCTTACGACCCAAAAACAGACAAAGAATCCAATCTAAAAAATGGGCAAAATATCTCAATAGACATTTCTTTAAACATATACAAATGACTAATAAGCATATGAAAAGATACCGAACATCATTAGTCATCAGGGAAGTGCAAACCAAAATCATAATGACCTATCATTCATATACATTCACACCTGTAATCCCAGCACTTTGGGAGGCCAAGGCAGGTGCATCACGTGAGGTCAGGAGTTTGAGACCACCCTGATCAACATGGCGAAACCCCATCTCTACTAAAAGTACAAAAATGAGCTGGGCATGGTGGCATGGGCCTATAGTCCCAGCTACTCAGGAGGCTGAGGCAGAAGAATCGCTTGAACCCAGGAGGCGGAGGTTGCAGTGAGCCAAGATCACACCACTGTACTCCAGCCTGGGGAACAGAGCAAGACTCTGTCTCAAAAAAAGAAAAGAAAAGAAAAAGAAAAAAAGGAATGGCTATAATCAAAAAGTCAGATAATAACAAGTGTTGACGTGGATGTGGAGAAATTAGAACCTTCGTACATCACAATTGGGAATGTAGAACAATGCAGCCACTGTGAAAAACAGTCTGACAGTTCCTCACAAAGTTAAACACAAGATTATCGTATGTCTCAGCAATTTTACTCCCAAGTACCTATCCATAAGAACTGTAAACATATGTTTTCACAAAAACTTGTAAGGCAGTGTTTACTGAAGCACCATTCATAATAGCAAAGAAGTGGAAAAAACCCAAATGTACATTAACTGAAGAACAAATAAACAAAATGTGGCATATGCATACACTAGAATATATATTATTCAGTAACTGAAATACCTATTACTTAGCAATAAAAGAAGACAAACTACTGATATATGCTTTAACATGGATAAATCTTAAAAATACTTTGCTAAGGGAAAGGACCCAGTCACAAAAGACCACATAGTATACGATGCTATTTACATGAACTTCCCAGAACAGCTAAATACATAGAGACTGAAAGTAGATTAGTGGTTGCTTGGGGCTGGGAGTGTGGGGGTGAGAAAATAAGAAGTGACTGCTAATGGGTAGGGAATTTTATTTAAGTGTGATGAAATTGCTCCAAAATTGATTGTAGTGATGGTTGCACAACTCTGTGACCATACTAAAACCCACTGAATTCTACACTTTAAATGGGTCAATTGTTTATGAATTTTATCTCCAGAAAATTGTAAAAAACGAATCTATCAAAAAAGTAGAAATCAAATAGGTGGTTTTGAAGAGAAAAGTGACTTTTTAAACTTTTTATATCTATCATTTTTGCACCTTTTTACTTTCTGACTTATTTTACCAATGATGAGAGGTTATAGGAGTTTGGTTTCACTTGGAATATTTCATGGAGATTTTCTTAACTCCTACTTCTCAGAGTTAATTTCTAATGCATTTGTTTTTTCATTAATTTGATGAATATACATTAAAAACCCATTATTGAAAAGCACTATATTCCAGGTGCTTTTTAGGCACCTGGGAGAAGGAAACATGTTCTTCATTCTTTTCCTTTTCTCTGTCATTAGCCTAGTCAATTTCTTCACTTTCTTTTTCCTTGTTTTTCTTTTCTTAAGACTTACAGCAGCATCTGAAAATCCCTTAAACATAGTGATCACTAAGTGGATTTTTTTTAGTTTTAAGGTTAGGTTAGTTTGATTATCTGACTTCAAATTATACTATGAGGCTACAGTTAACAAAACAGTATGGTACTAGTATAAACACAGATACACAGAAAAATGGAACAGTCTAGAGAACCCAGAAACAAACCCAAATATTTACTACTAACTGATCTTTGATAAAGCATACAAAAACATAACTTTGTGAAAGGACACCCTATTTAATAAATGGTGCTTGGAAAACTGGATAGCCACATGTAGAAGAATGAAATTCGATCTCTGTTTCTCACCATATACAAAAATCAACTGAAGGTGGATCAATGACTTAAATCTAAGACCTGTAACCGTTAAAGTTCTGGAAGAAAAACTAGAAAAACTCTTCTCGACATTGGCGTAGGCAAAGAATTTATGATTAGGACCCCAAAAGCAGAGGTAACAAAAGCAAAAATTAATAAATAGGACATAACTAAACTAAAAATATTAATTTTTTAGTCTGGGAGAAAGTATTTGCAAACTCCACATCCAACAAAAGACTAATATCCAGAATCTACAAGGAGCTCAAACAAATCAGCAAGAAAAAAACAAATAATCCCATCAAAAGTGGGCAAATGACATGAGTAGACATTTCTCAAAATAAGATATATAAATGGACAACAAAAATATGAAAAAAATGTTCAATTTCACTGATCATCAGGGAAATGCAAATTAAAACCACAATGAGATACCACCCTACCCCAGCCAAAATGGCCATTACTAAAAAGTCAAAAAAACAACAGATGTTGGCATGGTTGTGGTGAAAAGGGAACACTTATACACTGCTGGTAGGAATGTAAATTAGTATAATCTCTGTGGATAAAAGTATAGAAATTTCTTAAAGAATTAAAAGTAGAAATATCATTTGACCCAACAATCCCACTACCAGTATCTACCCAAAAGAAAAGAAGTCATTACCTAAAGAAAAGTAAGTCACTGTATCAAAAAGACATCTACAAGCATATGTTTGTCACAGCACACAATTCACAATCACAAAGATATGAAATAAACTTAAGTGCCCCTCAACCAATGAACGGATAAAGAACATGTGGTATGTATATATATATATATATATATATATATATATATATATATATATATATATACACACACACATATATACACACCATGGAATACTACTCAGCCATTAAACAGAATGAAATTATTTGTAGCAACTTAGATGGAGCTGGAGGTCATTATTTTAAGTGAAGTAACTCAAGAACAGAAAACCAAATACCATATGTTCTCACTTATAAGTGAGACCTAAGCTGTGGTTATGTAAGGGCATACAGAGTGGTGTAACGGACTTTTGAGGTTCAGAAAGGAGGAGGTTGGGAGAGAGTTGAGGAATTAAAAAGCTACATATTTGGGTACAATGTACTCTACTCAGGTGACAAGTGCACTAAAATTTCAGAATTCACCAACATATAATTCATCCATGTAACCAAACCACTTGTACCCCAAAAGCCATTGAATATATATATATACATATACATACATACACACACACACACACACACACACACACACATACATATATATGAGTTTGAAGTATTTGTACCCTATTATGTAGTTGGACAGCAATAATGGAACAATAGTTAACCTTGGGGTAGCATGAAGAACTTGGGTAGAGAAAAGACTATCGGGTATGAATACTGGCCTGTCTACTCCTTTCCACATTCAGAGAGTACACTATCAGTGTGCCAAGGGGAAATAAATGACCTATCACATTATTTCTCCAAAAATATGTAGTCTACAGGAAGATGCTAATTTTAAAGTAAAATTTTTAAAGACAGAAGATATGAAAATTTTTATAGATGACACCATCATTTTCAGGCAAAAATATCACATAGTAATAGAAACATTTGGATTAGTGGATGAACAAGAGTTAATAACTGGTCCTTAGTTGATGTTCTTTTCTTTCTCTGATCCTCTCTTCCTTTCTCTGACATACATCCTATATGTATTTGCTTCTCTTCCCTCTGACTTACTCTCCCATGCTTAGGCCATTGACTGTCTAGAATATCGAGTGATTTCTATAATCAGTGTTAGAACAGCTGCTGCCAACCAGGCACTGGTAGGAAGCTCTGTAATACCCTCCTCGAGAGGAGCTCACAAGTTGTCCAAGGACTGTAGCAACAATTACGGCATAAAGATGGCCTGAAGTTAAGTACAGAGTTATTTTTTTAAGCGTAAAAAGGAGCAAGGCCCAAATAAGGCCCCCCAAATAAGAAGTCAAACTCCAGGAATGAAAACTTGACCTTACACAGGCTTTAACAGTGTTGTTAAAATGTGCAGACACTAATCCATCTACACACAGCTGCCAAATTAATCTTCTTAAAGTACACCTTCTATATTATCACTCCAGGCTCCCACCAAGAATGATAAATTCTGTCCTGGGCATTGCACATTAAGAAGAACCTGGTGACTGGATTATAAAAAAACTGGAGTGAATTCTGGGGAGAGAAACCTGGAAGGCAATAGAAAAGTCTTATCATGCTAAGGACAAGAGATACATCTGTAACCCAGGGGGTGCAGATAATTTAACAAATTTTTTCCACCAAACTTAAAGGGGTACCATATTATTAGTAAATATACATCTTATAAGGAAAGTTCCTCAGTAAAAAACAGAAAACTAAGTGGGTAAAAAATGTGATTTTAATTTTATCATTTAACATATGCTTTGAATTTAAGTTTGTCTTTTAGGCAACCATACTCATGGTATTTGGACCTTTTCCCAAGTGGTATAAAATTTTAATGTGTCATTGCTATCCTGAGAAAGCTACTTGTCTGTTCCCCGAAAGAGTTTGTCTTCTAAAATTCCAAGCCAAACAAATTAGCGTTTTCTTTCCTAAAAGCCATCATTGTTCCACAGTGCTTTAATTTAGCCCCCACAAAAAAAAATATATATTCACTGTCACCTCTTAGTTCTACTAATTATACGTTTCCTCCCATGATGCCTATATTCATGGCTTCTGTTTCTTATTAGCTGTTTTGAGGTAAGTCAGAAGTGAGCCAATTTACTGGTAATGGCTTCATGAAGAGAACAGGTCATCAGTGGCTAAATCTCATAGGTAAACCATGTTAATAACAGATAGAACCTAATTCAACACTTGCAAGCCAATTAAGAAAAATATGTACCTGCTCTATCTGCCCTTCATTCTTTTATTTTATTTTTTCTTTTTGTCAGAAAACTCAACTCAGATGTTTTCCTGCCTTCCTTTGACCATTTCTTCCTCTCCTCTACCAGGCTGTAATCTATTGCCCTCTTATTTCTAGTCGTTCATTCACATCCAGGCATTTTCTTTCTGCCTTCAAATGTGATTTCACTAACAGTTTCTCCTTAAGATCCATCCATTATTGTAATTATCACTCATTCTTCTTTTTGTCTGTTTGAATGTCCTCAGAGTTCGCAACCTGTTCATTTTCTCTCAACTTTTTCTGATTCCTTGCTTTCACAGAAGAATAAGGGAAGGAGGGTTTTTGTTGATTTTTCTTTTTTTAAGGAAAAAAAAAACACACAGAAAATCAGCTTTTATGAAGGATTTGGAGTCCCCCTTGGATGTACAGCCAGATAAAGTGCTCTATTGAAACTGGGTATTTGTCTACACGAAAGTACACACAAAGCTACACTTTCTTATAAAGAGAATCAGAATCTATTAAACTGTAGAAATTTAAAAGCTAAAAAACATCTTGAAGGCCATCTAGAACCACCGCATTATTTTTACGGACGGGGACAAACAGGAGCCAGTTGTTGTGATCTATTTCATGCATCAAGCTTTTGTATTGATGCCATTGTTGCTGTTGTTGTATATTTGTTAAGTATATCCGCATATCCATTACAAGACTTAAATATTCAATTTTACTAATATATACTTAATATTTAGTAATATTCAATATTTATTAAGCACCTCATCAGTGCCCGTCTTAGGGGGAAAAATAGAGACTCCTCATAGCTGGAGCACCTTATAGTTTCCAGTTGCCTTCTCCCCCATCCAATTTAACCATCACATTTTGACACAGACAGCAAATGAAACAGCCTCAAAGATGAGCAATTACTTGCCAAGGATCACAAATCTACAAAAGAGCAGAGCCAGAATTTTAAACCAGGCCTGTCTCAATTCAAAGTCTGTTTCTGTTTTTTGTTTGCTTGCTAGCTTGGTTTTACTCTTCAGGGCTGTCTACTCAGTATAAGCCCAACCAAGCCAGTTTCTCAAACAGACAATTGGTGGTCCCCAGAGTATCCAAACCAGATGACAATTTGCTTTCCTAAATTCTGACCATTAGAGTTTTGGTCCGTGTTTGCCCCAATTCGATGGACCACTGTATCTGTGCTGTGACAGCCTGGGAAGCCTCTTTGTGTGGATGTGGGATATATTTAAGGAAGGCAGTGGTGATGCTATCAAGGAGAAAGACTAGAAAAAAAAAGAGGCAATCATTTAGGTAATTAATTGTAAAGTCTTTATATTAAAATTAATAACCCTCGTTATTATTTTTAAAGATATAGTCTAATATTTCTTCTACTGAAAAAAGATTTTCCACTCTTTTGTAACTTCAGTTTTAGCTATTTTATTTCCTTTATCATTTTTTTCCATTTTCTTTCCCCACTTTCACACTCAATAATGTGTGATTCATCTTTTCTGATCCAAGGATGTCTGCCACTTTCCTTTAATATAACAGCAATTCACATCAGTATTAATGGCATAAAGTTCTACTCCTTAACCTGATTCTTTTTTGGTAGATAAAGAATAACAAAAAAAGTACTTCAAACTTGAGAAGTGTCTTAAAATAGATAAGTCTTTGCAAAATACATGACCTATTAAAAACAAAATCCCTCACATTTTAATTTCTTGGTAGTTCAACATTATTGACTAAATTTTCTCACGTCTACTTTGCCTTTGATTTTAGATCAAGACAATTGGGATTAAAATTTTTTTCCTGTTCATTCTCAATCTTAGACTCTTAGATTTGCATTGGTGTGACTGTTTAATCCTGCAAACACATGCAGCAGTGTACATGCACACTGCTGAACAAAAGGCCTCTATACAAGGACATAGCACCTCTGTTGTATCTTACTCTGCTCCAGTGGGAGTTACTTGAGGGAAGGGATTTTGTTTTGATCATTCATGTGGTTTCTAGCACAGCGTAAACAGAAATGTGTGTATTGAATTAAATTGGAATGAAATTTGGCCATAGTGCTGCAGTCTAGCTCTAATACACAATTCTCGAAGGAAAAATAGATTGAGTTTGAGAAAAGAGGGAATGGAAGAGAACAGGTAAATGGATACCTGCTATTGCTGCCATATTTTATTTTCCACAACTTTCAGGAACTAAAGAGGTTGAGGAATGAACAAAAGCAGAAGGAAACTCATTTTCATTCATTTAACAATTATTTTTTAGGATCTACTATGTGTCAGGAACTATGCTATGAACTTGAATTACTTTATATTGTTTGTTTACAGAACAACTATGATTTAGATTTCGTTATACAAATTTTTAAAATAGGAAACTAAGTCTTAGGGTGGTTATGTAACTATTTCCAGAGTATACATTTAGCAAAGTATAGAAATGGAATTTCAACCCAAGTCTTCCTGTCTCAAAAGCCCATGATCTTTAGACTTCACCAAGCTTCTTCCTGCATGCAAACAAAACCCATAAATGTAAATTACTCATTCTATATTGATAAACAATATAGATCCTCATACAAACCAATTATCTAAAAGTGAATTACTGAACGTTGCTATGTAACTAGCAACTATAGTCTGAGGTGCTCAATAAAATGATGAATTTATTAAGACCTTCAGTCCTGCTGAGTCTGTCTTTGACACCTCATAAATAACACAGCAGTGAAATCTGCAACAGCTTAAAGGTAAAGGATCTACATTTACAGATCCCATGGTTGCTGCAAGAGCTAAATGCAGGTACAAGTTTCCACAAGACAGACACGTCTCTGGCCTCTGTCTTCTAAAATGGGCACCTGCTAAGCTCTTCATCTTTTCCTATGTCCTGGAAATATATACTATAGAAAAAAACTCATTTTGATAATACATATTTCCTTGGGGATAACACTCAGTTTCAGAGGGCTTGCGTTGGTCTTTTATAAGATCAAGATTCTAGCTTAGTTGTTTCCTCTGTAGTGAACATGGATACATCCATTTTAATTGTTTGCTTTAGCAAGTAAACTCTTTTCCAAATATGGTGCTAGTGGTGAGTTAATCTTGGGTCATGTTCTAGTCATCCTCTGATGCAGCCGACCAAAGACCCAGACAAGGTGCAGGTCCTAGACAAAGGCTCCTATCAAAGAATGGAGTGTTAGATTGGAAAGTGATATAGCGAGTATTTATTTATTTTTGAGATGGAGTTTCCCTCTTGTTGCCCAGGCTGCAGTTCAATGGTGTGATCTACGCTCACTGCAACCTCCACCTCCCTGGTTCAAGTAATTCTCCTGCCTCAGCTTCCCAAATAGCTGGGACTACAGGTGTCTGCCACCATACCTGGCAAATTTTGTATTATTAGTAGAAAGGGGGTCTCACCATGTTGGTCAAGCTGGTCTCGAACTCCTGACCTCAAGTGATCCACCTGCCTCAGCCTCCCGAAGTGCTGGGATTACAGGCATGAGCCACTGTGCTCGACCTGAGTATTTTCTTCAATACTCAGATGTTTCATATGAGGAAACTGAGATTCAAAGAGGTTAACTGACTTGCCCAAAATTTTTGCCATTTAGTGGCATAGTTAGTCCTAGGATTCCTTCTACTACATCAAGTTGCCTGAGAGAGCTGAGGAGAAGGTGTGACCAAAACTCCAGACATCCAAAAGGGAGGAGCTGGCCAGAGCAAGTTAAATGTATGTTATTGACCTGTTTAACAAACGATTCCACAGCAAGCCAAAATGATAAAATGATACCTGTTAATGCTCCAAAAATGTTTAATAGTTCACATCAGATTTTTAATTTTAAATTTACTTTCATCTATATATAGTCTACTTTGTGTTTTTCACCCTCCACTGTTTGTTGTTTTAATAAACTGGACAGTTTTTCTGATCTAGGACTTGCACATCCACATTTCTCAAAGATGAGAATTCCCTGTTGGGTTTCTGATCTTAAAGAACAGCTTCCAGTAGTAAGGGGTGTAGAGAGGAAATAAGCCTCCAGAAAACTAAAAGTGGACCCCTTATCCTAATAGAAAACACATTTGCTGCTTTTAAAAAAATGACACACTAATCCAATGTGAAGAGTACGATGCTGGCTGAATCTATTAAATAAATAACATTTTATCAAATAACATATATTTTTCCAAAATGCCTGGTTATTAAAATGGGCTGAATTAACCTGTGTTTCTCCATCATATATTCTCCAGCTTCATCTCCATTCCTCTTTTAAATAAACATTCTGAATAATTGTAAATTATGTCATTTTAAAGTGAAAGATACTCATCTTTCTCAAAAGCAATTTAAAGATATTTGCTTCTATATACATGCTCATCCTGCATGCCCATTCCGACTGTTCTACATTCGTCCAAAATCCATTCCATTATCCCATCTCTACCTTCACAGTTACGCTCTTTCTCATGCCCTGTCTGAGCTGAAAGCCTAATCTTTTCAAAGAGTCAAATCGTATCCAAATGTTAGAGAGCATATGAAAGATTACTTTCTTTTTCTACAGCCTTTATCAGACATTCGAGCCGCTGGAATCCCTCTGTCCTTTCAACATTAGTGGCACTTATTTCTTTCAATTAATTGGCACTTAGGAAATTCTACCTGAATTCAGTAGATACAGGGAACATAGCCCTCAAGATATGTTTTGGACTTTGACATCATTGACTAGGAGAGCATCATTAATGTAATTATGGCCTTCAGGGTGCTGATACGAGACATCAACCCGAAATGGAGTCATCAAAGAAATAAGGTAGCAAATGTCTTTTAGTAAATGAGTGTGTCCATTCAGAGGAATAGAAAGTGTCCCTGGGACAGAAATGTGATTATCATCCTGGATTCCTCCAACGTTATCATTGCCATTTAACCAATAGAACAGCTAATTCTGTTTACTTAATACCTGTCAAATATAAATTTAGAACTCTTGTTCCACTGGTAACTACATTACTCATTTCTTTATTCAAACAATATTTATTGAGCACCTACTATGTACCAGACACTATTCTACATTCTGGGGATATGTGTTGAATTGTTTTAAATTCTCTGTCATTTTGGAACATAGAATGAAAGAAAACAGATCAAAAGTAATAATAATAAATGAGTTGTAGAATATATTAGAAGGTAATAATGTCTAAGGAGAAAGGTAAATGAAAAAGGTTGGGTAGTGTCTACAGAGTTCAATTTTAACTGGAATCATGAGATAAAACCTCACTGAGAAAACAATATTTGAGGAGTTATTTGAGGAAGAGGAGGAGACAAGCCAAAAAGATAAGTGGAGAAAAAAATCCTATCCTAGACAAAAGGAAGGGCAAACACAAAGAATATGAGTGCGGACATGTCAGTTCAGTTTCAGAAACAACAGGAAAATCAGCGCAGCTGAGAGGAGTGCTGAGACGAGGAGGAGGTGATGTCAGAGAGGAAATGGTGAGTGAAACCTCCAGTAGAATTTTGGCTTCTACCCATAAAAAATGATGAGTTCATGTCCTTTGTAGGGACATGGATGAAGCTGGAAACCATCATTCTCAGCAAACTATCACAAGGACAAAAAACCAAACACTGCATGTTCTCACTCATAGGTGGGAATTGAACAATGAGAACACTTGGACACAGGAAGGGGAACATCACACACCGGGGCCTGTTGTGGGGTGGGGGGTGGGGGGAGGGATAGCATTAGGAGATATACCTAATGTTAAATGACGAGTTAATGGGTGCAGCACACCAACATGGCACATGTATACATATGGAACTAACCTGCACATTGTGCATATGTACCCTAAATCTTAAAGTATAATAAAAAAAAGAAAAAAAAAGAATTTTGGCTTGTCCCCTGAATGAATTTAGGATCCATTGAAAGATTTTTAGCAGAGGAATGATATTATCTGACTTGTATTATTCTCTAGAGAGAACAGACTCTAAAAAGGTTCTACATTCTGTTGTAATCGGCTAATTCAGAGCAATCCTCCAGCTGAGAACTAGAGGAGCAGAATTTTTAAAAAGTCATCAGAAGATACTGTAGAGTCAAAAAGGCTTGGAAAATTATAGAGACATATTTGGGAGTAGAAGGCAGTTAGAAAGTTAACTTGGCATAGGAGACTACTTTTCTCTTAGGGGGCCTATGTCTTACTTGGGAAGAGATTTCTGGGAGGCTAAGAGCTGGGCAGTCCAAGAGCTGGACAGAGCTCTCAGTAGATACAAGAGGACTAGGGGACAAAAAATGGAATTTAGAACCAGTGACAAGATGGGGGCTGCTCGATGCTCAACCTATGGGAAGAGGGAAAGTCTAATTTTACATGTAATAGACTTCCATATGTAAAATACTCATGTTATAAATAATAGAATAGCCATAAAAATAATAGTTAAATGATGTGAATCTTCCAAGCCGATTGAAGGAGAAAAATGTAACAATGTTTTAAAAATAATTCAAAATAAGTCATAAAAGAGAGATAAAGAAACTAAACAGAATAAAGAAAAAGCAAATAACAAGATGGTAAGTCTTAATTCAAATGTGTTAGTAATTAATGTAATAGTAATTATATATCATGCAGATTAAATATAAATTCTCTAACTTAAATAATTGTCAGACAATTTTTTTAAATGCAACTATATACTGCTTAAAATAGATACTTTAATAATATAAAAATATATAATTATGCAATAGAATAATATAGAATATAAATATACGAATATAGAATATAGATATACTTTTAGAATATAGAATACAAGAAAATATTAAAAGTAAAATATAAGAATATAAGTTGAAAGTAAAGGGAGATGTTCTCCTCCCTGTGTCCATGCATTCTCATTGCTCAACTCCCACTTATGAATGAAAACATGTGGCGTTTGGTTTTCTGTTCTCGTGTTAGTTTACTGAGAATGATGGTTTCCAGCTTCATCCATGTACCTGCAAAGGACATGAACCCATCCTTTTTTATGGCTTCATAGTATTCCATGGTGTATATATGCCAGTCTGTCATTGATGGGCATTTGGGTTGGTTCCAAGTCTTTGCTATTGTAAATAGTGCTGCAATAAACATACATGTGCATGTGTCTTTATAGTAGAACAATTTATAATCCTTTGGGTATATACCAAGTAATGGGATTGCTGGGTCAAATGATATTTCTGGTTCTAGATCCTTGAGAAATTGCCACACTGTCTTCCACAATGGTTGAACTAATTTACACTCCCACCAAGAAATAGAAGAAAAGTAAACACACTAAAATGCATGTTTGATCAAAAAAAAAAAAAAAGTAAAGGGAGAAAAACACATGTCATATCTGCTGGTTATTTAACTCTCATCCCTCAGTTCTAAAAGCTCCTTGCTATATTCTGCTCTGTGATGCCAGGGCTAGGATGCCAGGCCTAGGACACCGTACACACATTTCCAGGCTTCCTGTGGAAATCCTGTTAGTTTTTCCAATAAGGGTCACTAGAGATAATTTGGAAGCCCAGAAAAAGGAAAAAGGGACTCACTTACTATATTCTTGTTTCTGTTAACAGTCGTTACTGTTAGGTGGCCCCAGCTGTGGCAGGCCAAACCCATTGCTTTCCATTGCCTCTCCCAGAGCCAGCCTCATCATGGCCCCTCAGTGGTTCAAATAGGCATTGGGTAGAGACAGCTCCTCCTAGGTCTGAGACCAGCTCCACAGGCCACATCTCCGTGTTGAATGGCACCTTCTTTTTAAAGGTCTTAGCACCGATTCCACAGGGCTCTTCCTTTTACCACAACATTTTTCTTTTTTTCTCTCAGGCTAAGGAGATTTGCTGTTTTCTATGGTTATTATCTCTCAGTTACTTCAGTAATCCTTTTTCATTACCTTCACCTCTCCAAACCTGGGTAACCAATTTTTTTTAATTAAATCTACTGCTTAAAATATCTAATGTGATTTTTATCTTCCTGACTGGAAAACTGGTACACCATGCAAACACTAGCCGAAGGAAGCTAGTGTAGCTATAATTATAACAGAGAAGGTACACTGAAGTGGAAAGCCCTACTAGAAACAAAAAGAGACATTTCATAATGGTAATATACTGGGAAAATATTTCAATTCTAGGTATATGTGTGCCTAATAGCATGTCCTCAAAATTTACAAGGCAAAACAGAACTAAAGACAGAACTAGGTGGATCCCTAATTATAGCGCTAGTTTTTAACAAACCTCTCTCAGGAACTGATAGAATAATCAGACAAAAAAGGAATAAAGATGGAGATGGGTTGAGCAAAACAAGTTCAGAGTTAGTTGTTGGAGGGGAAGTGATGGGGACAGAAAGGTATTGGAATCCTTTGCAATATCCAGGCGAGAGATGGTGAAGCGAAGGACCGGGGACACTGGATTCTGAATCGATTTTTGAAGGCTGAGCCAAGACCTCCTGACGAGGATGTAGGCTGTGGGAGAAAGAGTCAAAAATGACACCAGGCAAATGAACGGGTGGAATGGCCATCAAGCAAGAAGTGGAAGACTGTGATAGTAGGTTTGGGGATAGGACAGGGAGTTCAGTTAAAACATTGGCATTTGAAATGTCTTTGATTTCTTTATCTAAGACCTTTCCACCTCTAAGTCATTTACTCACTCCACTTAAAAGTGGAGCCCTACCACTCTCAGAAGCCCCTTCAGGGCTTGTCTGGGTCTGGCCTCTGCTTAGGCTTCCATCCCATCTCCCTCCCTTCCTCCCTAGCTCCTTCTGTTCCTCTACAGTGAACCTAATTACAGCTCCCCGGAGTTCTTACTTCTAACCCTTTTACGCACTATTGTTGTTACTTGGACTATCTTTTCGTTCTTTGCCTGAATACCTGGATTCGTCTTTCAGGCAAATAATCTTATTCCCTAGGAATCCTGTGCTGAAGACTACATCTGGCCTCTGCACTGTCTTTCGTACATTAGCACTATCCTCCATGTTTTCCACAACTGTATCACTTACCATACAAAATCATAATTGCTTATTTACTTCTCTGTTTCTCCCACTAACCCAAAAGCCCCTTCAGGGTAAGTAACAGGACCTGTGTGTGCACCTGATAAAAAGGGTGTCTGATACATTGCCTTGTGCCGTGTTAAATAAATTCTCTATATAAGGCACAAAAACAGTAACTGTGAAAACATACAGATCCCCAAAGATTGGGAAGCATGGCTTTAAAAATCTCATTGTGTGCATCCTGGAAATTTAATTTTTAAGGTGTTATAAGTGATCACATAATAATCGAGGAGAAAAATGAACAGAAAAACAATCCTTGAGGTTTAATATGATCTCACCAAAAGCCTAGGATAGACATTAGCTTTTGAACAGAATATACCTCACACCACCATTGTCATGCCATATGTAGATTCCTGCTAAAAACACATAACAAAACATCCTTCATTTCCTTCTGCCTTCAGTAATGTGTAATTTTTTACTTTCAACCATATGAAAATAAGCAAGCTAATTATGAATAACATTGTCAGAAGTTTTTCTCCTACAGATAAATAAAGGATCTCCTTGTCAAGTGGAGAATGGAGTATAAATAATAAAGCTTCCTTTCCAGAGATACTGTGAGTTTTTAATGTTCCTTGAGCGCACCACTTCAAGGATGCACACCACTTTGACATTTTAAGTCACTGTGATCTTGTCTTCCTGGCCGTTGCCTCAAAATCTTTTTCTCTGACTACTAAATCCACTTCATCCTACCTAGGATAAGGTTTGCCAGCTAAATTTTGTCTAGCCAGCCAATTTTTCTGAGATTCAGAGAAGCAGTAGCTACCTACCTCAGATGTTAAAAAAAAAAGGATAAATCTAAAAACAAACAAACTTGAGTAGACACCAAAGGAAGTGACCTTCACTTCCAAGAATTTGAGATTTAATGGGGTTAAAACCTTTTGACACCAAACTATTTAGTTCTCAACCCTCAAAAAAAGACTTCCAAAGCTGGTATGTTAATTTTTTCACCTAACTCATAATACTAATGATGCATGTGGAAAGGAAAATGCTACGAATTTCATACACAAATTAGGTATAAATTTTCTTTCATGAAAGCATATGTAACTATGCTTCATAATTATTTTATATTTTTTAATCTATTTAATTTTAAGAACAAATAAATGAACTATATCACTCTAATCACTATGTGTGTTTTTTGTTACTTTGTCTACTCAAGATAAGAATTACACATTTAGCAGAAGTGTTCTCAATTGTTTGCTTTATACCAAACATTCCTTTGATGTTGGTGTTTAGTTTCGTGTTGGAAAGCTCAATGGTGGGGACAAAAAAAGGCAAAAGGAGTTCTAATTGAAGAAGTCCATCTCACAAGAATCAATATCAAGAGGAAAAACAGGTGTGTTGCTAAGCAAAGTATTTTTTTCTTTTGCCCTATTCATGCCCTTTTCAAACATCTCATTTATGAATCCAAACCAGCTGTCACTGCACTATTTTGCAAGCCAGAGCTCAGCTATTTATGCTGTCTCTGCTCTTAGAGATCTATATGTTTTGATTTTTTTCTACTTAGCACATGAGAAGCATAATACTGATATGTAACACTTGTTAATTGGAACATAAAGATATCTAATTTTATATGTGGGTTATTTCAGTGATACATACTATTTCTTATTCAAAAAAATACATATTTAAGAAAAGACATACAGTCCCTGAAAGTGTAGGAGGATAGAGGCTTTAACCATAAAAATGGTGTACGAGACAAGAAGGATGGGAGGATAAATTTATAAAGGCTTGCCCTAATGAAGCTTTAGAGGAAGCTGGAGGAGGAGACATGAGGAAGTAACGATCAAGACAGAGAGGCTAGCACTAAGCATTCCTCGATGTGCACCAAGAATTCTCTGTGCTCACATAAGCATAGATCAGGTTTCCTTTTGTTTTCTAATTTTACCCTTCAAGATATTTTTAACAGATTGCCCACAATAAATTGTTTGGCCACCATCAATTTTCTGCATCAAGGTGATTACACATATTATAAAATAAATGGTAGAAATACAATTTCAAAATATATCTAGATGTGTTGGGATATGCTGTTTTTTAATCAACATTCATATTCCATTAGGAAAAGTTATAGGAGCATATTAAAAGCATTCTAAACCCCAAGGTTCTTGTCAATTCTGGTGTTTCAAAGGAAATACTTATTAGAACCACCAAACAATTTTATGCAAAAATAATTTTAAATTCAAAATAAACGATCATAGCTACTGAACCGAAAATTGACTTGCCTGTGTTCTGAATTCAACATTTCAGTCAAGTCGTACTAAGGCCTGTTAAAGTAACACACAATCAGCTCTGTCATTTTATTATGTCAAATACAGCAAAGATCTATAGGTCAGTCATGGGACTGTTTGCCTTATATTTTCTGGAGAGGTGAAACCTCTTAACTGAATCCTACATTTAATCATCTCCAAATCCCAAGCTATATCTCCTGATCCCTGTTTCGATTTAAAATAAAATTCATTTTCTGGTGTTCTTTGTGAGTTTGCTTCAAGCTTGACTTAGAGATTTATGAATAGCATTTACTGTTTGCTTACTGACCACTTCCGCAGTTCCGATCCCCATGGGTGACTTCCACAAGGCTGCGGTATGTTGGGAGATGGGAAGGAGGTGGATTGGCGAATGATTTCACGCAGTAAACACAGCACCCTCATTCTTGAAGACAAAGCAAATATTTTTTAAGGATAAAGTAACCTCTTGGATTTGAGTAGCACATTTGATATGAGAGTACAAGGTTGTCTGAACAAACGTATGCCATTTCCAATATGCCTGCCGCACCCTGCTTCTGGAGAAAATGCTCCTTTATTTCAGGGTTGAAATGTGACGGTGGTGATGTAAGTGGTGAGTCCTCCTTTTGTTTGTTGTTTTTGGGTCTTTTTGGTGTGGGACAACATTCAATTTGATTGTTGCTAAAAGTCAGTTGTTTTCTCATTTGGAAGTCAGTGTCCAGAAATAGAGAACAAAGGCAGCATTTCCCAGTGAAAGAAAGCCCTTGAGTATTTACTGCATTAAAGGATTGAGGAAAGCAGGTAGCACCGGAAGGAAATAGGGCTGTGCCTCAATGCAGGTGGCAACACAACAGCCAGCAGGAATAAGCTACCCCTCAGTCCAAGTTATATGCTCTCTGAAATTTTCAACATTGATGATAATGCCTTACTTCTTTAGAGCTTCTCCTCCCTTGACTTCTGAGACTGACAATTCCCTGTTACTTTTTCTTTTTTTTTTTTAAGACGGAGTCTTGCTCTATCACCCAGGTTGGAGTGCAGTGGTGCGATCTCAGCTCACTGCAACCTCCACCTCCCAGGTTCAAGCAATTCTCCTGTTTCAGCCTCCTGAGTAGCTAGGATTACAGGCATCTGTAACCACACCTGGCTAATTTTTGTATTTTTAGTAAAGATGTGGTTTCGCCATGTTGGCCAGGCTGGTCTCAAATTCCTGACCTCAGATGATCTGCCCGCCTCAGCCTTCCAAAGTTCTGGGATTAGAGGTGTGAGCCACTGCGCCCAGACTCTGTTACTTTTTCTACCATTTTAGTAACCCTTCTCTCAGATTCCAACTGTTTATCCCATAAATGAATGTTTCCCAAGTGTTATCCACTAACATGAGAATTCCCTGGATGTTCAGCAGCATCCCTGGAAATAGACTACAGGAAGTGATATTTTCCATGCTACCTAAGTGGGATTTCTACACACAGGAAACAATCTCTGCCTTAAATATTCTTGTTCCTCATGTTTCATCTCTCTCCACTCACTTCTTGGACAATTGCATGCACGATGTTTTCTTCCAGCCACCGTCTACATATTTATGAAGTACAAATCTCTCTCTCCAGCCCCAAACATTCTCCTGGTCTCCGGGTCCACTTTGTCAACATTCTACTATATATCTCGCCTATAGGTCCCATAGGAATCCCAATCCCTCACCACACATAAAACAAAACATTTGTTCAGGATTCACAATTCTTATCTTCTATGCTAACAGCAATATCTACCCATTTCCCCCATTCACAAACCAAAGAATAATTCTAAACTCTTCTTCACTACGTTAAGTCATGTACTAAGTCCAGTTAATTCAATCTTTTAACTATCTATATTTAATTCTATATTTGTCAAGACTTCATGAATTTTTATTTTGATTACTAAAGCATCCTCCTTACTGGTCCCCCAGACTTTGGCAAGACACATCATAATACTGTAGGAATAAAATGAGGGGTCACCTCCTCTTTGCATGACCTTGAGTAAGTGATTTAATTTTCCTCCTCCTAGGGTAATAGCTATTGAAGGAGTTAAGCAGGTAAAACACAAAACAGAAGACCTAGAAGGAATAAACATGAAATATTCACTACTTTGACTTCTTCAGAGTAGGCAAATGTTCATATTGTTTTCAAAATGATTCCCCTAAAATACAAATGTTACCATGCACGATTCACAGATGCTCATGCCGTTCACCTGCTTATACACATCCAGTAACAGCTCAAACAAACCTGAAATTCGAGAGCATGGCATTCAAAGCCCTCCATGTTCTGCTTCCCCTGACATTTTCCTCAGGCACCCGTAACCTGTCTCCACACCAATTATGTCCTGAATGCCATCACTAATTCAAGAATTAGTTCAATCTAGGAAAGGACAGTAAATTTACTTCCGCGTGGTAAAGGTTATCTTTCTTGTCTGCTGCCCCCAGCCAGCCACTAAAGAGAAGAGCCAGTGTTGGTTCATACCCACAGGGACGCAGACCATACTTCTCTGTAATTAATCGCAAGTAATGATCTGCCTTGTATAAAAACGTATTTGAATATCCAGGGCTGGTTTTACACATAATTTTCCGACTCTTTCAAAGTGACATATGCTGAATAGCAGTGTGAATTTACAGCCAGGCTTTCTAAGCCATTATCACTGCTTTAATGACAAAATACTGTCACCAGCACCTCAACCTTCATCCAAGTTCAGTTTCTTCATTTCACCTGCATCGGGACTTAGAAATAAAACCCCAATTTTCTTTACAATGTACCCACAGTGCCTATCCACAGAAAGGCTAGCCTTAGGGTAGAAGAGAACCTTTATTTTTAAAGATTCTGTCTTCGGGGCTTGTTTCCAGAGGAGCTCCTAAAGCCTTTTGTAGCTAAAAAAAAAACCACTATTCAAAGAGAAGCACCGAAAGCCCAGTAAACCTCCAGACATTTCATTCCCGGGGCTCTGGGGGTATTATAACCTATGGAGCAAGATTGGTGACCCTTGTACAGTATGTTGCTTGTAACCTTTTTTTATAATACTAAGATAGGAAAAGATAAGCTAACATAAAAATCAAGGAGAACCAATTTTTTTTCTATAACATTTTAGTTTGCCTTTTAAAATACCCCTGCTCATTCATTTGAATTAAAGATGGGATCACATGAGACTAAAGAGAAGCATATGACTTATTATATTTAAAAGAATTCTAAATGTGTGTTAGAAGAGATTCTGATCACATAAAAGTATGTTGTCTTATTCTAGTGTTGTGATCATCAAGGCAGATGATTCTGCAGTTGTGATCATCAATGCAGATGACCAGAATAAGACAACACACTTTTTTTTTTTTTTTGAGATGGTGTTTCGCTCTTATTGCCCAGGCTGGAGTTCAATGGCACAATCTTGGCTCATTGCAACCTCCATCTCCCCAGTTCAAGCAATTCTCCTGCCTCAGCTTCCCAAGTAGCTGGGATTACAGGCATGCGCCACCATGCTCAGCTAATTTTTTTTTTTAATCTAGTAGAGATGGGGTTTCACGTTAGTCAGGCTGGCCTCAAACTCCCCACCACAGGTGATCCACCCACCTTGGCCTCCCAGAGTGCTGGGATTACAGGCATGCGTCACCACGCCCAGCCTGACAACATACTTTCATGTGATTTATTATCTCTATTGATAATTATCTCTCGATAATAAATGTGTTCAAAAACCCATCTTTCACAGTCAAATAGAAGTTTACATGTTTTCTTCCTATGATATCCCTCTACCAAAATGCTTAGTTTCACTGAGGATTATTACATTTAATGCAGTAATATAATATTTCCAAGACACTAATCTGTGCAGTTTACATTTCTCAGTCTCCCATCTTCATCCCCATCCCCTATTAGAGCTGCTCGGCTATTTTCTGCTTCTTTCCTCCAAGGAAGAGTGTGAGGAAGCAGAAGTCCAGGAAAGGGGATGTATTAATATCTTTCTGAGTTTTGTGTTTGAACTGACAAATTTCTTAGAGAAATAAGAAAACAAAGACCAAATTTTTTTTGGAGGGGGGCATACTTTTTAAAAAAGTTTACAGCTGTGGGCTAGTAGGAGACAAGGAGGGAAAGAAATACAGAGCAGAAATTAATGACAATATAGATAAATACATGTCCCAGATAAAGAGATTCTGAAACCTGCCTCTCCAGAGAGTCAGCAGCACTGGAGGTAAGTATGTTAGAGCCCTGTGTGTGCTAAGTGTGTGAGACCAAGAGCAAAGAAGATATCTTCCCTAGGAAGAGTCCTCACAAGGCGGTGTTACATGCCAACAGGTTCCTATGCCCACTAAGCAATAAGAGACCCCCTGCACTGAGACACCAGTGTTCATGGCAAAGAAAGAGTTTAATGATCGCAGGGCACCCAACAAGGAGATGACAGGAAATGCACAAATGCATCTCCTGGAGGAGTTCTGGGCTGGAGTTTTTATGGAGATCTTGGAGGGTGAGGGGCTGAATAATTGGGGTCATTGATGGGTCTGGGTAAGGAAGATGAAGTCATCAGTATGTGTGAACTGCATTCTTTGATGATTCAGCTCCTTGTGGTCCTGCAGACCAGCTGAGTAAGTAGTTTCATTAGTGGGAAGGACCTGAAAAAATATCTTGAAGGGAAAACTTAGTGTTTCATAATGTTCAAGTTGTTACCTGTAGAGCAGTTAAGGCGATCTATAATCTTGTAACAGGGTCTACATGATTCTGAGGCAAGAGGCAATCAACTATGAGGAAGGGGTCAGGCAGTAAGCTGATCAAATAATTAATGCTCAGTGTGCTGCAAGCTGGGTTTATTTCATGTCTCTCTCTCCCTTTTTTCTGGTTAATTTTATAAAGTTTATAGGGGCAGATTCAGTGGCACGGGTGGATAATGGACAGAGCTAGCCCAGGCTCTATGTCACTAACAAGGCACGAGAATAGTGGAATGATTCTTATGTCCCCAACAAAGTCCCAGAAGAAGCAAAGATGCCACCAAGATATAAAGGGTCCAGGCAGACAGGGCCAAGCTACATTTCAGCATGATCTTCAGAAATCACAGACCAAGGTTCAAATTGGACAACCAACATATCACTAGATCTTCACATAGACAGGCAATATATGTTTTTCACTCTTCCAATCTCCTGGAATTCTATTGAGTCACTATAACCCTTATTCCCAGAATGTATATATTTATCCTGGGAAGAAGGCACTGGCAATGATCAAGAATGAATTTTTCTCACTGCAGTAAAATGGGCAGATGGAGTAAAAATTAGGCTGAATTAGGAAAACAAAATATAGAGCTTTTTTTTTTTATAAATAAGCTTGTAACCCTTACGGTTTACAGTTTATAAATAAGTTTTAACCCTTATAGTTCATTATAAATTATTCATTCATTAGAATATATGTAACATTCTTACCCTTTGTTAGAGCTCACTACCAGTAGTGTTTCCATGTACATTATTTGTCATCATGGCCCAAATATTTATTAATCATATACTTTGTATAGGACATTGAGGTTATGTTAAATTAGACTACATGAATGGTAAGTTTTATGCAATAAAATGTTTCTAATTTCTTAGAGTTTCAGAGAGAACACACTAACCAATATAGAAATGAACAAAGATTCATGAAGAAATCTATCAAAAGACTATACATTTCTTTCTGAGTATAAGAAAGAAAATATAGCCAGCTTGAATTGCTTCAGAGGATGACTATTTGAAATTAACATAAAAGCAGCGTTGCCACAGCCCAAGAAACTACAAGACAGGACTCATGGAGTCTGACTGATTGATGCAATTTTCATATCCATATATACTTGGGATTTTTTTTATGCTGGAAGTATTTCAAACTTTGAACCACTTATTAGGGTACCAAAAAATATCCTACTCAACTTCCACTTCAGAACTGATCATTAGAACAGTACTCCACCTTAGATTATACTGCGACTCTCTATCTCAATATTCTTAGATACTTCAAGATGTTCAATGTGTTAAGGATGAACAAAAACCTCAGGTAGGCTGGCACAGTTTGCAAGTAAGACTCACAAAGGCTGCCTTTTCTTTATAGCGTCAGACTCTTTTTTCTGCAAAGGGGGGAAAGATCTATTTGACACATTTCTCAAGGATTCTTTTATTCTGTCACTTCTCAAGCAGAGAGTAAAAAACACCTTTCCTCTTCCCCCTAGTAATATATTTTGTGATTTTTCCATCAGCCCAGCAACTCTGAAAATCTGCTGAAAGTCACTTTAGTGCACTCACATACGAAACTGCATTTTCCTACTAAAAAAACAGAAAAAAGGCCACATGTCACTGTGAAAATATATACTATATATGGGCATATAATATATGTATATATATTCCTATTTATATATATATCCATCTATAGAGACATAGATATACATAGTTTAATATAAAATCTCCAGGAACAGATATTTGAAATGTAAAATAAGGAGAACAATTCAAGAGACGCTGGGAACACAAAAGGAAAGACTGTATCATCATTTGTATGATTTGTTAAACACTTGTACAACAAATAGCATAAAATTCTAATTTTAAAATACAAGCTTCATAATCACCAGATGATTTATCTGAAGCATAGAAATATTTAGGACTTACAATTAATAACAGTTTAGTTAACATCAAGCAAAAAGGCTTAAAAACTATTCTACCACAAAGAATGAGATGTGATGGTCTGGTGAAACATTTCCAGGAGCATATTATCATCTTATATGAATCTCTTTCTGGTACAAAGCAATCAGCAAGGTGTAGAGAAGTGGACTGAAAAAGTAGAAGCAATAAAATTTAGAAGTTTGCTACAAAGAAGAAAATATTTTTAAACTCATTGGTGAAAGCACGTTGTGGGCTTTGAAAAAATATGGAAGATCAACACACCCTATATGCAGATCTTTAAAAGCCCGTGTCTTAGAATAACACTGGATTTCCTTGGCTATTTCAAAAGTCTTACCCTTTCATTTTTTTTATTATAAGTTCTGGGATACATGTGCAGAATGTGCAGGTTTGTTACATAGGTATACACGTGCCATAGTGGTTCGCTGCACCCATCAACCCATCATCTACACTAGGTATTTCTCCTAATGCTATCCATCACCTAGCCCCCTAAACCCCAAAAGGCCTCAGTGTGTGATGTTCCTCTCCCTGTGTCCATGTGTTCTCATTGTTCTACTACCACTTATGAGTGAGAATATGCAGTGTTTGGTCTTCTGTTCTTATGTTAGTTTGCTGAGAATGATGGTTTCCAGCTTCATCCATGTCCCTGCAAAGGACATGAACTCATCCTTTTTTATGGCTGCATAGTATTCCATGATGTATATGTGCCACATTTTCTTTATCCATTCTATCATTGATGGGTACTTGGGTTGGTTCCAAGTCTTTGCTATTGTGAACAGTGCTGCAATAAACATACATGTGCACGTATCTTTATAGTAGAATGATTTACAATCCTTTGGGTATATACCCAGTAATGGGATGGCTGGGTCAAATGATATTTCTGGTTCTAGATCCTTGAGGAATCAGCACCCTGTCTTCCACAATGCTTGAACTAATTTACACTCCCACCAACAGTGTAAAAGTGTTCCTCCTTCTCTACATCCTTTCCAGCATCTGTTTTTTCCCAACTTTTCAATGATCACCATTCCAACTGGCATGAGATGGTATCTCATTGTGGTTTTTATTTGCATTTCTCTAATGACCAGTGACTATGAGCTTTTTTTCGTATGTTTGTTGGCTATATAAATGTCTTCTTTTGAGAAGTGTCTGTTCATATCCTTCGGCCACTTTTTGATGGGGTTGTTTTCTTGTAAATTTGTTTAATTTCTTTGTAGATTCTGGATATTAGCCCTTTGTCAGATGAATAGATTGCAAAAATTTTCTCCCATTCTGTAGGTTGTCTGCTGACTCTGATGAGAGTTTCTTTTGCTGTGCAGAAGCTCTTTAGTTTAATTCAATCCCATTTCTCAATTTTGGCTTTTGTTGCCATTGCTTTTCGTGTTTCAGTCATGAAGTACCTGCCCATGCCTATGTCCTGAATGGTATTGCCCAGGTTTTCTTCTAGGGTTTTTATGGTTTTAAGTCTTACATTTAAGTCTTTAATCCATCTTGAGTTAATTTTTGTATAAGGTATAAGGAAGGGCTCCAGTATCAGCTTTCTGAATATGGCTAGCCAGTTTTCCCAACACCATTTATTAAATAGGTAATCCTTTCCCCATTGCTTGTTTTGGCAGGTTTGTCAAGGATTTCAATAAGCTTGTGCACCATGATCAAGATGGCTTCATCCCTGGGATGCAAGGCTAGTTCAAAATACACAAATCAATAAGTGTAATCTATCACATAAACAGAACCAATGACAAAAACCACATAATTATTCCAAAAGATGCAGAAAAGGCCTTTGATAAAATTCAATACCCCTTCATGCTAAAAACTCTCAATAAACTAGGTATTGATGGAATGTATCTCAAAATAATAAGAGCTATTTATGATAAACCAAACAGCCAATATCACACTGAATGGGCAAAAGCTGGAAGCATTCCCTTTGAAAACTGGCATAAGACAAGGATGCCCTTTCTCACCACTACTATTCAACAGAGTATTGGAAGTTCTGGCCAGGGCAATGAGGCAAGAGAAAGAAATAAAGGATATCCAAATAGGAAGAGAGAATGTCAAATTGTCTCTGTTTGCAGATGACGTGATTGTATATTTAGAAAACCCCATCGTCTCAGCCCAAAATCTCCCTAAGCTAATAAGCAAATTCAGCAAAGTCTCAGGATACAAAATCAATGTGCAAAAATCACAAGCATTCCTAAACACCAATAATAGACAAACAGAGAGCCAAATAATGAGTGAACTTCCATTCACAATTGCTACAAAGAGAATAAAATACCTAGGAATCCAACTTACAAAGGATGTAAAGGACCTCTTCAAGGAGAACTACAAACCACTGCTCAAGGAAATAAGAGAGGACACAAACAAATGGAAAAACATTCCATGCTCATGGATAGGTAGAATCTATATCATGAAAATGGCCACACGTTCTAAAGTAATTTATAGATTCACTGCTATCCCCATCAAGTTACCATTGACTTTCTTCACAGAATTAGAAAAAAACTATTTTAAATTTCATATGGAACCAAAAAAGAGCCCATATAGCCAAAAGAATCCTAAGCCAAAAGAACAAAGCTGGAAGCATCATGCTACCTGACCTTAAACTATACTGCAAGGCTACAGTAACCAAAACAGCATAGTTCTGGTACCAAAACAGATATATAGACCAACTAAACAGAACAGAAGCCTCAGAAATAATGCCATCATCTACATTTCCAGTGAATTTTCTAATAATTACTGAAATGTAGGAGAAAGCCTATAGCATCAATTTTGTAAAAAGTATTGTATATTTTGTAAAACATAAAAACAATTGTTTCCAATGACTTTCTTATTTCCTCTCCAATATACAAATATGGCCCCTGTAAAATACAATTCTGAAAAATATAATTTATAATCCCCACAGTCTAAGGATATTGGGAAAAACCCTTTAATTTGCTATATTTTATGTAAATTCTCAAGATTCAATATGTTCAATTGTTACCCTTATAAATTGCTTTGGAATTGCATGACTAATTTAAAACTGAACAACAACAAAAAACAGCAGTGAGTCAAACAGTTAAGTAACACTGTCACAATTATCCTTCAATTCATAAAAATAAGAAATGTCATTGATCCTTCTTCCTCAAAAGCTATACAAATTGAATTTTTAAAAATTAATCAAAATGAACACTTTTACTACACAAGTGATCATCTACTAATAATATATGGAAGTCTTACAGTTTAGACCTATTATAAGGAAAAAATAACCTTTTCAAAACTTCTCAAATTTAATCTTTTTTTAACTTTTATTTTAAGTTTAGGAGTCCAATCACAGGTTTGTTATATAGGTAAACTTGTGTCATGGGAGTTTGTTGTACAGATTATTTCATCACCCAGGTATTAAGCTAGTACCCATTAGTTGTTTTTCCTGATCCTCTCCCTCCTCTTACCCTCTACCCTCCAAAAGGCCCCAGTGTGTGTTCCTCCCCTCTATGTGTTTGTGTGTTCTCAACATTTAGCTCCTACCTAATTAGAAGTGAGAACATGCAGTACTTGGTTTTCTGTTCCTGTGTTAGTTTGCTAAGGATGATGGCCTCCATCCATGTCCCTGCAAAGGACATGATCTCATTTTTTTATGGCTGCTTGATATTCCATGTTCTATATGTACCACATTTTCTTTATCCAGTCTATCATTGATGGACATTTAGGTTGATTCCATGTCTTTGCTGTTGTGAATAGTGCTGCAACGAACATACGCATGCATGTATCTTTATAATAGAATGATTTATATTCCTTTAGGTATATACCCAGTAATGAAATTGCTGGGTCAAATGGTATTTCTGTCCTTAGGTCTTTGAGGAGGAATCACCACACTGTCTTCCACAGTGGCTGAACTCACTTACACTCCCATCAACAGTGTATAAGGATCCCTTTTTTCTCACAACCTTCCTACCATCTGGTTTTTTTTTTTTTTTTTTGACTTTGTAATAATCGCTATTCTGACGGATGTGAGATGGTATCTCATTTGTGGTTTACATTTGCATTCATGTAATGATCAGTGATGTTGAGTTTTTCATATGATTGTTGGCTACATGTATATCTTCTTTTGAAAAGTGTCTGTTCATGTCCTTTGCTCACTTTTTAATGGGGTTGCTTTTCTTGTAAATATAAGTTTCTTGTAGACTCTGGATATTAGACCTTGGTCAGATAGATTATAAAAATTTTCTCCCATTCTGTAGGTTGTCTGTTCACTCTGATGATAGTTTCTTTTGCTGTGCAGAAGCTCTTTAGTTTAATTAGATCCCATTTGTCAATATTGGCTTTTTTTGCAATTGCTTTTGGTGTTTTCATCATAAAATCATTGTCCGTGCCTATGTCCTGAATGGTATTGCCTAGGTTGTCTTCCCAGGTTTTTATAGTTTGGGATTTTACATGTAAGTATTTAATTCATCTTTATTGTATATAGTATAAGGAACGGGTCCAGTTTCAATCTTCTGCATATGTCTAGTCAGTTAACCCATCACCATTTATTGAATGGGGAATCCTTTCCCTGTTGTTTGTTTTTGTCAGGTTTGTTGAAGATCAGATAGTTACAGGTTTTCAGTCTTGTTCCTGGGTTATCTATTCTGTTCCATTGGTCTATGTGCTTGCTGTTGTACCAGGACCATGCTGTTTTCATTACCGTAGCTCTGTAGTATAGTCTGAAGTCAGATAGTGTGATGCCTCCAACTTTGTTCTTTTTGCTTAGGACTTCCTTGGCTATTTGGGCTCTTTTTTGGTTTCATATGAATTTTAAAACAGCTTGTTCTCGTTCTATGAAGAATGTCAGTGGTAGTTTAATGGGAATAGCATTAAATCTATAAATTGCTTTGGGCAGTGTGGTCATTTTCAATATATTGATTATTCCTATCCATGAGCATGGAATGATTTTCCATTTGTTTGTGTCATCTATGATTTCTTTGAGTAGTGGTTTGTAGTTCTCCTTGTAAAGATAATTCACCTCCCTGGTTAGCTGTATTCCTAGGTATTTTATTCTTTTGTGTGGCAATTGTGAATGGGAGTTCATTCATGATTTGGTTCTTGGCTTGACTGTTGTTGGTATATAGGAATGCTAGCACTCTTTGCACATTGATTTTTGTATCCTGAGACTTTGCTGAAGTTGTTTATCAGCTTAAGAAGCTTTGGGCTGAGATGATGGGGTTTTCTAGATACAGGATCTATATATACGATCATGTCATCTGCAAATGGGGACAGTTTGACTTCCTCTCTTCCTATTTGAATGCCTTTATATCTTTCTCTTGCCTTGATTTCACTGGCCAGAACTTCCAATACTATGTTGAATGTGAGTGTTGAGAGAGGGTACACTTGTCTTGTGCTGGTTTTCAATGGGAATGCTTCCAGATTTTGCCCATTCAGTATGATGTTGGCTATGGGTTTGTCATAGATGGTTCTTATTATTTTGAGGTATGTTCCTTCAATATCTAGTTTATTGAGAGTTTTCAACATGAAGGGATATTGCATTTTATCAAAAGCCTCTTTGGCATTTATTGAGATAATCATGTGCTTTTTGTCTTTAGTTCTGTTTATGTGATGAATCACATTTATTGATTTGCATATTTTGAACCAACCTTGCATCCCTAGGATAAAGCCTACTTGATTGTCATGAATAAGCTTTTTGATGTGCTGCTAGATTCAGTTTGTCAGTATTCTGTTGAAGATTTTTGCATTGGTGTTCATCAAGAATATTGCCTCGTTTTCTTTTTTTTATTGTATCCCTGCCAGGTCTGGTATCAGGATGATGCTGTCCTCCTAAAATGAGTTAGGGAGAAGTCCCTCCTTTTCAATTTTTCGGAATAGTTTCAGTAGGAATGATACCAGCTCTTCTTTGTACATCTGGTAGAATTCAACTGTGAATCCATCTGGTCCTGGGCCTTTTATTTGGTAGGCTGTTTATTACTGCCTCAATTTCAGAACTCATTATTGGTCAGTTCAGGGATTCAATTTCTTCCTGGTTCAGTCTTGGAAGGGTGTATGTGCCCAGGAATTTATCCATTTCTTCTAGGCTTTCTAGTTCATTTGCATAGAGGGGTTTATAATATTCTCTGAGGATTGTTTTTATTTCTATAGCACAACCCTTTTGCAAGATAATGAAACACTAAAATCTTCTCATTAATTAAACTACAAGAAAAGAAAAACTCAAAACAAAGAGAATTAAATAATCTGACTATCTCATTGATAAAAGTGTATACGAAATAGAAAATCCAAAATATATCTCCCCACTCACTCTTAGCAAAATTAATTAATTAGTAGTTAAACAGAAATACATTAGTCATCTACTCATTTATAGCAACCCCTTCTTTAGTTAGTAGTAATAATATTCACGTATATTTGGGAGCGAGAAGTACAAAAGAATTAGATCAATGTTTTTAATAAAAGGATGCACTTTAAATTCTAATTTTCTGAGTTATTTTTCTAATTTTAATCAACAAATAATCAACATTTCTGAATACCTAAGGGCTTATTGAAATGACTGTCAAGTTTCTTAAAGGTTGATTTTTGAGATTTTTTTTTCCTAATAGCTTACTATTTGAGTCATCTTGGTTATTTATATATAATGTAATACTTGTTCTTTTTTGTTGAATATGCGTTCAAATTTTGCATAAGAATGCAGGTGACCTGTAACTCTAAAGTGCCAATTTTTCTCACACTGACAAGTAAACATACAAGTCTTTTCTTACTGCCTACTAACTTATTTTGATAGGGAAAAAATATAAACATGATTACATTTTTATGTTCCTTCAGGTGATTTTGAATCAGATCAGTTGTTCATTCAGGCCTGAACATCCTCAGAAATCAAGATGAGTAGTCTATATCTAGATTACAAATGTAAATGCAAATGTTTAAAGCATCAGCTGATTGAGATATGGCAACAAGCTATTGAAAATGATCTACACCTTACATCTATGCCTTAGAACAGTTGCAAACTAATTGTAGTACTTTATTGTTACTCAGAGGTGTTCTGTGAAATCTTTTTTCAAGTGGAAATTCTAAAATTTAATCTCCCATAATCTACTATAATGTACATCTCAAGACCTACATTCAATTTACAGTTCACTTGCTACATAATGAAACTTCTATCAATCACATAAAAGCAAATCTACCTAGGTGGATGAGCAGTACTATCATATGACTAGAACCAGGGCAGCTAGAAGTCACTTGATTTTCCAAGCCAGATATCCAGAAATCTCCTCAGAATCATAGCTGTTCCTGAGCACCCACATCCCTATTCTCCACATACACACTGTTTCAAAGTCCTACTGATTCCGCCACCTTAATAAATCTTCATCCATCCATTTTTCTCTATTTCCACTGTGAGTGCTTTATTTTAGTCCCCACGTCATCTCTCACTCACACTACTGCAATTGTCTGGTCTCCATGTCTCCAGTTTCTGCACTTCCTGAGCTGTTGTCCTAATTTTAGTTAGAGTGAGGTTTTTCTAATTCCATTCCCTCCTTCAGTTTTACTTACTGCCTACACTGTCTACACCCCTGGAATAAACTATGAAGCATCTGTGGTCTGGTCTCTACTCGTTTTTGTCTTCTCCTCGAAGCTCTCTCACATCATATTCCATACTTAAAACTACTACCAGTTTAACATACCAGAACGCTTCGTGCCTCCAAGTTTATGTCACATCTTTTGCCTATATAATTACTCCCTCTCTATTGCATCCCAGCCACAGCCAACTTTCTGGGAAATTTAGCTGTTCTGGTAATCCAAGGTAGAAATGATCATCCATTCCCGGGAATGCCCACTGTGCCCTGCACATATATTGCCATATCCCCTGGAACTTTTCACTGCACACTTGGGTGTCTTATCTCCTTTTAAGTTATTTGAGGTTGAAGACTGTCATACTCATCCTGTCTGCCTCAGCACCTGGTATGGTGCCTGGATTATAACAGTAAATCAATGTTTTTTGAAGAAGCCACTTAATAGAAACCAAAAAAACTTATTCTGCCTTTCTGAGGTGAACTCTATGTCAAATTACATATGGAAACGCCTCTCAACACTAGACTAGCTTAATAAAGAATGATATTAGCAGTCTATGAACTGTCATCCATTTTCTGTTTTTAATTTTTTGAGTAGATGTCACTGCTAAGTTAAATCACATAGCAGAGTCAACAAGTGGAAAAGAACTTAACAAGGATTTTTCATTTGGTCTCTGGGAGCCTGTGCACACATAGTCCAAAGAAAAGCACTTTATTTTTTCCAATGTCATTGATGACTTCAATTTTACATTAATTAAATGCCCTCTGTCTCATCTCTGCCTACTTCTCAGTACTTTCTACTTAACTATACCCTCCTAAAAGCTTAAATGTGAAGAGCACTGAGTTTTAGAAAGGGGACTGGTATGGGGCTAAGAAATTGGTGTTCCACTGCTGGCTTTTTCTCGTATGAATATTATGATTTGGGGAGGCTGCAACTTACAAGGCATTAAAGAAAAAAATCTAACAGGACAACTTAAATTGCTTAGAAAAAATTTTCTGTATTATTGAAGCTCACAAAACAGGAATTACTTAAATGGATAAATATATTAATGCAGGTGGAACTTTATTAAAATGCCAATTATCTCTAACGGATCTATAAATTTCATTTATTTTCAAACAAAATGTCCTTATAAGTCTTTTGTGGAACCTGAGAAACTTATTCTAAAACTCATTATCAAATACACAAGGGTGAAGAATAGCTAAGACAACTTCATTTTGAAGTTTTAGGAAACTTGCCCCACCAAATGTCAAGACTACTTACAAAGCTGTAGTAATTATGATAGTGTTGTAGTGATATGGGAATCAACAAAAAAATCAACATAACAGAATACAGAACACAGAAACAGTCTTGTACATATATGGACACTTGATATATGATACCGGTGGTCTTAAAAGTCAATAGAGGAAGGATGGACTCCTCAAACAGTGCTTTTGGGACAATGATTATGTGATCATATGGAAAAAATGAGATTCATATCCCAGACCATAAATTTTAAAATTCATTCTAGGTCCTTTAAAATCCTAAAAGCAGAAATCATAATCCTCCTATGTGGAAATACACATAAATATGTTTATGATTTCTGATCAGAGAAAATTTTCTAAAATAAAACATCAAAACCCAAACTATAAATAAAAAGACCAAAAATTTTAACATTAAAAATAAAATATTTCACTTATCAAAAGACACCATAAATAATGACTTATACAAATGTATCTAGTAAATACGTAAATAGCATGAATGTATACAGTGATCTTAGTACATGTACACTCATTAAAGTATTATTTATAATAGCAGAAGAGCTTCCAGAAAAGCTCCCCAAACCAGGAACAATTTGATAGGAGTCAAAGCATTGGACCATCCATGTCCTTGTGATCCTGTCGTCATTAATCAATCACCACGCTTCCCATCAGACATGTAAGAGATGGAAGATGCCTATAAAGGGATTTCTTTGAAGAGGGAATTTTCAATGACTGACTTGAAGATTCCTCTACACACTCTTCAAAACAAGAGAATCACTGGGAAAACTTGGCATGTGTCCTCTGGAATTTGAAGGACATAGGAACTGGTGTCTGACTTTCACATGAGTCCATTTGGACGGAGCTGACTGGTGGCGAAACTACAAGAGAAAAGGCTTTGTTGGTGATTGCCTGAACTTGCAGAATTTGGTTGGCCAGTCTTGAATATGTGTATTTCTTGTTATGTTCTGAATTGCATCCCCTCAAAGTTTATATGTTGACGTCCTAACCCCCAGTACCTGAGAATGTTACTCTACTTGGAGATAGGACCTTAAAAGAGATAACATTAGGTCCTTAGGGTAGATCCTAACCCAATATGACTGATGTCCTTATAAGAGGAAATTTGAACACAGACATACCCACAGGGAAAATCATGTGAAGACACTGAGAGAAGACTGCCATTTACAAGACAAGGACAGAGGACTCAGGAAAAAAAAATTTAAAAAAAAAACAAAAAACCTGCTGACACTTCAGTCTCACACTTCTGGCTTCCAAAACTGTGAGGATATAAATTTCTGTTGTTAAATTTATATTCTGTGGTATTTTGTTATGGCAGCCCTCACAAACTAATACACTCATGGGCCAGAGGCAAGCTCCATGGAAGTGAGCTGTTTGGGGTTTGTCTTAACAGAGATTCCACCCAAGAGGGTCGTTCTAGATGGATAACGGGACCATACCAGCAGGACTGGGAGGGGAACAGGGAGTTAGTTATGAGCATCAGGAAAATTGACTTTGGGGCACTCTAGCAGTGCAGAATTTTCTAGTAATCCATATAAGGATTCCACAAGAGAAAATGTAAGCTCACCGTCTGCCATACCCAGGGAACACCAATTCCAGATTATAACTGTAAAAGTTGAATGAAAATCTTTCTGTCCTCTTAACTCCCTTTCCTGCCCTAAGTTACCAACCTTGGGGGATCAGTGAAGGTGAAACTAGCAGAGTACTAAATAAGTGGAGAGAAAAACAGAGTTATCAACCACAGCATCCTTTCTCATTACAGCTTGCCCCATCTGAAGTAAACCTGGTCTAGGGGATGGAGGAGTTTTAAATTTGGTGAAGATTCAAGCTGTGATACTAGAGTTAGTCAGACTTTTATAACTACCAATACAAAGCAGTGGGAAACTATAGAGTGACAGCCTAGGGATGAATCCAGAAGTGGGAAAATATATCCTGCCTGAGAGAGTGAGTTAACGAGGGATGGTGAGAAAGGCTGAAGAGACTTCCTACTGCAACTGGGCAAGTCCATAGCTTTAATAAGTCAGTTATAGCAGACTAAATAATAAATAATAAATAATACACATTACTAATATGAGATGTATTATATAATTAATGATTCAAATCAACACCCTTTCCAGCTTAAACAACTACATAAAGTGGATCCTGAACACTCTGCCTCCAAACTCTTTTCTTAATTCACACATTTTTTCATTCTTTATTCACCCAACTAATAGTTTTGGGGGATGCCTTGTGTGCCAGGAACACTGCTAAGCTCTGGCAATACAATGGTGAACAGAATGCATGCCCTCATTGACCTCAAAATATTACAGTGAGATGGCAGTTACTGTTACTACTTCACAAGTGATGCTGCAGAAGATACAATGAGTCACTTACTCAGGCCTTGGAGACTGCAAGGAAGGCACACAGGCTGCTCTCAAATCCAGGACTGATAAAATCACATTCTGCATCCTTTTCATTATTATACCTTGATTCTTATTCACCATGAAAATTGTTTTAACTGAGTGTTAGCAGAGCCTTCCTACACAATAGTGCTGAAAGGTTGAAGATCTTTCTATGTTCTATATCATGAATGACATATGTAACCTCAGGTATATAAACATTTCCCAGGAACACAGTCCCTTCTTCTGCGCAATACAATGTCTACACTAAATTGCTAAAGCTTCCTCAAATGTTACTTTTTAAAACCCTAACAACTAAATTGCAAACTTTGATAAATTGATGCAAATAGTTACACTAAAAAGTTTAATTTTTAAGGTACTATTGTTGGGTCACAAATTTCATTAGAACAAAGGGAGGCAGTCATAACGGAAGTTACTATTCACAACATTGTATTAAAAATGAAAGTGCAAATTACATCAGGTTAAAATTTTGTAACCAATGCTAAGATATATTATTATTTCCTTATAGCCCATTAAAAACATGAAATTACATTGGCTGCATTATTCTAACACTGTTGACGTTAAGACTATATTTTGTATTTATTCAGAATCTTACTGGTGACTGTTGTTGCTTCTGAAAATTTTCCTTTCAAACTCTAAATTCATTTTATTTGTATAGCTAAAACAGTTCTTTATACGGGATAATAGAAGATCTTGCCTACCAAAGAGGAAAATTTTCAGCTGTTTATGGAAACCCATTGTTATTCTCTGAAGCCTATAAAAGTGACACATTCAGTGTTTATTGGAAGGTCTTATTATTAGAATGAATAGTTATACTTTGCTCCCATGATGATCTAAACATGTTTTTAAAAAACAAAAAAACTGAAATGCTTATGAAACTAATTTTTTTCCTTTCTTTCAACTCACCAGTCCTCTCCCTGCTGAGTGGAATAAAGTTAATGGTACAAACTATTAACTATTTAATAAACAATACTGAATAAATTAGTAAATCGGTAGCACAGAAAGAGAATATACTCTAAGGCAGGCATCCCCAACTCCCAGGGTCAACGTGGACTGTACTGGTCCGTGGCCTGTTAGGAGACTGGCTGCACAGCAGAAGGTGAGTGGTGAGCAAATGAACGTTACTGCCTGAGCTCTGCCTCCTGTCAGAGAAGCTGCGGCATTAGATTCTCATAGGAGCGCAAACCCTATTGTGAACTGCACCTGCGGGAGGGATCCAGGTTGCACGCTCCTTATGAGGATCTGATCAATGCCTGATGATCTGAGGTGGAACAGTTTCATCCCACACCGCTCCCTGCAATCTCCCACAGGTTGCAGAAAAATTGTCTTCCACAAAACCCCCCCCTGGTGCCAAAAAGGTTGGGGACCACTGCTCTAAGGAATGTTGGTTCATTCTCCAACTTAGTATTAGTGCTTTAGGGAAATGCATTCAGTCTTTATATTGTTCATTCATTCATCAACCCTTTAGTTCATTCAACAGTATTTACTAAATAGCAAAACAGTCTGCTTAGCCCTGGAAACATAAAGAAGAATAAAATTTCCCTTGGCTTAAGCAGCTTACTTGTAAGGCAGAGAAATATAAAAATGCAATGTTGTCATTGCTTTAATACAAATACATAGGTTCCAAAAGTAAATGTTACTAATGCTGCTTCCGTGAGTGAACACACTTAGAAAAGACAAACGAGGAAATAACTAAACTTGCTCTTAGAAGAGAAGGAGAATTTTATATATGAGGAAAGCAGAAAGAATTCTAGAAAAAGAGAGGAGAGACTGCAGAGGCATGGTATTTTCAAATAACAACCAGTGGTCAGAAATGAAACTTTGAACTTCTCTGAAGTTTACTTGGACCTGGTATATTAGTCTTCTCAGGCTACCATAACAAAATACCATAGGCTGATTGACTTAAATAACAAAAATGTATTAACTTACAGTCCTAGAGGCTAGAAGTCCCTAATCAAGGTGCCAACTGATTTGGTTCTTGATGAGGTCTCTCTTTCTGTCTTGTAAACAGGAGTGTCCTCATATAGAAGAGAGAGAAAAAGATTTCTCTCTCTTTTCCTCTTCTTACAAGGCTACCAGTCCTATCAGATTAGGGCATCACTTACCCCTAATTATCTCCTAAAGGTCCTGTCTCCAAGTACAGTCACACTGGGGGTTAAGGTGTCAACATAACAAGTTTTGTGGTGCCATAAACGTTCAGTTCATAAGAGTACTAAATGAGTTCAGAGCATCTGGGGTGGGAGAAAGGTAGTAGATGCTATAAGAGTAAACTGGGGGTGAGGTAGTGAAAGATTTAGATTCCACTTTTATTTAGCTAGACTTATCAGTTAGATAGATTTGACATGGCTGAAAAGGTTTAGGGAGAGGAAGGTCCCCTTAGAGGCATACATATAGGGTGGGAACATGGATATTAAGGAAGTAGAGTCAGTGGGACTAGATCAATTGCACACCGTTTGTAAGAAAGAGACACTGAGGCTGGTTCTCAGGTTTCAAGTTTGGGAAATGGAGGGATCAGGGGTGATGCTTTTAAGTGAAGTAGCAAATGCCAGGCAGGAGCAGATCAGAGAGAGAGAGTGTGTGTGAGAGAGAGAGTGTGTGAGTGACAGAGTGTGTGTGTGTGTATGTGTGTGTCTGTGTGTGTGTGAGAGAGAGAGAGAGAGAGAGGGCGAGAGAGAGAGAGAGAGGGCGAGAGAGAGAGAGAGAGAGGGAGAGAGGCTGAACAAGTCTGAATATGATGACTTTGAGCTATCTTTGGAATTTAATAGTTTAGAATATTTTGTAAACAACTGAAAATGCTACCTTGAGATCCCTAGGAGGAAGAACCAAAAATGAAACTCTAGGGAATATTTAAAATATGATTAGAACTAGAAACCTAAAGAAACTAATCTGGAGGTCCTGGGAGGTAGAAAAAGACCCAGAGAGAGAGCTAGAATGAAGGCCAGTGGGAGCACAGTTTCAGGAATGTTATCTGTCTTGAATGCCCTAGAGATGTTACATAAAACACAGACAAAGAATAAGTCATTAACTTATTTAATTAGGAGATCTTTCATAACTTTTATGGAAAGAAGTTTCAGCGGAATAATAGGGACAAGAATTTTTATGCAGGCAGAGTCTGGATGTATTTTATTCACCACCATATCCTCATTCCAAGCACAGTGCCCAGCACACGTGTATGTTCAATGAGTATTTATGAGAATAAAGTTAATTAGAAACTGAGGAATGATTAGGAAGAAAAAAAAAAGAGGAAATGGAGAATGTCCAAATACTGAAGCTGGCAGAAAAGAGGAGGACAGATTCACACTTAGAGAAAAAAGAACCAAAGAAAGGTTTCTTTCTTTGCTTTAGAAATGGATAGGAGGACCTTAATTACATTTCTAGAAAATGAGAAAAAGCCATTGAAAATGGAGGAGAGACAAAACTAATGGGCCAAGATGGCTAAAACGACCTTCATCTGTATCTGTTCCAATCAGAAGATCAAGATATGTATAAAAAAGTAAAAGTGACTTAGGAATTGCCTATCAATAATTATAAACAAGAATAATTATAATAGCTCATATTTATTATGTGCTTGATAAGTGGGTTTTTTATAACAATTAGATATGTTGTTATGGGTTTTTTGATACTAACAACATATCTTATTGTCAGATATGTTGTTATGAACTGTGATCATTATTAGACTGTGTCATGAACCGAATGTTTATGTACCCCCAAAACTCACATATTGACAATGAGACTGTATTTGGAAACAGGACCTTTAGGAGATAATTAGGGGTAAATGATGTCCTAATCTAATAGGACTGGTAGCCTTGTAAGAAGAGGAATTTACCTGGATATCAATGGGACAACAATAATTATAATAGCTAATATTTATTATGTGCTTGATAAATGGGTTTTTGATACTAACAACATATCTAATAATAATCTTGTTATTAGATACCACCCTGTTATTAGATACCACCTTAAAAGGTAATACTATTACATTTCCATTTCGCAAATAAAGAAATTGAAGCAAAGAGAAATTAGGTAACTGGTCAAAGGAAGCATGGCAAGTAAGTAGCAAAGCTGGGTTTGAACACAAGCATACAGCTTCAATGTCTATGCCATTCATTGCAGCATTAAAGTACTCAGTCAAGGACAATGTATTATTCCAGCCTGCAAGTCCAGTAAGCAGGTGCTGTGTAACTCCAGTGGGAGGCACCCCAACAGAATAAAGTCTTTTCAGTGGGAAACACAAAATAAATTTATGTCAATATTAATCATAATTATCACTCCCTTGCAGATGTAGTTTTAAAAGAACATTTATGTGTGTGTAAATACCTTTGAACAATGTGAAGATATTTTAAAAAAACACATATCATGCTTTTATGCCTCAAAATTGACAATAAATTCTGTTCATAACATCAGCAGGGCAGCTGAATTTTAGTTGATGTCAAAACACAATTTTATCAGCTTAAAGTTTTAAAAGATGTAGTTTTAAAAGAACATTTTATGTGTATGTGAATACCTTTGAACAATGTGGAGATATTTAAAAAATCATGCTTTTATGCCTCAAAATTGACAATAAATTCTCTTCATAACATCAGCAGGGCAGCTGAATTTTAATTGATTTCAAAACACAAGTTTGTCAGCTGTAAGTTTTATCCTAACCATAGAAAGTATGACATGATCTGAAGAAGGTCAGCATCCCTAGACTTATGACAAATGTATTTTTGGTATGTAAAATTGGTCAACGAGGTAAATTGAAGGGAACTTGGTCAAAATGCTAGTAATAACATATTAAACTATTGTGTTTGATGTTTTCTTTATATCACTTAACTGCTTTGTAGAAATCCTCAACACTTTTCCATGAAACAGAAAGTAATGGAAAGAAGACGGCTTTTAAAAAAATGGAAACTGACTGGGTGCAGTGGCCCATGCCTGTAATCCCAACACTTCAGGAGGCCAAGGCAGGAGGTGTGCTTGAGGCCAGGAGTTCAAGATCAGGCCAGGCATCATAGTGAGATCCTCTATCTACAAAAAATTAGTCAGGTGTGATGGCACGTGCCTGTAATCCCAGCTACTCAGGAGGCTGAGGCGGGAGAATCATTTGAGCCCAGGAGTTTGAGGTTGCTGTGAGTGTTGATTGTGCCACTGCACTCCAACCTGGGCAACAGAGTGAGGCTCTGTCTTAAAAAAAAAAAAAAAAAAAAAAAAAAAAAGTTAAGTTATTAGGTCCCTAGTCAGATTTGTTCCCTCGGAATCTTTACAAAGTTGTTGCACATGTTTCAATAATGTTTTCTTTTTAATATAAAACACTACAGCATACACCTGTGATGTCAGGGTGTGCATATTCCCCACACCAACCAGGTTTAGGAGAAAAATATGCAATTAAAGTAACATTCCTGGCCTTACTAACCTTTCCCTTGGTGACAGCATGACTTATGTTGATGAGTCTGAGAAAGGAAACTGAGCGAGCTTAGCTCATGACCTGCCTCTCTGTCTTGAAGTCTACCTGCCTGAAGAGAGTATATGTTCTGTTCTTCATGATCCATATCTATGGCTCAGCTTCTTCACAGAGAAGAGGCCTATCATTGTTCAGCACTGCCTGGAAATGGGCGGATAACTTGGTCTAATCTGGAAAGGAACTATTAGCAAGTCCCATTTGGCTCTCACAAGAAGCTATGACCTTCCGTACCGGCTTCATCAGTAATAAAATTGATATATTCATTCCTAATGAATGAATTCCTAATGAATTGCCTAATTCCCATATCTGTCTCTGAAATGATTATAAACTTGAATGAGAGAGAAGGGGGGCTATTTATTAGGTCTCTAGAACCTCCATATTAAAAATTGAGAGAAATAGGATTTGTCACAAAAGTGATGCTTCAACACAAACTTTGGCAAACCCAAGGGAATACTGGAGACACTTACAAGGAGTTAATTAATAGGTGTACATATGGTAGCAAAAACATTTGGCAGAGCCTTGCATTTGAATACATCACCCAGCAAATCCACTGTAAACAATGTTGATTTTGCTTTCAAAAAATATTTTAATGGAAGTTAGTCTTATGTAAGCCTTTGCACTGAATAGCCCTAAAGTTAATGGGCTCCTTCAAGAATTTAGACACCTGGAATTGTTTAGATGGAGGTCAGTAAGACTTTTAGGCCACTTTTAAAAGACATAACCTTCACACAATTTTTATTGTCCTTCATTCTCTCTCTTAGGTCCTAAAAGTGTTTTCAGTTAGAATTCCAGACAACACTGGGACCAGCGCATGTCCCAAATGAACAAATTACGTGGGTTGCCAGGTTCTCTAAACAACAGCCACAAATCCAATAGTTCACTTAGGACAAAAGTATGCTACTTGGAACTTCCTATCCAGCTCAGGTAATGTGAGTAATGCCTTCCAAATACTAAGCTGACAGCATTGGTACCTTTCGTTTATCTAAAGCATTTAAACCCAAGTATTTTTCAGGTCAAATAAATACTCTGTCCTGGAAAGGAAAAATATACCCCCATCTACACTATTTTCTTCCCGTATTTTTAGAAGCTAATTTAATGTAATTTAATTCTTATCTTTGTAGGATCTTTAATGTCTTCATCTTCATGGTGTTCTTCCTCTTTCCTCTGACTTCAATTATGTGCAAGACTTCCCCTTAACAACCAGTCCTTGACTTTTCTGTCCCTCTAGCTACTGTCTATTCTCTCACTTTCCTTTCATTGCTCCAAATCTATTCCAAATTAGTTGTCTACATCCATAATTCTTTTTCATCTTATTTCTTAATAGGTCATCAATATGTTATAGCTCTTTGTACAAGTAGATGGTTAATAACTATCTATTAATTATTAGGAGTTTTTTGGTAATCCAGAAAAATGTGTGACTTAATGTAATTTAGGCTAATTACATTTTTAAATAATCCTGCTATTTTCATAGTTTTCATTCAGGTCAATTTTCCTGGGATTTTCCCTTGAATTTTCTTTGAGTGGATTTTTTTTCACTTTTTTTAAAAGTAATTTAATACTGCTATATCTTCTTCTGCCTTACTAAGCTTTTTCAAATGTGACAGCACAGCAGCAAGAATGTTGAAAAAGGCATCTGAGATTCTTGAATGAATAAAATTTATACTTGAACAAGTGAAAAAAAAGGTAATTTAACATTAAAAAATAACACCAATAAAAAATTAATAAATCTCATAGTTTAGGCAATCTTTATAAAAATACTTGCATCTAAAATAGTATATGGCACAAAATAGACACTCAGTGAATAAATGTATATATTCATGCCTGACATATACAGAGGAAAGAGGAAGAACACCATAAAGATGAAGACATTAAAGATCCTAAAAAGACAAGAAATAAATTAAACTAAATTAGCTTGACATTTAGCACACTGCTCAGCAAATGGGATCAAAAAGTCGTCTCATCCTCACATTTCTACATGTCTTTTGTATTTCCTAATGATAGAAATTCTTCATAGTTAAATCAAAAACTAAAAAAGGAAGAAAAAACTCAGTCACTTTTTATATTTATTATACCAAATATGAAAATGTATTTTAAAGGAATAAAAAAGTACTGAATGTATATGAGACACTTTCATCATCATCATTATTTTGCATCAAAAGAGACCAGCCTCCTGGGCACTGAGTAAACATGGCAACCAGACCGACCAAGCAAAGTTGGTCCAGAGTTGCTCTCGATCTCCCACAGGGCCACTGGTTCATGAAGGAGGGACAGCGTTGTTTTCAGGCCACATCACAATCTGATTACTGTCACTAAAATGAGTTTTTTGGGTGGGGGAATTTGTTGTCTGACAAATAAACAAAATCAGAAAACTGAGTAATATCAGTAATTGAAATAAACCACAAGAAATGGAGGATTATGGCAGTTATCTCAATAATCCAGGAAGCAAATATTTTTGATTAAAAGTTCAGAATCTAAATGACCAGGATAAATTCTACTTAATCAGTACAGAAAAATATTCAAATTTTAGATCTATATATAAAAATAAAACCCAAGTTTTTATTTCCAAATTTTTATTTCCAAATAAAGTTAGATCGTATTGATGAGATTTAGAATGTTTACAAAATTCACAATAATAATTATTCGAATAAATTTTTCTTTATTCTTAAGAACTACTTGAACATGTCATGAGTAGTTATCAGTGTTGGCTAATAGCTGCTAGTTTTAAATACATCACGAATGCAATATTCATTCATTCCATAAGTATTCACAGAGCATCTCCTCTGTGCAAAATGTTGTGCTGGAGAGGAAGTAAACAGATGGATAAGACATATACTCTTGTCTTCCAGTCAAATAGGAGAAGGAAGACAAGCACATAATTAAGTTTCATAGGAGAAACAAATAGATTAAATTTTCCAGATCAAAGAAGGGAGGATTTGTACTTTTCCCCATCATGACAGATGGAGAAGTGAGGGAGGCACCATGAGGAATTTAAAAATTCGATTTGTACAAGATTTTACTGGTAAGGATATGAACTTCCAAAAACCTGGAAAAGGACACTCTCAGCAAAGAACACAACATGAGCAAAGCAATGCTATGGTAGTAAACAAGACTGTGTGCTTACCAAAAGTGGGTTATTTGTACTGGGAGAGAGAATCGCAGGATGGTAGGAGGGAGGTAAGCTATGGAAGAAAAGTTCAGAGAGGCATACTGGGCTTATTGTGGAGTCCCTGGCATGGCAAACTTCTCATTTGGACATATTTAATAACAACCTAGAAAACGCTGAACTTTTTTTATTTTTAAAAAATCAAGGTTCTCTTTCAAGTAGTGTTGCTAATTCTTGTGATTCAATTAACTAATAGTAAAATAATAACTACAATTTGAGAGCTACCATGTGCCAGCTACTGTGCTAAATATATTACACGATTTAATCCATTTAATCTTCACAAGGCTGAGACTATTCGTTGGCCTCATTTTTCAGATGAAAATGTGGAGGCTACTTGTGCAGATAAATAGCATGCATGAGGTCAGAGGGTTAAGTAGCTGAGCTGTAACTTGGCCTGTGGTCCATCAGATTCCCAGCTTCATGCTGTTATTCACCACACCACAGTATTTCTTGGCATTTGTACCAAGTAACACAAGACACTTAGAAAATTGCCATTTTTTTCTACTGTATTTAATGGAAAGAAGTGTCTGGGCTAGTTTCAACCATCTATTTTTCATGTAACAATTTACGTGACAGTGCTGATACATATCTTTGAAACCACCATGCAAATATGTCTTAAAAATAATTCCCCTAAACATATATTTTCTAGACATTTATAATGTATTTGAAAATTAAAATATTGATTTAACTCATGCACCTTGATAATCATCTTGCTTCATGGAATTACAATTTTAGAATGCATAGATTCTTCCTCCAGAGGGGAAAATGCAATCAGACAAAGACCTCTAGCCACACACAAATTCTGCTCAGTTCCTTTTTACAATTTGAATAATAAAAATAAAAACATATTCTGGAATATTTACAGTCCTAAAAAAAAATATTTTAAAAGTATTTTCTAGTTGTCTCCTTTTGTTTCTCAAATATTTTTTATTACCAATCAATCAGAACACCACAATGTATCATTCTGCTTTATCTATAGTGATCAAATAAGTCGGTTTTTTTTACTGGTTTATAGTGTGTGATCAGTTTACAAATACAAACCCATTGAAGATTCTCACATAAAAGAGCTAGAAATAAAATGCTTATAGTGTTAATCAAGTAACTATATAATCTAGTTATTTTTATACCCTATATTAGGAAAACAGGAACTTTTCTCCAGACGAAAAAAAAAAAACACTTTCCATGTCTAATTATGGTAAGCAAGGCAGAGATAATCACAGTCAATGTGATAAGTGACAGGAGTTCGTATTTACTTGGCACGCCATCTGCTAATTCTCTTTCCCTAGAGATTTCTTGCTGATTTTTTTCCTCATTTCCTTGTGAAACTCCCCAATTATATATCTATGCTATCCCCCCCTCCAACCTCTACTTTTTGTGTTCTTATTGCTGCATACGGGAGGTTGCCTAAAGTTGCGCCAATCAATCTTATCTCTACTCAGCAGAAAAAGACAGCTCAACAAAGCTTGCTGCTGACTTGTTATATGTGATCCACAATTGGCTTGTTTTCTGATAAATTTCTTCGTCAGGGCCTTTGTCAGACATTTTGTATTTATAGCCTCTGGGGTGATCAATTCTAATACAGTGTTTTATGCTGAATTTTGAATCCAGATCACTCCTGGCATGTATTTGCACACAGCATTGTCCAGTAAGGAAGCTCACCCCTGTGGCTTTTTTTTTTTTAGGAGAGGAGGAATATTTACTAGCATTACCAAAGGCCACCTCTTAAAATAATGCAACACTCCACACCTGTGTCACCTTTTCTATTTGTATTAGACAATAATCTAATTATGCAGAGTATCTCCTTTGGGGAATCAGAAGAGTATAAAATGAACTCTGTCACTTATTTTTTAAATGTGCATTAAGAACCTACAAGTGGCCGGGCACAGTGGCTCACGGCTATAATCCCAGCACTTTGGGAGGCCGAGGCGGGCGGATCACGAGGTCAAGAAATTGAGACCATCCTGGCTAACATGGTGAAACCCCGTCTCTACTACAAATACAAAAATTAGCTGGTCGTGGTGGCAGGTGCCTGTAGTCCCAGCTACTCGGGAGGCTGAAGCAGGAGAATAGCTTGAACCTGGGAGACGGAGCTTGCAGTGAACTGAGATTGCGCCACTGCATTCCAGCCTAGCGACAGAGCGAGACTCCATCAAAAAAAAAAAAAAAACCTACGAGTAACAATAAATTATTTAAGCTCATGATTTGAAAAAATAATACATAAGGTAAATAATATATTCTCATTCCTATGTAATCCACACAGTACTCATGTCAACTCTCATCAAGAACTCATCTACCTCATACTGTAAGAACAGTTTTTAAAAAGGTCAAATATATCCTTACATGAGGTATAAAGTAGATTAATAAAGGCCCTTGCCAAACTAGGGTGCTGTGACGTATTTCAAAGCAAACAAAGCCTTTCTTCAGTTCTAAATTTACTTTTCCTTGCTAGATTGATCAGTTTATTTAGTCTTGACTTCATTTGGCCTTTCCCATTAAGGAAATGGGAAAATGTTTGACTAAATATAAGAATACATAGTTATTACCTGGCAGTAGCTTGAAGATGACACTGGAATGTATAATAGAATGTACTAATCTTTCTTGTACAAACAATACATCTCTTATAAAAATACACATTTTATGAATATATTACATATATGTGGAATATACACATAAATATACATAGATATGTATATATAATAAGTTCAACCAAAGGAATAAAAGTTTATAAGAAAATGAAGATCAAACATTCATGTCCACATGATCAGTGCACTAAACGTTGGACATTAAGCCAGACTTTCCCAAAGACACTCTAAATATATCCTTAAATTTTAAAGATTGTTCTCTTAATTTCTTAAAATTTATTCTGTGACACACCATCTTTTTCTTGACATTATTTTATAAACTGAAGCAATCTAATCATGTACCCTATGGTGTTGTCTCTAAAAATGAATATACTTTGAATCTAACAAAAATTATTTAATGTAGCTCTTAAACATCATATATACTAAATAATTATTGGCACGATTGGTATAAAAAACCTGTGGAATGAATGCTGGCATTTTTGTCATTCATTTCACACAGCGTTTTATTTGCTTAACAAATTTTTACATTAATTTATGCCATATATTTTATAAGTGCTAAAGTGACTGAAGATGAATACTACTTTTTCCCTTAAGGAAATTCAATATAAAGGAAAAATTTTTAAATTGTGTATATATAATTGGCATCCCTTTCTGTATTAAAATTCTATTCACTGTGTTTTTTTGAGGACGATATTGAATTAGCAAATCTCTTCTCAGCACCAAGAAACTAGAAACCTAGTAATTCTTTGAATACAATTAAAAGCATAAGAAAATATTTAAAAATAAACACAATCGGGTCAGGACCATATTTTGACTAGAAATGCTGCTTCTATGCTCACATTCCATAAAGATAAAAAGCCCTTAACTTTTCAAAATATTTTCTGATGGCAAGAGGGAAAAAGAATAGAGGAGATACTGCAGAATGATATTTTTAGAGGAAGGATTTGATTTTACATTTCTATGAGAAAAAAAAATGCTGCATTTAAATTAAAAGAATGACTTTTAGGGGCCGGGCATGATGGCTTATGTCTGTAACCCCAGCACTTTGGAAGGCAGATGTGGGAGGACTGCTTGAGCCCAGGGGTTCCAGACCAGCCTAGGTAACATAGTGAGACCATATCTCTACAAAAAAAAAAAGCTGGGTGTGGTAGTGCATGCCTGTGCCCGTAATCCCAGCTACTAGGGAGGCTGAGGTGGGAGGATTACTCAATTCCAGGAGCTCGAGGCTGCAGTGAGCCATATTGTGCCACTGCATTCCAGCCTGTATCGCAGAGTGAGACCTTATGTCAAAAAAAAAGAAAGAAAGAAAAGAGAAAGACTTCTAGTTCTCCCAGTCTGCCTTGTGTGTTGGCTAGGCAAACTATGCATCAATTGAATTATCAAACTTAAAATCGACCTAGAACAGCAGTTACTTGCCATGGTTGCATTCTAGAACATGGTGGGAGCAATTTTAAAATGCTGATTCCTGGGCCCCGCTTCAGACTGACTGAATCTTGGAAGCAAGGGGTAGGTATTAGTATTTTTCAAAAGCTTCCCAGGTAATTCTACACAATCACTCACTCCTTAAATCCTCTTAATAACTGACAGAGCATCTAGGACAGCACAGCCATCTTCCAGAATATGAGCGAGAGGGCCCAAATCTGCATGGATTTAACACTTTGCAGAAATAGTGAAGGGAAGATATAGGGAATTCTGATGATCTCGAGTGCCTCCAAACTTTATTTTATGTATTTCTAACAAATACCCCCAAAAAGAGAGGATTCTACTAGGGGTGGAATAAATAGCAATCACAGCTTAGCATGACCAGAAAAGACAGCATGGACTCAGCAAGAGTCTCTGGAAGAAGTAGAATTTTCTGAGGCTGCTTAAATACTTCAGCATTTCAGAAATACTCAGCAGTTTCCCTTTCATAAACACAAAAACTCACACTGAGGGAGAAGAAAATCTTCCAGAAACAGAATCCAAATTGAACAGGTCAGGAGGCCAGGGGTCCAGTTACTGGATGTAAAATGTGCTGAGAAGGCAGATATCAGATCCGTGGACATTTCTACACAAAGAGGCCACGGTTTTAATACTTTGTGGTAATGATAGAAGAGAAAGGCCTTGAGTAAAAAACTGAGAAAGCTACCTTGACCTACCCCACCCCCTGCACAGGAATCTACTTCTGAGAATAGAGGAAAACCCATCTGATTAGCCATGAAAAGAAGAAGAGACTAGCTATCCAACCTCATGAAATTATATCCTAAGAACTAAAGGAAAAAGTCCTCATTAATGTGCTAACAGATAATGAAAGAACAGCAATAAAGTATAGCTGCAAAGTAGAAGAAAATTGTAACCTAATATTAAATATGAGATAAAATAAGAAAGTGGTAGAAGTCATGAAATTAAAGAATAAATCAAAAATGAAAAAGATAAGGAAAAACTTGCCTAAACAATAGACTATCATGAAAAGGGAATTGACGGAGCTCAGGAAATATTTAGGAGAAGAAAATGAATAACGTCATTACTTAAATACTATTTAAGGTTAAAAAAGCCTAAATGGAATTTAATGATTTGAAAAATTGTTCCTCTTCTATTAAAAATAATCTAGAAGATGGTCAGTAAATAGCCTGAGTCAGGGCTAGGGCCACGGATAGAACTTCTCAGTTTCTAGCTAATTTATAACAAAAGGCATATTATAACCCAACTGGAATCCATAAAATGCCTATATTGTGTAGCACTGGACACACCTCAAGCCAACGGTAATGAAATCGATAAAAATATTATAATAGATCCCTGTATTAAGTTCTTATCACATAGCTGAGCTAGATGTTTTACTCATTATTCTCAATAACCCCATGTACAGAAAAAGAATCTCCATAAATATAATAAAACTTTTATGTGTTGATCCTGTTTTTTGGTTTTTATATCCCTCTAAAATATATAGATAGATTTTTGCAATATTTAGTAGGGTATTTTAAGAATCATTCAACTTAACATGGGAAATGTCAAGCACACATACATTTTATCTTGGACAGTCCTTCAAAGCCTGTGACAACAAGGGGAAAGGCCAGCCATTAGTATCTGCTAACAGAGAGATGCACTACTTGTATTAAGAGAGTGACACAAAGAAAATAAATGGGAGCTTCAGATATGAACCCAAAATCAAAAGTCACAAGGACAGATCCTACCAACTGAAGGCTGTAACTTGCAATTGAGTTACTTCTCGGAGAGAGTACCCATTTAGTGTGTCCCAGGCTGAGTAGCCACAGCGATTTTTCTATCTAAAGAAGGTTAATGAATTGCTGATGGAAAGCCAGTTAGGCCAGCCAGCAAATAAACGAAATTGGAGGAAGAAGTAGCAATATGAACACAGCAGTTCATGGCTGAGGTGTTCCAACAGCTGCTTCTCAAAATGTCTGTTGACAAGAACTGCGGTATCATCCAGGTGTTTGTTAGATGCAGTTTCAGGCCCTGTCCCATCTCTGCCAGAGCCAACTGCATTTGTTTTTTGTTTGTTTTTGTTCGTTTGTTTTTGAGATGGAGTCTCGCTCTGTTGCCCAGGCTGGTGGCTCGGCTCACTGCAAGCTCCACCTCCTGGGTTCATGCCATTCTCCTGCCTCAGCCTCCCGAGTAGCTGGGATTACAGGCACCCGCCACCATGTCCTGCTAATTTTTTTTTTTTTTTGTATTTTTAGTAGAGACGGGGTTTCACCATGTTAGCCAGGATGGTCTCGATCTCCTGACCTTGTTATCTGCCCACCTCAGTCTCCCAAAGTGCTGGGATTACAGGCATGAGCCGCCACGCCCGGCCAGCCAACTGCATTTTAACAAGATCCTCAGGTAATTCAGATATATGAAAGTTTGAGAAGCACTGTTCTAAAGAATATAGGTGATTATTTGCCTTTGTGTACCAGAGTGAAGAATTTTGTAACAGTCAAAAATATTGCATGTTTTTAACTTATTCATCCAGTAACTGTGCTTTTAACTGCTTACTCCATGCCATGATCCATGTGAGATGCTATCAGGGAACCTGCCCCCGATAGTCAGGTAGGTTCTTTTCTATTTTCCCTAAGCGTCGACCAGGTCAAGAAATAAAAGGACAGAGTACAAAAGAGAGAAATTTTAAAGCTGGGCATCCGGGGGAGACATCACATGTCAGTAGGTTCTGTGATGCCCCACGAGCCGTAAAACCAGCAAGTTTTTATTAGTGATTTTCAAAAGGGGAGGGAGTGTACGAATGGGGTGTGGGTCACAGAGAGCACGTGCTTCACAAGGTAATAGAATATCACAAGGCAAATGGAGGCAGGGCGAGATCACAGGACCACAGGACTGGGGTGAAATTAAAATTGCTAATGAAGTTTCGGGCACCATTGTCATTGATAACATCTTATCAGGGGACAGGGTTTGAGAGCAACCGGTCTGACCAAAATTTATTAGGTGGGAATTCCCTTGTCCTAATAAGCCTGGGAGTGCTATGGGAGACTGTGGCTTATTTCATCCCTACAGTTTCGACCATAGAAGACGGCCGCACCCAAGGGGGCCATTTTAGAGGCCTACCCTCAGGGGCGCATTCTCTTTCTCAGGGATATTCCTTGCTGAGAAAAAGAATTCAGCGATATTTCTCCCATTTGCTTTTGAAAGAAGAGAAATATGGCTCTGTTCCTCCCGGCTCACCGGTGGTCAGAGTTTAAGGTTATCGCTCTTATTCCCTGAACATTGTGTTATCCTGTTCTTATTTCAAGGTGCCCAAATTTCATATCGTTCAAACACACATGCTCTACAATTTGTGCAGTTAACGCCATCATCACAGGGAGGGTCCTGAGGTGACATACATCCTCCTCATCTTATGAGATAACAGGATTAAGAGATTAAAGTAAAGACAGGCATAGGAAATCACAAGGGTATTGATTGGGGAAGTGATAAGTGTCCATGAAATCTTCACAATTTATGTGTAGAGATTGCAGTAAAGACAGGCATAAGAAATTATAAAAGTATTAATTTGGGGAACTAATAAATGTCCATGAAATCTTCACAATCCACGTTCTTCTGCCATGGCTTCAGCCGATCCCTCCATTTGGGGTCCCTGACTTCTGGCAACAAGATGCTAGCAGTAAAGTGCTGAGAAAGGCAACCAAGATTTTTTTACTAATAGAGATGACAATCTAGAAGGTGATAAAGAGATTAATAAAAAAATTAGAAGAGTAATAAATGCTATGAACACCTGTATTAGGTGTTAAATGAATGTATAAAGGAAGAAACTAAGCTTAGTTTTGCTCACCTACATTTCAGAAAAACGTGGCTTATGTAATGATTCTTGGTGGCTTCCAGAGCAATCTATTTGAAACAAACTTTACTTAAGTTAGCTGATATTAGTAGATTGGTTTTACATGTTTCACCCTCTCTCTCAACATCTCCAAACATAATCATAGGAGAAACCACAAGAAATTGGCACATTCCAGGCAACCATTGTGTGAGATTGCCATTCTAAAAAGAATGACTAGAAAAGCAATACAGGAACTGAAGGATTACCCACTGCTGGTGATAGAGGATGAAAAGAAAAATGACTCAGATAGCTTTTACAAATAGGTAGCTCAATAGCCTTCAGCAGCAGCACTTTTATACAGAAATTTCCTTTGGCAGAAGTATTTGCCAGCTGCACTTTGAATGGCATCCAAACTAATGTAACAGGCTGTGTGCTATATTGGCTCTCTCCATAAACACATGCTTCTAGCAGGCCAAAGAACCACTGTGGAACTGAAAAAAATCTGGGTTCACTGGTATTGTGTGTAAGCTTTAAAATATGACCTAAACCTTCAAGTAAGGAATCAGTGAAAGAGTGATTACTTCAAATAACCATTTACAACAATTACTTCTGTTATATTGCTTAACAAAAGGTAGAAAGACCTCAGAGACAGATTGCAGTTTAAAGCCCCACTCCACTTTTTGCCAACTTTGTGATACCAAGGAGGCTATTTGTCATCCCTGAGCATCAATTATTTCTAATATATATACATTATATATATAAATATATATATATATATATAATGGCAATAATCCCTACCCCCCAAAGACAGAAGAAATTAGGTATTTATAATACCTAATTTATATAGCATGTTTAACCACTTTATTGAGGTATGATTGACATACAAAAGCTGCACATATTTAATATATACTACTTTGATGAATTTGAAGATTATATACCTGTGGAACCATCACCACAATCTATGCTGTAAACGTATCCATCACCTCTAAAAGTTGCCTCCCACCATCTTTGTGTATGTGTGTGTGTGTGTGTGTGTGTGTATTAACAATACTTAACATGAGATCTATCCTCTTAACAAAATTTTAAGTATATAATACAGTATTATTAACTGTAGGCACTAGGCTGTACAGTACATCTCTAGAGCTTATTCATCCTATGTAACTGAAACATTGTGACCTTTAACTAATACTTCCCTCCCCTCGGCCCCTGGCAACCACCATTCTACTCTCTACTTCTATGAGTTTGACTATTTTAGATCCATCAAAGATGTAGTGGTATCTAGTGTTTGCCTTTCTATATCTATCTTATTTCAGTTAGCAAAATGTCCTCTAGGTTCATCCATGTTGTTCCAAATAGCCATAGTTCCTATTTAAGGCTGAATAATATGCCATTACATGAATATACCACCTTTTCTTCATCCATCTGTCCATTAGTGGTCATTTATGTTGCTTCTATGTTTCAGCGATTGTGAATAATGTTTCAATAATCATGGGAGTGCAGATATCTCTTCAAGATTATGATTGCAATATTTTTGAATATATACCCAGAAGTAGGATTGCTGGATTATACATGTGTACTAGTCAGGGTTCTCCAGAGGGACAGAACTAATAGGCGATATATATATATATATACACACACACATACGAGTTTATTAAGTATTAACTCACATAATCACAAGGTCCTACAATAGGAGAATAGGATTCTCCAGAGGGATAGAACTAATAGGAGATATATATATATATATATATACATAAAGGGGAGTTTATTACGTATTAACTCACATAATCACAAGGTCCTACAATAGGCCGTCTGCAAACTGAGGAGCAAGGAGAGCCAGCCCGAGTCCCAAAACTGAAGAACTTGCAGTCCAGTGTCTGAAGGCAGGAAGCATCCAGTACCGGGAGAAAGATGTAGGCTAGGAGGCTAGGCCAGTCTAGTCTTTTCACGTTTTTCTGCCTGCCTTATATTCTAGCTGCACTGGCAGCTGATTAGATGGTGCCCACCCAGATTAAGGGTGGGTCTGCCTTTCCCAGCCCACTGACTCCAGTGGTAATCTCCTTTGGCAACACCCTCACAGACATACCCAGGATCAATACTTAGCATCCTTCAACCCAATCAAGTTGACACTCAGTACTATCACAAAATGGTAGTTCTATTTTAAATTTTTTGAGAAATTTATATAGTTTTCCATAATGGTGGCACCAATTTACATTTCTACCAAAAGAATACAGGTTTTCCTTATCTGTACATCCTCCTTAACATGTACCTTTTGGTTTTATGATTATAGCCACCCTGACAGATGTAAAATGATATCATGGTTTTGATTTGCATCTCCCTGATGATTAGTGATACTGAACACCTTTTCATATACCTCTTGGCCATTTCTAAGTTTCTTTGGAATAAATGTTTATTCAGGTCCTTTGCCCATTTTTTAATGGGGCTATTTGTGGTTTCGGTTTAGTTTGGGGGTTTTTTTATTGTATTTTGTTTTTGTTTTTGCTGTGTTTACTATCAAACTATAGAATTTGCTTATATGTTTTGGACATTGACATTTTAGCAGACATATGATTTGTGAATCTTTTCTCCTAGTCTATAAGTTGCCTTTTCGTTTTATTGATTACTTTCTTTGCTGTGCAGAAGCCTGTTAGTTTAATGTAACTCCACTGTTTATTTCTGTTTTCCCTTGTGCTTTTAGTGCCATATTCAGGAAACAATTACCAAGGCCAATATCCAGAAGTTTTTTTTCCTATATTTTCTCCTAGGAGTTTTATAGTTTCAACATTTAGGTTTAAGTCTTTAATAAATTTTGAGTTCATTTTTGAATAAGATATAACATAAGGGTTCAATTTCATTCTTTTGCACGCAGATATCCAGTTTACTCAACACTATTTATTGATGAAACTCTCCTTTTCTCATTATGTATTCTTTTCACCTGGGTAGAAAATCAGTTTATCTATAGGTATGTGTTTATTTCTAGGCTCTCTATTCTGTTCAATTGGCCTATATGTCATAAAGCATTTTTAAGTGCCTAATAAAACTTAGGTGTTCACAAAACTTAGAGTGGCTTCCTATTACACATAGCCTAAATTTTTCAGCTTGGTATATCTCAGCCAGATAAGCAAGCTATCTGGTCTTTAAAAAAATTTCCCCAATTTTGCAACCTCTACTCTTACCTGTTCTCTTCAATTGAAGCTCTTATTATGTGTTAGGCATTCTGCTAAGTACAGGGGATACAATGATCAATATTCAATATTACATGGTTACCATTATTTCACAGTTTACATTTTAGTGATGAAGACAGAAATCCAAACAGATAATTTCAATATACTATGGAAAGTGTAATGATAAAAGTATAGTCACATTTGCATGAAAGCACAGAGATATTAAGCCTCATCACACAAGGTTAAGGAAGGTGTTTTGTAGCAGTTGATGCCTAAACCAAATTTCTAAAGACAGGGGAAAATTAACCACATTGAAACAGGTTTAAGGACAATCTTTTAGGTGGAAAAAGAACATTAGCAAAGACAGTGTGATGTGAAACAGCATAATGCCTGCAGCCAACTACTAGAATATCACTGAGCATAAGTGTACCTCTTAGCAAGGTGAGAGATGACATCAAAGAGGTGGATAGGGGACAAGACTTTGGATGACAAATTAAAAGCACAGATGTAATAGTGAGCCACTGAATTATTTCTATAAAGGTAGCAAAACCAGATTTGCTTTTGTGTTTATCTAGCTATTGACTGGGCAAAACAGCCATCCTCAATACTGGTATCAAAACTCACAGATGTTTTCCCAAAATGTAAAGACATGTTGACATTTATTAATATAGTTAACAAAGTTTGTGAACATATTTAAAAATACATATATTGGAGCAAATTAACAACCTTCTCAACTAATTACCAATAATTTATTTGTTTCTTGATATGCTCTTCCACTTTCAAGTTAGAAGCCATCACTATTATTCATCATTATTTTTCACTTACTTATTGATAAGTATTTCCAATAAAGAAAGAGAAGGGCAGAACCATGACATGAAATTTTAATAACTCTGGGTAAATCCTTGAGAGTGTGTAATAAAAATGCTGATCTTCATGTGTCAAGGCAGGGGGTGGGAAACGAAGAACTATTGGTAATAGGTATGGCAAATGAACTGACAGGGCAAATTTAGAGATAAAGTTATTTTACGAGGTTGTTGATAAACTTCCCACTATTCCCTGACATGCTCATTCCAGCCCTTCCTTATATCATTCTCCCCTCCATACATACACTTTGAATGTTCCTCCCTTCCTCTCACTGCTCCAAATACTAGCCATCTTTAAGGCTCAGACAGATGCCTTCTTTGATTACTCTACACATACCAATATTTTCTTCCTTGTAAGACAAGCTACAAAAACAAGCATATTATTATTATACAGCATATTTGCTCCCAATTTGTTCTATGTGCTTTAATCTTGTTTCCTCAGCTAGGTCTTCAAGTACTGTAATGTAGAAAATAGTATTTTTCTCTTTTCTTTTTTTTTTTTTCTTTAATAGCTTTATTATTATTATTATTATTATTATTATTATTATTATACTTTAGGCTCTATGGTACATGTGCGCAACGTGCAGGTAAGTTACATATGTATACATGTGCCATGCTGGTGCGCTGCACCCACCAACTCGTCATCTAGCATTAGGTATATCTCCCATTGCTATCCCTCCCCCCTCCCCCCACCCCACAACAGTCCCCGAAATGTGATGTTCCCCTTCCTGTGTCCATGTGTTCTCATTGTTCAATTCCCACCTATGAGTGAGAATATGCAGTGTTTGGTTTTTTGTTCTTGCGATAGTTTACTGAGAATGATGATTTCCAATTTCATCCATGTCCCTACAAAGGACATGAACTCATCATTTCTTATGGCTGCATAGTATTCCATGGTGTATATGTGCCACATTTTCTTAATCCAGTCTATCATTATTGGACATTTGGGTTCTCTTTTCTTAAATCTTCAAAGGGCAGACATCATCCAGAATCAATGGAAATTTCATTCGGCCCTTTCACCTTTTCTCTTATAATGTTCTTATCATTTCTGCTACATGTGAGAAAAACAGAGAGAATGGATTTGAGAAGTCATGTCTGAATCAGACATTCTGTGGTACAAGAATCCTTCAATCAAGAACTTCCTAGAAAAGAAAAATTATATTCTCAGGGCATCTGCTTTGCTTTGCAGTTCTTAACCATCCATCTGGAGGTGAGGGGGGATATGTATTTAGTTTGTCTTGGACATTGCTTGCTTGTTTCTTTTTTTGCTTGTTTTAGCAACCAGGATTTATCCATAAAACTATCCATGTTCTTTCTTGAATGTCAGGGGCCAGAAGCCTGAAAAATATCTTTTCCAGACTTCCTTGTTTCCAGGGCTTAGATATGATTTACATTCTGCCAGTGAGATAAATTTGTGTAAGATTCAGAAGTACAAGAGAAGCAGAATTCATTGTCTTCACCCTCCAGAGCAGTAGTGAATGGATGTGTGGCTTTAACAGATGTGAGATCTTGCAGTGGCCCCAGCTGTCTCCTTCTTTAAGTTCCCATCTGATACTCCCCACCTGGATGTGGCTAGGGAACAATGATCATCTGAGAAAGTTTCTCAGTGATTCCTGAAGAGGTAACAGCACAAATTTCCTGATGTTCTAGACCATCCTTGAAAGGTCACGCAACATTTGTTGATGCTCACAACCTTGGCCTTTCTAGTGGTTTTATAAGAATCTCAATAACTGTGTTAAAATTTTGGTGCGGCATATTCTTAACTCCTTCCCAGCTTTATTCATAATTGCTCAACCTTAGAAGCAACCAAGATGTCTTTCAGTAGGTAAATAGATAAACTGTGGTGCATCCAGACAATAAACTATTATTTAGCACTAAAAAGAAAAGAGCTATCAAGTCATGAAAAAAACATAAAGGAAGCTTAAATACATATTACAAAGTAAAAGAAGCCAATCTAAAAAGGCCACATACTCTATTATTCTAACCATATGGCATTCTGGAAAGGACAAAACTAAGGAGATGGTAACAAGATCTGTGGTTGCCAGGGATTAAGGGGGTTTATCCATTCCACCATGGATAAATAGGTGGAACACCAAGGATTTTTAGAGCAGTGAAAATATTCTGTATGAGACTATAATGTTGGATACATGGCATCATATGTTGGTCCAAACCCACAGAATGTGCAACCCTAAGAGTGAACCCTATCGTAAACTATTGACGCTGGATAATAATTCGTCAATGTAGTTCATCAATTGTAACAAATGTACCATTGTGGTGTGGGATGTTGATAGTAGGGGAAGCTGTGCATGTGTGGGGATAGAGGGCATATGGGGGATCTCTGCATCTTCAGCTCAATTTTGCTATGAACTAAAAACTGTTCTAAAAAATAAAGCCTATTAAGAAAAATTGTTGTGCCCCAAGAATACCTGGCTAAGTAAGGCATCCGTCATCAAGGTGTTCTAAGCAGGGAAGTGACATGACCTGATTTATATTTTTGAAAAATTGCTATACTAAGCGAGGAGAGAATGTAAGGAGACAAGACAAGGAAGAATGGAGTCCAGTTAGGAGAAATTGCCAATAGCCTAGGCAATGAATAATGGTGACAATGGATTAGGATGGTGACAGTGAAAGTGGAGAGTAATTTATATTTTAAGTAGAGATGACAGGACTTGATTGTCTGGATTTAGAACACAAAAAGAAGTAACCAAGCATGACTACCAGGTTTTAGGATTTTCCAACAGATTGAATGATTATATCATTTACCAGGACAGAGAAGACTGAGAGGGTGACACGGTCATGAGAGGGAGAGCTGTAAAGAGAGAATAGCAAGAGTTCTTTTTTTAGATGTGCTGCATATAAGAAGCATATTAACAGTGGTATGCTTGCAAATGTTTAACATTAGTTAAACTCTCCAGGAAAAAAAAAGATATACAAATACATTTCAAACAGAAGTTTATTACAAATTTTCCTCATACAAAGATATAGTACATAATTTACATATAATAACAAATGTGAAATACTCTTTATTGTAATGACCATATAGCTAATTGAGCCTCTCAGGAACTTTCATTGGTTTTGCCAGCAGGAAGTCTGAAAAAGCTGCTCCTTTTTCAGCCTAAGTTCCAGAATGGGAAGATGCATGAGAGAAACAATGCCTATGAGTAGGATGTATCAGAACAACCTCCATAGCCTACTAAGGCCAACCTTACAAAATATGAAAGATTGATAAATGGGGTTTTAGGCCAATGAGACGTTAGAATTACTTATTGTGCAGCATTGAGAGTGATGACAAGAATGGTTTCCAAAACAGTTTCAAAAAAGTGGAGACCAGGATGGAGGTGGTATGTAGAATCTAGACTTGCAAGGAGACAACCCTCAAAACTAGGGAAGTGCAGACTTTACCTGGGGGAAGGAGGGAGGTTTCGTTTAATGGTTGATTGGAGAACATGTTTATATGCATTGTTGAATGATTATAGAGGGTGGGAAACACAGTGATAAAGCAGAAAGGGGGAAAAAGAGCAACAGAGATGAATTTGGGGAAGTTGAGGAGGGATGAGACTCACAGGTACATAGGAGGATGGCCTTTGATAGAAAGAGGGACACTTCAACTATTGTGCAAGTAGTAAGGCAGAAACTATGAGTACACATACAACAGATTTGTTAACTGGAAGTATGACGTGAGTTCATCAGCTGACATGATGAGAGAATATGATAAGGAGAGAAAAGGTACTAGAATAGTTTACACAGAGTGGAAAACTAAAGTCACTAGGAAAAGGTAGCAAAATTATCTGATGGAGTTAAGTGCTAACTAAATTTGTGTGCTAATTAACTTAAAGAAAAAGAAGTCAACAGGGTTCTGTGATTCTTATTTTTAAAAATATCCAGCTTCTCTAGGATAGTCACAGAAAAGGAAAACAATTTGGTATAAATCAAGTTTATGACAGTTGAAAAAATAGAGGAAAAAAGAGGCAAGGAAGTTGAGATTGTTACAGAAGCTATTTAACTGAACTGTGGAATCTCTGATAGGTATGAAGGAAGCAAAAATTAGAGAAGGATGATGGAAAGTAAATATGGATATAAGGTTTTGATTAGATAAAAGGACTTTTGGAATTTGGAAATACTAAAGTAAATGAATTGAAAAAACAAGAGCTGATATAGTTACCAAAGTGACAAGGTCTAGGATATATATGACCATGGTAGTAGAGAACAGATTTTTCAAAATGAGAAGATTCACGATTTGAGAAGTCAGAATGTTGGGTGCGTCATCCATGTGAATGTTGAATTGACCACAAATAATGACTGCTGTAAGGGTAGAAAGACAATAACAAGCTGGGAGCTAATTTTTCAGTGAATGAGAGAATCATAAGAAGCTTAGTAGAAGTTGTGGATAGTGAGTGGTGTATACTTCTAAGGAGCTGGGACTCTTGAATAAAAAAGGAAGAAAATGAGACGGAAGAGACACTGATAATCATGGTCCTGGGAGTCACAGGATACGAAGGAAAGAAGGGAGGGAGGGAGGGAGGAAGGAAGGAGGGAGGCAGGGAGGGAGGAAGGAAGGAGGGAGGCAGGGAGGGAGAGAGAGAGGGAGGGAGGGAAATGGGTTTTTTCAGATGTGACCTTTTGCATTAGTACAAGTTGAGTATAACCTTAAGGGTTACAACTCATTGGATGTGCTGAGAAAATTAACAGAATGCTAAAAATATTTTGGGAGACTACAGAAAACTTTCTAAACTATAAAATTGAGGGAAATAGTGTTTGATTTTCAAAAGCAAAAGTCTTCTACTAAAAGATTATTTAAAACTGCTCTGACACGAAGGATAACAAGAACTGAATTCCAAGTGTCATGTGTGGTTCATAAAATCAACCAGAGGCACTGTTATCATAAAAGGTTAGGAACCAGTAGGATAAAATATCAAAAAGGATGAAATAAGATTATAATGTGAAACCATTTGAAAAGGTAAATGTTTATATACACATACAAGGTCATCATATTATTATGAAATGCAAATTGAGTATGAAATAAGAGAAGCTTCAGGCACTTTCCTCTGTAGGTATATTGTTTATTTTTCAGTTGTGTCTAAGCACAGGTTTGAATGCTAATCTGCTGAGTATTTAGGGTGCCCAGCGCAGTGGGTTCCACAAGTATTTGCAAGAACAGATTCTGCCCTTATGAGGTCAACTAATTGTGTACAAAAATTACTAGAGGAAAAAATAGCATGCAACTAACTACTGAACAGTGTGGCACAGACCACAAATGTAACAAGAATTTAGAAAAAAGATTAATCATTAGTAGTCACAGTAACAATTGATTAGATTATCCTTGCACCAAGCATTGTCTCTCAATTTAAATGATTTATTTAAGTGACTTTCATCAGGAAGAGCTTTTGACAAAGGAAAAAGAAATTAAATAAAACTAACTAGAAAAGTACAAACGGGCCAGGTGCGGTGGCTCACTCATGTAATTCCAGCACTTTGGGAGGCCAAGGCGGGCGGATCACCTGAGGTCAGGAGTTCGAGAGCAGCCTGGCCAACATGACGAAACCCCGTCTACACTAAAAACAAAATGTTAGCCGGGCGTGGTGATGTGTGTCTGTAATCCCAGCTACTAGGGAGACTGTGGCAGGAGAATCGCTTGAACCCAGGGAAGCAGAGTTTGCAGTGAGCTGAGATCACACCACTGCACTCCAGCCTGGGTGACAGAGCAAGACTGTCTCAAAAAAAAAGAAAAGAAAAGAAAAAGAAAAAGAAAAAAGTACAAATGAAAGCACATTTTATTACTCTTTTCACTAGAAGGTCACTCTGAAGAGTTATCTGTCGTTAGTAATCATGGTAATGTATTTCGAAAAAGAAAATCCAACTATCAGAACAAAAACATGAACCATTTTCACCTTTTCAACTCTTGTCAGTAATTTAAGAAATCTTCTACAACCAACCACTTATGTAACTATTTCATACTCGGAAGAGTATTAAGTGTTCTTGATATCTTCGTTCACTGCACCATGCCCTCTACCCTTTAAGGAATTTATAGTCTAAGTCAAAACAATTAAAACAGATGGAATGTGGCAAACACTGAACAATTGATACTTTCCTTTTCCAAATAACATATTCAGTAAATTATGGGGAGATGTTTCATATTTTAAGAGTTAAAAAGAGAGGAACATCTATAAAGCCAAGTACACCAAGTAGTCTTCAAAGAGAAAGTGGGAGATTAGACTGTGAGTCGAATAAGCAAAAATCTTAACACCAAAGAAACAAACAATGTAAAAACCAGCTTCCTCAACTGAAAACTGTACAACTTGAAATACTAGGTGATACGTTTGGGTCCTCAAAAGTCCACAAAATAAACATGGTACATATTCTAGAACTATAACTTTATTCAATGGCAATTGACTTGAAATGTTTTTAGGTGAACACAAATGTATTATGGAGTAGAATGTAAATGTGTGGAATACTTTTGAAATGACAGATGCAATTGTGTTCTCTGAAATTATCTAGAAATATGAAATAATTGTCCACAAATAATAAGAGTAGTTTATCAGAAAAGATTGAAAATTACTACCAAAACAAAAAAAACCACACAGAATTGGGTCCGGCAGCAGAATAAATATATTTTTAAATAAGATAAAGAACAGAAAAACAACTGGATAAGCAGGTCATTGAAGCCACTTTTATCTCCTAGCACACTGCTACCTACTCCCTAAATTGCATTTTAATATAGTAGAAATATTAAAAGTTATTTAAGTTTCCTAAGAAGGAACTATAGCACGAAGATTAATCTGACACAAATATGCAAGATGGAATAACAGGAAGTGGGAGTGGGAGGGAGGGGTGTCTTGGGAGCACTACAGTAAGAGGATTATTGCAGGAGTCCAAACTTCCACTGATGCAGACATGGATTGAAATGAAGCATGTATGTGCTTACAGTTAACAACAACAACAAGAAAAGGCTGGAGAAAACAGCAGTAAGAGCACTATGAGATAAATATGAAGACTAAATATACAGTTAACAACAGCAACAAGAAAAGGCTGGAGAAAACAGGGTAAGAGCACCATGAGATAAATATGAAGACTAATTATAATATAAAATTTGAGTTATGCCTGTAGATAAACCTCTCAATCTTATTAATCAAAAGAACTTCAGGTAGTATGGGATAATGTAGCTAATTAAATGTTGTATTTATATTTTCTCTCTCTCAAATCTCAAGCAAGAAACACATGAAGCTAAGATAGCTCTATGTCCCCTTTGCCACTTTTACTAGATTTCACCTGTGTCTATGCCTGGACACCAGAGGTGGGGGCAAGAAGCAGGCCTTGCTGGTGTGGCTTGGCTCTGGCAAGGGGACGGCTGCTTGGACAGGTGATGCTGGTCATTCCCAGACTAGCAGCTCATTAGGAGAAAGAGGGAGAGACAGATGGGCTCCACTGGTCAGCTCTGGTTGCTGAATTTAATGTATTCACTGGTGAAAAAGAGAAAAAGTAACAGTGGCCTAACAGTTAACACATAGGCCAAGAATACAAAACTGTCAGACTGCACAATGCTATGAATTTTGAAAGTGGGAGCGTAATTAGCTACCACTTACCACCTGTGGTTGATGTTAGTGCTTCAATAAAGGAGAAAAAAGATAATCTGAGGCTAGTGATTTTAGAGACTTAGCAGCTTCCAGCTGAGTCTCTTAAAGAGAGTGTTGACAATTTTATTATAAACCTCTCCTAGAGGGGTTTCTCACTTTCATCTATAATTCGTCATCTCCTTGCACTCATGTGACTAATACTTTGCTTAAATCACTTTTGCCGTATTTGAAAAACAGGGAACCCAAAAGTGGCTTTTTTAGCGTAGCTGAGATCACATGCGTGTTTCTTTCTTTGCATTATTCTAATATAAAAACAGTGGCACAAAGCAGGAAAGAGAGTCTGAGAGTGATTTCAGCTGCTCTTCACCCATTTACTTGTTTTATGAGAATAAACCTTCAACAGTGTAAAAGAACTTTTTATAAGAATTTTAAGGTTCTGTATGGTAAAATTTCTCCTCACTGTGACTCTCACTGATGTCACACTCATATCTCCTCTGGCATGACAGAAAGGGGATCATGACCTTCTTTCCGCCAGCCATAATGAAGCCAAGATCATTGTATGTAACAAAATATACTACAGAAAGTAAGATTTAATCTAACATTAAAACACTCACCTTTCATGGAAAGTAATGATTCATATCACATAAAGTTCAGAGGGGCAGTAGGTCCAGGGTAAAACTGAATTCCAAACATCTTTTACAAATTATTTGATCATTGAATAACTACTTCTATTCCTGAACAAACTGTTCTTTCTTCTATTTCTCTGCCTTTGCTCAGGATGTACCCTTTGATTGAAAAAGTGTCTCACACCTTACTCCCTTCTCCCTAAGTTACCCTCTCAACCAAACAAAAAGGAAAAACTAGCACACAGTAAGCATTATGTAAATATCAGCTACTAATTCATCATTATTATCTCTAAGGATTGTTTAAAACATTATACATAATAGACATAAAACGCCTGCATAGTTGGTCTCCCACAAAAGAAATGCTTACTAAGTGGTTATTATTATTAGCATGTAATTAAGACTTCTTTCCATGTCTGTCTCCCCAGCAGTTAGGTACTTAACGGTGTGCATGATATCTTCATGTATTCATTTAACAAATATTTGTTAAACATCTGAAATGTGCATGGCATTGTGATGTGTATCAGTGGAGATACTTGGAGGACCAGCTACTTAGGGTTTCAGAATTTCCTAAACTACCTGCCTGAGTTATTAGTACCCCTGTCATTTTTTGTATTTCCTATCACCAGGCACTTTTCACACTTTATTTAAAATATCTAATTGTTTGTCGTGTGGAGTCAGAGAATGCTTTCCTTGCCTTATTAATTATTGTGCCAATTTCATAAATATTAATTGATCAACTTATTAAGCCTTCTGCTTTTATTTCTAGAAATCATTGTATCTATAAAACATTAACATGTTCATGAAATTTTTCTCCTATAGTTACTAGCCTTAGTTTACAAATTATCAAATTTTTGAACTAGCAGATTATATATGTTATTTTTGTTAACTAATTTTCAACAACTCACATACATGACTGGTTAAATACTGAAAATATATTTTGTGTATATAGCCTTTTATGTTTTCCAAAATACAAAAAGAAAGATAGGAAGTTATATGAAGATATTATTTCCAGGTTGTGATGTGAGGTATTTTTTTCGGTTCAAGATCTCAGTCATTTGGAAGATAACAATAAAGTAAAATCATAAACTCCAGATTATCATTTGCTAGGTGAGACTTCTCAGGGATCTCTGGATAAAAAATTAAGTGGACCATCAATCCAGGTTTCTTTTATCAGGGTCAATAGCCCCTAATTTTCATCATAACACTCAGACTAAACCTACTCAAACAACTTTTCAGCTTAGAGAATAAGTAATTGCTATATGTTCATCTTAAACTCTACTCACATTTTTAATGCAGAAGGGAAGTTACAATTCCACTCTAATTGCAGTCACTGAAAGTAAAAGACGAACTTTTTAGTATCTTTATTTTATCCCCAACCTCTATACCAAAGCCACTTTTTAAAACAGGAGATTTGAATGGCTTTCAGAGAAAGAAATTTATATCAGAATCTTAAGCTGCCAAAATAGATGCAGGCAAAGAAGACATGTCTATACATCAGCAGAAATTCTGCACATATTAAAAGATAGGTAAAAAATAACAATCTTACAGTAATTAATTTCAACCTTTGTTAGTTGATATAATAACATCATTATATGCATGTAATCTTCTTCAACAATAGAACCTATTTTAAAGACTTTTAAGATATAGAAATAGTTTTAGCTTTTAAATCCTCTTAAGAATTTTCTAAAATTCATCTATATGTTCTGCTCACACTTTCTCTCCATTAAGACAAATCACATATTCTTTGATAATATCACATCATTTCCACTGACATACTAATGGATCCCACTGTGTGTTACAAGTTTATGGCTATATGATTCATTTCTATGATAATCTCGCTTTCATTAATATAACAGCTCCAAATGTAGTACATCAATTCCTGAGAAATCCACATTCACATCCTAATGACTTTTTCATCCCTTAATGGGTTTTAAAAGAGAAGAGTCACATTGTTCTGGAAAAAAAAAATAAACCTCACTAGGAGACTTAAAGACTTAAATCAGCTACATTACTAGTGTCCTCAGCAAAATGGTAATGATTCAAGAACGTAGTGATCCAAAAATTTGCATACATGCAGAACATTTCCTCAGCTCTCAAAGAACAAAAAACCGACACTATGGAGAATAAAAGTAAATTTTCAAAGTAATTCAGCACATATTGTTACCTATTCTAGATTTTAGCAATTGTACTATGAAGATACTTAGTCTGGTATTGGTGGGCCTGGGAAATTTTAGGTGGGCTTCAAAGAGTAAGTTAATCCCCTGATGGTATAGAAGTAATATGTTATATATGTGTGTATTTATGGAGATAGTACACATCTTTCATCACATTCTAAAAATAGTCTTCATGATCAACACACACACAAATATATATAAAGACCTCATTGTTAGTCTACTTCTATAACATAAACTAGAAGAAAACAGGTTGAGTGCTTAGACTGTAGGAAGTGATTCATATGTAAATAGAATATGGGAGGAAATGGAAATAGTACTTTTAACCCTAATCATCTATATCACGAGTACCAATATGAATTTGGAATTTTAAAAAAGAGAATGATACAAAATTATAGTTTTGACTTAAGGCAGAAATATGAGTTAAAATTATAATACAGCAAGAGACAATTACACCATTTTCATAAAAACAGACCTGTTGATATTTTCATGGAAATAAGTTGGAGAGTCTGTGTTCAATGCTAAAAGTAAATGGAAGTAAAAATCTATGTAAAGAGGTTGGAGACATTTTTATCTTAAGAGGTGGCTTGGGGCCGGGCACGGTGGCTCATGCCTGTAATCCCAGCACTTTGGGAGGCCAAGGCGGGTAGATCACAAGGTCAGGAGTTCAAGAGCAGCCTGACTAACATGGCAAAATCCCATCTCTACTAAAAATACAAAAATTAACCAGGCATGGTGGCACGCATCTGTAATCCCAGCTACTCAGGAGGCTAAGGCAGAAGAATTGCTTGAACCCAGGGGGCGAAGGTTGCAGTGAGCTGAGATGGTGCCACTGCACTCCAGCCTGGGCGACAGAGAGAGACTCCTTCTCAGGAAAAAAAAAAAAAAAAAAAAAAAAAAAAAGTTGGCATAATAATTCCTTTTCTTATGGATCTATCCTTGAGAAAAATATCCCACTTTGGGGAAAACCTATTTGAAGACCAAAACATAGGAGGAAAGAGATAAATTCATCCAAATAAGATAAAGAGATGGTTTTTAATCAGAGAGAAAAAGGAATACAAGAGGAGCAGGAGAAAGAACTTAGAGAGGGTGAAAAATTGAAAAATTTAGAAATAAAGGCCAATAAAACTTCCTGATGGAAGAATAGGTAAACAAAATTAACAAAAAAAGATGCACAAGAGCAGATATAAGTTTTTTGGGTATATACTTACACAATTTTGGTGGTCCTTGTTAAAAAAAAAAAAGAACCCAGAATTGTAAATCTCTAATTAAGGAACAAATCTTTAGAGGAAACATGTAAATTGGGGCCCCTAAAGCCATAGTTTTATTAGTTTAATGGAAATTCAGAACAAGTCATGTCTAACATTCCATTTGAAATTCTTATATGCAGAACATCTACTAAAATTCATGTCTTCCTTCATGCACCCATATGTTCATCGCAATGCTGTTCACAATAGCAAAGACATGGAATCAACCTAGATGGCCATCAATGGTGGATTGAACAAAGAAAACGCAGTACAAATACACCATGGAATACTATACAGCCATAAAAAATACATTTCCAACAATGTGGATACATCTGGAAACCTTTATCCTAAGCAAACTAACACAAGAACAAAAAACCAAATGTCATATGCTCTCACTTCTAAGTGACAGCTAAACATTGGGTACAGATGGATACAAAGATGAAACCAATAGACACCGGGGACTACAAAAGGGAAGAGAAGGGAGCAGGAAAGGGGTTGAAAAACTAACTTTTGGGTACTATGCTCACTAGCTGGGTAGCGAATTCATTCACACACCATTTCCCAGCATTGCATAATATACCTTTGTAACAAACCTGCACATGTACCCACTGATCCTGAAATAAAAGTTGAGACAAAAAGTTCGTGCCTTCCTTACTAACAAGTTTATCTTCCTGGCAGGCATTGAGGCACTGCACTAGACAGGAGATGCAAGGGTTCCAATTTTCATGGAGGGTAATATAGCATGATGGTTAGGATACCAGGGAGTCACTGCAGCCCTCATAAGTTATGTGATTTTTTGTCAAGTTACTTAATACTCTATGATTCTCTTTCCTCATACATAAGATGGGGATAATATAGGACCTACTTCATGAAGCTATTGTGAAGATAAACTAAAATAATATTTAAACACTTGATATTGTATATTAAAGCTAGTAAGTGATGAGTAAAGCTATTATTATTACCTGTACTACAACTATTTCCATCTCTATTACAAGCCAACGAACTTAACACTATAACAAGAAGGACCCTAATCCTGGGCAATATAATGGGAGCCCTTGGAAGACTAATTAGGATCTTCTATCTCTAACAATACATTAAATTCATTTCCTTCTTAGAGAGACTGGAGCGATGAGATGGAAGGCATAATATATCAGGAATTCAGGTTGAATTGCAAAGTTCAGGAATAATTATTGTGCTAGTTAAATGACATAGTACTTACTAATCTACTAAAGAGAGTTTTGTGAAAGGTTTCCAGAAATGTGCCACTCTACTCCACTCTTAGCCTTGAACTCTTTACTTTTAAATGCTTGGATTAAGACAGAAAAAAATGATGTGCTCATATTCTAGGGTGAAATAAAGTCACTATAATATGCACTCCTTTAGAGCAAGCACCTAGCTTTCTTGTCTACCATGTGTATCTAATACAGAGGCTCAATAAATATTTTGTCAATGAATGAAAATCCAAAACAGTTTTAGTCTGGATAAACAGAATCTTTTTTTTTTAAAAAAAGTAATAAATATAAGGTTCTTGACATTTAATTTTATGGTAACTTGAGAGAGACAAGGCAATTGAGCTGAAGCATATGTTAGAAAGAAGAAGAAAAGGTTTTATTTGACACTGAACACCATTTATTCAATGTTATAATAAAATCCCCAAAGCTTCCTCAACCCTGGGCTCTATTAATGTCTGCTCTGTAACTAGGGACAAAAGACTGAGCTAAGCTACTCCCTAATGGTCCGAGTCCATGCAGTACATAAATGGCTCTCAGTTCTCAAAATCGTATTTGAACAGAAAAAGAAGACACAGCAAAGTTACCAACAATCCAAATAATAAAGGGCCTATAAAACAAGTCAGGTAAGAAACGGTTAAGGAAATTATGGAGTGTATCCTGGAGAAGAGTATAAAATAGCATGCTACTCTTATATAAACTTGTGAAAGGCTAGACATCTGCATAGCTCCAGATTTAGAGAGATAGGATCAATAAATATAATCTATAGGAAAGCAGATTTGGAATCAATAAAAGGTAGAACGAATACTTCTAACAAGGACATAATTCAAATCATAATGGTTTTGAGAGGTTGTAAGTTCTTTTCAATGAAGTTTCTAATCCTTACTTCCTTTATTCATTCATTCAAGTAAATGTTTAGTGCCTCTCTGCATGTTTGATATGATCTGTCTCTGTTTAACAGCAATTTTGTTCCCTAATTCCTATTCATATTTTAGGTCTAAGCTTAAATTTTATTTCCTTAGACTTCTCCTGATCTCAAAATTTAAATAAAATCTCTCTCTCTTTCATCAGATTTACTGAAGTATAATTTACACACCATGAAATGCACCCACTATCAGTGTAACAGTGAGTTTTATTAAATTAATATATGTTTAAAAACAACATTCCAATTCTATTTTAAAATATTTCCATTATCCCCAAAAAGTTCCAGCATGATGATTTGTTGGCAGTCTCCACTCCCAGCACCAGGCAACCACTGATCTGCTTTCTGTCTCTATAGTTTTGTCATATGTAGAAACTTACAGGTTGAATCATTACATACATAAGTATTCTTTCACTTAAGATGTTTCTGAGGTTCATAAATGTTGTTACATGCACTAGTGTTTTGTTCCTTTTCATTGCCAGAAGATATTCCATTGTAAGGATATGCTTCATTTTGTTCACATATTCATCAGTTGGATATATTTGGATTGCTTTCAGTTTCGAGCTATTATGAACAATGCTACTATCCACATTAACATAGAAGTCTCTGTGGAGAGATTTGTTTTCATTTCTATTGGGTAAATACCTAAAGGTAAAATTTCTACATCACATGGCAAGTGTATGTTTAACTTTATAATAATATGATAAAACTGCTTTCCAATGTGGCTGTGTTACATTCCATTTCCACGAACAATGTATCAGGATTCTCATTTCTCCATATTCTTGACAGCACTTGGTTTTCTCTGTCTTTATTCATATATTCTGGGTACAAGTCCTTTCTCAGATATATGATTAGCATATACTTTCTCAAATTCTCTGGGTTGTCTTTTCTTCTCTCTTACTGGTATCTTTTGAGGAATAAACATTTAATTTTTAATTTAAAGTCTAATTTACCATTTTCCTTCTATGGATATTGCTATTGATGTCAAATCTAAAATCTCTTGGCATTACTCAAGAACACAAAGATTTTCTTTGTGTTTTCTTCCAGAAGTTTTATACTTTTAGTGCTTACATTTAAGAGTATGATCCATTACGGGTTAATTTTTGTTATTGGTGAAGTAAGAGTTTTAATTCCTTTTTTTGTTTTATTTTGCTTTGGTTTTGGCATAAGTTATACAAATGTTCCAGAACTGTCTGTTGAAAACAAAAATGTCATTTTCCAATAGAATTACCTTGGCACTTTTGCCAAAATCAATTAACCATAATGATGATAAGTATGCCAAAATCATGGACACCTATATATTCCTTATTGTGCGTAACAATTATTGAAAAATGCAGGTCTTTCACAAGCAGAAGCATGACAATTCATATGCATTCAGTTTGTTCATTAAACGAGCAATTGTTATATATTTACAATGCAGGAAATTTTGTAAATATAAAAGTAAATGAGACATAGAATCTGCTACCAAAAAAAAAGTTTATAATCTAGATTAGGAAGTGACAAAGGTCTCAAGAGGACAAACATAAAGTGGAATGAATACTTAGGTAGAAAGAGGTTACCTCTATCTGAGGATATCTGCATAGGCTCCATACAGGCAGTGGCATTAGGGACAGAACTTGACAGATAGGTGGGATTGGATTCTATAGAAATAAGTTGAAGGGCATTTCAAAATGAGGATAAAGCCTGGACCCAGGCAAGGTGACAAGAGAGCGGGGAAAGGGGGAAGTGGGGTGATACATAAGAAATATCCAAAAGAAGCAAGATTGTAATATGGAAAATAAATCTGAAAAGGTTAGTCCCATGCTAAAGAATTGGATTTTATTTTCTAAGCAATAGGAGCAATGGTAGTTACTTAAGGTTTATGAGCAGAAAGATGTCATGATTGATGCTTATATCTGTGCTAATACAAGTAAAAAACTTAAACATTTACCACCATTTCTAAAATTATTTAATTTCATGTAGGAGATGCTATAATTCAGTTCTTGTTCTAACAGTTTCTGTGCTTATTATTTACCTGATACTGATTAAATTCAAATAAATTATTTATATTTAAACATTCTAAGTTCATTCATCTATTCATTCAGCATATATTTATTAAGTGTCTTCTATATGCTGGGCACTGGACATGTACTGGTTTAAAAAGAAATATAAAGGTGTATGTTCACACTTCATGAAGTATATTTACATACACATACATAATATACTCACACGTCACACATGTAGATTTACGTATATTAACTAAATCATAATGATTGTTAAAGAGCAATAGCATCTTATATTTAAATAGATTTTAAATTTTATTTAAAGCATTGAAATTTTATTTTACATGTACATTAACCTATTTAATCTTCATGAAAGCTATTTTAAGACAGTATTACAGGCCTCACTTTACACATGAGAGTATTAAAGAACACAAAATTAACTTCATACAAGATCATAAAATTAGAAAGTCAATCTGGGTTAGACAGCTCTAACCCAGATCTCTTGATTCTAAACCCAGTACTCTTACCACAGCATGTAGAGGTTTTAAATTATAAAATTTTCCTAAATTAATATGGAGAAATTTGTGTCTGGCCTAATCCATGGCATAATATGCAACACTGGAAAAACTATCCTGTCCATTTTGGTACATGTCTTGGCCACTTTATTCTTCCTACTCAAACAGCCATCCCACACCACTCACACACACACTGCAGAAGAATGCTTAATAAGTGCCACTCTGGTCTAATTCTGACTGCTTGGCCCTGTGGGTCACATACAGCACTATCTCATACTCCAAGCAGTAAGGAGAAGATTTGGTGTCTTAAGAGAGAAGTTGTTTGTCAAGAAGTTTTAAAAGCTCAGCTCCAAAGCCTCTCAGGGTAGGAAGAAAAGAAAAAAAGGATTGAGTGCAGAGAAAACCTGGTGAGGTCTGTAAACAGGTCAAAGATTTTTAATTGCTTAAAAACCGTTGAACTTGGCCCTAAAATATATCCTTAATTCAGGAAGGCCAGCCTCAAAGGAGATCCATTCTGGAATCACATATAAGAACCAAGATGTTGAGGTTTAATGCTTCCTAAAAATAAATGATAATTTTTCAAAGCCACAATCTTGCTGTTGCCATAACACTGTGATTTTAGTTGGTCTTGGAGAATTAGATTTTTTTTTAGGTATCCCATTTATGTTTTCTTAGAAACATTTAGAAAATTTCTAGTAATACCAATGGTATTATATAGAAATTTACTTTAACATAAAGTTAATGTTTTCACTAAGGAAACATTACGAGTTCTGCCAGAATCATAAAAGTCTACATGCGAGTTATCACATGCATGCCTTCATTCTGATTCACAGTATTTTGGGATTTCTTAGGAGCAGGAGCCAAATAGCTTAATCTAGATCAAATGGGGAGGAAAATAAATTCCAGACTGCACCTCACATATGGCAAAGAAGCAGAATGCTAAGAAACTACTAAGTAAGAATAGTCCTAGAACATGTATGACACATTGAAAGGCTTAAGAGGAGTGCAGATTCCTGGGGAAAAAAAAAAATTTAAACAAAACATTTTTGCATTTTACACTTTTGTGTCTAGAAATTGTGTCTCTTTTTAAAATTAAACTTACATAATCATCAGGATAACAAAAATAGTATCTAGTTTACTCTCTGGGAGATTAGCATAGCATGATCTCTTGAAAAAAATACGCATATTGGTTTTTTACTTTGAAATAATTATATATTCATAGAAAGATTAAAAAAGAAGTTGAAGAGGTCCCATGCACCTTTTATCCAGCATCCTTTAATTTTAACATCTTGCATAACTATAGTACAAGATCACAAGGAAACTGATACAACCCACAGAGTTGTTTCAGAATTTGCCAATTGTGCATGCATTTGTGTGTGTGTGTGTTTATATTTGCAGGCAATATTATCACATGTGTACATTCAGGTAACAACCATCACAATCAAGATATGGAACAGTTATATCTAAAGATTCCCTTTTGGTGGTTCTTTAAAGCCACGTCCGCTCTCCCATTTCTAACCTTTTGTGGCAACAATTTGTTTTCTATCTCTGTAGTTTTGTTATTTCAAGAGTGTTATGTAAGTGAAATCATGCGGTATGTAACCTTTTATGATTTTACTGGGCATTATTCTCTAGTGATTTTCAGTAGTTTTTTCTTCTTAATTGCTGAGTAGCGTCCCACAGTGCAAATGTACTACACTTTAACCATTCACTCATTAACAGACATTTGGCTATTACCAATAAAATTGCTGTAAACATTCATGGACAGGTTTTTGTTTAAACATGTCTTCATTTCTCTGAGCTAAATGTCCAAGAGTACAATCAATAGGTCACATGGTAATCGCATGTGTTAAACTAAATTAAATTTGGCCTAAATCTGCTACCATACTAAGGGAACCGCAAGCAAATTTAGTATGTAAACAAACTGAAACCTAACTCGAGAATATATTTCTGTAATCAGAATCTACTGTAACGAGAGTCATAGCCAATCACCAGCAGCCAAGCTGCAGCCAATCACAGGCTGCCAACTGATCAGACCATGTTAACATAAGGCAAATGCTGAGCTGTAAACAACCAAGCTGCTTCTATATGTTACATTCCTCTTTCTGTCTATAAATAATGTCTGCCCACATTGTTGGATGGAGTTCTCCAAATCTCTACTGGCTCAGGGTGCTACCCAATTCATGAATTGTTCTTTGCTCGGAGTTTATGTGATTATTTGCTAAACTGAATTTATCTAAAGTTTTTCCTTTAACACAGGCTGATTTTTATAAGAAACTGCCAAACTATTTTCCATAGCGACTGTACCATTTTACATTTCTACCATCAAAATATGAGTGATCCCGTTTCTCAGAATCCTCATCAGCATCTGGGGCTATCACTGTCTTTTAGCCATTCTGACATGGGCATAGTTATATTTCATTATGGCTGTAATTTTTATTTCCCTAATGTTTAATGGTGTTGAATATTTTTGCATGAGATTATGTGCCATCTGCATACCCTCTTCAGTGAAGTGTCTGCTACTCATTTTCTGATTGGGTCATTTGTATTATTGTTGAGTTTTCAGTTATTTATGTATTCTAGCTACAAGATATTACAGATATTTATATTTTTGGTCAGATATGTGGTTAGCAAAGATTTTCTCCAACACATAATTTAAAAAAAAAAAAAAAAGAAAAGAGAATTGGGAGACTGTTAGATGTGATATGCAATTAAATTATTTCTTCCAGGGAACATCAGAGCCAATCAGCACTCATGAGTTTTTGTCAGAAATACAGAGAACACATAGGAATTTCAGGGTTTGAAAAAATAATAAAGAGCATCTGAGGGTAAGAAATTCCTATCATATTTTGTCGTCATTCTCAAGATTAATCTCTTTGTGGCCCCATGACTAAAAGCATCAAGCAGCTATGAAAACTTGTCTCTCCATCCAGTTTCTGTGACTGATATTCCATATAACCTCAGAAGGTGGCTCTTTTTCATTGAAATGTGTTTATTAGATATATGAGAATTACATTACTTCTGGGTTTGTATACTCTAAATCTAGAAAGAGTAGTATTTCCAAAATTTTTCTGCTGACACAATGAAAATATTACTGGTTCTAATGTATTCTGACTTTGCTACAGTCACTAAAAATAAGCCAACCCGAAATTCTCCAACCCCTAAAATTTTATTTCAAAATGGCATACTAATTCATAAATTTATTTTAAATTTTACCTCAAAATCCTGTAACACAGAAAAAATATAATTTGAAATTAATATTTTTCTTCAAAAATTATGGAACAAAACTTACTGTTAAAATGACTAGAAAACAAATATTAAATGCCTTTTAGTACAATTAAAAGAGAGCTTTCATTTTAATTTTTGATAGACAATTTATGCATCAGGAGATTATCAGACATACTAGAAATGACCTGTGATTGTTTCTGACTCTCAAATCAATATCTTCATCACATAAATGCTAACTTTAAGCAAAATTTTATATATGCCATAAAAATGTAGCTTATACATTTTGTTTATATAGCATCATTTAGTTGAGAAATGGTATAAAATAAACTTGTTTTACATTTACATCCTTGGGTTTTATTTATATGAGTAGTGCTATTGGACATATTCACTGTATAAATGCCAGTGAATGATTTTAGAGTGTGTGTAAGTGTATATAAAATTTATTAGGGTGGAAACAGTAGTATGTTTTCAAATAATCGACATAGAATGTCTGAACAGTGAAACATGACATCAGTGTGAGTCAAAACAAAATAGAAGTCCAAGACAACTTTAGAAGAGATAGAAATCAATTAAAAAGTGTTTAAAAATTGGATGATTCTTGGAACTGGGAACAGGCGTCTGCGCTACTTGGTGACTTGTTGATAAGCAAGTACATGCCTAAAGCTAAGGAAAAAATAATGGTAGTCTGCCACCTAGAGGGCAGTTCAGTCATTTTTAACAGCGTGATCTATTTTAATGGCACTGTTCTGGACCCCAGATCCACAGACATAGAAAACCTTTCCAGCAATTTTAACTTTTGCATTAAAAGGGGGGATTTTCTTTCCTTCTGAGAAAGATTGAAAAAGCTAATCTTTTTAGCTGCCAGGAAGTGAACTGTATTCTGGTGTGTGGAAAGCATAGAAAAAAAAAGCCATTGCAAGCTAAAAGCCTAATTTAATGGTTTTCTGTGTCAAGCAGAATTTGGTAAAAATAAAAACATCCAGAATCAGACATTACATGGAACTGAGTTTGAAGATGTGCTTGATCTTGTTAAGGATGAACAAGATTGGAGATAAAGTGTGGCTTGGAGAGGAACCACTATAATGGCCAAACACTGTTATATATTTTCATTTAAAATCTGAAATGGTAATTTTTTCCTGAGATGTCTCTGAATAAGCACTCACAAAATGCTTTTAAAAGGTAATTCTACAAGATAAAATGGACTTTCTGCACTAAAAAAATTTTTAATCTCATATTTCTAGAAAAATAAATAAGGAATACATTATTTACTATAACTTTTCCTGTTTTTTGTTTCTCATTGTTTCAATTATTCAGGTCAAATAAAACAAATAAGTTGAGATGGACACATGATAAAATTTAATTCAAGGAATGACAATTTAATAAATATTTAAAGCTTATTTCTGTCTCAGTCTACTACTTCTCACCACTAGCGGCAAGCAATCTGTACTCTACAACAGAATACATGTATTCACACAAATTTGACAATTATACAGTGGCAAAACACGTCTAGTGTTTCACCATTTGCAACATTAAGGTTTTTTTTGCTGAAAATTGCTGCTGTAGGCAGTCACTTTAAATATACAACATACAAAACTATAAAACTTTTAGAAAAAACTAGGAAAACATCATCAGGACATAAGGGTAGGTAGAAGAAAAGCTCTTAGACTTGACACGAAAATATGATTCATAAAATAAATGATTCATGAATCATAAAATAATTTTTTAAATAATTTTAAATTTATTTTTAAATAAATTTATAAATTTATTCATAAAATAAATTGGACATCAAAATTTAAAATTTTTCCCTGTGAAATATCATGTTAAGAAGATGAAAAGACAAGCTAGAGATTGGAAATAAATATTTACAAACATCTGACAAATAACCAATATCTAGGGTACGTAAAGAACTCTCAAAATGTAACAATTTTTTAAATTTAATTAGAAAATGAGCAATAAACATTTTACCTAAGACGATATACAGAGAGCAACACAGCACATGAAAATATGTTCAACATTATTAGACTTTAGAGAAATTAAAATTAAAGCCAAAATGAGACATTACCAGTCTATCAGAATGGCAAAACAGGAACAGCAATAAATGATTGTGAGGATGCAGAAAAACTTTATCTCTTATGATTTTCTTATAAGATAATAATTTGGCCGCTTCTTATAAAAATAAACATGCAACTATATGTAACCCAGCAATTGCACCCTGGGGCACTTATCGGAGAAAACTAAAAATTTATTTTCATGGCAAAATGTGTAAATATTTATAGCAGCTCTATTTGTAAGAACCAAAAAGTGGAAACTACCCAAATGCCTGTCAATGGGTGAATGGTTAAACAAACCATGGTACATCCATACTACTGGAATACTACTCAGCAACAGAAAAGAATGAACTATTGATGCAGGAAACTTGGATGGATCTCAAGGGAATTATGCTGAATGAAAAAGCCCAATCCCAAAGGTTACATACTGTATGATTTCATTCATACAACATTCTTACAATGATAAAATTATAGACCTAGAGAAAAGATTAGTGGTTATGAGGGATTAGGGAGTGGAGTGGAGATGGAGGGAGAGTGTGGATAGAAAGGCCAACACAAGGAATCCTTATGGTGACAGAACTGTTCTCTACTCTGACTGTGGTGGTAGTTATGAGAATCTACACATGTGAGAAAATTTGAGAAAACCAAAGACATATGCACATATACATGAATATATGCAAAACTGGTGAAGTCTGAATAAATCTGTGGACTGTACCAATGTCAATTTCTTGGCTGTGATATTGTAGTATAGTTACGCAATATGTTACCACTGGAAAAAAATGGGTGGAGGGTATATTTCTTACTAATACATTTGCATCTACAGTTATCTCAAAATTGAAAGTTTAAGAAAAAAGAATAAAAGCAACTAATAAGTTCAATAAAGTACAGAATATATAAAAGATATGAAGCAAACTTAATTTTCTCATTAAATATGCAGGAGTTCAGTGGAAAAAGATGTAGCAAGACTACATGTAACCTACGGTAAATGTATATGTTTGTATATTTTCAACATTATTCTCTGTTAAATCTTTAAAAGTTGTACTCATGAAAATGCAAATGGACTCATTTCTTCTGCTTTTCTGTATTTGTTGTTAGAAGAATTACTAAAACTGGGCAAAATATTAATAATTCACACAGTAGGGAGGAAGAAATCCAGTATGTAGTAGACAACTTCAATAATAGGCCTGAACTGAGATAGCTATTTATCCTTAGGACTATTTGCAAGGTAGGCCATTGGATTTCTGGAGTGTTCCTGCCATTCTTTAACAGATAAAGGTGATATACTGTACCTAAAATATTCATACAAACAATGTGATGTCTACTGAATGCCTGTTTTTCTTCTGGGAGTCTAGAATTTGGGTATGTAGTAAGTAGAGGATATTTAGATGACCAGTCACCAGTAAAAGCCCTGGGAACTGAGTCTCTAATGAGCTTCTTGGGTAGACAACATTTCATGTATATTCTCGCAACAGATTGCTGAATGAATTAAGCACATCTTGTGAGACTCCTTTGGGGAGGACCCTTGGAAGCTTGAGCCTGGTTTTCTCTGAACTTTGTCCAGGCATCTTTTTCCTTTGCTGGTTTTGCTTTGGATCATTTTACTCTAATAAATCTTACCATGGCTAGGGCTCTATGCTGAATCTTATTAGTCCTTCTAGTGAATTTTGGAATCTAAGGTAGTGTTGGGGACCCTTAACCATTTGGATAATAAGAATAAAAAGGAAGAAATGCACTCTGCCTTATGACCTCTAGTTCTCAGTCTAACAGGCCACCCCATCCAGTTTCTAACTTACTACTCTGAGATTATATCACTGGGAAGATTCAAATCAACATTAAAAATCTCTTTGTGTAAATCCTACTAAGGCTGAGCTAGGGATTAAATGGAGCTCCTCTGTATGAATTTTGAAGTAGCTGTGCCAACTTTTAACTTCACAGACAAGAATGCTACTTTATTATTTAAGCACATGGATAAACACAATCTCTCATGCATATCAAAGTTTTCTTTCAAGCACCTTTGACCATCATTTTTTATTTATTATTTAAGCACATGGATAAACACAATCCCTCATTCATATCAAAGTTTTCTTTCAAGCACTTTTGACCATCATTTTTCTTATCTCCAATTAGCATAAACTTCACAGAATTTTTTTTTTGATACAGGGTCTCCCTCTGTCACCGAGGCTGGAATGCAGTGGCATGGTCACCACTCACTGCAACCTCAACCTCCTGGACTTTAGATCCTCCCACCTCAGCCTCCCGAGTAGCTGGTAGCTAGGACTACAGGCACGTACCACCACACACGTGCCCTTTTTGGTCTAGACGTGGTTTTACCATGTGGCCCAGGCTGGTCATGAACCCCTGGGTTCAAGCAATCCACCCACTTCATCTTCCCAAAGTGCTGGAATTACAGGCATGAACCGCTGTGCCCCACCAGAAATATTTTTTAAAATAAAGAACAATATATATCTAGAACTGCAGAAACAAATGAATTTTTTATTTGTGGTAGTTTAATTAAAATAAGTGCACAGTAAATAGGAAAAAAATATACACAAAATCCTGGTGACCTGAAATAGAGTGATGTAAAGAAAGACTGGCCCGTATATTTACCTCATGTGCATCCCAAAACTTGGGGGAAATGACAAATAAATTTGAGAATAAATCCAAAACTGTTGGAAAAACAAGGGTGGGTGTTATCAGCAGATTAGAATCAGATGGGTTGGTTAAGATTGATGGGGAAAAAGAAACAACCATGAAACCTCCTATCCCAGTGCAGGGGAGGAGAGGGGCTGATGGAGATGTTTTCTGACAATCTACCTGGGGATCAACAGTGTCCATATCATGTGCTTTCTGTCCTCTACTGTAGCTTTTCCATGGCAAGTAAGTTCATAAGGCTGACTTCTCTAATACAGCTTTAACATCAATGAAACAAGCATTTTGTTCTCTATTTAGCTCTTTCATATATTTCTCCTTTACTTCAGAACCTGTAAAGAATGGGTGTGGTCAGCAATCACATGGAGACTCTACCTGTGATTTACACAGTGTCTACCACAGTGTTGCCCTCACAGGAGAAATTTAGCAAATGCTAAATGATTGACCAAAAAAAAATTATTTGTCTATCTTTCAGAAATGGTCACAATTTAAATTTTACAGGTTAATGCATGTTCCTACTTATTAGTGGGAGCCAAACATTAAGTACTCATGGGCATAAAGATGGCAACAACAGAAACTGGGGACTTCTGGAGTGGGGGAGGAAGGGAGGGATACCAAAGTAACAAACCTATACATGCACCTTCTGAATTTAAAATAAAAGTTGAAAAAAAAATGTTATAGGCTGATTTCTCAATATAAATATGTAGCTAGGCCTTGGCTTACAAAAGATTTTTCTAATTTTGTTTTTCTTAGAGGTAGGGTCTCACTATATTGCCCAGGCTGGAGTGCAGTGACCACTCACAGGCACAATCACAGTGCACTATGGCCTCAAACTCCTGGGCTCAAGCAATCTTCCTGCCTCAGCCTCCAAGTAGCTGGGACTACAGGCACATGCCACCACATGCCCAGCTTGCCTAAGTTATTTTAAACTTATTAGTTTTATATTGTAAAAGCATTACTCTAAAGAATTAAGCAATTTTCTTAATCACAAAATATGGTAAGTATTAATGGTCCAATTTTTACTTTATTTTACATATGATTCCAATGAAAACAGTTTTACATATGGTAAAATTTCAAAAAGCCACAAACTCTTAGCAAAGGAAAAAATATTCCTACCTCTCCAGCCCACACTGTCAATCTTTCTTGTTTGTTTTTTGTTTGTTTTCTTCCTTTCTCTTTTTCAGAAGTCAGTCAATAAATATTTTAGTGTCTTCTATATGGCAGGCTCTATCGAGGCACTGGAGAATGTCACAGAAAGGGAATATCTCTGCTTCAGGAGAGCTTACATGTTAAGGAGAGCATGTAGGATTAGGTATGGCCTTGAGTAACAAAAACCCTAAAAGTTTGAAAAAAATTGTAAAATGTGTTTGCAGTTTCAGACTAGTTATGGTGGCTCCATGATTATCAGGCTTACCAAATATTAATGTGATTGTATAGGTTCTGCACTGCACAAGTCTAAAGGGTATCATTCATATCATAGGCATTGTATATTTTAATTAACTATTTTACACAAATGGAAGTATTTATAAGCATATGAACTTCTTAAATGAGGAGAAACATTTCTCTATTCCACACCCTCCTCTTTTAGCTCCCACCTTGTGCTACTTATTCCAGCTCCACAACTCAGCCTACAGGGGAGAAAAGGGTACACTTCCTCCCTTTAAGGGAATTTTCTACAGGTTACATATTTTGCCTGTGTTCATATCTCATTAACAGGACTTAGGCATATAACCACACCTAGCTGCAAAAGAGGCTAAAAATGTGTTTTTTTCTGGGTTGCCATATGTCTAGTAAAGAGCAGAAGGTTTTCTGGTTCCTGTCAAAATGCTGAACTAAGGTAGCTGCTATTCTCTCCCCAAAAATAAACCTTGGAGAAACTACACATATTTATATACTTATACATAGTAGATAACCAAGTTTTTTAAATTGCATTTCATACTGCACACTTGAGGAGATCCATATTTCCCTGTGTTGGCTACAGTATCTTTCACAATACTGTGCAAAACACAAGCACTCAATAAATATTTGATGAAAGATTGACCAAACCCACTTCCTTCTGTGCCATGCCAGAAAGAAAGAGGAAAATTGGTCTGCTTGATAATTTCTCCATATACTTAAAGATTGACATCTAGTCACCTCTCAAACTTATCTTCTGAAAGAACTAATCTCCTTTTCTTTATCTTTCCTTATTGATTTGGGTGCTGAAATCTTAATTATCTTCTAAGCGTTGCTGTAGATGCTTCCACCTTGATCAAATAAACAAATTTGATGAGCCCAAAAGGGAATTAATTGCCCCATAACATAGATTACCCGATTCCATCAACTGTCTACAACAGATTGAATATTCCATAGGCATTTTTACAGAATCAAAGACCTGGAGGTAGAAATCTTTTATCATGGTTTTAAAAAGCCTATGCATTCAATCAACACTTTTTGCTAAATTCATCCTTAGAATTTATTTGCTTTCATTTTTATTAACATCCTAAAACAAAGTATCCTTTAGTAATCAGAGTTTTTAGTGCTTTGTCTGAGTTCCCCTTAACAAGCCAGCTGGCAAGTTTCAAACCCCTCGAGAAATCTACAGATTACATATTTTTATTTCTATTTATTCTTATGCTGTACTTGAGTGTGGAATTTCATCTTCCTGATAACTCTTCTACTGGTACTTGGCTAATAACTAATTTAACAAAACCTAAATCTGAGAAGAGATTTAAGGGATCAGGAAAGCTACTTAGCCCCTTGAGTTTGCCGCAGTCCTCTGCCGTAAGAGCTATATTTTCTTGAAAATAGACTATTCTGCAAGGTGACAGGTTAAAGCCCAGGAGTTCTTAACATGTTTTTTTTTTTAAATAAGGTAACTTTAAAGAGACTTTTGGTGATGAAAAAGCACACTTTTAAAGTCAAAAATCCTCTCTAACCTGCCAACTTTGCATTCATTAATTCATTCATTCATTCATTTTTAGAGTATCTATTGTGTGCCAGGCATCCTTTAAAGCTCTGGGAATATAGTACTAAACAAGAGGTCTTTGCTATCATTGAAATTAAATAAAAATCCAATTATTTTTTAGCTTACTTATTCTTTACAATATGAAATAATACTACTTTAGCTCAAGAAAGAATTTATGCTTTGGTGTGTAAACTTGGTTGCCTGAGTTTGATTCCCTGAACTGAAATATAAATATATACATTGTCAAAAGTACTTTTTTTTCCTTTCCTCTGAGTCATTTATGGCTTTAGTCAAAATAAAGCATATAAAGCCAAAGATACAAAACTTCCAATAGAAATGTTAACAGAATTTTAATTTATCACTTACTTTTCCTACACTTGTAGGAAATAACATTGAAATGGTGAGAATGAGTTCACAGAGCACCTATACACACACCCAACAATAGATTCTTATATCTTTAGAGTATCGTATTTAACTCTGTTGGTAAATGCATAGTTTGAGCTATAGATGCATATTTTTGAACTATACATTTATGTTCATTTGAAGCATTATATCATATTACGATAGCTATAGACTGCTTAAGGGCATCCTGTCAAATCTCAGTGGTATGTATGTTGAAACGTAGATAATAAAAGCAATACTGAATAAGGAGAGTCACAAACATTTTAGTTTGTCAAGTTAAATTATCCAAAAACAAATAAAATGTGGCTAAGGATACATATAAAAACTATAAATATTTAAGGGTCACTTGCAACATGCCTTCCTGTGTTCTTTGCACTAAAGAAAATATAACTGCTATTATAAACCCTCATTTGCAAGGTGGACTTTTTAAACTGTGGTTACCTACTTTCTTATTAACTATAAGAAGCATGGATCCACATATTGAAGCTGAATTTCTTTTAAAGTTTACTACCAACAAATGTAAATAGATTTTGACTTTACCAAATAAAGTCTCACATGATTTCATGATATTAGCTATGGGTTTGTCATATAGGGCAACATTGTCTTTTAAAAATACAGGAGGGAAAAAGGCTTCCACAGACTGTATTTATTCATTCTCACACTGCTATAGAGAGCTACTGGGTAATTTATGAATAAAAGAGGTTTAATCGACTTACATTTCCACAGGCTATGCAGAAGGCATGGCTGGGAAAGCCTCAGGAAACTTACATTCACGATGGAACGTGAAGGGGAAGCAGGCATGGTCTTCACAGGGCCAGAGGAGGAGAAAGAGACAGAGCAAAGGGAAAAGCGCTACACACTTCCAAACAACCGGATCTCATGAGAACTCTGTCATGAGAACAGTAAAGAGGAAGTTCACCCTCATGATTCAATAACCTCCCACACATGGGAATTACAATTTGACAGATTTGGGTGAGGACACAGAGCCAAACCATATGATTCCACTCCTGGCCCCTCCCAAATCTCATGTGCATCTCACATTTCAAAACAAAATCATGCCTTCTTAACAGTCCCCCAGGTCTTAACTCATTTCAGCATCAACTCAAAAGTCAAAGTCCAGTCTCATCTGAGACAAGGCAAGTCACTTCTATCTATGAGCCTGAAAAATCAAAAACAAGTTAGTTACTTCCAAGATATAATGGAGGCATAAGCATTGAGTAAATGCTCCCATTTCAAAAGGAAGAAATTGGCCAAAACAAAGGGGCTACAGGCCCCATGAAAGTCTGAAACCCAGCAGGGCAGTCATTAAATCGTAAAGCTCTAAAATGATCTCCTTTGGCTCCATGTCTCACATCCAGGCCACACCAATACAAGAGGTAGACTCCCAAGGCCTTGGGCAGCTCCACCCCTATGGCTCTGCAGGGTACAGCTTTTGTGGCTGCTTTCATGGACTGGTGTTGAGTACCTGTGGCTTCCAGATGCACACTGCCAGCTGTTGGTGGATCTATCATTCTAGGGTGTGGAGGATGGTGGACCTCTTCTCACAGCTCTACTAGGCAGCGCCTCAGTGGGGACTCTGTGTTGGGGCTCCAAAGCCATATTTCCCCTCTCAACTGCCCTAGTAGAGGTTCTCCATAAAAGCTCCACCCCCACAGGAGACATCTGCCTGCACATCTTGGTGTTTCCATATATCCACTGAAATCTAGGCAGACTCCCAAACCTCAGCTCTTGCCTTCTGTGCACTCACAGGCCCAACACCATGTGGCAGCTGCCAAGGCTTGGGGATTGCAACCTCTGAAGCAATGGCCTAAGCTGTACCTTGGCCCCTTTTAGCCACAGCTGGAGCTAGAGCAGCTGGGATACAGGGCACCATATCCTGAGGCTGTGCAGAGCAGTGGGGCCCTCAGCTTGGCCTACAAAACCATTTTTCCTTCCTAGACCTCCAGGCCTGTGATGGGAGAAGCTGCCTGGAAGGTCTCTGAAATGTCTTGGAGGCATTTCCTCATTGTCTTGGCTATTGACATTTGACTCCACTTTACTTGTGCAAATTTTACACCCAGCTTGAATTCCTTCCCAGAAAATGTGTTTGCTTTTCTACCACATGGTCAAGCTACAAATTTTCGAGACTTTTATGCTCTGCTTCCCTTTTAATAAAAGTTCCAATTTCAGACCATCTCTTTGCAAACGCATATGAGCTTACAGTATTAGAAGCAGCTAGGCCACCTTTTGAATGCTTTGCTGCTTTGAAAATTTCCTCCACCAGGTACCCTAAATCATCTCTCTCAAGTTCAAAGTTCTACAGATCTCTAGGGAGGGGGCACAATGCCACCAGTCTCTTTGCTAAAGCATAGCAAGAGTGACATTTACTCCAGTTCCCATTAAGTTCCTCATCTCCATCTGAGACTACTCTAGTCTGGACTTCATTTTCCATATCACTATCAGCATTTTGTTCACAATAATTTAGCATGTCTTTAGGAAGCTCCAAACTTTCTTTCATCTTTCTTTCTTCTTCTGAGCTCTCCAAACTATTCCAGCCTCTGCTCATTACCCAGTTCCAAAGTCATTTCCACATTTTCAGGTATCTTTAGAGCAATGCCCCACTCTCTGGTACCAATTTTCTATATTAGTCCCTTCTCACACTGCTATAAAGAACTACCTGTGACTGGGTAATTTATGAATAAAAAAGGTTCATCTGACTCACAGTTCCACAGGCTGTAAAGGAGGCATGGCTGGGGAGTCCTCAGGAAGCTTACAATCATGGTGCAAGGCAAATGAGAAGCAGGCACATTGTTCATATGGCCAAAGCAGGAGAGAGAGAGAGAGAGAGAGAAAGAGAGAGAGAAGGGGAATGTGCTGCACACTTTCAAACAACCAGATCTTGTGAGAACTCTATCATGAGAACTGCAAGGGGGAAATCTACCCCCGTGATTCAGTCACCTCCCACCAGGCCCCTCCTTCGACACGTGGGGATTATCATTCAACATGAGATTTGGGTAGGGACATAGAGCCAAATTATATCACAGACCAACAAAATAAAAACAGGGAGTTCCTCATCTCTAGACCAGTCTTATAAGAAGTGTCAAGGGGAGTTCTTCAAGTTGAAATGACAGGATGCTAAACAGCAACATGCAAGCATATCAAAGCATAAATTTCACTGGTAAAGATAAATATATGGACAAATGAAGAATAATGTAATACTGTAGGGTGGCACATAAAACATTTTTAGCCCTAGTACAAAGGCTAAAAGATAAAACTATAAAGGATAACTATAACTACAAAAATTGGTTAATAGATACATAGTGTAAAAGAAGCAAGTTCTGACATCAATAACATAGTGTTGAGAAGGAAGTAAAAGTATAGAGGGTTTTCTTTATGCAATTGAGGCTATCAGCTCAAATAGGCTATTAGAACTACAAGAAATGTTATGCTAACATCATGGTAATCAAAAAGAAAAAAACCTATAGCAAATACAAAAAAAATAAAGACAAAATAATCAAAGTATATCACTACAAAAAAAATCAAAACATAAAAACAGCAAAAGAGAAAAAGAACAAAAGAACTAAGAAACAGAAAACGATTAGCAAAATGGCAATAGTAAATCCTTACCTATCAATAATTATTTGAAATGTAATGGATTAAGTTCTCTAATCAAAATATATAGAGTAGCTGAATGGATTTAAACATATATATTGAACTATATTATGTCTACAAGACATTCAAATTTAAGAGCACAAATAGGCTGAAAATAAAGAAATTGAAAATGATATTCCATGTAAATGGAAACCAAAGAGAGCAAGGGAGGCTATATTTACATGAGACAAAATAGACTTTAGATCAAAAACTGCTGCAAGAGAAATGAAGGTCATTACATAAAGATAAAAGTGTCAATTCAACAGGAAGCTATAACAATTACAATATATATGGACCCAATATTAGAGCACCTAAAATATAAAGCAAACATTGGGAGATCTAAAGGAAATAGATAATACAATAATAGGAGACTGCAGCACCCATTTACAATAATGGACAGATAACCCAGACAAAAATATCAAGATGAGAAATAAAAATAAAATCCTAAGCCCTCCAACCAACTGAATGGACCCCCACTTAACCAAGGGGCCCTAATATAAATCATGAAAACTGAAGTCTTACCATGACAGAATAGGAGATGGGACATGCCTCATTCTACCATCTCCCTCACTGGACACCATTAGGCTCTCTTTCCTAAGGGCCAAACAGAAACCTGCTTTTTGAAAGAACTCACTCTACCCCTGGTATCAAGGGTTGCCTTATGCTGCTCCTCCCTTTTGCAGTTTTAACCAGCACTTGTTCCTGCTAAAAGACCACTGACCACAGAGTGATTCTGGCCACTCTATGCACATTGCACAGTGAGGGTTTTCATGTCTTCTGCTTTACCTTTTGGCATCAGAGGGCCAAAATTTTCATGCTTGGATCGTGCTAACACTGCTATTTTTTGAACATGGGTCCCATGGAGGGGCCTGAAGCTCAACTGTACATGCACATTTCTCCTTTCATAAATACTCATGACTCCTCCTATAGCTTATTAAATATGTATATTTGGCTACCACATTCAGCATAAAGCCCTGTCTTATTCTTTCTACCTTTGAAGTATCTGTTTCTGGCTTCTGACTAGAGGCTATGCTTCCTAGCCTGTAAGAATGGCCACCCTGCAGGCTGTAGCCCTTTATGAGAAATAAAGCTCTCCTTTTGAAATTTCTGAACCTTGTCATTGTTCAATTGACAAAGGAAACAGCAAACTTGAATAACACTATAGACCAAATGGACATAACAGACATAAAAAGAACATTCCACCAACAGAAACAAGATACACATTCTTCTCAAGCACACATGGAACATTCCAGGACAGATCACATGCTAGGTGGTAAACCTATCTTACATACTTAAGATTGAATTTATCCAAATAACTTTTCTGAACACAATGGAATAAAACTAGAAACCAATAACAAAAGGAAAACAGAAAAATTCACAAAAACAACTGGATCAAAGAATATATGAAAAGAGAAATTAGAAAATATTTCAAGACACATAAAAATGAAATGTAACATAATAAAACTAATGGGATCTAGCAAAAGCAGTACTGAGAGGGAAATTTATAAGAATAAATGCCTGCATTAAAAAAGAAGAAATCTCAAATAAACACCCTAACATTACACCTCAAGGAATGAGAAAAATAAGAAGAAACTATGCCCAAGGGTAACATAAGGAAGAATATAATAAAAAGTAAAGCAGAAATAAATGAAATAGAGAATGGAAAAACAACACAAGGAACAGAGTAACTGTTTGTCTTTTGAAAAGACAAATACAATAAATAAAGCCTTAGCTAGACTAAGAAAAAGGAAGAAGACTCAAATAAGTAAGTCCATAATCAATGCTACCAAAATAAAAAGATAGTAAGGGATTGTTATAATCAATTATACACCAACAACCTTATCAACCAAGAAGAAACAAATTTCTAGAAACAACCTACCAAGAATGAATAAATAAGAAATAGAAAGCCTGAGCAGACCAATAAAAAAATAAGGAAAAATAAAATATAACAAAAAAGATCAGTATTCAAAAATTTCCCAAGAAAGAAGCCTAGGACAAGAAAGTTTCACTGGTGAATCCTACTAAACATCTAAAGAAGAATCAATTAAATCCTTCTTAAACTGTTTGAAAAATGGAGAAGAAAGAGTACTTCCAAACTTGGTCTATGAGGCCAGCACCAAAGCCAGACAAAGACACCACAAACAAAGAAAACTACAGGCCAGTATCTTTGCTGAACATGACTGGAAAATTCCTCAAAAAATATTAGCAAACCACACTTGACAGCATATTAAAATAATTATACACCATGATCAAATAAGATTTATCCTTGGGATGCATGTTCAACACATTGAAATCAATTAATGTGATAAATGACATTACCAAAATGAAGGGGAAAAATGGCACAATCATTACAATAAATGCAGAAAAAGCATTTGGCAAAATTTTATACCATTTTATCATAAAAAACACTTAATATATTTGGTATAAAAATTTATAGCTGAGTGTGGTGGCTCATGCCTGTAATCCCAGCACTTTGGGAGACCAAGGCAGGAAAATGACTTGAGACCAGGAGTTTGAGACCAACCTGCGTAACATAGCAAGATTCCATCTCCACAAAAAAACAAAATAAAATAAAATAAGCTGGGCATGGTATAGTCCTAGATACTCAGGAAGCTGAGGCAGGAAGATCACTTGAGCCTAGGAGTTTGAGGTTGTAGTGAGCTATGATCACACCACTGTGCTCCAGCCTGGGTGACAGCAAGACCCTGCCTCAAAAAAATTTTTAAAAAAGGAACATACCTCAACAGAATAAAGACTATATATGAAAGCCCCAGCTACGTCATACTCAATGGTGAAAAACTGAAAACTTTTCTTCTAAAATCTGGAACAAGGCAAGGATGCCCACTATTGCCACTTCTATTCAACATAGCCCTAAAAATTTTAGCCAGACCAATTGGGTAGGAAAAGAAATAAAAGGCATGTAAATCAAATGGAAGAAATAAAATTAACTCTGTTTGCAGATGACATGTTTTATATGTAGAAAACCCAGAAGACCCCACAAAAAAAAAACTGTTAAAACTAATATGAATTTTCATCAAAGTTGCAAGATACAAAATCAACATACAAAAATCAGTTGCATTTCTATACACTGACAATGAACTATCCAAAAAGGAAATTAAGAAAACAATTCCATTTACAAAATTTTTTAAATACTTAGAAGCAAACTCAACCAAGGAAGTAAAAAATCTCTACTGAAAACTACAAAACATTGAAAAAAGAAATTAAAGCAGATGTAAATAAATTGAAGGACATTCCTATGTTCATTGAAAGAATTGATATTGTTAAAATGTCCACACTATCCACTACCCTGTAGATTCTGTTATCTACAGATTCAATGCATTCCTATTAAAATCCCAATAGAATTTTTACATAATAAGAAAAATAATGCTAAAATTCATGTAAAACCAGAAAAGATCCTAGCCAGCCAAAGCAATTTTGAACCAGCATATAATTGGAAGCATCACACTCCTTGGTCTTAAAGTCTACTACACAGCTATAATAATCAAAACAGCATGGTACTGTCATTAAAAACAGACAGGTTGACCAATGGAACACAACAGAGAGCCCAAAAATAAATTCACACATGTACAGTGAACTGATCTTCAAAAAGAGTGCCAAGAATACACAATGAGAAAAAAAAAGTCTCTTTAATAAATGAGGTTGGGTAAATTAGATATATACATGCAAAAGAATAAAATTGGTCTCTTATTTTGCACCATATACAAAATCAACTCAAAACTGATTAAAGACTTAAACATAAATCCTGAAATTACAAAACTTTTCAAATAAAACATAGGATGCAATGGTATGTGCCTGTAATCCAAGCTACTTGGGAGGGTGAGGCAGGAAGTTCACTGGTGTTCAAGAGGTCAAGAGTAGTCTGGGCAACATAACAAGACCCCATCTCAAAGAAGGAATAAGGAAGGAAAGAAAAAGAAGGAAAGGAAAGGAGAGGAAAGGAGAGGAGAGGAGAGGAGAGGAGAGGAGAAGAGGGAAGGGAAGGGAAGAAGGGAAGAAAAAAAGGGAAGAGGAAGAGAAAAAGGGAAGAGGAAGAGAAAAAGGGAAGAGAAAAAGGGAAGAGGAAAGGAAAAAGGGAAGGGAAAAGGGAAGGGAAAGGGAAAGGGAAGGGAAAGGGAAAGGGGAAGGGAAGGGAAGGGGAAGGGAAGGGAAAGGGAAAGGGAAAGGGAAAGGGAAAAGGAAAGGGAAAGGGAAAGGGAAAGGGAAAGGGAAAGGGGAGGGGAAGGGAAGGGAAGGGAAAAGAAAAGAGAGAAAAGAGGCAGGGAGGGAGGGAGGCAGAAAACAGAGAAAAACCTTCTTGACATTGGCCCTGGCAATGATTTCTTAGACATGACACCAAAAGCACAAGGAATGAAAAAAAAAATAGACAAGTGGTATTACATCAAACTAAAAAGCTTCTGTACAGCAAAGGAACTAATCAATAATATGAAAAGGCAACATGAAAGGGGCAGAGCAAGATGGTACAATAGGACTTCTTAATGATCATTCCTCTGCCAAAACATCAATTTAAACACCTATCCATGCATGAAAATCTTTTACAATAGCTAAGCAAACCAGGTAAGAGATCACAGTACTGGGTATAGCATAGAAATGAGAAAAGATGCATTGAAGAGGGTAGGAAAGACAGCTTTACATTACCAATGTCACCTCTCCCTCAATCCCAGACAGCAGAGCATGTAGAGGAAAAAACCTCCACTCAGGGAAAAAACAGGGAAGTGAGCAAAGGAGTTTGCCTTAGACCCCAAATCTAGGCCTGCTACAGAAAAACCCAGCATAAGGAAAGCTTTCACAGTCCCAGACTCCAGGCTGATACCTGTAGACTCAGCCTCCAAATCTTCCCTCACGCCAGGCCAGACCCTACAGCCCAGGTTTCAGGCCTGTGTGGCGGACTCAATCTCCAGGCCACATCACTGCTTGGCCTGCCTCAGCTCCATGGCTGTCTCAGCAGAAGCAGGTTTTGGGTCTACCCCACTGCCATCTTAGGCCTAACGGCCACAAGCTTCAAGCCCACCTCATCATCAGCTTGGCTCCAGCAGACCCAGACTTAAGGCTTGCTCCATTGCCAGCTCAGCCCCAGGAGTCCCATGCTTTGAGCCCACTCACCTGCTGACCCAAACGGTTGACCAGCTAGCCCAAGGGCTCCAGCAGCAAGCCTGCCCATGGTCCACAAGAGACAGTCTGCCCAGAATCCCTGGCCAGGCTAACTGTTGAACTTCCCCAGACAAAGCCAGTCTGTGAAGACTGGAATAAATACCTGTTTCTTCAGATACACAGACACCAAGACATATAGCAAAGATAAAGAATATTCAGGGAAACATGACATTATCAAAGGGACAAACTAAAGTACCAGGGACTAACCCTAAAGAGATGGAGATGTACAAACTGACAAAAAATTCAAGAAAAGGCAACCTATGGAATTAGAAAAAATATTTGCAAACCTTATATCTGACAAAGAGTTAATACTGAAAATATATAAGAAGCTCAAACAACTCAATAGCAAAAAAACAGAAAACCCAATTTTTTATTTTATTTTTATTTTTTTGAGATAGAGTCTCACTCTGTTACCCAGGCTGGAATGCAATGCCGCAATCTCAGCTCACTGCAACCTCCAACTCCTGGGTTCAAACAATTCTCCTGCCTCAGCTTCCTGAGTAGCTGAGACTACAGGCATGTACCACCACATTTGGCTAATTTTTTTATTTTTAGTAGAGATGGGCTTTCACCGTGATGGCCAGGCTGGCCTCGAACTCCTGACCTCAAGTGATCCACCTGCCTTGGCCTCCCAAAGTGGCGGGGTTACAGGCATGAGCCCCCACATCTAGCCAGAAAACCCAATTTTAAAAATAGACTAAGAACTTAAATAGACATTTAGTCTATGGCCAATAGGTAATGGGGCCAATAGGTAATGAAAAACTGCTTAATATCACTAATCATTGGAGAAATGCAAATAGAAGCCACAATGAGATACTACTTCACACCTGTTAGGGTAGCTATTTTCAAAAAAAAACATATATATATAAAATATATAAATTATATAAACATATATATTTATATATAAACAGATACATGAACATACATATTTATATATAAACAGATACGTAAACATATATATAATTACATAAACTTTTACATATAATTATATATAGGATTACATAAACTTTTACAAATAATTATATATAATCACATAAACTTTTATATATAATTATATATATAATTATATAAACATATATAATTACATATATTATGTAAACATATATGTACTTATACGTATAATTACATATATTATGTAAACATATATGTACTTATACGTATAATTACATATATTATGTAAACATATATGTACTTATACGTATAATTACATATATTATGTAAACATATATGTACTTATACGTATAATTACATATATTATGTAAACATATATGTACTTATACGTATAATTACATATATTATGTAAACATATATGTACTTATACGTATAATTACATATATTATGTAAACATATATGTACTTATACGTATAATTACATATATTATGTAAACATATATGTACTTATACGTATAATTACATATATTATGTAAACATATATGTACTTATACGTATAATTACATATATTATGTAAACATATATGTACTTATACGTATAATTACATATATTATGTAAACATATATGTACTTATACGTATAATTATATATATAATTATATAAACTTATACATATAATTATACGTATAATTATATATATAATTATATATAATTATATATATAATTATATATAAAATTATATATATAATTATATATAATTATATATAAAATTAAATTATATATATAATTATATATAAAATTAAATTATATATATAATTATATATAAAATTTATATATAATTATATATAAAATTAAATTATATATATAATTATATATAAAATTAAATTATATATAATTATATATATAATTATATATAAAATTAAATTATATATAATTATATATATAATTATATATAAAATTAAATTATATATCTAATTATATATCTATATATCTAATTATATATCTAATTATATATATAATTATATATATAATTATATAAACTTATACATATAATTATATATATAATTATATAAACTTATACATATAATTATATATATAATTATATAAACTTATACATATAATTATATATCTAATTATATATATAATGATATAACTTATACATATAATTATATATATAATGATATAACTTATACATATAATTATATATAATGATATAACTTATACATATAATTATATATATAATGATATAACTTATACATATAATTATATATATAATGATATAACTTATACATATAATTATATATATAATGATATAACTTATACATATAATTATATATATAATGATATAGCTTATACATATAATTATATATATAATGATATAACTTATACATATAATTATATATATAATGATATAACTTATACATATAATTATATATATAATGATATAACTTATACATATAATTATATATATAATGATATAACTTATACATATAATTATATATATAATGATATAACTTATACATATAATTATATATATAATGATATAACTTATACATATAATTATATATATAATGATATAACTTATACATATAATTATATATATAATGATATAACTTATACATATAATTATATATATAATGATATAACTTATACATATAATTATATATATAATGATATAACTTATACATATAATTATATATATAATGATATAACTTATACATATAATTATATATATAATGATATAACTTATACATATAATTATATATATAATTATATGTATAAGTTATATCATTATATATATAATTATATAACTTATACATATAATTATATATATAATGATATAACTTATACATATAATTATATATGTAATTATATAACTTATACATATAATTATATATGTAATTATATAACTTATACATATAATTATATATGTAATTATATAACTTATACATATAATTATATATGTAATTATATAAACTTATATATATATAAATGCTGGCAAGAGTCAGAGAGGATACAAAGAATGTTTTTACACTGTTAGTGGAGGTATAAATTGTTTCTATGGAAAAATACTGTAAAAGTTCCTCAAAAAATTCAAAATAGAAATATATGATCCAGCAATCCTACTTCTGGGTATATTTTCAAAGGAATTGAAATCAGGATCTCAAAGAGATATCCACACTCCCGTGTTCACTGCAGCACTACTCACAATAGCCAAGATATGGAAGCAACCTAAATTCCCACCAACAAATGAAGGGATAAAGAAAATGTTGTATGTTCATATAATGGGATATTATAAAAAGGAAGAAAATCCTGCCATTTGTGGCAACTTAGAATAATCTGGTGGACATTATGCTAAGCAAAAGGAACCAGACACAGAAGTACAAGTACTATATGATACCAATTACATGATGAATCTGGTCAGAAAGAAAACACAATTTATCACTGGCAAAATTCCATTGCTGAATGGCAATATGGAATAACACTTAATGGAAAGTACACCCCACATGCATGCTAGAAGATATTTCACTTTAGAGCTGGATAAAGCCATTCATAAGCAAAGCTTAAACCATTTCTTCACATATGCAGTAGGCATTTATGAGAAAACTGTGGGGTTTTTTTTCTGTTGCTGAAAACTCATGATACAGTAGACGAAATACTTTTTACATTGGTTAATGATTACTTTTCGTATTAAAATAAAATAGAAAAAGATAAAATATGTCGTGATTGCTACTAACAGAGTAGCATCTACGAATGCAGCAATGAACAGTGTAGCTAATCAAATTTAAAAGCTTGCTTCTTAATGCCAATTACTACACTCCATTAGTCATAGACAACAGTTGATTTTGCCTCCTAATCTTGATTTAACATTGAAGGAAATGGTGAAAAAGTGAATACAATTATATTGTGGCCCTAAGCGTAAGTATTTTAAGGCTGCCTAATAAAAAATTTAAAAAAAATAGTAATGTGCAATCCTGCTTTCTTCTGCTAGGTCCTGCTGGTCATTAAGAGAAAAGGTGTGCACACAGGTTGGGCAATAAGAGAATCAAACAGTTCTCCACCAGCCATTAACACCAGGGTACATATATCAGTAATGAATTCCGTGTCTTGAATAGCCTAAAATTTATAACCTCTGAGTAGAAAAAATAATAATATTGAGGCTAAGATATGATAAGAAGGCTAGACTAGAAAGAAAAGTATTTATTCATCAGAAAAAATAACAAATGACATGTTATTGTGCATATTTTTAAAATGCCTTCAAAATGCTTCTAAAAACATTATAAAATGCTTTCCAGAGCCAAATACATTCAACTCTGGGTTAGGAAGCACTTTACTATTATCCTCTAAATTAACAAAAAAAAAAAAAAAAAAAAAAAGAACTGAGCTCAGGTGTGAGTGATATACTCAATTGTCTAGTCACTTAGCATAGAACTGAAAGTTTCCATTCAGGTATAGAAAACAACTTGACAGTCAATTTCTGCCATAAATGGTGTCCTTCTAAGTTAATTTTTCTAATTTGCTAGTAATATGGAGTAAGAAAAACTGTGCCTGGTACACTGATTTATTGGCCACAATACTTCACTTCTCTCACATCCAACACCCTTGCCATGACATCATAACTGGGGGAGGAGGTTGGATAATATATTCTTAGCCCTTAGTTTGGGGCTTGACTATGTGATTTGTTTTGGTCAGTGAGATATCAGCGGGCATGACACAAGAAAGAGTGCGATATGTGCTTGCCTGGGTCAGACTGTCTTCTTTGCACCTATGCCATCTTCACAAGGAGAAAAATGTCACACTAACCCGCTGATCAAAAAATGAGGGACATATCAGAAGAGCACTCTCAGCTCACAGGAAGACTAGCACCTGAAGCAGATGTAGATGCACAAACTTGTGAGCAAAAGAAAGGCTTACTTTGGTATCACACTGAGATGATCTGATTGCTATGCACCATTATTGAGGAGAGACTCCACTAGTGAAAATTTTCAGCTGGAATAGCTTTAAATTCTGGCTATGGCTCATCAAGCAGAAGTAGATGTTTTGCTTGATTAAAAACAGCATAATCTTTTTAACCGATATAAAACTATTATTATCAACAATATTTTTAACTTGCCTGATTTTATTGCTTTTAAATTGTGTTAAAATTTTTTAATTTACCTTGTTGTTTCCTATATGAGCTGAAAGCCCATTAAGTAGTCCATGATTGCTTATAATATACAAAACGCTGAACTGAAAACTTATGTCAAATACAGTATACTGTAAACAGTATTAAAATTAAGTACCTTGAACTGCTAAGTTAGCAAAAATTCGTTTACATATACACACATACACAAACACACACACACACACACACACAGTCCTTAAATGGTTAGGGGGGTAAAAATTCAGGTTTTCTCTTGTGCATATATTATTCCTATTTAATGCAGTATATTAATCTTACTCATGTGTAGACAACCTATTTTTACATAAAACGTATCCTAAACAATTCAATTATTCCCTGGAAATCATGAAAGCAATCAAGTTTCTGTAACTGTGACTGCCACTAGGGCAATATTTTTCTTCTTTTCTCCATATCTGCTTTAGTAGCTAAAAATATGACTGAATCTATTCTATCCACCAAATGAGCCAAATTGGCTCTCATGGCTCAGATACTTTGTGAAAGGCACTTGATGTGACCATATGGGATATTGATAACAACTAGAGTAACAGTAGACATTTCAGATACTTTATTTTTTTCTGTATTTTTACATTATTCCTGATGTATTTGAAACCATGGCAAATGTTCAGGCAGCTTAATTGTTTTATAAAGATTTGTATAAAATCTAGAGACTATGAAATTATTTTACAGATCCCATTGTTTTGTTATTTTTAATAGGAATTATATTTGTGAGGGAATGTGACAGGAGCAAGAATCAGGCTTTAAATTTTTAAATCTCTATTGTGTGAATATTCTAAAATATATTTTATAGCTAAAATAAAAGTTAGCATTTTAAGAGATAGACAGCAACACAATAATAATGGGGGGTTTCAATATCCCACTGACAGCACTAGACAGGTCATCGAGACAGAAAGTCAAGAAAGAAAAAATGAACTCAAATTACACCCTACAACAAATGGACTTAACAGATATTTACAGAACATTCTACCCAACAACTGAAGAATATACATCCTATTAATTAGCACATGGAACATACTCCAAGATAGCACATATGATAGGCAACAAAACAAGTCTCAATACATTTAAGAAAACTGAAATGATATCAATTACTCTCTCAGACCACAGTGGAATAAAATTGAAAATCAACTCCAAAGGAACTCTTAAAACCATGCAAATACACAAAAATTAAATAACCTGCTCCTGAATGATCTTTGGGTCAAAAATGAAATCAAAATGGAAATTAAAAAATTATTTAAACTCAACAATAATAGTGACACAAACTATCAAAACCTCTGGGAAACAGCAAAAGTAAGTGCTAAGAGGAAAGTTCATAGCCTTATCAAGAAGTCTGAAAGAGTACAAATAGACAATCTAAGGTCACACCTCAAGGAACTAGAGAAAAAAGAACAAACTAAACCCAAACCCAGTGGAAAAAAAGAAATAACCAAGATCAGAGCAAAACTAAATAAAAATGAAATGAAACAAAAGATAATAAAACAAAAGTCTTCTTCTTTGAAAAGATAAATAAAATTGACAAACCCTTTGTGAGATTAACAAGAAAAAAGAGAAAAGACCCAAATAAGTTCAATTAGAAGCAAAACAGGAGCCTTACAATCAATACCACAGAAATACAAAATATCATTCAAGGCTACTATAAACACCTTTATGCACACAAAGTAAAAATCCTGGAGGAGTTGGATAAATTCCTGGAAAAATACAACTCTCCTAGATTAAACCAGGAAGAAATAAAAACTCTGAACAGATCAATAACAAGTAGCGACATTGAAATAGTAATAAAAAAAATTGCCAACAAACAATGTCCAGGACCAGACAGATTCACAGCTGAATTATACTGGGCATTCAAAGAAGAATCGGTACTAATCCTATTGACACTATGCTGCAAGATAGAGATTCCTCCCTCAATCATTCTATGGAGCCAGTATCACCCTAATACCAAAACCAGAAATGAACATAACAAAAAACGAAAACTACAGACCAGTATCCCTGATGAACATAGATGCAAAAATTCTCAACAAAATACTGTCTAGCCAAATCCAACAGCATATCAAAAAGATAATCCACCATGATCAAGTGAGTTTCATACCAGGGATGCAGGGATGGTTTAACACCCACAAGTCAACAAATGTGATACACCATATAAGTAGAATTAAAAACAAACAAACAAAAATCACATCATCTCAATAGATGCAGAAAAAGCATTTGACAAAATCCAGCATCGCTTTATGATTAAAACCCTTAGCAAAATCAGTATAGAAGGGACAAGATTAAGGTAAGAAAAGCAATCCATGAAAATCCCACAGCCAACATTATACTGAATGGAAAATGTTGAAAGCATTCCCCCTGAGAACTGGAACAAGACAAGGATGTCCACTTCTACCATTTCTATTCAACATAGTACTTGAAGTCCTAGCCAGAGCAATCAGACAAGACAAAGAAATAAAGAGCATCCAAATCTGTAAAGAGTAAGTCAAACTGTCACTGTCCACCAATGACATGATCATATACCTAGAAAAGCCCAAGACTAATCCAAAAAGCTCCTAGAACTGATAAATGAATTCAGCAAAGTTTCAGGATACAAAATTAATGTACACAAATCAGTAGCTCTGCTATACACCAACAGTGACCAAGCTGAGACTCAAATCAAGAACTCAATCCATTTTACAATAGCCACAAAAAAAAAAAAGTACTTAGGAATATACCTAACCGAGGAGGTGAAAGACCTCTACAAGGAAAACTACAAAACACTGCTGAGAGAAATCATAGATGACAAAAACAAATGGAAACACCATCCCACGCTCATGGATGGGTAGAATCAGTATTTTGAAAATGACCATACTGCCAAAAGCAATCTACAACTTCAATGCAATTCCCATCAAAATACTTCACAGAACTAGAAAAAAAAATCCTAAAATTCATATGGAACCAAAAAAGAGCCTGCATAGCCAAAACAAGACTAAGTGAAAAGAACAAATATGGAGGCATCACAGTACCTGACTTTAAACTATACTACAAGACTATAGTTACCAAAACAGCCTGGTACTTGTATAAAAAATAGGCATGTAGACCAATGGAACAGAATAGAGAACCAAGAAATAAAGGTAAATACTTAAAGCCAACGGAACTTCAACAAAGCAAAGAAAAACATAAAGTGGGGAAAGGACACCCTATTCAACAAATGGTGCTGGGATAATTGGCAAGCCACATGAAGATGAATGAAACTGAATCCTCATCTCTCATCTTATACAAAAATCAATTCAAGATGGATCAAAGACTTAAATCTAAGACCTGAAACCATAAAAATTCTAGAAGATAACATGGGGAAAACTCTTCTAGATATTGACTTAGGCAAAGACTTCATGACCAAGAACTCAAAAGCAAATGCAACAAAAACAAAGATAAATAGATGTGACTTAACTAAAAGGCTTCTGCATAGCAAAAGAAATAATCAGCAGAGTATACAGACAACCCACAGAGTGGGAGAAAATCTTTACAATCTATACATTCAACAAAGGACAAATATCCAGAATCTACAAGGAAGTCAAACAAATCAGCAAGAAAAAACCAATCCCATCAAAAAGTGGGCTAAGGACATGAATAGACAGTTCTCAAAAGAAGATATACAAATGGCTAACAAACAAATGAAAAGATGTTCAAAATAACTAATTATCAGGGAAATGCAAATCAAAATCACAATGCAATACTACCTTACTCCTGCAAGAATGACTATAATCAAAAAACCAAAATATAATAGATGTTGGCAGGGATGCAATGAAAAGGGAACACTTCTACACTGCTGGTGGGAATGTAAACTAGTACAACCACTATGGAAAATAGTGTGGAGATTCCTTAAAGAACTAAAAGTAGAACTACCATTTGATCCAGCAATCCCACTACTCGGTATGTACCTAGAGGAAAAGAAGTTATTATACAAAAAAGATACTTGCATATGCATGTTACAGTAGCACAATTCACAATTTCACAAAAAACATGAAATCAGCCCAGACCCCCATCAATCAATGAGTACATAAAGAAAATGTGGTACATATATACTACAGAATACTATTCATACATAAAAAGGAATGAAACAATGGCATTCACAGAAACATGGATGGAGTTGGAGACCATTATTCAAAGTAAAGTAACTCAGGAATGGAAAACCAAACGTCGTAGGTTTTCACTTATAAGTGGGAGCTAAGCTACAAGGACGCAGTCATAAGAATGATACAATAGACTTCAGGGATTCAGGGGAAAGGGTGGGAAGTGGGTGAGGAATGAAAAACTACACATTGGGTGCAGTGTACACTGCTTGGGTGATGGGTGCACCAAAACCTCAGAAATCACCACTAAAGAACTTATACATGTAACCAAATACCACCTGTTCTCCTAAATCTATTGAAATTTTAAAAATAAGTAAATAATAAAATTCTTTAAAAATTAGCATTTTAAATGTTACAAATCTAGCATTTGTTTCGGAAAAACTATAACTCATTATCATCTTTATTGAAGCACTATTTACAATAGCCAAAATATGGAATCAACCTAAATGCCCATAAATGAATGAATGGATAAAGAAAATGTGGTGTATATATGTATACACACACAAACACACACACACACACACACACACACACACACACACACACAGTGGACTATTATTCAGCCATAAAATAAAATTTTGTCATTTGCAGTAACATGGATGGAAATCGAGGTCATTGTGAAATAAGGTCATAAGTGAAATAAACCAGGCTCAGAAAGACAAATATTGCATGTTCTTACTTATATGGGAGCTTAAAAAAATAAGTGGATCTCATGGATGTAGAGACTAGAATGACACTTATCAGAGACTGGGAAAAATAGAATGAAGAGGATAATGAACGGAGGTTAGTTAATGGGTGCAAAAATACAGTTAGATAGAAGGAATAAGTTCTAATGTTCAATAGTATAGTAGGGTGACTACAGTTAACAAGAATTTGTTGTATATTTCAAAATAGACAGAAGATTTGGAATGTTCTTCACACAAATAAATGATAAATGTTTTAGGTGATGAATATCTTAATTACCCTGATTAGATCATTACACATTGAATATGCATGTATCATATGCCACATGTATACCATAAATATGTGCAATTATTACATATCAACAAAAACATATATATAAAAAACTCAAAGTCTGATCTCACTTAGACATATCCTTCATTAAATTTAGTAAATCATCTCCAGAATTTATTCAACTGTACCCGTGACCCTGACTTACCCAACACTTACATTTGTTGCTGCTGTTGTTGGAAGTGCTGGTAGGGTGAAGTTTTTAATCAATACAAGAGGGCAAAAGCTCAGGACAATTCAAATTATTTTAATCTTTGATACATATTCTCAAGTTCAGAAGACTTCTAAAACAAATTGATTCATGATTCTTTGTTAATCAAATATGTATAACAATAAAAATGTGTTTTATTGAGATATATAGATATAGCTAGATATGGATAAAGATTATAGATATAGACTGCTATAGATATAGATATACAGCAAGTTCTCTAATAACATTTCCTTCAATGTTGTTTATAACATTGATGAAAAAATAATAATTGCTTCCCTGTCAGAACCACTGCCTGTGTGGTTTACACATCTTCACCATGTCTGTGTAGGTTTTCTCTGAGTGCGCCACTTTCCTCCCACAGCCCAAAGATGTGCACATTGGGTTAACTGGCCCAGAATGAGTGAATGTGGGTGTGTGTGTGAGTGCACCCTGTGATGAGATGGCATCGTGTCCAGGGCTGGTTCCCGCCTTCCACCCTGAGCCCATGGGATAGGCTCCAGCCACCGGTAACCCTGAACTGGAATAAGCAGGTTGGAAAATGAATGAGTTCAAATCATTGTAAAATAAAAATCTGTAAAGGATACAATAATCATACAAATGCATGACACTAAAACGATGTGGTAGGAAAGTGCTCAGAGAGCCTACCATATTTGTGATTGTTTTCGAACTTCAAGGTGGGAGGAAGTGCTCCCTACAATTTTCACTTTTCAAGCATTTATTTCCTGATTTAATCCACCACCACAATCACTCCCACTCACTGATTCATGAAAAATTGGGTAAGTGATCATGTTATTTGTTTTTATTAACTGTCTTTCAATGTATGTAAAGCTCACATGTATTTCAATGTTTAATATTTAGAAGTGTTTTGAGTCTTTATTTTGAAGTTCGATGATGTTTTTGTGACCCGAAATATGTCATAGGAACTGAACTTTTGCTTATATCAGTTAGCCTGTGGTAAAATTGGTTTTGTTATAAGTTTTTTCACTTAAAGTCACAATTCCCAAGAAGCTATCATCAATGTTAATTGAGGGCTTAACTGCATACTGGCCATATATCAAATATATCAAGTTATATATTTGGTGTAAGGTCAGAAGGTAGATTTATCAAGATATTTTTGGAATCTACCCACTGATCTCATATTAAGGAGATATAGACATATTTTAATATTATATATATATCTTAAAACATGTTTTTATTGTATACCTATTAGACGGACAAAGAATAATAATCCAATTTGTTTTAGATGTCTTCTGAACTTGACAATGAGTCATGGTAGCAAAGATTAAAATAATTTAAAATGTCTTGATCATTATTGTAGATCCTAATAATCTGTTGATGTTATAAGAATTTTCTAATCCTTAAAAAAAAATTTAGATTTTCTGGATTTGACTTTCTGAAATCACTTTTCTTTGATTTTCTATGCTGCCTTTATTTGCTATGGTAATTCTCTACTTCTACTTTCCACATTAGTCATCAGTTTTTTTCCTACTGTCTCAAAATCATTGAATTTATTTATTCAGAAAATATTTTTATTTTTATATTTCACAGGCATATATTCTGTATTTGTAGTATTGTCTCCCGATTTTTTTTTTAACTTTCAAATTCAGGGGTACATGTGCAGGTTTGTTACATAAGTAAACATGTGTCATGGGGGTTTGTTGTACAGATTATTTCATTACTCAGGTATTAAGCCTAGTACCAATTAGTTATTGTTCCTGATCCTCTCCCTCCAACCGACAGGCCCCAGCATATGTGTTCCCCTCTATGAGTCCATTTAGCTTCCACTTATAAGTGAAAACATGCAGTATTTGGTTTTCTGTTCCTGCCTTAGTTTGCTAAAGATAATGGCCTCCAGCTCCATCCATGTTCCACAAAGAACATGATCTCATTCCTTATTTTAGCTGCATAGTATTCCACGATGTATATGTACCACATTTTCTTTATCCAGTTTAGCACTGATGGGCATTTAGGTTGATTCCATGTCTTTGCTATTGTGAATAGTGCTGCAATGCACATACACATGCATGTGTCTTTATGATAGAATGATTTATATTCCTTTGGTATATACACAGTAATAGTCATCACTATTTTCAGAATTCAGCAACCTCTGTGTGCACAATATTATTTAGCTTAGAGTTAAAAAGATTCAAACAACGTAAACATGTAGTTTGCAGACTTCTAACTAAAAGATGAATTTCCATGAGAAATTTGAAAACATTAAAAAGAGATACAATATCGTCACAAAATTGCCCAGAGCTTAATCTTGACAGACTAATCTGCACAGGGCTGGTTTGAGAAGTACCACGCATGGCTTAAAATCATTAGCACTAGTGCAGCAAGATGATTTAAAAAGTTAATATCATTTACGAAGCTCTTCCTTTGCACAAGGTACTCTCCAAAGCACTTTACACCACAAAAATCTATGATATTGTGTATTAGTCCGTTCTCATGCTGCTATGAAGAAACAGCAGAGACTGGGTCATTTATAACAAAAAGAAGTTTAATTGACTCAGTTTCGCATGGCTGGGGAGGCCCCAGGAAAATTACAATCATGGCGGAAGGCACCTCTTCACAGGATGGCAGGAGAGAGAATGGGTGCTGAGCAAAGGGGGAAGCCTCTCATAAAACCATCAGCTCTCATGAGAACTAACTCACTATCACGAGAACAGCATGGGGGAAACCGCCCCTAATGATTCAATTATGAGAACAGCATGGGGGAAACCGCCCATAATGATTAAATTATCTCCACCTGGTCCTGCTTTTGACATGTGAGGATTATAACAATTCAAAATGAGATTTGGGTGGGGATACAGAGCCAAGCCATATCAGATTGTTCATTTTTTTATCCCCATTACACAGACAAGGAAACTTAAACTGCAACCAGTAAATTCTCCCAAATTCAAATAGCTCAGGGATATGAACTCAAAGAGTCTGGTTTAAGAGGTGATGCTCTGCTCTCTCAAAAATAAGAGTGAGAATATTAATCATCACTATGTGAATGTCTTACATACATTAATCTTAATAGTGAGTACAATGATTATTCTATTTTATAGATAAAAAAAACAAAGTATACAGAGCTTAAAAACCTTGCCCAAATTCACAGAGAGAGGACTTTTCGAGGTATTGTGTTTTTCTCTTGTGTGTTTTTCCTTCCTGAGTTTTGTGTCTTTCCCTTCTCGTTTCCCTAAGAAATGAGTTCTTCCTTAATGTAGCCTTCCCTACTAGCTCGTGTTACAGGTGGAAAAGCAGAATAGTCCAGGCCAGTACGGGGAGGGGTGGAGTTCTTTGTTTCAAAAGGTAAGCCTAATAAGGACATCCTGCTAAGTACTTTCTGAGGTACTAAAAAGGAGAAAGACAGGAAGTAATGAGAGCAAGCGAGCTTTCCCACAATTAGGAAAGTGATAGAGAATTGTGGGTTCCCTGAAATGAGAAAGCCATCATCTCATCCCCACTTGGGGTACTTAGATGACAAGTACTCAGAGGGAAAGAAATTGCTGCATATCACTGAGGTACTACAGTGATGGCTAGAAGGAGGCCCTGGGATGCTCAGCCCTAAAAAACATACCTACCCATTCCTTAGCACATCAGAGCCTCTCACTATCAAGGAATCATAACTTGGACAATCAGTAGTGACATATACAGTCTTCTGAAAGGAAAATATCTTGGGCCTCCAAATTCACTAAGGAAAACTCAAGCTGGAAACTGCTTACGGCAAACCTGCCTTCCATTCTATTCAAAGTCACCCCTCTGCTCACTGAGATAGATGCATATCTGATTGCCTCCTTTGGAAAGGCTAATCAGAAACTCAGAAGAATGCAACCCTTTGTGTCTCAAGTATCTGTGACCTGAAGTTCCCTTCCCGCTTTGAGTCTTCCTGCCTTTGCTTCAAGTTGTCCTGCCTTTCCAGGTGGAACCAATGTACTTCTAACTTATACTGGCTGATGTCTCATGTCTCCCTAAAATGTATAAAACCAAGCTGTGCCCCAACCACCTGGGCACATGTCCTCACGACTTCCCGAGGCTGTCACAGGTGCGTCCTCAACCTTAGCAAAATAAACTTTCTAAATTAACTGAGACCTGCCTCCGATTTTCTGGGTTCACAGTCTGAAGCACAGAGGGTCCTCTTCCATTGTGAAACTCTAAGAACTCTGGTAAATTGTCACAGGATGGGGAAAAAAAAAAGACCTGGTAATAACTGAGTTTGCATTTCTTGCCATTTGAAGTTAGATTTAGTTTTAGAAGATCATCATGTAATATGACTGGCACAGCTGAGTTTCTGGAGAAGAATGCATCCCTGCTGTACTAATTTTCCAAAAGGCTCCTGTTTATTCTCCCTAATACTATACCAAGAGAAGAGACAGAGTTTGAGTTGTGGTCAGTCTTTTCAGAAAGTCATCTTGTCAAAATACAAAATTATTGGTTTTGAAGTCAAGAGTCATGAACACTTGTACAAGAAAATCTGGAATTTAATCTGAAGCTATAATTACATAACAGAATAGAGTTTTTATTTTAAATGACTATAGAAATGATACAAATGCCTAAATTCCTGCTGTGTCAGCTATAGAAACAAGCTTCTGCAAAAACTGAGAAAAGTATTCTTTGTAAATCTGCCCCAACATACTTGAAATTGATCCATCTATAATTATCTTCTCTTTTCCCCTAAGCAAAAATATTTTCATGATTTTTAAAAAGCCAAAATAAGGAGAAAAAGCTCCTTGATATGCTGTTTCTTGGTAGAGTTATTTAAAACTATGTACACTGTTTTTAAAATGATAGACGGATTATGCACATTATTAGAGCATAATGTATGGTAGAGATAAATGCTCGTTTGTTTTCTTGTAGATTTTTCTCCATGACAAAGCACAGCTGTCAAAACTTCAACACAATTCTGCTTTTTTGGCAGGGAAAACAATTAAGATCTGAGGTTTACTGACTCCTTTCCAAATATAGCCTTCTTTTCCACAAAGGTAGCTGACAGACTGTAGGAGCTCTAACCAAACTGAACACCAAGAAGGTATGACTTGAAAAGGTGTGTCAAGTCTGTCAAAAAGTCCAGGTAAAATCTCACAATCTCGGTTATTTAAAGAGATGCTTTGAAACTCATAATATGTTTATTTAAAGACCAAAAAGACAATGGCCTTTATGATACTCATAGATACATAAATAAATGTTTACTGTTTGCTCTGAGCAAAGATACACACTTTTACACCAAGATGATAAATCTCAATCTGAGGGACCAATTATAAAATATTTGGGCCACATTTGTTGTTAAAAATCCATAAAAAACTGAAAGTTATTATGCTTGTGTATGTCGTCTAATACATGTATTTCAATAGTTTATAGTATGCTACAAATTTCTGATGTCCTGAATTTACTTTTCTTTTTTCTTTTTTTTTTTTTGAGACTGAGTCTCACTCTGTCACCCAGGCTGGAGTACAGTGGCGCGATCTTGGCTCACTGCAAGCTCCACCTCCCAGGTTCACGCCATTCTCCTGCCTCAGCCTCCCGAGTATCTGGGACTACAAGCAACCGCCACCACGCCTGGCTAATTTTTTGTATTTTTGGTAGAGTCTGGGTTTCACCATGTTAGCCAGGATGGTCTCCATCTTCTGACCTTGTAATCCACCAGCCTCGGCCTCCCAAAGTGCTGGGATTACAGGCGTGAGCCACCGCGCCCGGCCAACTGAATTTACTTTCAAGATAAAAGTTTAATGATCATTTAGGTGATAGCTTCTCCTGTTCTGCTAAGTCAGAATTATGAATGCCTGGTAGGGAATCAGTGTTCTTATGTGTAGGGGATTTTTGAGTCCCCAGAGTGACCTGTTTCAGTGACTTAGGCATGTAATTAGGGAGATATGGCTGGAATCATTGCAGCAATTAAAGAAGTCTAGACGAAGGCCTGTTCATCTCTGCTGTCAACCACAGCTAGGACACAATGAGAAAGATGGAATTCTGGATGCTGCATATGTTGCTTGCTCACTTATTTGTGTTTTAGTTGTTTCTTGAATCTGTTTGGTAGGAGTGAGATGATATAGAAGGAAGGTTTTTTATTTAAACTCTGCTAAAGATTCATTCTCTAATATAAACATGCAGATAGTTATACTCCACCAAGAAATTTGAACAGTCTGAGCTGCTTTCATATCCTGTTGAAACTCTTGTTAGGTAATTGAATTTTATGGCACCCATCGTGAGAGTTTTTCATTCTGTTTAATTCCAAAAAAATTAGAAATCTAAATATGAAAATGCTGGCCTTTGGTAGTCGAGGAAATCCCAACGATGGAGGAAGAAGATATCTTACAATATTTGACTTACATCTTTCTTCCTGATTGTCAAACCGGATTTGAGTTGGCTTATCAAAAAAAGATTTATTTAGTATAAGGCTGTTAAAAAGCATACATATAAAACTCCAGGCCCTTAAACATAGGTAGAAAGTAACATGATAACCATCAAATTGAATGCAGTAACCATGACTTAGCATCACATTTAATTCTGACCTTTCCCTGAAAACAAAGCAGAAATGGTAATAGAATCAATTCTATGTGTTTTATTATTATTTGATAGAAAAAAGCATTCTAGTCTTTTCATAAAGAGAAATTTTTTTACATTAACTTCTAAAATTAATTTCATTGAGTTCCTGCCATTTACAATTCCAGGAAAGGCATCATATATTAGTGACCCTTATGATCGAATCAATAAGCAATGAACTTAAAAAGGATTTAAAAGACTCATGTATAATTTAAATATGTCAGGTATTTGCATTGAAAGAAACAGAGAGAGCTATCAAAAGGGAATTTAGTATCTTCTTACAATACCATATATAACAGATGCTTATGTTCACCCACTCCAAGGAGGTAAATTATGCCACCTCTGATGTGATGTACCTATTCCCGAAGTAAAGCAAAAGCTCTGCCTGAGACTATCACTTTCTGCCATGCTTTTCTTCCACAAAAACTAATCACTTTTGAGGCACTTTATTGTCTCCAGGGTTTAAAAAATAAAAGTCATTTTTTATTGTTGGATTGAACAGTGATTGAACTCTCAGTTTATTCTAGTACATTATGAGGATCATAAACTCGTGTTTATTATCATGAACATCTTACCTTACAAAAGCAGTAGGGTGAGGAAACATACCAATGAAATAATAGTTGTTTACTATATGAGTACTTCTTAGCTACCAAAAAAAAGAAAAAGAGACACGAATGGGTAAAAGGAAAGTTCCATAACCATTTTTTAAATGATGGTTTTAAATGTAGACTCCTCACAAATCTTAGATATACTTATCTGAGTGGACCTGACTACCCTTAATTATGTAATCAATAGACAGCCCTGGCAGCTTTTGTTTATATCTTATGAAGAAGTAAAATAAGAGATGTGAGCTGTCAAGTCTTATCTCTTCCCTTACTGGCTGTAAGACCCTGGACAAGTTATTTAACCTCACAGTTTCCTCGTCCATGAGATGAGGATAATAACCAGCCCATAAAGTTGCTGTAAATATTAAATTAGATAGTATATATAAATTAACAGCACATAAAGCATGAGACGAATTAGAACTGCTGCTGCCTGAGGGAGGTCAAATGGAAAGCATGAAAGGAGACTACAGGCTCTAGTAGGAGCCAAACCCGGACCTTCCAACCTCCAGCAAAGGAGCCTTAGCACTACCAGCACAAGAAACTGAATTAGCCAGCAACCTGAAAGAGCTTCGAGGTTGATTCCTTTCCAGAGCCTCCAAAAAGAAATGTAGCCTTCCATACCTTGACTTCAGCCTTGCGGGATCCTAAGCATAGGACCCAGCTGAGCCACACTATACCCAGACCTCTGACTTAAAGGAGGTGAGAAGATAAGTGGATATTGTTTTCTTTTGTTTGTTTGTTGTTAAGACGGAGTTTCGCTCGATTTCAGCTCACTGCAACCTCTGCCTCCCAGGTTCAAGCCGTTCTCCCGCCTCCGGAGTAGCTGGGATTACAGGCGCCCGCCACCATACCTGGCTAATTGTTGTATTTTTAGTAGAGATGGGGTTTCCCCACGTTGGCCAGACTGGTCTCTAACTCCTGACCTCAGGTGATCCACCCGCCTGGGCATCCCAAAATGCTGGGATCACAGGTGTGAACCACCGTGCCCACCCCTAAGTGGATATTGTTTAAAGCCACTAAACGTGTGGTAATTTGTTATGGCAACAAAGAAAAGTAATACAAAGTTCTAAAAGAAAATGTAGTTGAAGAATTTTACACTGTTGGAATAGGAAAGATATTTTTAATCATGATCCCAGAGTCAGAATCTATAAAGTAAAAGACTGATTTTTAAAATTCATAAATATGTAAAATTTCTGCACAGAAAAAAGTACAAACATTTGATATTTAAATGAAAAGCTGTAAAAAGTATTTACATTCTACATGATAGGCAAGAGATTAATAAAGACATTTTACAAATAAAAAACACATTAGAAAAATGGACTAAATGTATTAAAAATTTATTAAAGATGAAATCTAAAGAAGGAATTCTTAGAAGTGCCCTTGTTAGTAATGAGAAGTTTGAAATTAAATGAAGATAAACATTTTGATGTATCAGATTCGAAAAATGTTAACAGTTTCTGCTCTTCAGTGTTGACATGGGTGTAAGAAAATAGGTACCCTTGTATATTCCCAGTAGAAATGTTCTGCAAGGCAATTGAATGATGTATTTCAAACTTTTAATGAGTACATTTATTGATAAATTGAATTCACTTTTACATTTTCATCTGAAGAACTAAATATAAGCAAGTATACAAATATATTAATTGCAACATTGTTGACACTAACAAAAATTAGAAAAAGGTGAAATTATGAAATTAATAAATTTGGTATAATAAAAATATTAAAATAAAATTAATTATGATATATCTTTACAATGATATACCAGCAGACATTAAAATGAAGATAGAGATTCATATAATACAGAGAATTTTAAGCACTGAATAGTTATGCTGAACTTGATATTTGTGGGCCTCTCACCCCGCCATATACTAGATGTGCAACCTTACGTGACTTACCTACGTCCTGGAATTCAGATATTTTTTCAGCAAACTGCTGATAATGCCTACTCAGCTTATTGTAAAACTTAAATGAAATAAATATATAAAATACCTAGTACAGATTATGTTGTATAAATATGCTTAATAAATTGTAGTTACTATTATATCTGTCTAAAATTATGAGATTTGTGTTATAAAAATGTATACAGTTTTATACTCATGATAAGAAGCAAAAACCACTTTTAACAATAAAATGTTTTATAAATAAACTTCAGATCTTAGATATAAGTAAACAAACCATATTACATAGCAGGATAATGATGTTATTAGTAATCATGCATGGACAACTGTGCTCCACTCCAACTGGGCAGCCCGTCCAAAAATAAAATGAAATAGTCAAAATGACATAAAAAGAAATTACTCTGTAATTATGTGTTAAACAACATAGTTGCTCTGAATTTTGGTAAGAGAATAAATTTCAGGCTGAGATTTTTCCTAAAAAGTGCATCTTTTCATGTCATCATCAGACATCTCTCTAGGTTAGAGCAGCCCATGGTTTTGATGTTTGGGCATTTCTACCCATTTATTATGGGAGACATAACTGTATTTTCCATCTCTTCAATTCTCAGGATACTCACTTTATCACTGAGAAAATACTATTTAATTTTAAGAAAACTGTAAGAGAAATTGTTTAAAAAATATATCCTTAGAAATAAAGAGTATCAACATTGGAAGAGAAGCTCTCTGTAAAGGTTGCTAGTTATACACACAGGGAACCATGATACTGACAGACTTAGTAACTTACCCAAGTTCATGGCAAAGTGGGGTCAAGAACCCAGTTCTCTCATATCTCTGGCAAGATCCCTTTATTCGATCACTTTATCTTCTTATTAGGACGTTTTCTAAGAGAAGGAAGGAGAAATCTCAGAATTATGCAGGATCATATACAAGCTCCACCTAAGCTAGCATTCTTTCTCTAAGAGGCAGGCTTTCCTAAGCTCTTCTTAAAGAAGGTAAGCTGTTCATCCCAATGTCAATCTCAAAGCTTAAATTTCTAAGAAAGTTAAAGGAAAAAGTAGCAAAATTTCCTAATTAACTATGGAATTTCTGGAGCCTCCAACAAGGCTGAATTGCCTCCTCAGTCTTACTTGAGGAAAACCCCATGCCAGCTGCTCATGCTTCATTGCCATGAGAGTTCTTCTAAGGCACAAATCTTTCCTGCTTACAAACCATTGTGTGGTGTGCCATGCTGTAGGATCAGGTCCAAGCTCTTTATTATGGGTCTTCTAGATGCCTTCAGTCTCCGCCATATTTTACATTACCTATAATTCCTAGGGGCCCCAGCAACAGGGGGCATGAATCTTGGTGATTATAACATATCTGTTCATACCTCTTCCTCTGTTTTCTCACATTAAGATTAGGGCTATCTAGCAGGAAACCTTTTCTCTTGAGAGAGTAGCCAGGATAGGTCAATCTAGATAATGTCTTTCCTGGAGAACCTCAAACCATTAATATAAGGCTCAGAATCAATAGAAATGAGAATTAGGGCTCTTGAAATTTTTTAAAACTGCATAATGGCACTTAAAATATCTTTTGTAAATAGACTTCCAGGCAGAGTGGTTTGCTGGTAAATGTTTAATAAGCTCTCTAGGGAAAAAAGGAAAGTCTGTGTGTGTCTTTGTGTACATACACAAATACACACAGACACACACATATATATGGCATATAGTTTATTATAAATTGTACTGGTATAAGGATGTATATCACACAACTTACAAATAATAAAATATACATACAATTTGTATAGGTACACACATAAAGGCAATTGATTCTCACAGAATATTTTCATTAATTTTTGCCAGACTCTTATATCAGTAGCCAAACTTTGGTTGTAAGTGATGAACGAGTATAGTTCTGGCCTGAAAGTTAGTTGATCTTTATGAAAAGATTTACGTTAATATTTATGATGAAAGTGTAACAAAGATATATGTTGAAGCTTTGTTTATTCAACAGCAACATGTGCAAATCATTTGTCAAATCATATAATAATTTTCAAATATTGGCAGAATGTCGCCCAATCTTTTGCTATTTGCAATGTAATGGCTATGGACATACATGTTTTTTAATTTAACATGCCCTATTTATCTTTTCTCTATCATTCTCTTAATTTTACACAATAAATAAAACAATAAGTCCTCATTTGTAGTATTTGCTACAAATACTCCTACAATGACTGACTTCAAGCTATCAACGTGGTATCGTTGAAAATGGAGTTGGAAAGAGATATTCAATAGCACATCGCTATGTAATATTTCCACCATGTAGATATAATAAATGCAAATAACCTCAAGAGCTCAGCTATCATAAAATGTAGTAAAATAATTAGGAAGTGATGTTCTGAATATCTGTCACCTTGTTTTTAATATAATTAATTTAGCTATGTTTATGTAATTTAATATTTACTGACTGTGTTATTAATAAACTTTCTGAATGTTTAACAATCATCTGGTATGGGCCAGCATCAATCAGTTCCAACATACCACTGGTTCCAGGTATTAATGAGTAACTCATAAAATAAGGTTTCAAATAGGATCCAAGCTCCTTATAACCACTGAGAAATTATAGAAATTCTATGGGAAATACATCTATGAATTCATGATAAAACATTAAAGACATTATACAGTAGAAATCTACACTGAAATCATGCTTCGTTTTCAAAGATATAGTTTTACATCTTCACTCTGAGATATGCTACCAATAGACATCCCTGATGATGTATTTTCTTTATGAAACTATTTAAATAAAAGGGTGTTGTATAATAGCTATCTTATTCTCACTCTTGATCTCCTTTCTACACCACCCAATTTTCCTATATTATCTACCTTAGTTGATGGTGCCACTCTCCTGATCCAAGTTGGACAAAATGGACCCAAAATGTCCATACTCAAGATGGGCATTTGGAAGGTCCTATCTAACCAACTGTAGGTTTTTCCTTCATTTTCATCTTATCACACCACCACCATCTCTCTTGTTAGATATCTCTTGAATGCTTCAGGTTTTCTGGCCTCACCCCATACCCTGAGCTTTTGGAAAGACTTCAGCCATCCCTGCTGAACTCCCTGAAGGCACAAGCCTACGGTACTTCTCCTCACTCATACACAGTGCCTCTACATCTCCTCCTTCCCTGTTTACAGTAAGGCCTCTAGTCTTTTTTCATTGCCTTGAGAGTTGTTCTAAAGCACAAATATTTTCTGCTTACAAACCACTGTGTGGTGTGCCATGCTGTAGGATCAGGTCCAAGCTCTTTGTCATGGCAAACAAGGTCTCTCGTGAAGTGGCTTCTGCCCCATCTCCAATTCTACAACTCCTTCTTACACTTCAGCAATAAGAAACTTGAATTTTCCAGGTACTGGCTCTTTTTATTTATACTCTGTTTAAAACTTTGCATTTGTATTTATACATAACAGATGAAATGTTACAGAATAAGTGAGATGTTAACACCTTTCTTTACTGCTTAACTTAGGGCTGTATGTGTTGCATGTTCTTCACATTCCACCCTCTTCCCCTTTCTGTCAATTCTATTTCTTAAATTTCCCTTCAATCTTCTATTCCCATTCATACTGTCTTAGTCAAAATATATTATCATGTTCTTAGACTGATTTAATCACTCACAACTGATGTTCTATAGATCTTCTTTTTCCTTCCAATCCATTCTCACATTGCCCCAGATTTTTATTTTATTTATTTATTTATTTATTTATCTACTTATTTATTTTTGAGACAGAGGCTCACTCTGTTGCCCAGGCTGGAGTGCAGTGGTGCCATTATGGCTTACTGCAACCTCTGCCTCCCAGGTTCAAGCGATTCTCCTGCCTTGGCCTCCCAGTGCTGGGATTACATGTGCCTGGGATTACAGGCTAATTTTTATTTTTGTATTTTTGTATTTTTAGTAGAGAGAGGGATTCACCATGTTGGCCAGGCTGGTCTTGAACTCCTGACCTCAAGTGATCTGCCCGCCTTGGCCTCCCAAAGTGCTGGGATTACATGTGCCCCAGATATTTTTTTAAAAGCCATGAATCCCTTCTCAAATCTCTTAAAGTTGTTTAAAAATTTTAGATGGCCAAAAAGCTCTGTTGGCTCCTACTGATTTTATATGTCCTGGCTAAACAACATTTCTTCAAGAAAGCATTTTCTGGTATCGCTGGCTAAATCAATTTCCCATTTTGAATACTTATAGCATCTTATACAATATAAAAATATAATAAATTAATGTGAAGTTATCCTCTTAATGCCTATCATCTTCCCCACTATTTTGTATAAAAGTATGAGTCATATCTGTTTTGTTTACCAAGCAGAAAAAAAAATTTTTTGAATGCATGAGTTAGTTAAACAATCAAGTTGGCATCATTTCAGCTCTCAGGAAAGAAGCTCTACTCTTAAGGTGATTGATAACATAAACAAATAATTATAAAATTAATTGGCCTTACCCTCAGTTTTTCACATATGCACACCAAATAGTGCAACAATTTCCACATATGTACCATAGCACTGATTCAGTGCTATTGTTGCTGTAATAAAGTACCGTAAACTTAGTGGCTTGAAACAACACAATTTATCTGCTTTCAGTTCCAGAGAGCGAAATCCAGAATGAGTCTTATGTGGTTTTAATCAAGGTGTCTGCAGAGCTAGTTCCTTCTGAAGTCTCTGGGGTTGAATCCATTTCCTTGGCTTTTCCAGCTTCTAGAAGCCACCTGCATTCCTTTGTGACATCTCCTACTACTTACTTTGATATTCCTGCATCCCTCTTATAAAGACCCTTGTAACTACATAGGTCCCACCTAGATAATCCAGGATAATATCTCCATGGAAGACCCTTAACTTAATCACATTTGTGAAGTTCCTTTTTCCATATAAAATAACATAGTCACAGATTCCAGGGATTAGGACGTGGACATCTCCGAGGGATTGTTATTCAGCCTACCACACTCAACTATAAGAAATGTTTAACAATCCATATAGAGAAAAATCTGCTAAATTTCCTGTCTGATTAAGAGAAAGAAAAATGTTACTTATTCAAAATCAAGTCCCTTCTGCAACAGAGTTTTAAATGACTGCAAAAATGAGTTTGGCTGCTTGAAGAGTTTTTTATTATAAAAATTTACAAATCTCATTAAGCTTTGTTACTGTTTTCTCAATTCTAAATGCACAGCTGTCACGCAAATGACATGCATGAGTTAGAGGATGTAAAAAAAACCACTTGTGGGAAAACTTACTGATTCCTTTTTTGATATTATAATGGAATTTTTTTTACTGAATCTTATATAATGATTAGGTACCATGAATTATTGTCTGGCTAATGGGAAAAAGTGAAATATAAAGGTCAGACTTATTTTTCTAAATCACAAAAGGTACTCTCCTAGACCACCTTGAAGTAACTCTTGTTTACCCAAACACACACAAGAACTGCATTTGATCTTCAGATTTAAGATTCAAACTTAGAAAATACTCAGATACTATTTCTCATTTCTCCCCTATTATGTTATAATTGGTCCTTTGCTAATGAGTCATTTGTTCACTTAATGGCCTCTGTAAAATTAAATTTAGCAGTAAGAGCTACCATCAGTGTGACCATCTTTAACAAGCAAAGCATTCAGCTAAAATTATGACAACTTTATTCGTGGCAACGATCATTGACCACTGCTGTAAATTTACAATTGATTGTGAATCCTACAAGTTTTGAGTATAAGACTCTCAGTATTGGTCCCTCCTCACAGACATGATAGTAAGAAATATAACAGAAAACACTGAAGGGTGTCTACAAAGTCACATAACTGGTTTTATGTATCACTCAAACATCTGCCTCCTTGTTTTACAGAAACATTTGACATAACCTGAAAGATTACCAGAAAGAGCCATTCTATAACTTTGGCTTATTGCTACGTAAACTTAAACTGATTTGTTGTTGCTACAAAAATATTGAATAGTTTTTGTAAACTCATGTTAAGTAATTGAATTCTTTGTGCACATACTAACTGATTACAGAAGAGGTTCATCTAAAATTGTGTTATGCGTCAAGAGAAGCTCCATTTATAATTTTTTAAGAACAGTATCAGTAATACCCAAAAGCACTTAATGTATTGATTTCATTATGGACATACAGTCTTGCATTGCGTAATGACATTTTAGTCAACAATAGACTGCATATACATCAGTGACCCCATCAGATTATAATAGAGCTTAAAAATTCCTATTGCTATGACATTGTACCTATTGTATAGTCATAGTGCAATCCATTACTCGTGCACTTGTGGTAATGCTAATGTGAACAAACCTGTGCTGCCAGTTGTACCAAAGTTTAGCAGATACAATTATGTACAGTACATAATACTTCATAATGATAATAAATAATTATGTTGCTGGTGTATGTGTTTACTATATCATACTTCTGTTGGCAGCGGTGGCCCATCTGGACCAGCTGCTGCGAACAAGCTGGCTGCAGCAGGGGAGGCACCACTGGGGCCGTGCACTCCGTGGAGCCAGCAGGGGCCAGGAATAGGCAGGAGCCCTGACCCCTACCGAGTCAATAGGACAGGAGTCCTGTGCATTCAGGCACAGCTGCAGCCACCCAGCTGGGTCTACAGATCCCAGCATCCCTACACACTCGGGGGCCCAGGAAACTCCTTGCTCCAGCACGCTTGAAAGTGCCTGCTCCTGCTGCTTGGCCTCTCCCCACTCCCAGCACCTGCTTGGGGATGGAGCAATGTTGTAACCAAGCCTGCTGCTGTCATGACCTGACTGCATGTGTGATATGCCAGTCCCCTGCCTCCTTGGCTCTCTCCAAATTCTAGGTGCCAACGAGCACGGGAGGGAGGCTGAAGGAGGTCTGAGGGTGGCTCAGCATGGGCCTGCAGGCACCCCTTGGCATGAACAGCCTGGGCACTGTGGATGACACGTTATGGTGGCAGGAGGCAGACAGGCTCCTGGGCAGAAAAAGACAGGTGAAGCCCCACCTTCAAGCCAGGGATGGCCTGAAGCCTGGGGGCCAGGTTGTCAGTTCTGGGTGGAGTCTGTGGCCCAGAGTGAGGACTTACGGTGCTTTTTCCAGGCCCAACCATGGCCACCCATGGACAAATCAGCATGCGCTTACTCCCTTCTGAGCCCATAAAAACCCAGACCCAGCCAGACTCACACAGACATCAGGACTACCAGCTGCAGGAAGGAGCTACCTACTTCAGGTCTCCTCCTACTTCAGGTCAGGATGACCTGCCTGCAGAAAGGAGCTACACACTGTGGGTCTCCTCTCTGCTGAGAACTGGACACTTGTCAGGATGACCTGCCTGTAGATAGCAGCTATCCACTGCAGGTCTCCTCTCTGCGGACAGCCGGACACTCATTGGAATGACCTACAGAAAGAAGGTACCAACTTCAGGTCTCCCAAAAGCTATTCTGTCACTCAATAAAGCTCCTCTCCACCTTGCTTACCCTACAGTTGTCCACATACCTCCTTCTTCCTGGATGCAGGACAAGAACTCAAAACCCATCGAATGGAGGGACTGAAAGAGCTGTAACACAAACAGAGCTGAAACTCGACTCCCCGCTCACCACATTGCGGGTGATGAGAAGGAGAGAAGAGCTGTGGCCCTTCTCGGAGCCCAGACCTAGGTGCTCCCCGAGCCAGGCCTGTGATACACTCTTTGGGGCTCTGCAGTTTCTGACATCTCCAAGCTTCCAGGCATCACCGCATTCCCCTCATCCAGACACCGGTGCCCACAGCGGAAGCCACTTGCAGTGCATCTGTTCCAGTGCATCTGTTCACTTGCAGTGCATCTGTTCACTTGCATGGAGCAGGCGCCTGTGCTGGTGCCTGGAGCTGCCGGCCTCACCACAGCAGTCTGGCTATGCACAGTGGCCATACCCCACATTTGCTCACTCACTCCCCTCTCGCTGCTCCGCGCCTGACTCTCCTTTGGCAGGCATGGAATCCGGGCTGATAGTGCAAGCTCAGCACTGCCTGCCAGGCCAAGTGAGCAGAACCCAAGTGAACAGAATGAGCCCAGCGGGCTCAAGCAAAACTCAGGCAAAGGTGCCACTGGCCAGAGAGGTTTCCGCCTGGAAAGGCAACACCCCAAGGATCCTGAGACATTTCTTATCATTATTTTAGAGTGTACTTCCACTTATTTTTAAAAAAAAAAAATGTAACTGTAAAACAGCCTCAGACAAGTTCTTCAGGAGCTATTCCAGAAGAAGGCATTGTTACCATAAGAGAGGATAGCTTCACGCTATTATTGCCCCGGAAGAACTTCCAGTGGGACAAGATGTAGAAGTGGAAGACAGTGATATTGATGATCCTGACCCTGTGTAGGCTTAAGCTAATGTGTATGTCCATGTCTGAGTTTTTAACAAAGAAATTTAAAAAGTAAAAAAAATAAAATAAAAAATAAATAAATAAAAATAGGAAAGAGCTTATAGGAAAGGATATAAAGAAAATATTTTTGTACAGCTGTACAATGTATTTGTGTTTTAAGATAACTGTTATTACCAAAGAGTCAAAAGGTTTTTAAAAACTAGTTTATTGGCCAGGCATGGTGGCTCATGCCTGTAATTCCAGCACTTTGGGAGGACAAGGTGGGCAGATCACTTAGGCTCACAAGTTCAAGACCAGCCTGGGCAACATGGTGAAACCATCTCTACAAAAAAATACAAAAATTACCAGGTGTGCTGGCATGCAGCTATAGTCCCAGCTACTCAGGAGGCTGAGGAAAGATGGCTTGAACTCAGGAGGCAGAGGTTGCAGTAAGCCAAGACCATGCCACTGCATTTCAGCCTCAGCAATAGAGCCAGACCTTGTCTCAAAATAAATAAATGCAGTTAAGTAAAAATGTTACAGTCACCTAAGATTAATTTATTATTGAAGAAAAACATTTTTTCACAAATTTAGTGTAGCTTAAGTGTACAGTGTTTATAAAGTCTATGATAATGTACAGTCATGTCCTACGCCTTCACATTCACTCACCGCTCACTCACTGATTCATCCAGAGCAACTTCCAATCCTGCAGCTTCCACTCGTGGTAAGTGCCCTATACGGGGGTACCATTTTTTATATCATATTTTTGCTGTGCTTTTTATATGTTTAGGTACACAAATACTTCCTATTGTGTTATAATTGCCCACAGTGTTCAGTACAGTGACATGCTGTATAGGTTTATAGCCTAGGAGCAATAGGCTAACTATACCATTTAGCCTAGGTGTATAGTAGGCTGTATTAGTCTGTTCTCATGCTGCTAATAAAAACATACCTGAGACTGGGTAATTTATAAAGGAAAGAGGTTTAGTGGACTCACAGTTCCACATGGCTGGGGAGGCCTCATAATCATCGATGAAGGCAAATGAGGAGCAAAGTCACATCTTACATGGTGGCAGGCAAGAGAGCTTGTGTAGGGGAACTCTCCTTTATAAAACCATCAGACCTCATAAGACTTATTCACTATCATGAGAACAGCACAGGAAAGACCCTCCTCCATGATTCAATTATGTCCCACTGGGTCCCTCCCTTGACACGTGGGAATTATGGGAGCTACAATTCAGCATGAGATTTGGGTGGGGACACAGCCAAACTGTATTATAGGCTATACCATCTAGGTTTGTGTAAGTACCTTCTGTGATGTTCAAACAATGATGAAATCACCTAAAGATGCATTTCTCAGAATATATCCCCATTGTTTGTGATGCATGACCGAATTAACTAATTTCTGATGAAATCAGGTGGCTCATTTTATTCACTATGTGATGCATAAATAATTTAAATGTTTAGATATGTAATAGGTATATTAACTTGTTAAATAGAAAATATAGGTTATCTTACCATGTTTGGTGCTGGGGCTTGAGATACAAGGATAAATTGCTAAATTACAGAAGTTCTGATATCTCTTTCTATTCCTAATCTAATACACTCTCCTTATGTTTGTAACATAACACAAACAATCAGATATGGAAGTGTTATTATAATAAGGTAATATGAAATATGATATAATTTTCTAGTCACTACATTACTACTCAAATTTACCCTCTGTAGTTAATTTACCTAGGTTTGATGTGTATAGTAGGCCTACCGTTTTTAGGAAAAACATCAAGATTCCTTAGGTGCTCTTTCCTGTTTTATGTTTGAGACTGCCAATCACCATCCTCATCCCATAGCCACATGGCTCACAAACAACCCAAACCAGTATACCAAGTCCTTCCTGGAATCAAGGAAAGAGAGTCCATTTTTCTCTGATGGTGAAGCTGAAAAAATATAGCCAAGTTTATTTTGTTAGCTTCAATTTCTTCCTCACAAAAAGAACTGGCATGGAAGAACTGATACTACTCACAATGAAAAGCAGTAATAATAATAAATGCAGAATGAAGCTTATGGCAGCATTAGTACTGTGGGTTGCAGTCATTCCAAACATCTATCTCTATTCCTGTGCATCTGCTGGCTTGGATATGGAGCCAACAAATTCCATTCTTTGCTTAAACTAGTACCAGTGCAGGAATTCAAAAAAGGAATGGGATGAAAGAAAAGCAGAGAATTGGGTTTTCACAGAAGAGATGACTTTATGATGATTTGAAAGACTGGCAAGATTTTGATAGTGGAGATGGGAAGTGGAAGCAGATAAGAAACAGCATCTGTAGATAAAATAGAAATTAATAATATGTAGTGGAGATGAGTATCCCCACTCCAGTCCCACAAAAGAGCTGGTGCTAAGAATCTTCCTTCCACAAGACCATATCCAGTCTGCATCTCGTAGTCCTCACTTTCTATTTTGCAGTTGTGGTTGGTCATTGGAAAAAGGAAGATAGCATGGGGAGTGTGGATACAGCAAATGCATCCCCTCTGCTAGATAATTCATGGACAACATAAAAGCTTCACCTGAGAGCCAAGGCAACACACTTCAATGGGTAGGTCAGCTGAAGGGACTGCTCAGCAGTTGCAGCATGCAGTGTTCACTCGTATGAAATCAGACAGACATTTGTTTGCTTCCCTGATGCTGGTGACCTATAATATTCGGCAGTTTCTCCAATCAGGTCCCACTCCCCTAAAGTCAGATGCCTTATACCAGATACCACTGAGCTCTCCAGCATCATGGCCCATTTTCTCTGAACCCTGCTTCCAGCAGAAGTGACTTTGACCTTGCCCATATTCTCTCTTAAATCTTGTGCAATGACATGAATTCAGGGCCCTGCTTCCACCAGGGCCTCCTTTGGTTCTTAAAAATCTTTCTTCTTTTAACAGAACCCATGTCTTGCTAATCACAGTTTCCTTTTCAAATGTGTTGTTTCTGGAGGGGGCTTGAAAAACCTAAAAAACAACCTGAACATTGTTTCTGATTCTCAGATCAATTCTGATGCCTCTGTATGTCTTAAACAGCTATTTACAAATGTACAAATATGTATTGAGCGCTTACTCTAGGTCAAGCACTGTTTCAATGTCAAAAAGAAAAGAGTAAAACCTAATCATTCTAAGCATTGTCTCATAACATTCTTCACCCTGGTCAATTTTGTATCTCTATCAAGATCATTTCCTCTTATCTTTGCTCTACATCCCAAGGCCTAATAAACTCTGGATCTTGTGCTTCCTCCTTTCTCCTATCTAACCCTAAACTACTAGGGGGCTGCTTGCCTTCATGTATTTACTGGCACTACCAGCAAATACAGTAAAGCATCTTCCTTGTGACCCCCTGCACCTTGGTAATGGAGGTATTATGTGCTTGCTTTGTGGTCACTTCTTTGCTGCCTGTGGACACTAGTATACTTATCCGGTTTGGTGTCTGGTGCTGGCAGCCTATTCTTGATTTTCTAGTGTGATACTCAATTGCACAGCATCCTGGGATAGGTCACACAATTGAGGCAGTGCCACTTCCTTCCTTTCAGGCTAGCTATTGGTCTCCAGGCATCCCACCAAGAATGATTTTTTTTTTTTCATTCTCTTAGTCTGCTAGGATGACAATATGCCCTGCCTCTTCTATTTCCCTGGAGTCCATGCTCACTCTGGACTCCAGGGAAAACTTATCTATCCTTAACCTGTTGGTATGGACTCAGGCTATTTCTAGGCACATTCTCCGAACTGTGCCATGCTACAGTTCTGAAAGGATCAATGAGGAAGGCCTACACAGTGAGCACCTGCCTTTGCAAGACCCCTAGTCTAAGAAGAGAGATTATCTTGGTGCATTTCTTTGGAACAGAAAGAGTTGAAAGTTGCCCCTCATCTTCATGGAGGGAAAGGATATTGTGCTAACACTATTCTTCTGAAATCTCTGCTCTCTGGAAAGAATACTTTCTTTAAAACAACTTTACGTTGATTTTCCAATATGGGGAAAAGACGGTAGAAACAAACTTATTGATTTTTCTTATTCACTCAGTTTTATCTCATGGCTCAAAAGAGGTCACTGAATCCAGCCATCAGTTTTCTCAGTTCTTTATGCTTAGCAATTTGAGATGGAGGATAGTCAAGAGGAACTCAACCCAAACATAAGAATTTGACAGAAGCAATTAGTTTACATGCTGATTCATTTTATACCTTAATTTTTTTTATTTTTAGACTATTTGAGGTAGTAAACTACAACGTCAATGCATACAAAGTTTGCAAACTTTGAAAAACCCTGGATTAGTTCTCAGACTTCTTTCTTCTATTCATACACCCAAGGTGATCTTGTCCAGAATCAGGCTTTAAATCCCAACTCGATGGTGGTGACTCCTGAAGACCCAGCCTCCTCACTAAAATCTAGACTCATATATTTAATAGCCTATTTAGTATCTTTCACTTTTCAATTAATTCAGCAAATATTTATTGACACCTACTATTTGCAAGTCACTATTTCCATAGTCCTAGCAAAAAACTGATTGTTTCATAGTCATGGTAAAAAGTAACTACCAGAACTAGAATTAATTTTGTTCCATCAAATACTACTTACCTCAATGAACATGCTTCCAAAAGCCAGCCCATCAGTGGCATCCCTCTTCTTTATAAAGCCAGCCAATCAACCACAGCCTCACTTCAGCAAACAACCCTCTGAAATTCAGCCCCTCAAAAATATCCCCGCCCCAGTGACCAAGCATCTCCAGCTGAGTTAACCCATTCCTGCCAGTGAATCTTCATCAATACCTGAACGCCATGCCTCCAAACAGCCCTATGTAAGATCAACACTCTTCTTCATTTGGAGATAATGTGCCTAACAAACATAGATCTTTTTTTTAAGTGATAAATTCAGATTTTTGATTCCAAATTAAATGCTGATCTTATACTTCAAGAGTTGAATAAATGATTGGATGATGACACAATTTGAGTCGGATATAGAAAGCCACCATAGAACCAACCTAACTACTATAAAGATGAGAGAGCATGCTGCTAGCTAGGTTTCTCCTGATACTTAGAACAAGCCACAAAAAGAGAGTGTGAATCTCAGAACGCATAATGACAAAACCAAGTTTATTGTAAAAGATGAATGTTTCCTAGGTGGCTGCATCTAGCGCACGCTGCTAGAGCTACCACAACAAAAGACCACAGACTGCATAGCTTAGACAACAGAAATTTATTCTCACAGTTCTGGAGGTCAGGGTCCAACATCATGCAACATCGTGCATATCCAGATTTGGTTCCTTCTGAAGCCTCGCTACCTGGCTTGCAGATGGCTGCTTTCTTTTTTTTTTTGAGACGGAGTCTCGCTCTGTCGCCCAGGCTGGAGTGCAGTGGCGCAATCTCTGCACTCCAGGTTCAAGCAATTCTCACTGCAACCTCTGCCTCCCAGGTTCAAGCAATTCTCCTGCCTCAGCCTCCCAAGTAGCTGGGACTACAGGCACATGCTGCCATGCCCAGCTAATTTTTTGTATTTTCATAGAGACAGGATTTCACTGTGTTGCCCAGGCCTATCTTGAGCTCCTGAGCTCAGGCAATCTGCCCACCTCATCATCCCAAAGTGCTGGGATTACAGGCGTCAGGCACCGCACCCAGCCAATGGGTACTTTTTTACTGTGTCTTTACATGGTCATCTCTCTGTATACACATTCTTCTAATGGCTCTCTATAGGTCCAAATTTCTTCTTTTTATAAGGACATCAGTCATATTGGATAGGGCCCACCCTAAGGATCTCATTTTAACCTAATTACCCCCTTTAAATACCTTATCTACAAATACAGTTACATTCTAAAAAACTGGGGATGAGGACTTGAACATATGAATTTTGGGCAGACACAATTCAGCCCATAACACTGAGATCCATGGCCCAGACCCCCCATTAAGACTAAAAGAAATTATTCTCCCGAGTGCTAGAAGTGCTGCCAGGACACAGCCTTCAGCTATCAGCCCTTTTTACGAAGTGCCTTGCCCAAAATGTCTCCTTCCCCAAGGTCATGTCCTCTTCTCAGAGTAGTTTATATCCAAAAACTGATCAACACAGCACTGCAAAGGCCCACCCCCTCGCCTTAACCTAGGAGGACTCTGAAAGCCCATCCTATGAGGTCGGCTAAGGCTCTTGTTGCAACTACATCACGTATCAATCTCTCCCTCTGCCCATTCCTACTTCCTTCCCTTCCATTGTTTGGATTTCAAGAGTACTCCCTAATGCATTTCCTACACGCTAATCTCCATCTCTGAGCCTGCCTCCTAAGGGATCCATCTTATGACTCTTCTGAAATAGAATCCTGATTACACTGGAAAAATAAGTAGAGGCAAATCTAGTTAGTTAGTATTTATAAGATCACAGAAAACGGTATTCTATGAAAGGTTATTAAAATGGGGTGGACTATTTGGGTTTCCTTTAAAGAATACTATTTTGCATGAATTGTTTATCGCAAGTGAGAGATTTGAGTTCTTTATGGAATGTTTTCATGAAGTCATTACATTTAGATATTCTTAAAGGATGATATTTATTTAAGCTGTCACTGAAATATGGAGTTTTTAGCTTTTGATAAATTTTCCCCTGGGTGTAAGGGAGAGAAGCATATGGTGCGTAAGAGAACATGAGTTAAACAAAGAGTCTGCTCAGGGATGCAAAAATTCTGGTCTGGTCAACTTTGCTTCTCCAGAGGAGCAGATGTGAATGGATTTTCTCACCTTGGTTGCTGGTAGATGCCTGTAATGTGAATGGTACACAACATGCTTGTCATTCTGTTGCATACTTATTAAGACTGAATTTCTAAAGCACTAATACCAACAGTTTTTTCTCCAGGCCAAAATAAAGACCCAGCACTGCCAAATATGTAGAATAAGGGAACAGAAGACTAAACAACTCCCAGGGCAGGTGGCCCATCAGAAACCCCTTCTCACTAGAACACAACTGAGCCTCTAAGTGAACACAAGCATATTTCTCCCTTTGCTTACAGGGTCCTCCAAAAGACGCCAACTCCATCCCACCCCTCAGATTATAAGCATCTACTATATTTATGTAACCATAATATTGTGATACTTTGCCTCCATAGTTTTTGTCATTGTGAGTTAATCGAGACCATAATCTGACTTCCAATATCGCAATGAGGAAAGTAATATAATCAGGTAGCTTGTCATGAGAGAAGCTCATGCTATTAACAAATCCCTCTAAACCCACTGCCACCAAAACTCACCCAAACAAACATACGCAAATAAATCCAGACAAATATACCACTCACACACAAATAAGTTAGCAAAAAAAAAAGAAGCATATACCTTAGGGTTGAACATAGATCAGCATCAGGCAGTCATGTGCAAACTTTTCAATGAACTAGCTGAAGATTCACTTGACTTCATATTACATATTTGAATGAATGTGGTCAGGTGCTTTCTTCTTGGAGTTGGCCATGATTATTAAAAGATGGACTCATAGAGGAGGAAGAAAATCTTTCCAATATATATGATTTATGAGTAAATCTTGAATAGTGTCATTAACAACTCTTTCATTCAGGTCTCCAGAAATAATCAATCAAAATATCAGGCAGAGAGAATATACAAAGTAGAGAAGGCCATCACACTGAAGTCAAATATCTAGAATCTATGCACTAAGTAATTGCTTCTCAAACCATCTTGTGGTGAATAACCAGTTTTGTTTTTTATTTCCAATTCATTTTTATATTGATTGATATTGTTGGTCTATATCACGTTCATAAAAATGAGTCTACAAGAATAGTAGGGTGTTTGGACAATATCAAATTGCTATAAAATGTTTCTATTCACTGATTCTTATAAGTCTCTCTACTTATATTTCTGCAGACTGGTAACAAGACATTTGTGGAGATGCAAATGTGGGTCCACGGGTTATACTTTGAATAGCACATTTCTATGTAATCTGTATACCACTAAAAGGAAGACACAAGCCTCCCAGCCTACCATCACTAACTCCTTGCAGAACAAAATGAAAAAAACATAGAAACAAATTATCTTACGTGGCTCAAATGCTTAAAACCTATCTCCCTAACATTACCAAAGATTAACTTGGCAATGCGTACTTACCTCTTACTAATTTTTTAACAATATGTCTTAAGTGGATAGGAACATAAATCTTTAACAATAAAAAAATTATTTTCTAAAATCCATGTATTTTGAAATTCTGAAAGCACTTTGATAGATCAGTGTTTGTTCCGTAAATATTTGGGACATATTATGTGTTCTAGTTTCTGCCTTAGACATTGGACCTGCTTAGTCTGTTGTAAAGAAGTTCCCTATTTAGAATTCCATCTACCAAAATATCAGATGAGGGATATTAGTCACTAGAAGAAAAGCCCCCAGGTCTCTAGTGGGTCTGTGAGGATAGTTCCCATAGTGACCCCAGGTCTCTAGTGGGTCTGTGATGATAGTTCCCATAGTGACACTATCAGTGTGAAGTAGGCCAATTTAAACTGGGTTGCTGCACTGTACATGATCAGTTCCCACGGCTGCTGTGAGCAAAGGCTTTACTGCTGTTCCTGCAGGAGTGTGCATCAATCATCAGGTTAAACCTGCAGGCAGGGTTCTGCCTTTGGTACGAGCCATGCACAGGCTTAGACAAGCAACTTGATATTTCACAATGTCACATATCGATTCACTTGAATTAGTGAAGTATTTTTGTAGTATAAATCATTTTTCTGATTAAAGAAAGAAAACATTTTTTTCTGGCTGACTAGTTTGATTAAAATTAACAAGTAGCTTTTTCAAATAGCTTGTCGATTGACTAGTCAATACCTAGTCTCATGCATTTCATAGGATCTGTTATGACCCTCAAACATTTTTGGAGGACCAGTCATAATTCTAAATCTTTCTTCAACAACTGAATAAGATATATTATAGCTAATCAATTTGTTTCCATGGCATAATCTGTAGGCTGACTGTTCTTAAGGAGAGTAAAAATATATTGACATGACATAGCCAAAAGTCTAACTCCATACAAAAGAGGTTTCAATGGGTAATCTTAGAGAACATATGATTAATAAGGTTATTAAAGGACAGCCATGTGCACAATATTTGCTCAGCTAAAATTATAGTTTTCAAAATTGAGGCCTCAAAATGAACCACATGGACGGTTTAAAATTTTCTTTGACAATTTTTAAATGTTTTTGAAAATAACATAAAATTACAATAAAATAAGAGCACCCAGTTTACTACATGCAAAAGAAAACAATGACTAAATACAAAAATCATAAAGCAAACTTAAGTAGCCTAATGTAAAGTAAAGGCACATCCACAGTTTAGAATATTATAGAAATAAAAATATAAATATATAGACATATAATGTCTGGTGTGTTGAAAATACCATGAGAAGATTTTTGGTATAATGTTATGATGAAAAAAATATGATAAAAAAAGTCTATCTGTAGGATAGATTTTCTTTTAAAAGGCATATACTAACTTGTGAACAGCCAATCATGTTCTCTGGATATAGAAATATTAGTAAGTCAACATTATTTTCTTTTTTTTCTCTCTGATATTCAACCCTAAGGACAGTACTTCGATAACTGGGGAGGGGGCCAGGAGAGGAAGAGTGAACTTTGTTCAAAAGAATAAAAGCAGAAATGATAAATTAAAAAGCTTAAAAGAGAATGGTTATTTTTAATTAAGAAATAAAAACTAAATTGATTATAATTTAAGAAAAAAACAAATTAAATGGCAGTGCCATGTTTTAACAATGTCAAGCAAAGGAATCCAAGTGCCAGCCTTCTGAAGCAAAGTTTCAGTAGCTGTCACCTCTCCGTTATATCATTCCCCTAGGTTGTAAAAGACTGCCAAGAAGTTTTCCTTTGAATGTCTTTCAATAAAAAAGCACTGTTAATCATCTGGACTTCTAAATCTCTTATACTAATCAGCATGTGTGCTTTAGCAGCCTTCAAATTGAATTAGTTGGATTTCCCAGGAGAGGGTCTAAAGAACAAAAAAATCCCTCTTCCCTTAGATCTCCCTCATCTGAAAAAAACAAAAAAAGAGTCCTCATATTGCTTTTTATTTTCATAGTTTACCTAAAGACAGAAGCATTAATAAATTTATATTTAAACTTACCCCTCTCATTTAGGGGTAAGCCTGCCCCATTATTCTCCACTTTAGAGCATATTCCTAAATGGAACTTTTCAATTCAGGTCCTCAAAGAATGCTTAATGTGTTTTTAATGATATTGCCTTAGTCTCGGGAAACCTTGTTTCTAATATTTAGATTAACTGTCATAAAACCAATTTATATAAATTCAATATATATTTAAATCAAAAGAGACTGAAACATAATAGTAAAACAGGTCTTATATTAATGTTCTGATACTGGCGTAAGTCCTACTTTGGCTAATGTTTGATGTATCAGTGATAATAAAATCTATATTAGCAAGCACAATCCACATGTACCAGATGTTCTATTGAAGGTTATCTTAGTCCTCTGCCAGAATCCTTTAGGATATTCAGTATCAATTACTATGGCAAAAATTGTGATTATAAGAAATGAGAGGAAGAGTGGTTCTGTCCTGGATACATGGAGCACATACCACACCTCACTTAGTAGTGGTGATGTGTGTTCCCTGGCACTTATCTTTGAAGAGAAATCAGACTTTTAGTGGAAGATAATTCAAACAGCTGCCTCCTATTTAAGCACTAAAACACATTTACATACTGGATGGTGACTTATCACTAGAATATCCCTGTTGAGTTGTAGAATAATTGTACCTTGACAAGGAAAATCTTAGCCTAAAGTAGCGGTGTCTATAAGAATATTAAAATCCAAGATAATTTAAAGTTAAAATTTCTGCTAATTATTTACATAAAGAAAAAATGAAAAACTTACAAGAAACATTACTACTCAAAATTATTGATTTCTGACAGAAGAAATGAATGAGCAATTTTATGATAGAAAAGTGTTATAATAGTTCAAGGCCAGATTGAATGTAGTTTATTGATTTAAATAAATACCAATATCAATTTTTAAAATTTTCATGAGTTTTAATAACCTTTGTAAAATGTGATTTTTATCAGCATGCACAGATATATTTAGCTTCCAATATTTCTTAACATATAATGTTCAAAACTTCTATAAGTATTTAGAATAAAAATTTTACTGAATAAAAATTTGGCAAGTTAACAAATCAGTTATATCATAAATGCAAATTGGTAGTAATAAAATGTACCATGTTATACATGTTTTAAAGGCAATTACCTCCATGTACACATAATAATCAATGTAATTTATTCTTCATAAACTGTTAAAAAAAATCATGTATTCAAGTGGTTTTCAGATGTTTCCCAAAAACTGTGTTAATTATGTTTCACTCCATCAATAATTATTTTCTGTATATCAGACACTTTATGAGAGATATACAAAAGCTTCAAAAAAGTGCTGTTTCTTGTTTTTATTTTCTGGAGGCATGTGTTGCTCTTATTAGAATTTTTGTCTTGTTTTATTTTGACCTTGTAGTCAATTATTCAGTGTGGAGTTTAAAGGTGTAAGTTTATCCCAGTCCCTTCACCTAAGTTAAACCAGACTTACAGACATATTAATTAGTACAAGTAATGTCATTAGTGAAGGTTACTATTGTGAGGACTAGGACATCTTGCATAAGTATATGTTAACCATTCTATCTTAATCAGGCTCTATTCTCATCTTACTGTGAAATAGCTTTAAAAGTCTATGTTATATCAAATGGCAAATTGATAACTAGTTTATGATACTTTTATTCTATATGACTAGATCTTCAAATGCTGGCCTCAATTTTTTTCCAGTCCAACACTGTGTATAAACTTTTGTATAGTGCCATTTTTTCCAAACAGTTAAAAAGGTTTTAGAAATCAAAACTCATTTGAATTCAACAAATTCCAGAGCTATAAAAAGCTAACAAGAGAAACCAAGAATGCGTCAATCTCAGCACCAAAGACAAGAATAGGAGAGACCTATGGATCATGCAGTCCAATCCATTGTAAAATTATTTTCTTTTACATTAAATGTGTGCTTACCTACTAACAGTGCTACCTGAGAATATGCTCCATAATCAACGTGATATAAACTAAATTATCTTTCTGCTTGGAATATTTTTATCTCTTCATCATGATAATGTGTTTCTTAAATATACTTTCTACAGTTTTTTTTTTTTAATTTAAGAGAGCAGCATGATATAATTGAAGTTCACAGGCTCTGAAATCAGATCTAGGTTTAACTTCCAGTTTGGGTATTCATTGACTAGCCTCAGGAATTTATTCATTCATACACTGATTCATTGCACCATAGTTACTAAAAACATACATGCTCCGGGGACTGTTCGAGGTTTTCATATATAGCAATAAAAAAGGACAGAGTGCCTTCCCTATTCAACCCTGAGTTCTAGTGGATTGTAATGCACTCTGAGACGTGGGAAATGAGAAAATGTCTCTACCTAAAGGGCTGTAGGAAAGTCAAACATGTAATTGTATTTTAATATAAATATGTTAAAGTATGCTGCATATGTTATGCTAGGCTTGATTCCTTAGGCAGCTTCCCAACCCAGACCTAGTGCTCTCTTTAAGCATTTTCTGTCTGGAAGACAAATGCACATTGGTGATAATCCGTGGAGAAGCATCCAGTCCCACCCAGTTCCAGTGCTGAGCAGTGACCCAACCAAGCCTTGGTGTTCTCCTTGAGCCTCCTCAGAGAGGAGGCAAGAGTAGATCAGAGATTATCCACAGAGGGAGAATATGGCCCTGCTTAACCCCAGCAGCCAGACAGTGACCCAACAAAGCTGTTGTGTTCTGCTTAAGGCTACCCTAAACCAGGAGGCAAGCTCAAGTCCATGTCTATCTATGGAGCACAGTGTCTGACCCTGCTCACCCCAAATGGCAGAGCGGAGAACCCAGAGACCTCACTCAGCCTCAGACCCCAGCACACAACCCTGTCAAACTACAGATTCCAAACAATAGTACTGCCCAGTCAGGGAAGACAACCTTCAACCCTGCCTGATCAGAGGTAATTGCAGACCCAGCCAGCAACTCCACCTAATCACAGAGCTCAGACAGTTGTCTCACTGGACCACAAGGCACCCCCGGCACATCCATTTGACCTCTGAGCACAGGGAGCAGCCCAGCCCAGCCCAGCTAAAGGGACCAACATCAAAATCTGCCTGTTTTAGGTCACAACAGCTAGGCCCAGGATCCTAGACTAGACAAAATTCTGAAAGTTGATCACCACCAAAGCATACATGCAAAGCTGGAAGACATGGTCATTTCCTCAACATGCAGGCGCCAATGCAGAGACATATGGATTATGAAAAATCAGAGAAATACAACACCACCAAAAGAAATTAAACTCCAATAATGGACCCTCAAAAGATGGAGATAAAAGAAATGACTGACAAAGAATTCAAACTAATCCTCTTAAAGAAGTTCAGGGAACTATAATATGGACAAAAAAGATGGATAGAAAGTTAAAATGTGGAAAACAGTTCACGAACAAAATGAGAACTTTGACAAAGAAATAGAAACTGTAAGAAAAAATTGTAGCAATAATGAATACAATAACTAAACTGAGAAAGTCAATATAAAGCTTCAATAGCAGACTTCATCAAGCAGAAGAAAGAATCAGTAAGCTCAACGATAAGACATATTAAATTATCCAAGCAAATGAATGAAAACAATTTAAAAGGCCTATGGGAATTATGGGACATCATCAAGATATTGAACCTTGGCATAATAGAAGTTCCAAGAGAAGAGAGAGAAAAAAGGCCCAGAAAGCCTATTAAAGAAAATAATAGCTGACAATTTTACAAATCTGGGAAAAAAACAAAAACATTCAGATAAAGGAATCTCAGAGGTTCCAATAAAATTTAACCCCAAAAATATTAACCAGACACATCATAATGAAATCAAAAATCAAAGACAAAGAAAGAATACTGAAAGCAAGGAGAGATGAGAAACATATCAAAATCAGGAGAATCTAATATGACTTCAGCAGATTTTTCAGTAGAAACTCTGCAGGCCAGGAGAGAGTAGAAAAATATATTCAAAATGCTGAAGAAAAACATCTGTCAACCTAGAATATTTACCAGGCAACGTTGTTCAGAAATGAATAAGAAATAGAAACTTCTCCAGACAAGCAAAAACTAAGTGATTTCATCACTACTAGACTTCGTTTATAGGAATTGCTAAAAGGAGTACTTCAAGCTGAAATGAAAGGCTGATAATTAGTAACACAAAACATGTAAAAATTAAAAACTCAATGTCAATGGTATAAGTAATACATAGTCATATTGAGAATTCTCTAATACTGGAAGGGTGGTGCAGGGTTTCTACTGAAAAATCTGCTTTATCTCTACTATAAATGTTAAAAGAAGAAACTATAAAAGAACTATAGCAGCAATAAATTCTTAAGAGATACAAATTATAAATGTACATATTGACATCAAAATTATAAAAGGTGGTGAAGAGGTAGTGAATATAGAATTCTTATATGTAATTAAGTTGCTATCAGCTTAAAATAGCCTATTATAAGGATAAGATATTTTATATAAGCACTGTAGTAACCACAAAAAGTTATAGTAGCAGCGCAAAATTAAAAAAAAAAAAAGATGCAAAGCATACTACCATAGAAAACCATCAAAACACAAAGAAAGACAGCAAGAGAAAAAGAAACAAAGGATCTACAAAACCACCAATAAACAAATTACAAAATGACAGTACCAAACCGTTACCTATAAATAATTATCTTGAATGTAAATGGGTTAAATTCTCCAATAAAAAGAAAGAGTGGCTGAATGAACTTAAAAAGCAAGATTCAACCATATGCTACCTACAAGAGTCTCATTGTACAAGTAATTACAAACATAGACTGAAAATGAAAGGATAGAAAAAGATATTCCACAAAAATTGGAACCAGAAGAGAGCAAGGATAGCTATACTTATATCGGACAAAATAGACTCTAAATTACACCTTAAAGAGCTAAGAAAAAGAAGAATAAATGAAGCCCAAAGTTAGCAGAAGGAAACAAAAACAAAGATGCAAGAAGAAGAAACAGAGACTAGAAAAACAATAGGAAAAAAAAAATCAACAAAACTAAGAGTTGTTTTTTTTAAAAGATAAACAAAACTGACAGACCCTTAGCTAGACTAAGTAGGAAAAAAGAGAATACTCAAACAAATAAAATCTATAATGAAAAAGGAAATATCACAACTGATACCACAGAAATACTAAGAATCATAAGAAAATACTGTAAAAAATTATTTGTCAACAAATTGGATAATCTAGAAGAAACAGATAAATCCTAGGCACATACAAAATACCAAGCCTGAATCATAAAGAAATAGAAAATCTGAGTGGACCAATAAGAAGTGAAAAGATTGAATCAGTAATAAAAAGCCTATCATGAAAGAAAATCCCTGGACTGTATGGTTTTGCTGCTAAATTCTACCAATTATTTAAAAAAGAACTTATTGCAATTCTTCTTAAACGTTTCCAAAAAATCAAAGTAGAAGGAATGCTTCCAAACTCATTTTAGGAGGCCAACATTACCCTGATAAACAAAGCCAGACAAGGACACTACAATAAAGGAAAACTACAAACTGATATTCCGATGAACATAAATGCAAAAATCCTCAACAAAATAAAAAAATATTAGCAAACCAAATATAATAGCACATTAAAATAGTTATTCACCATGACCAAGTGGAATTTATCTGTATGATACAAGGATGTTTCAACACACGCAAATCAATCATTGTAATATACCACATTAACAAAATGAAGGCTAAAAACCATATGATCATCTCAATGAATGCACAAAATAAATTTGACAAAATGCAGCATACTTTCATGACAAAACTGGTCAACAGATTAGGTATAGAAGAAATACAATAAAAGGTTATATATGCCAAACCTATAGCTAACATCATATTCCATGATGAAAAGTTGAAAACCTTTCCTCTAAGATTAGGACAAGACAATGACGCCCACTCTTACTTCTTTTCAACATAGTACTGAAAGTCCTAGCCAGAGCAATTAGGAAAGTAAAAGAAATAAAAAGCATCCTAATAGGAAAAAAGAAGTGAAATTGTTTCTATTTGCTGATCACATGATTTTCTATATAGAAATCCCTAAAGACTCCACCAAAATACTGTTAGAACTGAGAAATGAATTCAGTAAAGTTGCAGAATACAAAATCAACATATGAAAATCAGTAGCATTTCCATATACTAATAATGAACAATGTGAAAAAGAAAATTTAAAAAACAATTCCATTTATAATAGGAATAAAAATATAAAATATTTATATGTAAATTTAATCAAGGAAGTGAAAAACCTGTATAATAAAAATTATAAAACCCAATAAAAAAAGAAAACACAGAAAAATCGAAAACTATCTGTGTTTATGGATTGGAAGAGTAAATATGGTTGAAATTTCCATACTTCCCACAGATATCTACATATTCAGTGCAATGCTTATCAAAATTCTGATGTCATTTTTAAGTTCACGTGAAACCACAGAAGATTACAAATAGCCAAAATAATCTTGAGGAAAAAAAAGCTGGAGGCATCACATTCTAATTTCAAAATATACTACAAAGCAATTATAGTCAAACCAGCATGCTATGTGTATAAAAACAGACAAATCAACCAATAAAACAGGTTAGAAAGCCCAGAAATAAACCCATGCACTTACAGCTAATTGATTTTCAACAAAAAGTTGTGAAGAACACAATGGGAAAAGAACAATCTCTTCAAGAAATGGTATTCAGGATTGGAAAAAAAATAAATAGCAAATGGGAGGCAGGACTAACTTGCAGCTCCCACTCAGATAGAGAGAACAGCGTGTAGAGACTCACATCATAAGCTTATGCTCCAAGAATCACCACAGGAATGTACTAGGAAAACCAAAAGAATTCACAGACCCATTGAAAGAAGTGGTTTGCCACTGCAAACTCTGTGAAACAGCTGGAAAAAAAACAAAAACAAAAAAACAACAAAAAAAAAACTGCGACTGCCCAAAGTGTGAGAAGGGGACAGTTCACCTTCAAACACACATCCTCACAGGGGAACCTGAAAACCCAGATCACAGGAGAAAGAATTAAATTTACCTAGAGCTGAAAGAAATTTAGAGAGCCAAGTGAAATATAAAAGTAGAAGCAGCAGGAGGAAGAGCCCTGTAGGTACTCCTGTTCCCCAGGAAGCCATTTCTGACTTTATCTCACAGGAGTCCTTGGGGAGGGCAGCCAATGGAATTAAAGAAGGTCCACAGGGAGAAAAAGACTTCCAGCTAAACTTTATAATAATTTTGACCTAGCATGAATTTTCTAGGGCAGAAGCCAGGGGTCAGGGCACAAAGGGAAGTGCAAATATGAGCATAGAAGCCATGGCAGGCAGACAGGAGCAAGGCCTCAAAACCCTGCTTGCTTTCTCAACAGGGAGGCTTATAGCCTGGGACAAGATCTCAGCCCTGCGCACTGGAGGCCTGGATATAAATTTAGCTCCATTGGCTATTAGGGGAGTATGGCAGGAGTGAGACTGGCCTTACTGGCTGTGTAGGAGCTGAGAGAGGCCTGTTACTGCCTGCTTTCCCCCACTTCCCTGATGACCTGTATGAAGCAGCAGAGGAAGCTATAATCCCCCTTGGAATACAACTCCATTGGTATGAGAACCACCCCATGCCCCACAGTGACCACAACAAGGCCACCCAAGGAGTCTGAGCTCAGACACACCTAACTGCCTCCACCCCACCTAATGGTCTTTTCCTACTCACCCTGGCAGCCAAAAACAAAGGATATAAACTTGTGGGAGCTCTGTGGCCCCGCCCATCACCTGAGAAAGATGAATGCTTATTCAGGCAACCTTAGGGCAAGCTTTTACACCCTCTATACGACCACAGCTAATACTCTCTTGAAAGTGACACCTCCTGGCTAGAGGCCAACCAACTCAAGTCATTACAGCAACACATAACAGAACAACCCTGCTCCAAGGAAGGAGAAAACAACAGCAAATTCCACCGCCTATAATATCGTTGCTGACCAGAGGCCCTGAGTCTGTCCATATGACAACTTTACTGCTAGGATAACCAGCATTCAAGAAAACCAGCACACTAAACAACACTGCAACCAAGGACTCTCACAGAATCCACTTCACTCCCCCTGTTACCTCCACTGGAGCAGGTTTTTGTATCCATGGCTGAGAGACCTGAAGAAGGATCACATCACTTTGCAGACATTCCCAAGTGCCAGGCCAGAGTCCAGTAGCTCCACTGGGTAGCTAGACCCAGAAGAGCAATAACAATTACTACAGTTCAGCTCTCAGGAAGCCCCATCCCTAGGAGAAGCAGGAGAGTGCCACATCAAGAGGTCATCCCATGGGACAAAAGAATCTAATCAGTTTTTGAGTCCCATATCTTTCCTCTTACATAGTCTACACAAATGAGAAGGAACCAGAAAAACAATTCTGGTAATATCACAAAACAAGATTCTATAACACTTCTAAAAGACCACATTAGCTAACCAGCAATGAAACCAAACCAAGAAATCTCTGAATTGCAGAAAAAGAAATTCGGAAGGTCAACTGTCAAGCTACTCAAGGAGGCACCAGAGAAAGGTGAAAACCAACTCAAAGAAATTAAAAGAAAAAACAGGATATGGATTTTAAAAATCCTCAGAGAAACAGATATCATAAATAAAAAACAATCACAACTTCTGGAAATGAAAGACACACTTAGAATAATGCAAAATACACTGGAAATTTTCAACAATAGATTGAACAAATAGAAGAAAGAACTTCAGAGCTCAAAGACAAGGCTTTTGAATTAACCCAGTCTGACAAAGACAAAGACAAAATAATTTTAAAAAATGAACAAAGCCTTCATGAAGTTTAAGATTACGTAAATGAACAGACCTAAGAACAATTGGTGTTCCTGAGGAAGAAGATAAATCTAAAAGTTTGGAAAACTTATTTGACAAAATAATCAAGGAAGACTTCCTCATCCTTGCTAGACAGCTAGACATCCAAATACAAGAAGCTCAAAGAACACCTGGGAAATTCATCAGCAAAAGATCAACACCTAGACATGTAGCCATCAGGTTATCTAAAGTCAAGGCAAAGGAAAGAATCTTAAGAGCTGTGAGGCAGAAGCATCAGGTAACCTATAAAGGAAAATCTATTAACAGCAGATTTATCAGCAGAAACCCTACAAGCTAGAAGGAACTGGAGTCCTATCTTTAGCCTCCTTAAACAAAATATTTATCAGCCAAGAACTTTGTATCTAGTGAAACTAAGCTTCATAAATGAAAAAAAAAAAAGTTGAAGTTTTTTTCAGACAAATAAGTGCTGAGAGAATATGCCACTACCAAGCAAGCACTACAAGAACTGTGAAAAGGAGCTCTAAATCTTGAAACAAATCCTTAAAATACATTAAAACAGAACATCCTTAAAGCATAAATCTCACAGGGCCTATAAAACAACAACACAACAAATTTTTTAAAAACACACACACAAGATATTCAGAATTCTGTGACCCAGTCTTCCCACCTTGCTTCTGAGGAACATCAGCTATGTGCATAAGCCACCTCTACAATTTCTCCTCTCTCTCTTCTTCCCCCTGGAATTTCATTACCTTATTCTCCTTCTGGTGGTGGCTGTGTCCTGTGGTCTCTGGAAGGTCTCTTGCTGAGAGGGACTTCCCCTGTCGTGCAACCTTTTCCAGCCTCAATATGTTTCATGTGTTTATGACTCTCAACCTAGCTCTTCCTTGATCACCCTGGAGATTCTCAAACTTTCCCCAGCTTCCACTGAGAATCTCCGTAAAATCTGAACATAATGCAGTAAAACAATATACACTCACTTAAAAACCATTATAATATACTTGTCTCATTATGTCTGAAATATCAAATCCAAAGTTAAAGTAATTAAGTACAAATAATGATTTCTCTTTTTATTGGCTTTAAATGTGATGTTTTAATTGTAAAATATTGATCAACTCTCTACTTTTTCTGGTCTAAATATATGCTGTCTTATTTCTTATTCCTCTTTTCACTCAGACCCTGTCCTTGTTTCTACATGAATATAACCTCTTTTGCACAGACCCACAATTTTTCTGAGATCTAATTTTTTACTAAACAACAACACTTTTTACATAAATCTCTACAGTAAGTGTTTACAGATTTCCCTTGTTCTGACTGCCTCACCCGTATCTAACTAACTGCCACTCTAAATCACAAACATGATTGCACTATCTGGTCACATTTTGAAAATGCTTCAAGAGCTCTTCGTGGCTTGTATTTGCACCTAAATTCTTTCTAATCTTGTAGTTCATGCATACATGTATGAGATCTTCTGCCAGGCATCCTTCCCTCCTTTCTATCACTGGAAATTACTATCAACTCCACTCCTTAACTCTATTTCATAAGTCTTTGCCTGTCCACATGTTCCATCTGCTTTAGACTATCTTTCCTATTAATTCATCTAACTTCCTCTAGTTCCTACTGGTCTACCAGAATTCAGCTGATACGTTTTTTCCTACATGGAATATTCTCTAATTGTTCTTATTTAGAAACACCTGCCTTTATGCATCCCTCTGCATCCTCTAAAACAGTCTTCACATGAAACAATACCTTTGAATGAATATTTTTATTCTGAAGAACAAATCATTGCACATACGGCTTTCTTCAGCATAAAAATAAAATAGCACCATTAAAACTGTCCTTTGTTGCCACAAGGATGTTAAAGCTAAAATAGAATAAAAAGTATATGTGCTTTTTCTCAGACACTGGCATAACTGCTTTAGATAGAGTATTTGATGCTCACAATATTCCATCAGGGTTATTTTTCAATTTTTCATTGCAGTAAAATACAATGTTAAATTTATCATCTTAGCCATTTTTAAGGATACACTGCAGTAGTATTAAGTATATTCATATTGCTGTACAACAATCACCACCATCCATCTCCAGAACTCCTTTCATTTTGCAAAACTGAAATTCTATACCATTTTAAAATGGGCACAGAAATTGAGTATTAACCCCACTTCTCAATCCCCTGAGCCTTTGGAAATCACTATTCTACTTACTGTCTCTATGATTCTAATCACGCTTACTTAATACCCCATGTAAGTAGAATGTGTCTTTTTGCAATTGGCTTACTTCACTTAACACAACGTCCTCGATGTTCATCCACTTCAGAATTTCCATACTTTTAAAAGATTCCACCATATGTATATATCACAATTTGTTTATCCATTCATCTGCCAATGGAAACTTTTGTTGATCTCACATACAGCTATTGTGAATGATGCTATGCTGCTACAAACATGAGTATACAAATATCTGTTCAGGTCCCTACTTTTAAATCTACTGGATATATACCCAGAAGCAGGATTGCTATATCATATGGTAATGCTATTTTTAATATTTTGAGAAGTCACCATACTCTTTTCTATACTGACTGTACCATTTTACATTTCCACCAACAGTGCACAAGAGTCTTCATTTTTCCATATCCTCATCAATACTTGTTATTTTCTGTTTTTTTGACAGTAACCAAACTAACAGGGGTGACATGGTATCTTATTGTTGTTTTGACTTTTTCTTAATAATTAATGATGTTGAGCATCTTCTTTATATGCTTATTGGCCACTTACATGTCTTCTGTGGAGGAATGTCTGTTCAAGATCTTTGTTCAGTTTTGAATGAGGTTGTTTCTTCTTTCGTTAAGTTTTACAATTTTTCTATATATTCTGGATATTAATCCCTCATCAAATATGTGATTTGGAAATACATCCTCACTTTGATCATTATCTTTTTCACTGTTAATAGTGCCATTTGATAAATGATTTTTTAAATTTTCAGAAAATTTAATTTCTATTTTTTCTTTAGTTGCCCAGAAGAAAAAGAAATATTTGGTATCATATACAAGAAATATTGCCAAATCCAATGTCATGAAGCATTTTCCTTACTTTTTCTAAGATTTAATAGTTTTATGTCTTACATTTAGACCTTTGAACTATTTTATGTTAAAATATCAAATCCAAAGTTAAAGTGAGTAAGTACAAATAATGATTTCTCTTTTTGTTGGCTTTAAATATGTTTTAATTGTAAAATATTGATCAACTCTCTAATTTTTCTGTTCTAAATATAGGTCTTATTTTTTATTCCTCTTTCCACTCAGACCCTTTCCTTGTTTCCACACGAATATAACCTCTTCTTTTGCCCAGACCCACAATTTTTCTGAGATCTAATTTTTTACTAAACAACACCACTTGAATTTCTTCTCAGAAAATGGGTTCTTCTTTTCTATCACATCAGGCTGCAAGTTTTTTGAACTTTTATTCTCTGTTTCCCTTTTGAACATAAGTTCACATTTCAAACCATATCTTTGTGAATACATAAAACTGAATGCTTTTAACAGCACCCAAGGCATGTCCTAAACACTTTGCTGCTTAGAAATTTATTCCGCCAGATACCCTAAATCATCTCTCTCAAGTTCAATGTTCCACAGATCTCTAGGGAAGGGGAAAAATGCCACCAATCTCTTTGCTAAAACATGGCAAGAATCACCTTTATTCCAGTTGCCAAAAAGTTCCTCATCTCCATCTGACACCACCTCAGCCTGGACCTTATTGTCCATATCACTATCAGTACATTGGTCAAAGCCATTCAACAAGTCTCTAGGAAGTTCCAAAGTTTCCCACATTTTCCTGTCTTCTTCTGAGCCCTCCAAGATGTTCCAACCTCTGTCTCTTACTGAGTTCCAAAGTCACTTCCACATTTTTGGGTATCCTTGTAGCAGCACCCCACTCTCTGCAGCAACAATTTACTGTGTTAGTCCATTCTCATGCTGATATAAGGACATACCCGAGACTGGGTAATTTATAGAAGAAAGAGAATTGACTCACTGTTCTGCATGGCTAGGGAAAACTAAGGAATCTTACAATCATTGTAGAAGGGAAGCAAACACATCCTTCTTCACAGGATGGCAGGAAGGAGAACTGCTGAGCAAAAGGGGGAAAAGCCCCTTATAAAACTATTAGATTTTGTGAGAACTCAGTTACTGAGTCTGATGTTTGAGCACAGGAAGCATCCAGCACAAAAGAAAGATGAAGGCTGGAAGACTCAGTAAGTCAGTACATTCCACCTACTTCCACCTGCTTTTTCTAGCCATGCTGGCCGATTGAGAGTGCATCTGCTTCTCCCAATCCACTGATTCAAATGTTAATCTCCTCTGGCAACACCCTCACAGACACACTGAGAAACAATACTTTGCATCATTCAATCCAATCAAGTTGACACTTAATATTAACCATCCCAGTCTTGCATCATTGAGTTTGATGTTCCCTGAGGGTTTCCCACACATGGCCTTTATGATGTTGAGCTAGTTTCTTTTTATTGCTAGTTTGTTGAGTGTTTTTATCAAGAAAGACTGTTGAATTCTGTCAACTACTTTTCTGCATCAATAGAGATGATTATGTGAATTTTTCTACATGTTGTTAATGTACTGTATTACATTAATCCATTTTCATAAGTTGAACCATCCTTGCATTCCAGAAAAAAATCCCACTTTGTCATGGTTTATATCCTTGGATGCTGAAGAATTCAGTTTCCTTGTATTTTGTTGAGAAATTTTATATCATGTTTATAATGAATATTGGTCTGTAGTATCTATCTGACATTCATAGCAGGTTAACGTTAGCCTTATAGAATGAGTTAAGAAGAGTTCCCTTCTCTTCAAATTTTTTGGAAAGTTAGAGAAAATTTAGTGCTAGTTCTTCTTTAAATATTTGATAGAATTCACAAGTGAAGCCATCAAGCTCAGGGCCTTTTGCATTGGGAGATTTCTGATTACTGATTAAATCTCTTTACTAGCTGTAAGTTGATACAGATTTTTCTATTTTTCTCATGATTTTGTCTTGATTGGTGTTGTGTTTCTAGAATTTTTTCCCTTTCATCTAGATTATCCAAATTTTGACATGTAATTGTTCCTAGGACTCTCTCATAATCCTATTTATTTCTATAGAATAGTAATGTTTCAACTTTTAGTAATTTGAGTCTTTTTTCTTTTTTTCTTAGTTAACCTAGCTAAAAGGTTATCAGTTTTGTTGATTTCAAAGAAAAGACATTTGGATATTTTTATTTTCTCCATCATTTTTTAATTTTCTATTTTATTTATCTCTGCTCTAATCTCTATTATTTTTTTCCCTTTCCAAGATTTGGATTTAGTTCATTCATTTTCTAGTCTATAAAGTTATAAAAATTAAGTTGTTGATTTGAGATTTTCTTCTTTTTTGTGTGTTTTTTAGCTATAAATTTATCCCTTGATACTGCTTTCACATGTTCCATAATGTGGGGTTTTCACTTTCATTCATCTCTAAGTATTTTTTAATTTCTCTTGCAATTTCTTGTTTAATACATTCATTATTTTAAGATGTGTTGTTTAATTTTCACGAATTTGTGAATCTTTCAGTTTTCTTTCTGTTATTGATGCCTAATTTTATTCCATTGTGGTTAGAAAAGATACCTTGCATAATATCTATCTTTTTAAATTTATTGAGACTTAATCTTTGGCCCAAAATATTGTCTATCCTGGAAAATAGCCTATATGTACTTGAGAAGAATGTGTATTTTGTTGCTGTTGAGTAGACTGTTGTGTATATGTCTGTCAGATTTAGTTGTTTTATCGTATTGTTCAAGTCCTCTATTTCCTTACTTATCCTCCATCTGGTTGTTCTATCCATTATTGAGGTGGGGGTATTGAAGTTTCAAGCTATTATTGTAGAGCTGTTTATCTTTGCCTTCAATTCTGTCAAATTTTGCTTCATATATATTGATGGTCTGTTATTAAGTGTGTAAATATTTATAATTTTTATATCTTCTGGATGTATTGAAACTTTTATTAGTATATGTCTTTATCACTTTTAAAATATTCTGATTTAAATTATATTTTGTATGATATTAAAATAGCCACGTCTGGTGTCTTTTGGTTAAAATTTGTATGGAATGTATTTTTCCATCCTTTCACTTTTAACCTTTTTGCATTTTTGGATCTGAAGTGACTCTCTTGTTATGTAGTTGAATCATGTTTTGTCTTTTAAATCCATTTTGCCAGTCTTCATCTTTTGAGTTTATTTACATTTAATATAATTATAAATAAGGAGAAACATTTTTAATTTTTGTTTTCTATATGTCTTATAGCTTTTATCTCTCATTTTCTGTATTACTGTCATCTTTTGTGCTTCATTGACTTTTTGTAGTGAAGTATTTTAAGTCACATCCCTTTTCTTTGTATGTATATGGTTACTATGAAGATTATATTTAACACCTACATTTATAATACTCTAATTTAAATGTATACCATCTTAACTTCAATAACATACAAAAGACTCTGCTCTTTTATAGCTCTGACCTCACTGCTTTTAGTTGTTGTCACAAATTTATATTTTTATACATTGTGTGTCCAAAACATAAACTAATAATCATTGTTATTAATGCATTCATCTCTTAAATTATGTAGGAATCAAAATATGGAGTTACAAAGGATAATTACAATACTAGCTTTCACAATTGCCCATGTATTTACCTTTACTGCCATCTTCATTTCTTTATACACTCAAATTACTCTCAGGGTCCTTTCATTTCAACCTATAAAACTTCCTTTAACATTTCTTGCAGGGCAAGTCTAATGGTAATAAATTCCCTCAGCTCTTGTTTATCTATGGACTTCTTAACTTCTTCATTTGTGAAGAACACTTGGCCAAATATAAGATATTTGATTGACAGATTTCTTTTCTTTAGCACTTTATCAGCCCACTGCCATCTGGCCTCCAAAGTTTCTGATGACAAACCTGCTAATAATCTTATTGAGGATTTCTTGTTTGCAGTGAGTCTTCTCCTTCTCACTGCTTTCAAGATTCACTGCCTTGGCTTTCAACAGTTTGATTATAATGTATCTCAGTATGGGTCTGTTTGAGTTCATCCTACTGGTAGTTTATTGAGCTTCTTAGATGTTTATATTTATGTATTTCATCAAATTTGGGTAATTTCTGTCATTATTTCTTCAAATTTTTTTTCTGGTTCTCTCTCTCATCTTTCTGGGACTTCCCCAATTTATACGTTGTGCTGCTTGATGTTGTACAATGTTTTTTAAGGTTTGTCCAGTTTTTTTCAATCTTTTTTCTGTTTCTCAGACTAGATAATTTCCATTGTTCTATCGTCACATTTGCTGATTCTTTATTCTATCTGATCAAATCTGCCTTTGAAACTTTATAGTGAATTTTCGTTTGTTGTACTTTTCTGCTCCAGAGTTTTTCATTTCTTTTTAAGTTTTTTCTTTATTAATATTTTCACTTTGTTCACTCATCATTTTATTAACTTTCTCTATATCTTCCCTTCTCTGAGCATCTTTAGGACAGTTATTTTAAAGTAATTTCCTGGTATATTTGCCATCGGGTCCTTCTCACAAATAGTTTCCAATAGGTCTTTTTTTTTATTTGAATGGAATATAATTTCCTGTTTCTATAAATGCCTTGTAATTTTTTTGTTAAAAACTGAGCATTTGAATCCAATAATGTGGTAACTGAAAATCAGAATCTCGTCTTCCACAGGGTTTGATGCTGTTTTGTTTTTTATTTGTTTGTTTGTTTCATTGTTGCATGCATTGTGAATAAGCTTGAGGTATAAATGTAATAATGCCTTTTGAAGTCTTTTCTGAGCCTGTGCTTTCCCTGGGCATTTGAGATTACTTTCTAACTTCCCCCATATATGCAGCTGATTTTGATTGTACCAGTCTTTAATATCTGGCTCCCAAAGAGGGGAAAGGAGAAAAATAAAGGACAATGAAAAAAGGCACTGGTCTTTTAAGTTTCCTGGAAGTAACTTCAGCCAAACCGAGGGGGATTTGCAACAATGGAGCAAGGTGCAACAACAATGGCTGCCACCTCTGTGTCTGAGCCTTCATAATCAGAAGCCACATCAGGAATTAGCTTGCAGATCCCCAATATTTGAAAGACAGGGTCCTTATTAACCACCCTGGCTTCCTGGAAGTTGCTCCAGGAACACAGGCATAGGTAAGCAACAGGGGGGTGGGAGATGGGTAAAGTTAGCTACTGATGAGCTAAGAGATAAAATTTCCTAAAGTTAACCACAATTTACTGTCCAACTCTTCTACTGGATGTTGCAAGCCTTCAAAAAACTCTAGAGTTCCAAAATAGTTACATCACACAGATTCTCTCAGTGTAATTGCTGTCTGAGTGAGGAAACAGATTTCTTGTGCTTCCTATTCTGCCATCTTCCCAGAATCTTCTTTAGGTTTTACTATTATTATCCCCACTTTATAGATGAAAAAATGAAGACTCGGAGAAGGAAATCTGATAAACCATCTAGATATGTGATACTATTGGTCATTTCCCCAGTAAAAGACATCAATCTTCCATTTGACACAAAGATATTGATAGACTGATAAGCCAGTTACATCAATATTTATAAGCAAAGTCATTTTCATCCCATTTTAGAGTTTTATTCATTACTTAAGACCTGTATGCATTTCTCTTCTCTTTGGCACTGAAATTCCAAGTTTTCATGTTTTTCACCAAAGATAGAACATGCTTAACTCAAAATCCAGACATATGTTACATTATAGAATTAAAACCCTTTTATCATCAGTTAAAAGGAGCTGTTTAACAGGAACTGGGTTTTTGAAAACGTAAATGGACAGGCCAAGCATGGTGGCTTATGCCTATAATCCCAGCACTTTGGGAGGTCAAGGCAGAAGGAGCACTTGAGGCCAAGAGTTCAAGACCAGCCTGGGAAATATAGCAAGACCATGTCTCTACAAAAAATTAAAAACTTAGCTAGGCATGAGTGGCAGGTGCCTGCGCTCACAGCTTATTGATCTACCAATATCTCTGTTCTTTGTATTCTCAGCTACTCAAGAGGCTGAGGCAGGAAGACAGCTTGAGCCTGGGAGTTCAAAGCTGGGATCATGCCACTGACCTCCAGTCTGGGTGACAGACTGAGACCTTTTCTCTAAAAAAAAAAAAAAAAAAGAAAAAAAGAAAAACAAAATGTAAATGGACTTTAATGAAGCATTTATATAAATATTTTATAAGATATTAAAAGTAAGGGATAGATTATAGCACCTGGGTCTATCATAATCTGGAAAAGCTCTTGGTTAAATAAGCTTTCATGCTTGACTTTTTCCAGGTGGGAAATCTAATCAGAAGTTACCTAAGATGTTTAAAATTAAGTTTACCTCAAGGTATCAGGCTGCATCATCTAACATACACACACACACAAAAAAAAATCTTTAAAATCCCTAACCTTAAACACCACAGTGGAGTATCTCAGTAGGTTGCTCCATGGGACAGACCATGTACTTAACCTTTGGTGCCTCAAGAAGAACAAGATATATGAGGTCTAAAAATGTACTTCACCTATGCTCTTTTATCGTCAAAACTATGGATGAGTCCATCAGAAACGCTGAGTTGGCCTGCTGTTCAGTGAAAACGCATTATGAATGAGTTTGTCAATGGCTCAGAATGAACATAAATCTCTAAACCTAATGCAACTAATTCTGTATTTGTCCTATCCTCAATCACTATTTTTAGCAAGGAATTTGACTATAATATTACAGTTGCTGATCTATTTAATCATCTGCCATTTATTGACAGCAATGTATTTTTTATTTATTTTCAGAGTTGTCTTTTTCCATCTTACAGTGAATAGGTTTAATCAGGAGACCAAACAAATTTCTTCAGTTTTACTCAGTTTAACTGAAGCCCTTCCATCTGTCCTAGGTTTTAAAAAATACCAAGTATATTCTATTCAAGGTCAGGACATGGAGCAGAATGCTATACCTCAGCCATTCAGTTAGAGAAAGAAACTGCATATCACGTTTCTATTGTCAGAAGTTTTCAATGTGATGAAAACATATTATACACCAGCGAGCTTCCAAAGGTCACCAAACAGAAACAAGCATTCTTCTCCCTCTTTTGCTATTTAATGTGGTATTGCAAGCTCCTAGCATTAAGGCAATGGCAAGGGCATTGTATTTATGTACATTTCCATTCATTCTTTTTATCATTTATTCATTCGTTCATTCAAAAAATTCCAAACCAGAGGGAAATAATCAGCAAAGTAGTTCAATAGGGAAAAGCAATACTACCATTTGAAATAGTTTTAAACAGTCACCACTGTTATGGATAAGTGTCAGAAGTAAGTGTCAGAAGTTTAACAAGAGCTTCAACTCCATAAAAGATCAGCCTAACTTCATCATTATGTTTTTCCCTTTTCTGTACTCTCAGGTCCCAGCTTAATGAAAGATAACAAATAACAGGATATTTCATAGGAGAGCCAGTTCTCATTTTCACTTTACATATGAAAGTTTACCCAAGAATGTTGGATAAGCATTTGAGGCGGGAGGTAAAAAGAATAGCTCGTGTCAAACTTTTGAAGTGTTCCAAATGCTAAACTATCCTCAAACATTCTTTGATCTGCCTGGGCTCAGAAGTTCCTTGTTTTCTCTTTCTACATACTCAGTTACATTTTTTCCACACTGCTCTGTGAACTGTTCATCCAGCTCTTCTCAATACCTGCTGGAAATAAAAGGAAGCAATTGACTTTTCCATGAGTCAAACTGCCATCTGTTAAGGGTACTGCCTCTCCCTCGCCAAAACTGTTTAGAAAGTCAGTTACCTGCTTCCTAGTTTCTTCCCCAGACTCGACTGGAAGCATTAACTAAACTGTGAGGCTTAATAACTTCAATTTTATAGGCTGCCAGGAGAGAACAGAAAGAGAACAAGAAAATGAACAACTGCTTTCCCACACAGCAGGGAAGTGGACAGAGTCCAAATCTGAAAAACTTTCCCCAGTCGGCTAGGCCATTCAGAACCAGCAAGAATAGTTTATAATCATCCTAAGAACAATTGCCATTGTCATGTCCCAAACCATGCATGACAGCACTACGCTTTTGTTATAAACTCTCTGTTGGCAGCACTGTAACTGGGAAATCATCCCCTCTAAATTTCCTCCTTCGTTGAAGACAGCCTTTGCTAACAGAGGGGCATCTGCCACAGCCAGCTCTGCCTGTAAAGGCAACAGGATCCCTTTGAGGCAGGAAACATCATCATCAGACATACAAGTGCCTTCAGAAGGGCCTTTGGCTTCTTTTCTACAATATAAAATCTTCTAATAACCCTATTCTGCATTTTTTTCTTTCTTTCTTATTTTGTGAAACAGTAAAGGGGTGGGGCGGAAAGCAGCATTGTAATTGAGACTTCCGAAGGGCATAAATATTTCATTGAATAAGACAAGTCACAATGTATTTGCCTCATTTCATTCATTATAGCTGTGAATGTCAAGGCATCTCATTTTTTTTAACATTCAAAACGAAGAATTCAACCTGTAAAATGTCTAAAGCCTGGTAATGACCTCTAAATGGATAAAAATAAATTAAATGTGCTTGTAGCAGCAGTTCTATGAGTATCATACACATTTTGATTTTTCAACAAAACTCATTAATATGGCCTGAGAGAAACCATTCTGAATTAGTAACATATTTAATATCGGCAGGCTGTTTCTAAAGAAATGCCTGCTCTGTTATTTTCAAGTAATAACGTGACTAGAACTAAACTAATAGAAGATTGCCTAATGAAATTCCTGGCTTTACTGAACAGATATGATTTCCCACAAGCACATCAGTTGTCTAAAGTGCAAATATTTACTCCTCAGGTGCTTAAGGGAGCTTACAAAGTTTATTGATACTACCTATTCAACAAATACACAGTTAGAGATATTATCAAGTTAAACTCCAGGATGGCATCTATCCAATCATTAAAAAAAAAAAAAATCTGACAAAGTCAATGTCATCAAATCCTTTTCAACCCATACTGATTGTAAGGAATGTGTTAAGAACTGGAGATTCAAATTTATATGATGTAAGCTTTGCCATAAAAGTGTCTATAATCTAATTGGGGACATAAGACTTACACAAAAACACACCATCCATAGTACTGTGAAATAGATGAGTGATATAAATAATAAGTTCAATATAATTTGGGAAAGAGCTCAGTAAAAGAAAATGAGCAGAACAAGTATTTTAGGTAAGTAAATGAGGGTGGAAATGAGGGCATACATGGCATGTTCAGAGCTTATTGGATTGCCAGACTGGCTGAAATGCAAGTTTCAAGAAGAGTATTAACTGGATGATAGCTTAAAGACATGTTGTGGCATGCTTTACCACAAAGAAAGATATTTAAACATCATTATAAGTGATGAAAAATTTCAAAGAACACTAGGTAAGGGGGTAAATGTTCAAAGCAGTGTTTTCTAAAAATGATGAAGTAAAAATTAACCAGTTAAAATCAGGAGCATTTTGTGACATACACACATATACTACATTCAAATTTGTATGTGTATAGATATCTAAACTTATGAGAATTTGTGCATATTTTTAGATCAAAATAGCTAAAGTCTCAAAATTTAGTTTGAAAAGTAGAAATTAAGGGCAAATATCTGAACAATTTTGCATAGTAAACTATATGTTTTAATTATTCACTTTGTTCATGTTTGTATTAATTTTTTATTTTAATTCAGATATATTTTAATTGATATACTTTATTTCTTAGAGAAGCTTTAGGTTTACAGAAAAAAAAAATGAACAGAAAACATATTCCTTCTGCCTTCTCCAGCCCACAATTTCCCACACTGTTAACATCTTGCGTTGGTGTGATGCATTTATTACAATTAATGGACCAATATTAATATATTATTATTAACTGAAGTCCATGATTTTACATTAGTGTTCATTCTTTGTGTTGTACAGTTTGGCTTTTTCCAAATGTATAATGTCATTTATCCACCATTACAGCATCATGCAGAATAGTTTCACTGCCCTAAAAATGCCCTGTGCTCCACCTATTCATCCCTCCCTATCGACCCCACCCCAGCCTGAACCTCTGGCACTACTGATCTTTTTACAGTCTCTGTACTTTTGCCTTTTCCCAAATGTCATGTATTTGGAATCATCCAGTATGTAGCCTTTCCAGGCTGCCTTCTTTTACTTAATATGCATTTAAGATTCCTCCAAAGTTTTCCATGACTTAATAGTTTTTATCTTTATCACTGAATAATATTCCATTGTATAGATGTTCCATAGTTTATTCATCTATTAGTGAATTTCTTAGCTGCTTCTAATGTTTGCAATTATGAATCAAAGCTTCTATAAACATTTGTGTGTAGGTGTTTATGTAGACATGCATTTTCAACTCATTTGGGTAAATACCTAGGAGCATGACTCATGGACTACTGTTTAGCCTTGAAATAAATTGTCAAACTGTGTTCCAAAATGGTTGTACCATTTTTCATCTTCACCAGCAATAAATGAGGGTTCCTTTTGCTCCACATCTTCATCAGCTCATGGCGGGTGTTGTCAACGTCTTGCATGCTAGCCATGACTGTAATAAGTGTATAGTGATGCCTCATTGTTGCTTTAACATTCTGTTCCTAAGGATATAATTTTGAGAATTTCTTCATGTGTTTATTTGCCATCTGTATACCTTCATCAGTGCACCGTCTGTTCAGATCCTTTGCTCCTTTTTTAATTGGGTTGTTTTCTTGTTGCTGAGTTTTAAGAGTTACTGGTTTTCTTTAAAAAAGTTGTTTATTTTGAACACAAGTCATTTATCTGATAGGTATTTTGCAAATATTTTCCCTCAGTATAAGCTTGTCTTTTCATTCCCGTAAGAGTGTCTTTCGCAGAGAGTTTTTTAATTTTAATGAAGTCTAGCTTATCAATATTTTCTTTGACAGATAGTGCTTATGATGTTTTATCTAAAAACTCAGTGCCAAACTAATGGCTATTAATATTTTCTTCCATGTTATCTTCTAGGAGTTTTATAGTTTTAAAACTCACATTTAAGTGTATGATCCATTTTGAGTTAGTTGTGTGAAAGTTATGGTCAGTGTCTACGCTTATTTTCTTAAACATGTGGATGTCCAGTTGTTACAATATCATTTGTTGATAACACTACCCTTTCTCCATTGAATCACATTTATACCATTATCAAAGATCTGTTGACTATATTTGTGTGGGTCTGTTTCTGGACTTTATTTTATTCCATTTACTTATTTGTCCATCCTTTTGTAAATACCACAGTCTTGATTATTATAGCTTTAAAGTAAATCTTATATTATTTGTAGTAAGTTATGCAGTGTTGGCTCTTCAACTTTCTGTTCTTTGATATCGTATTGGTTATTCTTGGTCTTTTGCCTGTCCATGTAAACTTTAGAATTGGTTTTTTGATATTCATAAAGTAACTTATTGACATTTTGATTGCGATTGCATTGAATCTATAGACTAAGTTGGGAAGAACTGACATCTTAACAATATTGAATTTTCTATTCATGAATAAAGAATATCTCTGAATTTATTGAGTTTTATTAATCAAAGTTTTATAGTTGTCCCCATATAGAACTTGTATACATTTTGTTAGAGTTAAACCTAAGTATTTCTCTTTTTGTGTGTTAATTTTAAATTGCAATTGCCTATTGCCTGTGCATAGGAAAGCAATTGACTTTCTATATTAACCTTGTATCCAGTGACCTTGCTGTAATTACTTATTAGTTCTAGAAGTTGTTTTTTTAATCAATTCTCTGATTTTTTTACATAGATCATGTCATTTGTGAAGTTTTATTTCTTCCAATCTGTATACATTTTATTGTCTTATTGCATTAGTTAGGACTTCCGTACAATGAAGCATTTAAGTTGAGAGGAGACATTTTGTCCTGCTTTCAAACTTAGGGGTAATGCATCTAGTTTCTTATCAGTGGGTATAATGTGAGCCATAGGTTTTTAAACATTTCTTGCAGGGCAGGTCTACTGTCAATAAATCCCTTCAATGTTTGTCTGAGAAGGTCTTTATTTATCTGGCATTTTTGAAAAATAATTTCACTGAATATGGAATTCTAGTTTGGTGGCTTTTTTTCTTCCAATACCTTAAATATGTCACTGTATTCTCTTTCTACCTCTGTGGTTTCTGAGAAGTTTCATGTAATTCTTACTCTTCCTCCTCTGTAGTTAAGATTTTTTATCCCTGTGGCTTCTTTCAAGATTTTTCACTTTGTCTTTGCTTTTCTGCAGCTTAAATATGACATGCATAAGTATTGATTTTTAGGTATTTGACCTACTTGGTGTTCTTTAGGCATCCTGGATCTTTAGTTTGGCATCTGGCAGTAATTCTGGAAAATTGTCAGCCATTATTAATTCAAATATTTCTTCTGTTTCTTACTGTTTCCTCCTTCTGGCATTTTCTTTATGCATATTTATACCTTTAGTTGTCACACAGTTCTTGGAATATTCTGTTTCATTCTTTTTCCTCTTGACATTTCAGTTTTGGAAGTTTCTATTGACATATTTTCAAGGTCCCTTATGCTTTTCTTGACAACGTCCTGTCTACTAATGAACCAATTGAAAGCATCCTTTACTTCTGTTACTATGTTATTTATTTTAGCATTAAAAAAAAATCTTACCTAGCGTTTTCATCTCTCTGGTAACATATCTCATTTGCTCTTTCCTGTTGGTCACCTGTTTCACTAGAGCTCCCAGCATGTCTTAGTCAGCTCAGGCTGCCATAACAAAACACCATGGACTTGGTGCCTTAAACAGACATTTATTTCTTGCAGTTTTGAAGTCTGGGAAGCAGACAATCAATGTACAGACTCAGTTCCTAGAGAGATCCCTTTTGCTAGTTGACAGATGGCTACCTTTGCACTGTATTGTCACATGGCAAAGAGAAAACAAGCTCCAGTCTCTTCCTTTTCTTGTAAGGACACTAATCCCATCATAGAGATCTCACCCCCATGACTTCAACTAAACCTAATTACCTTCCAAAGGCCCCACCTCCATATACCATCATATGAGGTACTGGGGCTTCACAATGTAAATGTTGGAGCGACACAAGCATTCAGTCTATAATAGATTGATTAATCATAGTAATTTTAAGTCCTGGTCTAATAATTCCAATATCCCTGCCATATCTGAATCTGGTTCTAATGCTTGCTCTGCCTCTTTATACTGTGTTTTTGCTTGTTAGCATGCCTTATAATTTTTTATTGATAACTGGAAATGATGTATCAGATAAAAGAAACTGGGACTAATAAGCCTTTAGTACAAGGTTTTGTTTATCTGGCTAGGAGTTAGTCTATGTTTACTGCTTTCTGTAGCTGTGGGGTAAGAGGCTAAAGTTTCCACTCTTCTTTTGTTTGTTTGGTTGGTTGGTTGGTTTTGCTTTTGCATTTGTGTTTGCCTCCCTTGTTGTCTTCAGGTTTTGCTAATATTTCTTAAGTATGTCCCATGGCTTTCAGTTCTTTTAGCTGTAATCTGTTATTTTACAGAAGCCGGAGTGGTAAGGTCTAGGGGGAAGGGAAGCATTCTACACCATATGATTAGGTCTCAGTCTTTTAGCGAGACTGAGTTGGATATTCCTGTTCCGCAATGTTGAAGTCTAGAGGGAGCTGGAGTTGGGTATTTCTCCCTTTTTTTCTCTCAGCATATTATGCCTCTAATGGAGTTGGGTATTTCTCTTCACCCAGATCAATTACGCTTTAGTAGAACACAAGTGGATAGGCTCTGATAAAACAGATTTTCATGAGTACAGGCCTTGTTAAGGAGAACATAGATCTCTGGGTGTTTTTCAAAATGCTTACATTTTTCCTCCTCCTGCTGGAAGCACAGAGGAGTCTTCTCTGATCTTCTCATTGAGAATCTGATAGGGCTCCTGAAGGTAAAACACAATGTGTGAGGGCATCCCTAAGGACCTCTTATGAGATTTTAATTTCTAAGCCACGCTGTGACTGGAACAATTTGTCAACTACACTTTAACGTAATCTTACTGATACTGACTTTAGCTGCTGGCTTCTTCTCTGGGCATCTGCTCTTAGGGGAGTCTCTGTATTACCCTATCTATCTCTCCAGTTTCAGAGCAGCAGTCTACCTTGTGACCTTAATTATCTGAAGATTACATGAAAAGTTGTTGATTTTGAGTTTGCTCAGCTTTTTTCTTGTTGTAAAGACAGGAATAATGACTTTCAAGAGTTTTACATGTCAAGCTGGAAACCAGAAGTCTATTTTTCTAAAACTAGTCAAACCATGAAATTGATCCAAGATTTGCCAATAAACTATACAGAAATTATTAGAAAACTGAAGTCTTTCAAGTGAGCACTGTAGTAAATTTTGAACATGAAGATGAAAATACTTTTGCAAAAAGTATCCAATGTTAGCCTACCGTTGTATGCATAGAAAAAAAATTACCTACCTGTGCTCTTCACACTCTACTGCCTTTCACTAATTGAAAGACAGCCACAGATATGAGAAAAGCTAGAAATATTCATCAGTCACAACATTACTTATTCTCTTCCTACATATAAGAGAATAGCAATATGAACAAAACTACCAAAAGATGTTCCCACATGAGATAGGCACTGTTCCAAGATAGACTGTATTCCAATATTCCTCTTGTAGCTTCTTCGGTTATTCTCTTCACCTCCCAAAATATAGCTAGCCACACATATCATTCAAGAAGACGAGATTCATGGCCATTTTATTTATATCTGAAGTTTCTTATAGTAATGAAGCAATTTGAATAGAAGGATAAGACTAAACTGCAGAAAAATGTTTAGAAATAAAATGCAGTAAGTAACCACTGTGAGGGCCATGTGATGTCTAACCCAGATGAGCTGGCAGGTTGATGCCAGAGCAACACACTATGCCTTTGCACAAATCAGTTAATCCTTAAAACAAAGTAGCTTTAAGGCAGTATTATGAAACTCTTTTTACTGATTTAGAGAAGTTAAAGAAGCTTTAGATAATACAAGTAGTAAATGATGGAACCCAATTTCAAAGTTAAAGCTATCAGCTTTTAAAATTTTTTATCTATACCAGGTTTACTGATTTTGAATATGAGAGCATGTGATGGCAAGACTCTACTCCAACAGTTTGCTTAAAGTCATAAGGAAGGTGTTCAACAGAATCAGACCAAGAGTAGAAAAAGACAGTAAGGATTTCATACCAACTTTCACTGCAAACACTTGTTAAAAATACCTAATGGCTTTTTAACATCCATCAAGCAACTCTCATAAGATCTAAGTTAAACTCTTTTACTAGACTGTCATTTATAAGTATAATCAATTTATTTTTAAATTAAATCAGAAAAAGTAAATCAATAACTATATAAATATGTTTTCACTTAGAAAGCCTAAAAAAAACAAAAAAAGAACAAAAAAAAGCATTAATTTGCTCTCCAGTGCTCTGTTCAGTTATTCTGAAAAAGATTTACCATGTTGGAGTTCATTTGAACAATAGTCTGAAAAGATTTCATGGTGCAGAAAATAATTTCCTCCAAAGAATTTGTGTCAGTAATTTCTTCTGAAATTGGATAAGCCAGCATGACACGCAAGGCTCAAATTGAGACCAACTTGTTCAAACTCAGTTTTCCCAAAACAAAATATGATATAATATCAATCTCTTTCCAATCTGTATTATATATTTGAAAGTAAAATCCCCAATTGCATCAAATTCATTTTGTATTCAAAGGCTTCTTATTTGTTTAGCTGAATTGTGATAAACTAGCTCTTGCTACATTAGTATGAAGTTACTCAACCTTGAACTTCTACAGCCAGAACAGCGCATTTCCTGGTATGTATCATTTGCCTGATTCCCATAAGAGTTACCCACAGCCTTTTATTATCAGATTAAATGTCACAGGAAAGATATCCTCTCAGCTTAAACAGCCAGGAGCTATTATTATTCTTTTCCCAGCAAGAGAAATTTGACCTCATATTCACAAGTTTCATATCCCACAGTGAAGCAGGCTTATCATTTAATTTACAATTAGATGACTTTAATGCTTTTACTTGATGGAGGATGTAACAAAGTCTTTATCAGTCGCCTTAATGTAAAGCCCAAGAAAAAGATCTTAGAATGATAGGGAAGAAAAAGCAACTTTCCTCCTTATTTGGTCTGGAACCTGTGATTCGGCACTGCTTACGGATAGGGAAAAAAGAAAGTGGTAGCTGTTATTATCTACGTCTGTTACTATATTCATAACAGCTGCCCTGGGCTACATAATCATGTATGTTATGCAGACGGTCTCTGACTTACAGTGGTCCAACTTATAATTTGTAGACTTTTCTATGGGCTTACTGGGACATAACCACATCGTAACTCAAGGAGCATGTGGACTTATGACAGTATGATTTACAATTTTTCAACTTTTATGATGGGTTTATTGGGATACTAAATGCATTTTTGTCTTAATGATATTTTCAACTTATGATGGATTTGTCAGGATGTAACCCCATTGTAAGTCGAGAAGTATCTCCCTGGTGAGTGCTCTCAAAACCCACCAAAGTAGCTATTATAATACTTAGCGTATAGAAAAATAAACTGAGGCTCAGAGAGATTAAATAAGTTGTTCAGGGTCATACACTAAGTAGCAGGGCAAGGATTCCAATCCTTGCCTGACTCCAACATATTTTACCCTTCACCCTTTATCCTTCCCAGCTCTCTAAGACGAGAACTATTAAGATCGTGTTTCTGGCACAATGGCTTACATCTGTAATCCCAGCACTTTGGGAGGCCAAGATGGGCGGATCATGAGGTCAGGAGATCGAGACCATCCTGGATAACATGGTGAAACCCCATCTCTACTAAAAATACAAAAAAATTAGCCGGGCGTGGTGGCGGGCGCCTGTAGTCCCAGCTACTTGGGAGGCTGAGGCAGGAGAATGGCGTGAACCCAGGAGGCCGAGCTTGCAGTGAGCTGAGATCGCGCCACTGCACCCCAGCCTGGGCGACAGAGCAAGACTCCGTCTCAAAAAAAAAAAAATCGTGTTTCCTGGTAGCTGCACAAAGGTAAAAATAGCCTTAACTTAAAATAATCAAAAGCAAAAATATAACTACTATAATATTGTGCGTTTCAGAACCTAAAGCATGCAACTTTACACCAAATTATGTTGTACCATTCTTCAGTGATAAAGCCAACAACTTCTCAAAAACAGATTAGGCTCTCAGATACTTTAAGTCTAAAAAATATAGCTGTATAAGAAATCCAGAATTTTGTTAATTAATTGGGCTTGATAAAAGTTAATAAAAGTTCATTAGGGACTTTGAAATTATAATAGACTCTAAACCTTATGAAAGCTGAGGCAAGATTTGTATTATTTACTGCTAAATCTCATTATCAAACACTGTAATAATAGTTACTTAATATTTTTATATCAAAATTAGATATTATCCTTATGAAAAAATTATAACTTTTAGAGATATGACTTTATAATGTTGTAAGCTACATTATTTTGGAAGAAATTACTACTGACTAAAAAGATTAGTTCAAGTATTTTCAGGAAACTTCATCACTAGGAATAATTTAATTGCAAGGCCCCATTACACAAACAGCATGAAAAACAATAGATATCTGATACCAATAATCAATAACTTATCTAGATGCCACAGTAAATATTCAATGCAGTACAGAAAGGACAAATGCTACAGCCAGATATATACCATACAGTATCTTTGCTATTCTCAGGCACCAGCAATAGGAATGAACACCACTCATTTAATAATGAAAGGCTTATTTAAAAAATAAAAAAAAATCTTGAATTAATTGTAGCTAAAAAATTTCATGACCCAATAATGAAATATTCATGAAACAAATGTAACTTTATTCATAAATATCAGAGTTTAATACTAATTTGTAATATACCTTTAAAAATGCTTCCGAATGCTTTTTTTTTTTTTTTTTTTTTTTTGGCCATTGCAATTTTAGCAAAGAATAAGGATGTCATGCAATGTTTTATAATACATAATTGGAATCTCAGTCTCCTTTGTGTCATTAGGACAGCCATTAGGACATTAGTGTCATTAGGACAACCATTTAAATTCTGAAACTTACAAAATATATCAGGACTATCATATCCAGTATTGGAAAGCAAGATAATTCAGATTAACCTCCTAGTCTCCATAAATGACAAGTTAAATATCCGGAAAGAATTTGAAAAAAAAAATAAGCATTAAAGAACTAAAAATAGAATGAGGAATAACTGAACCAAGATAAATGAGAATACAGAAATCCAGAGATATGAACCCCATATTCATGAAGGATTTTGTTCTAGGAGTATTTGTCAATACTGAAGAGTTGACAAAGATACTGAGGACTAGTTTCTAATCTAGGACCCAATAAGAGTAGACAACTCTAGTGAGGACAGAACTTACCCCCAAACACCTTCTCTTACCTAGAATTATATCACCTTAAAATGAAGAGCATTTTAAATAATAAATCGGCAATGAGATAGCAAATTCATGAATTATCCTATATCTACTGTTTCATCTACATGATTACTATCAAGTTAGATATTTCAAAATAAAAAGTAATCTCTATAGCTCTTTTTGGATTATATGCTAGCCACAGTTAGTAATTCTCCTTCTTACTTAGTACTAGAAAGTCAGTCCTCATATCTATCAAGTTATATGTTCAGTACTAGATATATTGTACAAGCTTAATGAATACTTTATCTCATGTTATCAAAAATAAAAAATAATATAGCCAATTACATTAGATTTTCTTCAAATGCATATTTTAATAAATTAGGAATCTACTTTTCCTCACAGCATCTCTGACACCCAATGTGTGGTGTCTCTTTCAACATCACATCTCCAACTCTCCAACAGCTGAATGTCTCACAATTCAATTCAGTTCTGACACTATCTACCTGGAGTTAGCATAACACCCCACAAGTTAAGGGCTCAGTCCCACATACTGCCTTCACTTCAGCTGGCTGTTATAAGTCCTAGTGAAGCAGGATATTTCCCTGACCCTTTCATGGGTGGGAACTGAGGTGCAGGAGCACCAGAATTAGCCAGCCACGTTAGCACTAGCAGGGGCGAATTCCACTCACTCAGACCTTCTGCACTTCACCCCTTGCAGGAGGGGAGCATGCAGGTGAGCAGGTGCAGAAGCTGGGGCAAGTGGTTTTGGCTGCCAACAAAGGCAAAACTCCATGCTGGCCCTGTGGCAACGTCTAGGCAGGAGTACCTGCGACCCTGAAACCCCAGTGGGAGTGTTACAGTCAGTGCTCTTTTAACTTTGCCATCATGCCATCGCAGAAGGCTTAAATGTTAACAGCTCAGTGGAAGGTCAGTGGAGGGTCAGGGACAGCCTTTCGCACCCACACCTTAGTTCTTGTTCAGCATCCAGGAGGAATGAGGTTGCATGAATGAATTGAAGGTGATAAATGTGGGGGATTTTATTGCCGATGAAAGTGCCTGTCAGTGGGAATGAGAGCTGAAAAGGAGACAGTGCAGGAAGGTAATCGTCCATGAATGGCTGGACTCCTTTTCGAAGCTATGCTGTCAAGTTGTCCTGCTTCTCTCCAACATCCAAGCACAGTCTCTGACATCCAGCCGCTTCTCCTCTCCCTGCTGGCAGGTCCTGGGGTTTTTATAGGCATAAGATGGGGGTGGAGCAGGCCATGGGTGGTTTTGGAAAAGGCAACATTCAAGCAGGAAAATGGAGATGTAAAGTTCTCCCTTTGGGCTGCAGTATTAGGCTTTTTGGCTTGAGGGTGGGAACCTCATCAGGGACCCCACCCTCTTCTGCCCAGAATTTCCCTGCTTCCTGTCCCTAACATTTCCCCCCTCTGAAAAGGCACATCTAACTGCCATTAGAATACAGACAATGACTGGTTTTAACCACCTCCTGCTAACAGTGGGAGTTGTTTTGGGGAGAATGGCAGTCAGATTCCTCCCAGAGGTCTACCTAAGGTTACCCTGCAAAAGGGAGCCATCATCTGAGGGTCCGGTTCCCTGGCTGTTTGGAGTTTGATGGCCTCTAGGCGAGAAAAAACAAGCTGTACAAAGTTAAGTGTGCATAGATCAAATATGCGTATTATACAAAGAGAAGTTTAAAAGCAGAGACTCTAGTGCCGAAGATTACAGAAATAAGAAGTGAAATACATTAATCATTGTGAAAACAACATTCCACCCCATAGTATAGAACAGAATGAAGGTAAGAACAGCAAGCACAGGCAAGACTACAAAGAGGACATCCACGGAAGGTTAATTATTAACACTTATCTTTTGTGATTTTTTGCTTGAGGTCTCCAATCTCTTCACATTGGTACTTTGGGTGCTCTCCTGGGTTTATGGAGGTAATTCCATCAGCTTCCCAGCCCTTTACTCAGGTATATTGAATTCAAGAATCTATTCCAGTGAGCTATTGTGAAAGACTAAGGTGGCCACTTTCAGGAGATTCTCTAAAGTACTATCTGTTCCCAGGGCCCGTTTCTGCAGCTTCCTCCTGATCTCAGGGGCTGCCTGAGTAATAAATTTATCCTTTAGAATTAGTTGTCCCTTGACTGAATCAGGAGATAGAGAGGTGTCTTTTACCAAGGCCTCTCTTAGCCTTTCCAAGAAGGCAGTGTGATTCTCATCAAATCCCTGGTCTATCATGGATAGCTTGGTATAATTGAGAGGCTTAGTTCTAGTCCCATGTAAGCCCTCTATTATGCCCACATGAAAGTGTCTCCTCTTCCACCATGTTGTTACCTACTTAATACTACCAGTTTACTATGAAGAATACAACTCAGGAATAACCAAATGGAAGAAATGCATAGGGCAAGGTATGGGGAGGTGGCAGGGTACAAGAAGCTTCCAAGTTTTCTCAGGCATACCACCTTCCCATCACCTCCCTGTGTTCACCAACCCAAAAGCTCTCCAAACCACATTGTTTAGGTGTTTTTATGGTGGCTCCATTACATAGGCATGATTGATTAAATCATTGACCATTGATAATCAGACTCACTCCTCAGCCTCCCTCCCCTGGAGATCAGAGGATGGGGTTGCAACTTGTAACTCTCTAAACATGAGTTAGTCTTTCTGGCAACCGGCACCCATCCTAAGGCAATCTAGCGGCCCTCATCCAGCAGTCATCTAATTGGCATACAAAAGAGACTCTTACCACTCTGGACATTCAAAGAGTTTTAAGAGTTGTATGCCAGAAACCAAAGACAAAAAGCAAATACAAATTTATCATGGGACATATTCATGAATTTCAAAAATATAATATTCTACTATCTCTTTGCCAAAAATACATTGTGTAGTACAATTGAAATCTGCAAACATACTTCTTCACCTTGTATTCTTGATTGCATTATGTCATCTATTATAACTTTTCCATGGTCTATGTGATATTTATCAAAATTTTTTCCAATGGAAGTACAGTCTCCAGAATTTCATACCAGTCAAACATAAAACTATAGAAATTTTACATAAAATTTTATAATTTCTGTAAAAAACTATAGAAATTATTTTAATGACTTCAAACATCAAGCTGAGATTTTTAGGTCGAATATGTTAAAACCTTTTCATGACTTTTTTTTCTAAAATCAACTGAAAGCAAGGAGAGTGTTGAAAGCAGTAGGCTCAGAAAACAATACCCCAAAGTATGGTGCTTTGGCATGCTGTGCACTTTGAATTAAAGAAAATTGGAAGGCCTTAGAAGCTTCCTCCAAATAAAGATTTCTTTGACTTTACCTTGTTTCTCCTTTGAGATGAAGGGAGGAGCTATCTCTAAGGTTCCCTTATGTGACCAAGGGTAGTTCTTATCAAAAAAAAAAAAATACAATTTTCTCCAATCTCCTATCTGAAATCTCATTAACCAGGGAAGATTGACCACCAAAGAAGAAACTAAAAGTCGTCACCACACTTGCCCAGAGAGACATTTCATCTATTCTTCCAGGGTCTGTTACCTAAGGGACTTTATAAGACAACTTTTTTTCCTAATGTAGTTCTACCCCTCAATGTTCCCTTAACTTGTTGCCACCCTCCCCAGAGCTCAGGACAACTTTGTCTAGATTATTATCTGTTCTTCAGGCCCATTCTTTTCCCCTATAAATTATTGACTCTTCCTCCAAAATTGCCTAAATCTCCCACTCTCCTTTCACCTATGAAGAGGGTATTTAAGCTTCAATCATCTGGCCCTTGAGTTTCATACGTTGTGCCACTTCTGTGTATTTGCATGGTATAAATTTATATGCCTTTTCTCCTCTTCATCTGTCTTTTGTCAGCTTATTTCAGTAGACTCAATTATTGAACCTTCAGAGGGAAAGTTTAAACTTTTCTACAAGACCAAGAAAATAAAATGGAAACTCTGTCCTCATTAATACTAATAAATACCCTTGATATCAACTTCAAAATAAATAAGGAAGGATTACTAAATGAAGTACAAATAGGATCAAGCTAAAGAGGAAAAAAGTGAAGCTGCTTGCCAGTAAAGATCTCAGGTAGAGACAGGAAGATCAAAATCAACAACCACCTGTTTGGAACATTTATAACAGAGTGTATGGGGCCAGGTGCAAGAACTTTCTACTACCTTGTTTGAAAATACAAAGTTGCAGAGGAGACAAAGATAACTGAAGAAATATACAGGCATTCTTTGTAATTGCCATAGCAATGTAGAGAAGAAATCATGAATAGAAAAGTACAAGGACTGCCCCCATCTTTATCACCTAAAAATGAGACAAGGCTACACTATAAATGCACACACACCCGCATCCACCCACCCACACACACACACACACACACATTTTATCCTATAAAACTCTACTGAGAGCCAGGAAGATTTCCTGCTAGCCCAGACCACCTGTTGGCCCCTTCTCCATACTATTTATTTTGCAATATCGGGCCCTGGAACAACTTCAGTCATTAAAAAATTAGTAAAAATTAAATAAGAATAATAGCCAGCAATAGAGATAAATAAAATGACTTCAAGCATAATCATTTAAGAATTTTTGACAGGAATAAGATCAGAGAAACTGCAAAATTTATTAAATCAATATTTCTTTTAAAGCTAAAGTAATTAAAACTGTATGATAGTCACTCAAAGAGGGAGACAGAGAAACAGACTGAATCTAAGTTCAGTTCCACAAACATTTGAAAACAACTTGTGACAGAAGTGGCATTGTCAATATCTGAGATTAAGAGAAAAATGTTCAATAAGTTGTGTACAAACAATAGGAAAAAATGTAAACAAAATCCTGTATCATCTCTTACCCTAAAATTAATATCAGGTGAATTAGAGATTTACATGTAAGCATCAAGGTTACAAAAACTTTCAGAAAAAAAATCAACTATTTCTATGACTGGAGGGTAAGTAAGAAATGTTTCAAGTAAGACACAAAAAGCAAACTTAAAAAAAAAGATTGATACACAGTGCTTCATTAATTATGCTGCAATTATTACATTCATCAAAAACACCATAATGAGAGTGAATATACAACCCAAGCTATGAAAAGCTGTATCAACACAGTAACTGACAAAACATTAGTGAAGATATAAAGAATGCCTCCAGGTCAATATGAAAATTATAATTAACCCAGTTGAAAATTTGGGGGCAAATATAAGTATTGGCAATGCCAGCTACTTAAATGAAGGGAAAATAAATGTGAAAATAGACCACTGGAAGGCGTTTCACTGCATCAACAATTAGGAAAATGCTAATTTAAATGATAATTAGTCAACATTTTACTCTGACCACAGTAGCAAAAATTTTAAATCTGATAATATCAGTGCTGGCAGGGACATGGAACCCTGGGAACCGTCATGCATGGCTGATGGGAGTGTAAACAGACAAAAACACTTTGGAAAATGATTTCACATTCTCTCAAGCTATTCATATACAGAGTCAAGCAATCTCAAAGTCAAGCACATACCTCAGAGCCATGGATTCAAACGTTTCTCCTGACATATTTCCTAAATACTTTTTTGAAACTTTATAACATGTTGCCCATTTTTAAATGGATTGCCATTGTTAATCAGTTTCCAAAGGATGTAATTCCCAGTTTAATGTCAATATAACATTTTAAAATAAAACTGTTAAATCTCTCTTTTGAAATGTGTCTAAAGAGCAGAGAATACAGTCAAATAGAATTCTCCAATGATCAAACCCCCACAGGAAAACCAAATTGAACAACTAGCCATGCAAGAAAGTACCTTTATGAGAACCAAAAAATCAGGTGAGCAATCACAGTATCTGGTTTTAACATCATAATAAGGAAAGAGGCATTGAAGAGGGTAGGAAGGACAGCTTTGCATTGCCTACACCACCCTTCCCCCAACCCCAGGCAGCTCAGTATAGAGAGAGAATCCATGTTTCTGGGGAGGAAGAGAAAAGTGAGTGTGGGACTTTGCATTGTAACTCAATGCTACGTTGTCATAATGGAACACAATACAGGACAGAAGTCAACTGGTGCCCACAGAGGGAGAATTTATGCCAGCTCTGGGCCCGAGGGGAATCTTTTCCCAGCCTGTGGAGCCTGACTCCCAGCCCACCTTATCACTGGCTCACTAAAGTGGCCTGGGTCCCTGAATAAATTTGAGTGGCAATCAGGCAACAAGGACTACAGTCTTTGGGCAATCCTGGTGCTGCCTGGTCTCAGAGGCAGTAGACCGGGGATGCAGCCCTCTGTAACATCAGCTGCAGTGGCTGTGTGACTACCTGCGTTACCCATCCCCTGCCCCACCTTTAGGCAGTGCAGCACAGGGAGAAAATTATTCCAACTGGAAGGAGGAGAGGGAAGAATACAGAAGACTTTGTCTTGAAACTTGGGTACCAGTACAACCTCAGTAAAATAAAGCACCAGGTATATTCCCGAAGTCCCCAGCTCCAAGCCTTTGCTTCTGAACTCACTCTGGGTGACTCACTCCGGGTCAGAAGGGAATCTGCTGCCCTGGTGGGATGGACCCAGTCCTGGCAATATTCAGTACCCTCTGACTAAAGGCTACCAGGCAGTAGTGACTGTGGGCCTTAGTGATTCCCAGTACTGACTTGGTCTGGAAGCCCATGGGCTTCAGGTATCACCCAGTATGGGACCAGCTGTGATGGCCAGAGAAGTACCCACATTACCCCTTCCTTCCCTGATTCCAGGCAGCGCAGTACAGAGAGATGCCTTCTGATTTAAAAAGAGAGGAAAGAGAGTGAGAGATTTTGCCTGGTAACTGGTATCCCAGCAAATTCCCCATTATCTTCCCCCAAGTTAACCAAGGCTATGTATCTAGGAGTCTACAAATGTCACAATGTTCCTGGGCTTAGGGCTCTTCCCAGTGCTAAAATGGCTTCAGTGACCACAGGCCTAGATAACAGCACTCAATCCCCTCTGAATTCTTGGAGAGCCCACTCAAGAAGGATGAGTACAAAGAAGCCCAGACAGAGAAGATTGAAATAAGTACCTAAATCTTCAATGCCAGACATCAATGAATGTCCGCAAACATCAGAAACATTCAGGAAAACATGACTGCAACAAACAAACTTAATAAGATACCAGTGATCAATCTTGAGGTGACAGAAATATGTAACCTTTCAAACAGGGAATTTAAAATAGCTGTTTTGAGGAAGCTCAACAAACTTCAAGGTAACACAGAGAAGGAATTCAGAATTCTGTGAAGAAAATTTAAGAGATTGAAATAATTTAAAAAATCAAGCAAAAATTCTGGAGCTGAAAAATCAATATCATCTCACCCACATTAAAGTGGCTATTATCAAAAAGACAGAAAATAACAGATGCTCACAAGGATACCAAGAAAGCAGAACAGTTGTATACTGTTGGTGTGAATGTACAACAACTATGGAAAACAGTATGTAGGTTTCTCAAAAACCTAAAACTAGAATCACCATATGACCCAACAATCCCACTGCTAGGACTATGTGCAAAAGAAAACAAGTAGTATATTAAAGAGATATCTGCATTCCCATGTTTATTGCAGCACTATTCACAATAGCCAAGATATAGAAGCAACATAAGAGGCCATTAATGGATGTATGGATAAAGAAAATATATTACATATACACAATGAAATATTATTCAGCCATAAAAAGAATGAAATCCTGTCATTTGTACCAACATAAAGGGAACCAGAGGTCATTATGTTAAGTGAAATAAACCAAGTGCGGAAAGACAAATAATGCATGTTCTCACTCATATGTGGGAGCTAAAAAAAAATGAACTCATGATGACAAAGAGTAGAATGATGGTTACCAGAGGCTGGGAAAGGTAGTAGAGAGAAGGTTAACGGGTACAAAAATACAATTAGACAGAAGTAAGATATAGTGTTCGGTAGCACAATAGGGCAACTGTAGTTATCAATTATTGTATGTTTCCAAATAATGAAGAGTGGAACTGTAATTTTCTTAGCACAAAGAAATGAGAAATGCTTGAAGTGATGGATATCCCAGTTACCCTGACTTGATTACACATTGTAATGCTGTATCAAAATTTCACATGCACCCCATAAATATGCACAACTATTATGTATCCATTATAATTAAAAAATAAAACCTTTTAAAAATAAATGTATCTAAGCAATCTTCTTCAACAGTCAGAAATTTGGTATCTTTTTTCTTCTTGAACTCATATCCCTATTTCATTTCTCTTACATAATTCTGTCCAAATGGAATATATTTTATGCTTGAGAGTCTATCAGTAAAACTATTATGCCAATTTAGAAAGTGGAAAACTAGTAAAGACAAAGCATTAGTTAAAAAGAAATAAAAATTAAAAAATACAGGAGACATCCACTTCCAGCAATATGGAGTAGACATACTTTTCCTCATCCCTCTCACTAAGTACAACTAAGAATTCTGGATACTATATATCAAATGTAGTAGAATCTGAAGGTAGAAAAAAGAATGAAGACTGTCTAGGGACCACAGGGCCCAAGGAATGACATAGTGATGTGTTACTTGATTTGTTAGGATTTTTGTTTATTTATTTGTTTGTTCATTTTACCTCATATATTCCAGGCTTGAAGCTGAAGAAGCTGGTAAATTGAAATGTCAACAGATGCACATAAAACCCTAACAAAAGCCTCTCTAGCCGATAGAACAAGAAAGGGGTAGAGTAGGAAGGCAGAAAACTTCTGGAAAATAACTCTTCTGCTATATTCAATCTGGGGAGGAAAGAAAAAAAACCCAAAACCGGCTCCACCCAACCATGATAACAAAGGCCCAATAAGAAACCTTGACCACCTCTAATATAGCACCCCAAGCTCCTACCTACCAGAATTATTTCAGAGGAGGCCACATAGAAAACCACGTCTTTCATCTCTATCATCCAATAACAAGCCTACACCTTGCAGTGTCAGTAGAGACACAGGGGGAACTGGAACTCTTAAGCTCCCAATCCCACCAAGCAGTAATGAAGAGCTTTCCCGCACCATATGTCAGCAGAGCACACTGTTGTGAGGACCCCGTACCACTTCTTCTATCCAGCAGTAACAAAGGAGATCTTTCCCTGCTGAGGTGTTGTCACATAAATCCAGCTAAAACAGGTTTAAAGAACACATAGAGTCTCATAATACAAAACTGTCCAGATATCAGTTAAAAAATACTTGTCATACCATGAACCAAGAACTCAAACTGAATTTTAAAAAGGAATTTTAAAATGTCATTACCAAGGTGACAGATTTATTAGAATTACCTGACAAAGATTTTAAAGTTGCCATGATAAAAATGCTTCAACAATTACCAAAAAAAAGCTTGAAACAAATGAAGAAAAAGAAAACTTCAGCAAAAAAAATCAAATCTCAGCAAAAAAATGATATATAAAAAAATGGAAATTTTAGAACTAAAAAATATCACCTCAATAAAATGCTCAGTAGATAAGATCATCAGAAAAATGGAAGCAAAGGGGGAAAAATGTAAGTGAATTGAAAATAAAACAAAATACATTACACAATCTGAACATAGAGATACAATAAACTAGAAACATGAAATGAACAGAGCCTTAGGGATTTTAGGGAATATAACAAAAAACCTGACTCAGTTATCACCAGGGCCTGAGAAGGAGAGAGAAAAGGGGGTAGGACTATAAGTATACTAAAATAAAACTGGCTGGAAACTTTCCAAATTTGACACAAAAAACCCATAAAACTACAGATTCAAGAATCTGAAAACTTCATACAAGATAAGCCCAAAGAAATTAATCCCAAAACACATCAAAATTGAACTTTTGAAAACTAAACAAGGAAAAAAAAGCTCTTAAAGGCACTTAGGGAATGATATGGTTTAGATCTGTGACCCCACCCAATCTCATCTTGAATTGTAATCCCCATGTGTCAAGGGAGGGACCTGGTAGGAGGTGATTAGATTATGGGAGTGGTTTCCCCCATGCTGTTCTCATGATAGTGAGTTCTCATGAGATTTGACGGTTTAAAAGTGTTTGGCAGCTCCACACTCCCTGCCCACTACCTCACTTTCCCTCTCTCTCGCTGCCATGTGCTGCCATGTAAGACATGTCTTATTTCCCCTTCGCCTTCTACCATGATTGTAAGTTTCTTGAGGCCTTCCTAGACATGTGGAACTGTGAGTCAATTAAACCTCTTTCCTTTATAAATTACCCAGTCTCAGGAAGTTCTTTATAGCAGTGTGAAAACAGACTAATACAGAAAATTGGTATCGCTGGTGGGGCACTGTTATAAAGTTAACCTGAAAATGTGGAAGCTACTTTGGAACTGGGCAACAGGCAGAGGCTGGAACGGTTTGGAGGGCTCAGAAGAAGACAGGAAGGTGTGGGAAAGTTTGAAACTTCCTAGAGACTTGTTGACTGGTTTTGACCAAAATGCTGATAGTGATATGGACAGTGAAGTCCAGGCTGAGGTGGTCTCAGATGGAGATGAGGAATTTACCGGGAACTGGAGTAAAGATCACTCTTGCTATGCTTTAGCAAAGAGATTGGCAGCATTGTGCTCCTGCCCTGGGGATCTGTGGAATGTTGAACTTGAGAGAAATTATTTAGGGTATCTGGTAGAAGATATTTCTAAGCAGCAAAGCATTCAAGATGTGATTTGACTTTTTCTGAATGCAGTCATATGCATTCACAAAGAGATAATCTGAAATTGGAACTTATGTTTAAATGGGAAGCAGAGTGTAACATTTTGGAAAATTTACAGCCTGGCCATGCAGTAGAAAATAAAATCCCATTTTCTGGTAACAAATTCAAGCTGGCTGTAGAAATTTGCATAAATAATGAGGAGTTAATAGCCAAGACAGTGGGGAAAATGTCCCAGAGAAAGACAGATTTTCATAGCAGCCCCTCCTATCACAGGCCTGAAGGCCTAAAAGGGAAAAATGGTTTTGTGGGCCCAGCTGAGGGCCCTGCTGCACAGTACAGTCTCAGAAAGCGTCACCCTGTGTCCCAGCCGCTCCAGCTCCAGTTGTGGATAAAAGGGGCCAAGGTAAACCAGGCATGGTGACTCATGCCCATAATCCCAGCACTTTGGGAGGCCAAAGCAGGCAGATCACAAGGTCAGGAGTTCAAGACCAGCCTGGCCAAAAATGGTGAAACCCCATCTCTACTAAAAATACAAAAATTCGCTGGGCATGGTGGCACATATCTGTAATCCCAGCTACTCAGGAGGCTGAGGCAGGAAAATCACTTGAACCTGAGAGGCAGAAGTTGCAGAGAGCCAAGATTGCACCACTGCACTCCAGCCTGGGCAACAAAGCAAGACTCCATCTCAAAAAAGGAAAAAAAAAAAGGGGGGGTGGCAGGCACAAAAGTACAGCTTGGGCCATTGTTTCAGAGGGTGCAAGTCCCAAGCCTTGGTGGCTACCATGTCATGTTGGGCTTGCAGATGCACAGAAGCCAGGAGTGAGGATTAGGAACCTCCACCTAGATTTCAGAGGATGTATAGAAACACCTGGATATCCAAGCAGAAGTCTGCTGCAGGGGTAAAGCCCTAGTGGAGAACCTCTACTAGGGCAGTACAAAGGGGAAATGTGGGGTTGGAGTCCCAGTACAGAGTCCCCACTGGGGTACTGTCTAGTGGAGCTGTGAGAAGAAGGCCATCATCTTCCAGACTCCAGAGTGGTAGATACATTGACATTTTGCACCATGCACCTGGAAAAGCCACAGACACTGAATGCCAGTCCATGAAAGCAGCCACAGGGACTGTACCTGCAGAGTCACAGGGATGAGGTTGCCCAAGGCCTTGGTAGCCCAACTCTTGTGTCAGTGTGCCCTGGATGTGAGACATGGAGCCAAAGGTGTTTATTTCAGAGCTTTAAGATTTAATGACTGCCCCTCTGGGTTTCAGACTTGCATGGGGCCTGTAGCCCCTTTGTTTTGGCCAATTTTTTTTAATGGGATCATGTACCCAATGCCTGCACCCCCATTCTATATTGGAAGTAACTAACTTGTTTTTGATTTTACAAATCCTTCTTAGGCAAAAGGAACTTGCCTTGTCTCAGATGAAACTTTGGACATGGACTTTTGAGTTAATGCTGGAAAATGAGTTAAAATTTTGAGAGATGGTTGAGAAGGCATGATTGTGTTTTGAAATGTGAGAAGGACATGATATTTGGGAAGGGCCAGGGGTGGAATGATATGGTTTGGTTCTGTGTCCCCACCCAAATCTCATCTCAAATTGTAATTCCCACATGTCAAGGGAGGGACGTGGTGGGAGGTAATTGGATCATGAGAGCAGTTTCTCCCATGCTGTTCTCATGATAATGATTTAGTTCTCACAAGATCTGATAGTTTAAAAGTGTTTGACAGTTCCCCCCACCTCACTCTCCCTCTCTCCTGCTGCCATATAAGATGAACCTTGCTTCACTTTTGCTTTCTGCCATGATTGTAAGTTTCCTGAGGTCTTGGTCTTCCAAGCCATGTGAAACTGTGAATCAATTAAACCTCTTTCCTTTATAAATTACCCAGTCTCAGGTAATTCTTTATAGCAGTACATACAAGAAGAAATGACAATTTAATTATATGGTAAAAACAATTTGAATGTTGGTGGATTTACATGAGAAACCAGAGAGGCCAGAAGGAAGTAGCACAATATTTTTCAAGTGTCAAAAGAAAATAACTGTCAATTCAGAATCTTATACCCACAAAAATATCCTTTATCTATGAAGGAGAAATCTTTTAAAACATTTTCAGAAGAAAGAAAACTAAGATGACTTATTACTAGCAGACCTATCCTAAAAAAACGGCTAAATGAAGTTCTCTAAGGAAAAAGAAAATAATAAAAGAAGGAACTTTGGGATATTAGGAAGGAAAAAGGAACTCTGTAAGCTAAATTATTAATAAATACAATAGACTATTTTCTCCTCGAGTATTCTGACTTACGTTTAACAGTTAAGGCAAAAATTATAACACTTCTCATATTCTTCTAAATATGTAGAAAAATATTTAAAATAATTCTGTTTTGAATGTGGAGGGTAAAGGAATGTTAAGGATGATAAAGTTTTCATACTTTACTCAAACTAGTAACATTAACATGAGAAGACTGTGATAAGTTATGTATTTATAATATAATTTCTAAATTTCTAAAACCACCACCAAAAAAAGCTATATAAAAACACTATAGATAAATTGAAATGAACTTTAAAACTGTTCAAGTGACTCACCAGAAGGCATGGAAAATAAAATAAGAGGGAAAAAATCACAGAGTAGAAAACAGAAAAAAATAGTAAAATGGTATGTTTAAGTCTGTATTAGTCTGTTCTCATGCTGCTAATAAAGACATAGCCAAGACTCGGTAATTTATAAAGAAAAGAGTTTTAAATGATTCACAGTTCAGCATGGCTGTGGAGGCCTCAGGAAACTTACAATTATGACAGAAGGGGAAGCAAACACATCCTTCTTCGCATAGCAGCAGGAAGGAGACGAATGAGTGTCCAGCAAGGGGGAAGGCCTCTATAAAACCATCAGATCAGATCTCGTGAGAACTCACTATTATGAGAATAGGATGGGGGAATCACCCTCATGAGTCCAATTATTTCCACCTGGTCCCTCCCAGATCACATGAGGATTGTGGGAACTACAATTCAAGATGAGATTTGCTGGTGATATGGTTTGGCTCTGTGTCCCCACCCAAATCTCATCATGTAGCTCCCATAATTCCTACGTGTTGTGGGAGGGGCCTGGGGGGTTAGTGAATCATGAGGGTGCATCTTTCCCATGCTGTTTTCATGATAGTGACTAAGTATCATGAGATGTGATGGTTTTAAAAGCGGAGTTTCCCTGCACAACCTCTTTTCTCTTGTCTGCTGCCATGTGAGACATGCCTTTCATCTTCTACCATGATAGCGAGGCCTCCCCAGCCACATGGACCTGTGAGTCCAACAAACCTCTTTCTTTAATAAATTGCCCGGTATCAGGTATGTCTTTATCAGTAGTGTGAAAATGGACTAATACAGGCAGGGACACAGCCAGACCATATCAAAGCCTTAACCTATCATTAATTTTATTAACTGTAAATAGTCTAAATACACACATTAAAATAGATTAGCAGAGTGGGTTTTAAATATAACCTAGCCATATGCTATCTACAAAAACCTCACTTCAAATTAGTTCAACTATTGTGGAAAGCAGTGCGGCAATTCCTCGAAGAACTTAAAACAGACCTACCATTCAACACAACAATCCCACTACTGGGTATATACCCAAATGAATATAAATCATTCTACCATAAAGACACATGGACATGAATGTTCATTGAGGTACTATTCCCAATAACAAAGATATGGTATCAGCCTAAATGCCCATCAATAGTATACTGGATAAAGAAAATGTGGAACATATACACCATGGAATACTATGTAGCCATATAAAAGAATGAGACCATGTCCTTTGCAGAAACATGGAAAGAGCTGGAGGCCATTATCCTCAGCAAACTAATGCAGGAACAGAAAAACAAATGCTGCACATTCTCACTCATAAGTGGGAGCTAAATAATGAGAACACGTGGACAGAAAAAGGGGAACGGCAGACACTGGGGCTTACTTAAGGGTGGAAAGTAAGAGGAGAAAGAAGTTCAGGAAAAAAAAAACTGTCAGGTACTATGCTTAGTACCTGTGTGACCAAATAATCTGTACACCAAACCCCCAAATCACAAGTTTACCTATACAACAAACCTGCACGTGTTCTCCTGAACCTAAAATAAACATTAAAATATTTTTAAATAAATAAAATGTGGATAATTTTAATAAAAGATTTTTTAAAACTCACTATAAATAAAATTATATAGGTAGATTAAAAGGAATGGAAAATTATATACCATGCAAATATTTTAGTCAAATGAGAGTATGAATGACAATATTAATATCTAAAATTGACTTCAAAGAAAAAAAAGCAGGGACAAAGGGACACCATATAATGATACAGGAGTTAATTCTCCAGGAAGACATAGCAATCCTAAATGTGTATGCACCAAATAAAAGAAATGAAATATATGTGAATTAGTATAGCCATTATGGAAAATAGTGTGGAGGTTACTCAAAAAATAATAGAACTACCATACTATCCAACAGTCCCACGCCGAAGTATATATCCCAGGAAAATACTAGTTATTGTGTCAAACAGATATCTGCACTCTCATGCTCATTACAGCACTCTTTACAATAGCCAAGACACAGAATTAAACTAAATATCCATCAATGAATGGATGAAAAAATACAGTATAAATATACAAGGGAACACTAGCCTTTAAAAAGAAGGAAATCTTGTCATTTTCCACAACACTGATGAACCCAGAGGATATTATGTTCAATGAAAAAAGCCAGGCACAGAAAGACAAATACCACATAATCTCACTTATATGTGGAACCTAAAAATGGCAAACTCATAGTAGAGGGTAGATGGTGGTTACTAGGTACTGGGGAGGTAGGTAGGACTAGGAAGATATTGGTCAAAGGATACAAAGTTTCATTGACAGCAAGAATAACTTCAAGAGATCTAGTGTATAACATCATGACTATAGTTAATATACTGTACACTCAAAAATTGCTAAAAGAGTAGGTTTAAATGTTCTCACCACAAAAAACTGAGCTAATACACGTTAATTGCATTAGCTTGATTTGGCCATTCAACAATGTATACATATTTCAAAACACCATGTTGCATACCACAAATAGACACATTTTTTATTTTTCAAATAAAAGAATTTTTAAAATACATACGTGAAGCAAAAACTGTTAGAGCTAAAAAAAGAAACATACAAATCTACAATTATACTCAGAGACTTCAACACCCACTGTATTAGTCAGGGTTCTCCAGCAAGACAGAACATATAAGATACAAATATACATAGACATGTGAGACGAAATTTATTAGGGGAATCGGCCCATGCAGTTATGGAGGCTGACAAGTCCCATGGCAGGCCATGTGCAAGATGTGCAAGCTGGAGACCCTGGGATGCCAATAGCAGGGCTCGTTCCACGTCCTAAAGCCTCAGAACCAGGGAAGCTGATGGTGTAACTCTCAGTCTGAGGCCAAATGCCTGAGATCCTGGGGGCAAGGGGCTGGGTGAGGAGGAAAAGCTAGCTAAGTACCAGAGTCCAAACACCCAATAACATGAAGTTTTGATGTCCTAGGGCAGGAGGCACGTATCCCAACTCCAGGAGAGCGAGAAAAAATTCACCATTCCTCTGTGTTTGTTCTATTTGGGTCTCTAGCTGATTGGACAGTGCCTGCCCACATTGAGGGTAGTACTTCCTCCCTCAGCTCACTGACTCACATGCCAATCTCCTCTGGAAACACCGTCCCAGACACACCCAGAAATAATGCTTTACCAGTTCTCTGTTTCCTAATCCAATCAATTTTATGCCTAAAATTAACCATCACGACCATGTAGACAGAAAATCAAGAATATAAAATACTCAACAACACCATCAATCAACAAGATCTAATAGACATTATATAACACTCCACCCAACAACAACAGAATGCTAATTTTTTGCGGCCATCTGGGTAATTTATATAAAGATATACCATACCCTGGGTGTTGTTGTACATCTTATAATTTTCACTGAATGCCGTGCATATTGTTCAGACTAGTAGCAACTGAGGTAAATAGCATAGTACTTATGAGATAAATAGCACAGTATTTATGAGATAAATAGCACAGCATTTATGCCTGGAAATGTGCATGCCGCTTCTGCCAGGATATTAGTGTGAAAATTGGAGAGGTAAGTCAATCTAGCTAGGAGTTGAGCTAGGTTTAAGTTTTACTATTGCTATGATAACCTCCACTGTACTTCTAGCTTCAACTTCCTCTAGCATATGTTTGAGATTGGGGATGGACCAATATTTCCAGTGGGTTTTTGTTTTGTTTCATGTGTTTAATATTTACGCTATCTTCTCAACATTTAGTCTTCCCTGTGCATCTGCCCCACACAGGAGCTCTTTTTCTACTGTATTTTCGGTATACCAGTGGTAGTGCTTACTACCCAAAAAGTGGGGGAGGTTCAGTGTTTCTCTGTGATCTTGGTCATATAAAATTAAAACTACACCATCATTTGAGGTATTTGCAAAGCAATAATCAATATGTTCCCATTTTAAAAGCTAAGAAATTATATTTAAAGACATATAGAGGCCAGGCGCAGTGGCTCACACCTGTAATCCCAGCATTTCGGGAGGCCGAGGTGGGTGGATCGCTTAAGGTCGGGAGTTTGAGACCAGCTGACCAACACGGAGAAACCCCATCTCTACTAAAAATACAAAATTAGCCAGGTGTGGTGGCGCATGCCTGTAATGTCAGCTATTCAGGATGCTGAGCCAGGAGAATCACTTGAACCTGGGAGGTGGAGGTTGCAGTGAGCCGAGATGTGCCTGGCGCCATTGCACTCCAACCTGAGAAACAAGAGCAAAACTCCATCTCAAAATAAATAAATTTTAAAAAGGCATATAAATCAAATCACTAGCAGTTTAAATTTATAATTATGTACCAAATGGCAGAATTTTGGTTAGAAAAATAGCATGAATTAAAGGAAATTTTTAATTTATACTGATTGCTTGTTCACTAATCTATAAGTAATTTTATGATTCTCTGGACAATTTAATCAGTAACATATCAACCTTACTTTAGTTGTTTTAAGAAAAGTATATTTTATCACCAGTAACCAAAATTAAGCATTTGTATAAGGCTGTTGCACCGTTTCTGTTAAAGCCATCAAAACATTCCAGAGGGCTACAATTAGTAAATCTTCAAATTAGATATTCTACAAATTGAACATTCCCTGATTTCACCTCTTCTGAATCGATTTGTGAGCTGTATATTAGGCAAAGCGTCCATTTTGGAAAATTAAATATTGGGCAATTTACCTGCTTCCATTAAAGCTTCAAATATTAGAAACAATCTAAACATCCATCAATAGAGGCACATTAACTACATTATGATTAATCCATTTAACTCAAGTCTCAAAAAAAAATGATGCATTTTCAAATAAATGGACAGGAACAAATCTTTAGTAGATAAAGAAAAAAGCAAGTTACTGTCATTTGTATAATTCAGTGATCATAAAAGTATGATTCCCCAACCAGCATCCTCAGCTTCCCCTAGGACCTTGTTAGAAAGGTAAATTCTCAATTCTCAACCCCACTTACTAAACTGGAAACTCTGTGGTTGGGAGCCTAACAATTTGTGTTTTAACAGTCTTTCCAGGTAATTGTGAAGCATGCTAAAATTAGAGAAATACTGGTATAAAAAAGGAAAACATTGCAAACAAGCATGCCTACACACATACACATAGATGCATAGACTATCCTCATAAAGTACATACAAATCTGTAAGAGTTTTTCTTTCTGGCCATCAGAACAGAGGCACTTAGGAGCCCAGGATGGAAAAGAGATTTAATAATATATACTACTGCATCTGTGTATCATTTGAATTCATTTTCAGTGAACATCTTTGACAAAAAAGTAGATTTTTCCAAATAAAAACACCTTCAAGCTTAAAACTGAACTGTCCAAAGCTATTGTTCATGTAAATTTTTTTCATTAAATTTCCATGTTGAAATGAAGGAAAATTAGATTAAGGCAAATGGAAAAGAACATATTTTGAAATATTTTATGCCTCTTAGAGCAAACATTAGGTTTGAGAAAAGGCTACAAGTTATAGCTAAGATACGTATTTCAATGATAGTAACTTTAAACAAATAAAGTAACACATCATGATTTTAGTTCATTGTCATGCTATTACCTTTCTAAAGATATCTCCATATGATGTTTTTAGAAATGTCTACACAAGGTAGATTTTTGCAAAATGTATCAGAATGACTGTCTGTAGGCCACAACTTTAAATGAAATACAAGGTATCATATACATAATTCATCTCCTTCACATTATACTGAACTTGACAGTAATTTCATTCAAAACTTACAAAGATGAGCTTATATTAAGTCTCTGAAGGCAAAAGGTTTCTGTTATTATATTTTTTCATTCTATAAGTTTTTCTAAATTTGTATAAACTACCTCAAAACATTTTAAATATAGTTTATCAGCATACCTTTACACCTATTTCCGTTCCTAAAACATTCCAGAAATTCAACTATTTATTATCATTACAAAATGTATCAAGAATATCTCTGCATTTCAGTAAGATTTTCCTTCTGAAAAGGTAACATAATGTAGCCTTTGTTTTTTAGAGCACAAATTAGTTAAATTGTATCTGAAGAACTGGAAAAAAAATCCAAGTTCTTGTGATTATCAAAAATTATAGGTTCTAGTTATAAACATCCTATGGTGATTTCAAAAATATGTGCACATAGTTTTTAGTATTTCTGCCTTCAAGAGATGGAACACTATTCCTTTCCTCTTGAGTGTAACCTGGATCAAGTGACTCATGTCTAACAAAAAGAACATGGCATAAGTTACGTGATATCATTTCTGATTAAAAAGCTGTGGTTTTCAACTAATGTGCAAAAAAAAAAAAATTATCTAAGATCACTCACTGTTGAAGAATTCAACTTCCATGTTGTAAGAACACTCAGGCAGCCTACAGAGAGCTCCATGTGATGAGAAACTGAGGTTTCCAGCCAACAACTGGCAAATAACTGAAGCGTGACAACAACCAAGTGAGTGAACTTGAAAGTAGATCCTTACCTTCCCTGTCCCCAGTCAAGCTTTCAGATGACTGCAGCCCTGACCAATAGCTGACTGAAAACTCAAGAGAGACCCTAAGCCAGAACCATCCAACTAATGTGCTTTGAAATGCCTAACTCACAGGAAAGGTAAAATAATACATATTCATTATTTTAAGATGCTAGGTTTTCGGTAATTGGTTATGCAGTAATAAATAACTAAACAATATTGGCCGGGCTCAGTGGTTCACACCTGTAATCCCAGTACTTTGGGAGACCAAGATGGGTGGATCACTTGAACCCAGGAGTCTGAGACTAGCCTGGGCAACATGGGGAATCCCCATCTCTACCAAAAATACAAAAATTAGCCCCACTTGGTAGCATGTACCTGTAGTCCCAGCTACTCGGGGGGCTGAGGTGGGAAAATCACTTGAGCTCAGGAGGTGGAGGTTGCAGTGAGCTAAGATCGCACCACTGCACTCCTGTCTGGGTGACAGAGTGAGACTCCATCTCAAAAAAATCATAATAACAGGCAACCTACACAATGGGAGAAAATTTTTGCTATCTATCCTCTGACAAAGGGCTAATATCCACAATCTACAAAAAAACTTAAATAAATTTACAAGAAAAAATCAAACAACCCCATCAAAAAGTGGGTGAAGGAAATGAACAGACACTTCTCAAAAGAAGACATTTATGTGGCCAATAAACATGAAAAAAAGCTCATCATCACTGGCCATCAGAGAAATGCAAATCAAAACCACAATGAGATACCATCTCATACCTGTTAGAATGGCAATCATTAAAAAGTCAGGAAACAACAGTTGCTGGAGAGGATGTGGACAAATAGGAACACTTTTACACTGGTGGGAGGGTAAATTAGTTCAGCCATTGTGGAAGACAATGTGATGATTCCTCAAGGATCTAGAACCAGAAATACCATTTGACCCAGCAATGCCATTACTGGGTATACACCCAAAGGATTATAAATCATTCTACTATAAAGACACATGCATATGTATGTTTATTGTGGCACTATTCACAATAGCAAAGACATGGAACCAACCCAAATGCCCATCAATGATAGACTGGATAAAGAAAATGTGGCACATATACACCATGGACTACTATGCAGCCATAAAAAAAAGGATGAGTTCATGTCCTTTGCAGGGACATGGATGAAGCTAGAAACCATCATTCCCAGCAAACTAACACAGGAACAGAAAACTAAACACCATATGTTCTCACTCATAAGTGGGAATTGAACAATGAGAACACTTGGACACAGGGTGGGGAACATCACACAATGGGGCCTGTCAGGGGTTGGGGGGTTAGGGGAGGTATAGCATTAAGAGAAATACCTAATGCAGATGACGGGTTGATGAGTGCAGCAAACCTGCATGGCACTGTATACCTATGTAACAAAACTGCACATTTTGCACATGTACCCCAGAACTTAAAGTATAATAAAATAATAATAAAAATAACTAAACAATATCATTAGTAATATAGTTGACATGCATTTTGTATTTCCCCAATGTTGCTTGCTTTGTGAAATCAGTCCTTCCTCACTCTAAATAAGTCTGTTCAACCCATTACATTCCTGGTATAGCTGACTTTTACACTCTCCTTGGCAAGGAGGTCCAGAACCAGTCCACCAAATCAAAGTATGCCATACCCTTACCAGAGTTACTGCTTTAGAGTTGCATATGTAAGTTAAACTGGCCAGTCAGAATCCTCCCCAAGAAATGTCACCAGGGTTATCAGGAAAGATGCTCACCCTTCCTCTGAAATAAGCTTCTAAGTTTCACATAAGCCTAAAGCTGCCAAGTCATCTTTCCACTCTGTGGAGAGTAATGTTCTGAAAATAAAGCTAAACAGATACAAGAAAGTAAGCAAATATGAGATGGAAAAAGAATGTGTTTTCATTATGTTGATTAAACCTCTTAATTTTATTATCTACCTTGGACTTCCCACTTCGCTGAACTCTTTCAGGAAGAATTTTCAGCTAGTTCAGGAAGCTGAGTTGGTTTTTGTTTCTCAATGGGTCAACTGTATGAGTCCTAATAAATTTGACAATGTTTATGAATTAAAAATACACACAAGACTTTTGTTTCTGGCCATGATGGAGTAATAGAAATCATTTGTACCCTCTCTCATTATAAACAAACAAAAATGAACAAAAAGGATACAGAACAACCATTTTCAGAGATTGAACAACAGTCATCCCAAGACAGCAATCCCTGAGAAAAGGGAAACAAGGGAGGTGAGGTGTAAAGTTGCCCAAGCCTTCTGCCTGCAGAGTTTCCAGGTCTCAGGGCAGAATAGTGGGCACCAAAAAGATACTCGAAGGCCTTCTGAATTGAAGTGACAGGGTTGAGAATATAGAAAGTCCAAAGTAGCCAGAATTCATAGAGAGGAGTAATAGGAGAGTGCCACACTGAGACAGAGAATTCTGAAAATATGCAAGGGGTTTCCCTAGTTTCCAGGCTGAGTACTTTTTCGCACATGGATGTGAGGTAATTACCAGAGAGTGCTGAAGCAATTCCAGAGATCGTACTCACCTGGGAATAATTTATGCTCCCAACAGCAAGAGGACAGAAATCTCTCAATGCATGAGGGATCATATTATATACTCAGAAAAGTATTCTCTCAATAGTGGAACCAAATCAGCTCCAGACTAAAGGATAGTCTAGTGTTTCCAAAAGACAAATTAATCACAGAACAAATCTCAAAAAAATATGTAAAAGAATACAAAAATTCCGAACCAAACAACATAAAAGTCACAAAACCATCTTGCCAACACCAGTCAACATTTGAGTAGAGGACCTCATCAGAGCATTAAAGAAAGAAGAAAATAAATGGCACACATATTGGAAAATAAAAGAAATAAAATTATCTTTATTCACAGATGTCATAATCATCTTTGTGGAAAATCTTAACGGCTCTGGGAAAATCTACAACTAATAATAGAGTTGAGCAAGGTTTACAAAGTCAATATACAGAAATTAATTATATTTCTATGAAGTAGCAATACATCAGAAATTAAAATTTAAAACTATACCATTTACAATTCCATCAAAACTTTGAAGTATAATTACAAATAAATTTTGCAAAATATGTGTAAGATCTGTACACTGAAAATTATAAAACATTGCCAAAAGAAATGTTAAAGGTATAAAAATAAGATGAGACATACCATATTCATACATCAAATCATTATTGTAAAGATTCTGTTCTTTCTAAATTGAATCTCAATTTAATTGAATCTCAATCATAATTCTAGCAGGCTTTTGATAGAAATCTACCATCTGACTCAAATTTATATATTAATATAAATGCATAAGACATAGGAAAGCTGAAACAAATTTTAAAAGACAAAAGTTAGAGGACTTATAGTATATAATTTCAAGATATATTATAAAACTACATTAATCAAGAAAGTATAATATCGGCATAAAGACATACGACATAATGCAACCAAATAGTCCAGAAATAGATCCACACATATATGGCCAGTTGATTTCAATGGAAGTGCCAAAAGAATTCAAGGAAGAAATGATCATCTTTTTAATAAGTTAAGCTAGAACAATTGGATAACTTTATTTTTTAAAAAACTAAAAATAAATCAGACTAAAATATAGGAGCTAAAATTATTACATTTTTAGAAGAAATGATAGGAGAAAAATCTTAGTCACTTTGCATTTGAAAACAATGTTTTAAATAGTATACCAAAATATATTAAAGAAAATAACTAACAAATTAGTATCACATAACACTAAAGACTTTTGCTCTTTATAAAATACTATTAGGAAAATGACAGGGCCAACTACAGACTGAGGGACAATATTTGCAAAAACCTCTATCCAGTGAAGAACTTGTATATAGAATATGTAAGTTCTTACAGCTCAATAAGACAACAAACAACCATTAAAATATAAGCAAATGATTTGAACAAATACTTGATGAAAAAAGATACAGATATTTATCTACACATGAAAAAAATGCTCAACATCTTTAGTCATTAGAAAAAAAAAACACTAAAATCACAGTGAAATATCACTACCACCACCCACTAGAAGGCTAAAATGTTAAAAAGTGACCATAGCAAGTTTTGGCAAAAGATGTGGAAAACTGAGACTCTCATACATGTTTTGAGAAAGCAAAATGATTTGGCCACTTTGAAAACCTATGGACAGGTTCTTTAAAAGTTCAATATAAATCTACCATTTGATCCAGCCATTCTGCTCCTAAGTTTTTTTTAAAGTAAATGAAAACATATGTCCACTTGTGTATGAATGATCTTAGAATTTTATTTGCATTAGAAAAAACCCAGAAACAATCCAAAAGTCCACCTACAGGTAAATACATAGATTATATATATGCATACAATGAAATACTCTTCTGCAATAAAAAGAAATTAACTGTTGTTACAGACAGTATCTGTAAATGTCAAAATAATTTTTCTGAGCGGAAAAGGCAGACAAATTAGAGTATGTACTGTTTGACTCCATATATAAAACTCAAAAAAATGCAAACTATGCTGACAGAAACCAGATGTATTAGTCCATTTGCGTGACTATAAATGAATAATTGAGGTTGGGTAATTTATGAAGAAAAGCGGTTTAATTGGCTTGTGGTTCTGTGGGCTGTACAAGAAGCATGACACCAGTATCTGCTTCTGCTGAGGACCTCAGGAATCTTACAGTCATGGCAGAAGGCAAAGAGGAAACAGGTGCATCACATGGTAAAAGCAAGAGCAAGACAGCAAGCAGGGGAGGTGCCACACACTGTTAAACAACCAGATCTCATGTGAACTAACTGAATGAGAACTTGCTTATCACCAAGGGGATGGTGCTAAACTATTCATGAGGGATCTGACCCCGTGATCCAGTCACCTCCTACCAGGTCCCACCTCCAACAACAGGAATCAAATTTCAACATGAGATTTAGAGGAGACAAATATCTAAACAATATAAGCAAACCAGTGGTTGCATTCATAATAAAAGAGTGTTGGGAGAAAGGAAGAAATTACAAAGAAGCACAAGGAAAATTTGAGAGGATGACAGGTATATTCTCTTGGTTGCAGTAATAATTTCACAGGTGTCCAAATTCAACAAATTTTATACTTTCCAATAATGAACACTTTATGGTTTGTCAATTATCCCTCAATAAATTTATTAAAATGGGTTTTTTAAATTTCTGGCTGAGAATATAATGTTATGCCTACAATGCATAGTATAAATAGTTAATGATGGAATCTTAATGCAAGACTAAAACTATTCTTGACAAAGGGCAGGGAAAGATTGTGGAGTAGATCTCTCCGGTGGTCTTATCCCCACAGGAATATCAATTTTAACAACTATCCATTCACAAAAGTACCTTCACAGGAGCTAAGAGAACCTGAACACATGAGTGAGACTGTGAAGTCCCAGTGGACTGCAAAGATGAATAAAACCTCAGTTGGATGGTAAGGGAACCAGTTCTCTGTGACAATGACACCCTGCCCCCAAGCCATTATGGTATCTCATGTGGAACATCCCCCTGGACTCACAGTTTCTACACTGGAAAAGTGGGCTGGAGGCAGACATTTGGCTTCCTAACCAACCTCGGTCCCTCTGCAAGAGACTTGCTCTTACATTGGCCCATGGAGAGTGATACAAGTACCTATGGGCCTGATCCACCTTTAGTTATTTAGGGACAGTGAGAGGGACTGGGACTAGCAGCAGCCAGTGTGTGGAACTCATCTAGTGCAGTAGCTGCCTTCCAGAGCAGCTACTGCACCAGAAAGACTGTACCACGTGGCAGAAACAATGTTCCATGGGTCCTCTGAACTTAAGAGCCTGACTGGCTCTCCAACATGGCCCAGGGACCCTTTGTGAATCTCCCACAGGCACATCTATTCAGACATTGCATTAGCAGTGGACCCATCTTGAGAATTATACCTAACCTGGGCTTAGGGCACCCTGTAGTGCTAAAATGGAATACAACAGTATGCTCAGAATTTCTAAAAACCAAACTCTATTTCTAAAATAGAAATGTCAGAAACAAGCACAGGTGGTGAACACTTAGGAATAACTACCTAATTTGTAGATCTCTGTATGCATTCTTATTCATAGGAATAAATACCTAATTCATAAATATGAGGACAACGGTGCATATCTACAGGGAATAAGAATATCCTAGAAAAGCTGACCTCAACAAATGAACAAAAAGATTTGCCAGCAACTCCAGACATGCAGATGAATAACATGGCAGACAAAGAATTACAAATAGCTGTTTTAAGAAAACTCAGCAACCTTCAAGACAGGACAGAGAAATAACTCAAAAGTTTGACAGAGAAATTCAACAGAGAAATTGAAAAACTTTGTAAAAAGTCAACAGAAATCCTGGAGCTGAATAGTATAATAGATGAATTTTTAAATGCAATAAAGGGCATCAATAGCAGAAGTGCTCAAAACAGAAGAGACAGGCAGTGAGTTTGAAGACAAGCTATTCAAAAATACACTATCAAGGGAGAAAAAAAGAAAAAAGAAGGAGAAAGAACAAAAAGAACTGATGAGACCTATGAGATTTCATCAACAGAGAAAATTTACATAGCAACGGCATTAAAAAGCGACTAGAGAATAAAAAATGAGTAAAAAGCTTACTCAAAGAAATAATGAAAACTTTCCAAACTTTGAGAAAGGTACAAATATTCAGAGACAGAAAGATCAAAAATCATCAATCAGATTCAACCCAAATAAGACACCTCCAAATCATATTATAATCAAATTTCAAAGGTCAAAGACAAAGAGATAAGACTGAAAGCAGCAAGAGAAAATAATTAAATAACACATAAGAGAATTCCAATACATCTGGCAACAGACACCCTACAGACCAGGAGAGAGTGGGATAATATATTCAAAGTGCTGAAGGAAAAAGAAGCTGCCGACAAAATATACTGTATCAGCAAAGCAATCATTCAGAAATGAAGGAGAAATAAAGACATTTCCAAATAAACAAAAGCTGAGTGAATTAATTTTAACTAGGCCTGCTTTACAAGAAACACTAAAGGTCATTATTCAAAGTGAAAGAAAAGAATTCTAATGTGTAACATGAAAGCATCTAAAGGTATAAAATCCACAGGTAAAAGTAAGGGTTCAGAAAAATTCAGAATACACTAACACAGTAACTGTGGGACATAAACCACTTACACTGCTAAATAGGAAGGTCAACCAAAATAAAAGTAATAAGACCCACAACAATTAGTTAAGGGATAAGCTATTTAAAAAGATATAAATTGGCCAGGCGCTGTGCCTAATGCCTACAATCCTAGCACTTTGGAATTCCAAGGCAGGCAGATTGTGGGAGCTCAGGAGTTTCAGACCAACCTGGGCAACATGGTGAAACCCCATTTCTACCAAAAATATAAAAAATTAGCCAGGCGTGGTGGTGCACACCTATAGTTTCAGCTACTCAGGAGGCTGTGGTGGGAGGACCACTTGGGCTGGGAGGCAGAGGTTGCAGTGGGCCACGGTTGTGCCACTGCACTCCAGCCTGGGTGACAGAGTGAGACACTGTCTAAAATAATAATGGTAATTAATTAATTAATAATGTAAACTATGGCATCAAAATGCAAAATGTAGAGGAGTAATCAGGGTTAAAGATTAAAGTTTTTTTCCTATTTTTGTAGTCAAAATTAAGTTGTTACCAGTTCAGAATAACCTGTTATCCCTATAACATGTTATTTGTAAGCCTTGTGGGAACCACAAAGCAAAAACTTTTCATAGATACACTAAAAACAAAAAGCAGCAAATCAAACATACTGATAGAAAATGCCACTTAACCACAAAAGAAAACAGTAAGAGGAGAAAGGAACAAAGGTTCTATAAAACAATCAGAAAACAATTTACAATATGGCAGCACCAAGATCTTACCTATCAATAATTACCTTCAATATCAATAGATTAAATTCTCTTATTAAAAGACATAAAGTGGCTGAATAGATTTTTTTTAAAAACTACGTACTGTCTACAAGAGATTCACTTCACCCAAAGGACATGTATAGATGAAAAGTGAATGGATGGAAAATGATACAAAATATACTTTAAATCAAAAACTAAAGGCAAACTAAAAAAAAAAGACAAGGCCGTTACATAATGATAAAGGGGTCAGTATAAGAGAATATGACAATTGTAAATATATATGCACCTCACACTTAAATATATGAAGCAAATATTAATATATCTAAAGAGAGGAATAGACTCCAATATACTAACAGTAGGAAACTTCGACACCCCCCTTTAGCAATGAAGAGATTTTCCAGACATAAAGCCAACACCACAAAAAATTAGATTTAAACTTCACTCTAAAGCAAATGAACCTAACAGACATTTACAGAACATTCAATCCAACATCTGCAAAATTCACATTGTTCTCAAATGCGCATGAAAAATCCTCCAGAATGGATTACGTTAGGCCACAAAACAAGTCTTAATAAATTTTTAAAAGTGAAAATTATATCAAGTATCTGTTCTGACCATAGTGCAATAAAACCATGAATCAACAACAGGAGAAACTTTAGAAACTATACGAGTACATAGAAATTAAACCACATGCTCCTAAACAACAAATGGGTCAATAAAGATTTTAAAAGAGAAATTTTTAAAATTCTTGACAGAAATGAAAATGAAAACACAACATACTAAAATTTATGGGATACAGCTAAAGCAGTCTTTAGAGGGAACTTTATAGCAATAAACACTTATCTCAAAAAAGAAAGACCTGAAATAGACAACCTAATGATATATCTCAATAAACTAGAAAGATAAGAAGAAACTAAATCCAAAATTAGTAAAAGCACAGTAATAATAAAGATTACAGAATGAATAAATAAACAAAGACAAAAAATACAAAAGATCAATGAAATAAGGAATTGATTTAAAAAAAAATAAAGCTTATAAAACGTTAGTAAATCTAAGAAGAAAGGAAATGCCGGGCACAATAGCTCACACTGTAATCCCAGTACTTTGGGAGGCTCTGGCAGGCTGATTGCTTGAGTCCAGGAGTTTAAGGCCAGCCTGGGCAACATGGTGAAACCCCATCTCTACAAAAAATACAAAAATTAGCCAGGCAGGGCGGTGCATGCCTGTGCTCCCAGCTACTTGGGAGGCTGAAGTAGGAGGATCACCTGAGCCCAGGAGATCGAATCTGCAGTGAGCTGTGATTACATGCCACTGCACTCCAGCCTAGGTGACAGAATGAGACCCTGTATCAAAATAAAAACATAATAAATAAATAAAACAGAGACAGAGAAAGAAGATTCAAATAAATGAAAGAGACAAAAAAGTCATTACAACAGAAATATGCTATACACTATTATATGCCAACAAATTGCAAAACCTACAAGAAATTGATAAATTTCTGGACACACAAAACCTACCAAGACTGACTAAAGAAGAAATACAAAATCTGAAGAGATGACTAACAAGTAATGATATTGAAGCAGTAACAAGAAGTCTTCCAACAATGAAAAGTCCAAAACCTGATGGCTTCACTGCTGAATTCTATAAAACATTTAAGGAAGTATTAACACCAATATTTAACAAACTATTACAAAAAATTGAAAAGGAGGGAACTCTTCTAGACTCATTTTATGAGGCCAGAACTACTCTAATCCCAAAACCAGATAATGACACAACAAAGAAAAAGAAAAAAAAAGTCAATATTTCTGATGAACATAACAGCAAAAATCCTCAACGAAATACAAGGAATTAAAACCCAACAGCAAATTTAAAAGATGATCAAATGGGGTTCATCCTAGGGATACAATGATGGTTTAACATATGCAAATCAATAAATTTGATACATCACATCAACAAAATAAAAGATTAAAAATATATAATTATCTCAATAGATGCAGAAAATGCCTTTGGCAAAATTCAACAGCCTATCATGATAAAAACTCTCAGTAAGTGAGGTTTAGAAGAAACATACCTCAATATAACAAAGGCCATATATGATAAAACCCATAGCTAACATTATACTGAATGAGGGGAAGTTGAAAGCTCTTCCCCTAAGATCTAGGACAAGAAAAAGATGCCTACGTTCACCACTACTATTCAAAACAATACTAGAAGTTCTAGCCAGAGAAATTAGGAAAGAGAAAAAAATTAAAAAGCATCCAAATTGGAATGGAGAACTCAAATTGTCCCTGTTTACAGATGGATGATCTTACACATAGAAAACCTTAAAGATTGCATCAAAAAACTAAAAAAAAAAAACAAAAAAAATACAGTAAAGTTGCAGGATATAAGATCAACATATAAAAATAGTGCTTTTGTACATGAAGAGTAAAAATCTGAGAAAGAACTCAAAAAAACCAATTCCATTAGCTACAAAAATAAAATAAAATACCTAGGAATAAATTTAACCAAGGAAGTAAAAACTCTGTACAATGAAAACTATAAAACATCAATGAAAGAAGTTGAAGAGGATGCAAATAAATGAAAAAATATCCCATGTTCATGGATTGAAACAATATTGTTAAAATGTCCAGACTACCCAAAGTGATCTACAGATTCAATGCAATTCCATCAAAATTCTAATATCATTCTTCACAGAAATAGAAAAAAAAAATCCTAAAATTCATATGGAACTACAAGAAAGCCTGAATGGCCAAGCAATTTTGATCAAAAATAACAAAGCAGGAGGCATCACATTACCTGATTTCAAAATATGCTACAAAACTATAGTAGCCAAAACATCATGGTATTGGCATAAATATAGACGCATAGACCAATGGAACAGAATAGAGAGCACAGAAATAAATCTATGCACTTGCAGCCAACTGATTTTTGACAAAGGTGCCAAGAATACAAGATGGGTAAAAGACAGACTTTTCAATAAATGGTGCTGGGAAAACTGGATATCCATATGCAAAAAATAAGATAAAAGAAAAGGAAACTTGACCCTATTTCTCACCACACACAAAAATCAACTAAAAATGAATTAAAGACTTAAATATAAGAACAAAAACTATGAAATTACTAGAAGAAAACATAGGGGAAATGCTATATCAGATCAGTTTGGGTATTTTAAACAAGATCTTAAAAGCATAAGCAACAAAAGCAAAAATAAACAAATGGGACTATATCAAACTGAAAAACATCTGTACAGCAAGCAATAAATAAAGAGGTAACCTACAAAATAGAAGAAAATTCAACACCTGATCTTTGACAAACCTGAGAAAAACAAGCAATGGGGAAAGGATTCCCTATTTAATAAATGGTGCTGGGAAAACTGGCTAGCCATATGTAGAAAGCTGAAACTGGATCCCTTCCTTACACCTTCCTTACACAAAAATTAATTCAAGATGGATTAAAGACTTAAATGTTAGACCTAAAACCATAAAAACCCTAGAAGAAAACCTAGGCATTACCATTCAGGACATAGGCATGGGCAAGGGCTTCATGTCTAAAACACCAAAAGCAATGGCAACAAAAGCCAAAATTGACAAATGGGATCTAATTAAACTAAAGAGCTTCTGCACAGCAAAAGAAACTACCATCAGAGTGAACAGGCAACCTACAAAATGGCAGAAAGTTTTCGCAACCTACTCATCTGACAAAGGGCTAATATCCAGAATCTACAATGAACTCAAACAAATTTACAAGAAAAAACAAACAACCCCATCAAAAAGTGGGCAAAGGATATGAACAGACACTTCTCAAAAGAAGACATTTATGCAGCCAAAAGACACATGAAAAAATGCTCATCATCACTGGCCATCAGAGAAATGCAAATCAAAACCACAATGAGATACCATCTCACACCAGTTAGAATGGCAATCATTAAAAAGTCAGGAAACAACAGGTACTGGAAAGGATGTGGAGAAATAGGAATGCTTTTACACTGTTGGTGGAAGTCTAAATTAGTTCAACCATTATGGAAGACGGTGTGGCAATTCCTCAGGGATCTAGAACTAGAAATACCATTTGACCCAGCCATCCCATTACTGGGGATATACCCAAAGGACTATAAATCATGCTGCTATAAAGACACATGCACATGTATGTTTATTGTGGCACTATTCACAATAGCAAAGACTTGGAACCAACCCAAATGTCCAACAATGATAGACTGGATTAAGAAAATGTGGCACATATACACCATGGAATACTATGCAGCCATAAAAAAGGATGAGTTCATGTCCTTTGTAGGGACATGGATGAAATTGGAAATCATCATTCTCAGTAAACTATCACAAGGACAAAAAACCAAACACCGCATGTTCTCACTCATAGGTGGGAATTGAACAATGAGAACACATGGACACAGGAAGGGGAACATCACACTCTGGGGACTGCTGTGGGGTGGGGGGAGCAGGGAGGGATAGCATTAGGAGATTTACCTAATGCTAAATGATGAGTTAATGGGTGCAGCACACCAGCATGGCACATGTATACATATGTAACTAACCTGCACATTGTGCACGTGTACCCTAAAACTTAAAGTATAATAAAAAAAAAAAGAAAAGAAGGGAAAAAATTAGAAGTATTTTCAAATTACACATCTGACAAGGGATTAATATCCAGGATGTATAAGGTATTCAAACAATTCAGTTGCATATAATGTTAATAATAACCTTTTAAAATGGGCAAAATACATGAATAAATATTTCTCAAAGAAGACATACAAGTGATCAGCAAGTATATGAAAAAATGCTCAACATCACTAACCATCAGGGATCTGCAAATTAAAACCACAATGAGATATCACTTTATTCCAGTTAGAATGGCTATTACAAAAAAAAAAAAAAAAAAAAAAAAACCAGAAACTAACAAACACTGGTGAGAATACAGAGAAATGGCAACTCTTATACACTGCTGGTGGGAATGTAAATTAGTACAACCATTATGAAAAATAGTATGATGCTTCCTTGAAAAATTAAAAATAGATCTATAATACAATCTAGCAGTGTCTCTACTATTTATATATCCAAATGATTTAAAATAAGTATATAAAAAAAATCTGCACTTCCATGCAAGCCAAGACATGGAATCAACCTAAATGAACATCAGTGGAGGAATAGATAAAGAAAATATGTTTATATACACAATGGAATACTATCCTGCCATAAAACGGACAAAACCTTGTCCCTTGCAACAACATAGATATGTCCAAAGACAATTATTTTAAATGAAATGAGCCAGGCACAGAAAATCAATATTACATGATCACACTCATGTGAAATGCTTAAAAGTTGATCTTAAAGAAGCTGTAGAGTAGAATAGTAGTTAACGGAGTCTGAAAAAAATAGCAAGGAAGGGGAAATGGAAAGAGGTTGGCCAATGGATAGAATGATATTGTAAGATAGGAGGAATAAGTTCTGGTGTTCTGTTGCACAGTAAGGTGACTATAGCTAACAATAATGCATTGTATATTTTAAATATCTAGAAAATAAGATTTTGAATGTTCTAACAACAAAAAAGATAAATGTTTAAGGTGATGCATATCTAATATGTACACAGTAATTGTACGTATTTATGAGATAGAGCATGCTACTTCGCATACATGTATCAAAGGATCACACTGTTTCTCATAAATACATACAATTACTGCGTCCATTTTAAAAACAAAATATAACACTTCTCCCTACACATTTCAATCTGCAAGACACATTTTAATCATGTGAACATTTTAGATCATAATGATTAACGATCATATTTAAACCTAAAATGGCCAGTGCTGGGTGTAGTGACACACACCTGTAATCTCAGCACTTTGGAAGGCCAAGACAGGAGGATTGCTTGAGCACAGGAGTTTAAGACCAGCCTGGACAACATAGCAAGAACCTATCTCTCCAAAAATAAAAAATAAAAATTAGCTGGATGTGGTGGTGAATACTTGTAGTCTCAGGTACTCAGGAGGCTGAGGTGGAATGATCACCTGAGCTTAGGGGATCAAGGCTGCAGTAAGCTGTGATCGCATCACTGCCCTCTAGCCTGAGAGACTAAGCAAGACCCTGTCCCAAGAAAATAAGACAGCCTGACAGCTCTAAATTTTTTCTTAATGTTTGCATATTCCCATTGATCTTTGAACATTTGAGACGATAATGTGCTATTGGTAACTGCTTTTGTCAACTATAAAATTAGAAAATAAGTACTTGAAGTTATGAATATTTTTCTTAATCCTCAGACCTGATCATTTTTCCTTGGCATGTAACTATGTTGTGCTTTGTGCCTCTATATGTTTTCAGTTAATGTTCTTTCCTCTTTAAGAAAGCTAAAATAGATTACAATATATCTTTTCCCCATCATGAAGCCAGAAAAGCTTGGAAAACAAAAAAATTCAAATGAGAAAGTAAAAAAGATGATTATATTCCAGTATTCCCTGAATAAGGCAAGGCTAGGTATCTAAGAAGTAACAAATTCCCAGCTTACAGACACACATACACATACACAACAAGAGCGTGAGAGAGAGAGAGTGAGCGAGAGCACAAGCAAGCGCACAAGATAACTGATATGGTTTGGATTTGTGTCCCCCCCAAATCTCATGTCCAGTTGTAATCCCAGTGTTGGAGATGGGGCCTGGTGGGAGGTGATTGGATCATGGGGGTAGATTTTTCTCTTTGGTGTCATTCTCATGATAAGAGTTCTCACAAGATCTGGTTGTTTACAAGTGTGTGGCACCTCCCCACCACCCTGTCTTATTCTATCTCCAATAGGACATGCCAGCTTCCCCTTGGCCTTCTGCCATGATTGTAAGTTTCCTGAGGTCTCCCCAGAAGCAGAAGCCACTATGCTTCCTGTACAGCAGGTAGAACTGTGTGTCAATTAAACCTCTTTCCTTTATAAATTACCCAGTCTCAGTATTTCTTTATATCAATATGAGAATGGACTAATACAACAACTGTATCTTAGAAATAACCAAAAGGAAGAGGAAGCCCAGAATTGGTAAAGTAGGCAGGTGCTGTCTGCTTGGAAATAGGAGAATAGTGGAATAAATTAAAGGAAAATGAGACAGATTAGAGGAATAAAACAGTATGAAGTATGGATGAAGTTCAAATTAAGAGTAGAAACAGAAGAAAAGTGCAGAACTAAGCATAAGAATTTCACAAGCTTTTTTTTTAATCACTAATTCATCTTCATTGATATTTTGACATCATGACTTCTAGGACTTGAAGAAGTCTTTGACAGCAATGGATAATTAAGTTTTTAAATATCCAAATATTTTAAATCACTTTGTATAATTCTATGCAGAAAAATTCTGATATTGTATAATCCATGTCTTTTTTTTTTTTTTTTTTGAGACAGAGTCTCGCTCTGTCCCCCAGGCTGGAGCACAGTGGTACAATCTCGGCTCACTGCAAGCTCCACCTCCCAGGTTCACGCCATTCTCCTGCCTCAGCCTCCCGAGTAGCTGGGACTACAGGCGCCCGCCACCATGCCTGGCTAATTTTTTGTATTTTTAGTAGAAACGGGGTTTTACCATGTTAGCCAGGATGGTCTCGATCTCCTGACTGCCCACCTTGGCCTCCCAAAGTGCTGGGATTACAGGCGTGAGCCACTGTGCCCGGCCATAAGCTGTGTCTTATACACAGGTTTAAGCTTGTGCTTTGGTAAGTTTAAGAAGCTTAGTGACAGTGATGTATAACTACCTAACATGGGCCAACATAAGCCCATCTTACTCGTCCAACACCATCCTAAAGTGAGCAGGAGATGAAACAGATGACTCACTGAGGATTAGGCAGATCAGATGGCAAGAAGAGAACATGGGCTAACAAGAGCAATATTTTCTGATCTGAAAGAAAAATCACCTTATATATCTGTTCCCCCAGGTTTATGCTTTACTCATTGGAAAGAGCATTTAGTGTATCACTTTAAGCCTACTAACACACCCTAATCATTGCTATTCAGCTGAAACACAATTTGAAGGATAAGGAACAAGTTCTTGGCTTGGTAGGTCTAGTCTGTCTCGAGAAGAAAAGAATTGTTAGTGAATGCTCCTGCCCTTAACCCCAAAGTCCTACCACAAAAGTTTGGAGAGGCCCTTATTCTTCTCTGGTACCACAGGTCAACATGTGCGTCTTAATAAGCTGTGTTGTGTCTGCCCTTTATGGTTCTTTCTCTGAATCATCCTAATGCTGACATGGGTAAAGAAACTAAACTTTTTATAGGGGCGTAAATATGGCACCAAAATTGTGCCTTCCCACAGGGCAGCCTCATTTTATCCCCTTCTTGCAGTAGACCATAACAGAGGATAACTCCAACTCTGGAATTATAACTTACCAACTTAGAAACTTGGTATTCCCTAGCTGTGGCTTTAATACGGTATTTCCTTAATACTACGAGGTAAACAACCAATGCCTAGATTTACATTGCGTCCCTCTCCCAGCCTCCAATACGTGTACACATATACAAACATACTAATATATTTTAAAATCTCTAAAACTTATGAATTAAACATTTTTTAAAAGCCCTTTACTCGAATGTGAATAGTCAATTTGTTGCTCATTTTAGAAATTATACCTAACATTTACTGAATACCACATGTGAGCCAGGCACAGTTCCTAATGTTTCACCTGCATTATCTCATTTAATCCTTATGAAAACCCTCCAAGAGGGAGGTATTATAATCATCCCCCACTTTACAGAGGTGAAAATGAGGCACCAAGAAGTGAAATAGCCTGCTCAGAATCAGACAAGGTAAAAAATACTACAGCCTGTGTTGAAATCTTGGCAATCTGACTCCAGAACCCAATCCTAATCACCAGGTAACATCCTCTGAAGAAACAAGTGAGAATGACTAACATATTCAAAAACCACAAACACTAAGTATTCTTGATCCATGTTAGTTGCTTTGACTACAAAACATGAGGGTAAAATTGAATGTTCCAGGATTATTTTGTCAAATCAAATGAATCAGTGAAAAAGTGAATGTCCCTCACCATGGCAAGCACTCCAGCTTCCCCAAGGAATGTGTTCTGTCTTGGCTTTGGGAAATCAGGCATCACATTGACGGTGGCAGGCCAACTCTCAAGCAACTGAGCTATCTGAAGGCTTTTGCCGTGACCATGGTAACCCTCACGGTCCAGCAGCGACACACCTGCCTACGATCAAGACAAGAACATTTTCAGCCAACTAAGGAGCTATATATCTCTGCAAATAGTGATTTCAGCAAAATGGTTCATCTCCAAGTTGTAACCCAGCTTTCCTGGTGGGAACATGTAAGCCATTTTATGGCTATTCTTCAGGAATAAAAGAACAGAGAAAGAAAAGGACAGAAAGAAACACTTCCAAATGACTCAAATGGGATTTAATTTTATTTCTCTAAGACTCTTTCAAATAAAGCTAAAACTGAGAGTACATGTTTTTGTTTCTTAGTTTATCCAATTTATTTTTTTAGCAGTTCAAGAAATTTTTATTAAATCATTGGCAAATTAAAGTATGTCGTCATTAAATTTTTTTAAATGCCTTCACAACTCCCAGGGCAATGACTTTCTCATTTGAATGAACGTGAGAAACCCCCAAATAGTTATTTACAAAGCAGATTGCAGGGTCCCTCTTTTTTGAAGATTATGATTCTTTAAGTGTAAATGACAGCCTACATAGTACCCAATTTGGGATTTGGATTTACTTTCTTATGACATTTAAAATGTTAATGACCTTTTTCTCTTTTTAAGTTATTAATATTCTTAATCTCCCTCAATGTTGACCTAGTTTCCTATTTCCATAAAGTGTAAGATGCATATATACGTTGGCACACACATTAATAGGTAATTGCTCAAAAGCCAAAGATGCAATTACCATACCTCCATGTTTTCCTGCTTCAAAGAGATGCTTTCTATACACCATGCTTTCCTTTTGGACACTTGCATGGCATTTATAATTAAGTAAAGAGTTCGAATTGGTCCATGAGGCTGTGTGGAGAGCCTGTCCAGCAGCTGAAGCAGAGTTGCCATGTTTCAGAAGACAGAGAATGGTGGAGACCCGGATACAAGTGGGATAATAGAGCCTGAAATCTTGGAGTATTTTTCACAAGGAAGAGAGGGAAGGGAGAGAACTAGTGAAGGCATCCACTTTTGCTTGAGGGAGCCCGTCACAACAGGACAGTATAGCATACAGGTGAAGAACATGGCCTCTGGTGTCTGATGTCACTACTCAGTGTGTGACCTGACCTCACTATGCTTTAATTTTCTCTTGTGACAAAGGGATAGTCAAAGGGCCTATCTAACAGGGCTATTGTGAGGATAAAATGCACTGGCACATGAAAAGTAGTAAGTGGCATACCTGGAACTATGGAAGTGATAGTTATTGTGACTACTGCCATTAAAGAGAAGGAATGGGAGGATTTCAAACACCAAAGTTTTGGCTGAACAAAGTTAGAAATTATATCATTCACCTTTCAGCTGCACGCTTAACAAACCTCTCATTGTTCACAAAGAATCTGTCCTTGACCAAGTTTTAAACAGGCTCCTCATTCTGAGCCTTTTTTCTTTTTTTTTTTTTTTTCCTGAGACAGAGTCTCACTCTGTCACCCAGTCTGGAGGGCAGTGGTGCAATCTCAGCTCACTGCAACTTCCATCTCCCGGGTTCAAGCGATTCTCCTGCCTCAGCCTCCTGAGTAGCTGGGATTACAGGCACACACCATCATGCCCAGCTAATTTCTGTATTTTTAGTAGAGACGGGTTTTGCCATGTTGCCCAGGCTGGTCCCGAACTCCTGACCTCAAGTGATCCACCTGCCTCGGCCCCCCAAAGTGCTGGGATTACAGGCATGAGCGACTGTGCCAGGCCTGTGAGCCCTTTTCTTGACTAAAACTTGTCCTTGGTTTGTTAAGCGTAGTTTTAACAAAGAATTCAGTTATCCTAGTTTTAGCAAGAATCCTCCTAAAGCCAGTTTAGCAAAAATATCTCTAACCCTTGATATCCAATAAAGTTTCTGATTCCCTACCCTTTGTAACTAAGCTCCTCCTAGTAATTTCCATTTAATGACTCCCTCACTCTGTCCATTTGCTATAAATCCCCAGGTGTCCTTGTATTCAGAGTTAAATTCAATTTCTCCTGCATTGCAATAGTCTTGACCCCTACTTAAATAGTCTTGAAAGAAGTCCTTTTCTTCTGTTTAACTCTGTCTGGTGTAAGTTTTCTTTTACATTTGCCAGAGTAAAACCAAAACTCTATTTGGAAAGTATCTGACTGGCATAAAAGGGAAGAGAAAGAGAGACAAAAGGCACCTCTCAACCTCTCCTTGTCATCCCAAGTCTCTCCCACCCTGGTCACTGGCGCCTGGTCAAATAGTTTCAAATATAAATGAAAGAAGTCATTGAAATTTACACACAGTAAAGTATAATTCATCAACCATCACACTGAAAGTTCTTAAAACTGAGAAAGCATGGGAAAAGGGGCAGGAATTGGGACACTAGACCCGTCAAAGTAGAGGAGAGAGTCTGTTATGAGAAAAATGGGGACCAGCAGAGAGGCTGAAACACAAATAGCCCTTTACAATGTTGTCAAGGGTGATCCATATCGTAGAAATATCTTTATTGTGCATACTTTATCAGGAACGTTGTTCATTTTACATATACCCCTCTTTTATAGGAATACACAACAAAATCACTGAAGTGGTAAAAATAACCTTTCAATGTCATCTAATAAATGATACGAACTTGGTTCAGATTGCTCACTCATAAATATTTATAACTTTGTCATTAATAACTTCCTTCTTTCTCTTTTCACCTCTTTGGCCTCTCATCTTTCCCAAGCATAATGAATAGCATTTATTTTATCTTTACTTTTAACTCTGGACACAGTACCTTTCTAGTAAAAGATGTCTCTCTCCTGAGATTACAGGCCTTTGGGAGGCAGAAGTGGGCGGATCACGAGGTCAGCCTGACCAACATGGTGAAACCCCATCTCTACCAAAAATACAAAAATTAGCTGGGCATGGTGTCACATGCCTGTAATCCCAGCTACTCATGAGGCCGAGGCAGGAGAGTTGCTTGAACCCAGGAGGCAGAGGTTGCAGTGAGCCAAGATCACACCACTGCACTCCAGCCTGGGCAACAGAGCGAGACATCGTCTCGAGAAAAAAAAAAAAGAGATTACAGGCTTATTACCATTTTCACATATTTAAACACATTGTCTTATTTCATTTTCTGTTGTCATAACACAGTGACAGTGCCTGAGACTGGGTAATTTTCTCTCTGCCTGATCATCTTGAAGCTGAGACACTGGTCTTTTCCCGCCCTTGGACACGGACTCAGACTGGAACTACACTATCAGCCCTCCTGGTTTTCAGAACTTCAGATTCTGACTAAAACTACACCATCAGCTCTTCTGGGTCCCCAGTTCACCCCCCCCTTCAGCTCCCAGACTTCTGAGCCTTCATAATCAAGTGAGCCAATGCCTTATATTATAGTAAGTCCCTTTCCCAATCCCACCTCCCTATCTTAATCACTTGGTCTATTCTTACCCTCCCTCTTCTCTGGCTGTTCTCTCCACTCCTTTCTGCCACACATATCCTCTATTATATGAAATACAATTACTCAAACTGTAGTGTGCATAAAAAATATTTGGGGTAGGAAAGACCTTGTTTAAAATGTAGATTCCTGGGCTCCATATCTAAGTTGTGCCTTAATGTGGTGAATCTAAATGCACTAAAATCTGTGATTACACTTTGAAACATCGTGTTCTGCTCTAAAAGGTACACACTGCAGTCATCTCTCGAGCAACAATACCCCTGCCTCTAAGAGACAAGTTTAAAATCATCTATTTTTCTGAGCATGCCTTTTAGTTTCCCTATATGCCCTAAGCATCTTATCAATGTAAAATTATAGCTAAAAAATTTTTCCCAAAATTCACATTTAGAAAAAAGAATTCACCTTATAATCAAATATGAAGGGCTCTCTAAATTTCTTTATTTTGAGCGATAAAGTACTGTTTGAGGAAGATATATTAGCCAGAAACGACCCCAATCAATGCTAGTTTATAATTCTTACCAAATCATCTGACATAAAAAGAGGAAGAAATTCTTCTTTTTGATAAAAAGAAAAATTTCACAGATTTAATAATTATTCTTTGAGTATAAATTCACAGTAAGAATTATTGGATGCTGTTATACACTAACTTTTTAAAGATTTCTGGCTAAGCATGGTGGCTTGGAGAGCACATCACTCACACCTATAATCTCAGCACTTTGGGAGGCCGAGGCAGGCAAATTTACTTGAAGCCAGGATTTTGAGACCAGGCTGGCCAACATGGCAAAACCCCATCTCTACTAAAAATACAAAAATTAGTTGGGTGTGGTGACTCATGCCTGTAATCCCAGCTACTAAGAAGGCTGAGGCACGAGAATCACTTGGAACCCAAGAGGAGGAGGTTGCAGTGCACCAAGATCATGCCACCTTGAGTGATAGAGCCAGACTCTGTCTCAAAATAATAAAAAAAGATTTCTTTAGAAAGTAATACATAAAATAATTTACATTTTAGAAATCACCTACACTCAACAGAGTAGAACAAAAAAATCTATCCTAATACTCTGTGAGTAGTAGTGGTGGCTTGGGATACAATTTTTTATGACAGCACTGATAGATATGGTTTGGCTGTGTCCCCACCCAAATCTCATCTTGAATTGTAGCTCCCATAATTCCCACATGCTGTGGGAGGGATCCGGTTGGAGATAACTGAATCATGGGGGTGGTTTCCCCCATACTGTTCTTGTGGTAGTGAATAAGTCTCATGAGATCTGATGATTTTATAGGAGTTTCCTCTTTTGTTTGGCTGTCATCTTCTCTTACTGCCACCATGTAAGACATGCCTTTTGCCTTCTGCCATGATTGTGGGGCCTCCCCAGCCATGTGGAGCTATGAGTCCATTAAACCTCTTTTTCTTTATAACTTACCCAGTCTCAGGTACGTCTTTATCAGCAGTGTGAAAACAGACTAATACAAGTGCCAAACACAAAAACACAGTCTTGTTTCTTAACTTGGAATTCAAGATGTTGGGCTCTGGAAAACTGTTTTAAATGATTCAAAAGTGCATCTATTGATAATAAAGACAGATATTAAAGATGAGGGGAAATGTCTCACTAACTTTTTTGCATAAAAGGCAAGTGGAAAAAAGTGTTATTTCTGAATTAATGCCATATTTGATTTTAAGAACAAATAGATGATATATATGGAATGTTTGCTATGGGCCAGCCAAACCTTCTTCCTAACACCTCAATTCAACACCCAATTAATTTTGGAGAGAGCACTAAATGTCCCCAATACACAGATGAGGAAATGGAAGTACTGAGAGGCTAGTTATTTACCAAAGCCGTTCCACAGGATGAGGCAGAGCTAGGATTTGAACTCAGACATACGCATTTAGAGTGTACGGGACCACAAGGCTTTTATTGCTTAGCTAAATGTGTTTTTCTAATCCATTCATGCAGAGAGATCCTCTAATTCCCACAAAGGTGTTATGTAAATGATCAGTCTTGAGAGCCCCCCCACACACACAAACCCCTATAATCATAATTAATTAATAAGTAGGGTATAGTGTACACAGACTTTGGTCTTAGATTACCTGGATTCTAATCCTGACCCTATTTCTTAAGTGAGTAACTAATGCTGGGAAAGTTACTTAACCTGTCAATGTCCTTATTAGGAAACTGGGGATAGTGATAGTACTTTCTGGAGAGATTTGGTGAAAGTATTTAGGGAATTTAAATGTGTCAAACACTTGTTAGGCACTATGTAAGTATAAACAAATACGCTTATTTAGTCTAAGTAAAAACAGCTTTCAAATAGTCCAGAATAACATTATCTTTATTCCTACTATCCTTTTACAAGTCAAAAATTCAGGGAAAATGTGATTTACCATCGTTCTCTCATTTTCCAACCTACGTGATGCACTTCCTTTCTAAAACAAAATTTCCTCCATTAGTTTTCTCTAACAGGCATTTGTCCTTGAAATACCTTTGTACCCATTGACTTCAAGGAAGTCTTGCCCTCTAGCATAGGTAATTAATTTTTCCTTTAAAAGAGATTTGTTATAAAAATTTACTTCAGTTTGATTTTTTCAATTTACTGCTTAAAAAAATAAGGGACTAACTCTACAAGATTTCTTTTCAAATACCAAAATTAATTTTTATATAAAGAAAATAATACTAACAACATTACCCCTTAAACACACAGACACACATACACATATGCTCAAATCCTTCATTTGAAAGTTAACATTCCTACCTGCCCAAACTCCAGTATTTTGAATACCAATCTTTTTTTGTTCTTTGTTTTTTTCAGTCTAACTTAAATAAATATTTTAGTACTATCTATTCTGGGAAAACGAATTTTATTACAACCTCCTACTTCTCTTTTTTTCTTAATCAAATTCTCAAATGATGTGTATGTTTCTGATCATGTTCTTAGCTACACAACCCCCCTTTAAAATTTCCTCTGTCACTCTTCTACATAATGTTCTTTTAAGAATTTACTTTTAGCAAAACCCAAACTCTCTTCTTCATTTTTATTTCTGTTGTTTACTTGGGACCCTTCTATCTTCTTTCCTGACAGTGCTTAGTCCTTTTCTTCAACCCTTAACAAAGTTTCTAACTTAGCCCCTGATCATCTCTCATCTGATCTTCTGATCTTCCTGATTCTGTACAGAAATAACACTTTATCAGAGCTTTAAACATCACCACTATGTTGACTGACTCTCAAGTCCAAGTATTATCAAAGCTCCAGAGCCATTTCATCACTTGAATGTCAATCACCATCTTAAATCCCAAATGTTCAAACTCAACAAGTTCCCTCACTAAAAGAGTATCCCTTCATTTTCTCCTATTTCCATTACTACCCACATTTTCCTAGTCTCCAAATCTTCAAACCTATAAAAACTATCATCGTCATCAAAGCAAAAATCACACTGGATAAAATAAAGAAGTAAAGACGACTTTATTGGAGGCTATTGCAATGGGAAACAGAGGCCTGAACTCAAATCTGCTGAAGCAAGGGGTGAGAGGGTTATTAAGTACTGGGGTGATCTAGTAGAAAAGTACTGGAGGATGTTAGGAGGAAATCATAGGCTATCTGGGTTTACTGATTGGCTTTATCTAAATAAGAATAAGCTTCTCATATCTTTATAAGAGGAGGTAGTTATGCAAATTGGAGCAAGGCATCTACCAACCCAAGAAACTAGGAGACAGGGGCACTATCTTCAATGGTGACTACATTTCAAAAAGTCCTTGAGAAACTATTTCTGGGTTGTAAAAATGGGGAAGAAAAGCTATTAAAAATACTCACATCGAAAACTGATCTTCATCACACCCCTAATTAGATGTGGTAAGAGGTAAAGGATAGAAGGTAGGAATTAAATGAGTGGGAGTTTAGATGTATTCTAATGTGTTTGACAGACTGAGGATTATCAAGGTAAAATGAGCTCTGAAAGGGAAAATGATGTTTGTTTCTTAAGGAAAAGTAATAATCAAGAATAAGCAACAGGACCTGAGTTCAATATGTGCGACCACTCTCTTGGTACAACAGCTCTTGAGGGGCCCTAAAGCTATATCAGAGCAAGACTTTCTCTAAGAACTGGTTATGAAAGGCAGTAGGTGTTCTCTACTTGCCAGAGGGAGAAGAATGGCAGGGGTTGATTGTCCAGAGGCAGGAAGCAGCAGTGTCCGCTGTAGTCCACAGTGAATAAGAGTCAGTGGCCTAGGGGAAGTGGGTGGCTGCATAAAAATATTGGCCCGACCAATATTTTAAAAAGATATTCCTTTAGGTATGTTTTCATATTTTTTAATTTGGCACTGTTTTCATCTTTTCAAAGTGGAAGAGAATTACCTTGACTTAAACCTAAAAAAATAGAAAGATTTTTGGCTACCAATAGATGAGGCTGTTAAATTTTAGTGTTATTCCTTTATTTGTTGACTTCATTTGCTGGTAGTTGCTACCTCTGTGCACCTCCATTTACACACTGTAAGAAACAGCATATGATAATACACATGGCACTTACCTGGGTGTGATGTCATATTTAAATAGCTCTGTTTATTACTGGCACCCAAAAAATGGCCCAGAATGCTTGGAAACTGTTGAGAAAATAAGACAATCTTTACCATAACCCATATAACCAGAGCATAAGGAGTCAGAGAAAAAAGAGAAAGGAGACAGCTTTGGAAGTTCAAACTTCTGCCACAAGCAAAGGGTGCATGATTCTCTGAAAACCAATTTCAGAGAAGAGGAAACAGGACCAGAACAAGTACACTGCCCTGACAAATGACAAGCGCACCACAGAGAAAACCATGTGAGTCTAAACAGAGCAGCATTTGTTCTGTCTTAAATCCTGTCCAAAGCCCCGAGGTAGCTTATCACAAAGATCCCAGAGAGCATTTTACTAGAGTTTGCATAAATGGAACTATTTGGCCTTCAATAAACAAAATGCAAATATTTCTTTAACCCCACCTGTTATGATCCACCAAACCTTCAACTCTGGCCCAGGTAATCCTCTGCTGTAAACCTGTCCCATGCATTCCTACCTCCATCTCTTTGTTTAGGATTTTTCACTGGCCTATCTCATCCAAATCTCACTTTTTTTTTTTTTTTTTTTTGACAGAGTCTTGCTCTGTTGCCCAGGCTGCAGTGCAGTGGCAGGGTCTCGGCTCACTACAACCTCCACCTCCTGGGTCGAAGCAATTCTCGTGCCTCAGCCTCCCAAGTTGCTGGGATTACAGGTGCCTGCCACCACACTCGGCCAATTTTTGTCTTTTTAGTAGAGACAGAGTTTCACCATATTGACCAAGCTGTTCTCAAACTCCTGACCTGAGGTGATCTGCCCACCTTGGCCTCCCAAAGTGCTGAAATTACAGGCATGAGCCACTGCACGTGGCTCATTTTCAAGGCTCTGTTTATATATCACTCTATGTAAAGCCTTCCTCTATTACTGAGCCTGAAAAGCTTTCTTCCTCCCCTAAACTCCTAGAAAATTTTGTGTTAGTAATCTTGTGAAAGTGCCTTTCTTTTTATTATTATTATTATTATACTTCAAGTTTTAGGGTACATGTGCACAATGTGCAGCTTAGTTACATATGTATACATGTGCCATGCTGGTGTGCTGCACCCATTAACTCGTCATTTAGCATTAGGTACATCTCCTAATGCTATCCCTCCCCCCTGCCCCCACCCCACAACAGTCCCCGAAGTGTGATGTTTCCCTTCCTGTGTCCATGTGTTCTCATTGTTCAGTTCCCACCTATGAGTGAGAACATGTGGCGTTTGGTTTTTTGTCCTTGTGATAGTTTACTGAGAATGATGATTTCCAATTTCATCCATGTCCCTACAAAGGACATGAACTCATCCTTTTTTATGGCTGCATAGTATTCCATGGTGTATATGTGCCACATTTTCTTAATCCAGTCTATCATTGTTGGACATTTGGGTTGGTTCCAAGTCTTTGCTATTGTGAATAGTGCCACAATAAACATACGTGTGCATGTGTCTTTATAGCAGCATGATTTACAGTCCTTTGGGTATATCCCCAATAATGGGATGGCTGGGTCAAATGGTATTTCTAGTTCTAGATCCCTGAGGAATTGCCACACTGACTTCCACAAGGGTTGAACTAGTTTACAGTCCCAACAACAGTGTAAAAGTGTTCCTATTTCTCCACACCCTCTCCAGCACCTGTTGTTTCCTGACTTTTTAATGATTGCCATTCTAACTGGTGTGAGATGGTATCTCATTGTGGTTTTGATTTGCATTTCTCTGATGGCCAGTGATGATGAGCATTTTTTCATGTGTCTTTTGGCTGCATAAATGTCTTCTTTTGAGAAGTGTCTGTTCATATCCTTCGCCCACTTTTTGATGGGGTTGTTTGTTTTTTTCTTGTAAATTTGTTTGAGTTCATTGTAGATTCTGGGCAAAAATCACAAGCATTCTTATACACCAATAACAGACAAACAGAGAGCCAAATCATGAGTGAAACCCCATTCACAATTGCTTCAAAGAGAATAAAATACTTAGGAATCCAACTTACAAGGGACGTTAAGGACCTCTTCAAGGAGAACGACAAACCACTGCTCGATGAAATAAAAGAGGATACAAACAAATGGAAGAACATTCCATGCTCATGGGTAGGAAGAATCAATATCATGAAAATGGCCATACTTCCCAAGGTAATTTATAGATTCAATGCCATCCCCATCAAGCTACCAATGACTTTCTTTACAGAATTGGAAAAAACTACTTTAAATTTCACATGGAACCAAAAAAGAGCCCGTATTGCCAAGTCAATCCTAAGCCAAAAGAACAAAGCTGGAGGCATCACGCTACCTGACTTCAAACTATACTACAAGGCTACAGTAACCAAAACAGCATGGTACTGGTACCAAAACAGAAAGTGCCTTTCTTATTGTCTTAAGTTATTGTTTAAATAGAGATATATCTAACTAGCACTTTTTAATGTATCTCATAAACTTACCTCATAACATATAGCCCTCTGCCTTTAAAGAGTTTACAGTGGACAAGCTCCTTTGGGTCAGAAGCCATGCTTTGCATCTTTGCACCTACCTTTGGTCATTAGCCTTTTGATGCACTGAGAATATACCAGATGATCATCAGCTTCTGAGAGTTGCAAATGTTAATAATAAATCCAGATAATCCCTTCCTCCCTCCAACTCTACACCTAATTTATTTTATACAGATCAAATAAATCCAATTTTTAAAGATTCCCCAAGGATAAATTTTCTTTTTTTTTTTTTTTTTTTTAATTGAGAAGAAATTTCACTCTTTTTGCCCAGGCTGGAGTGCAATAGCATGATCTCACCTCACTGCAACCTCCGCCTCCCAGGTTCAAGCAATTGTCCTGCCTCAGCTTCCCAAGTAGCTGGTATTACAGTCACCCACCACCATGCCTGGCTAATTTTTGTATTTTTAGTACAGATGGTTTCACCACGTTGGCCAGGCTGGTCTCGAACTCCAGACATTAGGTGAGCCACCTGCCTCAGCTTCCCAAACTGCTGGGATTACAGACATGAGCCACTGCGCCCAGCCCAAGATGAATTTATAAAGCCTCTTCTGAACTATGTGATTCACTTGAAAATCATCTCCAGAGTTGCAAACAAGATGGCCGAATAGGAATAGCTCCAGTCTGCAATTCCCAGTAATATCAAAGCAGAAGGCGGGTGATTTCTACATTTACAACTGAGGTACACAGCTCACCTTATTGGGACTGGTTAGAGAATGGAGGCAGCCCACAGAGGGCAAGCCGAAGCAGGGTGGGGTGTTGCCTCACCCGGGAAGTGCAAGAGATCGGGGAAATCCCTCCCTTGGCCAAGGGATGCCATGAGGGAGTGTGCTGTGAGGAACGCTGCACACTGGCCCAGACATTATACTTTTCCCATGGTCTTCACAACCCACAGACCAGGAGATTCCCTCGAATGCCTATACAACCAGGGCTCTGGGTTTCAACCACAAAACTGGGTGGCTGTTTGGACAGACACTGAGCTAGCTACAGGAGTTTTTTTTTCATAACCCAGTAGCACCTGGAATACCAGCAAGACAGAACCACTAGAAAAGGGGCTGAAGCCAGGGAGCCAAGGGGTCTAGCTCAGCAGATCCCAGCCCTGCCGAGCCCAGCAAGCTAAGATCCACTGGATTGAAATTCTCACTGCCAGCACGGCAGTCTGAAGTCAACCTGGGATGCTCAAGCTTGATGGGCGGAGGGGCGTCTGCCATTACTGAGGCTTGAGGAAGCGATTTTCCCCTCACAGTGTAAACAAAGCCACCAGGAAGTTCAAACTGGGCAGAGCCCACCGTGGATCCGCAAAGCCGCTGTAGCCAGACTGTCTCTCTAGATTCCTCCTCTCTGGGTAATGCATCACTGAAAGAAAGAAAGCAGCCCCAGTCAGGGGCTTATAGATAAAACTCCCATCTCCCTGGGACAGAGCACCTGGGGGAAGGGGTGGCTGTGGGCGCAGCTTCAGCAGACTGCCTGATGGCTCTGAAGAGAGCAGCGGATCTCCCAGCACGGCACTCAACTCTGCTAAGGGACAGACTGCCTCCTCAAGTGGGACCCTGACACCCATGACTCCTCACTGGGAGACACCTCCCAGCAGGGGTTGACAGACACCTCATACAGAAGAGCTCTGGCTGGAATCTGGCGGGTGCCCCTCTGGGATGAAGCTTCCAGAGGAAGGAACAAGCAGCAATCTTTGCTAGTTTGCAGCCTCTGCTGGTGATACCCTGGCAAAGTGGGTCTGGAGAGGACCTCCAGCAAATTCCAGCAGACCTGCAGCAGAGGAGCCTGTTAGAAAGAAAACTAACAAACAGAAAGAAAGAGCAACAAAATCAACAAAAAGGACGTCCACACAGGAACCCCATCTGAAGGTCACCAACATCAAAGACCAAACGTAGATAAATCCATGAAGATGAGGAAAATCCAGCACAAAAATGCTGAAAATTCCAAAAGCCAGGATGCCTTCTCTCCTCCAAAGGATCACAACTCCTCACCAGCAAGGGAACAAAACTGGACGAAGAATGAGTTTGACGAATTGACAGAAGTAGGCTTCAGAAGGTGGATAATAACAAACTTCTCTGAGCTAAAGGAGCATGTTCTAACCCAATGGAAGGGAGTTAAGAACCTTCCAAAAAGGTTAGATGAATTCCTAACTAGAATAACCAGTTTAGAGAAGAACATAAATGAACTGATGGAGCTGAAAAACACAGCACAAGAACTTTGTGAAGCATACACAAGTATCAATAGCCCAATTGATCAAGTGGAAGAAAGGCTATCAGAGATTGAAGATCAACTTAATGAAATAAAGTGTGAAGACAAGATTACAGTAAAAAGAATGAAAAGGAATGAACAAAGCCTCCAAGAATATGGGACTATGTGAAAAGACCAAACCTACATTTGATTGGTGTGCCTGAAAGTGATGACGAGGATGGAACCAAGTTGGAAAACACTCTTCAGGATATTATCCAGGAGAATTTCCCCAACATAGCAAGATAGGCCAACATTCAAATTCAGGAAATACAGAGAACACCACAAATATATGAGAAGAGCAACCCCAAGACACATAATTGTCAGATTCACCAGGGTTGAAATGAAGGAAAACATGTTCAGGGGAGCCAGAGAGGAAGGTCGGGTTACCCACAAAGGGATGCCCACCAGACTAACAGTGGATCTCTTTGCAGAAACCCTACAAGCCAGAAAAGAATGGGGGCCTATATTCACAATTCTTAAAGAAAAGAATTTTTAACCCAGAATTTCATAACCAGCCAAACTAAGCCTCATAAGTGAAGGAGAAATAAAATCCTTTTACAGACAAGCAAATGCTGAGAGATTTTGTCAACACCAAGCCTGCCTTAAAAGAGTTTCTGAAGGAAGCACTAAATATGGAAAGAAAAAACCAGTACCAGCCACTGCAAAAACATACCAAATTGTAAAGACCATCAACACTATGAAGAAACCAGCAAGCATCATAATGACAGGATCAAATTCACACATAACATATTAACCTTAAGTGTAGACAGGCTAAATGACCCAATTAAAAGACACAGACTGGCAAATTGGATAGAGTCAAGACCCATCAGTGAGCAGTACTCAGGAGACCCATCTCACATGCAAAGACACACATAGGCTCAAAATAAAGGGATGAGGAAATATTTACCAAAAAAATGGAAAGCAAAAAATAGCAGGGGTTGCAATCCTAGTCTCTGATAAAACAGACTTTAACCAAACAAAGATCAAAAAAGAAGGCTATTACTTAATGGTAAAGGGATCAATGCAACAAGAAGAGCTAACTATCCTAAATATATATGCACCCAATACAGGAGCACCCAGATTCATAAAGCAAGTCCTTAGAGACCTACAAAGAGACTTAGACTCCCACACAATAATAGTGGGAGACTTTAACACCTCACTGTCAACATTAGACAGATCAATGAGACAGAAAATTAACAAGGATATTCAAGACTTGAACTCAGCTCTGCACCAAGCGAACCTAATAGACATCTGCAGAACTCTCCACCCCAAATCAACAGAATATACATTCTTCTCAGCACCATATCACACTTATTCTAAAATTGACCACATAACTGGAAGTAAAACACTCCTCAGCAAATGCAAAAGAACAGAAATCATAAAAAGCAGTCTCTCAGACCACAGTGTAATCAAATTAGAATTCAGGATTAAGAAACTCAATTAAAACTGCACAACTACATGGAAACTGAACAAACTGCTCCTGAATGACTACTGGGTAACTAATGAAATTAAGGCAGAAATAAATAAGTTCTTTGAAACCAACAAGAACAAAGAAACAATGTACCAGAATCTCTGGGACACAGCTAAAACATTGTTTAGAGGGAAATTTATAGCACTAAATACCCACAGAAGAAAGCAGGAAAGACCTCACATAGACACCCTAACATCACAATTAAAAGAACTAGAGAAGCGAGAGCAAACAAATTCAAAAGCTAGCAGAAGACAAGAAATAACTGAGATTAGAGCAGAACTGAAGGAGATAGAGACACGAAAAACCCTTCAAAAAAATCAATGAATCAAGGAGCTGGTTTTTTGAAAAGATTAACAAAATAGACCACAAGCCAGACTAATAAAGAAGAAAAGAGAGAAGAATCAAATAGACACAATAAAAAATGATAAAGGGGATATCACCACTGATCTCACAGAAATACAAACTACCATCAGAGAATACTATAAACACCTCTACACAAATAAACTAGAAAATCTAGAAGAAATTGATAAATTCCTGGATACATTAAACCCTCCCAAGAATAAACCAGAAAGAAGTCAAATGCCCGAATAGACAAATAACAAGTTCTGAAATTGAGGCAGTAAATAATAGCCTACCAACCAAAAAAAACCCGTATCAGACAGATGGACAGGCAAATTCTACCAGAGGTACAAAGAGGAGCTGGTACCATCCCTTCTAAAACTATTCCAAACAATAGAAAAAGAGGGAATCCTCCCTAACTCATTTTATGAGGCCAACATCATCCTAATACCAAAACCTGGCAGAGAAACAACAAAAAAAGAAAATTTCAGGCCAATATCCCTGATGAACATCAATGCAAAATCCTCAATAAAAATTAGCAAACCGAATCCAGCAGCACTTCAAAAAACTTATCCACCACGATCAAGTTGGCTTCATCCCTGGGATACAAGGCTGGTTCAACATATGCAAATCAGTAAATGTAATCCACCACAAAAACAGAACCAATGACAAAAACCACATGATTATCTCAATAGATGCAGAAAAGGCCTTTGACAAAATTCAACACCACTTCATGCTAAAAACTCTAAATAAGCTAGATATTTATGGAACATATCTCAAAATAATAAGAGATATTTATGACAATCCCACAGCCAGTATCATACTGAATGGGCAAAAACTGGAAGCATTCCCTTTGAAAACTGGCACAAGACAAGGATGCCCTCTCTCACCACTCCTATTCAACATAGTATTAGAAGTTCTGGCCAAGGCAATCAGGCAAGAGGAAGAAATAAAGTGTATTCAAATAGAAAGAGAGGAAGTCAAAATATCTCTGTTTGCAGATGACATGATTGTATATTTAGAAAACCCCATCATCTCAGCCCAAAATCCCCTTAAGCTGATAAGCAACTTCAGCAAATCAGGATACAAAATCAATGTGCAAAAACCACAAGCATTCCTATACACCAATAATAGAGAAACAGAGAGCCAAATCATGAGTGAACTCCCATTCACAATTGCTTCAAAGAGAATAAAATACCTAGGAATCCAACTTACAAGGGATATGAAGGACCTCTTCAAGGAGAACTACAAACCACTGCTCAACAAAATAAGAGAGAACACAAACAAATGGAAAAACATTACATGCTCATGGATAGAAATAATCAATATCGTGAAAATGGCCATACTGCCCAAAGTAATTTATATATTCAATGCTGTCCCCATCAAGCTACCATTGACTTTCTTCACAGAATTAGAAAAAACTATTTTAAATTTCACAGGGAACCAAAAAAGAGCCCGTATAGCCAAGACAATCCTAAGCAAAAAGAACAAAGCTGGAGGCATTATGCTACCTGACTTCAAACTATACTACAAGGCTACAGTAACCCAAACAGCATGGTATTGGTACCAAAACAGATATATAGACCAATGGAACAGAACAGAGGACTCAGAAATAAGACCACACATCTACAACCATCTGATCTTTGACAACCCTGACAAAAAGAAGCAGTGAGGAAAGGATTCCCTATTTAATAAATGGTGTGAAAACTGGCTAGCCTTATGCAGAAAACTGAAACTGGACCCCTTCCTTACACCTTATACAAAAATTAACTCAAGATGAATTAAAGACTTAAATGTAAGACCTACAACCATAAAAACCATAAAAGAAAACCTAGGCAATATCATTTGGGACATTGGCATGGGCGAAGACGTCATGGCTAAAACATCAAAAGCAATGGCAACAAAAGCCAAAATTGACAAATGGGATCTAATTTCCACACAGAAAAAGAAACTATCATCAGAGTGAACAGGCAAAATACAGAATGGGAGAAAATTCTTGCTATCTATCCTTCTAACAAAGGGCTAATATCCACAATCTACAAGGAACTTAAATAAATTTACAAGAAAAAAACAACCCATTAAAAAGTGGGTGAAGGATATGAACAGACACTTCTCAAAAGAAGACATTTATGCGGCCAAAAAACATATGAAAAAAAGCTCATCATCACTGGTCATTAGAGAACTGCAAATCAAAACCTCAATAAGATACCATCTTACACCAGTTAGAATGGCGATCATTAAAAAGTCAGGAAACAACAGATGCTGGAGATGATGTGGAGAAATAGGAATGCTTTTACACTGTTGGTGGGAGTGCAAATTAGTTCAACCATTGTGGAAGACAGTATGGTAATTCCTCAAGGATCTAGAACCAGAAATACCATCTGACCCAGCAACCCCATTACTGGGTATATACCCAAAGGATTATAAATCATTCTACTATAAAGACACATGCACACGTATGTTTATTGTGGCACTAGTCACAGTAGCAAAGACTTGGAACCAACCGAAATGCCCATCAATGATAGACTGGATAAAGAAAATGTGGCATATATACACCATGAAATACTATGCAGACATAAAAAAGGATAAGTTCATGTCCTTTGCAGGGACATGGATGAAGCTGGAAACTATCCTCCTCAGCAAACTAACACACAGGAACAGAAAACCAAACACTGCATATCCTCACTCATGAGTAGGAGCTGAACAATGAGAACACATGGACGGGAACATCATACACCAGGGCCTGTCAAGGTGTAGAGGGGTAGGGGAGGGTTAACATCAGGAGAAATACCTAATGTAGGTGACGGGTTGATGGGTGCAGCAAACCACCATGGCATGTGTATACCTATGTAGCAAACCTGCACGTTCTGCACATGTACCCCAGAACTTAAAGTATGATAATAATTTTTTTAAAAATTATCTCCACAGTTGGCCCAACTTTACCCCGCAACTCCCTGCATATCTAGGCCACATTTTCTCAAATTTCCCTAGCTTAGTGGTTCTCAACTGGGAGCAAATTTACCCCCCACCCAGCCCTATCCCCCAGGGAATATTTGGCAATGCCTGGAAACATTTTTGGTTTTCACACCTGGGAACATGCTCCTGGCATCTGGTGGGCAGAGGCCAGAAATGTTGCTAAATACCTTACAATGCACAAGATAGTCCTACCCAACAAAGAATAATCTGTCTCAATACGTCAGTAGTGCAGAGGCTGAGAACCCTAGTCCAGGCGAAAATAATCTCCCATTCTTCTAAACTGTTAGAGTACTTTTTTCCTCTCTTATGGGAATCTCTATTTTTTATTTTGAAATTTGGTGAGAAAGTGCTATGCCTTCATCAATTTCAATCTCCCTATTCTCGGTACTTAGCACCATGTTTTATGCTTTTGCCTGGTTCCGAAGAATGCCAGCAGATCCCTGGACAAAATAAAAGCAGAAATCCTTAAAATAATAATATCTGGCATTCATGAAATGCTTGCTTCCTTTCAGATACCCTAAATGTTTAACAAGGATTGTCTCAATTAATCCTCCAATAACTCTGTGTTATTTCACAGATGGAAAAGCTGAAGTATTAGGGAAGTGTAGTAATCTGTTCAAAATCACACAGCTAATAAGTTAAAGACCCAAGATTCAAACGCAAACACACTGACTCCAGTGACCCTTTTCTGAACCAATTAACTGTACCATTAGTATTCTTCCTAATTCTTGAACCATAATCGTTAAGAACAGACTCCAGACCTTTGGTAACAAAGTAAAGAAAAGTACACTTTCAAATACAAGTAAATAAATGCTAGAAAGCATGTTTTCTCAGTATATTAACCAGATGAGCAGTGCCAAAAAACAAAACTTATTTCTGATAAGCCACATCTATTATTTGCCTTCCATTTTCCAGAAATTATGTTAAGCTCTGTGTATATAAAGACAAGCAAGACACAACCCCTAACCTAAAAGAATTTATGACGTATTAGGAGAGAGAGAGAGAGAGAAAAGAGATTCAACAATTTCAACCCAATAAAGCTAGAACTCTATTAGACCTGTAAACAAGGTATTATGGAGAACTGAATAGAATAGAAATATGTAACCTACCTCAGCCTGGGAAGGTAACACTGCAATTAACTCTTAATGGGGTACTAGACAATATGGAGGCTGTGTCGGCAGAGAGAAAAACAAAAAGACATCCTATGAACCCATATGCTTTTCGTGAAACTGCTAGTAATTCATCTGCCTAAGTAAAAAGTTAAGTATAAAGCACTAACAAGGTAGAAACTTTAAAAAGAGGCAAGAGTGAAATGATGATGCACTTTGTGAAGCTGATTGATTGCAATCCTCAAGGCATTGGGATATTGCAAAAGGGTTTTTAAGCAGGAGAGTGGAGTGACATGGTCAGGTTTGCCCTTTTAAAAGCTCTCTTGGGCAACAGAGTGGAATACATACTGGAAGGGCACAAGATTATAGGAAGGAAAACTAGTTAGGCATTTACTGTAACAACACAGCCAAGAAGTGGTAAGTGCCTGAACAAAGACAGTGGCAGTGGAAGTGAGAAGTTCTCTGTCAATAAACAGATGTTCCTTACCTGAGTTATTTTCTAAAATTTACAACCCAATACACCTCACCATCAAAACAAAGCACTTATGCACTCTCATAAATATCCTGTTCTTGAGCTGAACATGCAGCACTTCTGTGATTGTCCTTGGACTCCATGACAGAAAGCCTGGACCTTACCCTCTAAAATCCCATCCAACCAGCCTTTCACCAGAGGTGTGTTAATTTAACAGTGGTGAGATTTAGGATTTTTCAAAGAATAGTGAGAAATCAGCAACAAACTCTAAATTCCCCCAACTTATATTAAAGAAATTATATTCAATGATATTTGATAAAGCAGAGTATGGTAGACTTTATTCAGGACCATCATGGTAGGTACAGGGACAACAGCAATAGGATTTTGCAATGGAAGAGAGAGGCTAGACTCAACTCTGAAAACATTATGGGAAAGTGGGAATTTATAGCCAAGAAGCAGGGTGGGGATCAGTGGATGGAAAATTACTAAGGGGAAGTATCAGGGGTAAGGGAGATTCTGGCTCAACCTATTGAGAGAGGAGGAAGAAACTAGCTAGGCAGATAGTTAGGGCAAAGAATCCTTGGCAAACTTCCCTTCTAACACAAAGAAGCCCAAGAAATAACTTCTCTCCTAACAAGGAGAGGCCTGGAAGATCGGGCTGCAAAACATTGATAAGGAAGCAAGCTCTGGCACAGCGTGGGGAGCTTCTGGGTAATTAGCAAGCTTCACATACATACAGTGGGCCTTAGTAAGCACATTCCTTTCCTTTTTTGGACATATTCAGATAAGGAAGCTGGAAGCTTGCTTGGGGGATGCCTGCAGCTGCACTGGTAGAAAGGACTACCTTGGGCCGGGATTGGGCAGTGGCTCACACCTGTAATCCAAGCGCATTGGGAGACCGAGGTGGGCGGATCACTAGGTCAACAGATCGAGACCATCCTGGCCAACATGGTGAAACCCCTTCTCAACTAAAAATACAAAAACTAGCTGGGCATGGTGGCATGCGCCTGTAGTCCCAGCTACTCGGGAGGCTGAGGCAGGAGAATTGCTTGAACCTGGGAGGCAGAGGTTGCAGTGAGCCAAGATTGTGCCACTGCACTCCAGCCTGGTGACAGAGCGAGACCATTTCAGAATAAAAAAAAAGAAAAAGAAAAAAAGAAAGGACTACCTTGGGCCAGGGCGTTCCACCCCACGTTTTAGCACATGCACAGTGGGAAAAAGATAAGCAACAGGGAGTAGCTTAGGCTAAGAACCTGCTTGTATAATAAAATGTTGGGTGGGGGCTGCTAGAGATCACGCTCTATGCAAGTGACACACCTGGTACTAACTGGATTATCACACCCTATGTAGATAAGATACCTCTTCCCCACTAGCTCATTTATAAAAACCCTTGCATTTCACTGCAGAACAGCAACCCTTTTCGGGACCCCTCTCTGCAGCAGAGAGCTGTTCTCTTTCTTTCACCTATTAAACTTCTGCTCCAATCTCACCCTTGGTGTGTCCATGTCTTTGATTTCCTCAGCTGTGAGACAAAGAATTTCTGGAGTCACACCAGACAATGAGGCCGCTTTATTATCTAATAGGATTCTTGTTGAAGACAGTTCAAGGTGATCAGACATCACCTGGGGGATGGTGGACGATGAGGAACCTGTTCAGATATTGGGGGTGATCAGATATCAAGTGGGGAGGAGTCTTGCTAAACTGACTTAGCAGTGTTCTTTTCTGGATTTTACAAAGAAATGCACAGATAAGCCTAGGAGAAGTTTCAGGAGCTTGACTAAAGTTTGGTCAAGCAAAGAATTAACATTGGTTAAATGAATGGTGTGATTTAAGAACTTCTTCCTGAAAGTTCTCAACAATGTTCAAGCTAAATCCTTCATATTGTAGTTAAAGTTCATTTGGCCTTCTTTTGTGTTACTTGCTATATTTTAGAAGACATGCATATATTTATCTACTTGGATTTTAGTTTTTTTGCAGCAATTTATTTTTAACCCCAAATTAAGCATTTTTACTTCTGAAAGCTTAATCCTTTAAAAAATACCAATTCACTTCAAAGCTTAATAATGCTAATGTGCTTATAGCTGACAGAAATAAGTGCTAAAACCCAAGAGCTACTTAAATTGTATATGACTATATAGCATTCTTTCTGCCTCTTATACCCTAAAATAGATGAAAAAATGTGTTAAAGACATTGCCTGCCTTCCCCAGGTCTTAGTATACGCATCATTTCCTCAGGCAGGTCTTTTGTGACACTATAAATGAAGCTAAGTACCTCCACTGATTATTACCAGTACCTGTCCTTCACTACCCTGATACATCCCACCTTTAGGAAAATGCTTTTAATTGCTATGGCTCTTTCCCTACTCATTTTCCCAAGCTCATTGAGGGCAGATTCACTGGTGACCTTTCTCATGCTACATTTCCAGCACCAAGCATAATGCCTGATACATAGGAAGTACTCAATCAATATTTGTTCAATATATGATTTAATCTGCTCCTTCACTCATTCAAGTTATTCATAAAAGATTTGAGATGGAAAAATAAACATTAATCATTGCCAATGGGGACCGAACCATTGTTCTAAGTTGGGAGAAACTTACTCTTTCTGTGCATAGTTTTTCCATTGTTTGGATTTTGCTATTGTTTGCAAGGTTGTTTTCTCTTTCATAACATGAAAGCTTTCTTAATTAAAAACAAAAAATATTTTAAATTCAATAGTAAATAGGTTTCTTGTTCTATTTAACAGACCTCTGACAGAGAAAACACAGTTGGAAAACCGAAAGAACACTTATTGATTCATAAATACTAAGGACCTCTTTATTTCCTAAGTATAATTAGACAACATTGTTTAAAAAAACATTTCTTTCTTGAGTATATTTTAGTTTTAGAACTATCACAGCAGTCATTTCAATTCTCCAGTGCTCTTGAAATAGGCATTCATTTTGCATTACTAAATGAAATGGGAGAAGCATTATCTTAAATGGTATTGCCTCACTGGACTCCTTCCTAATACATCTTCTCCATAATAGTGATCAGAACTTCTCCATGCCCTACCAGAATCTAGAGATATTTTTCTCAATCCAATCAAAAGTAATTAAATATCTCACTAATATCTAATTATTGATGAAGGCTTTATTTACTACTGTCTTTCTCTAACAAAATATAAATTTATAATTCGATCACTATGTATATATATATATATATATATCACTCCCTTATTGCACCCCTTATTAAGAAATTATTCTTAAGAATAGCAGTTTGGATTACAAGTAACAAAAGACCTATTAAAATTAATCTTATAAATATATTTTTATTACTTCACTTAACAAGAAATGGGAATAAGAGTGTTTTCGAGGCTAGATGATTCGTGATTCTTTTCGTTCTTCCCCTCTGCTACCCTCCCCATGTACTCATCTCTGTAAACCAAAAACAAAATTCTAAGGCCCCCAACCACCTGAATGAACTTCCTCGGTCAGGGTATTCTTAAGTTTTAACCTGAGAGACTGGTTCATGCCATGATGGGAAGTGGGAGTCAGACATACTTCTTTATACCTCTGCAGCATTAACATCAACATAGACCTTAAGTCTCATAAGAAAGATTTACAATCTGTTCTCTCTGAAGCCTGTTGCCCTGAGGCTTCATCTGCATGATAAAACTGTGGTCTCCATAACCTCTTATCACAACCCACACATTTCCTTTCTATTGATCCCAGATCTTTAGATAAACTCAACCAATTGTCAACCAAAAAAATTTAAATCTACCTAGAAATTAGAAGCCCCCTACTCCTACCCCTGCCACCTGATTCAAGTTGTCCTTCCTTTCAGGATGAAACCAATGTATTTATTAAATGTATTTGATTGAAGTCTCATGTCTCCCTAAAATGTATAAAACCAAGCTGCACCCTGACCACCTCGAGCACATGTTTTCAGGACCTCCTGAGGCATGTGGCCATGGTCACTCATATTTGGCTCAGAATAAATGTCTTCAAATATTTTACAGAGTTTGACTCTTTTCATCAACATCTCAATGCTCCAAATGACGTTAGACACTCTAGACATCATATCTTCAGTCAACAAAGTCCAGAGAACAGCCTTCCTTGTGCCCCTTTTGTTGAAAGAAGAAAACACTTTTTCAGAATACACTAGCAGCTGCTCCCCAGTTGTGCTCATTCCTAAACAAACTGCTGGAGAGGAGATGTATCAGCCAAAGTTGTCTTTTTTTTGATCAGGATATTGCCTGGTACTGAAGGTGACCCTTTCCCCTCCCACAAGCAAAAAATATTATGGGTCTGTTTGCTAGAAGATAAGAAAAATGGGAATTTGGTAGTCAACCAAATGTATCAGTGCAGTGAATATTTTTTTCACTGATTTGCCTATTTTAAGATATAGATTTAAGATTATAATTGTTAGGTAAAGCTGAACCCTGATTAGGTACTTATTTTTAATAAGAGTATAAAAGAATTTTTTATTCTTTAATTTATTCAATGCATTATAAAAACGGCTGAGATAGGAGTGGGATGAGGCTCCTCCCTCATATATTTTTTTCTTTTTTCTTCTTCTTTTCACAAAACCCACACCACTGCTTCACTGACTATATCTGCTAACCCCAAGGCTTTAGTCACACAAAGATAATAGCCATTCTTTTGTGCTCTCATAATGTTTAACAATGCCTTTTACTTAAATAATTCCAGAAACTTGTCTTAGGAGATCTAAACATAGAACTAAGGCTGCAGAGTGTCCTACCTTGGGAAAAAATGCTGAACAGTTGATTTACAGCCTTGTTACCACTCATCAGACCACCAGAAGGCCAGTTACTAGAGACAACTAGATGTGCTGACTTGCATACCCTACCTCTCACATGTTTTACCCAGCCCAGCCTGTATACCTTACCCCTAGGGTCAATTCCATGCTCTGCCTCATAAAAAAATCCCTACTGGCTTTCTCAAGGAGCCCACTGGAAGATCCTTGTGCCTTGCCTCCACTGTCTCCCTTGCACTGAACCACAAGCCCTGAAATAAAAGCCTAGTCTGGGAAATCTGCTTGGCTCCATGTTAACTGCCATTACATGGGGAACCAAGGAACCTGTAGTTTATAAAAGAGCTAGGTGCCAGAATAACTGATAAATAAATGCATGATCCCTGCTGTCATGAAGTTCACATTGTAGTAGGGGAGACAGACAAAAAAGGTGAGCCAACAAATGAAAACATAATCATATTTGAGGTAAGGACTATGAAAAAGGAAACTGCATGTAGTAAGAGGATGAGATGGGAAGGAAGCAGTTATCTTTTGTGATAAGGCTTCTCTGAGGAGCTGACATTCAACCTAAAGAAAGAATGGGAAAATTAGCTGAGCATGGTGGCACACACCTGTAGTCCCAGATACTCAGGAGGCTGAGGCAAGAGAATCACTTGAACCCAGGAGTCAGAGGGTGCAGTGAGCTGAGATCGCACCACTGCACTCCAGCCTGGGCAACAGAGCAAGACTGTCTCAAAAAAAAAAAAAAAGAATGAAGGGGAGGGATGAGTGGAATACAAGCTTCCCGAGCAGAAGGGAAAAGTATGCAAAGGTCTTAGGACACGAAAGTGGCCATCAGATTTGAGAAGGGACGCTTCCCCCTCTGCCTCAAGAAAATAAAGTAAGGATGTTTCCCAGTGAGGATAAATTGCAAAAAGTTGAGGGGTTCCCTTTCACATAGGTTCTGTCTCTTTAGTGAGTAAGACACTGAGTGCTATGCCTTAGTATATTGCCATGGACAAAAGGTCAAAACTAACCTACTGAAAAAAAAAAAAAGGAAGGGGGGTGTACTGCAAACTCCTGTAGTAGCAACAGAATGAGAATGGCTGCAGGAACCAGGGCAGCCCTGAGGACCTAAGGCACTAGAGGGAGAAATTTAAAAAGTATCAGGGCTCTCTCAGGCTTGCCTGCCCCCGGGCATCAGCTTCACTCTCTCTCGGGCTTTTGTGAAGTATGACATTGCTGTAGGCAGTTCTGCAGGCTAAATTTGCAATCTCACAAACGGAGAAAATAGATAATTCCATACCACTTCCATCCAAAATAGAATAAAATCATCTCAGTTTGGCACATCCCTGAATCAAACACTGTGGCCAGGAGAATGGAGCACTGTTACCAGCACACTGTATTGTGCAGGTGTAGTCTGTCATCCAAAAGAAAAGGAGGCCAGGCAAAGACAACAGTCACCATACTCAAGCTCTTCAAAAACCAGCGCAACTGTGGCTGATACTTGACAGAGCAGGAGCATCGCCATCTTGGACAAGCACCACCATTCTAAAGTTCCCCTTGATCAAACACTGCCTAAATCCAAAGGGTATCAGCCTAATGGCTAAGGTCAGCATGACCATAAACCACATTCTAAACCCTTCCCCAATCAGAGATATGCCAGCCCCAACATAACCTCCCCTCCAACCAGAGACATTCCAACCCTGCAATAAGCTTCTCCACCAGCACAGCGGTTTCAAGATGGCGGAATAGGAACAGCTTCAGTCAACAGCTCCCAGTGTGAGTGACACAGAAGATGGGTGATTTCTGCATTTCCAACTGAGGTACTGGGTTCATCTCACTGGGGCTTGTTGGACAATGGGTGCAGGACAGTGGGTGCAGCCCACCAAGCATGAGCCGAAGCAGGGTGAGGCATCACCTCACCAGGGAAGCACAAGGGGTCAGGGAATTCCCTTTCCTAGCTAAGGGAAGCTGTGACAGTTGGCACCTGGAAAGTCGGGCCACTCCCACCCTAATACTGTGCTTTTCCAACGGTCTTAGCAAATGGCACACCAGAAGATTATATCCCATGCCTGGCTCAGAGGGTCCCATGCCCAGGGAGCCTCGTTCATTGCTAGCACAGCAGTCTGAGAAGAAACTGCAAGGTGGCAATGAGGCTGGGGGATGGGCGCCCACCATTGCTGAGGCTTGAGTAGGTAAACAAAGCAGCCGGGAAGCTCAAACTGGGTGGAGCCCACCACTGCTCAAGGAGGCCTGCCTGACTCTGCAGACTCCACCTCTGGGGGCAGGGCATAGCCGAACAAAAGGCAGCAGAAACCTCTGCAGACTTAAATGTCCCTGTCTGACAGCTTTGAAGAGAGTAGTGGCTTTCCCAGCATGGAGTTTGAGATCTGAGGACGGACAGACTGCCTCCTCAAGTGGGTCCCTGACCCCTGAGTAGACTAACTGAGAGGCACCCCCCAATAGGGGCAGACTGACACCTCACACGGCCCGGTATCCCTCTGAGATGAAGCTTCCAGAGGAACAATCAGGCAGCAACATTTACTGTTCAGCAATATTCGCTGTTCTGCAGCCTCCGCTGCTGATACCCAGGTAAACAGGGTCTGGAGCGGACCTCCAGCAAACTTCAACAGACCTGCAGCTGAGGGTCCTGTCTGTTAGAAGGAAAACTAACAAACAGAAAGGACATCCACGCCAAAACCCAATCTGTACGTCACCAACATCAAAGACCAAAGGTAGACAAAACCACAAAGATGGGGAAAAAACAGAGCAGAAAAGCTGAAAATTCTAAAAATCAGAGCGCCTCTCCACATCCAAAGGAACGCAGCTCCTCACCAGCAATGGACAAAGCTGGACAGAGAATTACTTTGACAAGTTGAGAGAAGAAGGCTTCAGACAATCAAACCTCTCCGAGCAAAAGGAGGAAGTTCTAACCCATCTCAAAGAAGCTGAAAACCTTGAAAAAAGATTAGATGAATGGCTAACTAGAATAACCAGTGTAGTCCTTAAAGTCCTTAAAGGACTTGATGGAGCTGAAAACTATGGCAAGAGAACTACGAGACGAATGCACAAGCTTCGGTAGCCAATTCGATCAAGTGGAAGAAAGGGTATCAGTGATTGAAGATCAAACGAATGAAATGAAGCGAGAAGAGAAGTTTAGAGAAAAAAGAGTAAAAAGAAATGAACAAAGCCTCCAAGAAATATGGGACTGTGAAAACACCAAATCTATCTCTGATTGGTGTACCTGAAAGTGATGGGAGAATGGAACCAAGTTGGAAAACACTCTGCGGGATATTATCCAGGAGAACTTCCCCAACATAGCACGGCAGGCCAACATTCGAATTCAGGAAATACAGAGAATGCCACAAAGATACTCCTCCAGAAGAGCAACTCCAAGACACATAATTGTCAGATTCACCAAAGTTGAAATGAAGGAAAAAAGTTAAGGGCAGCCAGACAAAATGGTCGGGTTACCCGCAAAGGTAAGCCCATCAGACTAACAGCGGATCTCTCGGCAGAAACTCTACAAGCCAGAAGAGAGTGGGGGCCAATATTCAACATTCTTAAAGAAAAGCATTTTCAATCCAGAATTTCATATCCAGCCAAACTAAGCTTCATAAGTGAAGGACAAATAAAATCCTTTATAGACAAGCAAATGCTGAGAGATTTTGTCACCACCAGACCTGCCCTACAAGAGCTCCTGAAGGAAGCACTAAACATGGAAAGGAACAACTGGTACCAGCCACTGCAAAAACATGCCAAATTGTAAAGACCATCAAGGCTAGGAAGAAACTGTATCAACTAACGAGCAAAATAACCAGCTAACATCATAATGACAGGATCAAATTCACACATAACAATATTAACCTTAAATGTAAATGGGCTAAATGTTCCAAATAAAAGACACAGACTGGTAAGTTGAATAAAGAGTCAAGACCGATCAGTTCGCTGTATTCAGGAGACCCATCTCACATGCAGAGACACATATAGGCTCAAATAAAGGGATGAAGGAAAATCTACCAAGCAAATGGAAAACAAAAAAAGGCAGGGATTGCAATCCTAGTCTCTGATAAAACAGACTTTAAACCAACAAAGATCAAAAGAGACAAAGAAGGCCACTGCGTAATGGTAAAGGGATCAATTCAACAACAAGAGCTAACTATCCTAAATATATATGCACCCAATACAGGAGCACCCAGATTCATAAAGCAAGTCCTTAGAGACCTACAAAGAGACTTTGACTCCCACACAATAATAATGGGAGACTTTAACACCCCACTGTCAATGATAGACAGATCGATGACACAGGAAGTTAAAAAGGATATCCAGGAATTGAACTCATCTCTGCACCAAGCAGACCTAATAGACATCTACGGAACTCTCCATCCAAAATCAACAAAATATACATTCGTCTCAGCCACCCATCACACTTATTCCAAAACTGACCACATAGTTGGAAGTAAAGCACTCCTCAGCAAATGTAAAAGAACAGAAATTATAAAAAACTGTCTCTCAGACCACAGTGAAATCAAACTACAACTCAGGATTAAGAAACACTCAAAACTGCTCAACTACATGGAAACTGAACAACCTGCTCCTGAATGACTACTGGGTACATAATGAAATGAAGGAAGAAATAAAGATGTTCTCTGACACCAACGAGAACAAAGACACAACACACGAGAATCTCTGGGACACATTTAAAGCAGTCTCTAGAGGGATATTTATAGCATTAAATGCCCACAAGAGAAAACAGGAAAGATCTAAAATTGACACCCTAACATCACAATTAAAAGAACTAGAGAAGCAAGAGCAAACACATTCAACAGCTAGCAGAAGGCAAGAAATAACTAAGATCAGAGAAGAACTGAAGCAGATAGAGACACAAAAAAACCCTTCAAAAAATCAACTAATCCAGGAGCTGGTTTTTTGAAAAGATCAACAAAATTGATAGACCGCTAACAAGACTAAGAAGAAGAAAAGAGAGAATAATCAAATAAACGTGATAAAAAATGATAAAGGGGATATCACCAACGATCCCACAGAAATACAAACTACCATAAGACAATACTATAAACACCTCTATGCAAATAAACTAGAAAATCTAGAAGAAATGGATAAATTCCTGGACACATACACCCTTCCAAGACTAAACCAGGAAGAACTTCAATCCCTGAATAGACCAATAACAGGCTGTGAAATTGAGACAATAATTAATAGCCTACCAACCAAAAAAAGTCCAGGACCAGAAGGATTCACAGCAGAATTCTACCAGAGGTACAAGGAGGAACTGGTACCATTCCTTCTGAAACTACTCCAATCAATCGAAAAAGAGGGACTCCTCCCTAACTCATTTTATGAGGCCAGCATCATCCTGATACCAAAGCCTGGCAGAGACACAACAAAAAAAAGAGAATTTTAGACCAATATCCCTGATGAACATTGATGCAAAAATCCTCAATAAAATGCTGGCAAACCGAATCCAGCAGCACATCAAAAAGCTTATCCACCATGATCAAGAGGGCTTCATCCCTGGGATGCAAGGCTGGTTCAACATACACTAATCAATAAATGTAATCCAGCATATAAACAGAACCAAAGACAAAAACCACTTGATTATCTCAATAGATGCAGAAAAGGCCTTTGACAAAATTCAACAGCCCTTCATGCTAAAAACTCTCAATAAATTAGGTATTGATGGGACGTATCTCAAAATAATAAGAGCTATTTATGACAAACCCACAGCCAATATCATACTGAATGGGCAAAAACTGGAAGCATTCCCTTTGAAAACTGGCACAAGACAGGGATGTCCTCTCTCACCACTCCTATTCAACATAGTATTAGAAGTTCTGGCTAGGGCAATCAGGCAGGAGATAGAAATAAAGCGTATTCAATTAGGAAAACAGGAAGTCAAATTGTCCCTGTTTGCAGATAACATGATTGTATATTTAGAAAACCCCATTGTCTCAGCCCAAAATCTCCTTAACCTGATAAGCAACTTCAGCAAATCTCAGGATACAAAATCAATGTGCAAAAATCACAATAACACCAATAACACCAATAACAGACAAACAAAGAGCCAAATCATGAGTGAACTCCCATTCACAATTGCTTCAAAGAGAATAAAATACCTAGGAATCCAACTTACAAGGCATGTGAAGGACTGCTTCAAGGAGAACTACAAACCATTGCTCAACGAAATAAAAGAGGACACAAACAAATGGAAGAACATTCCATGCTCATGGATAGGAAGAATCAATATCATGAAAATGTCCATACTGTCCAATGTAATTTATAGATTCAATGCCATCCCCATCAAGCTACCAATGACTTTCTTCACAGAATTGGAAAAAACTACTTTAAAGTTCATATGGAACCAAAAAAGAGCCCACATTGCCAAGACACTCCTAAGCCAAAAGAACAAAGATGGAGGCATCATGCTACCTGACTTCAAACTATACCACAAGGCTACAGTAACCAAAACAGCATGGTACTGGTACCAAAACAGAGATATAAACCAATGGAACAGAACAGAGCCCTCAGAAATAATACCACATATCTACAACCATCTGATCTTGGAGAAACATGACAAAAACAAGAAGTGGGGAAAGGATTCCCTATTTAATAAATGGTGCTGGGAAAACTGGCTAGCCATATGTAGAAAGCTGAAACTGGATCCCTTCCTTACACCTTATACAAAAATTAATTCAAGATGGATTAAAGACTTAAATGTTAGACCTAAAACCATAAAACCCTAGAAGAAAACCTTGGCAATACCATTCAGGACATAGGCATGGGCAAGGACTTCATGTCCAAAACACCAAAAGCAATGGTAACAAAAGCCAAAATTGATAAATGGGATCTACTTAAACTAAAGAGCTTCTGCACAGCAAAAGAAACTACCATCAGAGGGAACAGGCAACCTACAGAATGGGAAAAAATTTTTGCAATCTACCCATCTGACAAAAGGCTAATATCCAGAATCTACAAAGAACTCAAACAAATTTACAAGAAAAAAACAAACAACCCCATCAAAAAGTGGGCAAAAGATATGAACAGACACTTCTCAAAAGAAGACATTTAAGCAGCCAACAGACACATGAAAAAATGCTCATCATCACTGGTCATCAGAGAAATGCAAATCAAAATCACAATGAGATACCATCTCACACCAGTTAGAATGGCAATTATTAAAAAGTCAGGAAACAACAGGTGCTGGAGAGGATGTGGAGAAATACGAACACTTTTACACTGTTGTTGGGACTGTAAACTAGTTCAACCATTGTAGAAGACAGTGTGGTGATTCCTTAAGGATCTAGAACTAGAAATACCATTTGACCCAGCCATCCATTACTGGGTATATATACCCAAAGGATTATAAATCATGCTGCTATAAAGACACATGCACATGTATGTTTATTGTGGCACTATTCACAATAGCAAAGACTTGGAACCAACCCAAATGTCTATCAATGATAGACCGGATTAAGAAAATATGGCACATATACACCATGGAATACTATGCAGACATAAAAAATGATGAGTTCATGTCTTTTGTAGGGACATGGATGAAGCTGAAAACCATCATTCTCGGCAAACTACCACAAGGACAAAAAACCAAACACCGCATGTTCTCACTCATAGGGAGGAATTGAACAATGAGAACATTTGGACACAGGAAGGGAACATCACACACTGGGGTCTGTCATCGGGTGGGGGGAGGGGGGAGGGATAGCATTAGGAGATATACCTAATGTAAATGACAAGTTAATGGGTGCAGCACAGCAACATGGCACATGTATACATATGTAACAAACCTGCATGTTGTGCACATGTACCCTAGAACTTAAAGTATAATAAAAAATAAATAAAATAAAATAAAAAGAAGCTTCTCCACCACACAGAAATATTCCAAGCCTGTGATAAACCCTCTCACCCTAAACCAATAAATACTCTTCATCTGTAGGAGAGAGCACTCTTGACTGAAATCGGCCAGAAGCCCCTCTCAGGTTTATTCTCCAAAATAAAACAGTCTTTTACTCTTAAGCTGCTTTTCATGTTTCTTTCCTCTTCCTTTAACTCTTACAATAATAACTAAATTCACGCTGTATTTTTTAAATCACAACTAATGGATTTAAACAACAAAAATACTCTAGGATTCCAACTACTGAAGTTCTAACCAAATCAGAAAGGAAGACTTGATAAAGCATCAAGTCAGTCGCAGCGTGAAGAAAAGATTTCTCACGCCTATTTGGAAATCATTCTTCTCTGTATTGATTTTATGATGGTAACATTCTGTGTTCCAGTTTATTCAATACCCCACACTGTGCCTTATTTAAATTTTACCTCCCTGTGTCTATCTACCAATGCTCAAAATTTCACTCATTTTTCTTTACTCTGGCTATTGCTATTCCTATTCCTAATTGGCTACTCCAGAAATTTAGGCAAGGATGAAACAGTACAAAAGTATACTTAAAATCACTGAAACCGTCAGCCTAGATCTTTGTCACAAATCATACCATCTACTTCTGGTTTTGATTTAAAGTGTTAATAGTTATTCTAATAAAGAAAGACCTTGTGGCTAACTATAAAATTCCATTTCTACTCAGACAGCATCACCTGCAGAGTCATTATGTGATGCTGCAATTTGGAAAACCAAGCAAGCATAGCATTTACTTTGGAGAGTAGGAGACAGAAACAAGAGGTCAGATTCTCACTGTTTATGATATTCTCCTGCCCTACTTTTACATACTGTACTGTAGTTTTCTGTAAGTATATTTTCCACAAAATTGCAATGTCTAGGGCTTCAACATTTCAACTCTATTCACAAACCTTGAAATCTAAAGGCTTAGCTTTAAAATGTCAAATAGAATATAGAGGTATTAAAATATTTTACTACTTATCCTCTTAACGCTGCATGACTGTTTTTAAAAAAGTTAACAGAATTATTTACACACTTGGAGAGATGTCAAAACCCAAGCAATATGGAAAGTATATAACTATATAATAGACTGAATTTTTAAAATGTTACTGTTCTAATTTTTGCAATTTCACTCAGTAACTCCATTTAGCCTCCATAAGTGGTTAGATATTTTGCGTGAAGGAAGTATTTATTAGTTGTTTTCTATAGTACATTAAAAATAGTTCCCTACACCTTTAACTATTAATTAGCTCAAATATTTGGTTCAGAAACCACAGCCCTGTTTAGTGTGACCTCACTGGTATGGCATCTGGGCAATTATCTTTGAGATAATGAGCCTTTCCATCCATAACAGAACAACAACCTCTCACTTGGATTGCAAAAGATCAGAGCCAATCTGCTGCACACCAGGGTGCCTGCCATCCCCTTTGTATCATACCTTATTTTCAAACTAACCTTTCACATTCTGAATTAATTAAAGTGTTTTCAGATTAAAAATTAATGAATTCACTTTAGCATCATTTGAGAAAATAATAGGCACAAAATATCATCCAAGCCATGTTTTGGATTCTAATACCACAGCCTAAATGAGAAGATAACTACATCACTTACAGAATTTTCTGACACATGTCATAGTCTAGCCAGATCCTGGTTTGGGTTACTCAGAAAAATAAAGCCACAGAAAATATTTAGTGATACAATGTGGTAAATGTTCACTTGGCATTTTGATATATTCTAATTTCATTCAAAAATGAATTTGGAGGTCACCAAGTTTTCTATCAGATTGTGATGATAAAGTTTCTAAACTTTACCATTAATTCCTACTCTATTCATTTTCTGCCTAGCTACCTCACCAGTTGTTCAAGACTACATTTGTCTGAACTTTTCACATAATGTTAAATGAAAATGGAATTCAGACCACCAGGATGGCTAGAGAGTAGAAAGGAAAACTTTATTGGCGATACTGGTTTGCAAGCCAGGAAGAGAAAGTCTCCAACATGGACTTCTCTTCAAAGAGAGGAAGAACAGGTTGGGTTTTATGCCTCACAGTGCCACTATCACACATATTCAGCAGGTTTGGGTGGAAAACTAGACATATTTATGAGGGGAGCCAAGTGTATGTAGACTGGGTAAACACATACGTAACATGCATCCCATGTTCACTTTGGGGTGGGGTTTTAGCATTAAAATGAGGTAGATTTGGCTCTTTATGTCAAAAGGTGGACTACAGGACACAAAGACCATTAGTGCTTAGCCTCTATAAGTGGGCTGGAACTGCCCTAGGGTCTGCAGTACCTTATAAGAAAAGAATGTTTGCAATGTTGGTCCTCTGTCCAGCCACAGTTTTAGTGGTCTAGGTTGTAATTCAGCCCGATGGCTCCTGTTGTTAGGAGTTTCACAAGTGTGTGGTTTTTCTTATAGTAGGCATTTAGAAATTTGCCATGGTAGCCAGGCCCTGAGCCCTCAACAAAAGTGTAACTTTGTTTTATTAACCTTAGGGTCTATCTTAGCTGTAAAAGGGCATCTACTTTGGTGTCCCAGATCACATTTCCTGCCACAAAGCATTGTAGCGGACTTAAAAAAAAAAGTATTTTCTTACTCATCACGGGGTTCATGGCTGAAACCCCTATATCAAAAGACAGATAAAATTATACTAATTTGTTTAATATAGGTTTTACCTAAGAGCCTTCGTAAGAAAAGAACGACCCAAAAAACAGGGAAATCTGTGTGTTTTTATGCTAAGTTTGATGAAGAGTGGACAGTTGTGCAGACATATGATTGTTCAAGGGAATATAATCTAATGGTAATAAACTGGGAGGTCTGGGGGACATTAGCAAGGCCTGTTTAGATTTTTGTTGGTGTTTCTGTCTTTGAAAATAAGGATACTCCTTTCCTCTTGGTGTAAGGAGAGTCCCTCTAGAATGAAGGTTTTATGACTTTCCTTTTTTTTTTTTTTTAAAAAAAAAAAACAGAGCCTCTTTCTGTCACCCAGGCTGGAGTGCAGTGGCGCTATCTTGGCTCCCTGCAAGCTCTGCCTCCCAGATTCCTGCCATTCTCCTGCCACAACCTCCAGAGTAGCTGGGACTACAGGTGCCTGCCACCACGCCAGGCTAATTTTTTTTTTTTTTTTGTATTTTTATTAGAGACGGTGTTTCACCGTGTTAGCCAGGATGGTCATGATCTCCTGACCTTGTGAACCGCCCGCCTCGGCCTCCCAAAGTGCTGGGATTACAGGCGTAAGCCACCGCGCCCGGCCTTATGACTTATATTTTTAGAAGTTTAGAGAATTATTTTACCGTCTGCTTCAGGGGAGAAGAGTGAGAGGAAGCTGAGAGTGGCCTTCTCACTGCTGCTGTTTTCTCACATGCCAAGGTGCCATATTTTGGGGTAGCATGTCCTGAACCCCATAAGAGTCAAGCATTCTTTTCAGGGATTTGCTGGAACCTCCCATTTTTTATAAGGCTGTCTTCATCAGGAGAATTGATATGGACAGATTTCATCTGGGAATATTAAAACTCCTTCATATCAGCTTGAAATGATACAACAATCAGTCCTATTCTCTTCCCCTTTTATGTTTGCCTTGACTTAATAAGAAGTGAGAGATGTCAAGAAAAGAGATGGTAACCATTCTGCCATCATTCCCTTTGTCTTAGTCAAGTTTCCTTTGGTTGTGAGAAACAGAAATCCACTCAAATTAGTTGAATCACAAAGAAGAAACTTTTTATAAGAGGACTTAGTGTAATCAAGCCTTAAGAAGAACTAGATTAAAAGCCTGAAAAAGAATCAGAAACCAAAGCATAACTCTCACTATATATACATATATATATATATATATATATATATATATCTTCACCACCTTCCCCTACCACCCTACTTCTCTTTTTTTTAACGGGCTAATTGTTTTTCTGAAAGTGAATCTGACAGGACCACTTTGGTCTGTCGTGCACTACTGATCCTAGTTGCTTTTGCCAATGAAAGTAATGTCAACCTTAAATAATGAGATTTAGAAAATATGATTAAGTATAGAGTCTGTTCAAGCACAAAGCTTGAGGATAGCCACCTGGGAAACATGGACTTCAAACAAATGGGGTCAGTGTTTCAAAGCTGAGAAGTTACGTTTCCGTTTATGTGGGTAGAGGAAGAGAAGTATCGTAAGATTACATTTTCCAAACAAAACCAGTGCATCCTTTACAGTGATTAGATTGGTTACAAATTGCTAAATTCCAAGGAAGCTTAGTTTATTACCCTGTGAGGAGGAGTAGAGGTCTTGGTTGGGGAGGTCTTATCTCTGGCACCTCTTGATCTTCCTAATTAATTATTTACAGGGCAGAAATTGCAGTTGCTTGCCACGTGACTCAGGCCACATAGCCACATTCCTCTCAAGGCTCAGAATAATTTAAAGTTCCTGCAGCTTTAAGTTTGAATTATTTAATTTCACAGTAACAACATAATATCAAGATGGGTGTTGTGGCCTATACCAATGGCCAGGAAGGTAGAGATTAGTTCTCTGAAAATGAGTTTTCTTTCTCTAGGTCATCAAAACAAGCCATTCACCTGCATATACACATCACTCTGCCTAGGACTAAATTCCAGCAAAATGTGGCATTCAACCTTAGCAGATTTAGCATTAAGTCATGAAAGTTCAGGTGTACCAGAAATCAAACCAGTGGCAAATGACCAACTAATACCTTTTTATTCTACTTTTAAATGTTTTCCCTTCACCCATACTAGAAAAATGTCTAGTACTGATTTTGCCATTGATGAGCCTTAAATTTCCTAAGGAAGGTAACTGGGAATGCCAAGAATAGTTTTCTCTCTCCACATTGTAATAGACATGTTGCTATTAGTCTTCAAGATGCAAGAGGGGAATTAAAAATCAAATTCTGCTGGAATAACAATAATACATCTTAAAATCACACTTAGAAATCTGGCTGATTAAGTCACATAAAACTCTCATTATAACTTATTTGCCCTTTTGAGAAAACTTGTTGCTGTCATCAGCTATCTAATAAAAAGGTTTTTGCTCACATTAGATGTTATTTATATGCTTATTTTACATGTGGCAGTAAAGTTACACTTGTGATATAAAATAACTAGAAAATGTTAATAGTTGATTAACAATTAAATTTAAAAAGAGAGCCATGAAAGATAGATTCCGTTTTAATGCAGCAAATGTAGAGACTTCACTCAGTTTCATTACTTCTTTTCTAACAATAAATTCTTGCTCTTGGCTATTATTTTTAAAGACAATTGAGTTGAACCTTGTAAGAATTACAACTTCGTATTTTAAGGGACTTTTCCTTTGAGGAGGTCAAAGCAAAGGAATTAAATGCTTTACTCACTTGTATGTAGCGAGGCAATAAAAGAAAGATACTCATTGAAGTACCAGGAAATTCAAGATCTGTGGCTGAAATTCAAGATCTATGCATGAGTGATGCAGGGAATGGGAACTACATCTGTTTTATAGATAATACCAGACTTGGGGAGGAGCCAAGATGGCCGAATAGGAACAGCTCCGGTCTACAGCTCCCAGTGTGAGCGACACAGAAGACAGGTGATTTCTGCATTTCCATCTGAGGTACCGGGTTCATCTCACTAGGGAGTGCCAGACAGTAGGCGCAGGTCAGTGGGTGCGCGCACCATGCACGAGCCAAAGAAGGGCGAGGCATTGCCTCACTCGGGAAGTGCAAGGGGTCAGGGAGTTCGCTTTCCTAGTCAAAGAAAGGGGTGACAGACGGCACCTGGAAAATCGGGTCACTCCCACCTGAATACCGCGCTTTTCCGAAGGGCTTAAAAAACGGCACACCAGGAGATTATATCCTGCACCTGGCTCAGAGGGTCCTACGCCCACGCAGTCTCGCTGATTGCTAGCACAGCAGTCTGAGATCAAACTGCAAGGTGGCAGCGAGGCTGGGGGAGGGGCGCCCGCCATTGCCCAGGCTCGCTTAGGTAAACAAAGCTGCTGGGAAGCTCGAACTGAGTGGAGCCCACCACAGCTCAAGGAGGCCTGCCTGCCTCTGTAGGCTCCACCTCTGGGGGCAGGGCACAGACAAACAAAAAGACAGCAGTAACTTCTGCAGACTTAAATGTCCCTGTCTGACAGCTTTGAAGAGAGCAGTGGTTCTCCCAGCACTCAGCTGGAGATCTGAGAATGGGCAGACTGCCTCCTCAAGTGGGTCCCTGACCCCTGACCCCCGAGCAGCCTAACTGGGAGGCACCCCCCAGCATGGGCAGACTGACACCTCACATGGCCAGCTGGGTACTCCAACAGACCTGCAGCTGAGAGTCCTGTCTGTTAGAAGGAAAACTAACAAACAGAAAGGACATCCACACCAAAAACCCATCTGCACATCACCATCATCAAAGACCAAAAGTAGATAAAACCACAAAGACGGGGAAAAAACAGAGCAGAAAAACTGGAAACTCTAAAAAGCAGAGCGCCTCTCCTCCAAAGGAACGCAGTTCCTCACCAGCAAAGGAACAAAGCTGGACGGAGAATGACTTTGACGAGCTGAGAGAAGAAGGCTTCAGATGATCAAATTACTCCGAGCTATGGGAGGATATTCAAACCAAAGGCAAAGAAGTTGAAAACTTTGAAAAACATTTACAAGAATGTATAACTAGAATAACCAATACAGAGAAGTGCTTAAAGGAGCTGATGGAGCTGAAAACCAAGGCTCGAGAACTACGTGAAGAATGCAGAAGCCTCAGGAGCCGATGTGATCAAATGGAAGAAAGGGTATCAGCCCTGGAAGATGAAATGAATGAAATGAAGCGAGAAGGGAAGTTTAGAGAAAAAAAGAATAAAAAGAAATGAGCAAAGCCTCCAAGAAGTATGGGACTATGTGAAAAGACCAAATCTACGTCTGATTGGTGCACCTGAAAGTGACGGGGAGAATGGAACCAAGTTGGAAAACACTCTGCAGGATATTATCCAGGAGAACTTCCCCAATCTAGCAAGGCAGGCCAACATTCAGATTCAGGAAATACAGAGAACGCCACAAAGATACTCCTCGAGAAGAGCAACTCCAAGACACATAATTGTCAGATTCACCAAAGTTGAAATGAAGGAAAAAATGTTAAGGGCAGCCAGACAGAAAGGTCGGGTTACCCTCAAAGGGAGGCCCATCAGACTAACAGCGGATCTCTCTGCAGAAACTCTACAAGCCAGAAGAGAGTAGGGGCCAATATTCAACATTCTTAAAGAAAAGAATTTTCAACCCAGAATTTCATATCCCGCCAAACTAAGCTTCATAAGTGAAGGAGAAATAAAATACTTTACAGACAAGCAAATGCTGAGAGATTTTGTCACCACCAGGCCTGCCCTAAAAGAGCTCCTGAAGGAAGCGCTAAACGTGGAAAGGTATAGATAATACCAGACTTTTTTTACAGGTAGCTTTCAGTTTTGCAAAGCACAATAGAATCTATACAATATTAAGTAAAATGAACATTGATTCTGTGATATTTCTGCAGTAGGAAATATTGCCCAATTACTCCTGCCCTACCTGCTACATCTCTCCAATCCTTTTCTATACATCTCCAAGTGGAACTTGGGCTTTGAAATCCATTACACTTATTAATAACTCCAAAATGTCGACCCCATGGCTGTGGGTGAAAATCATAGTGCAGGGACTTCACACTATAAAGATAATTCCTATGTTAATAAATTCTGTACTGAGATTTTCTGACCTAACTACAAGGCTCACTGGGAGTTGAAGTTATTGTTTACCAATTATCAGACACTGAGATTATGTTAGTATGTTGAATAAGCCATAAATGTCACATTCCAGTTCCTTCTCCTCTAATTGAGAAAACTTAATGTGACCGCAGCCTCATAACCCTTATGCCTAAAAGACAGATCTTTACTCTGCCCTCTTCTCTCTCCCCAATATCACCACCTTAGTCCAATCCCCTATTGCCCCACCCTCCAGAACTATGGCCTCTTCACAGGTCTCCTTGCTCTCCTAGTTTCTCTATCTGGAGGCTGGAATGATGCTATACGCTTTTTCACCTGCAAATCCCTGGAAAATAGTCCCATCTCTCTGGAGCTGTGGACATTATTTTCTATTCCCTTACTCCTAGAACAGTCAATATTGACTTTAAAAAATAGTAACTAAGAATAATGCATATCTTTGTTCCTTTCCATCTGGAAGAGTCCAACAAGTGTCCTATGGTAAAGAGAGGTCCCTTGTCAGATGTCACCTAAATTACCCTTACTATACAAGCATTCTTATTAATCCATTGGCATTTCACTGAGACAGACCATACAGGTGGGCTGCTCTGGCAGACTGCAATGACATTTTATTTTTCGTATTGAGCCAGAAAATCTTTGCCAGAAAAGGATCTCTACATTTCATTGAGTGTGAAAGTGTTAGAAAGGTATAAGTCTGCTGTAATTAAAATAGCAAGCTTACAGTCTTGCAGTGTATTCTACATTTAATAATGGCTATACAATCTTAAACAATATAAATATTTGATGCTGATTAAAATGAAAATATTCTTAGCTATGAAAAATCTTTATATTTTAGGAAAAAAAATAATCTTTTTATATTCTTTAGGCAACCAGTATTTAGAATTTCTTTTATCAGCTATGTTATTCTCATAGTTACAAAGAAGGATTATTAATTTTTGTTTTTTAACTAATCATATAAGCAGTTAATTTATGCTACTTGCCACCTGCAGTTATTTTATTATGACATTGAAAAGGTGAGAAAATAAGTAATTAATATGCATTGACAATTTCCTTAAGCAATTTTAGAAAGCTCCATACATCAGAAATTGTTTTCCAGATCTCCACCATTGCAAGGCTAAAAAATTACATTGAAATTCAGCTATTTAACCTTCATAAATGAAGTAACCTGCACAGCTAACATTAAATGTTTGATTTAATTTACTTGCACAGGTAGCTCACTGAGAAGGCATTTAACCTTAAAATTAATGATATCAGATCTATTCCACAGTGGATGTGCCTCCAATTGCTTTCTACAGCACTGCACAAACTAATATTAAGTTCTCATTTTAGTTATATTCATGGGCAAGAGGGAGACATTATCCTCAATTATCCTGTATAACATCTTTGTCAACTTTAGATGCCTTCCATTTCAAGAGCAGTGGATGAGGAAAGTAGGGGTGAGACAAGACCCAGTTCACAGCAGATAACCTCTGAAAGCAGAATCAAGGAGAAACCTCTTAGAGCCACGCATGAGTGTTGGTTTTTAATTGTTTCTAAGCAAAATGGGCCTCATCCTTTTGATATTTTTACCTTGGCCACCTTTAGGATAATTAGGGGTTTGTTTGTGCACATGTTTCTAAAAGGAGGAAATTTTTATAAAAGTACTAGAAGACATCTTTGGAAAATTTATCCTAATCTCAAAAGAGAAAGGCCTTTCTATGATTAAAAAACTCAGAAGTCATAAATTTTAAAAAATAGATAAATGTAACAGCACACACATCAAACATTTCTGCCTGGGCAAAATCCACCAAGCTAAGTCAAAATATATGACAAACTGGAAGAAAAACACAACCATGTCATAAAGAGTTTATCTCCCATTTCAAACATAAAGAATATCTACAAATCAGTTTCAAAAGTCTAATAACACATTATGAAATTGACAAAAATATATAAGCATATAGTTTACATCAGAGAAATAAATATGTCTCTTAAATGAATGAAACAATGTCCACGTTCACTCATAATAATACAAAGACAAGGATACCAAGATACTATTATTCATTACTAGACTGGTAAAGATCCAAAGGTTTAATAAGATACCATAGGTGGTATTGTACAGCAACAGCCACTCTCATGCGGTGCTGATGGGTATAACATGTCAAAAGTTGTGTGGAAGATAATTTCCAGTATCCAGCAAAATTATAAAAAAGAAATATATATATATTTATTTTTATATTTTTTTTATGTTTATATATATTATTTTATATATATTTATACACACACACACACCAAGAATTTCAACTTCTAAGACTATATCATATAGGTTTACTCATACAATAAAGAAAGAAAAAACATGCATTAAAACATTTTTATAAGAGCAGAAATGAGTAAACAACCTAAATATTCACATTATAGTGGACTGAGTACATAAATTAAGGAATATGCATATAAGAGAATAATATACTATATAGTCATAGTATAATAGTATATACACAGTATAATAGTATATAATATACTGTACATAGTAATTATTCTATGTATATAGAATATATACATATATTAGAATAAAACACTATGTAGTCATTTTAAAAATGATTAAAAAGCTTTTTCTACATTAAAATGAATTCATCTTTAATGTATACTGTTGGGTTAAAAAAAAGAGTAGCATGGGCCGGGCATGGTGGCTCACGCCTGTAATCCCAGCACTTTGGGAGGCTGAGGCAGGCGGGTCACCTGAGGTCGGGAGTTCGAGACCAGCCTGACGAAAGTGGAGAAACCCTATCTCTACTAAAAATACAAAAATAGCTAGGCGTGGTGGTACATGCCTGTAATCCCAGCTACTCAGGAGGCTGAGGCAGGAGAATCACTTGAACCCGGGAGGTGGAGGTTGTGGTGAGCCGAGATGGCGCCATTGCACTCCAGCCTGGGCAACAAAAGTGAAACTCCGTCTCAAAAAAAAAAAGAGTAGTATGAAGCAATGTGTGTAATGATAATATGAAAATATTTGTGTTAAAAAATAGAGAAAATATACCTTTGATAACAAAGTTATCCAATGTTAGGGACTGAATGTGTCTCCCCTTAAGCCATATGTTAAAATTTAAACCCCAATGTGATGGTATTTAAAGATGGGGCTTTGGAGAGGTAATTATTAATCGATCATGAGAGGGAGCCCTTGGGAACAGGATTAGTGCTCTCATAAGCAGAAGCCAGAGAGCTTGCTTGCTTTCCTTCCACCCTGTAAGGACACAATGAGAAGCTGGCAGTCTGCAACCTGAACCAACCATGCTGGCACCCTGGTCTTGAACTTCTAGCCTCCAGAACTGTGAGAAATACATTTCTGTTGTTTATAAGCCATCTAGTCTATGGTAATTTGTTACAGCAACTCAAAGTGACTAAGATGCTCAAGAAGAAATAAAGGATACACAAGAAACTGATAACATTAGTTAGCTGCACTGAGAAGAACTGTGCAGCTGAGGGGCAGAGGTAAGAAGGGAAATCTGTGATAACTAGCCTTTGTAGTTTTGAATTTTGAACCATATAATTTACTGCCTATACAGAATGTAAATAGTTTTAGTAATTAAAAAGGAAGCAACAGATAAAGGTATTGGCTAAAATAAGACAGATTTTCTATGAATTTCACTTACTAAACGTTCCTTTAACTTCTAGCACAATGGAACAGAGACCATCCAAATTATTTCTTGAATAAAAATATTAGGAATGCCCTTCTGAGAACAACTGTTAGAGTTGCTCATGGCATTGTCCTTCCTATAGAATTCTAAATATTTTCTCAGCTCTTACCGCACTCCATGCCTCTGATCTTCTCAAAGAATAAAACATGGTTGGATAATTTCTCTAGAAAATATAGGTAAGGACTTGCAACCCTTGCCCTCAATTTACATGGAATTAGTGCAGGCCTGCTCAATATCAAGCTGTAGACCTTCTGAGGATATAATTATTGCATTTCTCAAACAGGGAGACCTTGCCTAACATATGGTCTGACATTAGGTCAGAATATTTTAAACGGGGCTTCTTAGGAAATTGGGGACATATGAGAATTTTTAAATCTCAGGTTAGAGGTTTGATATGAAATTAAATATTCTTAGTTTTTTTCTATTCTGTTTATGTTTGATTTTCATGAGATTTCTTTAAAAATATAGAAGCTCCTTTGTTATTGGCTGGAGAAGAATGTTCAGTCCTAACAGAAAGAAAAAGCAATAGACTCTTCCCCAAGGTTAAGCCATGGGGAAAATGGGATGAGCAGAAAGAGGCAACAAAAGTGAGTGAAGCAGATGAATGATTATTTTCATGCTGAGTATGGTCCAGAGATGAAAGCTGTCTGGGAGGGTGGGAAATAAAATGTAACCCTAATGATTACTAAAAAATTATCACTAAAACTGCTTGACTATTTTGAAACATAAAGTTATCTTCAGTCCAACAGGACTGCAAGGTATATGTTATCATAATTGGAAATTGGTAATTTTTAAATACCACCTGCAATAACAATGCAAGACAAGCTGGGAGTGCGTTCTGCAAAACAGAACACATTTAGCCTGCACAAGAGAGGTGATGCTGATAAAAATTTTAAAAAGTAAGCCAGAGAGATAATTCCCCACATTTACATTTTTGTGGTCACAAAAACTTCTCTGGCACAAAATCCTTTTCCTCATAAACTCAAGCTGGGCACAATATGTTCCTTCTCCATTCTTTTTTTTTTTTTCTCCCAGCACACAGTTTGACATTGGTTTGATGTCATTAGCATCACCTTCAACAAATCATTTTCTTCACTTGTCCAATTACAGACAACATAAAAATGCCTGTCCTCTATGTTTCTTATTTCAACACTGGAACTTGACATGACTCTACTCTAAATCACAGAAACCGCCTGTCAGTTTCTATGACTTAAAGTTAATTTTCACTCGGCTTACTCTTCTTTTTATTTCACATTTCTTATGGGTAATGGCCATAGTGAAAATGATGGTATAGGAGCTTTTCTCCCTCAGACCCCTACTTTTTCCACCATGGATTTATAGCACACTTATGCTCAGAGAAATTTTCGTATAGCTTCCCTCCACTCAACAATAAAATAATATCATAAGCCTGTATAGATACCCTCTCACACTCTTTAGGGCCAAGTTCTTCCCTTATACCAAAATGTGGAACTGCTACAGCAATCAATGACGAAAACAGGGCAGTTGATGTCCCGAGAAGGAACTCACAAGCTTACTACTCATTTCATTCTACTGCTCCCAAAACAGGCTGAGATGCGCATACGATAGTCAACTACCACCAAGACTGTAATCATGGTAAATACACAATGACATGAGTAGATTCAGGGAAGTGAAAGAACATTCATTCTTTTCATTCTTTCATGTGAAGAAAAAGATTTTATCAAAGCGGGGACAGGCTAAGTAACTTCAGTTTCACTAAATTAAAGTTGTGTGTTTTAATCCATATTCTCTGCATAAAAGCAGCAGCAAAGGAAATAGTGGGTAACTACTCCAAGCAGAAAATAAACTAATAAAACTTTTTGTGTGTTTTGTTTCAATGCATGTTGTTTTGGCCTCCCTTGGCGGGGGGCGAGGCAGGGATCACACGTTTTTTATTTGCACCTTCCTTTCTCCTTTTTTTTTTTGGGGGGGGGGGGCCCTTTTTAAGGTTTCTAAATGCCTGACTTGTAGTACGCACTTGTAGATTTCCATGGAAACCAGGATTCACCTTAAAATATAAGATAATATTCTAACCAGTGTACTGAAACACCTCCAGGGCTGCTGGGTAGCCCTGCTCAAGCCATTACTGGCAGGCTTTTACAGGTGAATTTCAGAGCTCCGTTGGATTCATTGAAAATGTGAGTGTCTTGAAGATGAAATATCCTTCATCGCCAGTGTGTCCTGCTGGTATATACTTTATCTTTGATCCTGTGTGTTTCAATGTTACTTTCTTCAAAAAAAAAAAAAAGTTTCATCTCACCTTAGACTCCAGGAATTTATTCCCAGTTCAATTTATGCTACCCCAAAACCTAAACTCCAACCATTTTTTTAAATTCAGAAGTTTTTTTTTTAATTCATCAGAGGTAATAATGTTTCAATCCCCAAGACTGTCTCAACTATAAATGGCTTTCCTAATTTATTAATTATAACAGTCTCATCAAAAATCATTGATTTAAACAATTTATTTTCAATGCTAATTTCTATTTTAGGAATGTAGGCATGTATTGATTTAGGAGAAAATATAAAAGGACATTTTACTGCGGGCTGAGGAAAATATGCTTCTTATATTGCTTTGAAGCTATGAAATATCCCACCTTACGCTGCAGTGTTTGACTATAGTTTCCTGTCTTAAAGGATCCTGTGCTGTTCAGTTTGGTAGCTAACAGCTCTATGCATCTATTGAGCAATAGAAATATGGCTAGTCAGAATTTAAATGTGCTGTAGATGTAAAACACACATCAGATTTTAAAGACTTAGTACACAAAAGAATGGAAAATATCTCATCAGTTTTTAAATAATTCTTATGGCAAAATAAAACTTTGGATATATGAGGTTAAATGTATTATTAAAATTAATGTCACCTGTTTCCTTTTCACTTTTTAAATATGGCTAAAAGAAAATTTAAAATTACATATTTGGCTTGTGTTATACTTCTCCTGGACAGCACTGATATGGAATTTGTAAAAGCACCATGGAAAAGTTAGGAATACCACTATATCCAAGCCTAGCGCATGTTCTAAATACCCTTAGTCCCTGGCATAACATAGGTTCTCAATAAATATTTATTAAATAAAGGAACAATGAAAGTGAATAAACAATTTCTTAGCTATCAAGTAGATTTTTGCCAAAGAAATCAAAGTGTTTCATGAATATGAAGAAACGAGTAAGTTACATGCTTGAGGCTTAAAGGAAGGCAAGTATTAGGAGAGTTAAATCTGTAAAGTAAAGAAATTATACTTAAAGACTAAGTAAGGGTTGAAGAAATGCCAAAAGCAAAGAAAGAAGAGCTATTTATATCATTTATGTGATCAAGAATAAGTATATATATTGTTTCTAAGGAAGGTAACAATATAATTAAAGATCAACAATTTATATTAAATTTGGGGGCATTTATTTTTATGGTAATTTGTGCAAAGTCATTATTTAAATAAAGTAAATCAAAATTTGACTAATTAATAAGATTTCTGAAAGGTATATTAAGAAAAAATGGTTTTATGAGGTGCCATGATGGCATGATGGCAATTAGTGTCATCATAACAAAGCTGGGCAAAGCTTTGCCTTTGTTTATAACTCTAGACTCAGATACCCATCAATTTTACCAGATATTGGAGATAAGTTAAAAGTGAATTATTTTTCATGGGGGAAAATTCCAAATGCTGGAAAGCAAATTAGGTAATTTGGAAAATTTTCAGAAAGTCTAATAAGAAAGAAATGTCTCAGATCAGTTTTCATATCTAGAAAGGAGCAATGGCATTATTAGCTAACATCAATATAGTGCTTAAGATATGCCAGGCACTGTTCTAAGTGATTTACCTAAACTGGTATAATCATCACCTAGTCTTCACAAGAAGTCCATGATATAAGGACTATGGTTATCCCTATTTTACAGATAAGAAAAGTGAAACAAGAGAATGACCAACTAGCCCATCATCACACAGCTACTGAGGGGCACAGCCTGAATTCAAACCCAGGCAGTCTTGCATCTAATCACACTGCTATACATTTATGAGAACCTGCTGTGTGATGGCTGATTTATATATATTACTAAATCTTTATACACTCTATGAGAAGGTACAATTATTACCATTTTGATAAGTTAGGTGATCAGGATTCCAAAGTAATCTCTTTGTATCAGAGTCAAAATTTGAATACAGATCCATCTGATTCCAAAATTCCTTCCACTATATATTACATCATGCTACATAAATAGGGCCTGCAAGTGACTCTGAAGACATTTTTTGTCTCTAAACACATTCCTATTGCCCAGTTTGGTGAAGGTAGATTACTCAGATGATCTGCACCAACAAATCTGCAGCATTTTCTTTTGTGAAACTAGAAGAATATCCAATCCACTGAAAATTAGTTATTGTCACACGCATCTGTGTGAAGAGACCACCAAACAGGCTTTGTGTGAGCAACAAGGCTGTTTATTTCACCTGGGTGCAGGCAGGCAGAGTCGGAAAGGAGAGTCAGCAAAGGGAGATAGGGGTGGCGCCATTTTTTAATAGGATCTGGGTGAGTAGTGGAAAATTACAGTCAAAGGGGGTTGTTCTCTTGTGGGCAGGGGCGGGGGTCACAAGGTGCTCAGTGGGGGAGCTTCTGAGGCAGGAGAAGGAATTTCACAAGGTTAATCGCTCAGTTAAGGTGGGACAGAAACAAATCACAATGGTGGAATGTCATCAGTTAAGGCAGGAACAGGCCATTTTCACTTCTTTTGTGATTCTTTAGTTACTTCAGGCCATCTGGGTGTATACGTGCAGGTCACAGGGGATATGATGGCTTAGCTTGGGCTCAGAGGCCTGACAGTTATTTTCTCTGACATTTTTTTACTCTTGTGAAATTGCACACCAATGTGTATTTACTATTCTCATTTTTCAAATCTTACAGTATCTGCTGAAATAATCATAAAACAATGTATATGAAGCTATGAACAGTGCTGGAATAGGGTGCAGCACCCTTCAAAGAGTCACCAAGCTACTATCTGCCTCCTCCACAAAGGATTGCTGGATTTTGCAGACCCCATCTGTAAGCTGCAGAAAGCGCTTCTCCCCAGCAAAGGAAATGTGCTATGTTCCTTGCAGCCTGACCCACAAATGCGTAAGTCCCAACATCAGTGAACGGTTAAAACAAGGAGATGCATGGTCACCTCATTAGCAAAAATAAAATACACATTGCCAATAAACAGAAGAAATATTTAACAAAAAAAAAATCAAGTCCAAGAAGCATATTTTTGCTCCTGAAAAGAAGTCAATATGGCAATAAAACATAGAGAAGACTTCATTGTTGCTAATAAAACTAATATGCCCACAGAGTAATTATCTAATGATGATAAACATTTTCTTTTCTTTAAGAAATCAAAGGAGGATAAAAGGAAGGAAATCTAGTGCTAACTGTGCTGAAGAATTAAAATGTAGGAAAGTTAGAAATGGAAAGTTATGCTCCCCTAGTAACTATAACTTGGCATATTCTATATAAGGACATAAACATAACAGTAAATATAGCACATAAAATACTATCATGTGTGCAGGGAACAAATAATGACAGCTGAGAGTATCATAATTTTGACTTTCCTGATTTTGATGAGTTTAAATTCTCAGCCACAATGTTGTATTATACATGCAAGTTTTTTAACCAATCTTGATTTAATTTTTGCCCCTCTCTATGCAATTGTCCAGGTTTTCTTGACACTTTATAGGTTAAAGCAGTAACCTTTGAACATCGACCTTCCAAATTTGATTCTGATTCAAATCTTGACCTTTAAAGTGAAAAAAAGAGAGGCAAGAGTATTTTTCCCTGGACCTCATTAAACATGGGAAAGAAAGTAAAAGCAAAGCTTTCAGCTGTGCATGATTGTTAAACAGTGGGGGGAATGCTAAATAAAACAAGTCACACGTTGGTCCAGAAAAAAAGCTAAAGCAATCATTTCAACCTGCACACTGCTGTTTTTTATTTAATGCTGAGGGGTGTTTACAATGCTGTGGTTGCCAGAGAAAGGTTAATCCAGAGGAGTAAAAGAATAGCAGCGTATGAGACTGTTTCCAACCAGCTATTTGCAGTGAATATTTTAGTAACCATCATGAATCCATGTCAGCAGTGCAACCATCAAATGAAACAGGAAAGAAAGCAAATATTACCCTAAAGAATGAATTTTGATTTTCAGTAGACGCAGAGGCATTTTCACTGCCCTCTGCTGTAGTGATGATGCGGTGGAAAACAGTTTTCATCAGAGTCAAGTGCTCTTTCTGAGCTCCCGTATTCTCAACTCGCCATCCTATTTTTGAACTTGAGAGGTAGGGAGGAGTAAAAACTTCCACTTATTTTCCTTCCAGCTTTTATTTAGTTTTTCTTTTTTCCCCCATGAGCTTCAAACTATAGTAGCAATTCTCTCCTTGGAGAGTATCACCTTGCCTCTGCATCAAGCTATGTCAAAAACTATTCAGTATTCTAAGCAGTCCACTAGGGCACATGTTCCTGTCTTATTTCCTTCCCAGGAAAGTATCCGTATTGATCTCTCTAAAACCTTAGGGCTAAATGAAAATAGCAGGAGAGGCATTCTGTTGGGGGAAAAAAAAATGCAGATTTGTACTGTCCCCTCCATTTTTTCCTTGCTTTCCAGAATATCAGTGCAGACAGAGCAATATCGGAAACTCAGTGTTAGTTTCTTTCTTCCTTCTTCCCCAAGGCTACGTTAATAGCAACTTTTTGTTTTCCTGCATTTAGAAATTCAGGACCAAAGATCAGTCAGAGTCACTGTTTCAAATTTTCCTTTGAAAGAACCACTACCCAACCCATAAATAAAATGTAAATTTCTCCTAATATTATTCAATGCACTAATTTCTGTGAATTACTTGCAATGCTAATTTATTTGAGTCCAGTTTTTTGTGCCTAGTTAACATTGTTCATGATTTTGAACTCACTCTTTAACTGCATATTTTTAGAAAAGATAAGGAAAATACCATCAGGAATGTTCAATATAACATATTATCCCTGATGGTAACATGCACTGCAAGCAAATGTATTTTTGGATCCTGTGATTTTTATATTAATGGGGTTTGGGAAACTACCCCAAAACATGATCCATTGGCATTTGAGAAATATCAGAAGCAGGAAGCTCTCTCTAACCTCCTCTCACCCTTTTTCCCTGAAGCAGATCATAATACTAGGAAGTATTTTATGACCTTTTCCTAAAGCCAGTCATGAGACCCTCATGTGGGGGCGCCCACCCTATACACAGAGGAAAGGAACATCCTTCTCTCTGAAGATACAGAGGCATAGAGAAGAATCTGAACCCTGTCAAGTTCCCCTAGTTTACTACTGTTAGATTATACCCCTTTCCAATCATTTTTCTCCTAAACTGTCTACTCTTCATCAAACCTAGCATAAAAATACATATAGTTAACTATTTCTTTGGGTCTTTGCTTCCCTGTGAAGGCTATTACGTTACATAAAACATGTTAAATAAATCGGTATGGTTTCTCCTGTTAATCTGTCAGTTTTTCTTTCAAACCCAGCCAGGAACCCTAAGACAGTGAAGGAAAATCTCTTCCTCCCCTAGAGCTTCTGGTACCCAACGAAGGGCCACATCAACTGGGGACACCTTGCTCAGTCCAGAAGCTGTAGTTCAAAGATCCTGGACCTCCGTCTGACAAAAGCCAGCAGAAGGTAAAAATTCTTACCACATCAGTGTTGAGTCTCTGCCTTCAGGGCCTGGTGGAGCAAAAGTGGTTAAGAGTCTTTTTCTTTCCAAATCCAGATTAGCAGTAAACAACACTTTTAAAAGTTAGTTCTTTTATACTGTGACTCTAGTTAAAAATTTGGTTAAGTTGGGTTACCCATTAGTTATTGATCCTTTCCCTCCCAAGGACAGCTATTGCTTTCCAGTTGTCTCATCTTGTGTCTTGATTGCTTGGCTTGACTTTCCACTTGTTGGGGCACGTAGGTTATGGGGTCTGCATATACAGGTGTCCAAATGAAAGGTTGTAGGGACCCAAATACATAGCAAGACAAAAATATGAGTTCACGTTTCTAACATACCAACTGTTGCCAGCTCTCCAGGGGCAAGTTGCCTGTATTTCTTTTGGCTCTTAGGAGTGGTTTTGGATCTTGAGAGGGCTGCATCTTTTTGCACCCTCTTTTGAGGACACCTTTTTCATCCATGGCTAAGTCATAAAAGGTTGATTCATTTTGGTGTTGAGTCACTTGATAGATACCTTTGGTCTAAGAGAGAGAAAGAGAAGAGTTCGATGCTGCCAGGAATGTTTATTATTTTTTTCTGACTGATACCTGATAACATTAGTTTTAACGGTCAGAAGTTGGTCAAATTGAAGGCTAATATTAAGAGCCTGAGGACCATTTTTAAGGACTTCTAAGCTAAGGTAGAACTCTGTACTCAGAGAGGGAAAAAAAAGTCTGAAGATTTTGTGGAAGAATTTATTAAAACAAAGACACACTGCTCTAAATCTAGAACATAAGACTCTTGATTTCTTACTTGGTAATCTGCTCCCTGATATAAAGGAAGAAATGGAAGATAATGCAGAGGATAAATGAGTCAGCCCCTTAATATCATTTAGGCTATGACCCAGTGCTTGGGGGAATTAAAAATCACTATCCCAACCTAATAAATTGAGTCTTTACAAAAACAGAAATGGAACTGCAGAAGCAATTTAAAGTCCACCAATCCTCTTTAACAATACCCAAACCTCACCTATTTATCTCAAGATGCTTGCAGATATTGTAAAAGATCAGATCATGGAAAATGGACCTGTCCTACCCTTAAGAAAAAGAGGGAAATTTTTCTAAAGAGTAATTATACTAGAGCTCTGATTATCAGCAAATATGACCCAAAACTCCCTCTTGGAAAAAACTCTTACTCCGTGCCTTTGAAATGTAAATAATCTTCCCCTGGACTTGAGGCTGGGGGAAACGAGTTATTTGGAAGCAAATTGGGCAAATGAAAAATCTTAAAAGTCTTTTCTACAAGTAGTAAAGTTTTAGTCATCCAGGCAGGTAACCTTAACTTGTTCCATCAACCAGAAACACAATTTGGATCTAGCTATTCTTTTATAAATGAGTGAGTTCTGTATTATTGTACCTGACACATGACTAAAACTTTAAAATGAAAGCTACATGGCTTGTTCTGCATTTCTCTGCATGATTATGTATGTCCCTATGTATGTATGTTAAATATATGGGATGTTTCTCTTCCTCTGGATGGTATTACCAAATTAATTTATAAAATTTCTTGAAGTTATATTCAGACTGGCTAAAAGATAAATGAGTCAAAAAAATTAAAACTGATTCTTTGGATTTCTATTTTTTTTTATAAAGGCTCTTGTGTCATATAAAACTTAATTTAAATCGCTGGACACAGTGGCTTGCAACTGTATTCCTAACTACTCAGAAGGCTGAGGTGGGAGGATCACTTGAGCCTTGTAGTTCAGGGCTGCCGTGAGTCACAATTGTGCCACTGTACTCCACACTCCAGCTTGAGCCACAGAGCATAGTCTTCTCCTATTAATCTGTCTTTGTCAATTTTCCGTTCAGATCCAGCCAAGAACCCTAAAAGAGATGAGGAAAATCTTTTCATCCCCTACAGTATTCATGACTATTTTCAAAACATTTTATCATTAAAAATTTTGCAAATATTTCCACATAAACCAATGCCAGGGAAAAAACAAAGCCCCTAAACAAATTGGATAATTGATATATTATCTGAATTATAAATAAAATCTTACATTTATGAAATGTTTTATATTATTTTCACATAACACTACTAATAACGCATTTATTGGGTGTTGATATGCACAAAGCCCTCTACTAAACACTATATGTACTACTTCACTTAATTCTTAGAACAACCTTTCTAGATAGGCTCTATTATTAACCTCATTTTAAGCATGAGAAAACCAAGGCTAAGAGTATTACAAAGATATTAGGTATTAGAGAGATTTCAAACTCAGATGCATGCAGTGAGCCACTGTAGTATAACATATTCATTATTTAAGTTGACCATTCCTACATTCTGACAAAACAACTAGAAAAGCAATTCTTGCTTCTGCTTGACAGACGTCCAAACTACAGAAAGAGAAGAAATGACTTATAAAAGGTCATTAAGCTTGTACCATAACCTCTCCCTTAGCCACAGTTTCACTTTATGTGGTTTCAGTTACCTATAGCCAACCTCTTTCCAAAACTATTAAATGGAAACTTCCAGAAATAAACAGTTCGTAAGTTTTAAACCATGTGCTGTTTTTGTTTTTGTTCGGTTTTTTTTGTTTTTTTTTGACGGAGTTTCGCTCTGTCACCCACCCAGGGTGTAGTGCAGTGGCGTGATCTTGGCTCACTGCAACCTCTGCCTCCTGGGATTAAGCAATTCTCCTACCTCAGTCTCCTGAGTAGCTGGGATTACAGGCATGCGCCACCATGCCCGGCTAATTTTGTATTTTTAATAGAGACGGGGTTTCACCATGTTGGTCAGGCTGGTCTAGAACTCCTTGACCTCGTGATCTGCCTGCCTCAGCCTCCCAAAGTGCTGGAATTACAGGCACGAGCCACTAGTGCCCAGCCCTGCCATGTGCTGTTTTGAGTAGCATGATGAAATTTCACAACATCCACTCCAGCCTGCCTTTGCCCATCTTTGCTGGGCAAAGATTATTCCCTTTGTTTAGCATATCCACCTGTTGTTATACATGACCTGCCTACTAATCAACAACATCCATCATCTACTCCTAATATCCAGCCATCAGCATCATCATGGCTTGATGATCCAAGGATCACTCGAAGTAGATAATCCTCCTTCTGACATAGGAAGGTCAATAGTAGCTTAATGCTACATTGCAACGTCTGTATCATTCACCTCACTTCACCTCATAACATAGGCATTTTATCATCTCACATCATGACAAGAATGATATTTTCAGAGTGGGAAAATATCTCATAACTTTTATTACAGTATGTTGTTATAATTGTTCTATTTTATTATTAGTCATTGTTGTTAATCTCTTACTGTGCATAATTTATAAATTAAGCTTTATCATAGGTATGTATGTATAGGAAAAAGCTCAGTGTACATAGGGTTTGCTACTATCTGCAGTTTCAGGCATCCACTGGGTGTCTTGGGACATACTCCCTGCAGATAAGGGAAAACTACATTACTGCTGACTTTTAACCATCCCATGTACTTTATGCATAGTTTAAATGTCCTTTGAATTATGACTATCAATTGATATATTGAGATACTCAACTTCATAGGTAACCAAAAAAGCCAAATTAAAATAGCTATCATTGCCTTTCAAATTAACAGTAATTTTTAAATAATAATATTCAATTGTTGACTTAGTTTGGTGAAATTGGCAGACCCCAATACTGCCAGCTGAAAGTAGAATGATACAAGCTCCTAGGAAGGCTTTTGTAATATGCAGTAAGAGCTTTATAATGTTAACTTTCTTAGACCAGTAAATCCATTTCTAGGAATCTCTCCTACTGAAGTCATCTGAGATACAGACCAAGATTTACTGATAAAATTTTCAAATCAGCTTGATTTTGAAACAATGAAGTTCTGAAATATACTAAATACTCAACATCAGGAAAGTAGATACATTATAAAAGATAATAGGAAATATTATGCACCATTAAAAATATTTTTAAAGAAATTTTAATCATTCATATTTGTGATTCAAAACTGCATAAATAATTCCTGTAATACTTAAAATGTTTATCTCTGTATATATATTATTAATATGGTTTGGATTTGTGTCCCCACTCAAATCTCATGTCAAATTGCAATCCCCGGTGTTGGAGGAGGGGTGTGGTAGGAAGTAACTGGATCATGAGGACAGATTTCCCTCTTGCTCTTCTCACAATAGTGAGTTCTCATGAGATCCGGTTGTTTAAAAGTGTGTAACACCTCCCCTTCACTCTCTTCCTCCTATTCTATCCATGTAAGTTGTGCCTGCTTCCCTTCCACTACGATTGAAAGTTCCCTGAGGCCCCCTCAGCCATGCTTCCTGGTCAGCCTGTGGAATCATAAGCCAATTAAACCTCTTTTCTTTATAAATTACCCAGCTTCAGGTATTTCTTTTTAGCAGTATGAGAGCAGACTAATACAAAAAATTGGTAGCAGGAGTGGGGCATTGCTATAAAGATACCTGAAAATGTGGAAACAGCTTTGGAACTGGGCAATAGGCAGACGTTGGAACAGTTTGGAGGGCTCAGAAAAAGAAAGGAAGTTGAGGGAAAGTTTGGAACTTACTAGGGACTTGTTAAACTGTTGTGACCAAATGCTGATATTGATACAGACAAAGTTCAGGCTGAGGAGGTTTCAGATGGAGATGAGGAACTTATTGGGAACTGGAGCAAAGGTCATTTTTGTTATGAGTTCACAAAGAGGTTGGAGGCATTGTGCCCCTGCCCTTGGGATCTGTGGAACTTTGAACTTGAGTGTAATGATTTAGGGTATCCGGCAGAAGAAATTTCTAAGCAGCAAAGAGTTCCAGACATAGCCTGGCTGCTTCTAGCAGCCTATTCTCATATTTGTGAGCAAGAACTGATGAAAAACTGGAACTTATATTCAAAGGGGAAGCAGAGTGTAAAAGTTTGAAAAATTTGCAGACTGACCATGTGGTAGAAAAGAAAAAAACATTTTCAGGGGAGGAACTTAAGCTGGCTACAGAAAATTGCATAAGTAAAGAGGAGACAAATATTAATAGCCAAGATAATGAGTAAAATGCCTCAAAGGCATTTCAGAGACCTCATGGTAGCCCCTCCCATCTCAGACCCAGAGGCCCAGGAGGAAAGAATGGTTTCATGGGCCAGGCCCAGGACCCCATTTCCCTGCGCAACCTCAGGACACAGATCCTTGCATCCCAGCCACTCCAGCTCCAGCTGTGGCTGTGGCTAAAAGGGCCCCAGATATATTTCAGGCAGCTGCTCTAGATGATGTAAGCCATAAGCCCCAGCAGCTTTCATTTGCTGTTAAGCCTGTGGGTATTCAGAGGGCAAGAGTTGAGGCTTGGGAGCCTCTGCCTAGATTTTAGAGGAGGTATGGTATGGAAATGTCTGGATGTCCAGACAGAAGTCTACTGAAGGAGTGGAGACCTCATGGAGAACCTCTACTAGGGCAGTGCAGAGGGGAAATGCCTTGGGACCCCACCCCTTGTATCAGTGTGACCTAGATGTGAGACATGAAGTCAAAGGAGATTATTTTGGAGCTTTAAGATGTAATGACTCCCCTGCTAGGTTTCAGACTTGCACAGGGCCTGTAGCCCCTCTCTTTAGGATGATTTATCCCTTTGGAATGGGTGTGTTTACCAAATGTCTGTACCCTCATTGTATCTTGGAAGTAACTAACTTGTTTTTTTATTTTACTGGCTCATAGGGAGAAGGGACTTGCCTTGTCTTAGATGAGACTTTGGAAAGTGGACTTCAGAGTTAATGCTGAAATGTGTCAAGACTTGGGGGACTGTTGAGGAGGGATGATTGTATTTTGCAATGTGAGAAGGACATGAGATTTGGGAGGTGCCAGAGGTGGAATGATATGGTTTAGATTTGTGTTCTCACCCAAATCTCATGTCAAATTTTAATCCTCAGTGTGGGAGGAGGAGCTGGTAGGAGGTGATTGGATCATGAGATGCATTTCCCTCCTGCTGTTTCTGTGATAGTGAGTTCTTATGAGATTTGATTATTTAAAAGTGTGTAGCACCTCCCTCTGTGCTCTCTTCCTCCTGCTCTGGCTAGGCAAAATGTGCCTGCTTCCTTTCTGCCATGATTGAAAGTTTCCTGAGGCCTTCTCAGCTATGCTTCATGTACAACCTGTGGAAGCATGAGCCAATTAAACATCTCTTTTTAATAAATTACCCAGTTTCAGGTATTTACTTATAGCAGTGCAAGAATGGACTAATACAATAATAAATGTAAATATGCCCAGAAAAATAATGAAAAGGTATTAACAATGTATCTCAATATGCTTACAGGCCGATATTTTTTCATGTCTTAAAAAAGTTGAGTTTGTCCCTCCATACACAGGGTCTAACAATCTCCATCCTTTCATCCTTCCTTTCTTCCTGGGGGAGGGAGGAGGGGTACACCTCTTTCACGCAGCCTCAGCCCCTCTCCTTCTTGCCACCCTACAGGAGCTCACCCCTGGGGCTGGGACAGAATTTGGGAAGCAGTGGGAACTACCACCAGGGGCATGAGAGCATAGCCCCATGGCTGGCTGCCACAGTCTCTGTCAAGGACAAGAAAAAAGTTCACTATTTAAAATTAAAAAAAAAAAAAAACTCTTCTTAATTGAAAAGGGGAGGAGGGTTATTCCACAATTACTGATAATTTGAATCATTTTTGTTGTTGTTGTTTCTCGGGTTCAAAATTAGATTAATTGATTCTCTCCTATGTCATATTATTGGTGAAAAATGATTTTAATCAGCTTCTCAAAGTGTAGGTTGCCCATGTTTAAATGCAAGTATGTTGTTTGTATATCAGTATTTCTAAAATAGTCAAAAATAGTTAATATTTTCCACCAAAAAGGTAAAGATTTTGTTGCATTTTGATTTATTGCATGCAGTTGCTTATTTTCTTCATTTCTTTTTTTTTTTTTTTTTTTTTTTTTGAGACAGAGTTTCACTCTTGTTGCCCAGGCTGGAGTGCAATGGCACAATCTCAGCTCACTGCAACCTCTGCCTCCCAGGTGCAAGCGATTCTCCTGTCTCAGCCTCCTGAGTAGCTGGGATTACAGGCATGTGCCACCACACCTGACTAATTTTGTATTTTTAGTAGAGATGGGGTTTCTCCATGTTGGCCAGGCTGGTCTCAAACTCCTGACCTCAGGTGATCCACCTGCCTCAGCCTCCCAAAGCGCTGGGATTACAGGCATGAGCCACCGCACCCGGCCTATTTTCTTCCTTTCAACCTACCCCACTTCCTGCTTCCCTCAGAATAGGATAATCTTCAGACCAAGTTATGTTCTTAAAACAAATCTAAATTTTAAAAGTCTAAGTAAATACTGATTTTTAGAATATATTGATAATTACTCTCAAAAACTTTTCTTTAGAGAATACTGTTTTCCATCTATTCAAAATAAATTTTAGTTTAACTAATGTGTTTCAAAGATTACTATTTAGAAGTATTTAATAATTGAGAATTTTGCAGCCAAGAGATTCAAAAGTTAAAGTTTTCAATATTTCTAATTAGAATATCCCATGTATGCCTGGGGCAGTGGCTCACGCCTGTAATCCCAGCACTTTGGGAGGCCGAGGCAGGCAGATCACCTGAGGTAGGGAGTTTGAGACCAGCCTGACCAACATGGAGAAACCCTATCTCTACTAAAAATACAAAATTAACTGGGTGTGGTGGCACATGCCTGTAATCCCAGCTATTTGGAAGGCTAAGGCAGAAGAATCGCTTGAACCCAGGAGGCAGAGGTTGCAGTGAGCCGAGATCGCACCACTGTACTCTAGCCTGGGCAACAAGAGCAAAACTCCATCTCAAAAAAAAAAAAAAAAAAGAATATCCCATGTGTATTTTAAGGATCTACAATGTCATTGAAGGGTCAAGATTAACTTAAATTTCCTTCAAAACAATGTTTACACTTTAGAAAGCCACGAGAAGTTTCAAATATTAGTAACAGATGTTATTATAGCTTCTTTTTCAGGTAGCAAACTGAAAAGTTAGCAATCCATGTACGAATCCCCAACACCAAGCCATCAACTTTACATATCCATACAGTGAAGGCAAATATATTATTATAATTCATGGCCATGTAGTTTCAAAAACTCAATTCTTTTTTTATATTAAATCATGTAAGCAAACGTATCCAAAATATGTGTGTGAGAGGCAGAAAATAATGTCAAATAATTCTGAATCACTACGAATACTCTGGATGTTGTCTTCAAACGCATTTCAATCTCAGAATATTTTATAGGGGCAAGTCTGAGATAAGATGCCATAGCCTTCTTTTATATATAAATAATAGTTGCTAGTGAAGTTTTTATACTAGCACTTTAGAAAGAAGAGAGGAAGAGAGGATTTGAACAAGGTTGCACATTTAATTTATGTCCCTCATGAATTCTCAGCTACCCTCTGGGCCTTAAAAGGTAGAAGTTGGAGATTGACAATAATTATTTTGGATTGCACCACATGAAGGCAGCTGAGTGTAATACTGTACTTCAAAGAAGTGCAGCCTTGTGTCACTTTGAACAACCATCAAGAATATAACTTGAGGTGTTCAGGGATGTCTTTACAGAAGTGATCTTTGTAGATAAGTGATTTTCTTTAGATGGTAATATAACCACATGCATGTACACATAGAGATTTTTTTAAAAGAAGAGGTAGAAAACTTGTAACTATGAACCAAATTGTCTTTTGAAAACGTTGAATTAAAATGAAATTTTAAGTGCACTATTAATAGAAGTTTTTAAAACAGCATGAGAAGTATGCAAATAGATGTTAAACTATTTAAAGCCAATATATGTTGGTAAGATGGCTTTCTTTCTGACTCCTTACAAAGGCAAACCTGCTGAAACTCAACTCTGTATAATTGGGAGGAAAAAAATCTCTTTATCTCCAAGAGCTCATAAATTCTACTTTTGTCTTCAGACTACAATGAGATCTGAGTGGAAAGCTAAGGTCTTTCTAGTGAGAACTGTCAACCTGAAAGACGCAGACTCTAATTCTTTTACATACACATGTGTATGTCTCACACACACACACACACACACACTCCTACATCATTCTGTAAGACCAAACCATTTAAAGGCTTAGTATTCACTCATAAAACATTTGTATTCAATTTTTACAGCAGGCACTGAGCTACAGACTGGATTTGGGGATGAACAGGATGCAAAAGGATTCTGCCCCAGAGAAACATAATCTACTGATTGAGACAGACCTGTAATCAAACACTTTAATCCCTAGCCCAATTCCAAGGTCATGCTACTGAAAAGCCCAGGTATTAACAATACTCTTGGAAAAATCAATATTTCATGAAAAAAAGGGAAAGAACAAATTATATTATAGCTATTTTAAACCCAACATAAATACAAGTTAGAAAAGCCATCTTCTTCCAAACTAAACAGAAGAATATTTGTTAAAAACCTGCTTGGGTTAGTAACATTCTCCTGGACCACCCTCCTCTATTATTCAGCAAATAACAGTATGTCTTCACGATCTGCTAAAACAAATTATTCCATAATTTTTATAGGGCTTTTTTTGGTTGTTGTTGTTTTTTAGCTTTGAAACCAGATTTTACCTTATATCTTGTATTTCTTTCCATGTAATTAGATAATGTTTAAAATACTGAGAGTGCTTTTCTTTAGGCTTTCTTATCTTTTTGTTCTTTTTCTCAGAAGACAGCTAGCTTAGCCAGTAAGAATTGAATTTTTAGATTTAAATCCCAAAATACACTCTTTAATTTCATAGAATAAAATAGGAGAGACAGTAGTCTTGAAGGTCAAGACTTTCACCATCAGAAGCCAAGTTTCTGGAAAAATAAACTATCTCTCTGTGGGAGGAGTAGCAAAAAAATATATATATATACCATTTTTAATCTACCAAATGTGGGAAATTTACTTTTGGCAACTAGCAAACTTTTCTTACTGAGCATGTGTGTCATATGATAGAAAGAGAAGTCAACTGAAAGCCAAAATAGTTACATTCTAATATCAAATCCGTCATGATCAAACAGTCTTAGTCAAGCCATTTAATTGTTCTGGGCCTTACTTTTCTCATGCATACGATGTAACAGTGGGTAAGGAATATCTAAGGCCACTTTCCATTCCAAAATCCTAATATATGAAAGACAGTTGCTATACTAAATCCTGTGGAATATATATAATCAGACATTGGGCAAATCCATCAGAAAGCTTAAAATACAATTGTAAAATCAGGACAAATACATATATATATGTATGTGTATATATATGTGTATGTGTGTGTGTGTGTATATATATATATATGTTCATACATACGAACATAACTAAAAATACAAAGCGTGTCCTGATCTTACTTTCTAAGCATTTTTCCACACTAAAAGGAACAAGAGCTTCTTGGGAAAATGGCTGATTCCAAGGCTACGGTAAGAAAGCTTGAGACAAGCCTGGGTCATTTTGGTGAATCAGAAAGAAAATACTCAAAAAAATATGAAGACATATCAAAAGGGTAAAAAAGCCAGTTTGAAGTAGTTCCCGCTTACTAAGCGTGGAAAAATTGTAATATCAAAATAAATAGTAACGGTAATAGCAATAATAGATTTTAAGAATCTTTGACTTCATACTAATAAATAAATACATACACAAAGATAGCAGGAAAGCTCTTCCTTACTGTAGAATATCAACCAATAAGTGTAAAATGAATAATAGGCATAAAAATACACCATTTTCAATCACTACAGGGAAGAATCATAAATGGATGCTAAAAAGCCATTAAGTCAATGTTTAATGAGAAAAAAGGATATTTATATAAGCACAAAGTTTTTTCCACACAGAAAAATAAGCAGCATTATATTGAGAAATCTGGTGGGCATCATCTTACTAATTAATCAAAGTTATCACCAGTTGCAAGATAGATTGGCATCATGTACCTCCTGTTATGATAGACAGAAAAGGATGCAAAATCACTTAAGTAATATTTCTGCCAGAAAATACTCTGAATTTTATCATTAAGAAATGACAAACTTGGCCGGGCATGGTGGCTCATGCCTGTAATCCCAGCACTTTGGGAGGCTGAGGTGGGCAGATCGCCTAAGGTCAGGAGTTTGAGACCAGCCTGGCCAACATGGTGAAACCCCATCTCTACTACAAATACAAAAAAATTAGCCAGACGGGCTGGTGGGAACCTGTAATCCCAGTTACTCAGGAGGCTGAGACAGACAAATCTCTTGAACCCAGGAGGCAGAGGTTTCAGTGAATCGAGATTGAGCCATTGCACTCCAGCCTGGGTGACAGAGAGAAACTCCATCTCAAAAAAAAAAAAAAAAAGACAAACTCAAGCATTCTACAAAACAAGAATTATTTACAAAATGTTGGTGCAATTAAAGACAAAAACAAAACAAAGCAAACAGCAGCAATAAATGCTGATAAACTATTCCAGATTAAAGGAAACTAAAGAAACATAAAAACCAAAAATGCAAACCATGATAATTCTATTGAATCCTGAATCCAGAAAAAAAAAGTTATAAAAAACATGATTGGGGCCATATATGAGAACCCACAACTAATATCATACTGACCAGGGAAAAATTGAAAGCCTTTCTTCTAAGATCTGGAACAAGACAAGGTTGTCTGCTTTCACCAATTCTATTCAATATAGTACTGGAAATTTTATCTAAAGCAGTTAGACAACAGAAAGAAATAAAAATTAACCAAATTGGAAAGGAAAATTTCAGAAAGTCCTTTTTTGGAGATAACATGATCCTATATTTTTAAAAAGTCTAAAGACTACACCAAAAAACTGTTAGAACTGATAAATGAATTTGATAAAGTTGCAAAACACAACATCAGCAGACAGAATTCAGTAGTATTTCTCTATGACAACAGTAATCAATCTGAAAAAGAAATCAAGAAAGCAATGCCACTTACAATTGCTAAAAAATAAATCAAATAATTAGGAATAAATTTAAACAAAGAAGTGAAAAAACTTCATTGAAAACTATGAAACATTAATACAAGAAATTGAAGAAGACACAAAATAATTGAAAGATATTCCATATTTGTGAATTGGAATAATAATATTGTTAAAATCTGCATTCTACCCAAAGTGATCTACAGATTCAATGCAATCCCTATCAAAATATCTATAACATTCTTCACAGAAATAGGAAAAAATTCCTCAAATTCATGTGGAACCACAAAAGACCCCTAATAGCCAAAGAAATCCTTACAAAGCTGGAGATATCACACTACCTAACTTCAGACTATACTAGAAAGTTATAGGAAACAAAACAGCATGGTACTGGCTTAAAAACAGATATATAGACCAATGGAACAGAATAGAAAATCGAAAAGTAAATCCACAAATTGAAAGCCAACTCACTTTCAACAAAGGCACCAAAAATATATAATACATTGGAGAAAGGATACCTCTTCAATAAATGGTGCTGGAAAAATTGCATATCCATATGCAGAAGAATAAAACTAGGTTCCTATCTCTCACCGTATACAAAAATCAAATCAAAATAGATTAAAGACTTAAATTAAGACATGCAATTATAAAACTACAAGAATAAAACCTTGGAGAAATACTTCAGGATATTGACCTGGGCAAAGATTTTTTTCTTTTTTTAGTAAGACCTCAAAAGCACAGACAACAAAAGCAAAGATAGAAAAATGGAATTACATCAAACTAAAATGCTTCTGCACAGCAACATTAACAAACTGAAGAGACAACCCACAGAATGGAAGAAAATATTTGCAAACTATTCATCTGAGAAGGGATTAATTATTAGAATATATAAGAAACTCAAACAACTCAATAGCAAAAAACAATTCAATGAAAAAATAAGCAGGCCAGGTGCAGTGTTTCCTGCCTGTAATCCCAGCACTTTGGGAGGCCAAAGCAGATAGATCACTGGAGGTCAGGAGTTCAAGACCAGCATGGGCAACTTAGCAAGACCCTGCCTCAATAAAAAAAAAAAAAAAAATTAATTGCTGGGCATACTGGCACATACCTATAGCCCTAAGCACTCAGGAGGCTGAGGCAGGAAGATTGTTTGAGCCCGGGAGTTTTAGGCTGCAGTGAGCAATGATCACACCATGGACTCCAGCGTAAGTGACAGAGTGAGACACTGTCCCTAAAAAAAGGAAGAGGCAAAAGATCTGAAGAGGCCAGGCAAGGTGGCTTATGCCTGTAATCCTAGCACTTTGGGAGGCTGAGGTGGGCAGATCACTTGAGCCGAGGAGTTCAAGACCAGCCTGGCCAACATGGTGAAACCCCATCTCTACTCAAAATACAAAAATTAGCCAGGTGTGTCAGTGCAAGCCTGTAATCCCAGCTACTCAAGAGGCTGAGGTGGGAGAATCACTTGAATCCGGGAGGCAGAGGTTTCAGGGAACCGAGATCATACCATCGTGCCATGGCATTCCAGTACAGAGCGAGACCCCGTCTCAAAAAAAAAAAAAAAAAAATCTGAAGAGATATTTCTCAAAAGAAGATATACAAATGGCCAACAGGTATATGAAAAATGCTGAATGTCACTAATCAGGGAAATAAAATCAAAACCACAATGAGATATCATCTCATCCCCATTAAAATGACTATTATCAAAAAGACAGAAAATAAGGATGACAAGAAAGGGGAACACTCATATACTGTTGGTGGAAATGTAAATTATCATAGCAACTATGAAAAATAGTATGGAGGTTTCTCAAAAACAAAAGAATAGAACTACTATATGATCCAACAATCTCACTGCTAGGTTATAGATCCAAAAGAATGGAAATCAGTATATTGAAGAAATATCTGTACTCCCATGTATATCTCAGCACTATTCACAATAGCCAAGATACAAAATCAACCTAAGTGACAATCAACAGATGAATAAAGAAAATGTGAAATATATATATATATATACAGATATATATAGATATATATATATACAGATATATATAGATATATATATACAGATATATATAGATATATATATATACAGATATATATAGATATATATATATACAGATATATATAGATATATATATAGATATATATAGATATATGTATGGATATATATGATGGAATATTATTCAGCTATAAAAAGAATAAAATCCTGTCATTAGCAGCAACATAGACAGGACTGGAGGGCATTATGTTAACTGAAATAAGTCATGCCAAAAAAAAAAAGATAACTATTACATGTTCTTACCCATATGTGGTAGCTTAGAAATAAAAATAAATTTTAAAATAATGATCTAATGGAGATAGTGAGTGGAATTGTATTTACCAGAGGCTGGAAAGGGTAAGCAAAAAAAAGAGATGAAAAGAGGTTGGTCAATGGGTACAAAAATGTAGTTAGGTAGAAGAAATAAGTTCCAATTTTCAATAGCACAATAAGGTGATCATTACACATTGTATGCATGTATCAAAATACTGTATGTACCCCCATAAATATGTACAACTATTATGTATCAATAAAACAAACCAAAAAAGAACATAATTGAGACGGCAAATAAAATTTCGATATGTATTAGATAGGAGTTTGGGTCTGACATGTAAAGAGCCTGGACACCATTACTCCCATCCTCACAACAAGAAAAAAGCTGAAAAAATAAAAAATTTACAACTCTTCTTAGATCCATCAAAGAATTAAGGCCTTAGGGCAAGCCATCATACTGAAAATTGAGACAGATGAATACACAATATCACAGCTGTGTTCCATTACCTCCCCAATGGCCCTGAACTTGTTAGTAAGTCTTCTTATTTCCCCAAACCTCTTGCCTTGGTTGAGGTTTAGGCTTTCATCGGGTGTTCTTTGTTGCCAACTGTCAACAAAGGAATTTTTTTCCTCTTCAGTGAGTACTCATGGGGACTTCTAAGGGTATAGGTGTCAAGTCACTCCTTTCTGGAAACCCTGCTGCTTTTATGTACAAAAGTTACATTCCTTCTCAATGGAACAACATCACTAAAAGTGATTTGAAATCACAATGGCCAATCTGAGGATCATTTGATTTGCCAAAACTTGTTTTCCTCTGTGGACAATTATAAGGGCTAGAAGAAAAGATTAAATAGCCTGTGGCTCACATCTGTAATCCCAGCACTTTGGGAGGCTGAGGCGGGCTGATCACTTGAGGTCAGGAGCGTGAAACCAGCCTGGCCAACATGGTGAAACGCTGTCTCTATTAAAAATACAAAAATTAGCTGAGTATGGTGGTGCACTTCTAATCCCAGCTACTCAGGAGACTGAGGCATGAGAATCACTTGAACGCAGGAGGCGGAAGTTGCAGTGAGCCAAGATCGCATCACTGCACTCCAGCCTGGGCAACAAAGCGAGACTGTATCTCAGAAAGAAAAGACTAAATATCCTGAGTGGGATGTCTGCTAGTATCTCGAGGAATTCAAGAGACTCCAGAAATCAAAGCTAATATCCCTAAGAGATAATAATGACAAATAAGCTCAAAGACTTTCTAAATTGCAAAAGAACTCAGAAACTTCTAAAGGTAAGTCAAAAAACAAGTGTACCTCTATCTCTTTGTCCTTGTCCTGTGTTGCTTTCCCCTTCTAGCTGTACCCCTTCCCATCCCACTGCTGTCCTGTGCACCCTCTTGCTTACTGCCTGTCTACCCTTCCCTAATTGAACTTCCCTTTTTTGATGAACCCTGTGGTGGTTAATATTGAGTGTCAACTTGATTGGATTGAAAGATGTGAAGTATTGTTCCTGCATGTGTCTGTGAGGGTGTTGCCAAAAGAGATTAACATTTGAGTCAGTGGACTGTGAAAGGCAGACCCACCCTTAAACTGGGTGGGCACAATCGATTCAGCTGCCAGAATAAAAAGCAGGCAGAAGAATGTGAAAAGACTAGACTGGCTTAGCCTCCCTGCCTATATCTTTCTCCCATGCTGGATGCTTCCTGACCTCAAACATCAGACTTCAAGTTCTTCAGCTTTGGGACTCGGATTGGCTTTCTTGCTCCTCAGCTTTCAGACAGCCAGTTGTGGGACCTTGTGATCATGTGAGTTACTACTCCTTAATAAATTCCCCTTTATATATACATCTATCCTACTAGTTCTGTCCCTCTAGAGAATCTTGACTAATACAAACCCCTTGTTGAATCTCCTCCTGTCACCCAAGCCTCTTTTAAAGTTGAATCAAATGAAGGAGGCTCTGGAAATTCTGTTGCTTATTATACCCCCTGAACTCAGGGTTATGACCAAAGATTTCCCTGATCCCTTAGTTGATCCTGTCAGATTTTCCAAAGAATTTGACCTCCTTACTAAGCCTACCAACCAGGTTACTCTGATCTTTATGAATTGATCCACATGTTAGTAGGTGAAAGCCATGTTCAAACATGGTTAAGTAAAGTACACTGGCACCATGCTTTACATCACCTAAATAAAAGAAAACCTGGAGATTTCCCAAATACTCAAAAACTAGCCAATGAATTACATACTTAGATTTCTGAAGTATTTCCAAAAACTATAGACTGGGAAAAGATTCAACAGTGTACTTAAGAATATGAGTAACGAATCTATAAATACTATGACAGATTAGAGAGAGTCTATTTATAATATCCAGGTTTAGATAAAGTTTACTACCAAACTTCCTCTCTGTTTGATTCTACTTTTGTTAATGGGTTAGAGAAAGAATTTAGCACCCTAATGAAACTAAGCAATTAAATTGGGTCACTGCAGAAACCCCCAACCTACTTAATTTGGCTGAACAAGTTTCCAAAATCAAAAAGAAATCAGCCAAACAAAAAGCTGCTAGAGTCATAGATCTTCAGATTCAAACTGCAAAAGTTATGAACTACCAAATGCAGCAAGTAGAATTAAACAAATCCCAAAAAACACCATAAAGCCCTTGTCATTATTACAAGGAAGCAGGTCATTGGAAAAACGAATGCCACAGACTACAAAGACTTAAAATGAAATCATAGAAAAACATGATATTTTGGATGAAACCTGAGAAAGAACCTTTTTCTTTCTAAGACAAAATGCTAGGTATTCTCTGAGGAACAAAGGGAAATTGCCCTTTCATTTAGCCTACACTTTAGGTGAAATTAGAATAATCACTTCAAATGGAGCAACTAGAACCTCATTGACATGGGGGCCACATTTTCAGTAATAAACCCAACCACACTTCCTGTTTTCCTTCCTCAGGGTAACAACAAAAATACAAATGGTTGGGTTTCAGATAAACCAATGGCAGTTTACCAATCTCTCCCCACAGACTTTTAACTTGCAAAACTCTAGAACTCTCATCAATTTCTGTTAGTCCTTATGGGCTGAGATTTTCTGAAAGCACACAAAACTTACATTTCTTTCTCTCAAAAAAAAAAAGGAAATACAATTAACATAGAAAAACTACTGAAGAGGGAACCCTCAAGGAACGTACTGAATTCTCAGTACCTATGTTTTCAGTTCTTTAAAACAAGGAGAAAATACTTCCCAATGAAATATTTCAAGACCTGCTAATCTCTATCCCTAAAAACTTATGGTTTAAATATGTCACTGACATTAGCCATACTCATTAAGCACCACCAATTAAAATACAAATCAATGAAACAAAAATACTTTCAAATATTAAACAACACCCTTTATGCCAGGAAGTTATTCAAGAAATCAAATCAATTATGCAGGATTACTTCAAACAGGGGATAATCATTCCATATACTCACCCGTTTAATGCCCCGATCCTAGTGTTATAAAAATCTAATAACTGGGGAGGGACATTTGCCCAAGACTAAAGAGCCATCATAGCATTGTTATACCCCATCATCATGTTGTACCAAACCCACATACATCAACCAAATCACTAGATAGGTTTTCACTGTGATTGACATCTGCAGTGTTTTCTTTAGCATTCTAGTTGATCCAGATAGCCAATCTTTTTGCTTTCATGTGAGATGGACAATATACCTTTAGAGTAATGTTCCAGTGGTATACTGAAAGACTCAGGTACTTCTCCCAAGTCTTAAAAGCAAACTTAGCAAACTTGGAATTTCCTTTGCATTCTGTTCTCCCCTAATGTGTGGATAACTTATTACTTTGCTCCTCCATCCTAAAGGCTCCATAGAGGACAGCCTTTACCTACTAAAGAAATTAGCCACCAAAAGCCATAAAGTTTCAGAAGGGAAGCTGTAACTCTCTTCCATACAAGTAAAATATTTAGAATGTCTAATTTCAAGACAGGATTTTTTGCTTGCTTCCCCAAAGAATAAAAACAATCTTGGATTTTCTTGGCCCCACCAAAAGAGAAAGACAACCCTGTGGGATCCTGGGATTAGCAGGACACCATAGACAATGGATTCCAAGTCTCTCTGCCATGGCTCAGGCTCTATATCCTTTTTTGAAGTCTGACCCATCCCAAACCTCTACAATGGCTAGAGGATGCCATCTCCTCTTTTGAGAACAATAAGGAGAGTCTTCTTTAGCCCCTATATTAGGACATCCTAATTATAACCTTCTCTTTTCCCTTTTTGTTCATCAACAAAATGGAAATGCCTTAGAAGTTCTTAGACAAAAGCATGGTGACTATCAGAGACCACTCAGATATTACAGCCAACAGTTAGACCCTGTGTCTAAATAACTCCCACCCTGTATGCAGGCCATTACATTCACTGCAAATTTATTAAAGGCAATTAGGAGTTAATTATGGGCTCTCCATTAATGGTTTATGGCCCTCACTCTATTGAGGCCTTACTGATCTCTCATCATGCCCACCATCTCTCTTCCAGCAGACCCACTTCTTATGAGAACCTATTATTATCAACCTCTAGTGTAACTATTGCTCCCTGCAACTCTTTAAGTCCTGCCAACTCTTATCCACTTTCTTCTAGCAAGACACCACATGATTTTATAACTCTAACTGAAACCTTACTAACCCCTGGGCATGACTTACAGGAAACCCCCATTCCAAGTGCTAAACTAGTCCGATTTACTGATGAATCTTACCTTTGAAATAACTCAGGGAAACATCAAGATTTCTATACTGTTGTCTCACTGTCTGAAATCATTGAAAGTGGTCCCTCACCCAAGGCCATTTCTGCCCAATAAGCAGAACTTTTTGCTGTCTGCCAACATGTATGCTAGCAATTAATAATACTGCCAATATCTCTACTGATAGCCACTATGCTTTGGGGGCAGCACATGATTTTCATATGCTCTGGAAACAAAGAGGTTTTCTAACCTATATTGGCCAAAATTAAAAGAAACAGTGATTGTAACCCAGAATTACTCCAAGCTATCGAAAAATTTGTCTTTAGCATAATTAAAATCCTAGGAAACTCAAAAACTGATAGTAAAGAAGATAAAGGAAATTACATAGCTGACACAACTGGAAAAGCCACAGCTTCCAAGAACCAACTGCCCATAGCTCAATATCCCCTTAAAACCTCTAATGGCCAGTTTGATACAATCAAAAACTTTATCCTCCATACATAACAGATAGCTCTTTGAATTGAAAAAACAAATGAAAAACTTGAGGTTGTTTTTATGATTCTAAAACTAGCCTGTGATATGGGCCTAAAAAGAGACCTGTCTTAACAGATGGCCTCCAAGATCAAATTTTACATTAAATTAATTCATCACATAAACCATTGGGGAAATGATAAAATGATTCTATGGGGAAAATAATATTGTAGGAATCCTTCCACAAAAGTCACTTCTCAAATTTATCACATATATCAAGTCTGTCCCAAATACAACCCCTGAAAACCTATTCATAGTTCTACAAGACATTTTCCTTTGCCTTCAGTATCTTTTGAGATATGGCAGATGGACTTTATCCAGATACCAACATTCTAAGGATATAAAATGTGTCTTGGTTATGATTTTTATGTTTGCCCACTGGGTTGAAGCAACAGCCTCAGCAGTAAGTAAAATCCTATTAGAAAAAATAATCTCCACACGGGGCATACCCTTGGAACTGCACAGTAACCAAGGCACTCATTTTTACCAGGCAGATTATACAATCAATATGTAAGCTTTGACCTATTCTACAACATTTCCTACTACTACTATGCCTACTACTCACATTTCCCTGGGTTAGTGGAACATACTAACGGAACAATTAAGATCCAACTGGCAAAATGAATTTAATATCTCAATCTCCTCTGGCCAAAAGCTCTGCCCTTAGTGCTGCTTAATCTTAGATCTACCCCTGTAGAAAACATAGGTTATTTCCACTTAAGATAATTACTGAAAGACCCATGGACTTAGACAAAATACTTTATGAATCAAAGCTAATCAAAGGTGACACACTGACCTATTGTAAGGAATGGATCCAGGTATTAACAACAAAAAAAGGAGAGTAATCTTTCTGCAGTACACTTCCAGGAAGCAAAGGTCAACATCAATGCAATCTACAAACTGGAGATTTTGGATATTGAAAATGACATATCATCCAGGAGAACTTCCCCAATCTATCAAGACAGGCCAACATTCATATTCAGGAAATGTAGAGAACCCCAGTAAAATATTCCACTAGAAGATCAGCCCCAAGGCGCATAATCATCAGATTCTCCAAGGTCAAAATAACAGAAAAAATGTTAAGGGCAGCTAGAGAGAAAGGCGAGGTCACCTAACAGGGAAGCCCATCAGACTAACAGTGGATCTCTCAGTGGAAACTCTGCAAGTTAGAAGACATTGGTGGCCAATATGCAACATTCTTAAAGAAAAGAATTTCCAACCCAGAATTTCATATTCAGCCAAACTAAGCTTCATAAGCAAAGGAGAAATAAGATCCTTTTCAAACAAGCAAATGCTGAGGGAATTCATCAACACCAGGCCTGCTTTGCAAGAGCTGCTGAAGGAAACACTAAAAACCATTACCAGCCACTACAAAAACACACTGAAGTACACAGACCTCTGACACTATGAAGCAACCACATATACATGTCTGCAAAATAACCAGCTAGCATCATGATTACAGAATCAAGTTTAAACATAACAATACTAACTTTAATTGTAAATGGGCTAAATTCCCCAATTAAAAGACACAGAATGGCAAGCTGGATAAAGAGCCAAGACCCATACATAGACTGTCTTCAAGAGACCCATTTCACATGCAAAGACACAAATAGGCTCAAAATAAAGGAAAAATTTACCAAGCAAATGGAAAACAGGAAAAAAAATAGGTGGCAATCCTAGTTTCTGATAAAACAGACTTTAAACCAACAAAGATGAAAAAAGACAAAGAAGCACATTACATAATAGTAACCAGTTCAATTCAACAAGAAGAGCTAAATATACTAAACATATATACCCCAATACAGTAGCACCCAGATTCATAAATCAAGTTCTTGGAGACCTACAAAGAGACTTAGACTCCCACACAATAATAGTGGGAGACTTTAACACCCCACTGACAATATTAGACAGATCATTGATACAAAAAAAAATCAAAGATATTCAAGACCTGAATTCAGCTCTGAATCAAGTGGACCTGATAGATATCTACAGAACTCTTCACCCCAAAACAACAGAATATACATTATTCTCAGTGCCACATGTCACTTATTCTAAAATTGATCACATTATCAGAAGTAAAATACTCCTCAGCAAATTCAAAACAACTGAAATAACAGCCTCTCAGATCACAATCTGATCATGCAATCAAATTAGAACTCAAGATTAAGAAACTCACTCAAAACCACACGACTACATGGAAATTGAACAACTTGCTCCTGAATGGCTTTTGGATAAATAATGAAACTAAAGCAGAAATCAAGAAGTTCTTTGAAACTTATGAAAACAAAGATACAATGTACCAGAATCTCTGGGATGCAGCCAAAGCAGTATTAAGAGGGAAATTTATAGCACTAAATGTCCACATCAAAAAGCTAGAAAGATCTCAAGTTAGCAACATAACATCACAACTACAAGAACTAGGGAACCAAGAACAAACCAGCCCCAAAGCTAGTAGAAGACAAGAAATAACCAAGTTCAAAGTTGAACTGAAGGAGATAGAGACACAAAAAGCCCTTTCAAAAATCAATGAATCCAGGAGCTTTTTTTGAAAACATTAATAATAGAGATAGACCACTATCTAGACTAATAAAGAAAAGACAGAAGAAGCAAATAGACACAATCAGAAATGATAAGGGGGGATATCACCACTGACCCCACAGAAATACAAACAACCATCACAGAATAGCATAAATACCTCTATGCACATAAACTAGAAAATCTAGAAGAAACTGATGAATCCCCGGACACATACACCCTCCCAAGACTGAACAGGAAGAAACTGAATCCCCAAATAGACCAATAGTGAGTTCTGAAATTAGGGCAGTAATAAATAGCCTACCAACCAAAAAAAGCCCAGGACCAAATGGATTCATAGTTGAATTCTACCAAGGTACAAAGAAGAGCTATACCATTTCTATTGAAACTATTTGAAAAACTTGAAAAGTAGGGTCTCCTCCCTAACTCATTCTCTGAGGCCAGCATCATCTTGATATCAAAGCCTGGCAGAGTATACAACAGAAAAAGAAAACTTCAGGCCAATATCCCTGATGAACATCAATGTAAAAATCAATAAAATACTGGCAAACTGAATCCAGCAGCACGTCAAAAAGCTTATCCACCACAATCAAGCTAACTTCATCCATGGGATGCAAGGCTGGTTCAACATATGCAAATTAATAAATGCAATTCATTACATAAACAGAACTAAAGACAAAAACCACATGATTATCTCAACAGATGCAGAAAAGGCCTTCAATAAAATTCAACATCCCTTCATCTTAAAAATTCTCAATAAACTAGGTATTGAAGGAACATACCTCAAAATAATAAGAGCCATATATGAAAAACCCACAGCCGATATCATACTGAATGGACAATAGCTGGAAGCATTCCCCTTGAAAACTAGCACAAGACAAGGATGCCCTCTCTCACCACTCCTATTCAACATAGTATTGGAAGTTCTGGCCAGGGCAATCAGGCAAGAGAAAGAAATAAATAGCATCCAAATAGGAAGAGAGAACATCAAATTATCTTTGTTCATAGATGACATGATCCTATATCTTGAAAACCTCATTATCTTAGCCCAAAAACTTCTTAAGCTGATAAACAACTTCAGCAAGGTCTCAGGATACAAAATCAATGTGCAAAAATCACTAGCATTCCTATATATCAACAACAGGCAAGCCAAGAGCCAAATCATGAATGAACTCCCATTCGCAATTGCTATAAAAAGAATAAAATACCTAGGAGTACAGCTAACAAGAGAAGAGAAGCACCTCTTCAAGAAGAACTACAAATCACTGCTCAAAGAAATCAGAGAGGACACAAACAAATGGAAAAACATTTCATGCTCATTGATTGGAAGAATCAATATCATGAAAATGGCCATACTGCTCAAAGTAATTTATAGATTCAATGCTATTCCCACCAAACTACCATTGGCATTCTTCACAGAATTACACAAAACTATTTTAAAATTCATATGGAACCAAGAAAGAGCCTGAATAGCCAAGACAGTCCTAAGCAAAAAGAACAAAGCTGGAGACATTGTACTACCCGACTTCAAACTATACTACAAGGCTACAGTAACCAACACAGCATGGTACTGGTACAAGAACAGACACACAGATCAATGGAACAGAATAGAGAATTCAGAAATAAGACTGCACACCTACAACAATCTGATCTTCAACAAACCTGACAAAAACAAGCAATGGGGAAAAGATTCCCTATTTAATAAATGGTGCTGGGAGAACTAGCTAGCCATATGCAGAAAATTGAAACTAAACCTCTTCCTTACACCATACACAAAAATTAACTCAAGAAGAACTAAAGATTGAAATGTAAAACCCAAAACTATAAAAACTCTTGAAGAAAATCTAAGCGATACCATTCAGGACATAGGCATGGGCAAAGATTTCATGATAAAAACACCAAAAGCAATTGCAACAAAAGCAAAAATTGATAAAAGGGATCTAATTAAACTAAAGAGCTACTGCACAGCAGAAAACTGTCATCAGAGGGAACAGGCAACCTACAGAATGGGAGAAAATCTTTACAATCTATCCACCTGACAAAGGTTTAATATCCCGAGTCTACAAGGAACTTAAACAAATTTACAAGAAAAGAAAACTAACAACCCCATTAAACAGTGAGCAAAGGACATGAACAGACACTTCTCAAAAAAAAAAAAAAAAATTCATGTGGCCAAAAAACATATGAAGAAACGCTCAACACCACTCATCACTAGAGAAAGGCAAATCAAAACCACAATGAGATGCCATCTCAGGCCACTCGGGATGGCTGTTATTAAAAAGTCAAAAAACAACAGATGCTGGCAAAGTTGCAGAGAAAAAGGAACACTTTTACACTGTCAGTGGGAGTGTAAATAAGTTTACTCATTGTGGAAGACAGTGTGGTGATTTCTCAAAGACCTAGAGCTAGAAATACCATTTGACCCAGCAATCCTATTACTGGTTATATACCCAAAGGAATATAAATCATTCCATTATAAAGATACATGTACGCGTATGTTCATCGCAGCACTATTCACAATAGCAAAGACATGGAATCAACCAAAATGCCCATTACTGATAGACTAGATAAAGAAAGTGTGGGATATACATGCCATGGAATACTGTACAGCCATAAAAAGGAATGAGACCATGTCCTTTGCAGGGACCTGGATGGAACTGGAAGCCGTCATCCTCAGCAAACTAATGCAGGAACAGAAAACCAAACACCCCATGTTCTCACTTATAAGTGGGAGCTGAATGATGAGAACAAATGGACAAAGGGAGGGGAACAGTACACACTGAGGCCTGTAAGGGGCAGGGAGAGGGAGAGCCTTAGGAAGAATAGCTAATGGATGCTGGGCTTCATTCCTAGGTAATGGGATAATCTGTTCAGCAAACCAGCATGGAACACATTTACTGATACAACAAACTTGCACATCCTGTACATGTACCTCTGAACTTAAAATAAAAGTTAAAGGAAAAAAAAAAAGAAAATGACACCCACCTAGGGATGGCTTATAATCAAGTGGAAAGGGCCTTACCAGATACGATTAACCAATGCTTGCACCACTAAGCTTAAAAGCATTGACATGTAGATACTGTTTATTATTTTTTAAAAAGACATCTCTCCCAAGGGGACCTCACAACCACATGGAAATCTGCAAATTAAACTAAACAGGAACCACTCTGTTCAGTCTTGGAATAAGAAGCAGAAGATATCATAGGTTAACAGCTATCCCAAGTACAGGGACCAGGCCTGTATATCATTATCAGCCTTACAATTGTCATCATACTTGTTTATTTTCATATGAATCACCCAGTCCAAATCTTCAAACTCTTAATCTTGCTCATTACCTTATTAGAAATTTTGCTTAAATTCTTCATTCCAAAATGTAACTACTTGAAAATTTTTGGTGGTTGCAGTTAAGTTCTCTATGATAACATTACTCCTAATTATTGTTATAAGTAACATACTAGCCAAATATTCAAGTTACTCCAAGGCTATGTACCAGATTAACTAATCTTTTGAAGATATCCCTGAAGACACATGGCATTTTCCCAACCCTTACCTATAATGAGGTCTAATTACCTCCTGCCCCACTTTTCCCTCATTATTTGCTATACCACACCCTTAAAAAATAATGCCATCATCCAGTATTCACAATCTTTAGCCACTTCTGGAAAGCTCTTTGAATGTTGGATTTACCACTTTCCCCCACTAGAAACTTCTCAGATAATAACAACCATGTGGTCACACCTATAACCACTTTTTCCTCTATAAAGTTTTGCTGTTCGGTATGAATCTAACCTTACTTGCCCTACCTATTGTGTTCAACTCTTTTCTACCACTCCTTGTTTCTTCCTAACTCCACCCATTCACAGAAATCTGATGCACCAAAATGGTACTATTCTGTTTACAGTTTTTATGCTCATGGTTTATGACTACCTTAATCATAGCCAATTAAATCAGTCCTCCCTCATTTATCAGGTATCATTATATTAAGCTTCTAAACAAGGTTGGGGACCTCTACTTTCTGTCCCTGACAGCTAGACACTGCCCCATTTGACACTTTGTCCCATATTATCCTCTCTGCCCACCAACAAATCCATTAACCCACAAAATTGATCTGGAATTTTTGTGCTTTCCTGGTTATCTCTTTGTGAACACAGTGGCTTCCCGTGGGCTCAGAAATGTGTGGAGAGCTGGAGGATGGCAGCACTTGCCTTCTGGGCTATCTTACCTTATAGTAGTACTAAAGCAATAACCACTGAATTAACTCCAAACTCTCACAAAACTGAAAGAGTCCTCTCAATAATTGATTACCCCAATGGAGATCCCTCCAAATATGAAGACAATAGCTGCAGGCCTTCACAAAGCTGTGTCCTTCTTGGTGATCTTAATCGCAGTGAGGGTGCATGTCTAGTGACATTTTTTGGATCTTTTTCCTAGGTATAAGAACCTCCTGGCATGACTACATGATGTGAAGCCACTCCTGTACTGTGAGCCAAATTGCGTGATCCACTGCTAGAGCCATTAGAGCCAAAAAAAAAAAAACAAAAAAACAAAAAAACCACCTCTTTATACACTCTCTTGCCCATGTAATTCTTGACAACTATATTGCTTTAGACTATTTATTGGCCGCTTAAGGATCAGTCAGTGCACCTGCAAATAACTCTTCCTACACTTGGATAAACACTTCCCATCAGGTTGAATTAGAACCTTCTAAAATTAGCCAACTCTTTTAAAGGAATACCTTCACAGGGATTTCCTCATAGTTTAATCTGAATTTTTCTGATATTTTTAATTGGCTTCGTAAAGGTGTTGGCAACATCCTCAGGACCAGAATACAGCTATATAATAATAATTGTTATCTCTCTGCTAATTCTTATTTTCATTCTTTTTAAGACTTATAGTGTCTATATTTGTCATTGCTGCCAAGCTATCCAAGATTTTGAGATTATGATATTACAATGTTTAGACATGGTTGATAAAATGTGTGCCTCTTCTGATATAACATCGATCACCATGGATTGATGCGGCTCTCTTTGTTAGAATGGCTCCATTGTTACTTAAATTTGGCCAGTATGTAAAGCCTGGATTGATGTGGCTCTCCTTGTTAGAATGGCTCCCTTGTAACTCAAAATTGGTGGATATCTAAAGCCTGGATGCACACTGACTTTCAGCAAACCTCCTTCTTGGAACATGACAGTCTAGAAACAGGTGCTTCTAGCTCCAGGGGAAACAACAAATTTGTGGCTGACCAACCAATAATTGATCAGTAATGCTTCTTTATGTTAGCTCTTGATCAAAAGGGAGAAATGTGAAATATAATACACAAAATGGCGTCCTTCTGGTTCTGAGTCCTAAAATGGAGTCAGGAAGCCACTCTAAGAAGGACTGCATGAATGTCCTGCCAACTTACAAAAAAAGCAACAACAACAAAACTTGCCTTGAACCCTTGAACTGGGCCCACCTGCAATGATCACAACAACCTGGAAAACAGCTGAATTTTGCCAGCACTGCAGCTCCTGAACTGCAATAATCAATGAACTTTGGACTCGTGTGCTAAGCCAGCCACCTTCACCAATGGTAATCCTTTCAAGACAACTTCTGTAATCACCCTTAGTTTCCTTTTGACTTTCTCTTAAAAACTGTTATTCTCCTCCCTCTCTTTGAAACACAATTTATCTCTACCTTAATCTGTGTCTTCCAAATTGCAAATTCCAAGACCCCAATTAATGCTTTGTCTTACTGCATTATAGTCTGGTCTTTTGCTTCTTTGTGGTTGATGATATTAGCAGTTGGTAATTCTGGGTAAAGAATATACAAGAGTTCACACTATTCTCATAACTTTTCTGAAAGTTTAATGTCATTTCAAAACAAAAAAAAGATATGTGTGTATATAAAACAATATAATATAAATACCAAGTAAGTGGCATAGAAATTCTGTTAGATGTCGGAGAATTGAGGAGAGTAGGGTGGGTACAATATAGGATCTGAGATATGAGATGAGCTATAAAATTTTTAAAATTTTCAGGAAAGCAACAAGGAGCAGGGGACATAAACATGAAGAAATTAGCCTTCACAGGCTGGGCACAGTGGCTCATACCTGTAATCCCAGCACTTTGGAAGGCAGAGGCAGGCAGATCATGAGGTCAGGAGATCAAGACCATCTTGGCCAACATGGTGAAACCCCATCTCTACTAAAAATACAAAAAATTAGCTGGATGTGGTGGCATGTGCCTGTTATCCCAGTGTAGTCCCAGCTACTCAGGAGGCTGAGGCAGGGTAAGCACTTGAACCCAGGAGGCAGAGGTTGCAATGAGCTGAGATCACACCACTGTATTCCAGCCTGGCAAGAGAGCAAGGATCCATCTCAAATTAAAAAATATATATATAGCCTTCACAAAAGCACCAGTCAGGAACGTGTACAGTGTGTTCAAAAGATGATGTGTAAATCTGTGTGGCTAGGTAATAAATATGTAAAATTAATAAAACTGTTTTACTCTTTGTGAAAAAACAATAAATCATTTAATGGAACAACAAAGTATCAATATCAAAAAAACAGTGCCTAGAGATACTCATAATCCCCATATATATTTATTTAGTGACTTCCTTTCAGCCAAACATTAAGACATTTCACTGTATTATCTTTTTGCTGCATTGCTTTCTACTCTATGACATAAACTCCTGAGGCTAGAATTCAGGCTTGCCCTGGGAAAATTGAAATAATGTGTTCTGACCAAAATTTACTGACGCTTGATTGCCATGATAAGCAATTTGTTCTTCTATGAACATAAAGATATCTTGTTCTGAAACCGTATCAAGAAACTGTAATCATGGTGACAAACTAGGAAGTTTAGACACAGTCATACCTGAGCGTGATTCTTGAGCTGCCAAGCCTGTCACCTCACACACTTTGAACCTCTCTAACTTCAATTTATCTTCTGTAAAGGGATTAAAACTGCAGGTTCCCCTCAATTTGTTTGTATGAAGATGAACTAGAAAAAAATACCTGGTACATGGAATAAACCCAATATTACAATTATTAGATAGAGTCTCTATAATTCCAAGAGCACCCAATATATACTTCTCCAAAGCAGAAATAGGCAAATTATTATAGTCAGGCTTGACCTACATGGCTGTAGCTATAGAGATATTTTTAAGGAGGGGCAGCATTAAAATGTCTGCATAACACATCTACTCAATAATTTGCAAGAAAAGCAGTGGAATCATGAATAAAAACATTTATTCTGAAGTGAGGTCAAAAATTGTCTGCTGATCTATACCCTTCCTGAGCTATCTCAGAGTCAATACAAATCAGAAAGAAAAAGCAATTCTAATTGACAACTGATGTAAAAATATATCTCAGACTATAATCCCATAGTTTTAAGTAAAGAGTTTTAACTTTGTCCTTCTCATGGAAAACACTGTCAGTCATTATTCCCCCTCTGCACATCCTCTTCCCAAATATTTCAAACACTAGAATTCCAAATGAAAGAAGTGATAAAGTATTTCTTCAGGCAAGATGTCTCTGAATTACAGTGAGATGGAAAGAGAAAAGATGCAGGTATGAGTTGTTATCTTCAAATTAAGAGACAGTTTTGAAACACATTTTTAGTTCAGATTTAAGATTCTGTCCCAGAAACTTTATTTTTTTCCTGTAGCGATGATATTCTATAGCTGAATTGTCATAAGCAAGAAAGGAAGGTTGAAAAGCATCCAAACAGAAATTGCTTACAAATGCTTGAAATACTGCATGAAATCCCTATTTAATCTCCCAAAACAGATTTTAAGAATCAGTGTCTTAGCCATTTTCCACAGCTGTTCAAAAAGCCCCACAGCTTACAGTGCTCTGTCAGGCAGAATTGAATTAGTTGTCACCTCCTAAGAAAAGCAGAGGGTTTGGGTGATGTAGGTCAGAAAACAACTCTTATATAAACTACTTAGTGCTTATTTGCCAGATTCAATGGATGTTCTTGAGTTAGACTTGGTAAATTTGTATTTGTTTGATTTAGTAGTGCTATGGATGGAATGTTTGTGTCCCCTCCCCTATGCAATTCATTGCAATTCTGTTGTTGGTAAGACACCTGGACTATGATAGTTTGTTACGGCAACTCCAACAAACTAAGACAATCAATAGAGGTTCATTTTCAAGGTAAGAAAGTGTTAAATTAGTGGACACTTTTACGTGAATAGCCTGGTGGTATACTGCTCATTATTGTGCACAACATGAAGATCTCTATACCAAATGCGATAGTTAATTTTAGGTATCAACTTAACTGGAATAAAGGATACCTAGAGAACTGGTGCATGGGTATCTTTAGAGGAAATTGGCATGTGTGTCAGTGGACTGGTCAGAGAACTGGTAAAGCATTATGTCTGGGTGTGTCTGTAGGGGTATCTTTAGAAGAAACTGGCATGCGTGTCAATGGAGAAGATCCTTCATCAATGAGGGCAGGCACTATCCAATTGTCTGTGGCCCCAAATAGAAAAAAAAGGCAAAGGAAAGACAATTTTTTTCTCTTGTCCTTGCTGCTGGAACTAGGACACTCTTCTTTTGCCCTAGGACACCAGAACTCTAGGCTTTCCAGCCTTTAGATTCTGAGACTTAAACCAGAGGTCCCTGGTTTCTCAGGCCTTCAGCCTCAGTCTCAAAGTTACACCATCAACTTCTATCATCCTGAGGCTTTTTGACTTCAACTGAGTCAGGATACCAATATCTTAGGGTCTCTGTATTAGCTCATTTTTATACTGCTATGAAGAAATACCCAAGACTGGGTAATTTATAAAGAAAAAGGTTTAACGGACTCACAGTTCCACCCTGCTAGTGAGGCCTCACAGTCATGGCAGAAGGCAAAAGGGGAACAAAGGCACATCTTACATGGTGGCAGGCAAGAGAGCATGTCCAGGGGAACTGCCCTTTATAAAACCATCACATCTCATGAGACTTATTCACTATCACAAAAACAGTATAAGAAAAACCCACCCCCATGATTTGATTACCTCCCACCATGTCCCTCCCATGACATGTGGGGATTATGGGAACTACAATTCAAGATGAGATTTGGGTGGGGACACAAAGCCTAACCATATCAGTCTCCAACTTATAGATGGCCCGTCATGGGACTTCTCAGCCTCCATACTCACATGAGCCAATTATCCTGATATATTTGGAGAACTAAGGAAAATAAGATAAAATAAGATATTTGTTCTATCTCTGGAGAACCCTGACTAATTCATATTTTGGTACTAGGAGTGGTTTTAGAAGAACAGAATTTTAAGGATGTCTTTTCTTAAATGGTTTTGGGGTTTCTGGAATTACCTCTCAAATCTAATTATACCTTAAAATGTTAAAGATTCTACTTCTAATAATAAAGAAAGCTCTTATAATCCAAGGCATAAACTGTTTATAGAGATAAGCAAAATACTGCACTGTATATTTCTAATCAACCACTTATAAGAGGCAAGGAACTTGGTGACTCTGTATATGATACTTTTAAATATTTGTGGAAAACTAAGGAACATAGTGACATTGGTTGGCTATTCCTAATCTTGCTGGACAAAGTGATGAAAGAAAAGGAGTAGCTCAGGGATTAGAATTCCTGGCTCCAGCTCTGCATAAATACCCTAAGAGCTTCTATGTGTACCTTGAGGAAGAATCTTTTCTCCAGTAGCCATGGGGCTAAAAAATGCTGAAAACTAAACACAAGGCCTCATTATGCAACTGGTTGAATTATAATAAAAGTTGAACTCACAGCCTCACAGAGAGTCTACTATTACAGTAAGTGCATTGGTTGGGAAATAATAAGATGCTGTAAGTTGGGATGAGGATGTCTGGGAAGACCCTGATAAGGCTGAAATTCTGAAGAGTCTTGTTTGTCAGTGAATATGGCCTCCACACCCCCAGTTGGCAGTGTCTTCCCCACCCATAAGGATATTAGCCTTTCTGCCTTTGTCTAAGGAAATTAACCCTGCATTGCCTGGGGAAACAGTAATGGCCTTCTCTGAGGTGTCAAGAAAGACAATGCTGATTCTCATCAAGACCAACGCCCACCACCACACTTTGCTTTTAGACCTACAACTAAACTCAAATCCTAGCAGGCCCTCAAGGATGAGGTATAAAGTGTGACCCTAGAGGAGGTGCACTTCACTCCAAAAGAACCCCTTGTGTTTTCTAAAATGTGGGATAATGGTGGAAGGAACATAAGGTTGGATCAGATCATATGTATTGATATGGCCCACTAAACAGAGATTCTGCCTTTAATTTTGCAGGTTAGGGAATTAGGAAAGGTGCTAATACTTTGTTTTGTTGCTTAGCTGAAACAAACATTGATCAAAAGTTGGCCCACCATGAGTGAGCTGGTAATGCCTGATCTCCCTTTGTTCATCATAGGTGAAGGGACTCAAAGGCTTAGGGAGACTTGAGTGCTAGCATGTATTTATCACTTAAAACCTACTCACCCACACTGGAAGAGTATAGAAGATATACCTTTCACCAATACTTTAATAAGTAGATTTTTGAGGGGAGGTCCAGCATTCCTAAAGAGCTTCATGATTGCTTTTTTCATAGGCTGAACCTCACAGTGGGAACAACAATCACTCAATTGGAAAATTCAAATGAAATGAAAATTCAAATGAAATTGGATCCTGGGGTGGCAGGGACCAAGTAGCAGCATTCAACCATCAAAGGCAAAGTAGACATATTAATAGTTACTAAAATGGACAGCAGAGGCAAAGAAATAATCAGAATAATCTGACTCATGTATGCATTAACTATGCATTAACTAGTTAATTATTATATTCCTAAAAAGTGAAATAGATAGAAAGCCTGCTAAATTCTTACTGGATCTGTATAAGCAGAGAATTTTCAGGTTAAGCAAACAAAAATTTAACTCAAATCATAAAAACAGAGAATCATGACCCTTCAAGCAGTTTCCAGTTTTGAGCCAGTTTTCAGACACAGAACCCTTGAATAAAGGGTAGGCCAGATCCCCTACAGGAAGGACCTTGGTATACTACTGAAAATGTATACTGTTAATATTTCTTGCATCCTTCTCCAAGTGGACCTATGGCCTTTTACCAGGGTAACTATGCATTGGGAAAAAGGAAATAATCAGAACTTTCAGAGACTCCTGGACACTGACTATGAACTGACATTGATTCTAAGAGATCTGAAATGTCACTGTGGCCCTCCAGTTAGAGTAGGGGCCTATAGAGGTCAGGCAATCAATGGAGTTTTAGTGCAGGTCTGACTCAATGTGTCTCCAGATTCATTCTGTAGTTATTTCTCCAGTTCCAGAATGCATAATTGGAATGGACATGCAGTCATCCCTTCGTATCTATGAGAGATTGGTTCCAGAACCCCCTGAGAATAGGAAAATCCATGGATACTAAAGTCCCTAATATAAAATGGTGTAGTATTTGCATATAACCTATGCACATCCTCTTGTATACTTTAAGTCATCTCTAAATTACCTATAATACCTAATGCAATGTAAATCCTATATAAGTGGTTGTTATACTGCATTATTTAGGATATAATCACAAGAACAGAAGTCTATGTGTGTTCAGTACAGATGCAACCATCCTTTTTTAAAAATATTTTTGATTGGTAGTTGGTTGAATCCATGGAAGTGGAACCCACAGAGAGCTGGTTGTACTTAGCTGCTGGCAGAATTGCCATGTGGTTCCCCAATTTATGGATTGAGAGTGACATTGGTGGGAAAGGACAAATTGAAGACATTACAACTTCTTCTACGTAGGAAAATAGTAAATAAAAAACAATAACACATCCCTAGAGGGATGACAGAGATTACTGCCACCATCAAAGACTGGAAAGATGAAGGGTAGTGATTCCCACCAGTGATGGTTAATACTGAGTGTCAACTTGATTAGATTGAAGGATGCAAATTACTGTTCCTGGGTATGTCTGTGAGGGTGTTGCCAAAGGAGATTAATATTTGAGTCAGTGGGCTGGGAAAAGCAGACCCACCCTTAATCTGGTGGGCACAATCTAATCAACTGCCAGCAGATATAAAGCAGGCAGAAAAACATGGAAAGGCAAGACTGGCCTAGCCTCCCAGCCTACATCTTTCTCTCATGCTGGTTGCTTCCTGCCCTCAAACATGGGACTCCAAGTTCTTCAGTTTTGAGGCTCAGAATGGCTCTCCTTGCTCCTCAAGTTTACAGACAGCCTATTGTGGGGACTTGTGATTGTATAAGTTAATACTTAATAAACTCCCCTTTATATATATATATAAATATATAAATATATATATAATTATATATATATAATTGTGATTGGAGACTTTGGCAGACCCCTACAGGTTAATTGCTGTGGAGGCCCTTAGTATTTTGGACCAAGGCCCTGCCTCTATATATAATATCCTATTAGTTCTGTCCCTCTAAGGAACCGTAATACACCACCACGTCCCCATTCAACTCTCCTATTTGGCCTATGCAGAAAAAGATGAATCTTGGGAAATCACAGTGGATTAGTATAAGCTTAACCAAGTGGTGACTCCAATTGCAGCTGCTGTACCAGATGTGGTTTCATTGCTTGAGCAAATTAACCATGTCCTAGCACCTAATATGAAGCTATTGATCTGTCAAATGCCTTTTTTCCATACTTGTCCAGAAGCAGTTTGCTTTCAGTTGGCAAGGCCAGCAATACACCATCATTTTCCAACCTCATGGGTATATCAACTCTCCAGCTCGATATCATAATCTAGTTCACAGGGATCTCGATTGCCTTTCCTTTCCATAAGTATCGCACTGGTCAATGACATTGATGACATTATGCTAATTGGTTCATCCTGCTGATGACATTGTTCTAATTAGTGAGGATGCAGTAGCAACTACTCTGGACTTATAGGTAAGACATTCATGTGTCAATGTATGGGAAATAAACTTGACTAATATTCAGAGACCTTCTACCTCACTGAAATTTCTAGGGGTCCAGAGGTATGGGACATGTCAAGATAACCCTTTGAAAGTGAAGGATAAGTTGTTGCACCTGTCTTCTCCTACAACCAAGAAAGAGGCACAACGCCTACTGGGCCTATTTGGATTTGGCACATGCCACATTTGGGTGTGTTACTGTGCCCCATCCACCAAGTGACTTGAAAAGCAGCTAGTTGTGAACAGAACAGGAGAAGGCTGTAACAGGTCCAGGCTACTATGCAAGCTCCTCTACCACTTGGGCCATTGGATCCAACATATCCAGTGGTACTTGAGGTGTCAGTGGCAGACAAGAATTCTGATTGGAGACCTTGGCAGGCCCCTACAGGTTAATTACAGTGGAGGCCCTTAGTATTTTGGAGCAAGGCCCTGCCAACATCTGCAGGTAACTACTTTTCTTTGGAGCGACAGCTCTTGGCCTGCTACTGTGCCTCGGTAGAAATAGAATGCTTGACCATGGGTCACCAAGTCACCATGTGGCCTGAGATGCCTATAATGAACAGATACTTTCTGATCCATTAAGTCATAAGTTTAGGCATGCACAGCAGCAATGCATTATCAAATGGAAGTGTTATATACATGATCAGGCCCAAGCAGCTCATGAAGGCACAAGTAAGTTATATGAAGAAGTGGCCCAAATGTTCATGGTTTCTCCTTCTGTTACACAACCTTCTGTCTCTCAGGCTGGACCTATGGCCTCATGGGGAGTATTCTATGATCAGCTGACAGAAGAAGAGAAGACTAGGCCCTGGTTTGCAGATGGTTCTGTATGAGATAAAGACATCATCCCAAAGAGGACAGCTGCAGCACTGCAGCCCCTTTCTGAGACATCCCTGAAGGACAGTGGTGAAGTGAATCTTTTCAGCAGGCAGAACTTCAGGCAACGTACCTGTTTGTGCACTTTTGTGGGAAGAAAAAATGGCCAAACATGAGATTCCATACTCTTTCATGGATTGTAACCAAAGGTTTGGTCGGATGGTCAGGATCATGAAACTGCCATTACAAAATTATAACTAAGATGGTGAAAGAGATCAATATGGAGACCAAACCAACTCCTTATTGCTTCTAACCTCTAAGCTATCTTTGTTCATTCCTGTGGGTAGGCTGAACAAACTTTGGGAAAAACTTAGTTTATAAGTTAGCTTTGAAACAAAGACAATTTACAGCATTTTCCCAAAACAAACCCCTTCCTACCTGGGGACTAGACTGCTTTTGCAGGACTAACAAATTAGCCACAGGATTAGAAATTATGGCTTAGGAGTCATGCAGCTGGGGACTGCAAGATTCTAAACCTCCCCACATTGCTCTTGGGGATAACATTACTATTGTAAAAGCTAAGATCAGTGCTTGAGATATTTTGCAGACTCTGCACTTGATGGATCAGCTGGCACCACTCAGATCAATAAACTGGCTCATCTGATCTTGTAGCCCCCACCCAGGAACTGACTCAGCACAAAAGGACATCTTTGACTCCCCATGATTTCATCTCTGGCCCAACCAATCAGCACTCCTGACTCACTGGCACCCCCACCAACCAAATTATTCTTAAAAACTCTGATCCTCAGATGCTCAGGGAGATTGATTTGAATAATTATAAACTCTGGTCTCCCACACAGCCAGCTCAGCATGAATTACTCTTTCTCTATTGCAATTCCTGTCTTGATAAATCAGCTCTGTCTAGGCATCTGGCAAGGTGAACCTGTTGGGCAGTTACAACCTTTAAAAAAACATGATTGTAAAATTGGCAGCAAAGAAATTTAGGTAAAAGGTATGTGGATAGACCCCTCTGAAGTGCAAATGCTATGAAGATATTTATGTTCCATGTGAAAGCTCCCCAAAGGGTAACTTCATAAAAGGAATACTTTAATACTCAAGTGAATAGGATGATCCCTTCTGTGGATATCAGTCAGTCTTTTTCCCCAACCATCCTTGTCATCATTCAAGGAGCTCATGAAAAAAGGGGCCATGGTAGCAGGGATGGAGGTCAGACGTTGGCTCAGAAACATGGACTTCCACTTACCAAGGCTGACTTGGTTACAACCACAGCTGAGTCCCCAGTCTGCCATCAGCAGAGACTAACTCTAAGCCCCCAACATGGTACCATTCCACAAGGTAATCAACCAGCTACCTGGCTGCCAGTTAATTACATTGTCCCCTCCCATCATGGAATAGGCAGGATTTTGTCCTCATCAGGATAAATATTTACTCCAGGTATGAATTTGTCTCCCTGCAGGAAACGCTTCTGCCAAAACTACCATCTATAGACTTACAGAATTCTTTAATTGCCATCATGGTACTCCACACAGCATTGCTTCTGACCAAGAACTCACTTCACAGCCAAAGAAGTTTAACAATGGGCTCATGCTCATGGAATTCACTAATCTTTTCATCTTTTCCATTATCTGGAAGCAGTTGGCTTGATATAATGGTGAAATGTCCTTTTAAAGACACAGTTACAATGCTAGCTAGTTGACAATACTTTGCAGGACTGGAGCAAAGTTCTCCAGTGGGCTGCATATGCTATGAATTAGCATACAAAATATGGTGCTGTTTTTCCCATACCCAGGATTCACAGGTCCAGGAATCAACAAGTAGAAATGAGAGTGGCATCATTCACAATTTCCACTTGGAAGCCAGTAGCAAAATCTTTCCTTCCTGTTCCCATGACTTTATGCACTACTTCCCTAGGGGTCTTAGTTCCAGAGAGACACAAAAATAATTCCATTGAACAGGAAGTTAAGACTGCCACCCAGCCACTCTGGGCTCCTCATTCCCTAAGTCAACAGGCTAAGAAAGAGTTACATTGTTGGTCAGGGTGATTGAGCCAGGCAACTGGGGGGAAATTGCACTACTACTCCACAATGAAAGTAAAAAAAAAATAGTATGTTTGGAATGCAGGAGATCCCTTAGGACATCTCTCAGTATTATCATGCCCTGTGATTAGGGTCAAAGAGAAATTACAACAACTTAATCCAGGCAGGACTACTAATTGCCCAGACCCTTCAGGAATGAAGGTTTGGGACACTCTACCAGGTAAAGAATCACTACAAGCTGAGGTGTTTTCTGAAGGCAAAAAAAAAAAAATATATATATATATATATATATATGTATATATACAGAATGGGGAGAAGAAGGTAGTTATTATAAACCAAAAATAAAACTCTAAGCCCCCCAACTGACTGGATGGACCTCTCCTCTCAGCCAAGAGGATTTCAAAGAAACCTGATAAAACTAGTTCAGAGCATGATGGGAAGAGTGGTTCAGACATGCCTCATTCTGCCCTCCTCCCTTTGGAATTCATGTACAGTTGACCAGCATTAACATAAAAACGGAGATCTTAAAACTGACAAAACAGACTATCTGGAGCAATAAGATACCAGATTCCAACCTGACTCTAGTATAGCATCACACGATAAACAGCAGACCCTACAAGAAACCAAAGTATTTTACCCAAGAATATATTTCTTTGACATATTTTGAAATGGTCCTCCAAAGCTGTCTCTTGTGGGGAAAATCTACATTCTGTAAAGAATCCCCTCTCCTTTCCAAGTATTTTCCTGATCCAGGAGAGATTTAACTAAGAGTCTGGCACTTTTTAAGGTCTTATAAGAGATATTTGTCATCTTTTCTCTCTGAAGACTGCTACCTGGAGGCTTCATCTTCATAACAAGAACCCTGGCTTTCACAAATCCCCTTATCTTAACCCCAAGCATTTCTTTTTGCTGACTTCAAGTTTTTAGGCAAAACCTAACTCTTTCAACCAATTGCCAATCAGGAAATCTTTGAGTCCACCTATAACCTCTTTCAAGATGTCCCACCTTTCCAGGCCACCAAAGTAAATCTTACATTTATTGATTTATGTTTTACCTGTAACTTCTGTCTCCCTAAAATGTATAAAATCAAGTTGTAACCCAACCACCTTAGGCACAAGTTCTCAGGGACTCAGGGACAAGGAGTGGAATTATAATGGTTAATTTTAGGTGTAAATTTGACTGGATTAAGAATGATGTGGAGAACTGGTAAAGTATTATTTCTGGGTATGTCTCTGAGAGTGTTTCCAGAGGAGACTGGCATGTGAATTGGTAGACTGAGGAAAAAAAAAAAAAACACCCTCAACATGTGTGGGCACCAACCAATCAGCTGCAGGCACAAATAGAACAAAGACAGAGGAAAGGCAAATTTGCTTTTCCTTCTTTCCTGCAGATAGAACACCCTTCTTCTCCTTCATCTTAGATGTTAGAACTCAGAAACTCCAGCCTTTGGACTCCAGGACTTAAACCAGAGGCCCTTGGTCTCAGGCTTTCAGCCTCAGATTGAGAATTACAGTATCAGTTTCCTTTATTCTGAGGCTTTTGGATTTGGACTGGGCCATACTACTGGTATCCCAGGGTCTCCAGCTTACAGACAAACTGTTATGGAACATCTCAGCCTCCATAATCACATGAGCTAATTACCCTAGTAAATCTCCTCTTCTATATCTACATACCTATACCTAGTTCTGTCTCTCAGGAGAACCATGATCACCAAGAGAGATCTTTGGGTAATGGAATGTCCCTGAAGGTAAGGGAATGAATGAGAGATCAACTATCTCTACTATTATGTTAAGAAAAAAAGACACTAGTCTTCTAAGGATCATCATTAATCTCTACTCTCACTAAATCTTCTTTTTTTTTTTTTTTTCTCCGGTTTCACACTGGAAGTCCTAAAAAGCTTCTAAGAACCATCAAGTTTAATCTCTTTTACTGCAACTTCTTTCAGTTAACTCTTCCACTCAATATTTTCTTAATTTCCCTATTCATTCTTCTCATGCCTATCAAGATTCTTTTTCTCTAAAGGAGCTCTTCTCGTTAACCATCTTCCCTCTCCTTTCTCTAAGAACAGCCTTCTAGTTGCTACATTATTTTTAAACCATAAATCACTCAACCACTAGACATATGTCTTAAAATAATTTATTGATGTTTTAGTCTATGCAAGGTGCTCTTGAAAGATAAACACAGGAATAAAATAATGTTCCTGCCCAAAGAAGACAACCCAGTGGAAAGCATGATGTGACAAATGCCATTCTGTGCCATGAACGTTATACTTCGGAATCACAATATAAACATGCTGATACAATTGTCAAAATGGGCTCTTTCCTCCTTTTTAAATTTCTTGGCTATTATACTAAAGACTCAGCAAATCTCAGTTCTGAAAAAAAACTTTTTTACAGCTCTTTTAAAATGTGAAAAGATAAAAACAATGTTTTGATATCCCTAACTGACACACATGAATTTACTCAAAGGGAGGAAGGGAGGAAGGAAGGAAGGGGGGAAAGAAGGAATGAAGGAGGGAAAGAAGGAAGGAAGAAAGGGAGGGAAAGAAGGAAGGAAGAAAGGGAGGAATGGAGGAAGGAAGGGAGGGAGGAAGGAAGGAAAGGAGGAAACACTTCTAACTACCATGTCCCCAGGGATCTGTCATGTGTCACAATTGGCTTACATTCTGTAATGACTGGGGTAACCCTTTAATTGAGTGCTGACACTTATATGTCATCAAATGACATCTTCTGCAGGCACTTTTAGAGCATTTTCATATATTTCCTATACTCATCTGATGGCCAGAATTATTAAAATACCCTTTTTACTGAGCAGACTTTTCTGTAATTTGAACATGTCAACTCTTTACAGCAGTGACTAAAGGCTTACATATCACTTAGCATGCTGGAGATAAGGGCAAGAGCTTTTTCATACACTTACTTTTTTCATTTTATCTATGCACTATCTTTTTACAAATTGAAGACTAGAGTATAAATTTCTGATTCACATTCCATTTTCAAAACTGAGAGGCTGATGTGATGGTGGGTGAAAATATTTCCCTCAGGACTTCAAGCCACAGAGCCATGGCATATTCCCAGATAATGAGGTCTCTAGGTAAGTATAGTAGCAGACAAAATAAATGCATCTTACATAGCATGTCTAGAAGAAATAACTGAGCCCTTCAATTTTCCAAGTGTCTTCAGTAAAGTCCTTGAAAGTTAACCCATGGAGATAATTTCTCACTTAGCCCAAAATGTTAAAAGGAGTCACAATGCTTTCATGGAAGCTAGGTTCATAAGTTGTCTGGTATGGAATTTTTTGCCTATGACACGAATAGAATAAATATTTACTGAGAAATTCATCCATTGTTTCAGCAAAGTTTACAACTTTGATATTTTTGTCAGTGGTCTGGAGCTTAGAAAGTATTTTCCCATGGATGTTGTAGAAAGAGGAGACTGTAAAGAATATTACCTTAAAATAAAGATGTCTCCACTTTTAGAAAAATATAACAGGACAACTCATTTTAAATTATGTTAAAAGAATATCAACATAACCGATTGCATTATTTTGTCAAATATTTGGCTCTGATATATACACTGTTAAATTCCAATAAGGATTTAAGACAGCTTACACAGATATATTAAGTTTAACAAGAAATTTTAAAAAAAAAAAAAAACACTAGTCTCATTCTGGTAAAGGTACGGGGAAATGGAACATCTCATGCATTTTAAAAGGGAATATAAACTATTCAACATTTCTGGAGGGAAATTTGTACCAACATTTAAAATGTGCAAACCATTTGATCCCACAATTCCATTTCTCATCATTTATCTTAAAGAAGTAAGAGTGTGGCTGGGCGCAGTGGCTCACGCCTGTAATCCCAGCACTTTGGGAGGCCAAGGCGGGTGGATCACGAGGTCAGGAGATCGAGACCATCCTGGCCAACACGGTGAAACCCCATCTCTACTAAAAATATAAAAAATTAGCCAGGCGTGGTGGCAGGTGCCTGTATTCCCAGCTACTCGGAAGGCTGAGGCAGGAGAATGGTGTGAACCCAGGAGGTAGAGCTTGCAGTGAGCCCAGATCAAGCCACTGCACTCCAGCCTGGGCGACAGAGTGAGACTCTGTCTCCAGGAAAAAAAAAAAAAAAAAAAGAAAGAAAGAAAGAAGAGTGTAAGTAGACAAATATGATACATAAATACGTTTGTTGAATGTTGCATAATAAAGAATATTGAAAATAATGAGAATATCTAATAAGAGACTGAGTGAATAAACAACGATGTATCCATATAACGAAATACTATTTAGCTTTTAAAGATACCCACAATATTTTGTTGAGTTAAAAAAGCAGATTATAGAATACAATGTGTGGTATAGCTACATTTATGTAAAATGCATTCATTATAGGTTTATACTTGCAGAAATGTCTTGAAAGATATCAAATGAAATTCCTAACAGCAATTATTTTTGAGGAGTGAAATGAGGGACTGTTTGTCACATATTACTTTAAAATAAAGATGTCTCCACTTTTAGAAAAATGTAACAGGACAACTCATTCTAAATTACATTGAAAGAATATTTCATGACGTTGGAAAATGCTCACAATTTTTAAATTAGGAAAAGCAGGTTCCTAGCCAGTGTAGACAACATGACTGTGATTTTCTAAACGCAGTCATACATAGAAAAAGATTGTGCCAAATGTTAGCAGTGCCATTTTCACAGGGAAAATTGATCCAAGCTGCAGCTTGACAGAATAGACTAGAAATTCACTTGCCTCCATGAAGCCCTAGTGGTGAGTTACAAGGGGTTTTCCTGTTTCACCTGTGTACAAATCACAGCAGCAGGAATGAAATTGCCACTGCTGCAAGAGCTGCCCAGAGAATAGAGAAGAGAGTCCTGTGCAGTCTTAGCGGTATCTAGAAAGGTAGAAAACCTGGGGGAAGAGCATTTGCAGTAACCAGAGTAGTGAGGCTAAGTTCAAGATCAGACTGACAGGAAAAGTCACTCATATTGAGAGCTTACTTACATATTAGGCATTCTGCTAAGAGCTTCAGATATAAATTATCTGTTTTATCCTCAAAACAACCTCAGGAATGAATATTCTTATTTCCATTTTTGAGATAAAGAAGTCAATACTCAAGAAGCCAATGCTAGTGAGTAACCAGTGGGTGGCAAAGCCCAGAACAGAATATACACCTGCCTAATTCCCAAGACCACAGTTTTTTAACCATTTTATGCATATGACAGTGTAAATCGTGTAGGCACAGCCACAATACCTTTTTCTCTTGATTTTAAGATGTTAGGCAAATCAATGCAGTCTGCTGCTTTGTGTTGGCTCAGACCAATTTCATCTGGTTGCCATCTGGACACCTACACAGGGTGCCGTGAAAAAATATAATGCGCTACATAAAACTCAAGGCATCTCTCTAAAGTGTGCAGTGCAGTTTTCAACCCAGAAATCAGAGAGAGAAAATGACTGTCTCCAAGATTGCTATTCTGAAAGAGATAATTGCTGTTCATCTCACTCTGCTCACAAAGTGCTTTGCTACAGTGACACTTACACCCTTGGAGGTCAACCCACATTTCACTGACAGCTACCAGTTCAGCTGTGTCAATTCCACCTGACTCTGCTTGCTTGCAGGGTTTCCAGAGCACACAGCTTACCAAGCCATTATTATTTTGTGCCTGTGCCCGAGAGCTCTACAAAGGGTGCATTTTAATCATCCTGGAAGAGGTAAATAAATAAATAGCTTTTAGGTAATATGTAATGTACTAGAGAAAAAACAACCGTGACTTGTTGCCCTCACAGTCCATACCCTCATGCCTCTGGTGATTACTTGCAGAATTCTATGGCGCAGAAAAGCTGAATTTTATTTTTAAGCTTATTCCTTGAAACTGTTAATTGATGGCTCTTTCCACATCTTACCTCAAATGTCCTTGCTCATCTCCACTCTAAGGTAAGCATATTTCACTGGGAAACTGCATCTATGCATGGATAACAATGCACTCAACACCTCCTAAATTCACACTCAGTCTATACAGGAAATCCAGTCAGGTGTTTAGGAATACCGAAGCATCTTTTCCTGTCTTTACTGCACAAAAAAAAGGAAAAACTTAGAGATCTAGATATTATTCTCAGGTCACAGGGTTGATCTAGTTTGTGACTTGCAGCTAGATCTGTGACGTTCTAATTTTGGTAATGTTTCTGGCAAAGTTGGTTGAAATGTTTCAGGAGAAAAGAGATCTTAAAGCATAGTTGTTGCTTGATGGCAAAACCAAAGTGCTTTGAAACACTGAACAGTTCACAATCTGGGTTCCTTGGACCCCCAGCTTCAGAATATTTATCAACTCCTTAAACTATATGTAAAATTTTGCCCAAATGTACATTTTCTACCACTTATGAAATTTTCAAAGTGTCTGCAAACCAAAACATTACTAGGAATCACTGAGTTATTTAGAAAGTCCGGGGGAAATATCTGTAAAACTAGTGTTATTTACACAAATGTTTATCTCAAGAAAACACACTCATACTTATTTTATTATTGTTCATTCATTCACATCAGGCCAATCTCTGTCTCATTATAAGCTCTACCCATTTCTACTTCTAACTTCTTTTGTTGATCTATCTCCCTGTTCATATGCTACATTTCCTTTTAAGCTAAAGTACTTCCTTGGTAAGTCTTTCAGGGACTGGACATTGACCCAGATTGATTTTTCTTTATTTCTGAATTGGTATTGCACTTAGAGTCTGGGGAAATCACTTAGAGAGAGAGAGAGAGAGTTTTCCATAAATGTTTTACGTATGGACATGTCTTCAAATATATTATGACATATACCACATACCTTAGCCTTATCTATTTTTTATTGTCAAAGAGCCAATAGTTCATCAAAGCCAGGGATAAGTCTTACTTTTTTGTGTAGCCCTCACTGTGACTAAAACTATGTTGCATGGTAATCTGTCACTACGACTATCAGTAACCCATGGAAATATCTGTAGTTTTAGCATTCCTCAAGGTAATCAAATTATCTATAAAGAAAATTTTTTCCTGAAGTTAAAATGATACATTAGAGGGAAAATGAATTAGAGATGAATAAAAATATAAAATATTCCTCCCAAATTATAAACTCCATATCTAATCCATACCATTTATTAGTAAATCCTATTAGCATTTCTGGCAAATATGTGCATATTTTCTTTCCAGAATCTGACCTGTTTTCACTATTCCACTGATAGTATCCTGGTCTTGTGATTATTGCAACAGCCTCCTGACTAGTCTCTGTATTTCTGCCTCTGCTCCCTAGAGTCTTTTTCTTCATGAAGCAATAAGATTGAGTCTTTTAAAATGTGAGTCAGATCGTGACTCTCCCCGTCTTCAAATTTGCCCACGACCTTCATCTCAAGAATAAAAACCGAAGTCTTTAAAATGGTTCCCAAGACCCTGGTTATTCAGCTACCCACACTCCACTTTGGTCACAACTGCTATAATTTCAACTCTCCTCCTGGCTCACTCCATTTGAGCCAACAATTTCAATTCCTACACCAATTTCTAGCTGTTCTTTGAACCCATCAAACGTATTCCTATCTCAAAGTGTTTGCTATTCACTCCGCATAGTACATTCCCCTCAGACCTCTTCTCACTACCTTCTGATCATGAGGCGTTCCCAGACCACTCTCTGAAAACAACACACACACAGACATAGGCACAAAGTACTCCTTTTCTCCTCACCCTGCATGTCTATTTTTCTCCACTTAACACATTTATCTCCATTTAACACATTATATATTAGTTTATTATCTTTCTTCCCCAAGCAGAGGTCAAGTGCTTTTGCCTTGTTCATTACTATAACCTCACAGTGGCTAGGACATTGTCAAGTATATTTAAAGGGCTCATTATATTTTTGTTGAATGATTGATTCATACTAGTAAAATTTCTTTGGAAGAACGATAACCATTTGAAAATACTTTTTAAAATAAAATTATTTAAAATTTATCTGCAAAAAAAAAAATTAGGAGGCTGCTATCATGTTAATGTTTCCCCCAAAGTTCATGTGTTGGAAACTTAATCCCCAATGCAACAGTGTTGAGAGGTCCGACCTTTAAGAGGTGTTTCAGTCATAAGGGCTCTGTCTTCATGAATGGATGAATATCATTATTTCAAGAGTGTGTTAGTTATCACAGAGTGGGCTTGTTATAAAAGTGAATTTGGTCCTCCCTTGCTCTCTTGCTCTTTCACATTTTCTTGCCCTTCCACTTTCTTCCTTGGGATGAAGCAGCAGGAGACCCTCACCAGATGTGAGCCCCTCAACCTTGGACTTCATAGCCTCTAGAACTGTAAGAAATAAATGTCTTTTCTTTATAAACTTCCCAGTCTGTGGTATTCTGTTATAGCAACACAAAATGGGCTAAGACAGAGGAAAAACACCAAAATGTCCACAATATGATCAGTGATTGGTCATTTCCGAAATTTCTTTAATGGATACATTAAATAAAACAAAGGAGGAGGGCCAGGCATGGTGGCTCACGCCTGTAATACCAGCACTTTGGCAGGCTGAGGAGGGCGAATCACAAGGTCAAGAGATCGAGACCATCCTGGCTTACACAGTGAAACCCCGTCTCTACTAAAAATACAAAAACAAAATTAGCCAGGTGTGGTGGCAGGCACCTGCAGTCCCAACTACTTGGGAGGCTGAGGTGGGAGAATGGCGTGAACCCAGGAGGCGGAGCTTGCGGTGAGCTGAGATTGTGCCACTGCACTCTATCCAGCCTGGACAACAGAGCAAGACTCTGTCTCAAAAGAAGAAAAGAAAAAAAAAAGGAGGAGGAGGACAAAAAAAGAAGAAGAAGAAGAAAAGAGTTCATGTAATAGTTAGAATGTTTGATATCTTGTCACAAAGAAAAAATAGCAGCTGTGAGACTTAAACAGTGAGACAAATCATCTGGTAATTTTAGGACAACTAAAAATTTTCTCTGGAGACTAATCTCTTGGAGGCAGTAGGGTAACGATATTATCTGTTATCCAACATTATCAAAAAATATCATTACCTCTAATTATTGATTGTCTGCCATTATCATCTCTCTAGAAGACACCTTTGGTGCTCCTCCCCAGTCCTGTATACCTCCTTACATTTTCATTCACACTGGCTATGTCCACCAGCATGTTTTCACTTTCACCAGCCATTAACCATATGTCTTTGTCAGAGGACTAACCTCAGGATCCCAGTACTCTTTGCCTTGGCACACAAGGAGTGGCCTGGGAAATTATTTCCCAGCAGTGACAACTGTTGTCATCAATGGCTCCATTTGAGTTGTATAAACACTCCAACTTACTGTCCATGGTCATGACAGCTATGAGGTGTGGCTACACTGTCTCTTGATCTTCCTTGCAGGAATGAGTCAAACTTCTTCATCACAGGACTCACCCTTACTTGGCTTCTTTTATTTCTTGCCTCATTTTTCCACTCCCTTACAGTCTTCTTGAGAATACTTCATTAATCACTTTTACACAAATCCTTAACTCAGAATTTGCTACTAGAGAATGCAACCTAAGAAACTTAGTACCAGAAATGATGTTGAAAGCTGATACTCAGTATAGGATTCAGTGTTTGGACGACTCACTGGCTAGATGGCAACAGGAACCTCATTGTTGATGGTAAGTAAAGTGACAAAACCCCAGGACCATTGCTTAAACTTTCATGCGTGGTGAATTGGGATGGATCACAACAGGAAAAAGACATACTAGGTTGTTTAATATCTAGTATTTGAGATATATGGTGATTATGGTAACTGTAAGATCTGTGGGATTTGTGGTCATTATTAAGTGCCATCAACGGACTGAAGAAATAAAATTCCAAGTTTAGGTCAGCAAATTACCAATTCCGAACATAATGTGAAAGCTGTAAGTTCTCCATGGCAGGATTTAAAGAGAATATCATCATCTGTAGCTGCATATAAGATGGTCCTGAAGACCAGAACCAGAACTTGAGAGTGAGTGTAGCAAAACTGCAAAGGCGGCTGATTAATATTTTGGCAAGTTTCTTACGCTAAAGGTAGGATCCTGATAGAGAAGGAGTGGGATCCTGAGGTGGAATGGAAATTCCTGGAATACACACAAAATTATTAAACTCCCAATGCCCCTGAACTCCTGAGCCTGAAAAAGTACCTCAGTTCTACCTACAGAACATCAGGTTCCTCTTGCCTAAACACTGTGCAGAAATCTCAACTGCGATCAATGCTCTGCAAGATTACACTCGCCTTTTCAGATGGTTCCACACCTCCCTTCCCATTATTCTTGCAAGGTCTGATTGGGAGAGTACTCCATCTGCTAAAGGAGGAAAGGAATTATTCATTGAGGGAGATCCAAGATCTGTCTCATAGGTGCTGGCAAGAACTGAAAGATCATGCCTGGAAGTGGATCCTGAAGGTGCTGAACTGGAAAAGGTGGACTATAAGCTGGATAAGGGAGAATTTTTTAATCTGGGGGCATGCTCCCATAACCCAACACCCTAGCAGGGAAATCCACAGTCACTCCTAATAAATTTTGCTTGGTTTATCCCTAGAAACTTGGAAAAAACAATGACTCATATTAATTGAGGTTAAAATGCCTGGGCAGAGTATTGAGAAAGAGATTAGCAGGCTCAGAGAGGTGAATAAGATAGTTACATAAGACCTAAGAATCCACCAAATGACCATGTTCCCTGCATAGTCCTGGAAGACACTCCTTTCACTAACTGTTAGGGAATGCATTAGTGAGGAGGACACCAGCATTATCAAGAAGCTCATTTGTTACTGTTTCTAGTAGGCTGGGATTGATAGTAGGAGATGCTGTAATGGAACTGACTTTCTTGTATCAGCAGGGAAGGATCTGAAACAGCAGAGGCCAGATGGCAGCATTTAATCACAGGGAAAAGGTAGAGTTACTTGCAGGCATCAAAGTTACAGTTATCCATGGTGATATCTAATAAACCATGGTGTTTCTAAAACAAGGCACATAGGCAGACAACAAGGGCATTGCCTGATATAGATAATTGCATTTCTTAAATGAAAAGCAGATGCACAGAAGACTGATGTCAGCTGTACTAATGGATAAATAACTTTCCATTCCCTAATTTCCAAGCTTGAGCCATTTCTCAGGTATAGTGACCATTGTTTAAAGAAAAAGCCAAATCTACCTAAGAAAGGATCCTATAATGTCACAGAAAGGATATACAATATTAACCCTCCTGGTCTTCCTCAAATAAATCTATGGACATTTACCCAAGTAATTTTACACTGAGAAACAGGGGAAACCCACATTTTTCCTATACTTTTAGTGTAAAAGTTCAAGCTAACATTGATACCAGGAGTTTACAAAGTATCACCATCTTACCCTTAAAATGGTGGAGGCCTAAGGAGACCAGATAATAAATGGAGTCCTGACTCGAGTCTATCTCACAGTGTGTCCATAGCCCTCCAGATCCAGCCAATCACATTTCCATGTTTCTTATATACATACACAGGATAAGTATATAAAGCAGCTGACAGAACCCTTAACTGATTCTTTGACCTATGGTAATGACATTCATAATAGAAAAAGTCAAGTGCAAGACCTTGTAACTGTGTCCAACAACAATAAATCAGAAATGCCACCACAGTCCCATTGGAATGGTAGAAATAAGCAATTCACTCAAAGACTTAGAGTATGCAGAGGCAGTAATCATTATACCCTCTGGATTATATTGTTAGACAGTAGACTTCTGTGTGTACTTCTATCCATCCAATTGAATGAAAGCTTCTGATCCTTCTTATTGATGATTGCTGAAAAAATTCATTTGTCCTGGAGAAAACACCATAACTGGTATAGCTAATGCAATTAGAACTACAATTTAGTTGTAGTCATCTGCCATAACTAATTGTATTATTCAGGGACCAGACTAGTAAGGATCTGTATGAATGCCTGTGGAGTGTCAAAAAGCTTGGCTAATTGGTCAGAGACTTGGAAGCAGCAAGACTGGAAAACTAGTGAAAAATATTAGGGAGTGCTATGGTTTGGATAGGGTTTGTTTGGACCCACCAAACAAAATTAAATTTGATCCCTAGTGCGAGATGTTTAGATCACGAGGGTGGCTGTCATGAATGGTTTGGTGTTGTCCTCACAGTAATGAGTGAGTTCTTGAACTGATTGTTTAAAAAAAATCTAGAAACCTCCCTCTTCAATACCTTGCTCCCTTTCTTGCCATGTGACACAATGGCACCAATTCCCAATTGCCTTGCATTAGAAGTGGAAGAAGCCTGAGGTCCTTGCCGGATGCAGATGCCCATGCCATGCTTCTTGTACAGCCTCCAGAACCATGAACCAAATAAATCTCTTTTATTTATTACCCAACCTCAGGTATTTCTTTGTAGTGACACAAAAGACCCTACAAAAGACACAAGTGACACAAAATATGATTTTGGTCTTTGTGATACCCTATTAAATACAGTAAATTATGAGGAAGTAGTTGAGCTAGGAACTGCAGCTAGGTAGGGCCAAGGTTAATGTGCATATGATTAAGGAAGTTAGGGAAGAAGCATGTAGATAGATGTGTGAGCATGGACACATAGTCTGTGAACATTGGCACTGCAGGTTAATGTCTGCTAGACAACATCCGTGCAGACATGTGATGGACAGCCTATGGATAGGATGTCTTATCCTGTAGATGTCAGGCAGGCTCTGCCCTTGACCACCGCAGTACTAGTACAGTAGATCCACGTGCCATTGCAGCAGAGATGGAGGCTATTCATGGGCCCAACAGCATGAGCTCTCTCTCAACAAGGCTGATATAACTACTGATACTGTTGAACATCCAACCAGTCAGCAGCAGAGACAGAAGCTGAGCTTTCAATATGGTATCATCTCTCACAGAAACCAATCAGCCACTTGGTGCCAGGTTTTTTACATCAGACTCCTTCCACACTGAGAAAGGCAGCAATTCATTCTGAAAGGAACATATTCTATGTGTGAATTTGCCTGCCCAGCCCATGTGGAGTCAATTTGATGTGTGGTGTGAATGGCTCTGAGTGGTATATTGAGTAGTCTGAAGAGGACACTGTCAGTACTCTACTCATATCTGTTTTTCATCACTTTACCATGTTCATGCTCACAGGCTTCCAGGTGTGCTTTTATGCCCAACATCAAGCACCTCTGCCTTTTTAGGCTTCTGGAACCCACTCTGCCTGCCTGAATGAGAGAGCTGGAAGTGCCTTGGAATTCACATTCTTCCAGGAACAGGTCTGTTGCTCCAAGTTCAAGACAATTTTGAGGTGTGACCCCTATTGGGAAGCTCTCTGGAGTTCCCAGAGCTCCCCTAGGGAATTGATCCAAAGTTATCCTCTGTGGGACTTTGATTGATGCTATCTACTTGCTGTCCTTCCCCTCATCCAACATTCCCTGTCCCTTATGAGTATTCCCAGGAATACTCCCTAATTAATCACTTCATATTAATCTTTTGACTGTCTTGTTATAGCTGTGGTCCCATTCTAGCACAGGCCTGGAACATGGTAAACACTCAGTAAACATTTGTTGATAAATATGTGGTCATTTAGATGTGGCAACTGTGCTCAACAGAACTATGCATCCACTTGCAATGAATGGTTTCACAAAAGGTGTGATTTCTGGGCACTAGGGTTATCTGCCAAAAAATAATAAACTACTGTGTCACCATCAATCACAAATATTTACTTCTGGTAGCTTTTTTGCAGGTCAAATATGATTTTGGTCACTGTGATACTCTATTAAATACAGTAAATTATGAGGAAGTAGTTGAGCTGGGAACTGCAGCTAGGTAGGGCCAAGATGAATGTGCATATGACAGTATACACTTGAAAAAAAGCATCTAGAGAGACAAGAATTCCCTGAATGTGAAGGTAGATCAAAGGCACTTCTAGCTTTCTTTAAAATTTATCTCAGAATCCAATCTTATCTGCAAATGATTATACCTTCAACTAGAAACCTCTCGTAGCTTAAAGGATCCTCCAGAAGATTTATAAGAGGAATCTGAACTTCTAAACCACACTGGAACTAGAAAATGTTAGCTTGTACTATCCCGAACACTGACTCTTGAAACAAGCCTGGCTCTTACAATTGTTAACAGGTGGCTCTTTAGAACTATTCATGTCTTCTCAAGATACCCTGGTATCCTGAACTCCACAGGATAGGCTGTAATCATAAAAGGTGATTTCAGTTACTGTTTCACACTTGGTCCTAGGGTCACATAACTGTAAGTTTTGCTGCTCTAGATTCCCAAGTATTGGCTAGAGAAGCTCAAGACTGCTGTCTGTGTAAACAACAGGAGACAGGACGCAGGGAAATTCTGGGCAGACGAGGGTGGGTCCCCAGCAAGGGCCCCACCCTCAAACCTGGAACCACAGCCCAAAGTGAAAACTTTCATTCCTGTTTTCCCACTCAAATGTTGCCTTTTCCAAAACCACTCATGGCCCATCCCATGCCCCCATACTGCACCCAGAAAAACCCCAGGCTCAGCTGGCAGAGAGAAGAGAAGCAGCTGGATGTGCTAGAGAGAGGTGGCTTGACTTCAGAGGGATGGCTTGACAATGTAGCTTCAAAGAGGAATACAGCCAGGGATAGCCAGAATTCAGGAGAAAATTACCTTCCTGTTCTGTCTCCTTTTCGGCTCCCCCTCCTGCTGAGAGCCGCTTTTATCAGCAATAAAATCCCCCACATTTACCATCTTCAATTTGTTCATGTGACCTCATTCCTCCTGGCTGCTGGGCAAGAACTCAGGTGCCGTGAGTGCGCGTACAAAAGGCTGTCACACTGACCCTCCACTGAGCTGTTAACACTTAAGCCATCTGTGGCAGCAAAGCTAAAAGAGCACTGTAACACTCCTGGGGCTTCAGGGGTCACGGGCATCCCCCCAGATGCTGTTGTGGGGTCTGCATGGAGTTTTGCTCCTGCCAGCGGCCAAAAGCACTAGCCCAGCTCCTGCACCCACTCACCTACATGCTCCCCATCCCATGAGGGATGAAGTGCTGCAGGTCCAAGTGAGTGGAATTCACCCCCTGCCAGTGCCAAAGCAGTCGGCTACTTCCAGCACTTCGGCACTCCAGTTCCCACCCACAAAGGGGTCAGGGAGATATCCTGCTTCACAAACAGCTCACCCTCAAGGAAAAAAGAGCACTAACATATATTGTCCAAGTTAAAGAACAGCAAATCTTGTCAGTTCTACCTTCAAATAGAAATCCAGAATTTGACCTCTAATTGCTTCCTTCACCAACACAATTCGGATAAAGTTACCATCATTTCTCTCCTGGATTTTTGTAATATATTCTACCTCCATGTTTCTGCCCTTGGCACATATAATCTAATCTCAACACAGAAGCCAGTGTGTCCTTGTAAAATATGTCTGATGTCATTTCCTCAGCTGAAAATCACCCAATTGATTATCAGCTCCTTTAGAGTAAAATCCAAAGTACAAACAATGGTTTCAAAGCTCTACACCACCTGCTTCCCATCCCCTTTCTCTCAGTCCTCAATATGTCTTTCTCTCCCACACTCTCCTCTTCTCTCACCTTCCCTAAGCCACATTGCCCTCCTTACTGTTCCATAAATACACCAAGCTCTACCGGCCTCTGAGCCACTGAACTTGCTGTTCCTCTCCGGGCATGCTCTACTCACTCCCTCCCGTAGCTGCAGGGCTCAATTCAATTTCCAACTTCCCTCATGTCTTTCCTGCCCTCCCTAGACAAAATAGCAACACCCTCCTAGTCAGCACCCCCGAGTTTTTCACCCAGCCCTCCCTATTTCCCTCACCTCACTTCTTTTTTCTCTATAACCTTTATCACTGTCTGCCATTAGATATTTACTTTATTAGTTTACCATTTGTCCCACTACCCTATAAGTTCCTTTAGAGCAGAGACTTGATAAGTTTTGTTTACTTCTGTATCTCTAAGTCCTTGATGCCAGATACACTGTAGTCATTCAATAATTATTTGTTGGATGAATTTTTAAAATCTCTAGAAAAATACCATTGGCTTTCATTTCAACATTATTTAAACATATCCTCCACTTCCAAATTATTCCCACTGCTTTATAAGTGATCCCAGTGGCAGCAACTCATCCTAGATCTCCCTTCATCCTCAAATCTTCCATTTTCCTCATGCTTCAACATTTTTTCTGCCTTCATAGCCATCAAACATTAACAATCCTTCAAGTCCTCCGGGAACCACCTTTCTCCTCATTTGACTACACTGCCTTGCACATAAAAGGAGATCAATTACTAGATGTTAAATGACTGAAGGTGGCAGTCTGCCAGCCTATGATAATGAAACAGCCCTCCTGTCCCTCCAAGGCAGCATGCACATTTCAACAAGAGCCTCCAGGAGACCTTGCCCCAATGCTTTAACACAAAAGTTATTGTTAAAAAAGAGGATGCCAAGATAAAGCAGGATGAGTTTAGACCCAGGGCAGGCAGATTGGAAGAACCTTGTAGTCTCCCTAAGGACATTTATGAATACAACTGTCTGAATCACTTATTTAACAAATAATATGCTATTTGGCTTTTTATTTGTCATGCTAAAGGAGATCCTATTTGTAAGAAACAGTAATGAATAAATTCTGCAAAATAATGTAAAGCTGAAAACATTTGCCCTCTTGTCCTTAAGTGCACAAAAGCCCACTCTGACCCAGAGAAGTAATTCCAAGGACAGAGGTATGCAAACATTTGCATGGAAAGAAAGCACACCATGTTTGGTTAACTTTTAGAGAAGTGCACACTTCTGCTTACAAGCTTTATATTTGATGCAGGCAGAAGTTGTTACAAAAATAAATATGTCATAATAAGGAGGATCCTGGAGAAGAGTTCAGAATCATCTTTAAATGCAAAAGTACCCACTATATTAAATCCTAGAGATCCACTGTGAAAGATTGTATCTATAGTTAATAATACTGTATTGCACACTTAAAATTGTGTTAAAAGGGTAAATCTCATGTTAAGTGTTCTGACACAATATTTTCTAAAAGGACACAGTATTTTGGGTCCATAATATATGTTGTTGTGTTGATATAATGGTGATTTATGTTGATTAGAAATTCTATAAAAACAAAATAGTAAGTACTATTGTTACGGCTAAAAGCAACTTTACCAGGGAATAAAAGTGGATTCTCAACAAACTCTGTGCTTGGTATTGCACTGGGAACTATAAATTCCAGGCTGGAAAAGTATCTAATACACAGAAAATGGGAAGAATGGGATGAGAATGACAAGTAACTGCTGAAGAGGGATCTCAAAACTGCTTTGACCTGAAAACCATTTCAGAAACAAGACCAGTGATTTACAAACTGAAACACAGATATAAAAATATATTTGGATCATCTATTTTCCTAGATCTTTCTGACAACAGTGCCATCTGGAGACGTGGTTTGACCAAGGACACGAGATCTTAAGGAAATTTAGACACCGACACTGAAAATGTTGCTGATGAAGTCCTATTTCTCTCATTACTCTTATGCTGTTTATCACTAGAGCAAAGAGACAACTAAACACCTGAAAACTGATTTTAAAAAAATTCTAGTTCTACAAAGTTTCAAGAGTCAAAATAAATAAAGTCTGTAATATTCTAACACAAAATATGGAGCAGTTAGCTGAGGTTTGTGCATTCAGAGGATGTTGTTATTTTAGGAGAATTAAGAAAATCATAATATACTAAAATCATTTGTAAGAATGCTGGTATTCCTACAAGTGTTCTTTCATTTATAAATTTTATATTCAAGTAATCTGATTTGCTTCCAATCAGCAACACAGTGATTCAAGTGGGATTAAAAGACCTGAGAATTAAAGCATTATGCAATAAACCCATGTTACAAACTTGCACATGAACTCCCTGAATTCAAAACTTTTTATTTATTATTATTATACTTTAGGTATCAGGGTACATGTGCGCAATGTGCAGGTTAGTTACATATGTATACGTGTGCCATGCTGGTGCACTGCACCCACTAACTCGTCATTTAGCATTAGGTATATCTCCTAAAGCTATCCCTCCCCCGTCCCTCCACCCCACAACAGTCCCCAGAGTGTGATGATCCCCTTCCCGTGTCCATGTGTTCTCATTGTTCAATTCCCACCTATGAGTGAGAATATGCGGTGTTTGGTTTTTTGTTCTTGCGATAGATTACTGAGAATGATGATTTCCAATTTCATCCATGTCCCTACAAAGGACATGAACTCATCATTTTTTATGGCTGCATAGTATTCCATGGTGTATATGTGCCACATTTTCTTAATCCAGTCTATCATTGTTGGACATTTGGGTTCGTTCCAAGTCTTTGCTATTGTGAATTCAAAACGTTTTTAAAAGACTTGAGAAATAGAGAGCAAATATAACTCATTTCCCCAGGCCTTCCACTACCTGTTCACGTAGAACAACAATCTGAGTTCTTTCCCCAAGTATCCTTGCCAGGCCCCAAGAGGGTTTCACAAGTGTTTGCAGAGAATCTGATGAGCACTCCTGCGTAACAATGCTACATCTGCTTGACGCCCCACTCCCACTGGGCTTGATGCTGCCACCACTGTGAATAGTTTTTAAATGACACCTCTTTCCTGGCTAGTCTGCCCTGCAATTTCTAATCTGTCTGCCAGGCATAGCTGCCATTTCTCAGTAGGTCATGCTGGGCATCACCACCACCTAGAGCATAAGCTTTCCAAAGACAAAACTTAAGTGGCGGTCAGTGGTGAAGAAGATCTTCAACCTTGTTTTGTGGTATAGTCACTGAGACAGATGTCAAAGTAGAACTATTTCTTCACTGACCTTACAGAAAAGTCCTGTGCCCAAAAGTTCTTCAGTCTCTTATTCAAACAGACCCTGTAGTCTCCAAGCTGTCTCTAATCTTGCTCAAGTAAAAACTTGGTTAAGAGTTTGGGGGCTGATCCAGGAAGAATGCCAAGTAATAAATCACACTGATATCAGAGCACTGAGTTATCTGAAGGTTGCCATAGATTTCAGCAATGCTGAATTTCATGCTGAAACTGAAAGACTGACATTGCTGTGCTTTTGTGTTCCAGTCTTAAGTACCAAAAACATGCTGTTTTACTCACCAAATATCTTAGAGAGATTTTACTTAAAATAGCTTTTTCTGATTTAATTGCTTTTGTTTAACTTTTATTTAACCCGTCTCCCTTGTATTTTGTCACTGGCTCATGTGGCATGGCTAGAGAATAAGTATCGGTAAGAGCACCCAGGCTATTCTCATCACTGCCTAGTCCTTCCCTATTGAGATATTCTTATTGGGCCAGCTTCTGTGTTTTACTCCCTCTTTATTCACTAACAGAGACTCTTTTCATTTCGAAAATGCTCCAGATGTTTTGCTTAAATGTCCTCCTGGCAGTTACCTTCACCAGACCTCCAGGTACCCCCAGTAATGTATGCAGGTCAAATTCAAGCTGGGGCCTCAGTGAAACATGACTGAGGTATTGTGTGGGCCACCAAATCTGTTAAGACAAAAAGATGCAATAGAAATTCAAAACAGGGTTTAAAGTTTGCTGACTCTGGGTACTTAGGGAGTTATTTGAGGATATAAAGGCTTAGTGCTTTGTAATCACCAATTAGATCTATCAAGGGTTTTATCAGACAAAATCTATCAGAAATTTTTATAGCCTATCCAAAGAGCGACAAATAGGAAAAGCAGTGGTAAAAGAAAGTTAATGTTGGGAGACGTGGGTTCTGTTTCCACCAATGGCACTAAGAAATCTGAACTCAGGCATGTCACTTAAACACTTTGGTCCCCATTTATCATACAAAAGAACTAGGCTGAGTGACTGTCCAGGACACTTTCAGTTGTAATAGTTTATTTCAGTAATAATATAATGGTTCTCTAAGTAACCTGGAGAAGGTGGCTGGTCATAAATAAAAGAAAGAAACAGAGCTGTGCCTGGGTTAGTAAGAAGATTGTACAAAGCAGGGGATGTAGGCAAAAAGTGGTTTACACAGCTGACAGTAAGAAGTGAGAGGCTGGCAGCCGGCAGGAAGGCATGGGAGCTGCCATTTCAGTGCAAAATTTATATGAAAATGTGAAAACTGGCACACTGTCCAAACAGCAGTATTTCACTCAATGTAATAAATTCAAATCAGATAAAAATCACTTTCTCAGAAATCTAAAATACCATATAGATGTTAAAATTAGCTTCATGGATAACATTACAAGTGTGTTTTTTGAGATTAAAGTGCAACTTACAGGGACTCCAGCTAATTTTAAGAAAGAATAAATCGATTTCATGTGGTTCCTTATTTGGTTTAGGATATCCTTTTTTAAAATGTCATCTTTTAGGCAATGGATTTTTCACTTAATCCCAGTGAATGCCAACCATATCAGCAGCTGCCAAAGACAACTCTACCCAGCCTTTTATGTGTGAGAAACCAGCAAGTTAAGCACAGGAGAATCAGCACTTAGAAAGTAGCAATACTTTGGAAGTTTTGTGGACAAAAAATAAATTCCTTGGGTTTTTTTGAAGGGAAAGATACACACACACGTGCACACAGACGCACGCGCGCACACACACACACACACACACACACACACACACCCCCTCTCCCCTGGCTTGCTTATGAGAGAAATTCTTGCAATCTCTCATTAGAGAGAGGCCAGGGATCTTCCCTGTCCCTGAAAGAGAAAAAGGACACTCCCTGTGCCTTCTTCCTTGACTTGCTTCAGTGATAACGGCAGACCAGAAGCCTCACCCTGCATGGAAGATGTAAAAATTCCTCTTGCTTGAACAAAAGAGTGAGCACCCCTAGACCTTCTTTCCCGGCTTGCTCCAGAGACAGATTTTTGCAATCTCTTATTAGAGGAGGCCTGGGGACCTCCTTGTTCTTGCAAAAGAAAGGGAGCACTCTCTTTCCTTGGCTTGATGTAGGGGTAACTCCAGATCAGAAGGCTCTTCCTGCAAAGAGGGTGTGAAACTTCTGCTTACTTGAAGATACTCCCCATGCCTTCTTTCCTGCCTTTCTCCTAAAATAAATTTCTGCAGTCTTTCAGTATAGAGAGGATGGGGAACATCTCCATTCCTTAAAGGGAAAGGGAGCACTCCCTGCATCTTTGCTTTTTGTTATTTTATTTTAGATTCAGAGGGTACATGTGCAGGTTTACACATGGATGTATCGTGTAATGATGAGGTTTGGGCTTTTAGTGTACATGTCACCCAAATAGTGAACATTGTATCCAATAAGTAATTTTTCAACCCTCACTCCTTCCCAACCTCCCTTCTTTTGGAGTCCCCAGTGTCTGTTATTTCCATCTTTATGTCTATGTGTACTCATTATTTAGCTCCCATTTATTAAATGAGAACATGAGGTATTTGATTTTCTGTTTCTGAGTTATTTCACTTAGGATAATGGCCTCCAGCGGCATCCATGTTGCTGCAAAGGACATGATTTCATTTTTTATAGCTGCATAGTATTCCATGGTGTATATGTACCACATTTTCTTTCTCCAATCAACCAATGATGAATACTTAAGTTGATTCCATGACTTTGCTATTAAGAATAGTGCTGCAATAAATATATGAGCTCCCTACACCTTCTTCTGGGCTTGCTCCAGCAATAATTCCAGCCCTACATTCTCTCTGTGGAAAGAGGTTGGAGGCCTCTTCCAGCAAGTATGAAAGAGAAAGCACATTCCCCTCCCCACTTCCACAGGCCCTGTACCTTCTTTCCTGGCTTACTCCAGAGATAAATTCTTGAATCTCTCATTAGAGGGAGACAGGTGGACTACTCCATGTCTGAAAAAGAAAGTGGGCACTCCTTGTGCCTTTCTCCCTGACTTGCTTCAGTGTTAACTCCAGACCAGAAGATTCCCCCTGCTGGGAGATTATGAGACTTCTGCTTTCTCAAACAGGAGAGTGGGACTTCATGTACCCTCTTCCCTGGCTTGTTCTGGTGATACATCCAGATCCAAAGACTCTCCTTGGAAATAGTTTCTGCATGCTCAACTCTTACAGCTTTCACCCAAAGGACTAGCTCCTAAATCACCTAGCTGTAGTTGTTGACAGAGTTCTGCACTCCTGAGTCTCTTAGGCCACAGAGAACAAAAAAGGTGACTTTTAAACTTGCAAATATTTAATAGCTATCTCCCCAGGTCCAAAATGAGTAGTCTGATCAAGAGCATAGGTATGTACCTCAGAACTTCTTTGTGTAGGGCAGAACAAGTGGGAGATAAACTCTGGCACTCAGCTTCTCTGCAAAGAAAGAGGGAACTAGAACACATATCTAACATTCCAAATGTCTCCAACTGTATCCCAAAGGACTGGTTTCTATTCCATCTCTCTCAAGACAATAGAACAGCTTGACACTCTTTAATTTCCTAGAGGCCACTATGAACAAAGACAGCAGGTAGGGCAAGTACAAAGAGTTTAGAGGCATCTAGAATCCCTGGTTAGGCTGATTGAAGAGTAATGTCTCCTAAATGAGACCAGTCTAAGAAGAATGGTAAAGGTGGTTCTTTTATCCAATGTACAGAAACCATCATGGAGAGTCAAGCAAAACAAGAAAACAGAGACATATGTTCCAAATAAAAGAACAAAATATATCTCCAGAAGCCAGCTCTAAAGAAATTAAGATATGTTATGTACTTGACAGAGAATTCAAAAGGACATTTATAAAGATACTCAGGTAAGGAAAGCAATGCATAAACAAATTAAGCACATCAACAAAGAGATTAAAAAATATTTTAAAGTACCAAACATCAAGCTGAAGAACCTAATAATTAACCTCAAGAATTCAATACAGAGAGTCAATAGCACACTAGATCAAGTAGAAGAAGGAATTAGTAAACTTGAAGACAGGTCATTAAAAATTATCCAATCTGAAAGTAAAAAGAAAAAGAACAAGAAATTGAGTGGCAATAACCTAAGGGACCTATGTGACACTATCAAGTGGAATAACATATGCATTATTGGTGTACCAGAAGAAGAGAGAAAGGGACATAAAAATATATTCAAAGAAATAATGGCAGAAAACTTCCCAAGTCTGGGAAAAAAACAAAAATCCAGATCCAGGAAGCTCAACAGCCATCTAATCAGATAAATACAAATATACCCATACTGAAATGTGGTATAATCAAATTGTCAAAAGTTGAATACAAAGAAAGAATATTAGAAAGCTTCAAGGAAAAAGCAACTTGTTACATACAAGGGGACTCCTATAAATCATCAGTGGGTATTCCAGCAGAAACCCTGCAGGACAGAAGGAATAGGGTGATATATTCAAAAGGCTGGAAGAAAAACTTCCAGCCAAGGAAGAAAAACTTCCAGCCAAGAATACTGTACCCCTCAATCCTGTCCTTAAAAAATGAAGAGAAGAGCAAAACTTTCTTAAACTAAAGCTGAGGGAATTTATCACCACTAGACTTCTCTTACAACAAATGATAAAAGGAGTCCATCAAGCTAAATAGCAACATAAAAATATGTGAAAATATAAAACTCACTGGTAAAAGTAAGAATATAGTCAAACTCAGAACACTCATTTACTGTACTGGTGGTATAAAAATCAATTATATACCTCCAGTAGGAAGGTTAAAAGAAAAAAACTTAAAAATAACTATAGCTACAAAAATTTAAGGGATAAAAACTATAAAAGATTTTTTTTAAGTGTCAACAGAAACAAACTGAAGGCAAGTAAAATTGTAGCATTTGCATAAGTGATCAAAGTTAAGTCATTATCCGCTTAAAAAGCAAAAATTCTTAGTGGATACACAAAAGATTGAAAGAAAGAATTCAAGGCATACTACCACAGAAAATCATCAAATCACAACAGAAGACAGCAAGAGAGGAAGAGATGAACAAAGGGTCTACAAATTAACCAGAAGACAATTAACAAAATGGCAATAGTAAGATCTAAGTTATCAATAATTACTGGATGGATTAAATTTTTCAATCCAAAGACATCAAGTGGCTAAATGGAACAAAACCTAAATATATCCTAACTATATACTGCCTATGAGAGACTCGGTTCACCTCTAAGCACACACATAGACTAAAAATGAAAGGAAGAACAAAGATATTCTTTGCTAATGGAAACTAAAAGAGAATGAGGAGAGCTATACTTAGAAAAGACAGACTTGAAGTTGAAAGCTATAAAAAGAGACAAAAAGGTCATTATATAATGATAAAGGGGTCAATATACCAAGCAGACATAAGAATTGTAAGCATATATTCACTTAACATTGGAACACCTAAATATATAAAGCAAATATTAATAGCTATGAAGGGAGAGAAAGACTGCAATCAATAATAGGAGGAGATTTCAATACCCCACTTTCAACAACGGACAGAGCATCCAGACAGAAAATCAATAAGGAAACACTGTATTTCGACAACACTTTAGACTAAATGAACCTAACAGATATTTACAGAACATTTCACCCAACGGCAGCCAAATACACATTCCTCTCAAGTCCACACAAAACATTCTCCAGGATAGATAATATGTTAGTCCACAAAACAAGTCTCAACAAATTTAAGAAGAATGAAACAGAATAGACAGCCCAAAAAAAAATCCATATATTTATGGTCAGTCAAATTTTGGCAGAGGTATCAAGATCACACAATGAGGAAAGGAAAAAGTCTCTAATAAATAGTATTAGGAACACTGAATATCCACATGAAGAAGAATGAAATTGAACCCTCATCTTATAACATATACAAAATCAGCTCAAAATGAACAAAATACTTAAATGTAAGATCTGAAACTGTAAAGTTTCCTGGAAGAAAACATACAGCAACATCTCCATGTTGTAAGACTGGGCAATAATTACTTGGATAGGACTCTAAAAGCACAGGCAACAAAAGCAGAAATAGACACATGGGACTATATCAAACTAAAAAGCTTCTGCACAGCAAAGGAAACAATTAACAGAATGAAGAGGCAATTCATGGGTTGGGAGAAAATATTTGTAAACCATACATCTGATAAGGGGCTAATATTCAAAATATATAAGGAACTCAAACAACTCAATAGCAATAAAACAACCAAATTTAAAAACAGGCATAGGATAGGAACGGATCCAGTCTACAGCTCCCAGCATGAGCAATACAGAAGACAGGTGATTTCTGCATTTCCAACTGAGGTACCAGATTCACCTCACTGGAACTTGTGGGAGAGTGGGTGCTGCCCACGGAGTGTGAGCCAAAGCAGGGTGGGGCATCGCCTCACCTGGGAAGCGCAAGGGGTTGGGGAATTCCCTTTCCTAGCCAAGGGAAGCCGTGACAGGTGGTACCTGGAAAATTGGGACACTTCCACCCTAATACTGCACTTTTCCAATGGTCTTAGCAAATGGCACACCAGGAGATTATATCCTGTGCCTGGCTCGGAGGGTCCCATGCCCACGGAGCCTTGCTCACTGCTAGCACAGCAGTACCAGATCAAACTGCAAGGTGGCAGCAAGGCTGGGGAAGGGCCATCTGCCATTGCTGAGGCTTGAGTAGGTAAACAAAGTGGCCAGGAAGCTCGAACTTGGCGGAGCCCACCACAGCTCAAGGAGGCCTGCCTGCTTCTGTAGACTCCACCTCTGGGGGCAGGGCATAGCTGAACAAAAGGAAGCAGGAACTTAAACATCTCTGTCTGACAGCTTTGAAGAGAGTAGTGGTTCTCCCAGCACAGATTTTGAGATCTGAGAACAGACAGACTGCCTCCTCAAGTGGGTCCCTGACTCCCAAGTAGCCTAACTGGGAGATATCTCACAGTAGGGGCCGACTGACACCTCATACAGCCAGGTGCCCCTCTGAGACGAAGCTTCCAGAGGAAGGATCAGGCAACAACATTTGCTGTTCTGCAATATTTGCTGTTCTGCAGCCTCTGCTGGTGATACCCAGGCAAACAGGGTCTGGAGTGGACCTCCAGCAAACTCCAACAGACCTGCAGCTGAGGGTTCTGAATGTTAGAAGGAAAACTAACAAACAGAAAGGAATAGCATCAACATCAACAAAAAGACATCCACACCAAAAGCCCATCTGTAGGTCACCATCATCAAAGCCCAAAGGTAGATAAAACCACAAAGATGCGGAGAAACCGAGCAGAAAAGTTGAAAATTCTAAAAAACAAAGTGCCTCTTCTCCTCCAAAGGAACGCAGCTCCTCGCCAGCAATGGAACAAAGCTGGATGGAGAATGACTTTGACAAGTTGGCAGAAGTAGGCTTCAGAAGATCAGTAATAACAAATTTCTCTGAGCTAAAGGAGGATGTTCGAACTCATCGCAAAGAAGCTAAAAACCTTGAAAACAAATTAGATGAATGGCTAACTAGAATAAACAGCATAGAGAAGACCTTAAGTGACCTGATGGAGTTGAAAACCATGGCACAAGAACTACATGATGCATGCACAAGCTTCAGTAGCCGATTCGATCAAATGGAAGAAAGGGTATCAGTGATTGAAGATCAAATGAATGAAATGAAGTGAGAAGAGAAGTTTAGAGAAAAAAGAGTAAAAATAAATGAACAAAGCCTCCAAGAAATATGGGACTATGTGAAAAGACCAAATCTACGTCTGATTGGTGCACCTGAAAGTGATGGGGAGAATGGAACCAACTTGGAAAACACTCTTAAGGATATTATCAAGGAGAACTTCCCCAACCTAGCAAGGCAGGCCAACATTCAAATTCAGGAAATACAGAGAATGCCACAAAGATACTCCTCCAGAAGAGCAACCCCAAGACGCATAATTGTCAGATACACGAAGGTTAAAACAAAAGAAAAAATGTTAAGGGCAGCCAGAGAGAAAGGTTGGGTTACCCACAAAGGGAAGCCCATCAGACTAACAGCAAATCTCTCAGCAGAAACTCTACAAGCCAGAAGAGAGTGGGGACTAATATTCAACATTCTTAAAGAAAAGAACTGTTAACCCAGAATTTCCTATCCAGCCAAACTAAGCTTTATAAGTGAAGGAGAAATAAAATCCTTTACAGACAAGCAAATGTGGAGAGATTTTGTCACCACCAGACCCGCCTTACAAGAGCTCCTAAAGGAAGCACTAAACATGGAAAGGAACAACCGGTACCAGCCACTGCAAAAACCTGCCAAATTGTAAAGACCATCAATGCCAGGAAGAAACTGCATCAACTAAGGAGCAAAATAACCAGCTAACATCATAATGACAGGATCGAATTCACACATAACAGTATTAACCTTAAATGTAAATGGTCTAAATGCCCCCATTAAAAGACACAGACTGGCAAATTGGATAAAGAGTCAAGACCCATCAGTGTGCTGTATTCAGGAGACCCATCTCACATGCAGAGATACACATAGGCTCAAAATAAAGGGATGGAGGAAGATATACCAAGCAAATGGAAAACAAAAAAAAAGCAGGGGTTGCAGTCCTAGTCTCTGATAAAACAGACTTTAAACCAACAAAGATCAAAAGAGACACAAAGAAGACCATTACATAATGGTAAAGGGATCAATTCAACAAGAAGAGCTAACTATCCTAAATATATATGCACCCAATACAAAAGCAGCCAGATTCATAAAGCAAATCCTTAGAGACCTACAAAGAGACTTAGGCTCCCACACAATAATAATGGGAGACTTTAACACCCCACTGTCAACATTAGACAGATCAATGAGACAGATGGTTAACAAGGATATCCAGGACTTGAACTCAGCTCTGCACCAAGCAGACCTAATAGACATCTACAGAACTCTCCACCCCAAATCAACAAAATATACATTCATCTCAGCACCACATCACACTTATTCCAAAATTGACCACATAGTTGGAAGTAAAGTACTCCTCAGCAAATGTAAAAGAACAGAAAATATAACAGTCTCTCAGATCACAGTGCAATCAAATTAGATCTCAGTATTAAGAAACTCACTCAAAACCACACAACTACATGGAAACTGAACAATCTGCTCCTGAATGACTACTGGGTGAATAGCGAAATGAAGGCAGAAATAAAGATGTTCTTTGAAACCAATGAGAACAAAGACACAACATACCAGAATCTCTGAGACACATTTAAAGCAGTGGGTAGAGGGAAATTCATAGCACTAAATGCCCACAAGAGAAAGCAGGAAAGATCTAAATTCGACACTCTAACATCACAATTAAAAGAACTAGAGAAGCAAGAGCAAGTGCATTCAAAAGCTAGCAGAAGGCAAGAAATAACTAAGATCAGAGCAGAACTAAAGGAAATAGAGACACAAAAAACCCTTCAGGAAAAAAAATCAATGAATCCAGGAGCTTGTTTTTTTTTTTTTTTTTGAAAAGATCAACAAAATTGATAGACCACTAGCAAGACTAATAAAGAAGAAAAGACAGAAGAATCAAATAGGCACAATAAAAAATGATAAAGGGGATATCACCACTGATCCCACAGAAATACGAACTACCATCAGAGAATACTATAAACACCTCTACTCAAATAAACTAGAAAATCTAGAAGAAATGGATAAATTCCTGGACACATGCACCCTCCCAAGACTAAACCAGAAAGAAGTTGAATCCCTGAATAGACCAATAACAGGCTCTGAAATTGAGGCAATAATTAATAGCCTACCAACCAAGAAAAGTCCAGGACCAGACAGATTCACAGCCGAATTCTACCAGAGGTACAAAGAAGAGATGTTACCATTCCTTTTGAAACTATGGCAATCAATAGAAAAATAGGGAATCCTCTCTAACTCATTTTATGAGGCCAGCATCATCCCGATACCAAAGCTGGGCAGAGACACACACACACACCAAAAAAAGAGAATTTTAGACCAATATCCCTGACGAACATCAATGCAAAAATCCTGAATAAAATACTGGCAAACCGAATCCAGCAGCACATCAAAAAGCTTATCCACCATGATCAACTGGGCTTCATCCCTGGGATGCAAGGCTGGTTCAACATACACAAATCAATAAATGTAATCCATCATATAAACAGAACCAAAGACAAAAACCACATGAGTATCTCAATAGATGCAGAAAAGGCCTTTGACAAAATTCAACAACCCTTCATGCTAAAAACTCTCAATAAACTAGGTATTGATGGGATGTATCTCAAAATAATAAAAACTACTTATGAAAAACCCACTGTTGGTATCATGCTGAATGGGCAAAAACTGGAAGCATTCCCTTTGAAAACTGGCACAAGACAGGGATGCCCTCTCTCACCACTCCTATTCAATATAGTGTTGGAAGTTCTGGCCAGGGCAATCAGGCAGGAGGAAGAAATAAAGGGTATTCAATTAGGAAAAGAGGAAGTCAAATTGTCCCTGTTTGCAGATGATATGATTGTATATTTAGAAAACCCCATTGTCTCAGCCCAAAATCTCCTTAAGCTGATAAGCAACTTCAGCAAAGTCTCAGGATACAAAATTAATGTGCAAAAATCACAAGCATTTCTATACACCAATAACAGACAGAGAGCCAAATCATGAGTGAACTCCCATTCACAATTGCTTCAAAGAGAATAATATACTTAGGAATCCAACTTAGAAGGGATGTGAAGGCCCTCTTCAAGGAGAACTACAAACCACTGCTCAATGAAATAAAAGAAGACACAAACAAACAGAAGAACATTCCATGCTCATGGCTAGGAAGAATCAATATCATGAAAATGTCCATACTGCCCAAAGTAATTTATAGATTCAATGCCATCCCCATCAAGCTACCAATGACTTTCTTCACAGAACTGGAAAAAACAACTTTAAAATTCATATGGAACCAAAAAAGAGCCTGCATTGCCAAGACAATCCTAAGCAAAAAGAACAAAGCTGGAGGCATCACGCCACCTGACTTCAAACTATACTACAAGGATGTAATAAGCAAAACAGCATGGTATTGGTACCAAAACAGATATATAGACCAATGGAACAGAACAGAGGCCTCAGAAATAATAGCAAACATCTACAACTATCTGATCTTCGACAAACCTGAGAAAAACAAGCAATGGGGAAAGGATTCCCTATTTAATAAATGGTGCTGGGAAAACTGGCTAGCCATATGTAGAAAGCTGAAACTGGATCCCTTCCTTACACCTTATACAAAAATTAATTCAAGATGAATTAAAGACTTACATGTTAGACCTAAAACCATAAAAACCCTAGAAGAAAACCTAGGCAATACCATTCAGGACATAGGCATGGGCAAGTACTTCATGACTAAAGCACCAAAAGCAATGGCAACAAAAGCCAAACTTGACAAATGGGATCTAATTAAACTAAAAAGCTTCTGCACATCAAAAGAAACTACCATCAGAGTGAAAAGGCAACCTACAGAATGGGAGAAAATTTTTGCAATCTACCCATCTGACAAAAGGCTAATATCCAGAATCTACAAAGAACTTAAACAAATTTACAAGAAAAAATCAAACAACCCCATCAAAAAGTGGGCAAAGGATATGAACAGACACTTCTCAAAAGAAGACGTTTATGCAGCCAAAAGACACATGAAAAAATGCTCATCATCACTGGCCATCAGACAAATGCAAATCAAAACCACAATGAGATACCATCTCACACCAGTTAGAATGGCAATCATTGAAAAGTCAGGAAACAGCAGGTGCTGGAGAGGGTGTGGAGAAACAGGAACACTTTTACACTGTTGGTGGGACTGTAAACTAGTTCAACCATTGTGGAAGACAATGTGGCGATTCCTCAAGGATCTAGAACTAGAAATACCATTTGACCCAGCCATCCCATTACTGGGTATATACCCAAAGGATTATAAATCATGCTGCTATAAAGACACATGCACACATGTTTATTGCGGCACTATTCACAATAGCAAAGACTTGGAACAAACCCAAATGTCCATCAGTGATAGACTGGATTAAGAAAATGTGGCACATGTACACCACGGAATACTACGGAGCCATAAAAAATGATGAGTTCATGTCCTTTGTAGGGACATGGATGAAGCTGGAAACCATCATTCTGAGCAAACTATCGCAAGGACAGAAAATCAAACACTGCATGTTTTCACTCATAGGTGAGAAGTGAACAATGAGAACACGTGGACATAGGGTGGGGAACATCACACACCAGGGCCTGTTGTGGGGTGGGGGGAGTGGGGAGGGATAGCATTAGGAGAAATGCCTAATGTAAATGACGAGTTAATGGGTGCAGCACACCAACAAGGCACATGTATACATATGTAACAAACCTGCATGTTGTGCACATGTACCCTAGAACTTAAAGTATAATTTTTAAAAAATGGGCAAAGGATCTAAATAGACATTTCTTAAGAAATACTAATGGCCAACAGATATATATGAAAAAAAACCCCAACATTTCTAAACATCAGAGAAATGTTAATTAAAACCACAATGAGATATAATCTCACACCTGTTAGAATTACTATTATCTAAGAATAATAGCAAGTGTTGGCAAGGATATGGATAAAAGGGAATCCTTATAAACTATTGATGGAAGTGTAAATTAGTACAGCCTTCTTGGAAAATAGTATAGAGGTTCCTCAAAAAACTAAAAATATATACACACTTCTGGGTATATATTTAAAGGAATTGAAATCAATATGTCAAAGAGATATCTGCACTCCCATGTTTATTTTAGCATCATTCACAATAGCCAAAATATGGAAGCATCCTAATTGCTCATCAACAGATGAATGGATAAAGAAAATGTGGTACATATATACACAATGGAATACTATTCAGCCTTTAAAAAAGGAGATTCTGTCACTCACAACAACATAGATGGAACTGGAGAACATTATGCTAAGTGATGTAAGTCAGACATACAAAGACAAATACTATGATCCCACTCTTATGTGGAATCTAAAAAAGTTGATCTCATAGAAACAGAGATTAGAAAGGTGGTTACCAGACACTAGGAAGAGGAAAAGGATAGGGAAAGGGAAAATGTTGGTCAAAGGGTACAAAGCTTTAGTTAGACTGGAGAAATAAGTTTTAGTGATCTATTGAACTGCATGGTGACCACAGTTAATAATAATGTATCATATATTGTAAAACTGCTAAAAGAATTTTTAATGTTCCCACCACAAAAAAGAGTAAATTGGTGAGCTGATGGATATGTTAATTAACTTGATTGAATCTTTCTATAATGTATTCATAGATCAAAACATCATTTTGTATCTTCATAAATAACAACTATGTCAATTAAAAATAAAATTAAAAAAAAATTTTTAAGATACACACACACACACACACACACACACACACACACACACACTCAACATATTCAGTCTTCCTCACAAATGTTTGCTAATCTTCAAGGAATCCAGAGAGATTTTCAAGGCCTCAACTAAAGTATTGAAATCAGAAGAAAACAAAATTAGTCAAAATATTGGCAGGGCTGATAATTAGCTGTATACAGAATCATAAACCTTAACAGAGTACAGTAAGAGAGGTGTTTTGATTTATAGTAACATGTACATGACCATTAAAACTGGGAAGCCCAGACACAACGGTAACTTATGTGGTTAGATTTGTCTTTACTATTCAGCACCTTTTATGGTTTAAGAAAGGAAATTGGAATTCAAATGTGAATTTCAGTTTTGTGGCACCTTATTAAAATTATAATGAAAGATTCAATTCCTCTGCTTGAAACATCAGCATATAATGAACTGCACAAAAGGAAAGAAAAAGTACAAAAGAGAAAAAATCCATTTCACTATAATAAAGTAGAAAGAATACAAGATTGAGAGTCAGAAGACCTGGATTCTGTTCCTGACTCTGCTACTAACTGGCTTTCTTATTTGGGCAAATCATTTTCTCTGAGCCTCCATTTTCTCACTTGTAAAATGTGGGAACTGGTTCAGGTGAATACAGTTCTATGATCACCAGTGTCAGATCTCACAGCACTTTCTGTACCAAGAGTCAATATTAAATTATCAAATACTCTCGCATAAGAGGAAACAGCATTTCATTAAACCCACCACCTCCCACGGAGTCTGAGGTGGACAGAAGAGCCCACACACTCGGTCTATTATGCTTCCTGTTGATCACAAGTCATTCATTCATTCATTTATTTTGAGACAGAGTCTCACTCTGTCGCCCAGGCTGAAGTACAGTGGCACCATCTTGGCTCACTGCAACCTCTGCCTCCTGGGTTCAAGTGATTCTCCTGCCTCAGCCTCCCGAGCAGCTGGGATTACAGGCGCCTGCCACCACACCCAGCTAATTTTTTTGTATTTTTAGTAGAGACAGGGCTTCACCGTGTTAGCTGGGGTAGTCTTGATCTCCTGACCTCATGATCCACCAGCCTCGGCCTCCCAAAGTGCTGAGATTACACGTGTGAGCCACTGCGCCCGGCTCTGAACATCTGCTCTACTCTTGTCCAGAGTCTAAGGGTAGACGAAAAGGAACAACACTGTTAATATTTCAAGAAATTATATTGTCACTATTAGTAATCTATCTAATGCTATGCTCACATCTTCTTTACCCTTCTATGTATGTCCTGATATGCAATTTTATTACATTGAAAGATTTATGTGCAATATTCAATAGTTTTCCTATTCAGGTGGTAAGATGCAGCATAATAATGATAAACATCATCTAGCATGCCACTTGCCTGAAATCCTGGAATATTACAAATGGAAAAGGCAGACATGCAATTAGACATTTGGCTACACTAAGTGAATACCGAAAAAATGTACATTTTTACTTGTAGGGGTTTTGTATTCCTTTTTTGAGAAAAATAATTGTTTAGCCTTTTTACCCAGGTTCCCATTTGTTTCACCCAGGTCTGTGATAATCATCTTCCATTTTAGAAATACAGAGAATCCAACATCATGTATTCTATTAACTCACAACTAGCAAAATAAATTAGACACATAATTCTTTCAATTAATGTGTACGTTTATTTTTCTTATCTGTTGCTGAATATTTTATTTGATAACAAAAAAATTTTACAAGTCATTTTGCATTTTCATATTGCAAATGCGATACAAGGTCACTAGTTTTTTTTTTTTTTTTTTTCTGGAGATGGAGTTTCGCTCGTCAGCCAGGCTGGAGTGCAGTGGTGTGATCTCGGCTCACTGCAACCTCCACCTCCTGGGTTCAAGTAATTCTCCCTCCTCAGCCTCCCGAGTAGCTGGGATTACAGGTACCAGCCACCACACCCAGCTAGTTTTTGTATTTTTAATAGAGACGGGGTTTTGCCATGTTGGCCAGGCTGCTCTCGAACTCCTGACCTCAGGTGATCCACCCGCCTTGGCCTCCCAAAGTGCTGGGATTACAGGCATGAGCCACCGTGAAACTTAAATCCCACTTTCTTACTCCTGACCTTCATCCCCATTCTCATTTCATAAAAAAGTAAGTGAAAAACAACTGATAGTATATTTCTATCTAGTCTCTAACAAGAAATTATTGAAATAACAAGTTACTTGATGTACATACAGATAAACTTCAACTGTCATTATTTAAATGCTAAGAATTAAAATTTTTTCATATTTGCTTTAACAAAGTTTTCACAAAACACCAAATAAAAATATTTAATACATCAAAAAATTTTACAAGAAACAGACTCAATGTGGGCTGGAGAAGGGTAGGCTGAAATAGCAGATATTTTTTCCAATAGATTAAAATTGCAGCCAGGTGTAATGGCTCACGCCTGTAATCCCAGTAACTTGGGAGGTCAAGGCAGAAGGAGAGCTTCAGGCCAGGACAAAATAGCAAGAGCTTGTCTCTACTAAACATTTAAAAATTTAAAAACTAGCCAGGCATGGTGGTGCATGTCTGTAGTCCCAGCTACTCAGGTGGCTGAGGCAGGAGGCTCACTTGAGCCCAGGAGTTCAAGGCTGCAGTGAGCTACGATCACATCACTACACTCCAACCTGGGTGACAGAGTGTGACCCTGTGTCTAAAACATAAAAAATAAATAAATGAATAGGTAAAACAATAAATAAAACTGTATTACATTCCTGCTATAGTACTATTTTTCAAATTAGTGAGCCTTCTTATTTAAATATATGTTTAGTTAGTTACTAATATTAATAAATGTTGTAAATACACACAATTTTAGAACTCAGAGGATATTTTGCAGTAATACATCCACATGGTTGAGAATCAAGAAGCTAAGCCGACAACATAATTTAAAACTTAAGGACCAACGACTCTGGAACAAGACCACTTGAATTTTTATCCAGCTCCACCACTTACCAGCATAGTGATTTGGGCAAGTTTAGGAAAAACCTTTCTCTATCTCTGCTAACTCATCTGCAAAACCGAGATAAAAGTGCTTCATAATAATGACTGGAGTGTGAAAGGTCAATGAGTTAACACATGTAAAATTATTAGAAAAGAGCCAAGAACATAGCAAGTGATTAATAATGGTTGGCTAATATCATTTATTACTGTAACAAAATTGGACCACTTAAGGATTCAGCAGTTCCCACTCACCCCAGCCTGCCACAACCCACGTGGCTCAAGAATGTCAAGAAAGGTGCAAGCACAACTGGCATGAGATCTGGTAACTCACATTGCTGGTTAATCTTACTACTGCCACTATATTAAGCTTAGTTTTAGAGGATCCAAGTAGCCCTGGGTCTGCCACTGGCTTAAAATGTGGAAATTATTTTCTAATCCAAGTTGGCACAATGCTAATATCTGGATGAAAGATTTTTTTAAAAAATTGATTTAAACCACCAATCTTACAATCTCTAGGTCTGTTTTTTAATGGAAAATGTAGATACAATTTTATTTACCCCAATGCTTATCATTCTGTAGCTTTACAGTGTAAATATCTATATCCATCATATTAAGAAAAAGCAGTGTGTGGATTAAAACTTAACTACTTGGGATAGTGATGCGTTCCACAAAGTATTCTAAACTCCTGGGATGCAAAGCAATGTGGAATGGCACATATCAGAATTATTGGCCAAAAAGATACATTTTTTTATTAACTGGCTTTCATCTTAATATTAGAATTATTTAATTTTTGCATCAAATGCTAAAATTATTTGACAATAGCCAATTATTTTATTTGGAAAATAGATTCACCTTCAAAAATCACAAGGCCTTTAAAGGTGAGTCACAGTGATAGAGTTTGTAATGAAAAAACAAATTGAACCCCGATGAGTTTATTTATTTTTTGGCCATAAATTCCTTTACCAGTTTTCCTGTATTTTTACTTTATCTCCAAACAAGGTATTAAACTCAGTTAAAAAGAACAGAATGATGATTCCCATGTCTCCTGCAAACCTTACCATTACCCAGTTTTATTAACCTATATTCTCTATTTGAGCCTTTAGGGCAAAAGTGATTCAAAAGAGTATATGAATGACCTCTGAGTTCAGAACTATTGTGAGGAAAAGAGTTCCGCTCTTTATCTCAGAAAGTCTGACCTCTAAAACTTCCACTGCAATATATGTCCCTGGAGGGTGGCCCTTGACAATCCCAAAGGCCCTTCCCATCCCACCAACCAATATCAACAAGAAACATTGACCTTCTCAGCTCAGTGTTATTCAACTTTTCTTCACAGCTGTCAACAACCCTGTACTGCAATTCTGACAGTTTTTAAGTAACCTATTTTTCTCGCCTTGCTGAATCAAATTGTGAGTGTAATTGTATTGAAGTTTGATATGTTCCTGTTACCCACATGTCATTTAAACTCTACTCTGTGTGATTCATATATTGTGTATGAATGTTTATTGAAAACATTTGGAGAAATATTTTCCATTTTTAGAACTATGGAACTATTTTATTTTTAATGAAACCAAGAGTGTGAAGAGTCTACTCTTCTTTCACAATTCTCCTCAACTGTCTTAGAAATAAAAGTTCTAAAAATAAAATATAAACAAATAGAAAGCAGTCATTTACTTATTTTAATAAACAACTAAATCAAATTTTGTTTACTTACTAAACCAAATTATCTCAGTGGATAAGGCAGTTGGTTGAGTGTGTGAGAAGGTGAAATTAATTTTTTCATGTGACCATGTGCAATTTGCTTCAATGAGGCAGAAGTTCCATAAGTAATACCGTAATGACCTGAAATAGCTGTACAGACATATGAAACTCAAAGGGAATAAAATACCTGTTGCGTTCCTCCTCTATGAACACTAAGAATGCAACACTCAACAAGGAAATTTCCACTAACACAGAGCTTACATTCCTGTAGAGGGGACTGTCCTAGAAACAAAAATTTTAAGGCAGTAAAAACTAAATATGAGGTAAAATGATAGCTAATATTGATTCAATGTAATGTCAAGCACTGTATAATATTTTGTTAATACAGTGTTTTGCCTGTATTAACACGTTTAACTTTCAAAATCCAATAAGGATATACTATTATAAGAACCATTTTACAGCTGAGAAATAGACAAAAGAAAGATTAAATAACTTGCCGGAAGTTACATCCAGCAAGGGTGAGATACAGAATTTGATCTCAATTTATTGAATGCCAAAGTGCTGCTCTTTACCACTGTGCTATTTCGGAGTCACCAGTGCTGCTCAACAAATATTAAAGTTAATGAGATTGGCCACATGACGTTCTTTGGCCAATGATACATGAGTAGCAGTGATGTGTAATTTACAATGAATACTTTAGGAGTCAGGATACAATTCACCACTGAGGTGATCATGGAAGTGTATCTCAAGTAAAGCTGCCATTGCCAGGGTTCCTGAGTAATTACAATGAGCAGAAACCTCCAGCAAACCAGCATTGGATATGTAGAATAGGCTGAAATTAAAGATTTGTTACGTTAAATCTACTGAGAATTTGTGATTATTTATTACTAATAGAAAACTAGCCTATCTTGACAAAGATATGCTGCCTACATATTATGAGGGTTCATTCATGGTCAATCCAGTTTTGGAAGGGATTCAGGATGAGTATGATTTATCCAGGTGAAGATAGGAAATAGGGAGAGCAAAAAGTATAAGTAAAGGCCCAAAAGCAAAGACAGCATGAAGTTTTTGAGAACTTCAAGTGGTTGAGAGGACTAACTGTATTCACATTAGGAGACATCCATAAAATGCATAACATTCACAGAAAATTTGATTTGTTTGGGGATTGACTTTTTTCTACAATCCATTTTTTCAAAGTCCTGGTAAATAAAGAGTTCTAAGTTAGTTAGTAGTTTACTTAGGGACATAAAATAACCAATTTCATTAAGACAAATGTTGGGAGCTAAAATTCCGTTTAATTTTTGTCACAGAATCACATGACAAAATTTTTGAAATCAGAACAGTTCTAAAGAGCCACACAGTTTGCTGGTGGCCAAGGTCAAATAGCAACTCCTGATTTCCAGCATTTCTTGCATCTTTCTTACTTTTTTTTTTTTGAGACAGAGTCTCACTCTGTTGCCCAGGCTGGAGTGCAGTGGCATGATCTTGGCTCACTGCAACCTCTGCCTTCTGGGTTCAAGTGATTCTCCTGCCTCAGCCTCCTGAGTAGCTGGGATTACAGGTGCACACAACCAGGCCTGGCTAATTTTTGTATTTTTAGTAGAGACAGGGTTTCACCATGTTACTCAGGCTGGTCTCGAACTCGTGACCTCAGGTGATCCACCTGCCTCGGTCCCCCAAAGTGCTGGGATTACCGGTGTGAGCCACTGCATCCAGACTTCAATTTTTATTTTTATTTTACATTCGTAAATAGCCAGGGGTAATTTCATAGCATATTAGCTGAAAGACAGGTTCACATATTGCTAAAATATTCATTGAACGTATAAGTATAGATGGTCCCAAATTCTCAATACCCCATCACCAGTAGGCTTAGAGTTCCAAGTTGTAAAAGAATTCCCATTAGGAAAGCCTTTTTAAATTATTTGTCACCTTATGTGACAGCTAATGGCATTTTGAGAATTGCACTAATTTATTTCCAAATTTTGGTTACAGACTGTAACCTTTAATGAATACCCTTTTTGTCTAGTTTAAGATAGACATTGGCTACTTACTTTTTATGCAATGAGACCAATATTTCTTTCTCAGTTAGTAGAAATCATCTATGAATTATTTAGAAAACTTTGCCAAGGCAAACTGTCTTTGCTAAACAAATATTGCTTTGAAATGAGGTCACTCATTGCAAATTGCATTGGAAAGATGTGATAGACATGCGTGTTTACATCAAAAGGGCAGATGTAGTATAATGCAATGAAAGGCAGCAAGATCTACTTATTCAGCAATGAACTCAGAAGCAGGAAGTTTTGTTGAAATATAAATTTGGGTCAGAATCTGAGTCTATCTCTGACTCTGTTATGTGCAAATGCAGCCCTGTAATTGCCTATACTCTGCCATTGCCTTTCTGGAGAATTGGGGAATTTATGAGATATTGATGGAAGTTCTACACAATGAAAGAAACAGTAAAAAAAAAAAAAAAAAAAAAAAAAGTGGTAAAAGTTCTATGAATATAGAAATTCTCTCACCATTGGTTTTTAAAGAGTGTCACAATCCTCCTAAATAATGGGAAACTGTTAGTATTCTTACACTCTCTGTGTGTGTGTTGCCTTCAGTATCACTAATCCCCATTTGCTTTTCACCCTTCCCCCAGACACACACATATATACACCACCTTTTGCATCTTGCACATCTTAAAATAATTTTCTTCAGTCACATCTCCCTTACAGAACTTCTTCAAACAATTCCTAATTTACCCATGTGGTCATGTAGTGTGTCTGAAGCCTATACAGTTCATTTTTCATCACTTTGACAGATTCTCTTTGGTTTCAGCTCTGTTTCTTCAGTCAGCATTTCTCCTCACCTATGCATGAGCACTGGCCAGGCACAGGAGCTGTGACTACAGCCTCCTATTCTTTCTTGGGAGTGGGCTTGATATAAGCAAATTTTAAATGCTTGTGTCTTTTAGTACACAATATGAAATGATCCATTTCTGGTCATTCTACTTTCTGATTCAGTGATTCAGTCTCTAAAGGCACATTGCCATGAAAAACAAAGTAAGCTCATAAATAATGTGTGCCTCATTTCCTTGTGTCTCAGCAGAGAGAAAAAAAAGATTGAATAAAACTTTTTCAATTGTAAGAGAAGAATAAGCCAGCTATCCCTAAGCACAAATTCTGAAAGTTGAAAATGTTTATCTACGGAAGAACCCTTCCTCATCTATTCTTCTGTCCTTTTCCACCCTCCTCCTTCCTATGAGACTGATCAATATAGGACTGACCAATATGTCACCCTGGACAGCTAGCTCTTGCTAGCTGGCTTCTGATTAGACTCAACCAATGGGATTTATTAGCAAAAGATTGGAGAGCAGGAGGAAAAAGAGGTTGCGGTATTTTGTTCCCATGCCTGCCCACTCTGGGCCACTTTTATGGCAGTAGCTGTATCTTTTCATGGGTTCAGCTACTGTCCATGGTTCCTTCTCTGTAGCTGCAGCTCTCAGTAGGTTCTGTTAACACTGTTTCCTCTCCTTGCCCATTGACAACTAAAGATGCTAACTGCTTCCTGCTGTTGCTAATGTCTGGGTATCTCAACACTCCTTATTAATTTCCTTAACCCCCACTACACCCTAAAACACATACCTCTGTATTATTCTCTTCATCAAAATATCTTGCATCACTTGAGTTGAATTTTGCTTTCTACTGAAACCCTAGCTAATATAATCAGCTTACCTGGTTATTTTGTAAATTACAAGTGTTGTTCCAGTAGCAGCTATTTCCAAGCAATCAACCTAAAGTAATGAAGCAAAAGCTGCCTGTTTCTCAAAGAGCTATTTGTATACCCATGTTCATAGCAGCATTATTCACAATAGCTAAAATGTGAAAGCAACCCAAATGGCCATCAACAGATGAATGGATAAGCAAAATGTAGTATCTACATACAATGGAATATTATTCAGGCTTAAAAAGGAAGGAAATTCTGACATATGTGACAACATGGATGAACCCTTGAGGACATTATGCCAAGTGAAATAAGCCAGTTGAAAAGACACAATATTTATGATTTCACTTATAGGAGGTACTTAAATAGTCCAAAATCATAGAGATGAAAAGTAGAATGTTTGTTGCCAGAGGCTGGTGGAAGAGGAAATTTCAGGTTATTGTTTCACAGGTAGAAAGTTTCAATTTTGCAAGATGAAAAGAGTTCTGAAGATGGATGTTGTGATAGCTGTACAACAATGTAAATGTACTTAATACCCCTGAAATTTACACTTAAAAATGCTTACGATGGTAATTTTTATGTTATGTATATTTTATCACAATTTTTAAAATGGAAAAAAAAAGCCTCCTGTGATGTTGCAGAGGAAGTATTTTCTGTCCTTGTATTCAAGAAAGCATGTTTCATTTGTCAAAGATACCAGGAAAATCAAGGAAGTATATTCCAAAAAGTATAATAAAAAGTACAAAATGTATAAATCAAAGGTCTTTTATAATTAAACAACCTGGAATCTGTATTTCCCCATCAAAGTTTGGAAATATAGAAATGAATGAAAAAGTTCACATTGGTTTTATCTGACTCCTAAACATCCAAAACTTTTTTTTTAGTAGAAACTCCTTAGAAAGTTGAATTTTCAGTCTCCCACTAATAGAACATTGAGAAATTGAGTCTACCTCTAATTTAATGCTTGATGAGCATTAGGCAATACATACAACTGCCCTTAATCTAAAATGTAAGATCAGACTTCTCTTCCCAAAGGTCAATCATGTCATGCATGAAATAGCAATAGTTGGGTATTGAGCTGTAAATGGTATCTCAAAATTGATCTCCAAGTGAGTACATACTGACAAAATCCCAAAATCTTCCCCTGAACTCTGACTAGTTAGAGCTTCTTGGAGAAAGACACTAAACACAAATATTAGTTTTTTAATTTAATTCATAATTACATACATTTCCAGTTTTGTTTTTTTTTTTTTTTTTTTTGCTTGACTATGGTACTTTGTTCTGAGTTTCATCTCTTTGAATTTAAAATAAAATAAACGACAAAAACATCAAAAGCAACTGCAACAAAAGCAAAAATTGACAAATGGGATCTAATTAAACTAAAGAACTTCTACACAGCAAAAGAAACTATCATCAAAGTGAACAGACAACCTACAGAATGGGAGAAAAATTTTGCAATCTTCCCATCTGACAAAGGTCTAATATCCAGAGTCTGCAAGAAACTTAAACAAATTTAAAATAAAAAAAAAAAACAAAACATTAAAACGTGGGCAGGCCGGGTGCAGTGGCTCAAGCCTGTAATCTCAGCACTTTAGGAGGCCGGTGGATCATGAGGTCAGGAGATCAAGACCATCCTGGCTAGCATGGTGAAACCCCATCTCTACTAAAAATACAAAAACTTAGCCAGATGTGGTGGTGGGCGCCTATAGTCCCAGCTACTCGGGAGGCTGAGGCAGGAGAACGGCATAAACCTGGGAGGCGGAGCTTACAGTGAGCCGAGATCACGCCACTGCACTCCAGCCTGGGTGACAGTGTGAGACTTCATCTCAAAAAAAAAAAAAAAAAAAAAAAGTGGGCAAAGAAAATGAACAGACACTTCTCAAAAGAAGACATTCATGCAGCCAACAAACATATGAAAAAAAGCTAAACATCACTGATCATTAGAGAAATGCAACTCAAAACCACAATGAGATACCATCTCTGATAGTTAATATTGAGTGTCAACTTGATTGATTGAAGGATGGAAAGTATTGTTCCTGGGTGCGTCTGTAAGGGTGTTGCCAAAGGAGAATAACAATTGAGTCAGTGTACTGGGAGAGGCAGACCCACCCTCAGTCTGGGTGGACACCATCTAATCAGCTGCCGGAGTGGCTAGGATAAAACAGGTAGAGGAACGTGGAAGGACCAGGCTGGCTGAGTCCTCCAGCCTTCATCTTTCTCCCATGATGAATGCTTCCTGCCCTCAAACACTGGACTCCAATTTCTTCAGCTTTTGGACTCTTGGACTTACACCAGAGACTGAAGGCCACACTGCTGACTTCCCTACTTTTGAGGTTTTGGGGCTCAGACTGGCTTTCTTGCTCTTCAGCTTGCAGACAGCCTATTGTGGGACTTCACCTTGTGATAGCATTAGTCAGTACTCCTTAATAAACTCCCTTTCATATATACATCTATCCTATTAGTCCTGTCCCTCTAGAGAACCCTGACTAATACACCATCTCACACCAGTCAGAATGGTAACTCTTAAAAAGTCAAGAAGCCACAGATGCTGGCAAGGTCGTACAAAAAAAGGAATGCTTTTACATGGTTGGTGAGAGTGTAAATTAGTTCAACTATTGTGGAAGACAGTGTGCAATTCCTCAAAGATCTAGAAGCAGAAATACCATTTGACCCAGCAATCTCATTACCAGCTATATACCCAAAGGAATATAAATCATTGTGTTATAAAGATACATGCACATATATGTTCATTGCAGCACTATTCACAATAGCAAAGACATGGAACCAACCCAAATGCCCATCAATGATAGACTGGATGAAGAAAATGTGGTACATATACACCATGGAATACTATGCAGTCATAAAAAGGAATGAGATCATGTCCTTTTCAGGGACATGGATGGAGCTGGAAGCCATTAATCCCTGCAAACTAATGCAGGAACAGAAAACCAAACACCACATGTTCTCACTTATAAGTGGGAGCTGAATGATAAGAACACATGGACATATTGGGGTAACAACATACACTGGGGCCTGTCAGGAATGGCAGAGGGAGTGAGAGCATCAGGAAGAATAGCTAATGGATGCTGGGCTTAATACCTAGGTGATAGGTTGATCTCTGCAGCAAATCACCATGACACACGTTTACCTAACAGACAGTATTTGGGTAACAAACCCACACATCCTGCACATGTACCCCAGAACTTAAAATAAGCTGAAGAAAAATAAATTAAATAAAAATAATTATAACGTATGATTATAAAGATAGTACACGTCAAAGATATATACATATAAGAAAATGCATTTTTAAGCTCAAAAGATGACTATAAGGAACATTTCTCATTCTTTTGACTGACCAATATCTAAATCCCACCCCTGTGTGGGGAAATTCTCAATCTTTTGGGTCTTAGAAAACTCAGAATCCCACTCAAGAAAGCAAAGATTTAAGTACTTCCCCAGCTTTCCTGGTAAGTAGGTCAATGAAGCCTGGGCTTTTTCAAACAGACCCATTAGCTTAGACTTTGAATAGGAAACTGTTGACACAAGGAATAAGGAGATAAGGGAAGAATCTACAAAACAGACAGTATTTGGAACACAGTCAAAATCCCAGATAGGAAGAGAAAACTACTCAAATGTAAACACATGGTATCTTTTATGAAAAAGAAAGGAGACAAAGAAGTGAAACCAAGAGCCCAGAGAGCAGGACCAAACGTTATGAATAATAGTTCAGGCTTTGAGATCTAATTAATCTTTAAACATTTGTTTTGCTGGAGTTTACAATTCCCAACAAGCAATGACTGTCTTATGTTTCCGATTTTCCCTTTTTTTCAAAAGAAATATTTGTAACAGGTAGCCAGCCTATATCTGTTCCACCATTTTACAAGCGATGTGGAAACTAGAGGAAATTTGCCTCTTTCACAGGTCTACAAATTGAAAGGATATGGGCTGTACTTAAGGAACAGTACCTGGTGAATCCCATCCACACTTGGACCTGACTTAAGACTCTGGAATTTAAGCTGATGCTACGAGATGAAACTTTGGGAGATACTAGTTGAGAACGGATGTATTTGCATGTGGGATGGACATGAATTACTGGGATCCAGAGGATGAACTACGGAAGGCAGCTTCTAAGATTGCTCCCAATAATGTCCGCCTTCTGGAATTCAAGCCCTTGTTTAATCCTCTTGATTTGAGTGTGGGCTGGACTTACTGACTGTGACAGAATATGGCAAATGGTATGGAACAATGTTAGGTTAGAAAAAGACTGAAGACGGCCAGGCACATTGGCTCATGCCTGCAATCCCAACACTTTGGGAGGCCAAGGCGGGCAGATCACCTGAGGTCAGGAGTTCGAGACCAGACTGGCCAATATGGTGAAACCCCGTCCCTACAATAATAAAAAAAAAAATTAGGTGGGCTTGGTGGTGCATGCCTGTAATGCCAGCTACTCAGGAGGCTGAGGCAGAAGAATTGCTTGAACCTGGGAGGCAGAGGTTGCACTGAGCTGAGATCACACCACTGTGCTCCAGCCTGGGCAACAAGAGCGAAACTCTGTCTCAAAAAAAAAAGAAAAGAAAAAGAGAAAGATTGAGAACTGGGGCTTCAACTTTTCTGCTCTCTCTTGCTCTCACTGTTGCTCATTCTGAGAAAAACCAGCACTATGTCGTAAGCTGCCTTATGGAGAGACTTGTATGGTAAGGAATGGAGGGAGGCCTCCACAGCCAAAACCCAGCAAGGACATAAAACCCTCAGCCCAACAGCCTGCAAGGAACCTGCTTTTTCCAAGTGTGAGCTTGAAAGTGTTTCTTCTCTTAGATGAGTCTTCAGATGAAATCACAGCTCCAGTCAATGCTTGACTGCAATTTCATGGGCGATCTTGAGCTAGAGATACTCAGCTAAGTTACACTCACATTTCTGACCTGGAGAAACTATGACAAAATAAATGGTTGTTGTATCAAACCTCTAAGTTTTGGAATAATTTGCTACAGCATAAAAGATAGTAATCTGCATCTCCAAGAAGTCAATACAGTCCCTTTCATTAGATGATGTTTAAAAATAATAATATTATTTACTTATTTAGAAATACGCAGTTAAAACAGTTGAAAAGAGTTGCATCTGTATCTCAAAACTAGGGGTATGAAGGGATAGGACAAAGACTGCTGCCTTTTCATTAAACTCTTTGACTTTCAAAAGTTTGCCTCACACTTCCAAAATCCTCTTCCACAAAAGCCCTTCTCTTGGGCTTCTGAAGAGCCAAAGCTTCATTTTAAGATTTCAAAATTGCATAGCATTATATAATATTAGCATTTCCAAATGCATTACCTCTGTAATTCTCTCATTTCCTTTGATAGAAGGTGAGAACAGTGCAGATTTTCACATTGTTCTGAAAGCAGCAGAAAAGGACCTGCCAAGAAAAAGACTTCATAACTTTTTTGGTAAGAAGTCAAATCATAAGAAGTCAAATATTTAAAATGTAAATTATTTTAGTAGTCTGACATTTAATGAATTTGCAAAGGAAAAATAGAGAAAAGTGTGAAAATTTCAGAAACTGACATTCATAAACTAAAACTTTAAAAAATCTACTTAATTTAATGCTGAGCTGATGGGGTCTTTCTTGATTTAACTTCTTTCATTAAAAAGTCATATTGATTTCTTTGCTTGTTTCCCTTTGAACTATAGCTTACATCTATAACCATGTCAAAAACACAGAAATCAGGAAAAACAGCAAGGCCCAAAGGACAAGGTAAAATTCCAGGATTTGAAGGAATTGAATTTATGGACCACCACTGACCTTCTTAAGGTTGCATGAACTCGCTTAGGCTAATTAAAAAACATCTATGGAGTAAAAATAAGAATAAACATGCACTTCATAAGGCTGTGTTGAGACTAACAAATAAAATGGATCATAAAGCACTTAACCAAATAGAACCAAAAGGCTTAGAACTATATACTATGCTAACAATATTTTGGTGTCCTCATTTAACCCCTAGAAATTGAAAAACATTGACTACAAACCTAAGAGCATAGAGATGGAAATAACTGGCTGAGAGTTTCCAAAGCAAATCTTTCTCCTTGAAAGAAGTGTCAGAGGTTTACTACTGAAATATCATTAAAATGAAAACAAGTTTCCCAGACTAAAGGATGGCAAGTAATGAAAATAAAAACTACAGTCACCCACCACCCCTGTGATTTGTTGAGGGCTTACTATATGCCAGGCATTGTGCTCAGCACATTACTTCCATTATTTATTTACTTATCACAACACTCCCACTAATTGGGTGTATATATATACTGATTTCATAAAAGGGCTCTAAATAAATCATGCAATAAGTACTTGATCTGATATCCAAACAAAATATTTCAGTCCAAAAATCTGATAGTCCAGAAAGCACAGCAGTAGAAATATGAATGTCCTAGAAAAAAAAAAAAAGTTTGCTGTTTTCATGAAGAGAATGCTTTCAAGTTCTTTGTTGATAAATATACTAAACAGTCTTCACAGAGTTCCCCATGTCTGGGGGCTCTACAAAGGGACCTCAGGCAAACAGTTCATGTCTGAGGATGACTCCACCCAGGCCTCACTGACAGGACCAACAGTAACTGTGTATCCTGAAAGAAGCCATCCATTAGCTGGTATTGTCCAATGGAAAAAAGTGGAGGGATCCATCTACACAGAAGGATGGTTATCAGCTGAACCAATCAGATTTTATCTCTACACCATTTGATCTGGGAGCATAGGAAGCATTTGGAAGGCAGACAGGAGCAGTCTCAAACAGCACAGCTAATTCATATTAATGGTAAATCCCTGAAATGAAGATCAAGCTCTTCTGAAAAGGAGGCTCCACATGGCCAAGCTCTTCCATGATTCCCTGGCTTCCTGAATCTGGAGAATTCAGCATTCCCTTAGTGTGCACTCTTTAAATCATCTTGGACCAGGGTCAGCTTCCCAGGGAAATGAGTTATATAGCAGAGACTTGTGTATAAGAAATTTATTGGAGAGTGTGCTGGGAAACAACACCTCTAAAGATGTGGGAAAGCAAGATTGGGCAGAGCAAGAAGTCAAACTGCAACATAGTTATTTATCAGAAGCCTCTGGCATCCTGTGAGGAGCTCTGGAGCTGGGATAGCCCTTCAGGGATGGCCTGCAATGGAAGCAACAGAGCCCAGGCCTTTATGTGCCCTATGTGGGCCAGCATTAGGCAAAAGTTTCCCCAGACAGGGGAAGTGGCTTGGATTAGAGAACTTCTACTGGCAAGGAAAATTCCCAGAGAGAGGCTCAGCTATTAACCATCACCAGCCAATAGTCCTTGCAGCTGGGGAATAAGTGCTTCTGTCCAGAAAGGTACAGCTGGAAAGCTCACCACAGCATCCACTAAAGCCCATCCTTTGTACCATTTAGATCTGCTTGCATCATATAGTACGTGCACCACACACTCCCCTCATCTACCAGCCTACACAGGAAGAACTCCTTCAGATTTTTAGTTGGTCATCTTTTCTGGAGAAACTTACAAAAGAACAAATTCCAGCAAACATTGCAGCTAGTGTTGAGACTCTAACTGGTATTCCTCTTCTTCCTCATCTGCTATGTACCTCACAACTATGTGGCCAAAATAGCTTACCTCTTGAGGCAACCCAGACCCTCATCCCTGAGGAATCTGAGCCCTTACACACCAGGCGCTTTTCAGTAGGTGGTTGCTGTACTTGGACATTTATCATTAAAACTGACCAGGAAAGTACCAAGAGATGCCACGGTGGATCATCTGAATGTTAAATAGATTCTTCCCTACCACTTATCATGTAGCTGCCACTCTACCTCATCTTAGTGATCAAGGTTAATTTTCTTGCCAATATCACTACTCCTCTCCTTGTCTACTGGTCTGTTAACACAGGAAATCCAAAGTGACTAGGTGGTATCCATAGCTGAAAGTTCAAAGGAGTTCTTTCTGTATTTCCTGATGGAAATGTTCAGTACCTAAAATTGCAGGAACAGGAAGTACAAACTATCCAAGCGGATCACTGAAAGTTATTACAAACAGGGCCATTTCTACTTCACAAATCACTCACTGTCTTATGGTATATAATATATACTGGGCCTTCTCCTCGAAGGGTTTCATCTTCAAGCTGGCACCTGAGATGAGCTTCGAAGTCCATTCCATCACTCTGTTGGGCAGGATATTCTATGTGGCATGGTATGTTAAAGGACAATTGCGTCCTGTGGTCATGCACCCACTGTCTTCATCCTTTACCATAAAGTGGGTCCTTAGGTCTCAAGTGATATGATACAGAGCACCATGTTGGTAGATCAAACATTGTATAAGCCCTCAGACAGTGAGGCCCTGCAAACAAGAAAAGGAAAAAAGCAAATCCATATTTAGAATATGTGTCATCTCAAAAAAAAAAAAATTAAAAAAGAACGTGTGTCATCTCATAATTTCCAGTTAAGATGAACAGTTGTCTCTTACATGTTGGAAAGAGTTCAATGTAATCGAGCTGCCAAAAAGTGGTTTATTGTTCTCCTAAAGAGAGGCGGCTGGGCACAATGGCTCACACCTGTAATCCCAGCACTTTGGGAGGCCGAGGAGGGCAGATCACTTGAGGTCAGGAGTTTGAGAGCAGCCTGGCCAACATGGTGAAACCCCGTCTCTACTAAAAACACAAAAATTAGCTGGGTGTGGTGGCATGTGCCTGTAATCCCAGATACTTGGGAGGCTGAGGCAAGAGAATCGCTTGAACCCCGGAGGCAGAGGTTGCAAGGAACCAAGATCACGCTATTGCACTCCAGCCTGGGGAACAGGAGTAAAACTCCATCTCAAAAAAAAAAAGAGAGAGAGAGAGGGAGAGAGGGAGAGACGGAGAGAGCGAGCTATACTAGGGTCTCAGTGTTTATTTCTGTGGCTGACGTATTGGACACTGAGCAGCAACAGTAGCTAGATCAACCTCTGTGAGTGGCAGCCCATGCTTTGGGGCCCAAGCATAGCCTTCACCCCTGTAACACATGGCTATTCTATTGTGCCTTCTGTGGAGTAAAGAATGACAGAGGCTGGCTGACATCGACTGGCAGGCCATTCTACTTGGTGGTTACTGTCTCTTTCATAGTGGATGTTCTCTAGTGGACATTCACAGAGACACAAAGATCTTTATACTTTGTGCCTACTTCCACATACTCAAATCTCCTTTGTTCCTGATTTTCCAGTCTTTCTTCCTTGCAGCACCTGCTTAAATCACAAGCCATTCACCATTACCCAGGAATCTAGATATATCTTTACTGGAGGTGTCACACAAGTGTTGACCACTGTGGACATTTACTTTTATTGCTATTATAGGACCCTCACCTGAATGGTGTGGTAATGAAGCAGCAGGCTACTCTCAGCTTGCATCCATGTACTAAGCCAGATTATCCATAAACTAAGTTAGGCCTTTTTCTTCTTCACTTAGTTGGTCATAAAAGATCCTCCACAGGCCAGAAGAGTGAGCTGAGGAATTCATGCCAGTGCAAGGGTGGTGATGCTGACATGGGGCTCTAAGTTTACCTGTGCCTTCTGGACCAGCTCATGACATATCTAAAATGTACTGCTTCCATCTTTTGACAAATTGTTGTTGATCTTGTCCAGCAATGACTTGGTGGATCTGACCAAACCCAGCCCATAATAGGACGCCCTGACACAGGTTCAGAAACTCCATCTCTACAAAGGCCCAGTAAAATGCCAGGAGTTATTATGGAATAATGCATGGTTCTCTGCTACAGATATCCCCTCAGAGTTGTCCCAAATAGAAGCAAAGTAGCTAGACATTTTTACCTCCATATCAAACAGCTAAGAGATGGAGGAGATGCAGTCTTGAATGATGCAGCTCCCTTCTGCTGAGGGCAGGTCCTGTGGAGGGACTCAGCTTGAATCGTGGGCAGCCAACACTCCCAGCAGCTAGGGGAACATGACTCTCAGTCCAACACGGGGGATGTGTGTGGCACATCCCAGTATCCACCACAAGTAGCTTGAGTCAGACTACTTTCTTGCTACAAAACTAGCCTAAAACCACAATGTAGAATTTACTGTTTACATTTGAGATGTGCATCAAAAAAACAACAGACTCGCGGTTACGCCCAAACAAAAGTTCACCAGTTCAGAGAGAAAAGGAGTAGACTTTGAAATCCAGTGTTTAATGAATCACTCAACAATGTTGAATTTCTCTAGTGTAAGGTACATACAGAGAAGTAAAGCAGTAGTAAGATAGCCTGAATTTGGTATTGTGAGCTTTTCGAGTTAGTGGTAGAAACAGTATTATTTTTATAACTACAGTTACACTTCTTTCTATAGGCCTGTTCTTGAAATTTATCCTAATGGCTAGGAATTCATACTTAAAATGTTTTCATACAGACAATTCCAACTTAAAGCAAATTCTATTTTAAAGTTTCATTTGAAACTGAAAACTCTATAGAGGCAACGCTATGGCTAGTGATCAGGGCCCTGAGGCCAGTTCACTAAAGCTTAATACTAAAAAAGAATTACAAAACAATAAACTATCATCTACAATGAAATTCTTGTAACAAAAAGTGTCTTAAAAGGAATGATGGAAGGGCCTGGAAACAGTAAGAAACAGACACATTTTCTGAGTTGTAAGAAAGAAAGGTGGGGTGTAGTATAGGCAAAATTATCTTCTTCTCTCCCATCTTATCCTGTCCCCAATTTTAGGCATAACTATTTTATTTGACTGTTCTTGGTGTTCCCTTGAGCACTTTATACAGCTTTCTACTGGCATTTACCTCAATATTTTAATACCTTATTTAAATGTCTGCCTTTTTATGCACTCAGTACCCAGCATCTTTCTAAAGCATTTTATGTATTAAATATACCCCTGATAAAAGAATGAGTGAATAAATGAAGACATCAATAAAAAGAGCTCATTACCCTGGAGGAACTACCCTGGTCCTCTTGGCACTTCAGAAATGGCACCTAGAATTTCATCAATGTCTTCCTTAGAATGAAAAATTGAAAGCTCACGAGCCACATTTTCTTCAGACCACTTACTAAGTTCAATTTTCTACAGGGCTATTTTGCTTCTTCTCTGAGTTTATATCAGACACATAAGGATGGCAGCCCAAGGACCAGTGAGAATCCCACCTCTGTCCCTCCTGCTGCCAAGACAGTGGCAGTGTAGAAACAGAGGAATTCTAGAAATCTAAGAGCTGAGATTCTTCACAATGAACCATTTTCCTGGTACAAGTGCACATTTTTAAGCTTTACCAGCTCCCAGCCCCATTCTGATGATACATACAGGGTGCATGCCATTGCAGCTACAATGACTTTAGGTTCAAGGTGAAATCTTTAAAGGACAATCTAAAAATTTCTCCATATTACCACATTTGTACTGTTTCAACATATATATTGTTCTTATTCTTCTATCCCAAAACTCAGCTGGAGTTGCCTCTCTTTTAAAATGCAAACAAGTGTAGTCTAAACTCCTACACCATTCCCTTCCCTACTCCCAGAGGAAATTTTCTGCCCCTCCCAATTTCACTTGAAATTCTTTAGAAAGAGAGAGAAGAGCACTTCTATTTACAAAGATTATATTCTCTTACTTGATTCTGGCTTCAAGTTATTTTGAGCTCCATTAGCTGGGTTGAGGGATCCTTTCATTGTATACTTCACATGAGTCCAACCATCACTTCCTTCCCCACATGAAATACCAACAAACTGAAGACTGGGTAGAGGTCAGACTTTTACTACATTCTGGGAAGGGACAGAACTATGTTGCAGTGTCCAGCAAGCTAAATTAAAAACTGGATATAAGATGCCCATACCAAGACTCTACTTTCAGGGATCATTTCTATAGTCCATTCCTAGAGAAGTTTCTCTGAAAGTGTAGAGCAGCAGTCCCCAGTCCCTGGGCAGCTGACCAGTACAGGTCCATGGCTTGTTAGGAACCGGGCCACACAGCAGGAGGTGAGCAGCAGGTGAGCCAGCATTACCACCTGAGCTCTGCCTCCTGTCAGATCAGCTGCGCCATTAGATTCTCAGAAGGGCATGAAGTGTGTTGTTAATGGTGCATGCCAGGGATCTAGGTTGCACGTTCCTTATGAGAATCGAATGCCTCATGATCTGAGGTGGAACAGTTTCATCCTGAAACCAGCCCCTCAACCCAACCTGTAGAAAAATTGTCTTCCACGAAAACAGTCCCTGGTGCCAAAAAGGTTGGGGACTGCTGAAGAGCACCGGAAACCAGGAGGAGGCACAGGGTTCTCCCCTGAGAGCCAGGCCAGCTCTTGGTGTTTCTTCGCTGCAGGTGCCATTTGGCATTGAGGATTGTTTTTCTCTTCCTCTGGGAAAGTAAGAGGGAGAGGACACAGTCTGAGTGGTTCCAGTTTTAACATTGAAAAAAAAAAAGTTTGAATGTTTTTTTAAAGATGCTCATACTGTGAATACCCCTAACTATGCCCACTTCCTCAGCTCACTGCACTCGCCATGTACATTCTTGGCTTTCTCGCTACAGCTGAGCTTCTTTTCCCAGTCCAGTCCCCGGCAACCTCCAAATTCTTGTTTTGTTGATAAAGTCAGTTTAGATTTTTTTTTCCTCATTCCTACACTTTCCAAGTATTTCCCTGGTGTTTATCTTTCATTCACAGTCAAACAACTCATCTATTCCAAAGAGGAATTCTGAGACTTCCTTAGGATTCAGAAGTGGCTACAGGCTGCTGCGATTTCAAATAGCAAATTGTTTTTCCTGCACACAAAGACTAGCTGAGTACAACAGACAACTCTTAAGGGGTTCCCCTGTCACCAGGCTTCCACCCTGCTAGGAATCTGTGCACACCTGGGAGCACTGGGCAGCCATGTGATTCTCCCCGACCCCAGCCACCGCTCATAGGTCCTCAAGAGAACACCTAACCAAAGCTGGAGGAACCCCATTTTCTTTCCCAGGAACTGGTATCAGGAATGAAACACCGGGACCTGAAATCAGAGACAAAGTCACATTAAGGCCAGCATTCGGAGAGAAGGGCAGCCCACTCCCACTGCCAAGCTCCTGAGGGTCCTGGCTCCTGTCCTCCTCAGGGTGACGTTGACCTGCTCTTTTCAGCACCCAGGGGATACTCCGAAGTCCCTTCACTGTTTCAACTAGGTAGTGTTCATTTTTATTACTTTTCCCGAAAAGAACTTTGAAGAATAGAGACCTTCAGACAACCCCACAAAGAAAACCATACAAGCTCTCAGGGAAAGATAGCAAAATTTTTTTGTCACATTCAGGTTAGCCTGTGTCCTCTGATCAAGGAGATAGTCAGCCGTTATTGCCAGAAAATGAAATGACCATGAATTCTCTTATAGGTAGACACATTCATTTTACAAAACAACCCAAGACACCTTGTTACATATAACAGTGAAATGACCAAATTCAGAGGCTTTCACTTACTTCTAGAGGAGTCAGTAATTCATTCCATGAAAGGTGTGGAATTAAAATTGTCATGACAGCACAGCGAAACAAGACCTAGGAATGCCTATCCCCCATCACAACATTCCCTAAGAGATTTGGAGTGGGGGTGGAGGATTGTCTAAAAGTTTTCTTTTTTTAAAACTTAGTAGTTCCCTAGAATCTGTCATTTCCAGGAAGAGACTGTAATGCTGCTCTTCAGTCTGTGACCTATTACAAAGATTAAACCAGCTGTGTATATAAGGCTGTTTTCTCTGTTAATCGAGTTATCGTTCCTTCCATGCCCTTGAATCTCAAAGTGAAATTTGTAAATAATCTGATCTTAACATTTAAAATATGCACTCTCCTTCTGCCTGCCAGAAGGTAATGAGCAGTCTAAAGTCACTCAGCCTGGATTTCCTCTCCCTAATTGCCCTAAAAATTAAATAAAAAGCTTTCTGCATCCATTCTGCTGCTCAACGAAAACAGGATAAAATACAGCAAATTCTAATAAGACAGCATGCGTGAAGTTTTCTTCCTTGCTCCTTAACACCACATTTACATTCCCTTCCAAACAGCACTAACTTCTCTGCCTCTTTATCTCCATAGAAATCAAATCGCTATAGTTCAAACTCATGTTGCAGAGAGAATTTTCTTCTATTAGAAAAAGATTGTCTTCCATTTTGCAGTAAGGAGTTTTTTGTTTTATTTCTCTAATGCAAGATTGGAGAAGGGAAAGAAGGGAGGTTTGAATTACAGGACTATTTAAGCCATAATATTTAATTTCAAACTTTGTCCTTTACAGCCGATTACCTCAGCTGCCATCTCTCTCCTGTTCCCTCATTTTCTGCTGAAATTGATCTCATTGTTCTTGTCTGAATAAAAAGGCCCAGGCTCGGGGCATTTCAATTGGCTTCAGCTCAAGAATAAAAGATCGCTTTAAAAGTGAAAATCATGGTTTTTTGCCAATTCACTTCACATTACTCATTTCCCTCCCAGGCCAGTCAGGACAGTCCGGGCTGCACCCTTCAGGATCCGTACACATTGCTGAGAGGTTGGGCAATTTGCCACTTCACTGGCAATCTCCCTGGCTGCGTGACCCATGGGTTGACGGGGAGACCTCGGAAACCTGCTCAGAGGGGTCTTCAATTGGCAACATCAGGAGAAGCACTACACATTTCCATGTAATGTCCCAAAGGGGCAACTTTTGCTCTTGACTTTATTTTCTGCATCACTATTAGCCACCTAAATAGAAATACTGTTATTTATCACCAGTCTATAGGAGAAAATGGATATATAAGCTTATTTGGAAAGTAAGCCCTTCAGAGCACCTCAGAAAAAGCTAATGTCACTGGAGCACTGTTTCTGGAGTCCTTGTTGGAGAAATATAGTGCACCTGTGACAGTGCTACTACAAAGCTTCCTGTGTTTTCTCTAATAGTAATCCCCTCTCTCCCTCCTCTCCCTGTAATCATAATCCCATCATTTCCTCCATCCTCCCCTCATAAACATCCAAACAGGTCTTTCCTGTTTTGATTTATATGTTCTAAACAGGTAGTGAACTAGCAAGAATTCAGAGAGTGAGAAATGGTCATTTCAATTAGCATCAGGTAAAGCAAATTAAAAGGATAACGATTGAGAAATCAGGGTGAAAAGTCCACGGGAGCTTGTTGTTCTATTGATGTAAATTCTCTGTAAGTGTGAGATTATTTCAAAATAAAATATTATAAAAATAGTACCATATTCATAGCATATAATACAACTTTGTGCTCACCAAAAATCTAATAAAGTCAATATTTGTAGAGGTCAATTGAACAATAGAGTGTCTCAGGAAGAGAAAAATATTCAGGATTGAAGTAAGGGGGAAAAAATTACCCCTGAGTTAAAACATGTAAACAGATTAACGGTTTTACTATAGATATTTATTCCCGGCTTTAGTTTATGAGTCTGGTTTCAATGCAACAGCCACAGGAAGGCTGCCACTGAGTTCTGTTTGTGAGTCTCAAGGCTTATCCTAAAGGGCTATTTATATATTTCCAAACACTTTTTTGTGTCAGTCACAAAATGCCCCAAGAGAGTCCTCAATCTTTATATCAGCATCAGGCAAACACAATCCTGGGACAAATTAAAACATGGTAAGCATAAAACTCAGCCCTGAGACAGATTAAAATGAGCGAGGTATTCGCCGACATCAAACTGAGATGGCAAAGTTTAATCAATAATGATAATGAGTCCCTTATCAACAAAGAATTATTCACAAAGATGGAGGGGACAGAAAGGCAGCCACGAGTGAAAGGAAGCAACATTCTGTTACATTACATTACACATTACCCAGGCTAAGTGTACAGTGTTACCTTTGAGACACAAAGGGACAAACAGATTAGCATCACAATTGTTCAATTAAGTGGCAAACAGGCTTGTTGTTTCTATGCATTCCATGGTGCCGAGCTGGCATAAGTGCAACCTCCTCTTTTCCATATTCAAAATTCTTTCAGTTCATCAAGGCTCAGTTCAAACCGCCAATCCTTTTTGAAGTTTTCTCTGACTGAATAAATCTACTAAGCACAGCACAGGTGCAAGAGAGAGAGGCCGACTGTTTTTTAAACTGCAAGTAGCCCCTTTGGGACCTGAGAGGATTTGCTGTTTCACATAGAAGCTTTCAGGGCAGCATCTTTTGGGGAAATGTTACCTAATAGAAAATATTTGAGGCAATTTGGGAGTTCATTTTTAGCCTGCCCCTTGAGTAAATATCACCTAAAACTCAAAACTGTGGGCTCAAACTACCATGTATATAGGAGAAATCTAAAGCTATGCCAATTCTCCTCTTAGCTGTACCTAAGACACTATTGGTACAGTAATGGATTTTTGTTCTCATAATAAATTCATTCAACAGATAAAATAACAAATGTACGAAAAGAAAAAGAAATGCCCCCAAATGGACTAATGGATCATGTTGGAACAAACTCGTGGCTTCGATGGAGGATCAGTATAACACAGCAAAGTCCAGAGACCAATCCCTGGGCTTGAATCCTACCTCTGCTGCCCACTGGCTCTATAACCTTGGACAGGACAGTTAACAGCTATGTACCTCAGTTTCCTCATATTTAAAAAGCAATAACAATACTATATACCTCATTGGGTAATTGTAAGATTAAAGAGTCGAAATTATGTAAAGTCCTTGGAATCATGCCCAGCACATAGTTAGTGCTCTATAATTAATACCCATTATTAGTAGAATTTTATATTAAACCCTAATTTAAATGATCAGGTAACAAATGGGATTGAAACCCTTCAAAAGTTAACTAATTTCAGAACTATAGAGAATTGACTTCAGGTCTTTCTTCCTTCATTGCTCCTGTGTGTTCTGAAACAATTCACTCACTTCCTTCCAAGTTTCATCATCTAGGAAACACAAATAAATAATAAACATCATAAATTCCATTTAGTGTTATGCAGAGAATAAACTGTAGGAGGCAAGACTGGTGCAGGAATATCATTTAGAAGGCTATTGCAGTATAGTCCAAATGAGACATATTCATGGTTTGAAGCATGCTGGTGGCAGTTTAGATGGTGAAAAATGTTGAGATTCAGAATGTACTTCAGAGGACTTGTCAATGAATTCAACAATGAAGATAAAAGGAAAGAGAATGATCCAGGATTATCCTTGTGTTTGGCAGGCACAGCCAGATGGATGGTATTGTTGTCAGGAAAATAGGAGAGCCAGGTGTGGTGGTAAACACCTGTAGCCCCAGCTATTCTGGGGGCTGAGGTGGGAGGATTGCTGGAGGCCAGGATTTCAGGGCTGTAACGCGTGATGATTGTACCTGTGACTAGCCCCTGCACTTCAGCCTGGGCAATACAGAAAAATTCTATTTTAAAAAAGGAAATATCTTGCCTCAGAATAAGGAGCAAAAAAAAGTGAATAAATAAATAATTAAAATGGAAGACGAAGATAAGAGAGACTGGGAAAGAAGGGGCTTCGGGCAAGGAGAAATAAAAAGTTCATTTCAGGATATGTTAATTTGAAAGTTTTGATTTAATATCCAAGTAGAGAATCAGGTAGATAGTTGCATATATAAATCTGAAAAAAATCAAAGCAGAGGTCAGTGGTCAAAATATAAATATAGAGTTATCAATATTTAATGATCTTCCCATATTTAATGGAAGCATATACAAAAAGATTAGAAGGTCAAGGACCAGGCACTGAATGGATCAATAGAAAATTTGGAGGTCCAGCAGAGAAGCCTGCAAAAAGAAACTGACAAGAAATAGTCAGGAAGTTGACAAAAGACCAGGAGAGTGTGGTGTCATGGAAACCAGCACAAGACAGTTTTCACAAGCAGCAACACCCGGCTTTGGAGATCAGACCGAGGGGTCCCATCTTTAAAGCAAAAACAATATCTTTCCCCATCCTAATTTTGAAACAGTAAAACTATGCATCTTATAGGTTAATGAAATGGGTAACCCTATTTTAAAAGATAACTATGCATGTCAAATGAAGGCAGGCAGGAAGAGAGAAAGGAAGGAACATTTTGCTTATAACCAGATTACTATTTGTATATTGAAGACTGATGTAACAGAATCCCATTAGAGGAGGCATTTTCACTAAAAATTCAGAAGTGCAAACCTTGTTGCCCAAAGCCATTGTGAGGTACAACTAGTGTGAGGAAGAGCCAGCAACGTGAACCCCAAATTCCCCTGCGGAAAACATGGCTGTTTTCCTTCTGCTGCCTATTACAATAATTTCCAGCAGCTTTCAAAACCATTTAGGAGCCCAGAGTAGCCGACAGCATCACAGATCACTGCCAACAGTTGAACAATTCTGTTTCAACCAAGCACAGAGGAAGATTGGGCAAAAGCATCCACTATCTTTGTTATGCACTTCCAGCACAATTTTCTTTTGGAAATATGCAAAACTTATATTCTAAAGTTCAGAATCAAGTTTTGTTTGGAAAGACAAAGGCAAGTGAGGATTTGCAATCTGAAGAAGTGACTTTCAAACAGAAAGGCACTGAGGCATCATGTAATACGTGCTAGACTCCAGAGCCCAAGAGAGTGAGTTAGTGATAGATTTTCAGCCTTATCTCTTTCAATTTGTCTGCCCTTCTTGGAGTTACACCCCCTAACATGATCTGGTTTGTGGCTTAAATTGTGTTTCTGCAAGAACATCCTATCCTGAGGCCCTGGGTTTGTATCACTGAAGAGAGATTTAGGAGCCTGGATAGGCACACCACTGTCCACGGGAGGATTAATGTCATTTACTTAGCATTTATGTAGCACTTATATTCATGTTTACTGGCCATTCCTCATAGGGTCCCTGGGAGGTAGGTGATCACTGTTATCTTCAGAGTTCAGTGAGGTAGAACAACTTGCTTGGGGTTACACAATAAAAGGCAAAATCAGAGCTCCCGTGTGCTGTTTAGCCCACGAGACAGACTTTCATTACAAGCAATTCATCAGCAGGAGCCCCGACAGCTGAGTGGGAGTCAGGGCATCCAAACCCGAAACAAAAGTAAGAATCCTGCCACCCTCCTGTTCCCAGTATATTTCCCAAGGTGATCTCTTTCCAAATACAAGGCCAGGGAGAGAATGCACTTGGCAGTGCCCACCAAGCAGCAGGAAGTATGTGGGATGGTCACTCTCCCCGTTCCCACTGCCCATCCTCAGCGCTGCCCCCTGTACACCAGAGAGAAAGCCTACAAGGGCAGCAGTCCCTGCTTTTTTCTCTTATCAAGAGCCTGTGTTACTTTACTCTCCCCTCCTTCTCCCAGCACACAAACACACATACACGCTCTGTGGCCAATACTACATCACATTTCCAATTTAAAGATTGTTTATATCCCTATGTCTTTGGAAGCTCTCATCAATTTGGGTTCTTCTCACTTAATTTTTCCTCCTCTGCACATATGGCAAGTCGTGTTTTTTGAAGCATACTTTTCCCTGGGACACTTTTTATTCTCTAAGCTCTTGAATAATGTCAATAGAATTTATTATCAAACAAGTGCATCTTGGACTCATTCAAGTAGGAGTAGGGGAAGGCGATCTCCCCTACTTTAGAGGAAGGCAATCTCACAATGCAACCCTCTTTTAATAGAAAGATGATGGATTTAGGAGTTGAAGAGATATGAGTTCAAATCTTTGCCGCAGTACTAACTGGTTGTGGGATCTTGATGAATTGCTGGATCTTTAAGCCACAGTTGCCTCATTTATAGATCTGGATGATAACAATATGCCTTGCAGTGTGACCATGAGGAAATAATAATGAATGGTATGTAGAGAGCTTGACAAATATGAGGTGCTCAATAAATGAAAGTAATTGCTATTTTTAACAAATTTCTTGGGTTCTGTGAATTTCAGTCTCTTAATAAAGCCAAATTAATTGTGAAGATTAAATGAAATCATATGTATAAAATATCACACACAGTCATAACACATAGTAGAAAAGAAACTTTTTCCCCTACCAAGAGAAGAATTATAGGAATATTCTGCCCCATCCTAATTTTGTTTTACAGATAGAAAATTAAGGCTTAGTCCCAATTATCCAAAGTTGCTGTAATCAATTCTCAAATCAGTCTCCCTTCATATCCAACAAAGTTCATGGCTCTTTATTAAAGAAATACCTCTGAATTATAAGCACAGTTAGATCCACGGCTAAGATGTTAAATGAACAATAAAATAATAATAGCTAACTTATAATTAGTATATACTATGTATCTGGCATGGTGCTGAAGATTTACATATATCAAGTCCTTTCATGAAAAGAAAAAAAATCTTTCTATTGTTTTAAAACCTGAGTAGATATGGTATCGGTCTTGAGCCCTGTCCTTGCCCTTTGTCTCGTGGCATTGCAGCAGCTATGTTGGTTCATGTTGGTAAAACAAAGTCCATAAACAAGGTGGTTGTCACAGTCGCCCCAGCATGCAGCACAATATGTGTTTTTTGCTAGAGACAGAGTTTTGGACAAATGCCCTGGCAGAAGTCAGCAGCCTAAATGTCCCCAGCCCTGCTTGATCTGCCTCAAGCACCTTATGCAAAAGGCACCATACATTCCCAGGAAATATGGTCTATGTTAAAAGCCAAAGGAAAGGGGATTTTCCATGCTGGTGCGATTGAGAGGAGTCAGGCCTGCCCGAGGCCATAGCAGGAAGAGGCTCTGCATTGTGATTGCTTTCCTATGCACATCCATCTTGGCCTGCCACACTTGCATGGCTATAACCCCAAGCCCACTTCAGCCAAAAATCAATCATGCATGCATACTTGCACCTATACACCTAAACACACACACACACACACACACACACAGAGAGAGAGAGAGAGAGAGAGAGAGAGAGAAAGGCATGTTCTGATGCCTCTTGGCATACATTTTGGATCAGCTTCATTAGGGTAACCATCTGGGTCATTTCAATTCTGTTTCCAGTCCTGAAATAATTATGGCATCTGATTCAGCCACTCTCCCTCCCCCACTTCTCCCCAATCCCTACCTCCCCCGCCCCATCTACCAGCTGCATAAGTGTAAAACTCTGTAGAGAGAACATAATTAATGTTTTGGAAACATTGGAGAATTTTTTAATCCTCATAGGCTCATATGGTCAGAGGCCCAGAGCTAATCTCTTTGCTGGTCAGAGCAAAAGCAAGCCCATAGTACCATGGATTAATTCCTTAGACCCTTGTATCCTCTCCCTATCTCCTTTTCTGATTTCTCTGAACTCTCCAATGTGGCTAAGCTCATAATTGGGACAGCAGCCAACAAATAAAATGTGACTCTGTAATTTCATCTGCATCCATCCAAATTGTACTAAAACAGCTGCTAGGGCCTTTGGCCTCTACTAACTGCTTGACTTTATTTATGCCAAAAAAAAAATGATTATAGTTTGGGTTAATATAATCACATACTGGCCCAAAAAATCCCCAAGTTTGCAAAGGGTAAGTGGCTAATGTATATAAAAATACAGTCATTGGAAGACACTGTCTATTAAAGTCTTTCAATCACTGAATTTTTAAACTATGGAATTTTAAAGGCTGCAGAAGGTAAGAAATTCATATAAATTAGACTAGTCATGAGAAATTCACCAGCCAATTACTTTATCTCCCCATGGCCACATAAATGTTGTCTTTAAACATGTACGCATGCAGCTGCCTATGAGATAAAGAACATCATAAGTAAAGAACATTTATTTTATTGTTTTTGTTTGCTTGACTGATTTCTTAAATACTTTTGCTTCTTCTTACTGCCTAATTCATTCATCAGCCAATATTTATTAATGTATTAATATTTATTAACCCCCTGCTAAAAGATAAATCTGTGAATAAGCTGGGCACAACCCCTGTCCTCACAGAGCTTATAGTCAAGTAGAAGATACAGAAAGTAAGATTTTATGATACAGCACAATAACCATATGAAACCACATGAAAAGTGAAGTACAAAGTATTATGGAGACACTTGGGAAGAGCAACCAACCAAGACTCAGGGAAACAGCCTATTAGAAAAGATCTGAGGGCTGGACAGAAATTCACCAAATAGACATGGTTGGGAAATACATATTTCAGGCAGGAAGAAACAAAATTAGCAAAAATCAAGAAAATGGAGAGCTCAAAGCTCATTGCAGAAAAAAACAATTTTATGTGGTTGAATTTTAATGTATGAAGGAGAATTGGGAAAGAAGTTTCATCAGTAAAAAGGGGATAAGGAGACTAGAATTTATGCTGAGATCAAAGATCTCCATTTTTAAAATAGAGAAATGCCACAATTCGATTTTTTGTTTTGTTTTGTTTTTGTTTTTGTTTTGAGAAAGGGTCTTCCTCTGTTGCCCAGGCTGGAGTGCAGTGGTGCAATCTCAGCTCACTGCAGCTTCTACCTCTGGGACTCAAGTGATCCTCCCACCTCAGCCTCCCAAGCAGCTGGGACTACAGGTACACACCACCATGCCTGGCTAACATAATTAGATTTTGGTGGTTAAAACATTATTCTGTTAGCCTTGTGGAAAAGCAGTTGAATGGAAGCAAATTGAAAGGAGTGAACTGGCACACACAAGGACTAAGTTTGAGAACTGCTCAAACTGAGGACTCTGACACATACAGATTATTCTAAGCTCAAAGGATCTATCTTCAACAAAGGTCATCTGAGGACATTAGACTGTGGGATGTTCAGTGAGTATCCCATTTCTTCACTGGAAATGCTCCTAGTTGATAGCAATGGTTGTTGTCTACCTGTACACAGTAAGGTCCTACCAGACTTTGGGTATATGAAGTAGGAGCTTACCAAACTTCATATTTCTCAATTGCAACAATGTTACACTTTAGCATAGTTAACTTTTATGCTGGCAAAAACCACCATTAACAAACTCTGTTATCTGGATACTTTGGGTTCCCAGTACCATTTCTGAAAAAGCCACCAGCACATCCTGACAGATTATCCACAGATTACATCATTACAATCAGGCATCACACAGGCGTAATCTCTTTGCAGCTCTGAAGTTATGACCAATCTGTGGGCATGTTCAATAGTTCATCTCCTGCTTTACAAGGCATGGGAGGGATTGAGCAGGACAGGCCTGATGAGAGCCCACCACAAACATGGAGATCAGTTCAGAGGCTGGCAAAATGAGGGTAATCTCAACTCAGGTAGTGACAGTGAGAATAAGACTGGAAAAAGCAATTCAAGAAATAATTACAAGATAAGTCTTGGCTAATGACTGGATGGAGGGGAAGAACCTAAGAAGTATATTTTTAAATAAAGACTCTAAGACTTGGCCATCAATATAGCTGGAATCTCATCATCTATTTTGTGGTTTTTGAAAGAATTTAATGCATTTCACAGGCTGTCAACACCATCAGTAGTACGATGGTTTCCCAGCAAAGACTTCCAGCCCAATATGCCAGATGAAGAAGAAAACAGTGACCCAAAGGATGTTGTTTTCCTGGCCTTCTCTGTCCTCTTTTAGTTTCTACTCTCCCTTCTGGGGCTTCCCACCCTCCAGACACTTAGGGCCCTGACACTGAGTCCTGGCTTCCGCAAGTTGCTCTCCAGCCTTCCTGTCTTGAAAAATCCCAGTCTTTTCTGTTCTACTCGCACACCATCAAAAGCTATCACTTCCCTCAGCCCTTTGCCAGGTGGGAAGGAGATCTAGCACCAATTCCACAGCTGATAATGCTTTGGACTTTTCTCTGAGTCACTTTTTTTTAAATTTTAGTCACTTTTATCTGAGCCTCTATTTGCTTACCTGCAAAAATTAAGTCAGTTGGCATAGATTGGAGGTCAGAAATTCACATACTTAACAGAAGCTGAGTGTATAACATGGATGAGTGAAGCAAACTGAGGTGTAAGATACTAAAGAGGGGAGGCTTTCTGAGAGACTTAGAGAGCTCCTGCCCCATCTAAAGGGTATTCGGCTTCAATGTTAAACTGCTGTCATGCAGGCTCAATGTTGCCAGATCTTCCAAATTTTTAAAGATAATTTGGAAATAGGGTTTTCAATGTAATTGTCCAATTCCAAATAATGGCACCGTAACTAATGCAAACTTTTTAAATTTTTGAGCCAGCACTGGATACACCAAATAAAACACATCTCCTGGCCAAATTTGGCCTTCTGATTAAACAACCTCTGAGGCTTCTTCTGGCCTTTTACAGAGGGAAAAATCTAAGATGCCTTAACTTTCAGTAATTAATCCGTAAAATTGTGGAATTCTGGGCTCCAGAGCAGAGCACAGGTGTGTACCAACAGGTTAGTCAGCATTGTCTTCAAATTTCAGCAAATAAATACTTCATCAGTCTATTAAGATATATGATTAGATCTCTTGTTGATCTTATAGCACAAGGTTTGAAGCTGTCCAATAATAGTGAAAGATTAAAGTGGTAATTTCTCAGAATCAACTAATCATTGCTTTCATCTTGACACTAATTTAAACGGCATTTAACCATATTAAAAATTAATGTCATCAGGGTAGTGATACATTAAAACAATGTATAAATAGATATCTTCCAGTTATAAAATTTAAAAATAGTAAAAAAAACAAGTTTTATCTTTTAAAAAGTAACCTTTATTTTTGCTCACCATTCTCTGGGTTAGCTGGACAGTTTTAGAATGAATCAGCACAGATAATTTCTGTGGTCAACTGATGCTGAGGCTGAGGCTGGATGCTCCAAGGTAGGCTCAGTCTTCTCACTTTTTTTTTTTTTTTTTTAAAGAGACAAGGTATCACACCATTGTCCAGGCTGGACTCAAACTCCTAAACACAAGTGACCCTCCTGCCTCAGCCTCCAAAGTAGCTGGGACTAAAGGTACGGACCACTGTGCCTGGATCATGATGGCTTCACTCTTATGCCTTGTGTGAGCAGGCTGTTTGGTCTAAGTCTCAGCTGGAGAATTTGCCTCTGCTCCATGCAATCTCTCATCCTCCAGTAGGCTTTCCCAGGCTTCTTCACATAATAATCTCAGTGCTCCAAAAAGAAAAAAAGAAGACAAGCCCATTGTTCATCCGTGTTACATACTCAGCCCTCATATTTGAATTTGTGACTTCTGATCTACTCCAATATGAGAGTCTCTAATTAGATAGTATTTGATAATATCCCATTGGCCTGGACTTTGGACTTATTCCCTCTTCCCCACATATCTGCCCCCACCACTCAGGTTTACCAATAACAAGAATGACCTTCCCTTACCATCCCAGGAAGTACGCAATTCTGTGAGCGCTGTATTCCATCACTGCCCAAGCACAGTACATCTTCATTTTTTTCTCTTCTAAAACTATTCATGTTGATATGAGGCATTTGGTAAGTGTCTTAGCCTGTTTTTGCTGCTATAACAGAATACAGTGAGTCCTCATTTAACATTAACTATAGGTTCTTGGAAACTGCAACTTTAAGTGAGACTATGTACAACAGGTCCTCAAATAACATCCTCTTGTTCAAAATTGTTTTATTATAACAACGATAAGTTATAAATTGGTTTTGTTACACACATCATTTAGCTGAAAGTCACAATTTTGAAGAGCCCATCAATGACCCTAAGTGAGGACTTATTGTAGCACAGACTGGGTAATTTATAATGAAGAAAAACTTATTGGTTTATGAGTCTGGAGGCTGGGAAGTCCAAAAATTGAGGGGCTGGCATCTGGCAAGGGCCTGCCTGCTGTATCATCCCATGATGGAGAGGCAAAGAGAAGGGAAGAGAGAGCAAGAAATCAAACTAATAGCCTCAAGACCTTTTATAATCAGCAGAAATCCATTCATACAGCTCTCATGACCTGAACAACTCCCATTAGGACCCACCCTGGTCCCCCAAATTTATATCCTTCTCACACAAAAAAGACATTCATTCATCCCAATAGCCTCAAAAGTCTTAATTTGTTCCAGCACCAACTTAAAAGCCCAAAGTTCATGGTCTCATCTAAATGAGATATGGGTGAGACTCAAGGTACTGTTCATCCTCAGGCAAACTCCTCTCCAGATATAAGCCCATGAAATCAATCAAGTTCTCGTCTTCCAAAATACAATGGTAGGTCAGGCAAAGGATAGAATGTTTCCATTACAAAAGGGAGAAATCAGCACGAAGAAAGGTGTAACTGGTCCCAAGTAAGTCTAGAATCCAACAGGACAAAAAACATTGAATCTTAAGGCTCCAGAATAATCTTCCCTGACTCCATGCCCTGCCTTCCAGGGGTGGGGAGGGGGGTCTCCAAGGCCTCAGGCAGCCCCACCCCTATGGCTTTGCCTGTCTCAGCCCATACAGCAGCTCTCACAAGTTGGAGTTATGTGTCTGCAGCTCCCCAAGGCTGGTGTTGCACACTGGAAGCTCTACAGTTCTAGAGTCTTTGGGTGGCCCCACCCCCATAGCTCCACCAGGCATTCATGTGCTTGGGATTTTCTGCAGTGGCCTCACTCCTACATCTCCACTAGGTATTATCCTAGTGGGAACCTACTGCTGTGGCTCCAACTCTGTGACAAGTCTGCAACTCTGTGACAAGTCTGCGTAGGCCCTCAGGTTGCACAAAACCCTTTGAAATCTAAGTGGAGGAAGGCATTCCCCACAACTCTTGCATTTTTCATACCTGCAGAATTAGCACCAAGTGGATGCCACAAAGGCTTATCACTTGTACTCTCCAGAGCAGCACCCCAAGCTGCACCTGGAGCTGCATGAGCCACACAGCTTGGGAAGCTGAAGACCACTGCACTGGAATGCAAGGAGCAGAGTCCTGAGGCAGTCCTGGAAAGAACCTGTGGAGGGACCCTGGGTCCCCAGCACCATTCTGCTTTCCTAGAGCTCTGGACCTGGGATGGGAAGGGCAGGCTTGAGGATACTGAAATGTTTTAGAGGTCATTCTCCAATTGTCTTGATGAATAACAGCTGGCCTCCTTCTAGCTATGCTAATTCCTTTATCAAAAGGTCACTTGTCACCTCCTACATGCTTTTTCATTTTTTACATGGCCAGGCTGCCAATTTTCCAAATTGTTATGTTCTGCTTTCCTTTTAATTATACATTCTGTTAGTAAATTATTTCTCTCCTCTCATTTTACTGCATGCAGTCAAAAGTAGCTACACCATCCCTTCAATATTTTGCTTAGAAACCCCTTCCATCAGATATCCTAGTTCATCACTCTTAAACTCTGCCTTTCATAAAGTCTTTGGGCATAGACACTGATAGTTTGGATGTTTGTCCCATCCAAATTTTATATCTAAATGTAATCACCAATGTTGGAGGTGTGACCAGGTGTGAGCTCCAATACCATATTTTCCCTTAGCAGTGCCCTAGTAGAGGTTCTGTGTGGGGGTTTTGCCCCATGACAGGCTCCTGTCTTGACACTCAGACTTTGAAAATCTAGGTGGAAGCTGCCAGCCTTCTTCACTCCTGCATTCCACACACCCATACACTTAACACCACGTGGAAGCCACAAAGACTTACTGCAGTTTGCACTCTCAAAAGCGGTGGCTTAAGCAGGATCTGGAGCTCTTTGAGCTAAGGCTGGAGCCTGAGCAGCCAGGATGTGGGGATCATTGTCCCAAGGCTGAACAGGGCAGCAGCATCCTGGGCCTGACCCATGAAACCATTCTTTCCTCCTAGGCCTCTTGTCCTCTGATGGGAGGGGCTGCCTCAAAGATATCTGAATGCCTTTTAGGACTTTTTCCCATTGTCTTGGATATTAGCACTTGGCTTCCTCTGAGTCAGGCTAATCTCTCTAGCAAGTAGTTACTCCACAGCCTGCTTGTAGACCTCTCCTGAAGATGCTTTTTCTTTCTCTGACACATGGCTAGCCTGCAAATTTTCCAAAATGTTACACTCTGCTTCCCTTTTACACTTTAAGATATTTATTTGCTCCTACATCTGATTGTAGGCTCTAAGGAGCATCCAGGCCACATCTTAAATGTTTTGCTGCTTAGAAATTTTTTCCACCATGTACCCTAAGTCATCACTCTTAAATTCAAATTTCCAAAGATCCCTTTAGACACAATGCAGTCAAGCTCTTGGCTAAGGCATAACAAGGGTGAACTTTGCTCCAGTTCCCAATAAGTTTCTCACTTCCATGTGAGACCTCATCAGTCTGGCCTTCACTGTTCATATTTCTACCAGCATTTTGGTCACAACCACTTCACAAGTCTCTAAGAAGTTCCAAACTTTACCTTTTTTTCCTGTCTTCTTCTGAGGCTTCCAGACTCTTCCAAGCTCTGCCCATTATCTGATTCAAAGCCACTTCCACATTTTCAAGTATTTCTTTATAGCAGTGTAAAAAAAAAAAAAAACCAGGCTAACACAGACACATTTCAGCCAATTTACTTGCCACTTGTAATAAAAAAGGTCATTTCTCCACTTTCGAAGAAGGTATTACACATTTCCATCACAGACCTCATTAGAATGGCCTTTACTATCCACGTTTCTACCAACATTCTGATCATGACCACTTAAGTAACCTTGAAGAAGTTTCACACTTTTCCTACAGTTCCTCTCTTCTTCCAAGCCCTCAAACACCCTTAACACACCAGGTATGGAAACAAAGGCTTTTTCTAGCCTACTTCTCCAACTGTTCCAGCTTTTCTCCATAACCCAATTTCAAAACTGCTTCCACGTTTTCACATTTTCAGGCATTTGCCATAGCAACAGCTCCACTTTTTGGTACCAATTTTTTATCTTAATTGGTCTTGTGCTGCTATAATAGGATACCACAAACTGGGTAATTTACAATGAACAGAAGTTTATTGAATCATGGTTCTGGAGACTGAGAAGTCCAAGATAGAAGGGCTGGCATCTTGTGAGGGCCTTCTTGCTGCATCATGCCATAGCAAAAGGGCAAAGAAAACACAATGACTTAAAACAAGAGATCAAACCAGTGCCTCAAGTTCTTTTATAATCTGCATTAATTTATTCATGAGGGTGGGGCCCTCATGACCTAAACACTTCCTATTAGACCCCGCCTCCCAATACTTTTGCATTTAGGATTAAGTTCCTAGCACATGCTTTTGGGGGGACACATTAAAACTATAGCAGTAAGAGTGCCTATTCTTTGGATTTCAGTTGAGTACAGGTATCTATTTTGTCTGGATGCCCTTTCAATTTATCTGAGGTGTTAGCCTTTTCATAGCCAGTCTCATTTGAGACCCAAAGAGCTATGGCACCAAATCCCTTTTGAGATATGCAGGCACCACCTAATGCCAACTTCCATCCCTCTTAATCTTTATCTTTTACATTCTTATGGCTCCTTTCCCTTTATGGGCAGAAAAATGTTTCTTAACTCATGTTCTCCATTTTCTTCTACTCTGGGGCTTAAACTCTATAATCACTCCTCTAAGTATTTGCTCAGTATCTTTCAAGTCAAGTCCTGAAGAAGGTCTAATTTGCCTTGGGTCAGCAGAAGGTCTAAACGTCAAGCTGAGATCTTCAATTTTATGACTATTTAAGAGGTCAGAAAGGCTCTCTCTTTGTTAGAGGCTATCCAGTAATGGGAAAGATTAAAGTGATAATTTTCAAAGTAAGCTAATCATTGCTTCTATCTTGGCATATATTCAAATGGAGTTTAAGCACACTAAAAATTTATGTCATCTGGGTGCAACTATGTGCAAATAGATTTTTGTCCACTTATGAAATTTGAGAATGATAATGCAAGATGCTTTTTAATGTCTATAAAATAACTTGAATAACTTTGATTTGACATCTTATGCAACCTTAGCTCAGATTGTTTGCATATAATATTCTAAGAGTCCCATAGAAAGAAAATAGAAACATTAACTCAGCCACCCACTTTGCATGATATCCTGTTTAATTCTGTTTTCCAACTTGTTCAAAACACTCTTCTGGGAGAGCTGAGTAGTTTTTTAAATTATACTTGTTAACTGTTCATAAGAAGGCAATGGTTGTAGCATATTATTTCTACAATCTATACATCTAAAGTTATTTAAACATGAGCTTTCATAAAACTACAGTGATAATTGGCTAGGAATTTAGTGCTAAAATCCTCAACTAGGGATGAACATAAAAATGACTTTACCATTTCAACCCAGCAAAATGTGTTCACCGTGATTTGTAAAGCACTATTGGCACATGATGTTATAAGGAAAGTCAATTAATGTTTTGAGAGATTGAATCCCGCCATTATCTACCACTGAAACTAATGTTTACGAAAATGTCTTTGCCTTTTGTTAGCTGTCACTAAATTAATTTTCATTATACAGTTGTGCATTTTTTATCTGATTCTAAGAACCCAGCAAAAAAAATATCATTTCTGGGAAATGAGGAGAAAATATACAAGTAGAAAAAATAATAACAAATTTGAGTGTTTCTTAGAAAACAGGCATCAATCAAAGCATAAAATCCTGAAACAAAGAGATGACAGACCCCTCAGCACACCAGCCTCACTGCTCTGGGAACCACATGTTGGGAAGAACATGAACTAATGTAATTCATTCAGATGTAGGAAAGATTGAAAATGATATCATGCTTAAACAACGTAATAAAGATCTCTGAGAGATCTTAGTGCATTTAATAAAGAGAAAACCTGAGAGATTCAGAGTAACTCCCTTCAAACATATGAAGGACTACCCTGAAGGGAAATCAGTCTTCTTGCGTTGACCCAGCAGAAGGAGAATATGCTCCAGTCAGTAAAAAGACTAGTTATTAGATTTCTTCCACCTGATTATAAGGCAGAGCCCTCTTACAGCCAGAACTGTTCAAATGAAGAAGACTTATGAGTCCCCATCTCAGCAATGTATAACTATAACAACGTATGACCAGCTAACAGAGATGCCATAGGAAGTATTCGAGCATCAGGCAGGTAGTCAAAATGGTTGAATTTTAATGTTTCTTTGTCCTCTTTGACCTGAGATTTACAGTCAAACAGCAGGGGAATTAGGAATTTGCATCAGCCTGTGAACCTCCATTTCGCCATCCTTGAAATGGTGTCGACATCGGCCAAGCTCGGTGGCTCACACCTGTAATCCTAGCGCTTTGGGAGGCCAAGGCAGGTGGATCACCTGAGGTCAGGAATTTGAGACCATCCTGGCCAAAACGGTGAAACCCTGTCTCTACTAAAAATACAAAAAATTAGCCGGGCGTGGTGGCAGGCACCTGTAATCCCAGCTACTTGGGAGGCTGAGGCAGGAGAATTGCTTGAACCCAGGAGATGGAGGTTGCAGTGAGCCGAGATCTCACCACTGCACTCCAGCCAGAGCAACGAGAGCAAAACTCAGTCTCAAAAAAAAAAAAAAAAAAAGTGTCGACATCATAAAGCCCTTTTGAAAGTTATCAGACATACACGTGTTCACTGATAGCTTAGGGCAGAGCATGACACCATCCTCTCTCAAGAATGTTAGCTGCTACTTTTATTACTGATCCATCCCTCTGAAGGTCCTTTCAGGGAATGATTCAGGAATCCAAAGACAAAGAATTGATAGGGCACACGTTTCTTTTATAGCAGACATTGAAGAGAAAAGGAAGCACAGAGTAGCTGTAAGAAGAATGGAAGAATCATTGTAGGGAAAACCTGGTAATCTGAACTTTTCTGATGTTTTAAAAATGCATTTTACAAAAATCTTTGAAATATAAGGGGCTATGAATAGGTTTTAATGTTCTGTACTTGAACACGGCAAAGGAAGCCTGACTGGAGGCTGGCCTGTCTGTTCTGGGTCTCTGAAGTTAAATCAAGAGCATCTGAACTCAACAGGGAGTTTCTCCCCCTTAGGTATCTTCCACTCTCCTCTATTTATGTCATCTGGTACAACCTCCACTCCCAACTGAGTCCATTATTCTTCACTCCCATACATGTAGCAGAGCTCCAGAGTTGGCCCTGAGGTTTTCTCCCTTTACCCAGTGAAAAACATCATTTCTGGGAAGTGAATTGCTGTGTTTTGGTTTTGAGTTAGGAGTATGAGTGAGTTCTGTGTGTGTCTCCGCAGGGCAGCCTGAGACCTTGCACCGGAGCGTTTCTCCTGCGTTTCAGTGCTGAGAACCGACAAGCCTCATATCTGTTTTCTGGTTATGGGCTGACCCCTGCTGGTCAATAGGAGCTGTTACTGCCTTCTCTAACTTGGACTTCTGCATTTAATTCGTTACCAAACTGTGACTGCCACTTTCCACGATTCATCTCACCTTGACTTAGTTGTGATAACTTCTAGTAATACCTGTTGTGCATTAAATGTCATCTTTATTGCATTAAATGCAGAATTTTTTGAAAACACCTCCCCATAAAATGGTTAAATCCACAGCAAAGGAAAACATCTTTTTGTTACAGTCTGTGCTGGTGAGTCTTAATGATTCAGTGGTCTCATGCTGACAGAGAAGATGACAATTTTTATATTTTCTTGAAAAATACTAGTCAGCAATAAACACAGGGACTGCCATATTTTGAAGCCCAGCTGGCAGCACAAAACAACATTTGCTTAACTTCTCAGCCCAGCACTCTCATTGATGGAACATACATAGCTACCCAAGCATAACACACTATGATCTATGGCTTAGGCAGCCAGAAAGGATTTTAAATAAGGTTAAAAACATCCTCCCATTTCAAAACTCAACACCCTATCCTCCCTAGACCACTCTATCTGTAAAACCACTAGCATTTGTCTATTGAATACCTTTTTATTTGGTGCACCTACGATGTAAAAGGCTTGGATTTGGTGTAGGGAAGAGAATGACAAGGTAATAGGTAGAAAAGGGAGAAAACAGTCATATTTCTGCAGCAACGATATTTAATCCACATATTTTGAGCCTCTTACCTGTTCATGTGTGTTAAATAATTTATTTCAATGGATCTCAAGTTTCTTTTACTTTCTCATCTTTCTCACAGCTAAAGTAAAATGATAGCATATATAGAATTCCCTTAGTATTGTAATGACTAGCAATATCTCACTCCCCACCCTGCCCCACTCAATAATCCCCTGTGAGCAAAAGTGAACCTTTAAAGCAATTGTATTGGACACCCCTATGAATAATAACAACAGCTCACTTTAGCTGGAGCTGAGATGGGCAACCTCAAGTTCAGCCAATCAAATGTGTGGTCCTTACATCTCTTTAGAGAAATTTATAGGGAAGCTACAAATGTACAATAGACTGAGAGGTCATCAACTTTAAAAGAAAATGCAGGGAAAGGGAAGGAGGATTGGACACTTATTGGCTATATGGTTGTGTATATGGATGTGTGTATGTGTTTATAAATGTCCTATGTAAAAAACAAATATTGATAAATAAATGTCTGTAACCTAAAGTGAAAGTTCGAGTCACACCAATGACTAAATAAGTTCACAGGATTTAAATGAGAATATCTGTTACCTCATAATTTCACACTGTCAAATTTTAGGTACATACAACAGGAAGGTGATAACCTTCCTCTCTTTAGACTTTGCAAGTGAAGCTATTATTTATTCTTTTTATTCCTACTTTCTCCTGAAAAGTCAATTCTCCATAGACCCTGAAATACTTTTGGGGTGTGGGGGTGTGGGTGTGGGGGTGTGTGGGTGGGTGTGTGTGTGTGTGTGTGTGTGTTAAACTCTGAATTCCCATCTCTGTTTGCCTTCATTTTCCTGGCAGTGAAATGCCTCAAACTGAATACAATATTCAAGGCTTTTTAAGAAGGTCGTCATGACTTTCTAGTAGTAAAGATCTTGCCTAGGCTTTGAAAGTCAGCCTGTTCAGAGAACAGTAAGTTCACAGCCTTATCCATTTAAATAAAGTCTTATCACAACTCTCCTTTTTATTTATTGGTATGCCTCTTCCTCTCTCAAAGGTCTTTCTAGTTGATGCAGTTCTTATAACATCTTGACCCTTTCAGTAAACTTTAATTTAATTAAGTTTTCTGCTTCTCTGTGTATTTTCTCTTAAAGTTTTCACTTTTTGTTGATGCTTTTTCTTTTATCTGCTCCCTTTTCCCATTTTCCAATACTTCAGTGACCCTTAGACCTTTAGAAAATATTTGCAAATCTATACTGACTTCTTATTTATTCATGGCTCTTTTCAGCAATGTTCTTTTCTTTGTAAAGAGCTCAAAGCAACTAACAAAGCTAAGGTCATACTTAAAACACACATCTTATAACAATTGAAGAATAAAAGGAAAAGAAAATGAAAAAATATTTTAAGAGTCCTAAAGATACTCAGAATTTATTTAAGTTATATGTTACAAGGTACATCATTCTTTTTTCAGTGAAATAGTGTTGTCCTTTGAGCTGTATCTCTTTCTCCATTCAACTTGAGATTTTAAATTTTTTTCAATTTTATGAGAAGTAAATTCTCCAGATATTGTGAAATTTATCTTACTCTTTTTGAAAAATCCTTGCTCAGTTGCCTTATTTCACAATTTCTTCCCTGAGGGTATCAGTGAAAGTTTGCTTAACAACCTCTATCTCAACTACACACTCAGCTTAGCCTGGAGAGTTGCTAAGCCGCCCTGCTATTTTTAAATCTTTGGCTTTTTCTTTCTTCTGATTAAAGTATAGATATTTCCTAATCTTAACGTTAGCCAGGCTTTACACAGTCTGGGTCATAAAGTTTTCATTTGTGATGGAAAAATATCTCATAGTTGATGACAGCTTATCTGTTCCTTTTTATCTAGCAGATACCTATGTAGATATAAGCTCCAGAATCCAAGATTACCCACATACCATCCCATACTTTCAAATACTGGGAGAATGGAAATATATTTGAATCATCAACACCTATTCCTAAAGATGATTCATTATGGTTGCTGATTGCCATTTCCATAATATTCTTTGTAATTTTACCACCAATTCCAAACACCATGACCTAGAATCATAGACCGTACAACTAGAATGGAGTTTAGTCCACCCCCTTTACTTTATAGATAAAAGACTGAGCATGTAGCTACAGAAGTTGGCTGATGACATAGCCAGAATAGCATCAAGTATTTGTGTATATGCATATGTCTGTGTGTAACACATGCTTATACAGCACTTACCAGACACCAGAGCCAGTCTGAGCCATTTACAAACTTTGACTTTTGTCAAGATGAGGAAACTGAGACACAAAGAGATTAAATAACTTGCCCAGGATCACATACCTTGTAGGTGGCAGAGCAGGGATTGAAGCCAGGCAGCCTGGCTCCCAAGTCAGTGCTTTTAACCACTATGCGCTCTCTTTCGCGGATGTCAAAGGATCAGTTACATGTCATCAAAAAAATAAGCCTGTTCTAGCAGCTGGATAAACTGCCTCAATACTGGCTAAGCATACTCTCCAACATCAATCAACATATCTTGGGTTCCAAAGTCATTCTCACACTGGACACATAAGCATTCTCTCCAGATATTCACTCATAGAGTCAAGGGATGCTTTATCTGGATGTGAATTTCTAAATAAGGAAAAATACAAAATCTCACTCCGTTGCCCTCAGGGAAACAAAAACTGAACCAGAAGGTTACAGCAGATTTTTGAAAATCCTGACACTCTGTCTGCTCCACTCACAATATGTTTCCATAAGCTCCCTTCTGTCCCCCTAGTGGGATGTGAGCATTTCTGAGGCTGGGATGCTGAGTAAACACCTTTGTGTTTAACAGACTGGTTCTGTTTCCCCTGTTTGCCTGTGGCTGCCTTTTACTTTTCAAGAGCTTCTGGGATTGAGACATCATGCCAGGCACCTGAGGCAAGGCAGGCAATAAATGTAAATTGTAGTCCTCTATCTTTTGGGGCTTGCCCTTGCCTAGATCTTCTCAAACCTGTCACATAATGGCTTCCCACAAACGGCTCTCTACAGCCACTGGGACCCTGAGAAGAATGACCCTATTATCAGCTGGTAAGAACACAAGAAAACTCAATGAGTCCACAGCGCCAGTGCCAGTTTGAGAGGCCCTTAACACCTGCAATATAAACACCATCATCTACTTAGATTTTCATTATACCAGCAACTACAGCATCAGAGATATTTATTTCCAGTAACATGACAACAAAAGCACACCAGAGAAATATGTTTCTATGACTTGCCTCTTGCCTTAGTGAATTTTTGCTTGTAAAGGTATAAAGAAAAAGACAGTAATATTGTCTTCCCCTAAGACACAGTCCAACCGATTTGACAGGAACAACTACTTATGCTGTGGGAGCATTTACCAGCCCTGAAAAGTCTGACGTGGTTTGAGGTGATTTTGACGTGGTTTGAGTTTTGAGGGACATAGGGCAAAGACCCTGAAGGGTATTAAAGGAAGCAGATGTCAGGTATGGAATCGTCTGTTTCTGCTTACCCACCCAAGAAGTCAGAAAAGACTCTGCTGTTTTATTTCCAAGAATCTATTTCCTATTTTCAAGAGAACACAGGGCACATCTAAAAGTTGAAAAATCACCCAGCGCATATGGTGTAAGATTTAAAGTACTGAGAAAAATCTGAAACAAGTTAAAGGTGAATTTATAAAATAATGTAAAGGTGCTATAGACAGAAGGTTTGAATGCCTCCCCCAAAATTCATAGGTTGAAATTCTAACCCCTCAATGTGATAGAACAAGCCAAGCCACCCAAATCTGAAAATCTGAAATCTGAAATGCTCCAAAATCTGCAATTTTTGAGTGCTAACATGATGCCCAAAGGAAATGCTCATTGGAGCATTTCAAGATTTCTGATTTTCAAATTTGGGGTACTCAGTGGGTAAATATGTATAATGCAAATATTCCAAAATCAGAAACATTTCTGGTCCCAAGCATTTGGGTAAGGGATACTGTAATAGGAGGTGGGGCCTTTGGTAGCAATTAGACTCCACCCTCATGACTGAAAAGACCTCTGAGAGCTCCCTCACCCCACCCCCTTTGTGGGGTTACAGTGAGAAGGCACCATCTATGAACCAGGAAAGGGGCCTCACTAGACACCAAATCGGCCAGCATCTTGCTCTTAGACTCAACATCCAAAAGAGTGAAAAATGAATTTATGTTGTTCATATGCCCCCTAGTCTGCGGTATTTCATTAGGGAAGCCCAAATTGAATAATACAAGGAGTCTCACAGAGAAGCAAAAAGAGTAAAACATTTTTTATCAAGTATATCAAATGCCTTCCTTGTTATATTACAGGTTTGGATCTTCCTTAAAGCCTGTGGGTTGTCTGTAGATATGATTCAGGGTTTTATTTTATTTTCCTTTTAAATTATTATTCATATTTTTTCCTTTTTATTTATTTTTTTTTTTTTTAATGAGGTCTCACCATGTTGCCCAGGCTCGTCTCAAACTCCTAGGCTCAAGCAATCCTCTTGCCTCAGCCTCCTGAATAGCTACCAGTACAGGCATGAGCCTACACCCCAGCTTATCATTCATGTTTAAATTGGTCATTTCAGCCACAGTGCTGTTCACATGTACAATGGTCCCTTGCTTACTCAAGAAATCTGCCCCAGGCTCTTCTTCGCACAGGGATGAACACCAAATGGGGGATTGACACAAGCAAGGACCAGCTGGCCCAGCCCACAAAACTCTGTCCAATCAGAGGGTCGTGATTAGCAAAGCCAGTCAGACTGGCTCCCTTCAGATTTTGGACTGGGGAACCTGAGTGATCTGGCCAGTGATGGCCACTGGACTGACCTGGTTCCTTGACTTTACTATCTTTGTTCAGTACATATATATCCTTAAAATAAGATTTTTTAAATCTAGTTTACATCTCAACTCCCTATAACCAAAAGACCCAAAGGAACACAATATTAAATAAAATCAATGGCATATCCATTAATTGGGACAGTCCTGGGTTTTATATTCTAACTGTTCTGATAACATCTCTACCCTGTCCTTCATTTACATATTTCATCCTCTATCACTTTCCACTCATTATCTACATCTTTTTCTCCATTTTTCTCCTCTGTCTCTCACATATCCTTTCTCTCTCCTCTCTTTTATACCTATTCTAATTCTACTTTCTAGGGGCGATGTCATGGTAAGGGCTATTCCGTCCTCTTTTTCTTCTTCCAATTTTATCTCATTTTCCTAACTAGGCCCCACAAAGTCAATACTTCATCCTCATCTCATGTATACTTCAGGCAAGCATGCCCATTAAGGATTAAAATTTAATAAATGTATACCTTAGACAAATACCGGATAGTTCTAAAACCTGGCTCTTTCAAGAAAGCCATATTGGCTCAATGCTACAACAAAATACTAAACGTGGTTTTCCATAGTCTACACATTTCTACAAATATTTATATCAAGATGATACCCATACATTCACCAGGAAGCACCAAACTGGATGAGACAGGGCCCCAACCACTAGTTTGCCTACAATCTGGGAGGAAGAAGGAACATAGAGTAATGATTACCATGCCAGACAGAGTATGACTATACTGCTAAGATGAGGAAGCACAGAAGGACACAAGGTTCAGCCAGGACTTTCACTGCATCAGAGTGACAATTCCAACGTGTGGACACACTTCACATACTGTGCCCCAGGTATCACAGCTGAAGTGAACTCCTCTTCATACACACGTGGTAAGGCAAGTATCAGAGTTGACACTTTTGAGAATATGCCAAAAAGGACACCAAGAAAAATCTCAGCAGCATTCTAAATATAACCATGATAGGGCCCCAGGACAAATTTCAGAAAAGGAGATGATGATCTTTAGCTTCAAACATTTTCTTTTCTTTCTTTTCTCCCTCTGTACTTCAATGGTTGCATTTTTTTTTAATCTGTTCTCTTCTCCTATTCTCTTTTTACATGTCTTTTGGAATAAAGTCCCTGAGTTCTCAGTTCATGTTCAACTTGCGGTCTGGGTCCCCGAATCAACTGCAAGGCCCTTCCCAGGCACCCATCCCCCCTTGCCTGTTCGGAGCCTGTCTTCCCCAAGAGTCCCATTCCACCGTATTTTAGCCACATGTTGGGCAATGTCATTATCTGTTCAAATTATCTGCAGTGAGGTGCAAATGACTGATGAATTTTACCCTCCCAAATGTATTTGCGTTTTTAATGACAACCCACTTAAGTCAGAAAATTTCAAATTGATAGGAATATTTTAGATAAAAACCTTCAAAATCATACCTGATTTCTGCCTCACTTCAGTTCTCCCAAGTTTACCAGCACTGCCCCCAACTCTACTGGCACTCACACAAATCTCTGTGCCAGAGTGCTACCAGGAGAATCTCTACCCTCATTTGAGGAAACTGGTCTCCAACCCTAAAAACAGGTTGCCAAAAAACCTAATTAAACATAACTAATGTTAGGTAAGCTCCTATGTCTCTTCTAAGTAAAAATTCAAATTCAGTATAACTAGAATTATGTGACCTCCTGTTATTACATAAGAAATTACCTTGGGCTGGGTGTGGTAGTTCACTCCTGTAATCCCAACCTCTGGGAGGCTGAGGCAGGAGGATAGCTTGCACCCAAGAGTTTAAGACCAGCCTGGGCAACATAAGGAGACCCACGTCACTACAAAAAGATACTATAAGGAAATTTTAAAAATTAGTTGGATGTGGCGGTGTATGTCTGTAGTCCCAGCTACTCAGGAGGCTGAGGTGGGAGGATCACTTGAGCTCAGGAGGTGCAGGCTGCAGTGAGCCAAGATCAGGCCACTGCACTCCAGCCTTGGTGACCGAGCAAGATCCTGTCTCAAACACACGCACACACACACACACACAATTACCTCAAAACTTGGTTGTTTAAAACAGTAATAAGCCTTTATAATCTCACAGGTTTTGTGGGTCAGGAATCTGAGAGTATCTGAGCTGGGTGGTTCTAGCCCAAGGTCTCTCCTGAGGTTTTAGTCAGGTTACCAGCCAGGACCGCAGTCATCCAAAGTCCTCTGAAGATGTGACTTGACACAGGCCCACTCACATGGCTAGTCAGTTGGGGCCAGCTGTCGCAGGAGGCTTCAGCTCCTCACTCACCAACCTCCCTGCAGGGTTTCTTCAGTGTCCTGATGCCATAGCGGCAGGCTTCCCTCAGAGGAGGGAATCCAAGCAAGAGCAGACAGAGTCAGCAACATCTCTTAGGACCTCGACTCACAAATGGCTTGTGATTTCTGCCACATTTTCTTATTTAGAAGTGAGTCACGAAGTCCATTCACATTCAGGAAAGGCAGCGAAGGAATTAGGTGTTATCTTTTGAGGCTGGGCAAGGTGGCTCACGCCTGTAATCCCAGCACTTTGGGAGGCCAAGGCAGGCGGATCATCTGAGGTCAGGAGTTTGAGACCAGCCTGGCCAACATAGTGAAACCCTGCCTCTACTACAAATACAAAAAAATTAGCCGGCCGTGGTGGTGCACACCTGTAGTCCCAACTACTCGGGAGGCTGAGGTGGGAGAATCACTTGAACCCAGGAGGCAGAGCCTGCAGTGAGCCAAAATCGCACCACTGCTCTCCAGCCTGGCAGACTTTATCTTTTGATAAGCAAGACTATCAGATAATTTTTGGACATGTTTTTAAACCACTATAGCTCCCATACCTCTTCTTTGGTCTCTGTCTCTACCCATGTTCATTAAGTCATATACCATACTAAGTAAATACTCTATTGAGTAAATATTTTTAAAACATTAAATTCCTAAATTTTAAATATCCCCATAAGCAACATATGGTTTTCAATTCTTTGTCACTAATCCCTTTCTCCAATTTTCCATAAACTTCTCCACTCCAAATTACATAGTATTGTTCCAAAATAAATCTCCTGAGTAATTTGAGGTTCTATTATACAGCATTTCTGCTCCTGAATTGGCATCCATAAAATCAATTTTAATTCATTTGTATGTAGCTAAGTAAAATATTTTATGAGACATTGGATCAAACATCTGTTCTATTTCTTTTGACTATGACTTCAGTCATTGAATTATTTTTGGAAAAAGCCATCAAATTAGTTTCTTATAATTATAGACTGTTTATTGTTCATATTTCATGTCCGTTACAACACTTAAATGAGAGTGGGTTTTTTTTTCTACAAAGCACTTGTTCGATTATTTTACTAGAAGCTAAAGCAATCTTATTTACCCAAGTGACCTGCTTCATAATTGAAGTCTGTTTCTTTGGAACAGTGACAAAGAATGTTTATCTTATTGTTCCAAAACTCAGGTTATATTTCTTTCTAGTTTATTGATTTCTGCTGCTGAGAAACCATATCCGGCATTCACAAGAAATGTTAGTTTAAGTGAGGCAAGAGTCCACCAAGCAGAAACTATGCAGGCAAACACAGAAATCACCATTTGCTCTCTGCAAGCCTGTAAACTGAGTCACCAGGATAGCAAAAGTCAGTCAATTCATCTAATTAGGTCAAACCACCTTCTATTTCCATGAAAAAGTAATTAGATAAATTGCTTAATTCATTTACCCATTCAACAAACATTTATTGTATACCTGCAGTGTACCCACAACTAGATTAAGATTTTAAATGCCCTAAACTCTGAAAGGATCATGATTACCATACTTTTATCAAAATAAAACTAGTACTCATACCCAATACAGCTAAGTAAGCTCTTATTGAGTCAGGAGTTTTTCCTGCTGATGGGTTCGTGGTCTCACTAACTTCGAAGAATGAAGCTGGGGACCTTCGTGGTGAGTGTTACAGCTCAAAAAGAGTCCACGGATCACAAGGTCAGAAGATCGAGACCATCCTGGTTAACACGGTGAAACCCTGTCTCTACTAAAACACACACACACACACACACACACACAATTAGCCAGGCGTGGTGGCGGGTGCCTGTAGTCCCAGCTACTCGGGAGGCTGAGGCAGGAGAATAGCGTGAACCCAGGAGGCAGAGCTTGCAGTGAGCCAAGATCGTGCCACTGCACTCCAGCCAGGGAAACAGAGTCCACTGACCAGGAGAGTGAGGAGTGAGCAGCAGCACAAAGGGAAAGGAAAGCTTCCACGTGGTGGAAGGGGACCTGGAAGGGTTACTGTTGCTGGCTCGGGTGGCTACGGCTTATATCCCTCTGTTACCCCCTCCCCTTTCTTTCTGTTTGTCCACTGAGGGTGGTTCTTTTTTCAATCCTCCCTTGACGTGGTTAATTTTGAATCCTTCACTCAATTGGTTAAGAACTCAAAACCCTGAGTCACAGGGGTCTTTTGCAAAAGTCCCTGAACCGGCCCAGGAAGTCCAGCCAACTCCACCCCTCACTATGAAGCCTGATCTTCCTGCAGATATCAGCTATTAACTGTGAGCAAAATAAAATAAAGACCTGAAGGCACTGGAGAGTGTAAATAAGCAGGCAAATTCTGGAGGGAAGACAAAAAATTGGAAGAAAAAACCAGCACCAGACAGGACCTGTTTACAATTTTTATGACTTTTAATGAGACCAGCATAAAGGTGATGCCAGGTGAAGTGACTAAAACTTTGACATAAAAAGACACACACTTCTGACATATTTCTGGCCAGACAAAAAACAATACAGAATTCATAACAATCATAGGTACTACAAAGAGAGGGGTCACATCTCAGCAAGAGAATGAGAGAGTGAGAGCACTATGTTACATACTGAATCTCTGCAAAATCTCAGCTGCCTGATGAATGCAGGCAGGAAACAGATTCACAGCAGGGCAACTAAGCTAAAACAATTGAAATATGATTTGAACTACTACCAAAAAAAGACTTTTGAGTCCAAGCAAGTAAATTGTCTTATAAAACTCTAATAGAAATATAGCAGACTTGAGAGTTTCTAGAAAATAATTTTCCCAATGCCCAGAAGAAAATCTATAATTAATCAACATACAAGAAGAAATACATAACTCATTCTTACAATACAACCAACCAAGACCATTGGTGAGATGATCTGAATGTTGTAATTGGCAGACAAGAATTTTAAAACAGCTGTTATAATTATGCTCAAGAAAACAAAGGAATACATGCTCAAAATTATAGAAAATTTCAACAGAGAAATATAAATAATAAAAAATACCAAATGGAAATTCTAAAACCAAAACACAATTTCTGAAATTAAAAGTTTATTGGGGTGGGATATGGTGGTTCACCCCTGTAATCCCAGCACTTTGGGAGGCCAAAGCAGGTGGATCACTTGAGGTCAGGGGTTAGAGACCAGCCTGTCCAACATGGCAAAACTTCATCTCTACTAAAAATACAAAATTAGCTGGGCATGGTGGCAGACACCTGTAGTCCCAGCTACTCTGGAGGCTGAGGCAGGAGAATTGCTTGAACCTGGGAGGTGGAGGCTGCAGTGACCCAAGATCACACCACTGCACTCCAGCCTGGATGACAAAACAAGACTCCCATCTCAAAAAATAAATAACTTAATTGGGCCAGGCAAGGTGGCTCATGCCTATAATCCCAGCACTTTAGGAGGCTAAGAAGGGAGGATCTCTTGAGTCCAGGAGTTTGAGACCAACCTATGCAAGATGGTGAGACCTCATCTCTACAAAAAATGTTAAAACATTAGCCAGGTATGGTGGCATGTACCTGTAGTCCCAGCTACTATGGAGGCTGAGGCATGAGGATCCCTTGAGCCCAGGAGGTATAGGCTACAGTGAGCTTCGATCGTGCTACTGCACTCCAGCCTGGACAACAGAGTAAAACCCAGTCTCAAAAAAAAAAAAAGTTTATTGTATTGGTTTAATAACAGAGTGGAAATGATGGAGAAAAGAATCAGCAACTTGAAGACAAATCAATATAGATATAGAGAACATGAGAAAAAAAGATTTTTTAAAGTGAACAGTTCAAGGACCTGAGGGCAATATTAAATGTCCGACAGACATGAATACAATTCAAGAAAGAGTGGTAAGTCAGGATGAGGTATACAACTTATTGAAGCAACAGTGCCCCAAGACTTCTTAAATTAGATTTTAAAACCATAAATTTTCATATTCAGGAAGCTCAGTAAAAGCCAAGCAGGATATGGGCAAAGAAACCATACCTAGGCCCATCATAGTCAAACTACTAATAACTAGAGTTAAAGGAAATTCTTGAAAGCAGTCAAAAGAAAATGACATGTCACATACAGGAAAACACAGATTCAAAATTTATCAGCAGAAATTGTAACAATACAAGAAACATTGTTTTATTTCTTTTTTTGGTTGCAAATTTTCAGCTTATCAGAAGAGCTTTATTATTTCCATTGATCCCATTTATAACAGAAGAATGTTTCACAATTAAAACGATAAAATACATTTAAACTACAAAGTACCACTTTTATGTATTTTATATGTTAGCGTTCTAAATACACATGTTAAATATAATTTCTTTTTTAAATTTTAGATTCTTGGGGTACGTGAGCAGGTTTGTTACATGGGTATATCTCGTGATGCTGAGGTTGGGGCTTCAAATGATCCCATCGACCAAAGTGTGAACATTGTACCCAACAGGCAGTTTTTCAATCTGTCCCCCTCTGCTTCCCCAATATTGAAATCCCCAGTGTTTATTGTTCTCTTGTGTCCATATATACCCAATGTTTAGCTCCAATTTATACATGAGAACATGCAGTAGTATTTGGTTTTCTGTTTCTGTGTTAATTCGCTTGGGATAATGGCCTCTAGCTACATCCATGTTGCTGCAAAGGACATGATTTCATTCTTCTTTATGGCTGTGTAGCCTTCTATGGTATATAAGTACCACATGTTCTTTATCCAATCCATCACTGATGGGCACCTGGGTTGATTCCATGTCTCTGCTATTGTGAATAGTGCTGCAATAAACATACAAGTACAGGTATCTTTTTGGTAGAACAATTTATTTTCCTTTGGGAATATACCGAGTAATAGGATTGCTCGTCAAATGATAATTCCATATTTAGTTCTTTCAGCTATTTTCAAACTGCTTTCCACAGTGGCTGAACTAATTTGCATTCCCACCAACAGTGTATAAGCATTCCGTTTTCTCATCAATCTTGCCAACATCTGTTATTTCCTAACTTTTTAATAATAGCCATTCTGCCTGGTATAAGAGGGTATCTCTTTGTGGTTTTGATTTGCATTTCTCTGATGATTAGTATGTTGAACATTTTACATATGTTTTTGGCCACTTGTATGTCTTCTTTTGAGAAGTGTTTATTCATGTCCTTTGCCGATTTTTTAATGGGGTCATTTGTGTTTTCTTGTTAAGTTTCTTATAGATTCTGAATATTAGTTGTTGGATGCATAGTTCACAAACATTTTTTTTCCATTCTATAGGTTGTCTATTTACTCTGTTAATAGTTCCTTTTGATATGCAGCAGCTTTGTAGTTTAATTTGGTCCCAATTGTCAATTTTTGTTTTTATTGCATTTGCTTTTGAGGATTTAGTCATAATTTCTTTGCCTAGGCCAGTGTCCAGAAAAGTATTTTCCCAGGTTTACTTCTAGGACTTTTATAGTTTGAGATCTTACATTTAAGTCTTTAATCCATCTTGAGTTAATTTTTGTATGTGGCAAAAGGTAGGGGTCCAGTTTCATTCTTCTGCATATGGCTAGCCAGTTTTCCCTCCAACATTTATTCAATAGGGTATTTTTTCACCATAGTTTATTTTTGTCAACTTTGTAGAAGACTAGTTGGTTTTAGGTGTATATCTTTATTTCAGGGGTTTTATTCTGTCTCATTGGTCTATGTGTCTATTTTTGAACGAGTGCCATGATGTTTTGGTTACTATAGCCTTGTGATATAGTTTGAAGTTGAGTAATGTGATGCCTCTGGCTTTATTCTTTTTGCTTAGGATTGACTTGGCTATTTGGGCTCTTTTCTGGTTCCATATGAATTTTAGAATTTTTTTTAATTCTGTGAAAAACAACAGTGATGCCAGGTGCAGGGGCTCACTCTTGTAATCCCAGCACTTTGGGAGGCTGAGGCAGGCAGATCACTTGAGGTCAAGAGTTCAAGACCAGCTTGGCCAACATGATGAAAACCCGTCTCTACTAAATATACAAAAATTAGCTGGACACCATGGTGTGTGCATATAATCCCAGCTACTCAGGAGGCTGAGGCAAGAGAATCACTTGAACCCTGGAGGTGGAGGTTGTAGTAAGCCAAGGTCACACCACTACTCTCCAGCCTGGGTGACAGAGTGAGACTCTGCCTCAAAAAATAACAACAGGCCGGGCGCGGTGGTTCACGCCTGCAATCCTAGCACTTTGGGAGGCTAAGGCGGGTGGATTGCCTGAGCTCAGGAGTTTCAGACCAGCCTGAGGAACATGGTGAAACCTCGTCTCTACTAAAAATACAAAAAAGTAGCCAGGCGTGGCTGCATGTGCCTGTAATTCCAGCTACTCAGGAGGCTGATACAGGAGAATCACTTAAACCTGGGAGGTGGAGGTTGCAGTGAGCTGAGATTGTGCCATTGCACTCCAACCTGGGCAACAGAGCAAGACTCTGTCTCCAAAAAAAAGAAAAAAAAAAAAGAAAAATGACAGTGGTAATAGGAATAGCATTGAATCTGTAGATTGCTTTGGGCACTATGAACATTTTCATGTTATTGATTCTTCTAATTTATGAGCATTGAATGCTTTTTCATTTGTGTTGTCTGTAATTTCTTTCAGCAGTGTTTTATAGTTCTTCTTGTAGAGATCTTTCACGTAATAAATTATTTTGTTGTGGTGACTACTGTAAATGGGATTGAATTCTTTTTTTGTTGTTTTTTTGTTTTTGAGATAGGGTTTCCCTCTGTGGCCCAGGCTAGAGCTCAGTGGTGCAATCACAGCTCACCATAACCTGAAATCCTGGGCCCAAGCAATCCTCCTACCCCAGACTTCCAAATAGCTGGGACAACAGGCATGTACCACCATGCCAGGCTAATAATTTTTATTTTTCATAGAGACAAGGTCTCCCTATGTTGCCCAAGCTGGTCTCAAACTCCTAGCCTCAAGCAATCCTACTACCTCAACTTCCCAGGGTCCTGGAATTACAGGCAGGAGCCACCATGCTCAACTGGGATTGAATTCTTGATTTGTTTCTTAGCTTGAACATTGTTGATATATAAAAATGCTACTGATTTTTGTACATTGATTTTGTATCCTGAGACTTTGCTGAAGTCGTGTATTAGGTCTAGGAGATTTTGGCAGAATCTTTAGGGTTTTCTAGGTATAGCATCATATCGTCAGTGAAGAGAGATAATTTGACTCCCTCTTTTCCTGTTTGGGTGCCTTTATTTCTTTCTCTTGCCTAATTGCTCTGGCTAGGTCTTCCAGTACTACGTTGAATAGGATAAGGAACATTATATTTTAAATACTGACAGAAAAGCTCTCTCCAGTAAGAATTGTATGTTGAGTAAAAATATTCTTCACATATGAAGACGACATAAGGACATTTTCATCTGTTAAAAAAGTATTAAGAGAATTTATCACCAGTAGAGCCACTCTACAAGAAATTCTTCAAAATTTTATTCAGCCCAAGGGCAAATGATATCAGACTAAAACCTGGATCTTCAGGAAAGATGAAAGGACATCAGAGATGGCAACTCTCTAGGTAAATATAAAGGCCTACCCTTGTATAGGCCTGTGTAACCAACACCCCTGTAAAGATATAGAATATTATCATTACCCCAGAAGGTTTCATCATGCTCTTTTGTGTCAATCCCCCTTCCAGGAGGAAGCCAATGTTTTGGGGTTTACCCACCACAGTAGTTTTGCTGATTAGAAAGAGGACAAAATTGGCCGGGCATGGTGGCTCACGTCTGTAATCCTAGCACTTTGGGATGCCGAGGTGGGAGGATCACCTGAGGTCAGGAGTTTGAGACCAGCCTGGCCAACATGGTGAAACCCCGTCTCTACTAAAAAAAAATACAAAAATCAGCTGGGCATGGTGGTGGGCACCTGTAGTCCCAGCTACTCAGGAGGCTGAGGCAGGAGAATTGCTTGAACCTGGGAGGTAGAGGTTGCAGTGAGCAAAGATCACACCACTGCACTCCAGCCTGGGCAACAGAGTGAGATCCATCTCAAAAAAGAAAAAAGAAAGAAAGGATAAAATTTATGAGAAAATAAAAACCTTTAAAAGTTGTGGGTTTTGGGATCAAGAAAGCTCTCCCTTGATTCATTGACAATTATTGCAGTTAAAAGAACTAAACCAGGAGATCTAGTGGACCCATGCATTAATAACAAAAGTTGTAATTTGAAGGCCATAACAATTTAACCCTGCAGGACTGAACAAAGCTGCTACTGCTAGCACAAAAACTAACTACTATGAAATAATGCTTGATCTCTACTTCACATTTTAAAGCAAAATTTCATTTAGATCTAAATTTAAATCTAGAGAATAACACCACAGACACAATAGAATAAAATAACTACTATCATCTAGCACAATCCACAGCACATTTTCAAGACTAAAATGGGTAATAATAATGCCTCACACCATTTTTAAGAAATATTCCAGTATTTTACATCCCTCTTCTTCCTAGAATGTTCCCTCTGCTGTCTCAGCAAGGTTTTTACTGGTTATCAATGATTGCAGACTTTATTTGCTGAAATAATAGGGACTGTCTCTAAACTCCAGAGATTAAAACATAACGTATGAATTGAAACTGCAAAGAAACTGCCAACGTTGGCCAGAGTGGCTTCAGCCTCACCATCCTCATTAACAGGGGGACTACTACATATTTTAGCTATTGGAGTATCTGGAGCCACAATATAATGTTAGTCAGTTAAAACACTGCAAAAGTTCATTTTTTTCATGTAACCAATAATACTGGTGAGGCTCCACCAAGGAAGGAAACCACATTAGAGGTAAAGACAAAAAGAGTGGAGGCATTTTTGTACTTAGAAGAAGCTTCATTTCTGAGAACTGCCTTTGCTTGTTGAGAATTCTCAATTCTGAGCCCCTCCACCCAACTCCTTGATGAATGTCTTTGGTCTTCCTTTCCACATTTCTCATTCTGGAATATGGAATAACGCAACGTAATCAAAAGAATATTTCAGATGGGCCCCTGGTCTTTCTTCTCCCAACCAAACTTAATATTATGCCATTCTTTTTATCCTTCCAATTTGTGCAATGACAAAAATAAAATCAAAGTTCTATTTCAGTAACTCACAAAAAGGTAGACCCAGCTCCATGTATCTTGTTTTCTTTCTATAAGACTGTTTGTTTCTTTATTCAGTCTATCATTGATGGGCATTTGGGTTGATTTCATATTTCTGCTATTGTGAATAGTGCTACAATGAATATATGCATGCATGTCTCTTTATAACAGAATGATTTTATTCCTTTTGGTATATTCCCAGCAATGGGATTGCTGTGACAAATGGTATTTCTAGTTCTAACTCTTTGAGGAATTGCCACACTGCCTCCACAATGATTGAACGAATTTACATTCCCACCAACTGATAAGCTGGATAAAGAAAGTGTGGTACATATACATCATGGAATACTATGTGGCCATAAAAAGGGATAAGATCATGTCCTTTCCAGGGACATGGATGGAGCTAGAAGCTGTTATCCTCAGCAAATTAACACAGGAACAGAAAACCAAACACCACATGTTCTCACTTATAAGTGGGAGCTGAACAATGAGAACACACGGACACAAAGAGGTGAATGACACACGCTAGGGCCTGTGGGGCAGGGGAGGGAGAGCATCAGGAAAAATAGCGAATGCATGCTGGGCTTAATACCTAGGGGATGGGCTGATCTGTGCAGCAAACCACCATGGCACACATTTACCTAGGTAACAAACCTGCACATCCCGCACATGTGCCCCGAAACTTCAAATAAAAATTTAAAAAGATTTTTCCAAAATTATTTTGAAATTAGAAAGATAAAGAACATACATATTTTATGTGGACTGCTTTAAAAAATAAGTTACAACAAACCTCACTTGTGAGTGTGGTAACAGAATCAAGTTGTACTATCACAGGCACCCTTTGGAATTAATTTTATCATTTGTAAAACACAATAAGACATTGCTTCCCACCTGCACCTCCTGAAATTCCTAGAGCTGTTAACAATCGAGTCAGCCTGTGTTTCAGCAGTTTTGTATTTGCATTTTTACTATTCAACTTCAGGAAACTGAAGAAGACCGAGTGCAGCCTCCCTCCTGGACACTGAGAGCAAGAGAATACTCACCACTCACCATTCGTGTCAGCTTGATACTCACCACTCACCATTCCCTTGACTTGTGGCATTTCTTAGATGCTTTGTTAGAGGAAGGACATTAAGCCTATGCATTAATTGCTTTAGAATTTTAAGATAAGAATCCTGCTCCAGCTGTGTGGATTCGTACAGCACATTGTACACTGCCCCCAAGACACAGCTCAGAGGCATATCTAGGTCACAGGCTGCATTTATAAAAATCAGTTATTCAATCCTGGTCTTGATTTGCTCCCTGGTGAACTCAGCTCAAAAGTAAACTTAAAATCCCTTTACATTCCTTTACTTAGATAAGAGTGAGCAGATCTTTGTCTTAAAACTGTTGTATCTTTTGCATTGTTAGTTCCTGAGGAACAGTTTCCAGCTGACAGTGTTGGTTTGGAGACTAGTTATGATTCTACAGATGGATATTCTTCCCTAAAGACCCTTTAGACTGAGCCCAGGAGGTTGAGGCGGCAGTAGCCTTGATCACACCACTGCACTCCAGCATGTGTGACAGAGCATGACCTTGTCAAAAAAAAAAAAATTTATGCTGCATTTTAAGGGCAGTAACCAAAACAGCAGCAAATTCTCCTAGTTTACCAAGGTTAAGGCAAGTGAAACGGAGCAGCAAAAAGGTCTGGTTGACTGTCACACACAAGTTAGTAAAAGGAAGTTTACCCTAAGTCTTTAGGCCAGAAGTCAATGGTATACATGGTCACAGGTTGTTTTTTACCCAGGGCTGGCTTCATCAATGGTCACACAAGACCCTGTGCTCAGAAGTGCCCCCACAACTTGGTTTAATGTTCTGCTGTTGCTGTCTTAAATTCTGCATATTTTTTAATAATGGCTCTGTATTTGCATTTTGCACTGGGTCCCACAGATTGTGCAGTCAGTCTATTGTCTACTACTTTCTCTTTACAAACGTCGTGAAGCAGGAAAAAAGAAAATGAGAAGACAGTTGAAGTTGAAGTGGCTGAGGGTCAAGTATGGCTCTGGGGGCTCCATAAGATTTCTCTCTTCATTCCCAGCCTTCTTCACCAGCCTAAGCCATTCAGCACGTTTTTTCTTTGTTTGTTTTTTGTTTTTTTTTTTTTTTTTTTTGAGACGCAGTCTCGCTTTGTCACCCAGGCTGGAGTGCAGTGGCATGATCTCGGCTCACTGCAAGCTCCGCCTCCCAGGTTCACGCCATTCTCCTGCCTCAGCCTCCCGAGTAACTGGGACTACAGGCGCCCGCCACCACGCCCGGCTAATTTTTTCTGTTTTTAGTAGAGACGGGGTTTCACCGTGTTAGCCAGGATGGTCTTCATCTCCTGACCTCATGATCCACCGGCCTCGGCCTCCCAAAGTGCTGGAATTACAGGCGTGAGCCACCGCACCCGGCCATTCAGCACGTTTTAAAAGTATGCCCTCTGACTCCTCAATTACCATCTTCTCTGATTTCAAATAAGAAGCTAAACAATCATAAAACATATACTCATACCTTTTTTCATGCTCACTAGAAAGATCCATCATATAGAATAAAGCTACGGGTGAGGAATCTGCTACTGCATAACTTTGAAAGAGGCTGAGGAAGAGTAATTCTAAAGGAGTGAAAGTGACTCTGGAAGAAATTAAAAGAAACCTTAAACACTCATGAAGAAGTAAAATCAGTAATAGGATGACATCCCCCAGAAAATTGTCAAGTTCCCCTAGTCTGGGCAGAATCAGCCCAGAGTTCCATGATACAGAATCATGACAAAGGGGCACAAGATTGCAAGACCCACATGGTGTCTCAGAAGACAGCCACAACTGGCAGGGCATGGTGGCTCACGTGTGTAATCCCAGCACTTTCGGAGGCCGAGATTGGCAGTTCACCTGAGGTCAGGAGTTTGAGACCAGCCTGGCCAACATGCAGAAACCCTGTCTCTACTAAAAATATAAAAATGAGCCAGGCATGGTGGTACATGCCTGTAATCCCAGCTACTCAGGAGGCTGAGGAAGGAGAATCGCTTGAACCTGGGAGGTGGAGTTTACAGTGAGCCGAGATTGCGCCACTGCACTCCCGCCTGGACAACAGAGCAAGATTCTGTCTCAAAAAAACAAAGCAAAAAAAAGAACACAGTCAAGACTGCAGCCTTAACAAATAAGAGGTTTGTCTTTTGTCAGCAGAGAAAAGAGATAGCAATTTAGCAAGCGCAGTTCTGGTTTTTCTAAGACTCAGCACTTGCCGCACGCAAGAGTGAGCCTAGGGGAGAAGAGAGAGAGAGCTATTGATTCCTGAGAAGAGTACTCAGTGTGTGTCTTGGGTAGGTATAAAGGTTGGTGAGGGGAGATGAAATTCACATCTGCCCTGGAGGATAAAGTTAGTTTGATATGTGTTATATGGTATATTCTCTTAATTAGCCTTCTTAATTAAACTTTATGGCAAAAACACTTGTCTTTTATTTCAGATATCCCCAGGAGTGCTGGAAAAGGGAAATGTACCACCAGGAATTATTCCATAAAAGTAATTACCTGAAGGAACTCATGAAGTAAATGTACTGATTCAGGTGTTACATATACTATTAGTCACATTTGAAAAATCTTGGTACAAACAAAATGTTTTTATCCTCTGTGGTTAGCATCAGCTCTGAAGAAGTCATTTCAGTGCTGAAATAACAAATGTAGGTGCTACAACAGTGGAAAGAGTGGCAGGCTGAGAATATCAGCTCGATCTAATTCTACTTCTGATACAACCTAACTACAGGACAGTGGTCAATCATTACCCGTATTCAATTCCTCTGTCAGAAAAGGAAATGCATAGATCAGTGGTTCTCAAAGTATGATACCAAAACCAGCAACATCAGCATCACTTGGAAATCTATTAGAAATGCTAATTAGAGGCCAGGCACGGTGGCTCCTGCCTGTAATCCCAGCACTCTGAAAGGCCGAGGTGGGTGGATTACTTGAGCTCAAGAGTTTGAGACCAACCCGGCCAACATGGCAAAACCCCATCTCTACTAAAAATACAAAACATTAGCCAGGGGCACCTGTAGTCCCAGCTACTTGGGAGGCTGAGGCAGGAGAATCACTTGAACCCAGGAGGCAGAGGTTGCAGTTAGTTGAGATCATGCCACTGCACTCCAGCCTGGGTGATAGAGTGAGACTATCTCAAGGAAAGGAAAGGGGAGGGAAAAGAAAGAAAGAAGGAAGGAAAGAAAGCAAGGAAGGAAAAAAGCGAAGGGAAGGGAAAGAAGGAAGAAAGGAAGGAAGGTGGCCAGGTGCGGTGGCTCATGCCTGTAATCCCAGCACTTTGGGGGGCTGAGGTAGGCAGATCACAAGGTCAGGAGATCGAGACCATCCTGGCTAACACGGTGAAACCCCGTCTCTACTAAAAATACAAAAAATTAGCCAGGCACGGTGGCAGGCGCCTGTAGTCCCAGCTACTCGGGAGGCTGAGGCAGGAGAATGGCGCGAACCTGGGAGGCGGAGCTTGCAGCGAGCCAAGATCATGCCACTGCACTCCAGCCTGGGCGACAGAGCAAGACTCCGTCTCAAAAAAAAAAAAAAAAAAAGGAAGAAAGGGAAGGGAAGGAGGAGGGAGGGAGGGAGTGAGGAAGGAAGGAAGGATTAGATAAATTAGAGAGTAAGGTCAGTAAGGTCAGCAAGATGGCAGAATAGGTGGTCACCCGCTTGTATCCCTTCAGGACAAGAATTCTGCATCCATCCATGGACAAAAGTTTCTTTGTGGGAGCCTTGGGGTTCAGATAGGAGGCTGTGGAACCCCATTGAAGCCTAAGACCTAGGAGGGTGTTTTGAGACTGCAAACTCACACTCAGGTGGCAGACCTGCTGGTTGTGCTCCCGGCTTCAAGCCCAGAAACCCCTGTTACCCAAAGGGTTTGGCTGTAGCCCCACCTGGCCTTCAGCTTCATGAAAACCATCTGCCAAGGAGTCTGGGAACAATCACATGTTAGTATCTTGGCAGAGAGGCTCATCTGCTCACTGACATTGATCTTGGCAATGGACCTGAAAGTTGCACTGTGGCTCAGCTTCCAGCCCCTCTGAGCTGCGGTCCCAGATTAGTACTGCTCACACAAGAACCTAGAGGGAGACTTGCCCATATCTCACAGCCTGGGAGTTACTCACATGACTGAGACTCCCTGACAGGCTTGCCAGCCTCCATCCCACAGCAGATCCTGAAGGGGACCAGTCTCAGTTTTGCCCCCTCTTGCTGCAGTCAAGGGACTATCCCACCTACACAGGGAACGGCTGGTAGATGTGAGCCTGTCTGAGCCACTGAGGAAGGGTCACCAGCTTCCATCCCACAGCAGATCCTGAAGGAGCCAAGTCTCAGCTTGAACCCCTCTTGCAGTCTGAAGATTGTCCTGTCTGTTCAGGGAACTGCTGGCAGTGCACCTATCTGGGCCTTCAGGACAGTCGGGACAGTTCCCAAGCTTGGCCAGCTTTCCCACACAGCCGAGGTACCCTACTTGGGTCCTCCCCAAGTCTTCTGGACCGGGTCACCACTCCAACCTTGAAGCCCTTGTGAGACTCACAGCAAACCTGGGCTTCTGGTGCCTACTAAGGCTGAAATAGCTGTAGCAGTAATGAGCTTAGGGAACACAAATCAGCCTGCTTAGAACTTCTGGGCAGGCCTACTGAAGAAGGACAGGCACAAACAAAGCCAGACTGTGAAGAGTGGAATAAATACTAATTATTCAATGCATAGACATCAGCACATGTCAACGAGAATCAAAAATATGCAGGAAAATATGACCTTACCAAAGGGGAAAAATAAGGTACAATGACTGACCCTAAAGGAATGGAGGTGTGTGATCTGTCAAACAAGAAAATTAAAATAGCTGTATTTAAGGAAACTCAATGAACTATAAGGAAACACAGAGAAACAACTTAGAAATTTATCAGAGAAATTTAACAAAGATTGAAGTAATAAAAATCAAAATCAAACAGAAATCCCAGAGTTGAAAAACGCAACAAATGAAATGAAAAATGCAATAGAAAGCATCAGTAGAAGACTTGATCAAGCAGAAGAAAGAATCTATGAACTAGAAGTAAAACTTCTCAAGCTCCATCCAAAACCTACTGAGTCAAAAACTCTAGGGATACAGTCTAGCAAGCTGTGTTTTAACAAGCCCTCCAAGTGATTCTGATACATGCTGAAATTTGAGAACCACTGAATGACATTATCTCTAACTCCCTTGATAGCTTAAAAATTCTACAGCATTATAAATATTATCACCATCATCAGTAATAGATATCAAGAGCTTTCTGTATCCCCCTCTCCTGTTCAAGGCACTTTCTATATAATAATCCATTTAGTTATCACAATACCCTGAGATGTAAACTCTATTGTTATGACATCTTGGTTAACAAGGAAACTGAGACATGAAAGAGTCATGTAGCTTAATGGAAATGCACTGCCAAATTCTCCTTGAAGAAATGACTTGTTCTTCCAGCTCTTTCCTTGGCTGCAGAGAACCACCTTGCCCAAGGGTATAGCCTTTCCAGGGAAGCCTTTATCAAGTAATAAGGCTTGATGTCAAGCTTTATTACTTGATAAAGTAATGAATCACAGGAGGGTTTAAAGGCCTAAACCATGGGACAGATCTGACAGGTGCATAAGCTCCAGAGTTCTCCACTAGATTGGCCAAGGCTTTGTCAGGCCTACATCACAGTTCAGTTTCACTCTCTTCACAATCTTGCTTCCTTCTCCTTCCTTTTATTTGTATTTATCCCTAAATATCCTGCACCAAACTACTCAGTGTCTGCTTCTGGAAAATCCACTTTACAACAGTAGCTGACTAAAAGTTAGAGGTCAGTAATTGGTAGAGCAAGGTTCAAACCCTGGCAGGTAGACTCTACACCTTAGGCTCTTAACTATTTATTATGTTGTTCTAGATCCTATCATTTGTCCCCCACTTGGACTTGGAAATTAATGACACAAGCATTTGAACATGAGATCTTAGAAATAATTTAATTTTACAAATGAGAAAACTAAACCTAAAGGAGATTTCCCCAGGTTGCCCCTGGTTTGTAAGCAAGCACTGACTTGGTCTGAGACGCTCTGACCCCTAGTGTTCTACTGTGTCAGTACCTCCCACCTTAAGGAAAATAGTCACATACAAATGAGATAAGGTTTTTGAGGTAAATTATAATTTTATTGGGGAACATTTGACACAAAGCCCAGCTTCAAACAATCTATTTCTAAATCTAAAAAGATCAATAATTGGTACTATGTTTAGCAGAGAAGCTATGGAGCAGATGAAAAAGGAAAGCAAAAATTTTCATCATAAAAATTAAACAAGCACTTCCCAAAGAACATAAGGGCCTTTCCAAATCCTTGCAACACTTTTATTATGAAAGGTCAGAAAGAACAGCTTCACAAAGTTTCCTGAAAGGTGGTAAATCTAGACTCCAACTCCCTGACATGATTAGAAAGACCATGCCCCCACTCCTTCCAGGAAACCTTCAGACTGGCTAAGGACACAGGTTTCTGAGTCCAGATGGCTATGGTCCAAATCCCAGCTGTGCTCAGACACATTGTATTACCTTAGAAAGTTCATTTCTCTGCTCCACTGTTTTCTCATCTAAGGACTAAGGACATTAATAATACCCATTTTATAGGAATCCATAATGATTGAAGGCAATATGCTCAGAGCCTGACATGTGATAAGTACTGAATAAATGTTAGAAGCTACCCTGGCACTTGCTATTGCAATTATTATTATTAATAAGTATCATCATTTGCTTGAATCACATACCTCAGGAAGTATGGGAAGGAATATAACAAGCATCAGTGACTCTTCAGGCTGACTAAAGTGACTAGGTGACCTTTTGACCAAGAGGACATGATGGTGGTTCATTGTAAGCTATGAAGTTCCAGGGATTGTTTTGATAGGAATCCATCAGAATGACAGAAGGCAGTGGACCAGCTATGGAGAAATCCACCCAGTCAGATAACAGCCTCACAATCAATCTCTTAAGCACCACAAGCCAGTTTTCCAGGAGCACTAGAACTCTACACCCAAGATTCACCAGATTATTATAGCAAATCCATAGAAGTGTCACTGCTTGCCAGGAAAAAATCACTGTTGAATTCATTTTCCAAGTTCTAACAGAAGATCAAGATCAAGGCTGGGAATTACAAGGCTTCCCATGTGCTCTATTGGAGGAAAATCTTATAAGGCCAAACAAACCACCCTTTGGCCCAACTAATTGCTCTTTTTCCTCCTTCCTACTGTCATAGATAATAATTTTTCTATGAAAAAGATGGACTTAACATTATTTCTAGAATTCTAATAATAATAATAGCTATTATTACACAGCACTTACTACATGCTAGGCTACTCCCAAGCATCTTAAAATCTTGTCATTTAATTTAGACGACAATTCCATGAGAAGAGTTTTGTTATCCTCTTGTATAAGGAAATGGAGTGCTCAACATCACTCACCTAGTAAATGTGAGGCCAGGACCCAAACCCAGTCTCTCAACATATACACATGCTCTTATTCTCCTTGCTAGCTTGTCTACCTAATGATGTATCTAACTCCTTCAGTACTTAGGTTAAAGATGAGCAGCTTTGGTTCTCCTTGTTACTCCGTGACAGATAGTGCAAGGCAATAATGTAAACAAGATTACCCGGTCTACCCTGCTGATTTTGGCTATTGAGAGATGATTCTCAGAGTAAGGAGAATGAGGGAAAACCATGTTCCTGAGGCCCATAGGGGTGTGCATCAGAATCTGCATCTATTCTAGCTCTCATCTTGGGTTGCAACCAATAAAAATTAATTCTGGGTAGTCGAAGGCAAAAAAAAAAAAAAAAAGTAGTCAGAAAGATATCTGGCAACTTTCAGAATTAACAAGAAGACTGGCCAGGCATGGTGGCTCATGCCTGTAATTACAGCACTTTGGGAGGCCAAAGCGGGTGAATCACATGAGGTCAGGAGTTCGACACCAGCCTGGCCAACATGGTGAAATCCCATCTCTACTAAAAATACAAAAAAATTAGCTGGTCATGGTGGTGGGTGCTTGAAATCCCAGCTACTTGGGAGGCTGAAGCAGGAGAATTGCTTAAACCAGGGAGGCGGTGGTTACAGTGAGCTGAGATAGTGCCACTGCACTCCAGCCTGGATAACAGAGGGGAAGTCTGTCTCAAAAAAAACTAGTAATAATAAAATAATAAAAACATTAACATTAACAAGAAGACTGAGAACTAGGCTCCAGTTTGGTAGGAACCATGGTGTCCCCAGAATTAAGGAAGCAAGCACAATATACTTTTATCATAGCCTGGGCAGACACCAGCATTGGGATAAATAAATTCCACCTGGTTTTACAGTCTTATCTTCTGTCCAAGATTAAGCTCAGGAGCATCTAATGTGCCCAGCTTGGGTCATATCCCTGCCCCTTTGTTATGGGAGGACAGGCACTTGATAATAAACCCACCTTTTCGAGTCGTATGGGACAAATGTAATTTCCTGGAGTGCTGGTGGAAAGGGAAAGAGATGCTGGAGAATTAAAAAAAAAAAAAAAACTCATGTCAATTATTGCCTGAAAATCCTAGCACGGCTCATACACGTAATATGGATGCAATGAGGAAATCAGAAACTATCTAGAAAGGAGAAAGATATCAACATCCACAAGATTCATTTCATTTCAAAATGGGTCTTAGCCTCATGGAGACTCTCAGTGGAATCCATGATAGAAACAGTAACTCGAAGAAAAACATTCTGGAGATTCTGGTACTGGATAAATATCTAATTGTGATGACTACCACAATTTAGGGACTTGAATGAAGTCACAATTTCCAGAAGACAGAGAGGAGGTATTGATCCCAGTGAAGAACTATGACTCACATGCTTCAGAGAAAAGATGCTATTCTCAGGACTTTGCTCTCAAGAGGAGAGTTATGGGCCAGAGGACTGGCTATGGGAGCTGGTGCTGTATAAGAATATAGGTTTGGATTTCATCCAAGAGGAGTGGAGGCCTCTGAACACTGTTCAAAGGAAACAAAATAAACACAAGATTCTTGAAAAGTAAAGAAAACTAATGTCACCCAGGCAGCCAATTTCCAAAAAGGACTGATCTTGCAGTTAAAGGAAGGAGAAGGGCAATGCCGAACTGAAAGAAAAATGTCAAGAAGAGTCAGGGCAGACACTTTGAATCAAAGTGTCATCTTCAAAGTAGGGCATTTCTGAAAGAATATACTATACTCACAGATCAGTCTTGTAAAAGCCGTGGACAGTATGATTCTTGGGACAAAATGTTAGGTAAGATCCTGACATGTTATTTTCAATAACACGTGAAGCAAAAAGACCAAAGTATGTATTTAAAGTAAATAGCCACCTCCCAAAAAAGACTCCTTAGTGGGGACAGAGACCAAAAATGTAATGACCAGGATAAGTCTTTTAGCATATTGATGCTTAATATTAGACACTCACTGGAATTACTAGAGATTCTAATTAAACTGGCCTGGGGTACAGTCTGGGCACTGGGATTTTTTAAAGCTCCCCAAGTGACTCTAATATTCAGTGAAGATTAAGAATTACTGCTTCAGGATAAAACTGAGTATCATTACGCAGCAAACAGTTGCTTATGGGAGAAAGCTCCTATGTGTTAAATTTGCAAACACTTAAATATTTTATTTTATAAGGTGGGTTACTTGATAGATTTAATAACACACAAGAGATTTGTTCCAATAGTGATAAGATACAAAAATAAAGGGACATTTCTATTAGGTTGGTGCAAAAGTAATTGCAGCTTTTCCATTAAAAGTAATGGCAATTACTTTTGCACCAACCTAATATTATAAAGTAGGTGAGTGGGGACACGAACTTCACTCACTTCTCTCTCTACCTCCCATTCCAAAGCCAGCCTTGATCAGATTACAACCATTAAAGCTACCATGGACTAACCTGAGAATGACACAAGTATTTGAGGGTATTGACTCCCTCCTAATAATAAAAACTGATTGATAATTGTGTAGAACTTACACCTCACACAGGATTTCCAAGACATTTTCACATTTGCTATTCATAGGTGAAACTCAGTGAGATTGTTGTAAATAGGCATTACTTTACAGAATTGGAGAGGTTTAGTAACTTGTCCTATGCTTCTGGTGAGGGTCTTGGGAAGCTTCCAATCATAGCGGAAGGCAAAGTGGGAACAGGCACGTCACATAGCAAGAGCAGGGGCAAGAGAGCAAGGGGGAGGTGCCACACACTTTCAAAACAACCAAACCTTGTGTGAACTCAGCAAGAACTCACTCATCACCAAGGGGGTGGCATTAAGCCATTCATGAGGGATCCACCCCTGTGATCCATACACCTCTCACCAGCTCCACAGCCAACAATGGGAATCACATTGCAACATGAGATTTGGAGGGGACAAACATCAAAACCCTATCAATAGGCTAGAGCAAAAAGGGTAGTAAAGGGAATAAAATAAAATAAGAGAAAAGTCATAAAGGCAGATCATAAAAAGCTGAGCATGCATGGCTGAAGCCTCCAGTAAGGAAATGACATGGCCACAACTCTGCTTTAAGAAGTTTATAATGACTGGACCTCTTTGGGTGTGGAACCCTTTATTTATTAAAAGAAACAAGTAAGGCAGCTGGGAAATTCATCCAGCTCCCACTTTCTAATCGTATGATTTAATATGGTTGCCCATGAGGAAACCATTGTATGTTCCTCAGTAGGGAAACAATAGAATGAAAGGGATGGTTTTAAAAGATGGGCCTGTCAGCAAGTATCTATTGCAGGAATTACTGTATTGATAACACTCTTAGCATAATGTCTTCTATCCCGATGTCGTATTTTAGATTACTAGGAAAGCCTTTGATATACACCAACCATGAAGCATACATCATTGACTGAGGACAGGCAGTATGTTTCTCTTTTAGAAAGCATAATGGGTCAGGCGCAGTGGCTCACACCTGTAAACCCAGCACTTTGGGAGGCTGAGGTGGGCGGATCACAAGGTCAGGAGATCGAGACCAGCCTGACCAACATGGTGAAACACCGTCTCTACTAAAAATACAAAAAATTAGCCAGGTGTAGTGACACACACCTGTAGTCCCAGCTACACAGGAGGCTGAGGCAGGAGAATCGCTTGAACCCAGGAAGCAGAGGTTGCAGTGAGCTGAGATCACGTCATTGCACTCCAGCCTGGGCGACAGAGTGAAACTCTGTCTCAAGAAAAAAAAAAAAAAAAAAAAAAAGAAGAAGAAATTGATATAATTGCAGAATGGTTTCAGATGAGAATTTTAAATGGGGCACTTGAAGTGGTGAAATATGTAACTAACACACGCATGAACTGTTCGACATTCATGGATACAGCTACTCTTCATTTATTCAACATATTATTGAGCACTGCAATGCGCCAGGTATAGTACTAGGTGAGGAATACAGCAGGAAGCCATGCTGATATGGGCTTTTCCTTTGTGGAGCTTACAATCAATAAACATGCAGATTCAAACAGCCAGTAGCACTATCAGGAAAAATACTGAAGATGCTGAGCCATTCTGGCCTATGGGCCTGATCTAGATTGGGGTGTAAGAAGAATTGATGAGTCTTCTGTAAGAGAGATGTTGAAGGTGAGAGCTGAAGGATGAGAAGTCAGGTAGGTCAGAAATAAGGAAAATACCTGAGGTAAGGGGAGGGATCACTTTGTTTTTCTGTAAGAGTATTGTGAAGACTAAAAGACCACTTATAAGGCGAAGGGTAGCAGCAGATCATGATTGAATGGGAAAGGTGACATGTTGTCCAGTTGCCCCAATTTCTGCAGAAGGGTCAGTAGACAGGACAAGGTCTCTGATCCATCAACATCACCAACACACTTGGCTACAGGTGTTCACATCCCATGCTCATCTCCTAGATCTGATGGTCCTCATCACCTCTTGTTTTACTTCTCCCCTCTAATATTAACGGGGAACATACCTGGACCTTGGAATATTGCTTTTGTTTATTTTTTCTCTCTGTTTATTCTTTTATCCTTTTTTTTTCTTTTTTTTTTCTTTTTTTTTTTTTTTTGAGACGGAGTCTCACTCTGTCACCCAGGCTGGAGTACAGTGGTGCCCTCTCAGCTCAGTGCAACCTCCACCTCCCGGGTTCAAGCAATTCTGCCTCAGCCTCCCAAATAGCTGGGACTACAGGCATGTGCCACCACACCTGGCTGATTTTTTTTGTAGTTTTTGGTAGAGACAGGGTTTCACCATATTGGCCAGGCTGGTCTCAAACTCCTGACCTCATGATCCGCCCGCCTCAGCCCTCCCAAAGTGCTGGGATTACAGGCATGAGCCACCACGCCTGGCCTGTTTATTTCTTTTCTTAAATGTCATTTTGCAAATGATTAAAAAAGAAAAATTGCCAAAAGAAAAAATTACCCAAAATATTTTTACATCAGTTGCTTAAATATGACATAATGTAGACACTGGAAGCCTCCCTCTTTCACAGCCCTCTCTCTGATATTCATTCCTATTTCCACAAACTTCTTATTCCAGTTAACTCATTGGGCATTTCCTTCTCAATTTTTCCTGTGTTCTCAAGCTTGACTTGTTTTTATAAACAACTTTTCACATCACATTTCAAATGTCAAAACTCCCAAAATATATATATATTCCCAAGATATATATGGTATTACTCATTTCAAGAGGAGAGAAAAAGTCACCGCAATTGAAGGAAAAAAATGTTCTGCTATCAACCCAGTGTTTTCCTCTCAAGGGCTCTGGAATGAATAAAAACTCTCAACAAATTCTAAAGTGACAGAGGAAGACCCACAGAAGTGAACAGCAAGATTACTGGCAAGCAGCAAGGGAGACCAGCAATCGGACATCTGGAACAGATTGGTTTCTTCTGGGATAAACTTCGCTTAGTATACATTTTTAAATATTTATACCACAAATCGTATTCAGAATATTAGAGCTTAAGTTTTAAAATGTAACAAGAGCTATATTGTGGTACTTGGGAAAAGAAAGATAAATTAAGAATATCTTAGTGAAATAAATAGCTGTGTATTTGCTTTGCTTCATTAAAAAAAAAGCTAACACACCTGGAAAACAGTTAAGGCAAGTGCAGTAAATAATATATAATAATATATAAGCACTGGAAATAGAAATGATGAAAAACATAGTTAATAGGAACTTCGCTCAAAGAAGCAAGAAACAGGAAACTAAAAAACAATATCACCATGTAAAAGAACGATATGCAAATATTGATGGGCATTTATTGTCTATGATGACAGGAAAAATGAGGCCAAAGAACAGGCTTAAATATCATTAGAAAAAAATAAGGTTAAGGACTTAAGCAAAGTAAATTGATTATTGTCAAATTCGTTTTAATGCAAATAAGCATATAAACGCACAATGTCTTACATCCTTTCTCAAATATTTCTCCAAAGTACCCTCCTCTTAAATATCCATTTTCCAAAATGAAACGAAACTCCACTGCAGCCCACGCCCCCACCCATAGTCTCCCTGGTTGTTATAGTAACCAAGCAAAGCCAGTTTTAAATTGTTTCGTTCACAAGGAAGATGGAACCCCTTCAATGGTTTTTATAATATATTTAGCCCTTAACTTTGAAAACTGGTCTTTGAATGAAAAGTTTAGATGACAAACAGCACAGGGACAAAGGTAAAGTCTGCAGCATTTCTGTTCATCACTTCAATTAAAAACAAGGAAATGTGAAAACAAGGAAGGATATAATCTGTGGTTGCAGGAGCTACCACTAGAGGGAGAGTGTGAGCCATAGGAACGAAAAAAGCCGGGGTAGGAGGGAGGGGTGGGGGGAGACATAATTACTAAACGAGCAATTGGAAAGAGAAATAATGTTTACCTTATTTGTATATGTTTGAGATACAAATATTTTATTTTTAAATCAACATGTAATATATACAAATAAAGTAGAAAGAATGAAAGGAAACACCGATATATCCTCACCTAGTTTAAGAAGTAAGACATGACCAACAGCACAGCGTAAACCTCCTGGGTGTCCTTTCCAACACATCAGCCTTCCTCCACCTCACAGATAAACACCAACATCAGTATTTCTCATCTCCATGCCTTTTTTATACTTTTTATTATAAAGGTATAAATGCCTTTAAAATGTTATTGTTTTGCATGATTGGTGGTGTTGTTGCTGCTGTTGTCGTTGAAACGTTTATAAACAGGTTATAAACATGTGCAGTGGAGCAATCTCGGCTCACTGCAACCTCCGCCTCCCGGGTTCAAGCGATTCTCCTGCCTCGGACTCCCAAATAGCTGGGATTACAGGCGCCCACCACACTGGCTAATTTTTCTTTCTTTTTTTTTTTTTTTAAACAGAGACAGGCTTTCACCATGTTGGCCAAGCTGGTCTCAAACTCCTGACCTCAAGTGATCCGGCCGCCTCGGCCTCCCAAAGTGCTGGGATTACAGGCGTAAGCCATCGTGCCCATCCTGTTTTGCATGTTTTTAAACTTCATATGGTATCACACTGAATGTATTCCTCTGTACCTTGTTGTGTCTTTGTGAAATTTATTTATATTGATACAGGTAGTTTTAGTTAATTCCTTTTCTATGAATTTATAGCGTTCCTTTAATTCCATACTGTATAGACTAAAATTATACTACACCTATAATTATTTGTATCCAGAATAAAGTTCTCCTAAATTTTTTAATAAGAAAAATATTTTTTAAACCCCAATAGAAAGATGACAGCAAGTACACTTGAAATGATAGGATATTACCATTTTATTCCTAGTGCAAATAATGCTACAAAAAACAATCCTAAACATCCCATTAGATGTTTAGAGAAACATGTAAGGGTTTCGCTAGGATATACACTTAGGAGTGATCGATGATACTAATGTAAATTCCCACAGCGGCATAGAAGAGATACTGTTCCACAAGCTCACAATACTTGATATTCTCAGATTTTGTTTTCTTTTAAGATGGGGTCTCACTACATTGCCCAGGTTAGTCTCCAACTCCTGGGCTCAAGCCATCCTCCTGCCTCAGCCCCGCAAAAAGCTGGGATTACAGACTCATGCCACTGCACCCGGCTCTCAGATGTTTTTAATTTTTGCCAATATAATGAGTGTGAAATTGTTTTTTCACTTTGGCTTTCATTCTCATTTTCATCACTACTAGTAAAGAATAATGCCATATCAGGCCAGGTGCAGTGGCTCATGCCTGTAATCCCAGCACTTTGGGAGGCTGAGGCGGGCAGATCACAAGGTCAGGAGTTCGAGACCAGTCTGGCCAACATGGCGAACACCTGTCTCTACTAAAAATACAAAAATTAGCCAGGCATGGTGGTGGACACCTGTAAACCCAGCTACTCGGGAGGCTGAGGCAGGAGAATCACTTGAACCCAGGAGGCGGAGGCCGCAGTGAGTGGAGATCACGCCATTTCACTCCAGCCTGGTGACAGAGCAAGACTCCATCTCAAAAAAAAAAAGAATAATGCCATATCATGCAAATTATTTTATAACAAACCAACCAGCACACGTACCCTTGAAACTAAAAGTTTTTTAAAAAGAATAATGTTTTATGTTTATTAGCTATTCAGGATTTCCCTTCAGCTCCTGACACTTGCTGTCAATTCTCAGTGCAGATAATTGTAGAGACCCTGGAAGGCTGAAGAAGAGGCAGGAGGGGGTGGGGCAGGGATTTCAAAGAGGAGGGAGATATCTGAAAGACATATACATCCCTGTGACGGGCCGTCAAACTGGCACCTCAGTTCCCAGATTTAGACTGTTTCATCTCAGAGTTCTTTGCCTCCATTCCAGTACAGTAATGGCCACGACCTTATTCACCAGGAACAGCTCATTCTTCAGAAATAATACAAGTGGAATTTCTCACCCTCCAAACTCAGCCTCCAGTCCTTCCAGCTTATGTCCACATACTAATTCCCCTTGTCAATACCTTCTATACAGCGATTCTGCCACTTTGTGTCAGCAACTTCGTCTTTAGTTTTTGCCTTAACATTATAGATTTCATGATCCATCACTTAAACAACCCAAATAGCCATTCTCCTTCCTTCACTCCAACCTACCAAAATCCAAATTCTCTGCCTTTTCCAAGCTACCCTCAAGTAAGATCATTCACATAAGAATATTGGTACTGCTGCCGGGCATGGTGGCTCACGCGTGTAACCCCAGCACTTTGGGAGACCGAGGCGGACAGATCACCTGAGGTCAGAAGTTCGACACCAGCCTGACCAACATGGAGAAACCCCATCTCTACTAAAAATACAAAATCAGCCGGGCGTGGTGGTGCATGCCTATAATCCCAGCTACTCAGGGGGGTGAGGCAGGAGAATCGCTTGAAACCGGAGGGCGGAGGTTGTGCTGAGCTGAGATCACACCATTGCACTCCAGCCTGGGCAACAAGAGTGAAACTCCACCTCAAAAAAAAGAAAAAAAAAGAAAAGAAAAGAAAAGAAAAAAAAAGAATATTGGTACCACCATAAACTCCTGCTATCCCATTAATGGTCAACTACCATTCTTATGCACTCATACTTTATGTGTTTTTACTCAGTGCCTGCTATGTGGCGCTTACATCATTATGTCCTTAGCCAACACTCCTGCACATCCTCCTCAAAACTATTACCAATTTTCTCCGCTTTCTTCAGACTGCTGCCTCCCACAACCTCAGCAGATGTGATGGGCTGCTGCTTCATAGAACTAGAAGCTCCTAAGGGAATTCTTTTAATTTGATAAATACAATACAATATTGTTAATCATAGTCCCCCTACCAAGCAATAGAACACTACAGATTATTCATTCTATCTAATTGTAATTTGGTACCTCTTGACCAATCTCTCCCTATCTTCCCTCCCCCTATGCCGCCCCCACCCCCGACACCACCACTACCAAGCCTCTGATAAGCACTATTACACTTCCTACATCTATGAGATCAACTTCTTTAGATTTCACATGTGAGTGAGACCGTGCAGTATTTCTCTTTCTGTGCCTGCTTATTTCACTTTACATCATGTCCTCCAGGTTCATTTATATTGCCCTAAATGACACAATATTATTTTTTTAATGCCTAAATAGTATTCTGTTGTGTATATATACAGTCATGCATCACTTAATGACAGGGACACATTCTGAAAAATGAGTTGTTAGGCAATTTTGTCATTGTGTGAACCTAACAGCGGGTATTCAGGCAAACCTAGATGGTATAGTCTACTACACACCTAGGCTATGTGATATAGCCTATTGCTCCTAGGTTATAAACATGTACAGCATGTTACTGTATTAAATACTGTAGGCAATTAGAACACAATGGTAAGCATTTGTGTATCTAAACATATCCAAATATAGAAAAGGTATGATAATATACAGCATGGAATACTATGCAGCCACAGAAAGGAACAAGTTCATGTCCTTTGCAAGGACATGGATGGAGCTGGAGGCCATCATGCTCAGCAAACTAATGCAGGAACAGAAAATCAGATACCTCATGTTCTCACTTATAAGTGGGAGCTGAATGACAAGAACACATGGACACACGAAGGGGGAGCAACACACACTGGGGCCTGTCAGAGGGTGGGGAGTGGGAGGAGGAAAGAGCATCAGAAAGAACAGCTAATGGATGCCGGGCTTAATACCTAGGTGATGGGATGATTCGTGCAGTAAACCACGATAGCACACATTTACCTGTGTAACAAACCTGCACATCCTGCACATGTACCCCTGAACTTCAAATAATTTGAAAAAGGCATGATAAAAATATGGTATAAAAGATTCTTAAAATCAACCAGACACAGTGATGCACGCCTGTAGTCCCAGCTATTTGGAAGACTGACATGGGAGGATCACTTGAGTAGTCTGCAGTAGTTTGAGGCTGTAATGTGCTATGATTATGCCTATAGTTACTACACTCCAGCCTGGGCAACGTAGCAAGACCCCATCTTGAAAAACAAAAGATTTTTGAAACGGTTACCTGTATAGTCAAGTACCATGATGGCATGTGTAGGACTGAAAGTTTCTCTAGGTGAGTCAGTGAATTAGTGGTGAGTGAATGTGAAGATCTAGGACATAACTGTATATTACTGTAGACTTTATTATAAACACTGTACACTTAGGCTAAATTTATTTTTTAAAAGTAATTGTGTGCTCAACGAAATAAAAGATACAAACAAATGGAAGAACATTCCATGCTCATGGGTAGGAAGAATCAATATCATGAAAATGGTCATACTGCCCAAGGTAATCTATAGATTCAATGCCGTCCCCATCAAGCTACCAAGGACTTTCTTCACAGAATTGGAAAAAACCACTTTAAAGTTCATATGGAACCAAAAAAGAACCCGCATTGCCAAGTCAATCCTAAGCAAAACGAACAAAGCTGGAGGCATCATGCTACCTGACTTCAAACTATACTACAAGCCTACAGTAACCAAAACGGCATGGTACTGGTACCAAAACAGAGATATAGACCAATAGAACAGAACAGAGCCCTCAGAAATAATGACACACATCTACAACTATCTGATCTTTGACAAACCTGACAAAAACAAGAAATGGGGAAAGGATTCCCTATTTAATAAATGGTGCTGGGAAAACTGGCTAGCCACATGTAGAAAGCTGAAACTGGATCCCTTCCTTACACCTTATACCAAAATTAATTCAAGATGGATTAAACACTTAAATGTTAGACCTAAAACCATAAAAACCCTAGAAGAAAACCTAGGCAATACCATTCAGGCCACAGGCATGGGCAAGGACTTCATGTCTAAAACACCAAAAGCAATGGCAACAAAAGCCAAAATTGACAAATGGGATCTAATTAAACTAAAGAGCTTCTGCACAGCAAAAGAAACTACCATCAGAGTGAACAGGCAACCTACAGAATGGGAGAAAATTTCTGCAATCTACTCATCTGACAAAGGGCTAATATCCAGAATCTACAAAGAACTCAAACAAATTTACAAGAAAAAAACAAACAACCCCATCAACAAGTGGGCGAAAGATATGAACAGAAACTTCTCAAAAGAAGGTATTTATGCAGCCAAGATACACATGAAAAAATGCTCATCATCACTGGCCATCAGAGAAATGCAAATCAAAACCACAATGAGATACCATCTCACACCAGTTAGAATGGCAATCATTAAAAAGTCAGGAAACAACAGGTGCTGGAGAGGATGTGGAGAAATAGGAACACTTTTACACTGTTGGTGGGACTGTAAACTAGTTCAACCATTGTGGAAGACAGTGTGGTGATTCCTCAGGGATCTAGAACTAGAAATACCATTTGACCCAGCCATCCCATTACTGGGTATATATCCAAAGGATTATAAATCATGCTGCTATAAAAACACATGCACACGTATGTTTATTGTGGCACTACTCACAATAGCAAAGACTTGGAACCAACCCAAATGTCCAACAATGATAGACTGGATTAAGAAAATGTGGCACATATACACTATGGAATACTATGCAGCCATAAAAAATGATGAGTTCATGTCCTTTGTAGGGACATGGATGAAGCTGGAAACCATCATTCTCAGCAAACTATCACAAGGACAAAAAACCAAACACCGCATGTTCTCACTCATAGGTGGGAATTGAACAATGAGAATACTTGGACACAGGAAGGGGAACATCACATACCGGGGCCTGTTGTGGGGTAGGGGGAGGGGGGAGGGATAGCATTAGGAGATATACCTAATGTAAATGACGAGTTAATGGGTGCAGCACACCAACATGGCACATGTATACATATGTAACAAACCTGCACATTGTGTACATGTACCCTAAAACTTAAAGTATAATAAAAAAAAAAAATAAAAATAAAGTAATTGTGCTACACTGTTATGACAGCTACAATGTCACTAGGTGATAGGAATTTTTCAGCTACCTTGTAATCTTTTTGGACCACCATCACATATCTGGTCAGTCATTAACTGAAATGCTGTAATGCAGAGCATAACTGTCCATTTATTTTATCAATTTATCATTTTATCCATTCATCCATTGTTAGACACCTAAGTTAAGCCCATATCTGGGCTACTGTGAATAATGCTGAATCAACATGGCAGTACAGATATCTCTTTGACATACTGATTTCATTTTCTTTGGATATATACCCAGTAATGGAATTGCTGGATCATATGATAGTTCTATGTTTAATTTTTTGAGGAACCTCCATATTGTTTTCCATAGTGACTATATAATTTGCATTCCCACCAACAGTGTGTAAGGGTTTCCGTTTCTCCACATCCTTGCCAACACTTGTTATACTTTTTTATAATAGCCATTCTAATTGGCATGAGGTGATAGACCATTTTGATTTTGATTTGCATTTTCCTGATGATTAGTGATACTGAGCATTTTTAAATATACCTGTTGGCCATTTGTATGTCTTCTTTTGAGAAATGTCTGTTCAGGTCTTTTGCCCATTTTGCAGTTGAATTATTTGTTTTTTGCTATTGAGTTGCTTGAGTTCCTTATATATCCTGGATATTAATCCCATGTCAGATGCATAGTTTGCAAATATTTTCTCCCATTCTACGGGTTCTCTTTTCACTCTGTTGTTTCCTTCACCGTGCAGAAGCTTTGTAATCTGATGTAATCCCATGTCTTTATTTTTGCATTTGTTTATGTTTTAAGGTCCTATCCAAAAAATTCTTGCCTACTCTCATATCATGAAGTGTTTTTGTTTTGTTTTGCTTGTTTTCTTGAGACAGGGTCTCCCTTTGTCACCCAGGCTGGAGTGATCTTGGCTCACTGCAACCTCTGCCTTCTGGACTCAAGAGATCTTCCCACCTCAACTCCCTAAGTAGCTAGGACGACAGGCGTGCACCACCCCACCTGGCTAATTTTTGTATTTTTTGTAGAGATGGGGTTTGCCATATTGCCCAGGCTGATGAAGTGTCTTCCCTGTTTTCTTCTAGTAGCTTTATAGTTTCTGGTCTTATATTGAAGTCTTTAATTCATTTTTCGTTGATTTTTATATATGGTGAAAGATAGGGGTTCAGTTTCATTCTTCTGCATGTGAATGTCCAATTTTCCCAGCATCTTTATTTTATTTTTTGTTTGTTTGTTTTGAGACAGTCTCGCTCTGTCACCCAGGCTAGAGAGCACTGGTGCACTCTCAGCAGCTCACTTCAGCCTCCACATACTGTGTTCAAGTGATTCTCATGCTTCAGCCTCCTGAGTAGCTGGGATCACAGACATGCACCACCATGCCGGGCTAATTTTTGTATTTTTAGTAGAGATGGGGTTTCGCCATGTTGGCCAGGCTGGTCTCAAACTCTCATACTTTAAGTCATTAGCATTTTCCTTCCAGTTATCTTACGTCAAACCTCATGTGATCCACCCACCTCAGCCTCCCAAAGTGCTGGGATTACAGGCATGAGCCATCACACCCAGAGTAGAAATGCTACTGATTTTTGTATGTTGATTTTGTATCCTGCAACTTCATTGAATTTGTTTATCAGTTCTGAGAGTTTTATTGGTGGAATTTTTAGAGTTTTCTATATATAAAGTCATATCCTCTGCAAACAGGGACAATTTAACTTCCTCTTTTCCCATTTGGATACCTTCTGGTTCCTTCCCTTGCCTAACTGCTCTGGCCATGATTTTTAGTACTATGTTGAGAAGAAGTTATGAGAATGGACACTTTTGTCCTGTCTCTCTTCATTTATTAATTAAATTGGTTCTTTGTTGCTAAGTTATAAAAGTTCTTAATATAATCTGTATATCAACTCCTTATCAAATGTAGATTTGTAAATATTTCCCCCAGTTCCATGTGTTGTCTTTTTATTCTATTGAGTGTCCATTGATTCCTAAAAGTTTTTAATTTTGATCAAGTCTAATTTATCTATTTCTTCTGATATCTGTGTTTTTAGTATCATATTCACAAAGTCATTGCCAAATCCAACGTCATGAAACTTTTTCCTTGTGTTTTCTTCTGAGAGTTTTATAATTTTAAGTATTATGTTTAGGTCTTTGATTCATTTTGAGTTAATTTTGTGTATGGTATAAAGTAAGGTTCCAACTTTATTTTTTTGTATGTGGATATTTTTCCAACATCATTTATTGAAAAGATTGTCCTTTTTGTTGAATGGTCTTGGCACCCTTGCCAAAATTTCACATACTTTAAGTCATCAGCATTTTCCTTCCAGTTATCTTATGTCAAATTGGCAGCCAGTGCCCTGCTTCTGGTTTTCATATTGTCTTTTATAAAATGGTGGTTTGGACTATGGAATGCCCTGTAATGATTAAGAGCAGTGTTTTTGTTTCAGATGATTTGGATTCAAAATCTGGTTTTATTACCTCTCAACTGTGTGTCCTTGGATGAATTATTTAGTTTTGCTAGACCTCAGTTTTCTCATCTTTGAAATGGACATATTAATAGTATTCACTTTGTGTAGTTGTTTACAGAACCAAATAACATAATACATAAAGGACTTAGTCCAGTGCCTGGCACAGAGTAAACATTCCATAGGCAGCATCTATGTACTTCAAATGCTGTCAGCCCCAACATTCTCTATACAGAGCCAGATAGGAATATAGCATATTCTGGGATCAGCTTCTCGAGTGCAGATCCTCAAATGCACAGAACAGAGGTAAATTTCCTTGCCACTGCAATCTGATTATGTACCAACCACCCTCCCACTGACTTGCCAAATGAAAATGAAGCATAATAAACTCTTACCCCTATGCCCTACCTGCTCCCTGGTGATCCTGTCCCCACAGGCAGCAGATGCTGCATTTCACCTCACGTCATCAAGCACCTTCCTGTGAGTCACATTCTGTGTGGAGTTCTCTGTCACAGGGGCACCCCATTCCAGACCATCCACCTCTGCCTCTCAAGGACAGTCCTGGAAAGCCGGCCATGGGCATGTGGGGATCATTGCCTTATGGAAGGCAATTTAGGCCCTGCTGTGTGTTGTGGGCAAGGCACTGTCTCCTGTTGAACACTAGAGGGTGCTCTGTACATTTCTATAGGAGGTTCTGAGCCTACACACTAGAGTGTTACTGAAATCACACAAATAGAGAAGCGCAAGCAAAAACTTACCCATGTACATACATGTTTTCAGTTACATGGAGAGACATCCATCCATCATCACATACATAACACACCTTCACAAAATAGATATGTATATACAAACTAGCACATGTGCACACACACACCCCCATGCACACAGTGACATGCCCATAAAAACTCATACAAACTAGAAACATGAAACATACATTCAGATAAACTCACATAGACCTACACAGATGCATTTCCACACACACACATGCACTCAGACAGATGTACAGACATATACACCGCCAAAGACAAAGGTAGACACCCTCTACAGGCACTTTCACACCTGTGACCCTCACACCGGGTTGGGATCATTTACATATTATAGATGGGGAACTGAACCCTCAGAGAGTCTGTTTTATCCATTATCGCATGGTAAGAGCAGGTAAAGATTAAACTCCAAGTAAGTCCTCCAGTCAGGAGAAACATTATTTCAAAAGAGGTAAGTTGCTGCTCATATCTACTTTTTCAATTATTCCAGTCTTCAGGCCAATTCAGCTGTTATTCCTTGAAAGCTATTATTCTGAAAGTACCACTTTCAGATTCACTAATGATTTAACTAATGGTCTGTTGCCAATTGAGTGTATTTTCTTGTTCATTTTATTCTGGCCAAGGATCAGGAGAGGAAACATTTAGATCATTCTATCATTGCAACTGTCTGTCAACACCCAGGATAATGGAGGGTGACTGTGGGAATTGTTGCAGCCTTGCTCCACAGTAAGAGAAGCCAAGAAGAAAGAGGAGAGTGGTCTGTGATTCAGTTCTGCCTCTCAAATATCACACAAGTACATGAACTCACATCCAGAATGCTAGCTGCATTAGAGTGTGGAGAATATAGATTTTAACCTTTCAATATCCATCTAGAAGGAGAGTGAAATGAAGTTTGAACAAGTTTTTCCATAATATTTACCACAGCAAAGTTGCACATTTTTTTTTTTTTTTTTTTTTTGGAGACAGAGTCTTGCTGTCTTCCAGGCTAGTGTGCAATGGCATGATCTCAGCTCACTGCAACCTCCGCCTCCCGGGTTCAAGTGATTCTCTTGCCTCAGCCTCCTGAGTAGCTGGGACTACAGGCGCCCGCCACCATGCCCAGCTAATTTTTGTATTTTTAGTACAGACGGGGTTTCACCATGTTGGCCAGAATGGTCTCGATCTCTCGACCTCGTGATCTGCCAGCCTCAGCCTCCCAAAGTGCTGGGATTATAGGCGTGAGCCACCACGTACAGCCCGGTTGCAGTGTTTAAGTGGTGAAGCCAGGATTCAAAACCACACAATGTGGAGTCTGAGCCCTTCTCTTATTCAATAATCTTATATGCTCTTAAAAAATAAGATTATGATTAATGATAATATTTTTGACAAGTGAGAACAAGGATCTCCAAAAACTATGTTCTCAACTGTTTCTACTGGCTTCTCCAAAATGCAAAACCTGAGGCAGAAGAGACCTTGCACATAATTTATTACTTTATTAAGGAGCAGAAGTGAGTGACAAGAGAAGGGAAGCAAGGAAGGAGGGAGAACCAGTACAAGAATGCATTTTTGATCTGGCCACAGCTAAGTGCAACTCATTGCTGGATCTGTGGAACTGCACCCCTGAGACGTTACATAAAATGCATCTTGGTAGGATTGGAAAGGGTGTCTGGTTTCCCATTAGTCAGAGGTTCACCACCAGGATGTTAATTTCACCATCACTTCCCACTTGCATGTGCACCTCTAGGAGGCAGAAGTGACTGGACAGGGATGGTTAGTTAGTGTGGTTTTAATAGGCCTTGAATGATGGCTTGTGGATTTGGGGATTGATTCTGCAAGCACTGAAGAATTACAGAGATGTTTTGAAAAGGAAAGTGACATGATCAGAAGGGGATTTCCCTAGTTGTATGATCTCTTTATAGAATCTTCATCATCTACTGAAGTGAAATATTTGAGGAAGTTTCCTTTTTATCCCTTGAGAAATTGGCATGGTAGGGATGAATCCCCATTCTCACTTCCAGAAGAGGCAGCATCAAGCAGGACCCATGGAAGACGGTAAGATTGGGTTGGCCGGCCAAAAACTAACTTGGCCAATGGATGGGACTTAACTGGAAAGTTTAATTCAAATTGAGAAAACTCCAGAAAGCAACAGCATAATATTTTGGTCTCCCTTGAGGATTTGGGAATTATGGATTTGGAGGTTCTGCCTTCCCTCCCACCATCTTATCCACACAGGCACCTGGGCGAGGTAAGAGCCTGGCACTGCCAAGCCAGATGGTGGAAGCTTTTGCTGCCAGCATCCTCCAGTGGGACGGGGCAGACTGTGTTCCCTGCCAGCTGGTTTCTGAGTGCTTTCAGTATACAGCAAAATCAGGGCAGATAGTATAAGCAATCTTTCATTTGTATAGCTGTTTATAATATAAACCATATGTCTAAATATTTACACATTTAATCTCCACAACTTTCAAAACCATTCTGATTCTCCCTCCTTACAGTTTTCTTCTACCCTCAACCAGAGCCATTCGTGAACTATTTATCCTCTCTGTGGCTTAAATGAAAAAAAAAACTGGAAAATGTAACAATTCTACCAAATGATAGTCCTCACCTCAGGCTTTGGGGAAGTTATAAATGAGACAGTGTATAAAAGGTGCTTAGCACAATGCCTGGCACAATGAAGGCCCTTAACAAATATTAGCTGCTATTTTCATTATCATTGTTTTTGCTATAGAGTATCATAATATTTTTATTATTATGATCATCATCATCTGGCATTTGGTTCCATTATGAACCTTCTAGAACTAACCCTAAATTATTAGGAGATAGTATAAAATGCCTAGCTTAACATCTAGCATAGAGTGTCACTCAATAAATGCTAAAGATGTTACCTGCAGTTTCCCAAGGGAGGAGGGATATAAAGTCACTGCCTCTAGCCCTCAGGGATAAGTAATTCCAGATGCCAGCTCTGAGATCTTTTCCTAGTCACTGGAATTCTTACATGGTCCTATGATGATGGTTGTTTAATGGTCAAAAGCACAGACTGTAGAACCAGACATCCTCAGTTCAAATCCTACTCTACCTTGGGTAGTTTACTTAACCTCTAAGTGTCTCAATTTTATATTTAAAATAAGGAAGTCAATTGTACTTACCCCGTGGAGTTTTATAAAAATTAAGTGAGTTAATAAATACAAAAGAGCTTAGGAAAATACCTGGCACATAGTAAATAGCATATAAAAATTAGCTAGTACTGCCTTTCTTTATTCCCTTCTGCCTGTGGGCTCACCTCATATTCTCATCCAAATTCCCCTCTCCTGCATCCTATATACACACACACACACACACACACACACACACACGGTCCCAGTGTCTGAGCCCCTGACCTGCTGATGGTTCCCAGTTGTAATAGTCTATACTAACACTAAGATACCCTATTATTATTGTAGAAATTCAACTACAAATGGTATGATGAGGTTGGAGTAATGCCAAAACTATCCTCAGGCTTCTGACACAAAGCCACAAACAGCGACAGTACTTTACTACATTAACAAAAATACAGAGTTCACTCTTACGAAGACTTACAAGTTTGACTTTCCCAAGTCTCATGATTAGCCAAGTTCAAAGATACCACCTGATAGTTATAAAGCTCTCAAAATCCTCATGTGTAAGCCAGCATGTCAATTTATAAACTTTCAGCAAGAAATATATTCAGTTAGGGGTTTAGCACTTCATATTATCTAGCCAGCATATTTTGTTCCTATAGCCAAACTTCTCGGTTACCAAGTCTCGCTGGTTTACATGTGAGTTAGTTAACAGATCTAAATGTTAAACTATCAGGCTCTCAAAACATGACGCAATCCTCTCAAGAAAAGGTATACTATCTGCCCAAAGAACTGACAAGTCAAGTCATTGGGTCAAGATGTTCTCTACCCAGAGTGCACCTATGTGGTCATTGCCAACATTTGCCCCTAAAACAGGCTGATCTGTTTTTGTTTTTGATGTTTCTATGGATGACCAATTTCTCCCACTTCATTAATTAACATAGTATTTTGTGGGGGAAAGAAAAGAAATATGCCAATAATTTTAGTCAAGACTTGATCTGGACTATCTATATCTTTAAGATTATATTACGTATATTTATGCTGATGATTCTTAAATAGTTATATATTTAATTCTTTCAGAGTAGTCTTATTGTCCTTAGTTCCATATTCTTGAAGGACATTATGTTATACCCCTAGGAAGTGCCTACATTCTCTTTTGGACTTAACGATGATAGCTGGGCCCCTGGACTAAAAATTTACTATAGATTCGATATGATACTGTGCTTGACCAATCAAGCTGTACATTTGCCTATCTGTCTAGTTCCATTCCTGTACCTTCCCAGTACAATCTACATCCTAAATTCTGTTTCTACTTTCAGATCTTACACACCTTTATTAACAAATATGGCACTTCTGGCCAGGTGTGGTGGCTCATGCCAGTAATCCCAGCACTTTGGGAGGCTGAGGCAGGCAGATCACTTGAGGTCAGGAGTTCGAGACCAGCCTGGCCAACATGGTGAAACCCAGTCTCTACTAAAAGTACAAAAATTGGCAAAGCGTGGTGGCAGGTGCATGTAATCCCAGCTACTTGTGAGGCTGAGGCAGGAGAATTGCTTGAACCTGGGAGGCTGACGTTGCAGTGAACCAAGATAATGCCGTCACACTCCAGCCTGGACAAAGAAAGACTCCATCTCAAAAAAAAAAAAAAAAAAAAAAGGCACTTCTCCTGTGTTGTGGGATGAATTGCATCTCCTCACTCCTTCACCATTCATATAGCAAAGTCCTAAGTCCCAGTACCTCAGAAAGTGACTATATATGAGGATGGGGTGTTTACGGAAGTAATTAATGAGTTCACATGGGTAGGCCCTAGTCCAATATGACTGGTGCCCTTATAAGAAGAGACAATTAGGATACAAGCACACACAGAGGGAAGACGATGTGAAGGCAAAGGGAGAAGAAGATTGCCATCTACAAGCCAAGAAGAGAGGCCTCAGAATAAACCAACTCTACCAACACCTTGATCTTGGAATTCTAGCCTCCAGAATCGTGAGAAAATATAGTTACACTGTTTAAGACACGTAAACAACAGTCTTTGGTGCTTTGGTATGGCAGCCTGTGATGGTTAATTTTATGTGTCAATTTGACTGGGCCACAGAGTGCCCACTTGGGGCCCAATTTGGTCAAACATTATTCTGGGTGTTTCTGTGAGGATGTTTTTAGATGAGATTAACATTTAAATCCCTAGACTGAATAAAGCAGATTGCCCTCCTTAACGCGGGTGAACCTCATCAGATCAGTCAAAAGCCTGAATAGAACAAAAGGCTTACTCTCCATTAAGAGAGAACTCTTTCTGCCTGGCTGCCTTCCATCTGGGGCATTGGCTATTTCCTGCCTTCTAACTTAAACTGCCCGTTGGCTCTTCCTGGATCTCCAGCTTGCCTACCATGTTGGTCTGTTTTGTATTGCTCTAAAGGAATATCTGAGAATGAGTATTTTATAAAGAACATAGGTTTATTTGGCTCACATTTCTGCAGGCTGTACAAGCATGGCACTAGCATCTGCTTGGCTTCTGGTGAGGCCTTAGGAAGCTTTAACTCATGGCAGAAGGTAGAAGGGAACAGACGTGTCACATAGCAAGAAGAAGGAACGAGAGAGATGCCACACACTTCTAAACAACCAGCTCTCGCATGAACTAACAACCCAAGAACTCACTCATTACTGTGGGGAGGACACCAAGCCATTCATGAGGGACCCGCCCCCGTGACCCAAACAACTCCCATCAGACCCCACCTCCAACACTGGGGATCACATTTCAACATGAGCTTTGGAGGGGACAAATATCCAAACCATATCACCTACTCACCCTGCAGGTCTTGAGGCTGGTCAGCCCCCACAATCACATGAGCCTGTTCCTTGTAACATATGCATTCTCTTTCTCTGGGGAACCCTTAACATATAGCCCTAACAAACTAATACACACCATGAGAACAGTAAAAGCATTATCAATGCTCTCATTCGAAAGCATAATTTTAAAATTTTTTAAAGTTGAAAGTTAGGATAAGAAGCATGAGATACACAGAACTTCATAAAGAAATTATGTCCAAACTCTTTGATTAGCAAAATCCAGAAGTAGGCCATGTCAACGTAACTCATTTACCAAATAATCCATGATCTGTTGACCATCTGAGAAGCATAACCAGCAAAGACAGCTGCTATCAAAATTAACAGTACAATAAATATATGTTACTGAATTTTGAAAATGCAATGTAATGAGGTATGGTAACACATGTATCACCAGTTACCACTTGAATACAATAATATGCAAAATTTTATATTTATCAAAGAATAATTAGTAAGAATTTGCATGCAGATGGGGTTATGGGAGAAAAATATTTTCTCTGTCCAGAATGGTGTTTGACTTATTTTAGGGAACTGTTCATCTTATTAAACTATAGGAATGCTGGTGGGGTTGCAGTCATATCCCTACTCCCACCAATCATAGCGGTGGCCATGTATACCAGACTAAGCTAATTATAGGACCCTGTGTTAGGCAGAATAATGTTTTCTACAAAAGATATATACATCTTAATCCCAGGAACTTGTATTACATGGCAAAGGAGAATTAAGGGAACAGATAGAATTAAGGTTGCTACCCAGCTGACCTAAAAATAGGAAAATTGTCTTGGATTGTCAAGGTGGGGCTAAAGTTATCACAATGTTACAGAACTCAGTCCTGCAAGAATTAAGACGTAAGGTTTGTTTCAGATGAGCAATAAGATTTTGATGTGAAGTTTCTTGGTGTTAAAATGGATCTGCTTGTCCGGGTGTGGTGGCTCACGCCTGTAATCCCAGCACTTTGGGAGGCCAAGGTGGGTGGATCACCTGAGATAAGAGTTCTAGACCAACCTGGCCAACATGGTTAAACCCTGCCTCTACTAAAGGTACAAAAAAATTAGCTGGGTGTGGTGGTGAGCACCTGTAATCCCAGCTACCCAGGAGGCTAAAACAGGGGAACTGCTTGAACCCAGGAGGTGGTGGAGATTGCAGTGAGTCGAGATCGCGCCACTGCACTCCAGCCTGGGTGACACAGCAAGACTCCACCTCTGAAAAAAAAGAATAAAAAAAGAAGAAATGGATCTGCTTAACCCTCCTCCCATTAAGATCTTGATTGGTTGAACAATGAGAACATATGGACACAGGGAGGGGAATATCACACACTGGGGCCTGTTGGGGGATGGGGGGTAAGGGGAGGGATAGCATTAGGAAAAATATCTAATGTAGATGATGGGTTGATGGGTGCAGCAAACCACCATGGCACATGTATACCTATGTAACAAACCTGCACGTTCTGCACATGTATCCCAGAACTTAAAGTTTAATTAAAAAAATAAATCTTGATTGGGAGAAGCAGGAACTGGGAGTCAAAGCACCAATCCTCAGGAAGGATTCAAAGAGAGAGGATTAACTCAGTTTTCATATAACAGTGCTCCTCCAAAGCAGGTTCTCAGGGAAGTAAAGTTTTTACCACCCACCTTGACTTTCTGTTTGGGGCAAAGCTTGCCCAGTGGATTTGCCCTTTTACTTCACTCATCCTGTACTCATTTATACAATGTTGGTATTTTTTGGAATATGTGAAAAAAGCAGCCAAAGAATATCAAAAGACAGTTTATCCAACCTGGTGACAGAGTGAGACCCTGTCTCAAAAAAAATAAAATAAAATAAAAAAAGAGTTTACAGAAAGAAAATACAAATGGCTTTTAAACATAAAAAATCCTTGTAATACATTGACTTCCAAGAATTCCCCAGATCCCTGCCTTCTTGTCTATTCAACCTTAATTATTCCCTCCCCCTGGGTGTGAGTGAGAACTGTGAATTTGATGGAATAGCCAGTCTCTTAATTAGATTAAAATATAAGGCAAAGATGATGGAATAGGATAATGCAATCAACTCCATTGACTATATTATGTCATGCAGGATTCTGTTTTATCAGATTGAAGTGAGAGTCTCCTACTGCCTTTGAGTAAGTAGGCTGCCATGTGTGTACCACATGGCGAGGAATGGCAGCACCTTCTGAGTTGAGAGGGACCCCAGCTGACAGCCAGCAAGAAAATGGTGACCTCAGTCCTACAACTTCAAGGAACTGAATCCTAATACCAACCTGAATAAACCTAGAAGATGATCTTTTTCAGTCTCACCTCCAGATGAGAACATAGCCCAACAGGCATCTCCACTCAGCCTGGTGAGACTCTACAGAGAACTCAGTTAACTTGTGCCTGTACTTGTGATTCACAGAAACCGAGATAACAAATGTGTGTGTGCTGTTAAAACCACTAAATTTGTGGTAATTTGTTATACAAAAATAGAAAGCTAATAAAATGTTCAACCTCACTTAAAAAGAGAGGCAAGACAGGCTGGGCGCGGTGGCTCACACCTGTAATCCCAGCACTTTGGGAGGCTGAGGTGGGCAGATCACTAGGTCAGGAGATCGAGACCATCCTGGTTAACACGGTGAAACCCCATCTCTGCTAAAAATACAAAAAATTAGCCGGGCGTGATGGCGGACGCCTGTAGCCCCAGCTACTCAAGAGGCTGAGGCAGGAGAATGGCGTGAACCCGGGAGGCGGAGCTTGCAGGGAGCGGAGATCACGCCACTGCACTCCAGCCCAAATGACATAGTAAGACTTCATCTCAAAAAAAAAAAGAGGGAGGCAAGACATCCCCAAGGGAATACAGTCTACAAATAGTTAACTAATGCTAAAACCTCTACTAATGAATCCACTGTTTTCTTCTAAATATTAAATATTTTAAAACCGTTAAGGAAGTTTACACATTAAAATGGACAAGGACTCGGGCAGTTTTTCAACCACCAGTCATAGTGAATAATTAAAACTTCACTACATCTGTTGAAGTAAACAAACATATCCTGGAACTGGTTTATTGTGTTGTTTTTTGTTTTATCATTTGAAGCACAAGCTCCTGAGCATTTCTCTGCTGAAAAGAAGCATCCACAACCCTGATCAATCCTGTGCCCCAAGGCAAGGTGCAAGTGTATTTGTTCCTGATCATACAAGAATAGAGAATTCGGCCGGGCACGGTGGCTCACACCTGTAATCCCAGCACTTTGAGAGGCTGAGGCGGGCAGATCACGAGGTCAGGAGATCGAGACCATCCTGGATAGCACAGTGAAACCCTGTCTCTACTAAAAATACAAAAAAGTTAGCCAGGCGTAGTGGCGGGCCCCTGTAGTCCCAGCTACTCAGGAGGCTGAGGCAGGAGAATGTCGTGAACCCGGGAGGCGGAGCTTGCAGTGAGCCGAGATCTCGCCACCGCACTCCAGCCTAGGCAACAGAGCAAGACTGGGAAAAAAAAAAAAAAAAGAATAGAGAATTCATAAAGCATCATCAAGTTGGTTTTCAGAGAAGGGACAATTCATAGGGCAGCAAGGAGTAAAAAAGAGCTCACCAGAAATTTGAAAAAAAAAGTCAAAAGATATTTGCTAAATGCAGAAAACTGAGCATGAGGTTCCAAAGTGGCATATTCCAAGGCAAAGAGCAAGACCTCATGCAGGATTATCTAATTTTCACCACCTGTTTTAGGACTCACTCAAATCAGGGTGGGAGGTGGAGGTTAGAGAAGAGTTTTGTTTTGTTTTGAGAGAAAGAGAAAGAGATATTGGTAAGCAATAATTTATCCAAAAAAAGAGTTAATACATAGTTTAAATATATTGCTGTTTTCAACATAAGAGATACAGTAAATATATACATATATACAATACATATATATGTATACACACACATTTATATTGCTGTTTTCAACAGAGGGATAGTAAGTATATATACACATATATACGTATACATGTATACACACACATTTTGCTGTATCCAAAGACAGAGAAATGTAAAATTATGATATTCTCATATATAGTATTGATTTAATTAGTCCTACCATTAATGTCTACTAATTGCCACTATGAACTAGTCCTATTATCAATAATAGCATTTATGTAACAGGGAAGTAAATAATAATACATAATTTCAAAAATACCATAAATATGAAATGTAAAATAATTTCATATTTTTATTTAGAGTAATAATACACCTGTGTAGAACTATTTATTATATATTATATATGTGCGTGATTTTTTGTGTTTTGTCTAGCATGGCTGTGTCATGGTAACCCTGTTGAAGCACTGCTCATCCTAAGTACTATTGAGTGGTCCCTTACGACAGCAACTATGGAGGATGGACAGTTTATACCACATCTACTTAACACTGAAAACAATGTTGTTTTTCATCCCTATTTGGGGGCTGCCATAGAAGTCGTATGCTTTTCTCCCAACCTTCCATATCTGCTGGGGGGGGAAGAAAAGGATTTTTTGCATCCCAGGGAGAAGTTTCCAGGGACGCAGGGGTTTCAGTACTGTAACCAGAAAAATCGCAGGCATTAGGTATGAGCTGAGAGGGGTGTAAAAATAAAAAAAATAAAATAAAATAAAAAAACAGAACAATCCCAGGCAAACCAGGCTGGCTGGTTACCCTAAGAATGCCCACTTTCACCTCAGGTAGAGAAGGATTTAAAAGCAGATTGGTGTCATTTAGAATACTGGGTGATTCAATATCTGACTTGGAAAATACGGAAATTGCTCAAGTGAAGGAGAGGCAGCATCACATGGCATGCCCTCCAAAAAGACACTGAGCAAAGAAAATGAAAATATTTACCAGGAAGTGACTGGCTGCCACAAGGAGCCATTAGTCTGGGTCACTGAAATTGCTGATGAGATTCCCAAGGGATGCAGCTGGGGAGGGCCTCTGAAGGTCCCAAGAAAGAGACTATGAGAAAAAAAATCAGCTTTAACATGGGCCAAAGCCAGAGGAAACCAACACTAGATCAGAATCTAGACCTTCCTCTCTGCCTCTCGCCTGACCACATCCCCTTTCCCTAGCAGGAGGAACTTGTTCAATGTAAATCAGAATTGGAGTTTTGACTATTTGTGGCACTGAGCATTTTAATTACTGACCACAGCAACTTTTATTACCTCCATGTAAGCAGAGAAGTCATGAGACTTGTTCTAAATTTCATTCACTGGGTAAATTACTTCCACTGCATAAATTCCAACTAACTATGGGAAACAAAAATAAATTAACTTTCTGATTTTATCCCTAAGAAGATTGTGAAAATTATAGAAAAAAAAAAAAAAGGTTACTTGAAAAGGGGTAATAGACAAGTAAGGGGCTATTACTATATAATAAACCCCAAATGTCACATTCATCATTCTTTTGAAGAGTAGAAAGAGAGACTTGTAAATATTGTAAATCCCTTTCTAGCAATCGTTTTCAGGTCATTGGTTTTACGTTGTCACTTGTATTAGTCTGTTCTCACGCTGCTTAAGACATACTAAATACTGGGTAATTTGTAAAGGGTAAAGGAAAGAGGTTTAATAGACTCACAGTTCCACACGGTGGGGAGGCCTCACAATCATGGCGGAAAGCGAATGAGGAGCAAAGTTATGTCTTATGTGGCCGCAAGCAAAAGAGCTTGTGCAGGCAGACTCCCATACATAAAGCCATCAGCTCTCGTGAGACTTAATCACTACCACAAGAACAGTATGGGGGAAACCACCTCCATGATTCAATTACCTACACCTGGCCCTGCCCTTCACATGTGGAAATTATTACAATTCAAGGTGAAATTTGGGTGGAGGCACAGCCAAACCATATCATCACTCTACATTTTTAAAGCTCCTCCTCAGTATACACTGTTTCCTCACTTCCCCTCCCTGCTTCTGTGGAACAGAGGGGCAGGTCTGAGAAACAGCGCAGAAAGACCTGATTACATTTAACTCTCTCAATATACCACTAGAAAACATGCCCTTGAACACCACAATCATTTGTGAGTTTAGCATTTTGCAAGACTTGCAAGAACAAAACAAGAATGCAAGAGCACAAGTCATTATATTTTAAGCTAGCAGGGACTGGCCCAGAACATTCGTATGAAGCAAAACCTACGGCCTCAGCAGATCATTAAGCCAATAGCAATGTTTCTTGATCAATTAAAGAGGATGATTCTGGAGCAGACTGCTATATTAATAAAATGGGTTCTTTCTTGACTTTTCATTTATTGTGAATTTTTAAAGCCTATTATTTTATGTTATTTTAGTTGTTTCTACCATATTCTCTATTTCCTAGTAGACCTTAATCTTGCCAGATGAAAATTTGCCAGACACTCTACTTGCTAGAAACACAACCTCCCGATAAGAGTAGGTAGCTTCATCCTATGTTCCAACCACAAATTTCTTGGATTTTATTGATAATTATATTTTCACTTACTTTGGAAAGTGCCCAAACCAAAAATTCCTAGAGCCAGAACTACCTTAGTAATTTATGACAGAGTTCTGGATGTTTGAATTTATTATTTTTCCCTTTTTTATAAAATACAAATCATCAGAAATGAATTCACTGTACAGTGAATTTTTTCATTTGAATTTGAGTCAGATACTGTGGGTAAAGTGATGCCTGTAAGTACATAGTAATCTATAATTCTTGAAATAATCAGAAACTTCCTGATTGAGGAGACTCTATTTTCTGACACTGGTGAATAATACGTCCAACCGTAGATGAAGAAAATCCCTGTTGTTATTGATACTTAATACTCCAGAAAAGGTATTGTACTTTCGAGGGTCCTCAAACCTCTTTGGCATCAAGGCTCTAAAATTGATTCAGCCTTTTAATGTATAAAGAAAAATATTCTGAAATAATGAAATGTCAGTGCTTAAGGTAGAAAACAGAAACAGCTCAGTGAAGCATATTATATAGGTGTCAGATAAGTGATCGAAATGGTTATATTATTTGTTCTCAACACACTTATTGACAGTCTGCTATGACCAAGGAATTATACAGGTGCTATGAAGAATAAAAAGATAAACACAGTCCCAATTGCTCACGAACTTACAATTCAGTGAGGGAGACAGACATGCATGAATAATTAGAATATGCAACCCCAGAGTTTGCCTTGCACTGGAAGAGCAATGGAATTAGAAAGTGAAGTGGTCCCAGTCATAGCAGTAACCAGTTGTGTAACAGTGAACATAGTTCAGATTCTCTATTAAGCAACATAGTTCCCTAGTATGCAAAATGAGGTGTCATGTGGACTGGTCCAGTGGTCTCCAATACTTATTTATGATGATGGGCATGTACTATTAATAGCATATTACAAATGCTATAACACAATCATGAGCTTGAGAAGCTTTTAAAAAATACCAAGGTTAGGATCTCCTCCAAAATAATCATATCAAGATGTCTGGGAGTGGAATATTCACGCGGCTGTTTTTTAAAGTACCGCAAGGCTAGAATAAGACACAGAAAAACAAGAAAAAAAATTATTAATAGTATATAACCAGAAACAGACCGGGCATGGTGACTCATGCCTGTAATCCTAGCACTTTGGAAAGCCGAGGCGGGTGGATCACCTGAGGTCAGGAGTTTGAGACCAGCCTGACCAACATGGTGAAACTCTGTCTCTACTGAAAATACAAAATTAGCTGAGTGTGGTGGTGCATGCCTGTAATCCCAGCTACTTGGAAGGCTGAATGTAATCCCAGCTACTTGGGACGCTGAGGCAGGAGAATCACTTGAACCCAGGAGGTTGCAGTGAGCAGAGATCATGCCACTGCACTCCAGCCTGGGAGACAAGAGCGAAACTCCATCTCAAAAAGAAAAAAAATAGTATATAACCAGAAACAAAAATTAGTATATACTGTCAAATTTGTCATAAGTGCTATGAAGAAATTTGATAGAATTAGAGAAAATAAAATGGAGATACTTGGATAACCATGATCAGAGAAAGCTCCATGAAAGTGACATTTGAAAGATGAATAGAAGCTTCCTGTTAGGAGCTGAGCAGTGTGGGCTTGCCTAGGGAGAAGGACTGGCAATAAGTATATTACAAACAAAGGAAAAAGCAAGAGACCCACATGCAGGAAGACGACTGAACGGGAGCAAACACAGCTGAGTCAAAAGAGTGATATGGGATGAAGCCAGAGAATTAAATAGGGGCTGGTCCTGTGGGCCTTGTAGTGTGGAATATGGTTTACTCAGACTATAGAAGAAAGCCAGTGACGGTTTTAGCAGGTCAGTCATGTGGTTTGATGTTCATTTAAAGAAAATATTCTATATACACTTAGCCTTTAGGCATAGCTTTTTTTTTTTTTTTTTTTTTTTTTTTTTTTTTTTTTGAGACACGGTCTTGCTCTGTCACCCAGACTGGAGTGCAGTGGGTGATCACAGCTCACTGCAGCCTCAACTTTCTAGCCTCCAGCAATTCTCCCACCTCAGCCTCTTGAGTGGCTGGAATCACAGGCATGCGCCATCACACCAGGCTAATTTTTGTATTTTTTGTAGAGACCAGTTGCACTGTGTTGCCCAGGCTGGTCTCAAAGCAATCTGCCCGCCTCAGCCTCCCAAAGTGCTGGAATTACAGGCGTGAGCCACTGCACCTGGCTTAATAATATAGGCATATCTTATAACCCACCAATGTGACTCCTAGGTATATAATAGAAACGTACATATATATGTTTTCCAAAAGGCGAGTACCAGAATGTTCATAACAGCATTCAAAATAACCAAAAACTGGAAATCACCCGAATTTTTATTATCCTATTTAGAATGGATAAGTAAAATGTAATGTAGTTGTACAATGGATTTCTAATACAGCATTGGGATTTGACAATCTACAACCACATGCAACAACACTGATGAATCTTACGAACATTATATTGGATGAGAGAAACTAGGCATACAAGAGATATATAGCCTGGGCGCAGTTGCTCATGCCTGTACTCCCAACACTTTGGGAGGCTGAGCCAGGACGATTGCTTGAGGCCAGGAGTACAATAGCAGACTGGGTAACATAGTGAGACCCCATCTTTATCTTTAAAAAGAAGTTTATGTATGTATGGTCCCTGTGGTGTCATGTACAAGCATAATTCTCCCCCTAAAAAAAGGTGGAGGGAGAGACAGATCATTTGAATGTACATCTAAGGTTGACAATCAATAACGTAACATAATGGGTGCCATAAACAGAGTGCTGGGCGCCCTCATTCACGCCTGTAATCCCAGCACTTTGGGAGGCGGAGGCGCGTGGATCATGAGATCAGGAAATCAAGACCATCCTGGCCAACATGGTGAAACACCGTCTCTACTAAAAATACAAAAATTAGCTGGGTGTGGTGGCGGGTGCCTGTAGTCCCAGCTGTCCCAGCTACTCGGGAGGCTGAGGCAGGAGAATCGCTTGAAACTTGCAGTGGAGGTTGCAGTGAGCCAAGATCGCGCCACTGCACTCCAGCTTCGCGACAGAGCAAGACTCCGAAAGACAGAGAGAGAGAGAGAGAGAGAGAGAGAGAGAGAGAGACGGAGGGAGAGAGGGAAGGAAGGGAGGAAGGGAGGGAGGGAGGGAGGGAGAGAAGAGAGGGAGGGAGGGAGGGTCTGTAATCCCCAGCACTTAGGGAGTCCAAGGCGAGTAGATCACCTAAGGTGGACTCCTCACCCTACCTGGAGATCTTCCAAGCTGTCTTCTGATTAAAATATGGTTTCCAAGTAAGAATCCATCTCTAGGACGGGAATTGGCTGGTAATTCTGACAGGGGCATTCCTCCATTCCTCTCCTGTGTCTGTTATGTTTTTTCAATAAACAGCCTGAATTTATATCTAAGTCTTTGTAAGCCAAGTAAATATTAGACTTTTCCTTAGAAAATGTACTTCTGGGCCGGGCGCGGTGGCTCACGCCTGTAATCCCAACACTCTGGGAGGCCAAGGCGGGCGGATCACCTGAGGTCGGGAGTTTGAGACCAGCCTGACCAACATAGAGAAACCCGGACACTACTAAAAATACAAAATTAGCCAGGCAACGTGGCTCACGCCTGTAATCCCAACACTTTGGGAGGCCGAGACGGGCGGATCACCTGAGGTCGGGAGTTCGGGACCAGCCTGACCAACATGGAGCAACCCTGTCTCTACAAAAAATGCAAAATTAGCTGGGCTTGGTGGTGTGTGCCTGTAATCCCAGCTACTCGGGAGACTGAGCCAGGAGAATCGTTTGAACCCAGGAGGCAGAGATTGCAGTGAGCCAAGATCGCACCATTGCACTCCAGCTTGGGCAACAAGAGCGAAACTTTGTCTCAAAAAAGAAAAGAAAAGAAACGAAATGTACTTCTGAATGCTGCATTATTCCGCTTATATGGGGTACCTAAAATAGTCAAATATACAGCTGTAGTCCCAGCTACCTAGGAGGCTGAAGCAGGAGAATCACTTGAACCCGGGAGGCAGAGGTTGCAGTGAGCTGAGATTGCACCATTGCACTCCAGCCTGGGGACAGAGTGAGACTCCGTCTAAAAACATATATATATATATATATCAGATATATAGAAGCAGAAAATAGAGTGGTGATTGCCAGGGGATAGGGAAAGGGAGAAATGGAGTTCAACGGGTATAAAGTTATTATTATACAAGATGAATACGTGCTAAAGATCTGCTGTACAACATGGTGCCAACAGTGCACAGTATGGTATTGTATACTTAAACATTTTTCAGCAGGGCAGCTCTCATAGTAAGTGTTCTTAGCACACACACAAAAGCAAAAGGATACAAGGAAACTTTCGGAGGAGATGGATATGTTGATTTCCTTGTCTGTAGTGACGGTATCACAGTTGTATTTCACATGCCTCAGCTCCACAAGTTGTATACATTAAATATGTGCAGTTTTTGTATATCAACTATACCTCAATAAAGGTGTAAAAACAAAAAGTCTTTCTGTGTACTCACAAATTAGGATTCTTAGCTCACATAGCTGAGGGGTAAACTCTAGACTGTAATGGGTTTCCCTTGGTGAACGTGGTGTTTCCTCAAATCTAGACATCACTCAGTGCAAGCGTCACAACTTCATTTAAATAATGGTTTTATTTTATGGAGTGGCATGGGGTGCTGGAAGGATAAGCAGGGGAAATTATTAAACGCACCTAGCAGTTGTAAGATACATCTCAACATCTGAAGTATTGATATATGAAATAAAAATGTGCATCTTAGAATCAGGATCATACATTCCCTCCAAGCTTCTTCCAGTTTCTTTGTCTGGTGACCTCTCATTGTTTCCACTTCCCTTTCACCTGATGCTGCACACTGATCTGTCTAGCAACGTCTTGAAATGTTTTTTAAATTATTAAAAGAGACTACTTCCCTCGGCAGTGACATTTTTCCACTTGAAATGTTTACTCTGGTGCCCGCTCCCTTAAAGTCCCTCCACTACAGCTGAATGCAGCTGTTGGCATCCATTCTACTCAACGCTATTTAGGAACCCTGCATAGCGACTACACTGCAGCCCTGTCACGGAAGTGCAATGTGGGTCATCTGTAGTTGGAGGGGAGAAGAAATCATACAAAGACTAGCTAACAAAACCGTAATGTGGATATGCCCACCTGGGAAGCAAGGGAGGCAGGCAGACTGACCTGGGTGGAGTCACAAGAAAATGGAACAGCTATTTTTAGCACAAATGTTTGGCATTTAAAGGAGCCGCAAACAAAATCCTAAGGGGGGAAAAAGGGACTGTGGCTGTAACTGGCAGCTATATTAGACAGGTATGCAGTGAGAAATAACTGCTTCCCAAATATACCTTCCCACGTACAACACACATGCTTAATTAGCAGCATAATCCACTAACTATTGCCAAATTAAATCAACCCTTTTTAATCACTGCCCTGAGATCATGATTCAATTGTTTTGTGATTAGCCAGGATTGAAAATAAAAACAAAATTTTAATTCTCTCCTGTCCATTTTTCACCCCTTACTGCTGCTATAGCCAGGTTTAAGCTGCTTCAACAAAGCATGTTGAGCAAAATCTCAGGGAACTAGATGCTTAGGCTCACTTGGTGAGATTGCAAGACCCTTCTGTTCCCTTTCCCACCCTACCATAAAAATAAAAGAAAACCTATACCAACATGATCATTGGGAATTCCATTTTTTCCCATGGTATGTACCACGCTCACCTCGAAGACAGTAAAAAATACTGCCTTTAACATTTTAAAAGTATAAAATCCGGCCAGGAACAGTGGCTCACACCTGTAATCCCAACACTTTGGGAGGCCAAGGCAAGAGGATTGCTGGAGCCTAGGAGTTTGAGACCAGCCTGGGTAACATGGTGAGGCCCCTGTCCGTATATAATAAATTAATAAATAAATAAAAATATGAAATACCTTTGATCCCCTGACTAGAAAAAGAGGTCACACAAACGCAAGCAAAATGCCAACCTCATTCACAGTTTTATGAACTTGAATGTACTTCCCACCTGCATACTGTGTTTGTTGTTGTTGTTGCTGTTATTGTTGTTTGTGGCGATCAGGCCCCAGATGGCTAAGTAAAAAAGAGAACAGAATCGGGTGACATCTGATGGAAATCCAAGAGAAAAAGAACAGCATATAGAAAAGTCTCTGCAAATGAATAATCCCAAGAGACAGAGACTAACTCCACAAAATGTATTGAATATTTCCCATGGGCAATGCACTACAGAGGATCTGAAATAAAACACGGCCTCTGATCTTGAGGATTTAAGAGTCTAATGGGGCTGGGTGTGGTGGCTCTTGCCTGTAATCCCAGCACTTTGGGAGGCCAAGGCAGGCAGATCACTTGAGGTCAGCAGTTCGCGACCAGCCTGGCCAACATGGCGAAACCCCATCTCTGAAATGGGAGAGTTCCCTGATCCCCCTCACAGGACATGCAACAGGGCTATGTCTTGCCTGTTCAATTGCCCTGCTGCTCAAACCCCTAGCAGGAGGGGGAGCATGCAGATGGGCAGGTGCAGAGGCCAGGGTGAGCACTTTGGGCTCCGGCAGTGTCTAGGGATGGGTGCCTGCAATCCTAGTAATACAAAGCTCTTCCAGCTTTGCCATCCACAGACGGCTTGAGTGTTAATCAGCTCAATGCACCCTCTGTCTTTTCATTAGGGCAGAAGTCCAGTGTGACAGGTTTCTGTATCCCGAGTGCTTGCCCAGCATCCCAGAAAAATCAGGTCACACAAGGGCTTGAAGGATGAATGTGAGGTGAAGGTCACTTTCAGCAGGGTGCATGGGGACCCAGAAGGTGGGGGTGGAGTAGGAAGGTGATCTTCCCCTGGAGTCGGGCTGCCCAGCAGCCGGACTCCTCTCCAACCACCTCCATCCGAACTCCTCTAGGTGTTCAGCTGTTTCTCCTCTTCTCTCTTTCTCTGCCATGCTGTTCTACCATTCGTCTGCTGGTCTGCTGGCTTGCTTGTCTGCTTCTGGAACCTGGGGTTCAGGATTTATATGGGTGGAGGATGGAGGATGTGGTGAGCCACAAGGCAACTTTTTGGGTGTGAAAAACAGGAATGCCTGTCCTCATTTAGAGCTGGGGGTCTTCAGGTGTGATGGTGGGGCCTTTGCCACAGAACCACCCTCTTCCACCCAGTATTTCCCTGTTGCCTGTCTGCATCATCTCTACTAAAAAAATAAAAATTAAAAAAAATAAAAAATTAACCAAGCGTGGTAGTGCATGCCTATAGTCCCAGCTATTCAGGAGGCTGAGCCAGGAGAATTGCTTGAACCTGAGAGTTAGAGGCTGCAGTGAGTTGAGATCCTGCCACTGCACTCCAGCCTGGGAGACAGAGCAAGTTTCCACCTCAAAAAAAAAAAAAAAAGAGGCTAATGGGCCTACAGGTGTCTTATGCAAATGTCTATCAATCAACTAACAATTACATAATTGTTGATCACTGTGTGCCCAAAAGGAATGACTCAGTAGGTTTGGGGTGTGACCCTGAAATCTGCCTTTCTTAAATGATTTGCAGGTGATGATACTGCACTGACAAATTTGGGAACAACTGTTCTAGGTATGGTACTTAAGAACTCAAACCAAATGCTTTGGGACCACCAACAAAATAAGGAAATCAGTTAAGGCTTCAAAGAAGTGATGGTGTTTAAGCTGGAGATTTGAAAGCCTTCTAACCAGGTTGGAGAGAGATAAGGCAATTCTAGAATGAATGGAAAATGTATGTTTATAGCTCTGTCCCTGTAACAAAAAATAAATAAAACATTAATAAAATGAAAATCTTTAGAAAAAAAGAATGAGGTTAAAAGAAGAAAAGCAAATATGTCAGTCTTAAGTGCTCGATATGATTTCTGTGAATGAGCATGTCAGGGTGACTTTATGATACCTGCTGCCCTAGAGACAGTATCATCAAAGACAGCCACCCCAGAAGGTGAACCGAGTAGTTCAATATAAGTTTGAAAAACAGGAGGCGGGGCGCAGTGGCAATAGAGACTCCACCATGCAATACAGACAAGCTCTCCTCACTGTGCTTTGTCCAAACTCCTGGTTCACAAAGTCTATGAGCACAATGAAATGATCATGCCGCTAAACTTTGAGATGATTGGTTAGGCAGCCATAGATAACTGGAATACTTCTCTATGTTTCCCTAGTCTCCTGAATCCTCCTCCTAACACTCCTACCCCTCCCCCCTCCCCCCCCCACACACTCACACACTCACGGAACTTTACCCATTCTCAGGAAATAGCTTTATTTTCTACTTTAGGTAAATATAGAAGAAGCAAATTAGAAGCCTCCCATCTACTTCTACCAAACATACCACATTACCTGCAGCTGTAGCCGTACTTCTTCTATTATAACAGAAATCTCCTTCCTAAAGTAATCTGAGAGGCCTGTGGGAGGGTGGAGAGGTAGGGATTCAAAGCACTCCCCTCTCAGAAAACTTGCTGTATCATGAAGTCAACCTTTCCCTCCTGACTGGTTCCTTCCCATTCACATTTAAACATATCCAAAGAAAACAATGAATAAACAAACCACTATGGACCTCACATCTCCCTTCTAGCTTCTGGCCTACCTCTTCTTCCTTCACAGAGCTACATATTCCAACCATTCCCCTTTTATCCTCTCTCACTCAATTTTCAGGTATCTCTTATCTGGTTTCCACCCGTCACTTCATATAAATAACTCTCACTAATGTCACACAAGACCTCCACTTCACTAAATGCTTTCAGTATTTTAAACCCCTTGCTTGATATCTTCAGTGCATCCAACACTGTGGGGCATTCCCACTGTCTCCTGCTCCGGGTTTTCCTCCTACTCCTCCGGCTGCTCCTTCTCAGTCATACTTTCTACTAAACAATTAAATTTCAGAGCTCCTCTCTTGGTGTCTCTCGTTCTCACTATATACTTTTCTCCCTAGGAAATCTCATTCATATCCTTGGTTTAATTACCGTATAAAATCATAAATTTACATCTCTGACTCAGATCTCTACTGTAAGGTATAAGTCAATATGTCCAACTGGCCAGGTACGATGGCTCACGCCTGTCATCCCACCACTTTCAGAGGCCAAGGTGGGAGGATCACCCGAGGTCGGGAGTTCGAGACCAGCCTGACCAACATGGAGAAACCCCATCTCTACTAAATATATAAAGTTAGCCGGGCGTGGTGGCGCATGCCTGTAATCCCAGCTAGTCGGTAGGCTGAGGCAGGAGAATCACTTGAACCCAGGCGGCGGAGGTTGCAGTGAGCCGAAATCGCGCCATTGTGCTCCAGCCTGGGTAACAAGAGTGAAACTCTGTCTCAAAAAATATATATATATATACACACACATATAATATGTATATATATAATATGTGTATATAATATGTATATATAATGTTTATATGTATATATAATTGTATATATAATACGTATCTATAATATGTATATATATAATATGTGTGTATATATATATATGTCTAACTGCCTAACACCTATCTTCCCTCAAATCTGGTCGTCTTCCAACATTCCCTGTCTCAGTGAATGGTACAACCATCCATGCAATTATTCAAGTCCCAAAACCCAGCAATTAACCACTATACCTCCCTTCCTCCTCTCCCTATTAAATTTCTCACCAAATCCTGTCTACCGTACCAACAAAATATCCCTCATAGCCTATTTTTTAATCTGCCACTGATTCTCTCCAAAACCCTAATTCATTCCCCAGAGCTAGAGTGATCTTTCCAATGCAAATATGATCAGATGTGCTTAAAATATTGCTAATGGCTTTCTGTAGTTTTTAGTATAAAGAGCAAAATCTTAACACGGTTTACAAGTCCTACACAGTCTATCCTGTGCCTGCTTCTTAAACATTATGTTACTTTCCCTTCTGCTAGAGTCACCCTGTTCTTTAGTTCCTTGAACTTTGTGCTCCAGGGCCTGTATACAGGTTATACTCTCTGCTTAGAACACTCCAACTCCCCCTGAAAACCTACACATCCAGTTAAATTCTACTTCATAGAAGATAAGCTGTAATAGACAAGGACCTTATCCATTTTATTTTTCATGGTACTCCTAAGGCCTAGCACAGTGCCCAATATTTAATAGATGCCTATAATGGATACACTTATCAAATGTATAAATATGTATATTTGATCTTCTGGCAAAACACTCATATGACAATATATACCAGGCAATTTGAAATGCAAGAGAGAGAAATCCAAGCCAGAGAAATCAATTCAGGGATCATCTTCAGAAAATTGATATCTGAGGAAGGGGAAATGAATTTGACCCACGAGGGAGAGTGTGGAATAAGAATAAAAGAGAGTCGAGAAGTGACCCTGAAAGATTTCCATGGAAAGGGTGGATGGAGAGGCTAGCAAACAGACTATGGAGTTACCAGGGCAAAATAATACCAGAAGGAAGTGAACATTTTTTTTGAAAGGAAAGGGTGGTCAGGAGTGTCAAACACCATGAAGAAGCACAGAATATGATTGCTGAGGTAGTGGATTTGGAAATTAGGAGGTTATTGTTAATTATAGGAGACTAGAACTAAATAAAGACTATCAATGAGAAGTCCCCCACAGGAGTTCTGGGAAAGGGACATTGGCAAAACAAACTAACTAACGTTTTGTTCAAAGCTGTATGCTGTGCTAATCTTTTTTTTTTTTTTTTTAAGACAGAGTCTCACTCTGTTGCCAGGCTGGAGTGCAGTGGCGCAATCTCGGCTCATTGCAACCTCTGCCTCCCAGGTTCAAGCGATTCTTCTGCCTCAGCCTCCTGAGTAGCTGGGACTACAGGCGCCCACCACCACACCCCGCTAATTTTTGTATTTTTAGTAGAGACAGGGTTTCACTATGTTGGTCAGGCTGGTCTCAGACTCCTGACCTCGTGATCCACCCACCTTGGCCTCCCAAAGTGCTGGGACTACAGGCGTGAGCCACTGCACCTGGCCTGCTAATCCTTTTTGATAAAGTGAAAGCTGTCCATCACTCTCCTATTTTCTTCAGCAAAAGACTAATATAATAAACACAGGTTTCTTGTATGAGTGGCAGATGAAGGAAATAAAAACATAGTAACAGGTATGACTAGCTCATGGCTGGCCTGTTCAACCACATCCCCAGCCTTCCCTTACAGTTAATAATGCCAGTGTAACTGTTCTAGCCATGGGAATGTGAGCCATTTTTGGTCAAGGTCTCCTCCAGGATCTGTTTCCCCTTCTCATTTGCTGGAATCTAGTCTGAAAGTTGATTAAGCTTTGACTCTGCAGATAGTGACAATGGCCTAAGATATGACAGAGCTGCAAAACTGAAGAAACCAAGTCCCTGAATGAGTCCCCAAACCGAACTGCTCACCTTGAGGCTATTATATGAGGACACTATAAACTAGTTATTCTTTAAACCAATGTACGACATGGATTCTTTGTAACAACAGCTTACCTCTCACCCTAAAAAATACAGCCATTTGTTTCTATTTCCTTCATCAAAGAACCTGTGTTGTTATTGACAGACCACTGGTAATCTCAGCCAGAGCTCACATCCTGGATATCTACATATCCATGTGCATCTTACTTCTGTTAAAACAAAAACTTCAGCCAAATTAAATTTAAAGGAATTTAATTGAGCAATGAATGATTTGTGAATCCGGCAGTGTTCAGAGCCAGAGTAGGCTCAGAGACACCAGCGCAGCCATGTGGTAGAAGATTTAGGAACAGAAAGAGAAAAGTGACATACAAAAAATGAAAGTGAGGTCCAGAAACAGTCGGATTGGTTACAGCTAGGTGTTTGCTTTATTTGAAAATGGTTCAAACAGTTGGCTACATTTGATTGGCTAAAACACAGTGATTGGCACAAGTGTAGGCTACCCTCTGTTTACACCTCCACTTGTTAGAGTTCATGATGTACAGAGAAATATCCTTTAGGCTGAACCTAAAATATGTAAGGAGGCAGCTTTAGGCTGATTTAACACCTCCCTCAAGTGGAATACAATTTTTCTCCAGAAGAGAAACCGAAAGTCCCATTCCGTTACTGAAACCAGTTCAAAGTGTAGAAACTACAGATAACATATTTTTGGGGGACCTTTGTAGTTTTGGTACCTATAAACTAAAAGACTTTTTTTTTCCTTTGAGACAGGGTCTTGCTGTGTCCGAAATTGGTGGGTTATTGGTCTCGCTGACTTCAAGAATGAAGCTGCGGACCCCCGCGATGACTGTTACAGCTCTTAAATATGGTGTGTCCAGAGCTTGTTCCTTCAGATGTTCAGATGTGGCCGGAGTTTCTTCCCCCTCTGGTGGGTTCGTGGTCTCACTGACTTCAGTAGTGAAGCTGCAGACCTTTGCAGTGAGTGTTACTGCTCATAAAGGCGGTGCATCTGGAGTTGTTCGTTCCTTCTGGTGGGTTCGTGGTGTCTCTGGCTTCACGAGTGAAGCTGCAGACCCTCGTGGTGAGTGTTACAGCTCATAAAGGCGGCATGGACCCAAAGAGTGAGCAGCCGCAAGATTTACTGTGAAGAGCAAAAGAACAATGCTTCCACAGCATTTAAGGGGACCCCATCGGGTTGCCACTGCGGGCTTGGGTGGCCTGCTTTTATTCCCTTATCTGGCCCCACCCACATCCTGCTGATTGGTCCATTTTACAGAGAGCTGATTGGTCCATTTTACAGAGAGCTGATTCATCCATTTTGACAGAGTGCTGATTGGTGCCTTACAAACCTTTAGCTGGATACAGAGTGCTGATTGGTGCGTTTACAATCCTTTAGCTAGACAGAAAAGTTATCTAAGTCCCCACCCATCCCAGTAGCCCAGCTGGCTTCCCCACTGGCACTCTCCACAGGACTTTGCAGCACCTAGCCTGGGCACTCCGGCACCCCAGAGGGAGCTCGTCCACCAATCAAGTCCAGCAGGTGCCAGCCAGCTGCGCTGAGTGCACAGCCCACAGAGCCTATGCCCACCTGGAACCTGCACTGGCCCACGAGGGTTGCACACAGCCCCAGCTCCCACCCGCACCTCTCTCCACACCTCCCCGCAAGCAGAGGGAGCTGGCTCCGGCCTCCATCAGCCCCAGAGAGGGGCCCCCACAGCTCAGTGGGGGGCTGAAGGGCTCCTCAAGTGGGGCCAGAGCAGATACTGAGGCCGAGGAGGTGCTGAGAGCGAGCGAGGGCTGCTAGCACGTTGTCACACCTCGTTGCTGTTGTTGCAGTCTTGGCAATGCACTACAATGTTACAGTCTTGTTGTCTGAGGTAGCACCTGGAGTTCTTTGTCTCACGGCCAAGAAAATTAAGGCGCCTAGACACAAGGGTGAAGTTGGAACAAAAGTTTAATAAACAAAAGAACGCTCTCTGCAGCAGAGAGAGGGCCCAAAAGTGGGTTGCCATTTTTATAGCTGAATTCAAAAGCTTTTATAAGAAACTCCCCTCATCTCTGCAGCTGTTTGTGTAACTTCCCTTATCTATGAAGCTGTCTGTGTAACTCCCCTTATCTGTACAGCTGAAATCATGTCTTTAGGCAGGCACAAAGTGCAGTTTCTCTTGTTTGTGCAATGGTGGGTATGTTTTGAATAAGAACCCCTGCTCCCCATGCAAGTTCCCCCCAGAGCCCACTGTGTACATGCCTGAAAAGGGGAGGAAACTGTTTCCTGGGAGCCCACAATTACACTAAGAATGAAGGCTTCTATGTTAGGCCTTGCTTTCTTATCTGTGCAGCTACAGCCTGAGATTTCCCCAGGTGGCTTTATGTGTGCCTGTAGGTTGATTCTTCAGGCTGTCTTTCTGTTTAAAAGAATTTTACCAAAGACCAGCTTTAGCTGTCTGCCAAACTATTTTCCTTTCTGCCTCCCTTGCTGTGTCACTCAGGCTGGAGTGCAGTGGCACAATCATGGCTCACTGCAGCCTCGACCTCCTGGGCTCAAGCAATACTCCCACCACAGCCTCCTGAGTAGCTGGGACTACCAGTGTGCACCATCACACCAGGCTAATTTTAAAAAAATTTTTATAGAGCTGGGGCCTCACTATGTTGCCCAAGCTGGTCTCGAACTCCTGGTTTCAAGACAGTCTCCTACCTCAGCATCCCAAAATGCTGAGTTTACAGGTGTGAGTCACCACACCTGGCCAAAGACATTTTTAATCTGCCCAATTTTCCTGCCCTACTCCACACCACATCCAATATCCAAGGATGGAGCAGAAACAAGATAACCATGATAAAACTCCCACTTTTGTTAAAAGGAAAACTTAAGGCAAATTAAATTTAACAGAGTTTAACTGAGCAAAGAATAATTCAGAATAGGTTCAGCGCAACTCTGGGGATGCCACATGATCAGATAATACTTAAGGACAGAAAAAAGAAGGCAAGGTACAGAAACAGTTAGATTGGTTACAGCTTGGCATTTGCTTTATTTGAACATGGTTTAAACAGCTGACCATCCGTGACTGGCCAAAACTCAGAGATTGGTATAAGAGTAGATTACAGGCCAGGTGCAGTGGCTCATGCCTGTAATCCCAGCACTCTGGGAGGCTGAGGCAGGCGGATCACGAGGTTAGGAGATCGAGACCGTCCTGGCTAACACGGTGAAACCCCGTCTCTACTAAACATACAAAAAAAAAATTAGCCGGGCGTGGTGGCGGGCGCCTGTGGTCCGAGCTACTCGGGAGGCTGAGGCAGGAGAATGGCGTGAACCTGGGAGGCAGAGCTTGCAGTGAGCCGAGATCGTGCCACTGCACTCCAGCCTGGGTGACAGAGCGAGACTCCGTCAAAAAAAAAGTAGATTACAGTCTGTTCATGCATTCAGCTGGATTATAGTTTACTATATATGGAGAAACTTTAGGCTGAACTTAAGATATGTAAGGAGGTAGCTGTAGGCAATTTTGAGATATTGACCAAAACTTTAAGCATTGACATCACTCTGTCACCATTATAAATCCATTGATTTGGTATCAAATCCCACTGGAAAATAGAACAGTGGGTTTTGTAAGCTGGGAACAAGGACAAAGAACAATAGGGAAAAAATGGTTATTTCAGACTACTTTTTGTAAGGGATAGAGCAGAGGGGGCCTCCTTATTATGCTGGAATCTCCTGTTTTAAGAAGACAGAAAAAAAAACCTGGTCCATTTTGGGATTTATCTGCTTTTTAAAAGTTTCAGTTTGATTACATAACATTTAGCATGAGTGGTTTCATTTTGTTTTCGTCTGTCAGGGCCTAGTGCAAGAAGTCAGTTCAGAACAATGGCTTCCTATCATTTTGTTTAACAATTCAAAAAGGGAAAGGTAGGAAATACAGAGAGGTCTCTGGTGCACAGGAATGATCAAATCCTGCTAGACAGAAAAATCAAAGAATTTACTGTAGCAGTGAAATAGTCTGCTTAGCCCAATTTGCTATCTGGAAATAACTCTCATGTCCTCTGGGGACCCAGATGTGCATAATAAAAGGTACTTTCTCAACCGTTACTACCAAGGCCAAATTTCAAGTAGATTGGGCAGTATGCCATACTTTGGAAGTAGTTTGGGATTCAGCAATAATGAGCTTTTACAAGCTAAGCTTGTTATTTCTTTGGCAATACAATTCCCTTGAAATCTTAGTAGGCTTCTAGTTTTTGTTGTTGTTGTTGTTGGTTTTTTGTTTTTTTGTGTTTTGTTTTTTGAGACAGAGTCTCACTCTGTCGCCCAGGCTGGAGTGCAGTGGTGTGATCTCAGCTCACTGCAACCTCTGACTCCCAGGTTCAAGCAATTCTCCTGCCTCAGCCTCCCAAGTAGCTGGGATTGCAGGAATGTGCCACTCCGCCCAGCACATTTTTTTCTATTTTTAGTAAACATTGGGTTTTGCCATATTGGCCAGGCTAGTCTTAAACTCCTGGCCACAAATGACCCACCCTCCCCAAGACCTCCCAAAGTGCTGGGATTACAGGCATGAGTCACGTGCCTGACCCTGTTGTATTTAGTCTGTTTTCATGTGCCAGTATGCACACCCAACATTCTTTTCCAGCCATATTTACTCAACTTGCTTTATTTCTTGACATCTGAGCTTAACCCTGGCTTCTTTTCTTCATTTGTATGAATGTTACCTTGAGACCATCTGAAACAATAGGTTTGAATAGGAAAGCCACACCCTTAATCTGGTCTTTGCCACTGGCCTGGCAAAGACACCTCCCTTTGTTTTTGAAAAAAAAAAAAAAAAAAAATCTCAATAGGTCTTTAAGAAAAACTTGGGTCCAAAAGGAGTTGGCTTTTCTAAACTTATGAGCCTCCAAATCTCTCAGCTCTTTCCATTCCCTTTCATCTCTGATTACAAACTGGCTAATTCTTGCTTGAGCTTGACTCTTTATTGAATTTCTTGCTAAAGTCTTCAAAGAGTACCCCAAACCCACTCATATTCTGGTATTTCCAACCTCTTTCCTTAAAACAGTCAGTGTGTCCTCCAAGTATAATAAAAGTTTTAGTAAATATTTTGCCTTGATATACACAAATAACACCAGTTTCCAGCCTGCATTATCAGATTTCTCACTAGTTTCACTGTGGTTAATGAGGGGCAGCAGAATATGCCACAACAAAATATGCCACTTTAGCATAAGGATTGTTTTGAGCTGAAAACCCAAAATTGAAAAGAAGCAAATACAAGGATATAAGCTTTCTTCCTTGACCCTTTGTTCCTAAAAGCAAGATGTAAATTTGTAACGGTGTCTCTCTCCCCTCTCTACCAGGGAAGACAGAAGTTAGTCACCCAGATAATTCCAGATCCTTATCTTTGCAGCGATAACACCAGAAGAGTCTATAAAACAAACCTTGCAAAGTATCCCCTATCTTTCTTTCTTTTTTTTTGGAAACAGAGTTTCAAAGGTGCCACAGACTCAGTTCATTCTCTCCTCAGTCAGGAAAAAGACCTAGAAAGAGAAGGCATTTCCTATAGAATGCAGATTTTCCTCACAAAATACAACTTTGCAAGGCCATTTCAAAATATGTCAAAGAAATATATTTTGGGATAAAATACTTCGATTTCTTTCAGGGCCTTCTATCTGTCATGTTGGTTTCTTATTGCTACAAATAGTCTCTTTTGTCACTCATAAGCTCTCTGGTTTTTTTTGTTTGTTTTTGTCTCACTCTGCCACCCAGGCTGGAGTGCAGTGACACAATCTTGGCTCACTACAACCTCTGCCTCCCAGGTTCAAGCGATTCTCCTATCTCAGCCTCCTGAGTAGCTGGGACTGCAGGCAGGTGCCACCACACCTGGCTAATTTTTGTATTTTTTGTCCAGACAGGGTTTCACCATGTTACCCAGGCTGGGCTTGAACTCCTGGACTTAAGTGAAATGCCTGTCTCAGCCTCCCAAAGTGCTGAGATTACAGGCGTGAGCCACCTTGCCCTGCCAGGTCTCTGTTTTAATGTTAATGCTGCTCAGCTGTGCCTGGATTCCAGCGAGAGGAAGGTATAATGAGGCCTGCCTGACCATCCATTCCCATCATGCCCTGAACTAGTGCTCAGGTTTACTCTAGAATGCCCTTGGCTGAGAGGAGGGGTCCATTCAGTTGGTTGGGGGACTTCCAATTTCATTTTTGGTTTACAGCAGGACATCCTCCTCTGCACAGCTATTCATGGGCCCTGGTTCCTTTAATCTTCTTGTTCTCTCTAAAGCTTTGTCATCTGTTTGATCAAAGCTGAGTCATGACCATAACCTGGTTCCATAATCTAGTGGGAAGGGGAATGAGGTAGCCCAATGTCCTGAAGGGGAGAAAAAATATAATTTCTTTTTTCAACCCTCATAAATTTCTACCTGGGACACCTCTCAAATAAAAGGCAGATTAACAGGAAAAAGATATACAAATTTATTCACATGCATATGGACCTGGGAGCAATGCTGTGTAGGGAAAACTCTAACTGTATTCTCCTCTACTCTCACAATGTGTCCAGAATTTATTCCTTCCGGTGGGTTCTTGGTCTTGCTGACTTCAAGAATGAAGCCACAGATGTTCACAGTGAGTGTTACAGCTCTTAAAGACGGTGTGTCTGGAGTTTGTTCCTTCAGATGTTCAGATGTGTCCAGAGTTCCTTCCTTCCAGTGGGTTCGTGGTCTCGCTGACTTCAGGAGTGAAGCTGCAGACCTTCACAGTGAGTGTTACAGCTCTTAAAGGTGGCACATCCAGAGTTGTTTGTTCCTCCCAGTGGGTTCGTGGTCTCGCTGACTTCAGGAGTGAAGCTGCAGACCCTCGCGGTGAGTGTCACAGCTCATAAAGGTAGTGCGAACCCAAAGAGTGAGCAGCAGCAAGATTTATTATGAAGAGCAAAAGAACAAAGCTTCCACAGCATGGAAGGGGACCAAAGCGGGTTGCCACTGCGGGCTCGGGTGGCCAGCTTTTATTCCCTTATTTGGCCCCGCCCACGTCCTGCTGATTGGTCCATTTTACAGAGCACTGATTGGTCCCTTTTACAGAGTGCTGATTGGTGCGTTTACAAACCTTTAGCTAGACACAGAGCACTGATTGGTGTGTTTACAATCCCTTAGCTAGACAGAAAAGTTCTCCAAGTCCCCACTTGACCCAGGAAGTCCAACTGGCTTCACCTCTCAACAACACAACAATCTTCAGCCCAGAAGACTTCTGTGACCAAATGTGTGGTGGTTTTTTTCTCCAGACTCCAAGCAGCAGACACCAGCGGGGTGTCCTCTAATTCAGTTCTGACACCATCGACCTGGAGATAGTGTCAGATCCCAAAATTCAAAGACTCGGTCCCCAGAACTGCTCTCTACGCCACACCAATTGCAAATCCAGGCATCCAGAACTTCTGACCAAAAGGCTTCCAGTTAGGATTCTTTGGGTTTGATTAACTTGCTGGAGCAGCTTACAGAAGTCAGGGAAACACTTATTTATGTGTATCAATTTATTATAAGGAATGTCACAAAGGATACAGATGAATTGATGGATAGGGTGAGGTATAGGGAAAGGGTATAGAGCTTCCATGCCCTCCCCAGAGTGCTGCCTTCCAGAAACCTCCATGTGTTCAGCTCTCCAGAAGCTCACTGAACCCTGTCCTCTTGGGTTTTCGTGGGAGCTTCATGTGGTCAGTATTCCTTCCCCACAGGGTATAGGGTGGACCCTCCATGGTAGGGTCTTCAGACCCACAATCAGAAAGGCAGGGGAACCTTAGAGTCCTTCCTTGAGCTAGGTAGGGAGTGCAGTAGAAGAAGGTCAGAGGCCTGTCCCTGAGGCCTAACACACCCAACATAATAACAAAAGACTGTAACAAGGGCTATGGGAGCTACAAGAAAGGAACTATGGACAAAAGCCAATAGATGTCATAACACCACAAATATACCAAGTACGAAACTCAAAGTAGTGGCCAGCTGACTGAAGGTTCTACACTGTCCAGAAAGGAATAGGGGCGTGCAGCCTGAAAGACAAGATGTGGGTGGAAGAAGGAAAAGCATGGTGAGGAAAGGCTGTCTTCTTATGCAGATGAAGCCTCACAGGCAGCAGCCCTCAGAAAGAATAGACGATAGCCTGTGGGAAAGATTTCTCTGTCAGACCTTTAAAAATACCAGACCTGGACAGGCTGTAATCTCAGCACTTTGGGAGGCTGGAGCGGGCAGATCATGAGGTCAGGAGTTTGAGAACAGCCTGGCCAAGATGGCAAAACCCCGTCTCTACTAGAAATACAAAACTTAGCCGGGTGTGGTGGCACATGCCTGTAGTCCCAGCTACTAAGGAGGCTGAGGCAGAAGAATCGCTTGAACCTAGGAGGCGGAGGTTGCAGTGAACCAAGATCGTGCCATTGCACTCCATCCTGGGTGACAAGAGCAAGACTGCGTTGAGAAAAAAAAAAAAAAAAAAAGCCAGACCTTTAGTCCCCTTTTTTTGTGAGTTCATCTTTCCTAGATCCAGGTGAGGGGGTCTCAGAGAAAACCTGTTTGCCTCTGCTATTCGCTTCATTGTTTACCTCACTAATGTGGGATTTCTCTATAGAATTAAATCCCACCCCCTACAAAAAGGCAGCTTTTCAGAGCTATTTCTGCCTGCAGTTTTTTTTGAATGATCATCTCAAAGTATGCCAAAGACAGATATTTTGCAGTAAAATATTCTAGTTTCCTCCAGTCCTGAGACCCATAACAACAAGTGTCAAACACCACTTCTACTCATATTCCATTGGCAAAACTTTAGTCACATTACAAGGGTTTTCTGTCATATGTGGGTGGAGCAAGAGGTACGAACAAAGGGGAAATTCTCATTTCCTGCATATTGTTTTTCCCTAAGTTGCTGACCAAACCTCTTCTACTTGTAAGGTAAGAGTTGTCCAAATTGATTACTGCAGCTGGCCTCTCAGAGCGGGAGCTGGCTTTCTGCAAATCTCCATGGAATCCAGCTATGGCCCTGTACTGAAAGCAATCAATTCTCATCAACAAGCTTGGACCCCAGCCCCACAACGATGCCAGCAAAGAGCAGATGTTTCCCTAGCCATAAAAATATGATGTAGCAAATCCCACTGCTATCTTGCCACATTATACAGCTGGACAGTCATGCATCACTTAATGACGAATACATTCTGAGAAATGCATCATTAGGTGATTTCATCATTATGCAAACATCATAGAGTGCACTTACACAAACCTAGATGCTACAGCCTACTACACACTTGGTTACATGGTATATAGCCCATTGCTCCTAGGTTACAAACTCACACAGCAGGTTACTGTACCAAATATTGTAGGCAATTGAGAAACAATGGTAAATATTGGTGTATCTAACCATAGAAAAGGTAAAGTAGAAATATGCTATTATAATCTTATGGGAGCACCGTCAAATACGTGGTCTGTAGTTGACAGAAACATCATTATGTGGTGCATGACTGTAATCACAAGGCTTGAACACCAGGCCCCTGACCATAGCAAAGAAAAGGCTAATGCTTCCCCAATTGTAAACACTGAACTCTCAGGATAAGGCTGGACTCAAGACTCTGCCTCATTGTATTGTTATTATATGATTTCCCTGACCACAACAGGGAAAGGACTAGTGCTTCCCAACTATGCAGTTTAATAAGCCTCAGTCCAGCAGCTGAGGTCCGTCTCCCCATCCCATCTTGCTAGATTTCCTTGCAGTTTCCTAGATTACAACATTCAATGAAGGACATGTATACCTACTACTGCTCCTACTTCCTTGAGTCTTGGCCAGTGCATATGGCTCCACCAGCTAAAGTGGGTATGCTCTTGGCTATTTATACCTTCTATAGCTCCAGTGTGGACGTGGTCTCTAAAGGAAGGCTCAAGACCTTCTCATTTAAGCACTAAAGGAAAGTCAATTCACAGAAGCTTGGAGGGCATGAGATACATGGGAGACTGACATTTGCATTACACAAAATATCAAATACCACTAGATAATTTTTTCCCCAAAAGCCTAGTGGTGAAATGAAGCCCTTCATAATAACAAAACACTACATGCAGGAGTTAAAGTTGAAATCTCAGTACAATGATATGTCATTATAATTTTGCTATTTTAAAAAAATTGTAATTTTTTTCAAATAAGCAGTATTCCCTTCCAAATAGGCTTTTTGAAGTAGGCTAACTTAAATCAGTTCCCTTTCCCCTGCTGAGTATTACAAGGTTTCTTCTACCTGTGGGCTATGAGGAGGCCCTTTCTCCCCTGCTGGGGACAAGGCAGTTCTCAGAAAGGGGCTTAGATTTGACTCATACCTAAAGGAGAGCCTGCCATTTTGATCCGAGGAGGACCTGGGAGGGGATGTTTACAAGTTACTGGCTAGTAAGCACTCCTTTCTTTCCTCCCTGCAATTCTTTGTAAGTGACAAAGTCTTATTTTAGATTCTGAATCTGTTTTCTTAATTTCCTCCAAACTAATGATCACTGATTATGTCCCTTTGCAAATCTTCTGGCCAATGCAGATGTCAGACACCCATAATCTCCTTCGCATCAAATTCTATGGGCCACCTGAGCTACTGCTTCCAGACCATCTGCACAAATTCAGTTCTGGAAACTGAGTAAACGAAAGAAGACTAACGTTAGCTTAGAAGATGGGAGATGAATATGCAATTGGCACAACAATTACAAAATTTTGTTTTAAAGAATAAATGAGACAAATCACATTAAAAATCTAGAAAAATCAGCAGACTACAAAGTGGGAGAAATGGACCAGAAGGGGCAGATGTATTCATGTTATTCTTCTCTATTAAGTTGTACTGCAAGTCATTTTTTAAAAGATTTTGAACCAAAAGTGAATTTCCTGCAAAGAAATCAAACATTCTAAGTTTCAGTTTAAGGGTAATTAATAAATTATATTAATAGCTATATACTCCATAACAATGGTTCACTAAAATAATGCTTTTTTAAAAAAATCAACAGCCATGGACTTCTACCCCATTAGTAATTGCAGGTAATTGGTGAATTGGTGAGCAGTTGCTTTCTAATTAACTTTTTATATCCAAGTTCCAACAATCAACTAGATGTTATTAAGATTTAGAAATAAAACTAATTGGCAGCCCATCATTATAATCTCTATATTTGTACATACTATGTTTGAAAGACCACAATAGTACAGAAGCAGGAATATCACCTTTGGTGTCTTTGATTTGAAAGTAATATTTTGTAAGATTTATGAAAGCAAGAAACGTGACTGTTTGTCCCCCAAGTCTACTGCCATGGCACGAGGAAGACATCCAGTGAATACGGATTCAATGAATATATAATGTCTTAAAATATCAGCCCTTGTATATTCAGAGCTTTTGCCATGATGTCAATCAAAGTCCAGATCTTAACATTCTAATCAAATAGCAGAAAAACCAAGTTCTTCCTTTTGAGGTTTAGAAATACAACATACTCAGTTTTCATCTGTCATGATCACAGGGACCAGATGGCTACCTCCTCTATAACACTCCCATCCCAAGGAGGACGGTGTGACAGAATGTGAAACTGGCAGCATTTAATATGAGTTCTTCAAAATTCTGCAATGAGGGCCCTCCATTTATTTTATATTTTTTGGAGCACGCACACTCTAAATATGGCCCATGAGATGAACATTTATATAATTGGGGAACCTTTGAGGCAGATAAAATTCACCAAGCTTTCCAGTGGTGTTTTGAGAAGTTCCCAGAGAGCTCTCAGTACTGACCTATAGTACTCTAGGGCATCCCTATTCCACCAAGAAAAGAAAGCTTCGTAGCCTGCCTTTTTAGTCATAAACTCAAATAACAGAGCTAGACCGTACTTGTCCCCCTTGATAAAAAGTAAAAATATGGCCAGCTGCAAAGAGAAGTGAGTGAAATGAAGCCGAGGGTTTCCAGTGCATGCATGCCAGGCTCCTCAGTAGCAGCATATCTTATCTGTTAAAGTGATAAAGTTGTTTTGGAAGAGCCATTTCAAACTCTATTACTGGTCACTTCCAACTCCCAATTGTCTTGCAAAGGATTTCATTTTTCAAGTGAGTGTCAAGACTGGAGATAAAATGTGATTTCTGTATTCCACCACGTCTATCTACAAATGGCTGGAAAGACCCTCATCACCAAGCATCACTTGGTGCATCACCAAGGAGGCCCTGCTTTGCCACTCAGTGTTGTGTGCGTGGAGGCTGTGCAGGACTCTCAGTTCTTCAGATAGTTTGTGTCTCTATCCTGTGACTGTCCACTTTCAGATTCTTGGGGTTTTTTGTGTGTGTGTGTATGTGTCACGCTGAAAACTTCTCTGTCCTGCAGGTAAAATTTAAAAATAGTTTTACATCTTTTGTCATAGTGAGTCACCAAGGACTGTGATTTAGTGATTTGGGGTCCCTGCTACTCTGAACTAAATATATATTTAAGGTTCTTTGGAGAGGTGTGTGTGTATATGTGTGTGTGTGTGTGTGTGTGTGTGTTTTAAGAAAGTTCAAGGGGAAGGGATTGACATTTGACAAAATAACTTGAGTAGATTTCTTGACAAATGGTGGCTCATGCTCTGTCAGAGTGATAGAAAACAGCAAGCTCACAAAACAACAGCAAGCTTACAAAACAACAGCAAAGCAGAAAACAGAGCTATAACATCAGCAATGAAGGGTGGAGGAAAATCAGGATGAAGCATGGGACCCTCACTGACAGCAAAAGAAAATCAAATATAGACAGTGATGTAATCCATTTCTTCAGCCCCCATATTGAATTGAAATCCTGGCACAAACACATGATGAACTCTTGTTCTTTTTTGAATTTTGTTTTTTGAATTATTATCTTTGCTCAACTATCTTTGGGTTTCAGATAGATTGATAGATGATAGATAGATGAGGTAGATTTAATATGCATATCTATTCTTATAAATCAATGAAATGTGAGATAATAATTGAATAATACGCAAGTGTGTGTGTGCGCGCATGTGTGTGTGTGTGAGTGTGTGTGTAATAGCTCATTTTGCCCTTTCTTTGCTACCTAGAGAATTGACAAGTCTACTGCAGATAAATATTTCCCCTCACCACAAGTTTAGCTCTGGATGATTTAAAATGGCAGTGGGATTGAACAGTAATGAAAGCAGACAAAGAATAAGAGGGCTTCAGTAAAATAGCCCCTCATCTATCCTTGGTTAATCTCACCTTAAATCAGCACCACCATCGCCCACATGTCATCAAGAGGAACATAACCAACATGACTCCGTTCATTCATCTTCGGAAAATATTTTGAGCTCCTACTATGTCCCAGACACATATTAGTTAACAGCAAATATTTCTACCCTGCTCTAAATTTTCTCAAGCAGTTTTCCATACAAATGATGCCAGACGGTCATCCAAACATCTTTATAAGTAGATAGTATTGTATTCCATTTCTAGAAACGAGGAATTGAATATCAGAGATGTTTAAAACTGGGCAAGGTCATGTGGCATTTAAATTGCAGATCTGGACTCAGGTTCACATCACTAATAGCAGAGCCCATGGGTTATTTTTTGGCAACACAAAGTGGCTGATACAAATTTTAAAGTAAAAATAAATGAATAAGTTGTCACAAGAAAACACTGGGAAGTCTCTTTGAACGCAGTTATCTTCTAGGCTTGGTATCTTTTTGCATGCTTCTTTGGCAGTTGACTTGGTATTGTAAATAACTTGCTTGGAAGCAATTGATTAATTCTGTATTAGGGAAATTGTTCAAAAGTTTAACATAGTCAGTTTAACGACTTAAATGGGAGAGCAGGTGGGGGGAATGAGAGCCAGGGAATTATATCATCTATAACAGTGTTTAACTGGCTTTTAAAAAATGTATTGCTAGGAGGCAATGATTGTGTTTAAACACTTGAATTGGATTGGCTATAAAAGTTATCATTTGATATAAAAATGTTGTAACCTTCATGACCAACAGATGTCAAGAAATAAGAAGGGGGTAAATATCTCAGAGCCTCCCTGAAAGGGGTCACTTTAGCCAAGGAAAACAGAGAGACGAAGTCTTTACTCCGTGGGAATTACATGCTAGTATAATAAAAAATGAACAAATAAACAAATATTTCAACAAACATAATATCATGTAAGGAAGTGGTAAGAGCTAAGGAGAAGAAACAACACAGACAGAGGGGACAGAATGGCACAGGGTACTATTTGGGATAGGGTGGTTAGGAAATTTCTCTGAGGAAGGGACTCTTTAATAAAGACCACAAGAAGATGAAAAATAAAGCACTAAAAAGATATGGAGGAAGTGCCTTCTAGGTTGAGGGAAAAGCAGATGTCAAGGCCCCAAGATGGGAAAGTCAATTGCCTGTTTAAGAAAGAAGGCCTGTGTGGCAGGACAGCGTGAACAAGGAGAAGACGTTAGACATTGGAGAAGCATGCAGAAGCCTGGTCATGAGAGCCTTTTAGTGGAATAAATGGGTGGAATATTTCATTGTAAGTGCATCAGGGTTCTGCAGAGACACAGAATCAACAGGATATGTATGTACACACACACACACACACACATATATAGGAATTGGTTCATGTGATTAAGGGGCTGACAAGTTCCAAGGCCTGCACTCTGTAAGCTGCAGATGCAGAAGACCCATGGTGTGGTTCCAGTCTGATGGCCATAGCCTCAAGATCCAGGAAGAGCTGGTGTTTCAGTTCAAAGGAGAAAAAATATCAATGTCCTAGCTCAAAGGTACTCAGGCAGGAGGAATCTCCTCCTACTCACGGGAGGGTCAGCTGTTTTGTTTTATTCAGGCCTTCAACTGTTTGGAGGGACCCATACACGTTATGGAGGACGATCTGCTTTACTCAGTCTATCAGTTTAAGTGTTAATCTTGTCCAGAAACACCCTCATAGGCACACACATTTGTTTGACCAAATGCCTACACACCCCACGGCCTAGTCAAGTTGACATTTAAAAATAATCATCACGAATCACCCCTTGTCAATTTGAACCCATATGCATCTCCTCAAACAATACTTAATCTTCAAGGAAGGGCAAGAACAAGGCCATAATTCTTCCTAACATGGTATAACTATCCTACATCCAACCAAAACACACGAACCTCTTCTCCAGAACACGAGGTAAAGTCCTTGTGCGGTGTTTACTCTTTTCCTTGATATCCTGTAACTTAAATACTAGGATTTAGAATAAGCAATACTTAAATATTATGAGATAAAGTCAATACCTCCTATTTACATGGTAAGGGAATAAAACAAGGTATTTGCTTAATACACACACATACACACACACACACACACACACACACACACAATATATAAGGCAGAAATACTCATGACAATTACAGTCTCTATTTCTGTAACTGGTTATATGGTCATGGTTTTATAACTATCTTCTTCCACTAACCGTTCTATATTCCCTTTACCTTCAGTAAGCACCTCAGCTAGTTGTGGTCCTTTACATGGTGGGGAGACCCAAACCTTCATTTCAGAAGGGTATAGGCTATGAGGCCTGCCTTGCAGCGGTTGTCATGGTTTTCCATTGACCTTAATCATAGGATATGGTAATAGTAAGAGATGCCCTAAGGGACCACCTGTATTCCAGGCATATTCTCCCTTACCTCCACTGTGAAGTAGCAGTCAGATTTCCTCTTGGTAATCAGGAATCACCCTAGTCAACATCATAACTCCCTTCTTTGCCTGTTGACTCAGAGGCATGAGAAACCCAAAGTAGCCAGCTATCTTAACTCCCAGTTCAATGGAATCAATATGTCTCCTGGTGAAAGCATTTCTCCCTTTGAAACTAAGACCTCTAGGCCAGTAGACCATAAGTTCTCAGGAATAGGAAGCAAAAATCTTGCTAGTCGGTTACTAGGAGTAATAGTGAATGGTACCACTCCCATTTCCACCCCTTGATTTCTGGACCTGTAAGTTCTGCCCATGAGAGAAACAGCAACATATATTGGATGCTGATTCAGAGCACATACAGACTTCTGGAGGGCACTTTGCCCATCCCTGCAAGGTATTGCCACCTAGCGGGTGCTGAAACTGTGTCAGCTGAGTCTGCATAAGGCCATTTCACCGTTCTATCAAGCCAGCTGCCTCAGATGGTGGGAGACATGGTAAAACCAGTGAATTCCATGAGCATGGGCCCATTGCCACACTTCATCTGCTGTGAAGTGAGTTCCTTGATTGGAAGCAATGCTATGTGCAATGCTGTTTTCCCAAATAGACATCGCCACCACAATAAACTAGAGATAAGTCACCATGGGATTTGGAGTAGGTCATGACATGATCTGATTACATGTCAGTAAATCAACCTGGCAGTTGTGTAGAGAATAGATTAGAGGGACGTAAGAATAAAACTCGAGACTATTGCAGGAAAGAGATGATGACTTGGGATAGGTTCTGGTGGGGGAGGTGAAAAGAAAATGTTGTCTTTTTCTTTTATTTTAGAGATGGGGCCTTACTCTGTCACCTAAGTTGTAGTGCAGTGGTGCAATCCTAGCTCACTGTAGCCTTGGACTCCTGGGCTCAAGCAATTCTTCCGCATCAGCCTCCCAAGTAGATAGGACTACAGGCATGTGTCACCATGCCTGGCTAATTTTTAAATATCTTGTAGAGATAGGGTCTTGCTACATGGCCCATGCTGATTTCCAGCTTGTGCTGGGATTACAGGCGTGAGCCACTGTGCCCAGCAGAAAGGACATATTCTGAAGGTAGAGTCTACAAGAGGTGATGACGGGTTGCATGTGGATCATGAGAGAAAAGAAGATAGTTCATTCCAGGTTGTTGAAATTGTAGAATTAACATGGTGAATAGTGATGCCATTTACTAATACATGAGCCACTGTAGGCGGAAGAGATTTGAGCAGTATAATAAAGAGTTTGGCATTGGATATTTAATAATCAAGACCCCCATTCAAGTTAATTACATTGATTTAATCATATCACAATGTACATATATATCAAAATAGTATGTTGTACACTATATATATGTATATAGCTTTATTTGTCAATTATTTCTTAATAAAGCTGGGGGGTTCCCATTAGAAATCAAGTAGATATGTAGAAAGAACAGTTGATTTATGCATTTAGAATTTCAGAGTGTCCTAGGTTGGGGAAGTAAATCTGAGAATTTTCAGCATATATATAGATCTTTTCAACCATAAAACTGAATGAGATCATCTAGGAGAAAATAAGTGTAGAAAAGAAAACAAGAGTCTAAAGACTGAGCCTGTGGGCATTCCAGCATTTGAAAGTGAGAAAGAGGAGGAGGAGTCAGCAAAAGAGGCTGAGAAGGAGCAATTAGGGAGGGAAAAGAAAAGCAGGAAAATGGAGCCCTGGAAGCCAAGGGAACACAGTGTTCCAAAAGGGAATAAGCAGCCGGAACAAATGCTGCTAAAAGTTCAATGAAGACGACTGAGAAATGAACATTAGAAGAATCTATATAGGCCAAGCACGGTAGCTCACGCCTGTAATTCCAGCACTTTCGGAGGCTGAGGCGGGCGAATCACGAGGTCGGGAGTTCAAGACCACCCTGACCAACATGGAGAAACCCCATCTCTACAAAAAATACAAAATTAGCCAGCCATGGTGGTGCATGCCTGTAATCCCAGCTACTTGGGAGGCTGAGGCAGAAGAATCGCTTCAACCCGAGAGGTGGAGGTTGCAGTGAGCTGAGATCGTGCCATTGCACTCCAGCCTGGGCAACAAGAGAAAAACTCTGTCTCAAAAACAAAAAAAAAAGAAGAAGAGGCCATGTAGACATTGTTACTGACATTGACAATACCTCTGGACTGGTGGGCTTGAATATCTGATAGAAAGGGTTCTGGAGAGACGACGCAGTGAAGTGAAGGCAGAGAGTATAGCAAGTCTTTCCAGTTCTGCTACAAAGGGGAGCAGAAGATCCAAGCAGTAATTAGAAGGCAAAGATTGTATCATATTTGCATGCTAATGAGAACAATCCAGTAGGCTAGAGGAAAGATAATAAATGACAGAGAAAGAAGAATTGTAGGAATTGAGAAAGAATAAAATATGGTGCACAGTAGAGAAATTGGCTTTAGGTAAGAGTAGGGTCAATTCACCCATTATATGTGAAAGGAAAACGGAGAATATATATAGTTGCGTATAAAGTGGACTGACTCAGTGAATGGGAGGAGTAGATGTTTTCTTCTGATTAATTATACTTTTGCAGTTCGATAGAAAGGAAGGTCTCAGCTGAAATGTAATATTGGTGGCCAGTAAAGGAGGAGAAAAATGACAGCGTAAAGGGGATATCTTGCAAAACTAATAGGCCATGCTAGGGAGCACTCAAGGTTTGATGTCACAAATTTAGACTGAGACTAGTTCAGTTGTTGTTGTTGTTATTGTTGTTGTTTTCTGGCCATGGTAGCTGCTTGGTTATAGATGATAGGGGAGAATTGAATTTAATCAGGTTCGGGGGTTTGCCAGAAGGTCTAAGGAAAGAGGGAGGATAAAAGGGTCTTAAAGATATATGCAAGGAGTAATTGCAGTGATGAACCATAGACTCTAAGATACATAAGTGAAAAGCTGATAGAATCGATTAATTGGAGGTACCAGTGGAATCAATAAATTGATGAGTTGGGCATGGTGGCACATGCCTGTACTCCTGGCTACTCCGGAACCTGAGGTGGGAGAATTGCTTGAGCCCAGGAGTTCAAGGCTGCAGTGAGCTGTGATCACACTACTGCACTCCAGCCTAAGCAACATAGCAATACCTCAACAACAACAAAAAAAGTGTTGAAATGGGGAGCCTAGAGGAAATAAGCTATAAACATAAGAGATAGAATTCAAAGAATGGGATGCTTGAAATTAAGATTTTGGAGGTTGTGAAACCATAGGTGATGACAAAGATACGACCATTAAAGTAGGTGACTGAGGATATAATGATGGAGGACATATCATTATAAGTGAGGAAAACAGTGACAGAGAGGCCAGGGTGTTGATGGACTATCTAGAATGATGCCCAGAGTCAAGATGGTGGGAACAACAGTGAACCGGACACGAAGATCATCAATAAGAGGGGAAGGAGTAACCAGGAGAATGGTAGAGAACTGCAATGTGAAGAGGTAAAGGCAGGTCTAGTTTGATGGCATGAGTTTCAGAAGATCAAAACTGTTTTAGGAAATCCTACGAACAATGGTGTGGAAAGAGCGATGGGGAGCTAGGAGCTACCTGCCCCACCTCTAGGCCTTGTCTGAACAGAGAGCATGAGGAAAGGACCAGCCATATGTGAGGGGGCTTCTGAAGAAGCTAAGCTTTCAGGGGCAGCCAGACCTCAGTCAGAGCAGCACTATGTTGTTGTTGTTACTGTTGTTGTTGTTGTTGAGACAGGGTCTCATGCTGTTGTCACCCAGGCTGGAGTGCAGTGGCACAATCATAGCTCACTGCAGCCACAATCTCCTGGTCTCTAGTAATCCTCCCATCTCAGCCTCCCAAGTAGCTAGGACTACAGAATGGCATGGGCTATTTTTTTGTAGAGACAGTCTCACTTTGTTGCTCAGGCTGGTCTCGAACTCCTAGCCTCAAGCAATCCTCCTGCCTCAACCTCCCAAAGTGCTGAGATTACAGTCATGAGCCATCGCACCTGGCCAAAGCAGCACTATCTGATAGCAATATAATGTGAACCACATATATAATTTTAAATTTTCTACTAGCCACATTTCTTTAAATCAAACAGAAATAGGTAAACAATTTAATAACATATTTTACTTAATACAATATAGACAACATATTGTCATGAGAAACCATGGAGGCCAAAAGGAAGTGACAACCACATTTTTGAAGGGCTACAAGAAAAGAACTGACAGCATAGAATTTTTTTTTTTTTTGAGACGGAGTTTTGCTCTTGTTGCCTAGGCTGGAGTGCAGTGGTGCAATGGGCCTAGTTAATTAATAATCTCAGCTCACTGGAACCTCTGCCTCCTGGGTTCAAGTGATTCTCCTGCCTCAGCCTCCTGAGTAGCTGGGATTACAAGTGCCTACCACCAAGCCCGGCTATTTTTTGTATTTTTGGTAGAGATGGGGTTTTGCCATGTTGGCCAGGCTGGTCTCAAACTCCTGACCTCAGGTGATCCGCCCACCTCGGCCTCCCAAAGTGCTGGGATTACAGGCGTGAGCCACCGCGCCCCGCCAGCACAGAATCTTATACCCACCTAAGTATCCTTCAAGATATTTTAACTTCCTTTTTTCATATGAAGTCTTCAAAATCCAGTATGTGTTTATGCTGATACCGCATCTCAATCTGGACTAGTCACATTTCAAGTGCTCAACAGCCACATATGGGTAATAGTGGCTGCATGGGAAAGCTCAGAGTTAAACAAGAAGGTGAAGGAAATGCTCCCAGATGAGAACGAAGACAGGAAATTGTACTGATGACACACTCTGAATTCCAGAGGCTCAGAGGAACGACTGAGGGTCACAGAGGTGCGGGAGCATGAGTCGGATGAGAGAATGTTCTGAACCCCATGGGAAAAAGGGTCGGAGTAAAGAAGGTTGACCTTGAAGGCTTGGACTTGGACTTTCAGTAGTAACTGAAGTAAACAGGTCCATAAGTGCTGGAGGATTTGTCCCAGGGCTCTCCTGCAGAGATGGGATAATCAACTCTCATTATAGCCTCCTCTAGGGCACTGGTGCCACACAATTTGTAGTGGAGACAGAGAGTGGAGGGATGGGGCCTGGTGGATTATCAGAGCCCCTGGGCTGTGTAGCGCTCCCTGGGTCCTGCCGAGGGACGGCCTCAGGCTGGGGGAGAACCCAGAGTGCTCTCCACATTCCTGCCCCAGTCTTGCTGCTGGCCGTGAGGGGTAAAAATAGAGGAAGCATGATGGGGAGTTGGGGGACTGGGCAGGGTTGGTTACTAAACAAAATAGTATTTTACTTGGGAAAAATAACACAGAATAGTGATACTGATGGCTATCCTTAGCTAAAGGATGCTGACAACATTTTAAAAAGGAAATGAAATAAACAGAGCAGACTCAAGAAGGGGTGGAGAGAAGGCAAGAAAAGAGAAGCAGGCGGGAGAGGAAGAAGAGAGGGTGGAGCAGGTCAGGAAGAGGGACTCAGAGGGGAGAAGTGAGCAACAGGAAGGCTCCAGACATTTTGTCCCCCTTGTTTCCAGGGACCCTAAGAAGATCAGATATCCATGGACTGGCGGCCCCTGTCCTGCAGATGGTGACCGTCAATGCCTAAGATCCAAGCCCTGCTCCCAGGCACACCCATCTAGACCCAAGGACACTTCCTCATTGGTCATTGCTGACCGGCTAGACTGGCTGTGTCCCACTTGGGTCTCCCCTGCTTCCCCCACAAAATCATGTGCATCCACAACTTATCTCATCTGTCCTTGGAATAAACCATAAATCCCTTCTTAGCATCTGTTTTCCCATCAGACCTCTTCCAAGGAGAGGGGCTCCTCCCCAGCCCCCAGCCAGCTCGTTTCCTCCAACTTGTCTTGTCAGTGCTGATTGTCCGCCTCGGAAATGCACCTCCCAGGATCAGAACAGTAGCTGCAGCATCTCCAAAGGCTTAGCTGCACTCCAAGCTTGTCCTCGGAAGTTTAGAAATGAGGAAATAGCCAGCAGCTGTTCTCAACGAGAAGGTGCAGCCAGCGTCCAGCCAGCAGCAGTTCTGCAGGGTGGGAGGTGGAGCGGGGGCGCGTGTGAAACTTCTCCCAGGCAGGTCCCCACAAGGTGGGAGAGGCAGCGAAAGCCTGGGGGGGAAGCTTCACTGTGATTAAAATGGTCTGCCTCATCCAGCAGCATCTTTGAGTGAAACATTATCTCAGTCTGTAAAAAAGAAAGAAGCCTGTGAGAAGGTTTCACTAGTTAGTCTAATTTTAGAATAGCATTCCACACAGTTCCGAGGGAAAGAATTGACACTTGCTAGATTAATTCAAATTGGTTTAACTGCAAACAGAATCACATTCCCCCAGGGAGTCAGACAACCCCATCTCAGGAAGAAAGGGATGTTTGAGCCTGTCCTGAGCTTGAGCCCTCAGGGTCATGTCTCATCTTTACTATCCTCACCTCAGGATTCCCCCCAACCACACTCAAGCCCCAGCCCACTCTGGCCTGACACACCCCATTCAACACACAGAGGGGGCTGCCAGGACCATGCTTAAGGCAGGGGTGGTCACCTTGCCCTGCCTCCCTCCGCTTTCCATTTCAGGAAGGAGTGCCTTTAGAAGTGACCCCCTCTCAGCTGGCAGATTCCCTTTGGCTTGGAGGCATCATTATCTATTTTTGAGGGGCGTCTTTTGCAGCATCAAATTTTTTCTCCCATTTTTCTCCAGTGGCTCTAGACAGAGATTGGCTGAGTGCAAACCTGATTCCTCTGTTTACTGGCTAGGTGGTTTTGGACTTCCCAGGCCCCATTTCCCATCTGTCAAACGGGAATCCTGACAATAGCACTTTCGTGATAGGGGTACTGTGTGGGCTTAAATAGGTAAAGGACATAAAAAAAGACCGTCTCTCTTGCAGAGTAAACACCTGGTATATATTCGCTGCTTTTAGGGGACATCTTTGTTATCTGCTGTTCTTTGAGGGTCTAATTCTGGCCTCACTCTGTTCTTGGTTAATTTCTTGTAGCTACTAGTTTTACACCTACATTCATCTTTCAGAGTAAAATGGTCCCCCTTAACCTCCCCAAACAAATGCATTCCTCACTCTTACAGCTACAACCACTACCACCACCATCACCAACTCTTCCTTCGAAGAATCTAAATTAAAAACAAAATCCTTCAGTGACACCAAAAAATTAAATGCCTAAAACCATTATACCTTCCCTCTCTACGGTGGGTTGCTTTTTTGTTGGTTTGTTTGTTTTGTTTTGTTTTCATAGAGGGTGTCACTCTGCGGCCCTGGCTAGAATACAGTGTCTTCATATGGCTCATTGTAACCTCAAACTAATACCTGGGCTCAAGCATCCTCTCAACTTCAGCCTCCCAAGTAGCTGGGACCACAGGCACACACACCAACACACCTGGCTAATTTTTTTTTTTTTTTTTTGAGACAGTGGTGCAATCATGACTCACTATAGCCTCAACTTCCTGTGCTCAAATGATCCTCCCACCTCAGCCACCCAAGCAGCTGGGACTACAGGTGCACACCACTACACCTGGCTACTTTTTTTTTTTTGAGATAGAGTCTTGCTCTTTCGCCCAGGCTGGAGTGAAGGTGTGTTCTCGGCTCACTGCAACCTCTGCCTCCTGGGTTCAAGCAATTCTCCTGCCTCTGCCTCCCAAGTAGCTGAGAGCACAGCGCATGCCACCACACCGGCTAATTTTTTAACTCCTGAGCTCAGGCAATCTGCCCGCCTCAGCCTCCCAAAGTGCTGGGATTATAGGCGTGAGCTACCGTGCCCGGCCCACCTGGCTACATTTTTAATTTTTTAATTTTTTTTTTTTGTAGACATGGAGGTCTCACTATGTTGCCCAGGCCAGTCGCAAACTCCTCCTGGCCTCAAGCAATCCTCCTGCCTTAGCCCCCCAAAGTGCTGGGATTACAGGCGTGAGCCATTAATCACTGGCCCCCTCCAGTGTTTAACTTCTGGACAATATTGGCTGACTTCAACGTCTCCTCTTAGGGTGAGGGTCTGCCCCGATGGCCCACAGCTTGGACTTTTGAAGAGAAGATCTCACCCCAAATTTGTCCAAGAATTTTGTGCTAAGGCCAATTCTGTCAACCGGCCGGTCACTGTCTCTCCATAAGAGCTTAACGCAAAGAGAAGCCTGCATAAAGAATGCTCACAAGCCTAAAATCTCATGGTGGGCCCCTTCTGTGTCCCCAGCTACACAGATCCAGAATATGTTACTTTAAACAAGATGGCACTCGACCAAGATAGGATATGGCTTCTAAATTAAAGCTGAGCTGAAAGCATATTTTGCCGTCTCTGTGGAAAGGTTTCAGGCAAACTCACGGGCTATGCAAGGTGCAACAGACACGCATACGGGCTGACCTTTGTTGGCATACAGGCTGACCTTTCTTCATCAGCCTTCTGCTTTTCATTGTTCCCTCTCTGAACTTCTCTGGAGGGCAGCAACGAGCAATGTTCCTCCCAGCAGAGTCAATTTGGGACATCTTTAATTGTCCTTAGGTCTGTTTTCCCCAGAGTCAGACGTCCACTCAAGTCCAAGGACATTTCGAAAAGCCAAAGTAAATAAACAAAGAAACCCTTTTCCATGGCTCACCACTTGGTTTTCCCAAAGTTTTTCCCAGCTATAAAAAGATATTTCAACAGACAGGAAATAGTTTCCTGACTGACATACTGTCTCTTGGGGGGAAGTTTAGCTTCTTGTCTATCAACATTTCACGTTGGCTGGAGCATCGGCCCACCTTCCTTGAAAGCCTCCTAATACTGTCTCTGCAGTAACTAGGTGTTCAAGTCATGAGCACCATGATACAATCTGAACCTGGTGATCCTTTCAAAGAATCACTAGAAAATCTCCATCTTTACCCTTAATTAGCAATGTTCTTTTAACTCACTTAGGAAATAAAGCCCGGGCATATTTGGAGATGTTTTTCCCTCTTACAGCTGCTAGAAGTTTAAGAGGCAAAATATTTTTCCAGTATTAGGTGGTCCATCTCAAAAATACCCACCTCATTTAACAGCGTGTACTTATTAGTTTTCTTTGCTGCTGTATTAAATTACCACAAATATAGTGACTTAAACAACACAAATGTATTCTTTTACAGTTCTGGGGGGTCAGAAATCTAAAATTTGTTCTACATTGCCAGGGCTGGCCTCTTCTGGAATGTCCAGAGGAGAATTTATTCCTTGTTTTTTCCAGCTTCTGGAGGTGCCTTGGCATTTCTTGGTTCTAAGTCACATCGCTCTATACGTTTTTTGTTTTTTGTTTTTTGGTTTTTTTTTTTTTGAGACAGAGTCTTGCTTTGTTGCCCAGGATGGAGTGCAGTGGCACAATCTCGGCTCACTGCAATCTCTGCCTCCTAGGTTCAAGCATTCTTGTGCCTCAGCCTCTCGAGTAGCTGGGATTACAGGTGCATGCCATCACACCTGGGTAATTTTTGTATTTTTAGTAGAGATGGGTTTTCACCATCTTAGCCAGGCTGGTCTTGAACTCCTGACCTCAAGTGATCCACCCACCTTGGCCTCAATCTATACTTTTTCTGTCTTCACATCACCTTCTCTTTGAGGGAGGGAGCTATTATTTTGGCTAATACATGTGGCTTTTAATTCATTTTGAATAATGTGGATCTCCCTGCACTATGTTTTTAAATAATTTTTGGTTTTATGCATTACAATGCAGGTCAATTGACAAAACTAGGTTTTTGTCTGGCAGTCTGCACTATTTTAAATTGCTAATTTAAAATGCTTTCCTTTTTATTTATTTATTTATTAGATGGATTCTCACTCTGTCCCCCAGGCTGGAGTGCAGTGGCTCAAACTCAGCTCACTGCAACCTCCAGTTCCTGGGTTCAAGCAGTTCTCCTGTCTCAGCCTCCTGAGTAGCTGGGATTATAGGCGCACACTACCATGCCTGGTGTATTAGTCAGGGTTCTCTAGAGTGACAAAACTAATAGGATATATATGATATGTAATAGGATATCCTATTTTATATATATATCCTATTACACATCATATATATATAAATATATATATAAAGGGGAGTTTATTAAGTATTAACTCACACGATCACAAGGTCCCACAATAGGCTGTCTGCAAGCTGAGGTGCAAGGAGAGCCAGTCCGAGTCCCAAAACTGAAGAACTTGGAGTCTGATGTTCGAGGGCAGGAAGCATCCAGCACCGGAGAAAGATGTAGGCTGGGAGGCTAGGCCAAGCTAGTCTTTTCACATTTTTCTGCCTGCTTTATATTCTAGCCACGCTGGCAGCTGATTAGATGGTGCCCACCCAGATTAAGAGTGGGTCTGCCTTTCCCAGTCCATTGACACAAATGTTAATCTCCTTTGGCAACACCCTCACAGATACACCCAAGATCAATACTTTGCATCCTTCAATCCAAACAAGTTGACACTCAGCATTAACCATCACAACCGGCTACTTTTTTGTATATTTTCTAGTACAGATGGGGTTTCATTGTGTTGGCCAGGCTGGTCTTGAACTCCTGGCCTCATGTGATCCACCCATCTCAGCCTCCCAAAATGTTGGATTCCAGGCATGAGTCACCACACCCGGCCAAAACTGTGTCCTCTAATCTAATTTTCTTCAGTCTGTCTCATCCAGGACCACAAGACCTGCTAACAGTATTTCATTCTTTGCCCTGGCCAATTGTTCCAATTCACACAAAGCTAACTGTATTAATCAGGACACTTTTGGTTGCCAGAGTAGCCTAGCTTAATCTGGCTTAAATTTTTTAAAAACGTGTAGGCTCACAAAATTGAAAAGTGCAGGGGTACAGATAGACTTAGGCACAGAGGCCTTTTGACTTGCTTTCGTCTGTGTTGCTTTTTTTTTTTTTCAGACAAAGGCTAATGTTCCTAAGTATTTGCAAAAAATAGCTACCAGAAAAGGTCATCTTCTAATTGATCCATGTAGCAACCCCAGCAGGAGACAATGCCTCTTTCACAAAAGTTCCAGCAAAAATCTCAAAAAGGATTCTTCCCAACCTAGCTGAGGTCATGAGTACAATACTCACCCAGTCATTGTAACTAACAAGCTCTGATACTGTGACTGGCCAGGCCTGAGTCATGTGCTTTCCTTAAGACTAGGATGAGGCCGGGTGCAGTGGCTCATGCCTGTAATCCCAGCACTTCAGGAGGCTGAGGTGGGAGGATCACTTGAGGCCAGGTGTTCAAGACAAGGCTGGACAACATAGGGAGACACCCACCTCTACAAAAAATACAAAAATTAGCCAGGCTTGGTGGCACATGCCTGCAGTCCCAGCTACTCAGGATTCTGCAGTGCGAGGATCACTTGGGCCCAGGAGTTTGAGGCTTCAATGAGCCATGATTGCGCCACTGCATTCCAGCCTAAGCAACAGAGAGAAACCCTGTAAAAAAATTTCTTTTAAACTTAGCATGAGCATTTAACCTATGCCACATGATAAAGAGGGGTGGTCACTCTCCCCAAAATAAAGGTTGTTTTTGATTGTTTGTTTGTTTGTTTGTTTTTGAGATGGAGTCTTGCTCTGTCACCCAGGCTGGAGTGCAGTGGTGCGATCTCAGCTCACTGCAAGCTCCGCCTTCTGGGTTCAAGCCATTCTCCTGCCTCAGCCTCCCGAGTAGCTGGGACTACAGGTGACTGCCCAGCTAATTTTTTTTTTTGTATTTTTAGTAGAGACAGGGTTTCACCTTGTCAGCCAGGATGGTCTCGATCTCCTGACCTCATGATCCGCCCACCTCAGCCTCCCAAAGTGCTGGGATTACAGGCATGAGCCACCGCGCCCAGCCCAAGATAAAGGTTAAATTCATAGAAGGAGAAATGGATGATGGTCAAACAAAATTAATACGTCCACTACACCAGGATAAGACCCAAGTGGAACCTTTTTTTCTCTTTTCACCAAGTGGAGTCTTTTCCATGGAGCATCTAATAGTATACCTAGACACAGTTTCTGAAGGTAAAATTATCATTGGTTTCTTAAAGTTAGATTCTTACATCTATCCTTGAGCTATATCGTGTTAATCAGCTGTTTGTGGATGCTCAGACAACACTGGAGTCAGGTGAAAAATGATCTTTTCTCATGCCCGGGGCTGAATTATTGAAAGGACCAAATACTCTAGGTTTACAAAACCACATCACAAAAATCTCAACCTATTGTCAGATCTGTTAACCCTGGGAAAATTTAAAAGAAAGCAAGTAATTCAGTTGTCCAAAAGCTTAAATGACAACAATGAAAACATGATGTTTAGCGTACTCTACTCTCTCTCATTTCCTGTAAGGCACAGAATGACAGGAGTAACTGATCCAAAGGTTCTTGATTTTCAAAAATCTCTTGACTAAATCAAATAAAAATGGACCAATAAAGCTTTCAATTTCATGGCTTTTAAAGCTTGTTTTCACAAACCAGCTCTTGGATTCTTGACGTCAAAAATCTATTTTTAGGTAGAGTGTTCATTCTTCATCCAAGAGTAGAAGTATATTCTTAGTCTGATTTTAATTTTTCTCTTATTTGGAAAAAATGACTTAGAGAATTAAGGAAAAAAATAATCACATGATAAAGGAATCTGCAAAATCACAGAATTTACATTTTCTATGTAGATATTTATCATTTGTATTATAAAATTATAATCTTAGTTTCTAAAGTTACTTTGTTTAATGATTATGACATGCAGTATAATCAGCCAGGTGTATGCTGAATTAAGATCGAGGCTGCTTACCTGATTTTTCTGTTTTGGGTGACATAATTTTATTTCAATTTTTAGCAGGGATCCACTTTGCCCACATAACTGTGGAAATAACCAAAGGCGTTATTTAAATCAGGACATTATGTGAACAACTAAAAGGTTATCCAAAATAATTAAACTTATAGCACAAAATGAGAATTATGCACATTATTGTAATTAACTTAGTCACATAGGACGAACAATAAGAAATAGACTGAGATTTTGAGATTCCAGCTCCTCCTAGGAATCCATGACACAATTAACAGTATTTTACTCTTTTCTGATTCTCTTCTTCTTTGTTTTCAAGTTTTCCTGGCTCTTTCTAATTTTAGAAGTCTTCATTTTTCAGCCTACAGTTGAATCAAGTTGGAATTTTAAACATAGGGTCTGTATTCTTTACCATCTAAATTATTTTTAAAGGTTTTTTTTTCCCCCTTTTAAACACTTTTAAATTCCTACAGCTAACTGTAGGCCTCTGGGAATAGTCCTTCTCTATCAAAGCATGTTGGCCAGGCGTGGTGGCTCACGCCTGTAATCCCAGCACTTTGGAAAGCTGAGTCGTGTGGATCACGAGGTCAGGAGATCGAGACCTTCCTGGCCAACATGGTGAAATTAGCCAGGCGTGGTGGCGGGCGCCTGTAGTCCCAGCTACTCGGGAGGCTGAGGCAGGAGAATGGCATGAACCCAGAAGGCGGAACTTACAGTGAGCCGAGATTGTGCCACTGCACTCCAGCCTGGGTGACAGTGAGACTCCATCTCAAAAAAAAAAAAAAAAAAAAAAGCATGCTGAGGGGCCTCTTGTAGCCAGGTTTCTGCTCAATGGTGCATTCAGAGATGCCCCATCCAGGAAGCAAAGTCATTTTTCAAACGGATTCCAATTTTCTCGTCCTTCTCAAATGTCTCCCCGTCTCCCTTAATTCCCCATTTCTCTCTCTCCTTGCAACTATTCAAGATAGTTGCTATTCAAGTAGCCTCGACCACAGGCGCCTGCCACGGTGCCTGGCTAATTTTTTGTATCTTTAGTAGAGACGGGGTTTCACCGTGTTAGCCAGGATGGTCTCGATCTCCTGACCTCGTGATCCACCCGCCTTGGCCTCCCAAAGTTCTGGGACGACAAGTCATGAGCTTTATAAAGAAAAATAACTACCGGGCCGGGCGCAGTGGCTCACACCTGTGATCCCAGCATTTTATGAGGCCAAGGCGGGCAGATCACCTGAGGTCAGAAGTTTGAGACCAGCCTGACCAACATGGAGAAACCCCGTCTCTACTCACAATACAAAATTAGCCAGGCATGGTGATGTGCGCCTGTAATCCCAGCTACTCAGGAGGCTGAGGCAGGAGAATCACTTGAACCCGGGAGGCGAAGGTTGCAGTGAGCTGAGATAGCACCCTTGCACTCCAGCCTGGGCAACAAGAGCAAAACTCTAAGAAAGAAAGAAAGAGAGAAAAGAAAGAAAAGAAAAGAAAAGAGGGAAAGAAAGAGCGAGAAGGAAAGGAAAGAAAAAGAAAGGAGGAAAGGAAGAAAGGAAGAAAGAAAGCAAGCAAGAAAGCAAGCAAGCCTCCAAACTGAATCTGAATTAAAGAGCTTCCCCTATTGCCCAGAAATCATGGGTGCCAGGGCAACTTCAAGGAAAACTATGCAACCTTTCTGGACCTAGTAGTTCAAACTTTAATCATTCACAAAACAGTCATTAGGAGCCCAGGCTCTGAAGCTAGCCTGGCTGGGTTCGCATTCTGCCTCCACCACTTTCTAACTGCACCCTTGGCAAATTGCTTACCCCACCCAGTGCCTCTGTTTTCTCATGTGAAAAATGGAGAGAAAAATATCTACCTTACAGGCTGTGAGAAATCAGCCTGTTGCCACATGTAATATGCTTAGAACGGTGCCTGACACACTTAAGAAAAGCCTCAATATCTATGGGTTGTTACTGTTCATGTCCATATTTATGGAGGCTACATAGACTTGGGATTTTACATAGATTTGGGATATTTTACATAGACTTGCAATTTTACATAGATTTGGGATATTAGCATATCACCTACTAAAGTACTCTTAGTATATTCATGGTGTAGAACTACGCTGTATTTCTCTTTTTTTTTTTTGAGACGAAGTCTCACTCTGTCGCCCAGGCTGGAGTGCAGCAGCGCGATCTGGGCTCACTGCAAGCTCCGCCTCCCAGGTTCACGCCATTTTCTTGCCTCAGCCACCCGAGTAGCTGGGACTACAGGTGCCCACCACCGTGCTCGGCTAAGTTTTTGTATTTTTTAGTAGAGACGGAGTTTCACCATGTTAGCCAGTGTGTCTGGAATTGGTGGGTTCTTGGTCTCACTGACTTCAAGAATGAAGCCACGGACCCTTGCAGTGAGTGTTACAGTTCTTAAAAGTGGTGTGTCCGGAGTTCATTCCTTCTGATGTTTGGACGTGTTCGGAGTTTTTTCCTTCTGGTGGGTTCGTGATCTCGCTGGCTTCAGGAGTGAAGCGGCAGACCTTCACAGTGAGTGTTACAGCTCTTAAGGCAATGTGTCCAGAGTTGCTCATTCCTCCCGGTGGGTTCATGGTCTCGCTGGCCTCAAGAGTGAAGCCGCAGACCTTCACAGTGAGTGTCACAGCTCATAAAAGCGGCACTGACCCAAAGAGTGAGTAACAGCAAGATTTATTGCTAAGAGAGAAAGAACAAAGCTTCCACATCGTGGAAAGGGACCCGGGTTGCCCTGCTGGCTCAGGCAGCCTGCTTTTATTCCCTTATCTGACCCTACCTATATCCTGCTGATTGGCCCTTTTTACAGAGAGCTGATTGGTCTGTTTTGACAGGGTGCTGATTGGTGTGTTTACAAACCTTGAGCTAGACCCAGAGTGCTGATTGGTGCATTTACAATCCTTTAGCTAGACACAAAAGTTCTCTAAGTTCTCCACCAGATTAGCTAGACACAGAGCACTGATTGGTGCATTTACAAACCTTGAGCTAGACACAGTGATTGGTGCATTTACAATCCTTTAGCTAGGCATAAAACTTCTCCAAGTCCCCACTAGATTAGCTAGACACAGAGCACTGATTGGTGCGTTTACAAACTTTTAGCTAGACACAGAGTGCTGATTGGTGCATTTACAATCCTCCAGCTAGACATAAAAGTTCTCCAAGTCCCCCCTGGACTCAGGAGCCCAGCTGGCTTCGCCTAGTGGATCCCGTGCCCGGGCCTTGGGCAGAGCTGCCCGCCAGTCCTGTGCCGTGTGCCCGCACTCCTCAGCCCTTGGGTGGTCGATGGGACCGGGTGCCGTCGGAGCAGGGGGCGGCCATGGGGTTGGGGGTGGGAGGGCAGGGGGCAGGGCTCGGGCATGGCTCGGGCATGGCAGGCTGCAGGTCACGAGCTCTGCCCCGTGGGGAGGTGGCTGAGGCCTGGTGAAAATTCAAGCGCAACACGGGGGGCTGGCAGTGCTGGGGGACCCGGTGCACCCTACGCAGCTGCTGGTCCAGGTGCTAAGCTGTTCACTGCCCAGGGCCGGGTGGCACCATCTGGCTACTCCGAGTGTGGGGCCCGCTGAGCCCATGCCCACCTGGAACTCGCGCTGGCCCACGAGCACCACACGCAGCCCCGGTTCCCGCCCACACCTCTCCCTCCACACCTTCCTGCAAGCAGAGGGAGCTGGCTCCGGCCTCGGCCAGCACAGAGAGGGGCTCCCACAGTGCAGTGGCAGGCTGAAGGGCTCCTCAAGTGCAGCCAGAGTGGGCACTGAGGCTGAAGAGGCGCCGAGAGCAAGCGAGGGCTGCCAGCACGCTGTCACCTCTCATCAGGATGGTCTTGATCTCCTGACCTCGTGGTCCACCCACCTCGGCCTCCAAAAGTGTTGGGATTACAGGCGTGAGCCACTGTGCCTGGCGGAAATAGGTTATATTTCTATAGTCTCAGATACCCATAGTTCTGTGCAATTCTGGGCTCACAAAAACTGTTATTTAGTTAAACTAGAAAACCATAGTAACTCTCAAAGTCTCTCACAAGCAAAAAAACAAAACAAAAAAACCCCACACCTCTCAGCAGAGAAAGGCCGATGTCCCTAGATGTTGTATGTGATACATCACACATATATCTCAGTGTGAATGTTTTGATTGAATTTACCATTTGACAGACATACTTGGCCAGTGGTCTTCTATTCCCAAACCCAAAGCTGTTATCGTTCTGGGTTCTGGGCAAATGGGATTTTGTCCTTACATTCCAGCCTGCGCTGGATCACTGCAGAGATAATGAATCACAAATCAAAGTTTCTGTGGTCATGCTGGCTCAGGTTGTCTCTCGAGATGACTTGACATTACCAGGCTTAGAACCTCATTCAGTTTTTGCAACAACTTTAGATCAATTTGGTTTACTCCAAATTTACTGGTTCTGAGGTAGCTGTATTATTGAACTTTAATGCTTTTATTGCTTTTAGAAGCATCCTTAGTCTCATGCCTTGTTTTCTGTCCCACATTTGGATTTAGCACTTCCCCTCTGCTCTAAGATTTCTGTCCCAGTTTGCAGCCTCATAGTTCTTATCTCCAATAGAAAGTAACAGTGTGGGGATTTAGCATTCTTTCTTCTTTTTTTCCAGATGGAGTCTCACTGTGTTGCCCAGGCTGGAGTGCAGTGACATGATATTGGCTCACTGCAACCTCCACCTCTGGGGTTCAAGCAATCCTCCTGCTTCAGCCTCCCAAGTAGATGGGATTACAGGCACCCACCACCAGGCCCAGCTAATTTTTCTATTTTTAGTAGAGACAGGGTTTTGCCATGTTGGCCAGGCTGGTCTCAAATTGCTGACCTCAGGTGATTCACCAGTCTTGAACCTCCCAAAGTGCTGGGATTACAGGTGTGAGCCACTGCACCTGGCCAGGATTTAGCATTCTTAATTTCAATGGAAAAATTATGAGAAATGGTTAATGTAGGAGTCTTCCACAGGTGCCAGCTCTATTGCTAGTTAAGGATGGGTAGGTCAGTCCACACTTTTAAGTCATAATTTGCTCCTCCAAGGTTTGATCCAGCTCTGAAAGATATGTGTCTCCTGCTCTTTGTCAAAGTGAGGAAGTTCCTGTCTATTTCTATTTTTCTGAGAATTGTGTGTTGTTTTTTTTTAAATCATGAATTGGTGTTGAATTTTGTCAAATGTCTTTTCTGCATTACTTGATATGAGCACATGGTTTTCCTATGAGCATGGTAGATTGAGTCTTGCTTTATGGCCAAAGCTATGGTTTATCATGATATATGTTCCATGCATGCATGAAAAGAATGCTTATTCTGTTATTGGGTAGACTGTTCTATGAATGTTGATTACGTCTTGTTGGTTGAGGATATCACATTCTTTTATATCCTTGCTGATTTTTAGCCTAATTTTTCTATCAACTGTTAAACAGGGGTATTGAAATCTCCAACTATAATTGTGGATTTGTCTATTTTTCCTTTCAGTTCCATCAGTTTTCACTTCATGTATTTTGAAACTCTGTTGTGTGGTGGATACCCATACAGGATTCCTGTATCTTCTTGGTGCATTGACTCCTTTTATCATTATATGATATTCCTCTCTTTATCTGGTAATAGTCTTTGCTCTGAATACTACTTTATCTGGTATTAATATAGCTACTTCTGCTTTCTTTCCAGTAATGTTTGCATGATATTCCTTGTTTCATCCTTTTTCTTTCAATATGCCTATGTTGTTATATTTGAAGTAAGTTTCTTATAGACACCATACAGGTAGGTCAGGTCTTTTAATCCATTCAAATTGTCTTTTTTTTTTTTTTTTTTCAGATGGAGTCTTACTCTGTCGCCCAGGCTGGAGTGCAGTGGCACAATCTCAACTCACTGCAACCTCCACCTCCAGAGTTCAAGGGATTCTCCTGCCTCAGCCTCCAAAGTAGCTGGGATTACAGGTGTGGGCCACCACATCCGGCTAATTTTTGTATTTTTAAGCAGAGATGGGGTTTCATCATGTTGGCCAGGCTGGTCTTGAACTCCTGACCTCAGGCAATCTGCCCGCCTCAGCCTCCCAAAGTGCTGGGATTACAGGCGTGAGCCATCATGCCCAGCCTTCAAACTGTCTTCTAATTGTTGTATTTAGGTTATTTACATTTAGTGTAATTATTGGTATGTTAGGACTTAAGTCTGCTATTTGTTTTCTGTTTGTTCTGTCTGATTTTCATTTCTGTTTTCTTTTTATCTGCCTTCCTATAGGTTGATTAAATATAATTTAGTATTCTATTTTATCTATAGTGTTTTTGAGTTTATCCTTTTGTATAGTTTATTGATTGCTAAATAGTTATTACATAGACATTATATCATATTTTACCAGTTTGAGTGACGTATAGAAATCTTATCTTTCGTATGTCCCTTTATCCGTCCTCATTTATAATATAATTAGCTTAAGTATTTTTTCTACATATGTTAAGAACCATATCAGACAGTGTCATACCTTTTGCTTCAACTGCCAAACTAATTTAGGAAACTCAAGAGAAGGAAAATGTTTTGTATTTATCCATATATTTAGTCTTTCCATGATTATTTTTTCCCTTATGATGTTGCAAAATTCTTTCTAATTATCTTTTCTGTCCTGGGAACAGTTTCTATTTATTCTTTTAGAATAAGTTTACTGGTGAGAAATCTTTTTAATTTCACTTTATCTGATAATGCCTTCATTTCCCCTTCATTCTTAAATGATATTTAGCTGGATATAGAATTTCGTGTTGACACTTCATTTCTTTCAGCACTTCCACATATAGTGTCACTTCCTCTGGCCTCCATAGTTTCTCCTTATAAATCTGTTGTCATTCAAATTGTTTTTCCAGTATAACTAATGTATCTTTTCTGTCTCAATGCTTTCAAGGTTTTTTTCTTTGTCTTTTATTTTTCAAAAGTTTCATAAGTTTGACTGTGATGTGTCTTAATGTAAATTTATTTGGATTTATCTTGCTTGTGATTTGCTCAGTATCTTCAATCTGTAGGTTTGGGTAGTTTTCAGCCATTACTTCTTCAATATTTTTTGAGCTCCATCCTCTTACTCTTCTCCTTTTAGAACTCTGATAACAAGAATATTAAATCTTTATAGTCCCATAATTCCCTGAGGTTTGTTCTTTTTTTTTTTTTCAATCTTTTTCTCTCTGTTGTTCAGGTTAGGTAATTTCTATTGTCCTATCTTCAAGTTCATTATTTCTTTCGTCTGTCCCCTCTATTCTGTTTTGAGTCCATTCACTGAATTTTAGCTATTATATTTTTCAGTTCTAAACTTTTCATTTATCTTTTTGTATATCTTTTATTTCTTTGCTGATATAATACTGTCTATTTTTTATTTGTTTCAAGCATGTTTATAATGCTCACTGAAACATATGATGATTTCCTTAAGACCTTTATCAGATAATTCTAACATTGCTGTCATTTCAGTGTTAGGATCTATTTATTATCTTTTTTTTCATTCAGTTTGAGGTCTTCTTTATTCTTGGTATGAGTGATTTTCTATTAAAACCTAGATATTTGTGTATTATATTGAGGTTTGGGATCTTATTTAAATTTCTTGGAAAGGAAAATGGGAGTGGGGAGCGAGCTGCCTGATTACTGCCAGATGAGGCCAAGTTTCAGGTTTCCACCTGGCTCCCATTAAGACCTGAGGGGAGGGGTTACTCATGACTGTTAGGTGAGAGTGGAAGTCCTGCTTCGCATTCAGCCTCTACTCCTGGCTGGGAGGGGTAGAAGAACCTTATTACTGCTCCCCTCTTGGCCTGACATTATGTTGGAGAAGTGGCTGAGATGAAGCTTTGTCTCCAGCAGGTCTCCTTTGAGGCCACCCCAGAAGGAAGGAGCAAAGGCATCTCATTCCCACTGGGTAGGTGTGGAAATCCATGTGGTATCCACTGACTGCACGAGAGGGATGAAAGTTCCATCTCCCTACTCAGTTTTCTCTGACATTTGTCCAGTGAGATGGTGGGAGGTGGAGGCTGGTGCTACTGCCATTACAGCCTGGGGACAGTGCAAGTCTATGCTTCCTCTTGAGCTTTCACTGGGAGTGGGGCTAACATTTTTTCTGTGGTGTTTGGCTGGAGTGGAGCAGTTATTGTCCAATCCTTGTCATATATATATATTTATATATGTGTATATATATATGTGTGTATATATATGTGTATATGTGTATATATATATTTATATATGTGTGTGTGTGTGTGTATATATATATATATATATTTTTTTTTTTTTTTAATAGAGATGATGTCTTGCTATGTTGTCCAGCAGGCTGGTCTTGAACTCCTGGCCTCGAGCTATCCACCCACCTTGGCCTCCCAAAGCTCTGGGATTACAAGCGTGAGCCACTGCGCCCAGCCTGTCTAATCATTATCTGTCTCATTAGCTACCCATCTCTTGTTCTTTCAGCTGGAAAGGGCAGGCTTTTGGTAATTTTTGTTTTGTTTTGTTTGGCGTGCATTCATTGATATTTCTGGGTTACGGGTTTCTTTAGCTACAAGTCTGGGATATGTGAGTTAAAAAGAAAACCCAGGGAACATACTGCCTCTGGTCCCGTGGTCTCCAGCCAATCAGCCTTCTCCACCTTTCAGAGTCATCATATGCTTGTTTAATATGTAAAGTCTAGGGTTTGTAGTTGTACTTTGTGAAAGCAATAGGGAATAGTACATTCATTCAATGGATAAGGCATTGGCCTCCTTAAGGGTTGGGCTTTGGGAATAGTACATTCATTCTCTTCCAGAAGTGGATTTTTTTTTAAAGAAACTGCAGTAAGCTATTATACACACAAGAGGTCTCTTCTAACATATGCTTTTGTTTTTTACTCAAGAAAGGCTAATTTTTAGCATTCTCAAACATAATTCTGAAGGATTAATTTATAATTTTATTCTAAATTCTTAAATATCCAAATTTTCTTCTTTCTCATCTTAAAAAAAATCAGCTTTATCTCATCATTTCTCAGGTTTATGTTATTCAATAGGAGAGACTATGGGCCTGACAAAACTGTGACATCATTATTATTTATCCACATTAATCAGTGTATTTTTGACACACTGCATTCATTAAAGTCTTTAAAGGAAACATATCACTGCCTTCAAAGATATTACATTCTAAAAATACAAAGTAAAATGTAAAGTAAGATTTCAGAATTTCAAAATTAGGCCGTCTTAGTTAGGAAGAATAAGTTCTAGTGATCTATTGCATATCAAAGTGACCACAGTTAACAATAATGTATTGTATATTTTAAAATTGCCAAGAGTAGTTTATAAATGTTCGCCCTACAGAGAAATGATAAGCTTGTGAGGTGATGAACATGTTAATTAGCCTGGTCTGCTCATTCCACAATGCACACATACATTAAGACATCATTGTACCACGTAAATATTATGCAATTATTATTGTCAATTTAAAATAAAAATTTAAAAATTAAAAAAAAATTGAAATTAGTTTAATTATTCACATATCTTTCACACACAAAGAAGCATTCATTGAAAACCTAAATTGTTCCCACATTGTGAAGATAAATGCAATTTACAATAAACAATCTTTCCCATTTTAATCAATATTTGTAGCTGGAGTGAGACAAGAGATGTTCTAATTCTTGAATCTCTAAACTTGTGTTTATCAAATGTAAACACAAAAATGAGTTAAATATTGCAACAGGAAATTGGGGCTATCCTGGTTGATTGTCAGCTCCTACTGGTAGTGTTGCCTGCTCATAACCCCTCACCCTCATTCCTTCGGTTCCTCTCAGGATAGAATGATCAATCTTTTCAAGTGTCACCACAGAAATTTAAATTGGAACGCTTAGTGCCTTTGGAAATGTAGATTACCATTCCAGTTCAAGTGTAGGTGAAGGTCATAAGCTGTTTCTCTAACTCCACTCTCTATAAGCCTTTGGCCATCTAATAATTTAAAACCAATTTCTTTCCATTCAGATGGAGAGGCATTCCCACGACCTCTAACCAGCAAGCAGGATTTTACTACTAAATCACTTCTGCATTTAAAAATAAAAAATTACCATAACAAAACATGGATGCCATTTCAAGCCAAGCGTTGCTAAATTTTGACCTGGGTGCATTTGGGAGTGAAGACAGTAAGGGGAAAAAAAAAAAAACTTTCTTCCAACAGAAATCATTTTAGTTGCTTATTATGCAGATTTAGTGGTCATGAGAGCTTAAAAAAAAAGGAAAAAGGATCAACAATCTGCATAATGGAAGCTATCTCCTGCTGTGAACTCTGAAAGGGATATATGTAACAAGGGCAAACTTGTTTGCTACGCACTCAGGGGCATGTTCCTATAGACTAAAATAGGAATGATGCCTGCTGGGGTTTTCCAGGGCCTTCTAATTCTGCCATTTACTAACTGCTGCCTCTACTCAGTTTACTTATCCATAGAAACAATACCCACCTTATATGATTCAGGAACGCTTTTGAGGAATGAATGAGCTAGATGTGAGCAGGACATTGAAAGTCCAAGATAATATGTAAGTCTCCTTTTACTTCATGTGCCATGTTTTTTCAAAGCCAGAAGAGACGTGTAACTGAGGCTTGATGGTAAGTCACAGTTTACTGGCAGGATGTCGGGGGAGGTTTTGGAGAAAAACAGAACAACATATAGGAAAGCAGAGTAGACTCAAATAGCAGAGCAGGAAGGAAGCACAAGCGGTGTTTGTATAGACAGTAAGAGGAGAGATTGAAAATAAACAGGATCTTGATCATGAGCAGCCTCCTTTATTTGTAAGAAAATTTCCTTTATCCTTAAGCGATAGGAGCCTACTAAGTGCTTCTAGAGAGTCAAATGAATAGATTAACATTAAAGTTCTTACTAGTGGTTTCTGGAGGATCAACTGAAGGCAGGTGATCTAGAGGTCAAGAGATAAATCAGAAGCCAGAGCGTAGAAAAGAAATGATGAAATCCTAAACTAAGGCAGAGCCAGTCGTAATAGAGATCTGGAAGATGTTGAATGGAGAGAAATTTGTTTTTTTTGGTTTTTTGTTTTTTTGTTTTTTGAGACAGAGTCTCGCTCTGTCGCCCAGGCTGGAGTGCAGTGGCGCGATCTCGGCTCACTGCAAGCTCCGCCTCCCGGGTTCACGCCATTCTCCTGCCTCAGCCTCTGAGTAGCTGGGACTACAGGAGTCCACCACCACGCCCGGCTAATTTTTTGTATTTTTAGTAAAGACGGGGTTTCACCGGTTAGCCAGGATGGTCTTGATCTCCTGACCTCGTGATCCACCCACCTCGGCCTCCCAAAGTGCTGGCATTACAGACGTGAGCCACCGCACCCGGCTGAGAACTTTGAATTAATGGTGGTTGTGCTGGGAAAAGAGAAACGGTGAATTAAGATAACTTTCAGATCTTCTGATGTTGACAATTGGATAGAAGTTTGGTGCTTTGTTTTGTTTTTGTTTTAATATTGTCTTTTCATGAATCTCTAAGAACATATCTAATTTTTATTTCAGTGGTCCATTCATAGATACAATTTTCCTAAGATGTGTGAAGTCAACCCACGACTGTGTACTTGTCATTTGTGTGAAGTTGTGAACCATCACAGCCTGGTGTTTTCTATATATGTCTATACAGTTGACCCTTGAACAACATGAGTTTAAAGTATGCTACTCCACTTATACCTGGATTTTCTTCTGCTTCTGCCACCCTCAAGATAGCAAGACCAACCTGCCTCATCCTCCTCCTCCTCAGCCTTCTCAACATGAGGATGACAAGGATGAAGGCCTTTTTGAGAGACCACTTCCACTTAATGAATAATAAATATATTTTTTCTTTCTATTATTTTCTTTTTAAAATTTTATTTATTATGTATTTATTTATTTATTTTTTGAGACAGGGTCTCACTCTGTTCACTGGGTTGGAGTGCAGGGATGCAATCATCGCTCATTGCAGCCTCAAACTCCTGGGCTCAAGCAATCCTCCCGCCTCAAGCAATCCTCCCGCCTCAGCCTCCTGAATAGCTAGGAAGACTATAGGCATATGCTATTGCACCTGGATAATTTTTAAATTTTTTGTATAGACAGTGACATGGTTTGGCTGTGTACCCACTCAAATCTTATCTTGAATTGTAGTTCCCATAATCCCCACATGTCGTGGGAGGGACGTAGTGAGAGGTAATTAAATCTTGGGGGTGGTTACCCCTATGCTTTTGTTCTTGTGATAGTGGTGAGTTCTCATGAGATGTGATGGTTTAATAAGGGGCTTCCCCCTTTGCTTGGCACCCATTCAATCTTTTTCCTGCCACCCTGTGAAGAATGACCTTCTGCCATGATTGTAAGTTTCCTGAGGTCTCCCCAGCCACGCAGAAATGTGAGTCAATTAAACCTCTTGCCTTTATAAATTACCCAGTCATGGGCAGGTCTCTACAGCAGTGTGAGAATGGACTAATACAGATGGAGCATCACTATGTTGACCAGCCTGGTCTCAAATTCCTGGTCTCAAGTGATCCTCCTTCCTCAGCCTCCGAAAGCATTGGGATTATAGGCATGAGCTACCAGACTCAGCCATATGTTTCTTTCTTGCTTGCTTATTTTTCTTTCTTTCCTTCTTTCTTCTTTAATAGAGATGAGGTTTTTCCATGTTGCCCAGGCTGGTCTTGAACTCCTGGGTTCAAACAATCCTGCCCAACTGAGCCTCCCAAAGTGCTATGATTACAGGTATAAGCCATTGTGCACAGTCAGCCATGCTTTTCTTAATAACATTTTCTCTAGTTCACTTTATTGTAAGAATACAGTAAACTAGACATACTGTATACATATAGCATACAACATGCGTGTTTATTGATTTGTGTAAGTTTTGGGAGAGTCAAAAATTATACACAGATTTTTGACTGCGTGATGGGTTGGTGCCCCTAACTCCCGCATTGTTCAAGGGTCATCTGTATGTGTGTGCATTTGGCATTCGAAAATAATTTAAAAATAGAAGCATTTTATGCTGGCATGACATGATGTCTTGAATTTTCTTCAAAATAATCCAGTGGGTTGCAAGACAGAAACATACATAGTGCCAAAATGAAGTAAGAGTAGTCATATGTGAATCGTTGTTGAAAATGGGTGCATGGGGTGACAGCAATATACTGTCATCTCTACCTTTGTCTGTGTTGAAATTTACATAGTAAAAATGTTTTAAAAACGAATAGAAAGGCAAATTAAATAGGTGCACAAGTTTCTAAAAACCATTTCCAAGGAAATTATGTTCAAAAGAAAAAGTAACAGAATACCATTCTGGGAATGAGGTGGCAGTGGCAGTGTAGTTTTCGACCTTTTGAATGCCCCTGTAAAAAAGACATCAGAGCAACCAGGAGAGCAAAACCAAAGACAGAGAACTCCTAAATTACTATCGGTTATTCACTGGAAAGCACAGTAGAGTATTCTGAGAATAACTGCAGAAACTTGAAGAGTGTTTTGCAGGTTTTATTATCCAGATAACTGCACTGGGGTTGCTGGAAGAGCTAAGGCTGCCAGATCTGCCTGGGTGTTTGTGCCTATGAATTCTTGAAAGTAACAGACCAAACTGACTTTCCATGACAAAGTCCTACATTGAGCAGCAAATGTTGAGAATAGATTCCTAGTTGACTAGGGCAGGGACAATAGAGTCCAGATAAAATTAGAGATGAACAGAGAATGAAAACCTCAGGCAGTGCACTGCCATGTTTTCAGTCTCTTTGTGAAAACAACAAAAGGAAGAGTTCTAGAGTCCTGAGGTTAGAAATGTTATTCTGGCTCCTTCATTCCTCTTAAATATGCAAAAATAGTCATTTGAATTAAAAATGAACCACAGAAAAGGACTGTATCAAATCTCAAGCAAACTTGGTATTATTAGGAAAAGAGAAATAGGGCCGGGCGCGGTTGGTCACGCCTGTAATCCCAGCACTTTGGGAGGCCGAGGAAGGCGGATCACAAGGTCAGGAGATCGAGACTATCCTGGCTAGCGCAGTGAAACCCCGTCTCTACTAAAAATACAAAAAATTAGCCGGGTATGGTGGTGCATGCCTGTAGTCCCAGCTACTCCGGAGACTGAGGCAGGAGAATGGCATGAACTCGGGAGGCGGAGCTTGCAGTGAGCCCAGATCGTGCCACTGCACTCCAGCCTGGGTGACAGAGTGAGACTCCATCTCACAAAAACAAACAAACAGAAAAAGAGAAATAGGAGGAGATTAAATCCTTATGTGTCTGGAATTGGTGGGTTCTTGGTCTCACTGACCTGAAAAATGAAGCCGCGGACACTCACGGTGAGTGGGACAGTCCTTAAAGGTGGCATGTCAGGAGTTTGTTCATTCTGATGTTCAGACTTGTTCAGAGTTTCTTCCTTCTGGTGGGTTCGTGGTCTCACTGGCTTCAGGAGTGAAGATGCAGACCTTCGCAGTCAGTGTTACAGCTCTTAGGGCGGCGCTTCTGGAATTGTTTGTTCCTCCCGTCCGAAGTTCTTCATTCCTCCCAGTGGATTTGTGGTCTCGCTGGCCTCAGGAGTGAAGCTGCAGACCTTCGCGGTGAGTGTTATAGCTCATAAAGGCAGTGCAGACCCAAAGAGTGAGCAGCAGTAAGATTTATTGCAAAGAACCAAAGAACAAAGCTTCCACAGTCTGGAAACAGGCCGGAGCAAGTTGCCACTGCTGGCTCAGGCAGCCTGTCTTTGTTCCCTTATCTGGCCCCACCCATATCCTGCTGATTGGTCCATTTTACAGAGAGCTGATTGGCCCATTTTACAGAGAGCTGATTGGTCCATTTTGACAGGGTGCTGATTGGTGCGTTTACAATTCCTGAGCTAGACACAGAGTGCTGATTGGTGCATTTACAATCCTTTAGCTAGACACAAAAGTTCTCCAAGTCCCCACTAGATTAGCTAGACACAGAGCACTGATTGGTGCGTTTACAAACCTTGAGCTAGACACAGAGTGCTGATTGGTGCATTTACAATCCTCTAGCTAGACATAAAAGTTATCCAAGTCCCCACCAGATTAGCTAGATACAGAGTGCTGATTGGTGCATCTACAAACCCCGAGTTAGACCCAGAGTGCTGATTGGTGCATATACAATCCTCCAGCTAGACATAAAACTTCTCCAAGTCCCCACTGGACTCAGGAGGCCAGCTGGTTTCCCCTACTGGATCCCGTGCTGGGGCCATGGGCGGAGCTGCCCGCCAGTCCCACGCCATGCACCTGCACTCCTCAGCCCTTGGGCGGTCAATGGGACTGGGCGCCAAGGAGCAGGGGGTGGCGCCTGTTGGGGTGGCTCGGGCATGGCAGGCTGCAGGTCCCGAGCCCTGCCCCGTGAGGAGGCGGCTGAGGCCCAGTGAGAATTCGAGCGTGGCGTGGGCGGGCCAGCAGTGCTGGGGGACCTGGTGCACCCTCCACAGCTGCTGGCTTGGGTGCTAAGCCCCTCACTGCCTGGGGCCAGCGGCTGTGAGTGTGGGGCCTGCCAAGCCTGTGACCACCGGAGCTCACACTGGCCGGCGAGCGCCGTGTGCAGCCCTGGTTCCTGCCCATGCCTCTCACTCCATACCTCCCCACAAGCAGAGGGAGCTGGCTCTGGCCTCAGCCGGCCCAGAGAGGGGCTCCCACAGTGCAGCGGCGGGTGAAGGGCTCCTCCAGCATGGCCAGAGCGGACGCCAAGGCTGAGGACGTGCTGAGAGCCAGCGAGGGCTGGTAGCACGTTGTCATTTCTCTCTTACATACTATGAAATAACATCAGAAATTCAAGCTCACACAACAGATGCAAACTTTAACTTAATATTTCAAAATATGCTAAACAAACGTAAGGAAAACTATTATATGCGTTGATAAAATGTAAAAATCAGAATTTAAAAAATAAAGTAAATAGAGCAAAGAAAAATTTAAATGAGATATGAAAAAACTCAGAAAAGGTTTAGGGAAAAAAACATTTGAGAAATAAAGGGGCTGGGTGCAGTGGCTCACACCTGTAATCCCAGCACTTTGGGAAGCCAAGGAGGGCTGATCACTTGAGGTCAGGAGTTTGAGATTAGCCTGCCCAACCCTGTCTCTACCAAAAAAATACAAAAATTAACTGGGTGTGGTGGCGCCTGCCTGTAGTCCCTGCTACTTGGGAGGCTGAGACAAGAGAATCACCTGAGCCTGGGAGGCAGAGGTTGCAGTGAGCCAAGATCATGCCTCTGCACTCCAGCCTGGGTGACAGAGAAAGACTGCCTCACAAAAAAAAAAAAAAAAAAAAAGAGAGAGAGAAATTAAGATAAACCAAACGAGATGTGACAATAAATACAACACAAAATGCTTAAGGGAAGTGGAAGATGGAAAGGAGGAAACTTTTAAATAACAAGGGAAATGAAAAAAGATAAAAAGGATTTGATAGAAAGTGAAAACTATAGAAGACAGTAAAAGAAGATCTAGCATGTTTGATAGGGAGGTCTCTGAAAAGGAAAACCAAAATAATTGAAAAGAACAAACACTAAAATTTAAAATGCAATAAAATTTTCCTTAGGGAGAATTTGAAACTACTTGTTGGATGGACCTCTGCTTGTATGAAATAATAGCCCAGAACTTACAATGCCAAGACTTAGTCTAATAAAACTGTAGCTTTTTTTTTTTTTGAGATAGAGTCGCTCTTTCAACCAGGCTGGAGTACAGTGGTGCGATCTAAGCTCATTGCAACCTCTGCCTCCCAAGTCCAAGCAATTCTGCCTCCGCCTCCTGAGTAGCTGAGATTACAGACATGGGCTGCCACGCCCGAGTAATTTTTTTGTATTTTTTTTTTTTGTATTTTTAGTAGAAATGGGGTTTCACCATGTTGCCCAGGCTGATCTCGAACTCCTGAGCTCAGGCAATCCTCCCGCCTCAGCCTCCAAAAGTGCTAGGATTACAGGTGTGAGCCACCATGCCTGGCCAAAACTATAGCTTTAAAAAAAGAAAAGAAAAAGTCCTTTAGACTTCATAAAAATACCATACTACGGTTGAGCCTTGAACAACATGGGGTTAGAGGCGCTGATGCCGCATGCAGTCAAAAATCTGTGATAACTTTTGACTCCCTGGAGAATTAACTATAAATAGCTTACTGTTGACTGGAAGCTTTAGCGCTAGCTCGCTTGTCTTTTTTTTTTTTTTTTTAAGACAAGGTCGTACTCTGTCACCCAGGCTGGAGTAGAGGGATGCAATCATGGCTCATGGTGGCCTCAACCTCCTGGGCTCAAGTGATCCTCCCCCAGCCCCAGCTTCTCCAGTTGCTGAGATAACAGGCGTGTGCCACCACACCCAGCTAATTTTTTTGTATTTTTTATAGAGACAGAGTTTCACTATGTTGCTCAGGCTGGTCCTGGGCTCAAGTGATCTGCCTGCCTCAGCCTCCCAAAGTGCTGGGACTACAGGCGTGAACCACCATGCCTGGCCTGTTTTATGTATTATATACTGTATTGTTACAATAAAGTAAGCTAGAGGAAAGAAAATGTTCTTAAGAAAATCATGAGGAAGAGAAAATGTATTTACTATTGGTTAAGTGGAAGTGGATCATCATAGAGGCCTTAATCCTCACTGTCTTTATGTTGAGAAGGCTGAGGAGGAGGAAAAGGAGGATTTGGTCTTGCTGTCTCAGGGGTGGCAGAGGCAGAAGAGGTGGAAGAGATGAAAGAGGATGTAGGAGAGCAAGCACATTGGATATTAAAAAAATGCCTGTAGGCCCAGCACGGTGGCTCACACCTGTAATCCCAGCACTTTGGGAGGCCGAGGCAGGTGGATCACCTGAGGTCAGGAGTTCAAGACCAGCCTGACCAACATGGTGAAACCCCACCTCTACTAAAAATACAAAAATTAGCTGGGCGTGGTGGCAAGCACCTGTAATCCCAGCTACTAGGGAGGCTGAGGCAGAAGAATCGCTTGAACCTGGGAGGCGGAGGTTGCAGTGAGCTGAGATCATGCCACTGCACTCCAGCCTGGGCAATGAGAGTGAAACCCCATCTCAAAAAAAAAAAAATGCCTGTAGATGAACCAACGTAGTTCAAACCCATGTTGTTCAAGGATCAACTATGCTTTAAAGGAAAAGATGTACAAATTGACAATTTTGAGTTAGCACTGCTTTATGCAAGAAGACAATGAAGTGTCATTTTTAGTACACTCAAGAAAAGAAAAGGTGAGCTGAGGGTTTTTACATCAAAACTGAATTTCCAGTGCAAGAGCATTCCCATAAATCTTTCCTAACTAATCTACGAGAGAACTAACTCCAGACAACCAAAACAACCAGAGAAATAGTGATGTAAGGATAGTGAAATATAGCTAAGGTTGTGAGCCTGGCCCCTACATTCCAGGAAATCTCTACAATTTTGCATCAGACCACAAACTTCTGTCTTATTTCAAGCAAAGAATTGTCAGCTTTAGTGGATCTGATATTTCTATTTTAGATGCAGACAGCTGAGCCAACCCTCAACAGATTTCTACAGAAATACATTCCTGGAAGATTCAGGACATGTTTTAAAGTATGAAAACATTTTAGTTACCTGTAATATCTATTGCTATCTAATAAATTATCCCCAAAACATAGTAACTTAAAATAACAAATAGTTTCTGTGCTCAGTAATCTGGGAGCAGCTTATCTGGGTGGTTCTAGCTCAGAGTCTCTCATGATGCTGCAGACAAGCTGTCATCCAGGCCACAAGTCATCTCAAGGCTTGACTGGGGCTGAAACCCCTCTTACCAAGTTCACCCACATGGTTGTTGGCAGCCTCAGTTCTTCACCATATGGGCCTCTCCACATACAGCCTGAGTGGCCTGCAGGGCCTCCTGGTGTGGCTGCTGCTTTCCCCCAGAGCTATGATCCGAAAGAAAAGCAAGAGTTCAAGATAGAAGTTTTTATTGAAAAAAATGCATATAAATGGACCAGTACAGTTCAAACCTGTGTTGTTCGAGAATCAACTGTGCTTAAAATGAAAAGAAATACAGACTGACATTTGATTTTGAGTTAGCACGAGTTTATGCTTGAAATATTTTTGTAACCTAATCTTAGAAGTTACGCACTATCGGCCGGGCACGGTGCTCATGCCTGTAATCCCAGCACTTTGGGAGTCTGAGGCAGGCGGATCATGAGGTCAGGAGTATGAGACCAGCCTGACCAACATGGTGAAACCCCATCTCTACTAAAAATACAAAAATTAGTCAGGCGTGGTGGCAGATGCCTGTAATCCCAGCTACTCAGGAGGCTGAGGCAGGAGAATCACTTGAATCCGGGAGGTGGAGGTTGCCGTGAGCCGAGAGCACACCACTGCACTCCAGCCTGGATGACTAGAGCGAGACTCCATCTCAAAAAAAAATAAATAAAAAAGAAGTTATGTACTATCACTTCTGACATATCCTATTTGTCCAACAGACCACCACCCATCATGAGAAAGGTCAGAAGGGTATCAAACCAGGAAACAGGCACCACTGAAGGCTATTTTGGAGGTCAGAGATGTAAATATCTCCAAGTCCTGCAATGGAAAGGGGGGACATCCGAGTTCAAACCAAGACCTATCTGATGCCAGAAACTGTTCTCTTTGTAATATATTCAAACCAAGACGGAATGTGGATTATGAGCTTTTTAGATCTAGATCTTTTTCTTATAATTAAGCTACAAGAAAAATAGAACTAATTTTTCTAAGAGTCACATATCTATACTTTTAACAGGTGAGTGGGTCTTACCTTTCAAGTGATTCTGGATGTCCACAAACAACTTCAGTGTGCAACCTGCAGCTTAGCTGCCAATCACTTTCAAGTAGAGAAACTCAAATTTTTCATGGATGTGATTTACACCTATTTGTTTTTAGTAAGAAAGAATCAAAATGGTCTGGATATAACAGGAACCCACCCTAAACCTTAAGACAGAAGTTCTCAACCTTTTATGTGGATACATTTCATTATATAATATGAAAGAAAAAAACCACATTGCTTAATATATTCCAGCAATCTCAATAGAAAAGTCGTAACTGTTGGGGAGCTGTCAAGTTTATAGTGGCAAATACAAGTTTTTCAAAATTCTAATTTTCACTTGAAAGCTTGAATTTTATTATTGACAATAGTCAATCAGTTGTTTTCTCTGAAGTGGTGGACTCACTTTTGTCATTAAAAAAAGCAAGTTGGTTGGATACAGTGGCTCACGCCTGTCATCCCAGCACTTGGGGAGTCCAAGGCAGGAGGATCACTTGAGCTCAGGAGTTTGAGACCAGCCTGGGCAACTTAGTGAGACCTTGTACCTACTAAAATAAATAAATAAATAATAATACTGAAAAAACTTATCTGGGCGTGGTGGTGCACACCTGCTACCCAGGAGGCTGAGGTAGGAGAATTGCTTGATACCAGGAGGAGGAGGCTGCAGTGAAGCAAGTTCACGCCACTGTACTCCAACCTGGGTGACAGAGTGAGACCTTGTCTGTAAATAAAAAAAAAAAAAAAGGTTTACCAAATATCCAAATCTGAAAAACTAGTCATCCTTCTGGAAAATATTATGTTCCATGAAAAAAGGAACTAGTTCTGTTTACACTAAAACAAAAAAAAATGCTTTTTCTTGAGACAATTATTCTCCTTTGATATGCTGCAGAAGTGCTTTATTTCTATTTTCCATTTCTTAACCTAGAATATTAATTAGACACCACTCAAGGGACAAGATTTCACAAAAATTTTAAAAGTTTTACTGCTTTATCAAGGACTGGTATGTTTCTGTGGGTTTGTTTGACCGCAAGTGCGTGGAGGGTGAAAAACACAGTGACTGCTAGTTCAGTCTGGCGTCACTGCTTTGATTCACGTTAAGGTTCCAGCAGTTTTACCCACCATTGCTTTTGTACCATCAGTGTAAATGTCAATACAAATAATAAGGCAAGTAGTAGGTTAGTATTATTGTGAAAATAATATTAATGATAGTGCTTATGGAAAGTTTTGACCATGCAGACTTTCTCGCAAGTGTCTTAAGAAATACTCCTTTAAGTTATTATAATTATTAGTATTAATTATTATTAATTATTACTTCTGATTTTTTTTTTTTTTGAGATGGAGTCTTGCTCTGTTGCCCCGGCTGGAGTGCAGTGGCGCAATCTCAGCTCACTGCAACCTTTGCCTCCCAGGTTCAAGCGATTCTCCTTCCTCAGCCTCCCAAGTAGCTAGGATTGCAGGCACGCGCCACTGTGCCCAGCTAATTTTTGTATTTTTAGTAAAGATGAGGTTTCACCATGTTGGTCAGGCTGGTCTCGAAATCCTGACCTCATGATCCGCCCGCCTCAGCCTTCCAAAGTGCTGGGATTATAGGCATGAGCCACTGCACCTGGCCCTTTTGATTATTTTTAAGCTTTCACTTGACTTTTTTTTGTTTTTGAGACAGGGTCTCACTCTGTTGCCTAGCCTGGAGTACAGTGGTGTGATCATAGCTCACTGCAGCCTCAAACTCCTGGGCTCAAGGGATCCTCCCACCTTGGCCTCCAGAATAGCTGGGACTACAGATGCACACCACCATGGCTGGCTAATTTTTAAAATATTTTCATAGAGACAGGGTCTCACTATGTTGCCCAGGCTGATCTTGAACTGCTGGACCCACCTCAGCCTCCCAAAGCGCCGGGATTTTATTAGCCACTGTGCCCGTTCAGGTATTTGACGTTTTAAGGACTTCTGAGACATTTTTCTTAATCCTGTGCTCTGATTTCCTGCCCTGGGCTCACATTTTCCACCCCCTTTCCTGATACCCCAACCACATCCCAGGCAGGTGCTAAGCAGACCATGCCAGTTCTCTGCATGCTCAGTCCGTCGGTCAGGGAATGGCAGAAGCACCTGCTTTTCCTCTAGTCTACCCTAGACCTTCACAAGGGGTGTGCCCTGCATTGTCAGCATCTCCCACGGCAGAGGAGGTGATTCAGTCATGGCTTGAACACAGCCACCATGCCGCTAGTCCTAGCCCGTGAGATGATCTGCTGCCTGAGAAATTGTAACCCATCCTACTTTGCTATCTTTTACAGATTTATGCTGTTACAATGTGTTTGTATACTATATGCATCTCGCCATGCATGTTTTAGAAAAACATTTTTCATTAGAAAAATATGCAACAATTTGATTCTTAGGAAAAGTTATTCTATACTAAAAACCAACTATAAAGCAGATTAATTTTTAAAATTTTTTTATTTCCATAGGTTTTTGGGGAAACAGGTGGTATTTGGTTACACGAGTAAGTTCTTTAGTGGCGATTTGTGAGATTTTGGTGCACCCATCACCCAAGCAATATACACTGAACCTGATTAGTAGTCTTTTATCCCTCAGCCCCTTCCTGCCTTCCCTCCTGAGTCCCCAAAGTCTATTGTGTCATTCTTATGCCTTTGCATCCTCATAGTTTAGCTCCCACTTATGATTGAATACATACAATGTTTGGCTTTCCATTCCTGAGTTACTTCACTTAGAATAATAGTCTCCAATCCCATCCAGGTTGCTGCGAATGCCAATAATTAATTCATTTTTATGGATTAATAATATTCTATGGTATATATATATGGTATATATATATGGTGTATATATATATGGTGTGTATATATATATGGTGTATATATATATGGTGTATATATATATGGTGTATATATATATGGTATATATATGGTGTATATATATGGTGTGTATATATATGGTATATATATGGTGTATATATATGGTATATATATATATGGTGTGTATATATATGGTATATATATATATGGTGTGTATATATATGGTATATATATATGGTGTGTATATATATGGTATATATATATGGTGTGTATATACATGGTATATATATATGGTGTGTATATACATGGTATATATATATGGTGTGTATATATATGGTATATATATGGTGTGTATATATATGGTATATATATGGTGTGTATATATATATGGTGTATATATATATGGTGTATATATATATGGTGTATGTATATATATACATATATATACTATATATATATACATACATATATATATATACACCATATATATATATATATATATATATCACAGTTTCCTTATCCACTCGTTGATTGATGGGCATTTGAGCTGGTTCCACATTTTTGCAATTGTGAATTGTGCTGCTATAAACATGCATGTACAAGTATCTTTTTCATATAATGACTTCTTTTCCTTTGGGTAGATACCCAGTAGTGGGATTGTTGGATCAAATGGTGGTTCTACTTTTAGTTTAGTTTTGTTTTTTTTGAGACAGAGTCTCGCTGTGTCGCCCAGGCTGGAGTCCAGTGGTGCAATCTCGGCTCACTGCAAACTCTGCCTCCTGGGTTCATGCCATTCTCCTGCCTGAGCCTCCCAAGTAGCTGGGACTATAGGTGCCTGCCACCATGCCCAGCTAATTTTTTTGTATTTTTAGTAGAGACAGGGTTTCATCGTGTTAGCTAGGATGGTCTCGATCTCCTGACTTCGTGATCCGCCCGCCTCGGCCTCCCAAAGTGCTGGGATTACCAGGCGTGAGCCACTGTGCCCAGCCTACTTTTAGTTTTTTAAGGAATCTCCACACTGTTTTCCATAGTGGTTGTATTAGTTTACATTCCCAACAGCAGTGTAGAAGTGTTCCCTGTTCACCGTATCCATGTCAACTCTATTATTTTTTTGTTATGGCCATTCTTATAGGAGTAAGGTGGTACCTCATTGTGGTTTGGATTTGCATTTCCCTGATTATCAGTGATGTTGAGCATTTTTTCACATCTTTGTTGGCCATTTGTATATCTTCTTTTGAGAATTGTCTAATCATGTCCTTAGCCCACTTTTTGATGGGATTGTTTGTTTTTTCTTGCTAATTTGTTTGAGTTCGTTGTAGATTCTGGATATTAGTCATTTGTCAGATTTTCTCCTGCTCTGTGGGTTGTCTGTTTACTCTGCTGACTGTTCCTTTTGCACAGCAAAAGCTTTTAGGTTAATTAGGTCCCAGCAATGTATCTTTGTTTTTGTTGCATTTGCTTTTGGGTTCTTGGTCATGAAATCCCTGCCTAAGCCAATGTGTACGAGGGTTTTTTCTGATGTTATCTTCTAGAATTTTTATGGTTTCAGGTCTTAGATTTAAGTCCTTAATCCATCTTGAGTTGATTTTTGCATAAGGTGAGAGATGAGGATCCAGTTTCATTCTCCTACATATAAAGCAGATTTGATTTGAGATTGTGAACTCAGCAGGGCATTTCCTGAGGAGGAAGAAATGCTGAGAGTCTTATGAGAACTTAAAGCACCATAGGTCAGCTTCCAATGATCTCACCCATGACTTGCTAGGGAAACAGCAGGGAGGATTTTTATCTAGAAGAGTTTTTCTTTCTCTCTCATTTTTTTGATGGAAAATGTGTCAATAAATTGGCAGATGATATTAAAACATAGGTAGACATTATGGACCACAAACCATGGACATGTTGAACTTACAGGGCAATCAAGGAAAAGCCTACATTATCCTGGATATGCTGAGGATAAATGCCCAAGAGTTCAACTGCTGGGTTGTGTAGTAATTTTAATTTTAGAGTGATACTTGAGTTTATATTAATATAAGTATAGTACAGTACATTTATAACTTTATAGTACTGTTGAATTTTATAGGAATTTGCCAAACTGCTTTCCAAAGCAGCTCTACCATTTTACATTCCCACCAGCAATATGAGTGATCCTATTTCCCCACACCCTCTCCAGCATTTGGTATTTTTAATTTTAGCCATTCCGATAAGTACCTAAAAAAGAGTTTTTCATGGGTATCCCTTGGCGCTGCACCTGGGCACGGCTGCACTCATAAACCTGATGTTTTGCTTTTAGCAACCTGGTGGCTCGGTAATGACCTGTTATGAACTGAATTGCAGTCTCCCAAAATCCATGTGTTGAAGTCCTAACTCCCAATGTGGCTGTATTTGGAGACAGGGCCTTCAAAGAGGTAACTAAGGTTAAGCGAGGTCACAGGGCAGAGGCTTAAACCAACAGGACCTTATAAGAAGTGGAAGACACCATGGATGCACATTCAGAGGAAAGACCCTGTGAGGACACAGTGAGCAGGAAGCCATCAGCGAGTCAGGGAGAACAAATCTGGGAGGGAGACCTCAGGAAAGAACAAATATGCCAGCACCTTCATCTCGGACCCCTGCCTCCAGAACTATGGGAGCAACATTTCTATTGTTTAAAACACCCAAGCTGTGGCCACTCTAGCAAACTAATACAAGGAACATAAAAGAAAGAGAGCAATCCAAAATAAACTCATGGAGTTTTTGTTTTCTGATCCCTAACACTGCCTGTCCCCTCCCACTGCCGGCCTCCAGGTCACTAGCGTCCAGCGTGCACACCAGTACACAGCGGCTATGTCTCCTGGGGGTGCCCACTGGACTCCTGGCTCTCTCCCTGCTCCTTCACAGATCTCTCTAGCCAATGGCCACTAACACCCGCCTCATGGCAGATGGCCATACAGTGTGTTCCCTGTTTTCCTGATGATGCTTTGCGTTGTCACAATCAATAATGCTTTTACAGAACAAAATAAGGAACTGGAGTTTGCTACGTTTGTGTTGAAATTCTTCCTCTAGGGCAGCAGTTCTCAGCCTTTTTGGCACCAGGTACTGGTTTTGTGGAAGCCGGTTTTTCCATGGACCAGGCAGGGGGATGGTTTTGGAATAATTCAAGCACATTACATTTATTGTGCACTTTATTTCTGTTATTACATTGTAATACATAATGAAATAATCATACAACTCACCATAATGTAGAATCAGTGGGAGCCCTGAGCCTGTTTTCCTGCAACTAGACGGTCCCATCTGGGGGTGATTGGAGGCACTGACAGATCATCAGGCGTTAGATTCTCATAAGGAGCAGGCAACTTAGATCCCTCCCATGCACAGTTCACAATAGCGTTCGTGCTTCTCTGAGAATCTAATGCCGCTGCTGGTCTGACAGGAGACGGAGCTCAAGCGGTAATGCCAGCGATGGGGATCAGCTGTAAATACAGATGAGCTTCCCTTGCTTACCCGCCCTTCAGCCCCTGCCCGTGGCCCTGTACCAGCCTGTAGCCCAGGGGTTGGGGACCCTGCCCTAGGGTTCACACATTCCAAAGAGGTGATTTGGAGACTCCACTTCAGTAGTAGAAGGAAGCCCTCCTGCATGCCAGCCTGACCAGGACCAGGCTACAGGAATTGCTCATCTAGGGGAATTTATTGGATGCATGGCCACAGCAGGAGATGCCGCAGGACTAAGCTGTGGTGAAAGCGAGTTTGCCTCAGAGCACTTTTCTCACAGTTGAAAACTGGCTTTGTCCTCACCAGGGAAAAAAAAAAAAAAGTTCAAAACTCATGCAGACTTTCTGTCACATTTTTTAAAAAAGCATGGAAGCCCATCTCCTCTGTTGAGAACTTCTGGATGGGGATTCCTATACCGCTTCATATACACACATGTCACAGGAAAAGTAAGCAGGACCAAACAACTGGAATCCTTCACATTCTTATATCTGAAAGAGTTCTCAGAAGAGAAATAATCTCTTCTCAGGAGACGGACAGTTTATTTTCAGAGATAAAAGTTTGTTGCTATGTAGAAATAAGCCAGGGAAAATGGTTTGGAATATCTTTAAAAGGGTTAGAATATTTTCCAAATGCCTTCTGATTTCTTGACATCAGAAATGTTTAAAATTTTTTTTTTAGTTGTAAAACTGCACTAACTGTGTGCATTTACTGTTCCCTTTTTTGCTTTGAATCTGTCTTCTTACCTTCTCCCCACTATATTTACAAAAAAACTTCCTCACCTGGGACAGAAACAGGCACATCGTCTTCTTCACTCTTCTGTGTCACATCAAACAGACTGACTGCACTTTCTGCACTGCCAACAACTTCTCAGTAGACAAACCCCGGTCTGACCTAAAAAGTTAATCAATTAGTTTTGTAAGATGGTGTTGGCCATTACCTTGAGCAATTGTTTTAAAGCAGGGAAGGGCAAAAGCTTCTTTTGTTCTTGGGATGGAAATGAACATTCTCCAAGGCTTTTGTGCAGAGAGTGATAGGATGAGAACTTGAGCAAGAAAAGACACTCATGAGCTTGTCATAAGTTGTAAATGGGGGTTGAAAAAAGCCTAAAGATTTGGCAGTAGAGGATTCTGAATAAGCCGGAGAATGGGAATGGATGCATTTTAAAATTTCAACTAGCAGAGCCACCCTTCAATGAAGTGTGGAACGTCACAGAAGAATACCAAAAACGGAACTGTTTTTTTAGGGCAGGGTGGGTGGTGATGGTGAGGGCGGTGGGAGAGCAGGGAAAGAAGGAAGGGAGGAGAGAAAAAAACTCTTTTATGGTAGAAATCAACTTACAAATATTGAAGAGCGAATAAAGCACCACAATGGTTAATATGTTTTATTTATTTATATCCCATGTTGTTTCAAAAACACATCCAAGGTGTGGTGTTGAAAATCATCTGAAGCTCACTGAAGCACAAATTCCACACTGTGCCTGTCACAACAGGGTGGAGTCTTCCTGTCTGGGTGGACATAGCTTGATTTAGAGACACAGTGAAGCCGCGCCAGCATTTCAAGGCTGGAGGGTGGTGTTTGCTCTTCAAAGAATCTCCTGCAGGAACGTGACCTCCAGCAGGGAAGATGTCCTTCATCAATGTGGATTGCAAAGGGGCAACCTCTGGGTGAGCCCCAAGGAAGGAAGGAGACCCTCCCTTAACAGCCATTTACGAAAGATTAGCTCAGAAAGTCAAGGCTTTGAATGCGTAAAGTGGATACATTTGGGTTTCCTTTCTGGGTCTGGAGAAGGAGAAATGAATTTAAAGCATTTATAAGTAGTTTGCCTCTAATAGTGGTATTTATATAAATCCACAGATAAATTGCGTCCTCATGAGCTGACTGGGTAAAATGAAATTTCAAATATAGGTTCAAGTTCAGCCATTGCACTCGCTAAGTAGAGATTCTCTGGTTTGGGGGAACTCTGATGATCGCACACTCTATGGGAGTAAAAAGAAACAGCTATTTAAATATCTTAGGTGCAATCGTATATGACTGACCTTAAAGGACGCTTGAAATCAATGAGGTAAACCACTCTGAGCTCAAACTAGGTAAACTCAGTGCAGCAATCACGGGCAAGATTATGTAGTTAAATCTTCAAGTAATTAAGCAAGAGCATCTGGTACCTACCCCAATCTGAGAATGAAAGGATACAATCTTTTGCTGTTATCAGAAGCCTCCAATTTATGAGTGACATTAACTATAATTAATGGGAAATTCACTTCCCAGCGTAGAGTTTTCCTGCCTCAGGAGGGGTCTGCTCCAAACCACAGATATGAACTATTGTGTTGCTTTTTTTTTTTTTGCTTTTGAATATTTGCTTATTAATTTATTTCACCATTTAATTGTTTTCTTCTCATACTTTCCCTTCCCTCCTTTTCCTTGCTATTATTCCACCTCCTTTACCAATATTATTTTCCTGTTTCTTCCCATATCTATGATATTTGGTTATTTTTCATTATTTATTTATTTATTTATGTATTTAGTGACAGAGTTTTGCTCTGTTGCCCAGGCTGGAGTGCAGTGGTGTGATCTTGGCTCACTACAACCTCCACCTCCCAGGTTCAAGCGATTCTTGTGCCTCAGCCTCCCAAGTAGCTGGGATTACAGGTGCATGCCACCACACATGGCTATTTTTTGTATTTTTAGTAGAGATGGGGTTTCACTAGGTTGGCCAGGCTGGTCTGGAATTCCCGACCTCAAGTGATCCTCCCGCCTCAGCCTCCCAAAGTGCATGAACCGCTGTGCCCAGCCTCCTTGGTTATATTATGATGGAGAAATAATCTATAGTGAACAACTTCTGCTCCTGCCTCGCGGGTCAGTGAGGGGCCTGCTGGGGAGCGGCGCAGTGGAATACCAGCTGAGCAGTCTCTCCTCTCCTCAGGAAAGTAAATGGAAGAAAGAACACAAGTACCACAGTTCGCCCATGAGTAGGCTGGTGGTTTTCATTCTACTGGTCCTCCAGCTTTTTGAGGTGAATTTTTGAAATTATGTATTCCACATTGTCAGTGTCCTTCTCTGGGCCTAGTTTTGGATGTGAGCAAATAATTTTAATTTTGCAGAGCTGTGGCTTAACCCCTTTCCTGGTCACATTTCTTATTTGACTCTTTCCATTCTATTTGTTGGCATTTGCTTGGCTATTTTGATTCTTCTACATTTTCCGTCTTTTGAAAAGCTCTAAAATCTAACCAGCTGATCCAAGATTATACAAATTCTATTATTTAAGGATATCCTTGAAGGATACAGAGTGCTAGAAATAGCTTGGTTAGACATAGTGCCTGCGCTCAATGATTCACAACCTTTACAATGACACAAAAGAATGAATCAGATGGCCGGGTGCGGCGGCTCACGCCTGTAATCCCAGCACTTTGGAAGGCTGAGGCGGGTGAATCACGAAGTCAAGAGATCGAGACCATCTTGGTCAACCTGGGGAAACCCCGTCTCTACTAAAAATACAAAAGTTAGCTGGGCGTGGTGGCACGTACCTGTAGTCCCAGCTGCTCAGGAGGCTGAGGCAGGAGAATCACTTGAACCCGGGAGGCGGAGCTTGTGGTGAGCCAAGATCACACCATTGCACTCCAGCCTGGGCGACACAGCAATACTCGGTCTCAAAAAAAAAAAAAAAAATCAGATGTTTTGAAAAATGCAGTGAATAGACTGTGTGGACTCACCAGTACTGTTAATTGTACCTGAAGAGGGCAGAATGCCCCCTTCCTCAACCACATCCAGAGCCTTACCTTATGGATGTATTAACGGAAGGTACAATGGAAACAGTGTGGAACTTTGAATCCCATGGCCAAGAATTTTTTTGACTCAGTTTTAAAAATTAACATTTTCTGCAACTTCCTTATCTTTGTCAATGTGACTTCCCCCCCCCCCCAAGACGAGTTCTTGCTCTCTCACCCAGGCTAAAGTGCAGTGGTACGATCATAGCTCACTTGCAGCCTGGAACTGCTGGGCTCAGGTGATCCTACTACCTCAGCCTCCCAAGTTGCTGGGACATATTGGCACATGCTACCAAGCTTGAATAATTTTTTTTTTTTTTTTTTAAGACAGGGTCTCCTTGTGTTGCCCAGGCTGGTCTTGAATTCCTGGGCTCAAGTGATCCTCCCACCTTGGCATCCCAGTGTTGGGGTTACAGGTGTGAGCCACTGTACCCAGCCTATTCTCTTTATCTTAAGCATTCAGAATAAGAATCTTGAATATTTTACAAAATTTGGCTTAACTTTTAAGTCTCTTATATGCTATTAGACACCAAATTCTATTGATTTTTTTCCTTTGAATTTCCTTTGAAACCGTACTTTCCAGGGCTTTGCTGGCTCAGGCCTGGATGATAGCAGGTTTCCCAGCTAGCTGCCTTCCCTGCCTCACCCTCCATCCTGCCTGGTCCTGACTAATCAAGTCATCCTTTCCTACCATTGTCTCATCAAAAGATTCTGTCAAAAGATTCTTTCTCCTTTCCTTCCTTGTTTGTTTTTATAAGCATTTATTGATCCCCTAAAATGAACAATCTCTAAACATTTTTCGTCCTGATCTCACTCCCTACTTATCCAAACCAATTTCTCAGCATCTTCTATTCATAATGTCCCATCTAATGAGGCATGACTCCTGTGTCCCACAGCCATGCCAACAGCCCTGCCTCTTGCCTTCATTCTTGTCTTCAAATGATACTTGAAGCTATAGCTGAAGTCTCGTCTCTTCTTATGGACACTTCAGTCTTCATTGACCTTTCACTCCACTGAACTTCTGTAGTCACACAAAACTGAACTCTTTAAACAGTCTTTTATCCTTTGCTCCTTTTGATTAATCTGAAACTCTTGCTAGCCTTGTTACGAGTCATTTATTTCTCTTCTGAATATTCACTAGTCTGAGCAGTTATAGATGCCCCTTCACACATGCATTTTGTCTGATTTTTGAGTCTTCAATTTACCTGTGTAATTGAGGTCCTTTAGGTTGTTTGATATGATACTCATTTATTAAACACCTTGGCATTATCCCAGGCACTGTTTCTAGATGCTGAGAACAGAATGGTTATTCAGAGAGGATACACAAAAAATAGCTCTCCATCCTGGTCTCATGAAGAAGAAGAAGAAGATTTCAGAGCCAAGCTTCAGGGAGTTGTTCTAAGACTGGACATTTTATTCAGGTGCGATGATGACAGATCATTTGGTTGTTCTGTAAGAAGTGTCTAAGTTTTTAACAAGATTCCTGCCTTTGACGAATTGCTTTCTTGACCTCGTGGGCCCCTTCTTGCTCACAATTTCTGCATCCTCATTGCTTCTCTTAGTCACGGCTTCTGAATACTCACTTCTTTGGTGCATCTTTTTTTTTTTTTTTTTTTGCCTTTTCATAGAAATTCCCCAAAGAGAATGTGGTAAGGTTGTTAGTTGTTGCTTTCCTTCTTACTGGCTGGTCACGGCACTCATTCCAGGGCCCTCTTACAGACTGCTGGTGAGCCCACATTGGCAACTCTTGGATCAGACACCTCCTTCAATCCAGCTGTGATCAAGACGGTGGGATCACTCTATAGGTTTTTCCATGTAGGGCCTGAGACACTTCTCTAAAGTAAGAAAGTATAACTTGAAGGTGCCTCGGTTCACTTTAGTAAAATCTGTAAATATCTAGCATCTAGAAAAGTGCTTGGACCACAGTAAATTAGCTCACTAAACTATATCTAGAAGCATTGTACATATACACATTTTCATCTTAATAACAAATGTGACACTCACCTGACCCTAAAACCAATTTTATAGTCCTATTTGGGGAAAAAAGTTTCGATCTATATAAATTAAAGAAAACCTCACGTATGTTGAGATACTATTACTTCATTGGTCCCCATTTGACCACAATGCATTTGGCAAGGTCATACAATATTATTAAAATGTTTCTTTTCTAAGACAGAGTCTTGCCCTGTTGCCCAGGCTGGAGTGCAGTGGCATGATCATAGATCACTGCAGCCTTGAACTCCTGGGCTTAAGTGATCCTCCTACTTTAGCCTCCTGAGTAGCTAGGACTACAGGTGCACACCCTTACAACTGGCTGTATTTTTTATTTTTTGTAGAGATAGGGTCTTGCTTTGTTGCCTGGGCTGGTTCTTGAATTCCTGGCATCAAGCAATCCTCTTGCCTTAGCCTCCCATAATGCTGAGATTACAGGTATGACCCACTGTTCCTGGCCAAAAGTTTCTTAAATTGTATTAAACTAACTTTTATTTTTGAGGTGTTGAACACTCTGAATTAAGTTGATTTCACTTTCAGTCTTTATAAAGCTGGTCATTTGACTCAATTTATTCCAGATATTTTATTCTAGGCTTAGACATTTTTCCCATAAGAATTGTTAGAATCTTGATTGCCCATGAAATAAAGTCTTTTCTGGCATTTCTTAACCTTGCATGGAATGTTGTGATTGCCTCTATAAATTTTTCTGGTATATGGCTATGGCATAGTAACAACTAGCTTGCCTTGTACTTGGCTAAAACATGAATCTTTTAAAAAATGCAACTCAGGCCGGGCACGGTGGCTCACGCTTGTAATCTCAGCACTTTGGGAGGCCAAGGCGGGTGGATCACTTGAGGTCAGGAGTTCAAGACCAGCCTGGCCAACAAGGTGAAACCCCGTCTCTACTAAAAACACAAAAATTAGCCGGGTGTGGTGGTGCATGTCTGTAGTCCCAGCTACTCAGGAGGCTGAGGCAGGAGAATCGCTTGAACCCAGGAGGTGGAGCTGAGATTGCGCCACTGCACTCCAGCCTGGATAACAGAGTGAGACTCTGTCTCAAAAAAAAAAGGCAAAAAACAACAAAAAAGGCAATTCATAAATTATTTTTCAGTTCCAGTCAGTATTTTCGTCTCACTCTCAAATAGGTAAATTCTCACTTTAAAATCTTTCTTGAAAGTGTCATGTTGGCCTCAGCTGCAGTTTGCCTTACACATTTCCATCTTATTGCCCCTTTCAACAACCTCTGCTGATATTATACCCTTAGTGAATCTTCACAAAATAATTTACCTCGGCAATCAACAACTTGACTCCTCAGTTGCTGCATTACCTTTATTCTCTAGGTAAGTTTTTTATTTACTTTTTTTTAAAGAATGCTGGTATCATGGGATAAAGCACTCAAGAGAGTTTCCTGTTTTTCTTTGGCATGAATGTAGTGCACTGGCGTTGAGAGGCAGAGACCAAAAAGTGTGTTGATACATGCATCCTCAGAAGCTTGCATTATTCACTTTGGGATATTATCAGTGAACTAAAGGTAAAAGATATTAAATCATAGATGAGCATAAAATCTATACCTCCCAAAAGCAGAGAAATGGATTGAAGCTGAGAAAAACATTCTGAGGACTTCAACCTGTATGTATGAAAACACAGACCCAGGTCTGTGTGGCCTCTTTGATTAGGGTGGAGAGCATCAGACCTTCACCAAAACCTTCTACAATATCCCTAAAACTTGGCAAAGTTCTATTATTAACATAACATAAACTCTGTCCCTGCAAACTGTTACACTTGGCAAATACTTATTTCTTGAAACCCTTAAGTGGAGACCAGTCTTGTGCTACACGGAGGAAGTATCCTAAAACATAAGTCTAATAAAACCTAAAAGGAAAACAAACCATGGCCTATTTGTCACTGTCTCATATTTTTAGCAGAACACGAACAGTAATGATAAAGAGGTTATGCTCCAAAACATCAGATTCTTAGTATTTTTTCAAAGAAAGCTTGAGAAAATTAAGCTTTCTGAGTGACAGTCTAGGAAAGTCCCTGAGGAATGGGTTTTAAAATGAAAAGACAACAGAGGTGAGCATGTAACAACATACACAAACACGCAGGTTCTTCATTTTTTAAAAGATGTGGTTGAAGCTACTAGAATGGTTACAAAAATCAATAAATAAATACATAAATAATTTTCCCGACTATTTTGGTGTCCAGGTTTTGAAAATTTCTCAGCGAAATAGCTGGCACGAATACCTTGGAAAGATCTTGAAGCCTAGCCCTGGCCATTTTCCTGTTAGCTTCTGGAGGGACCTTCCTCCCCCTCCTCTTCAGGCTCCCTCACATTTTCCAGTGTTTGGTGCCTCTGCTTCTAGTTGCTTCCACTCCGACTTCTGAGACTTCTCAGTGGCTGATGGATAATACTTTTAGTTATGCTTGCTCAGGAAAAGAAATGAGTCACTCATTTAAACATGTGCATAAGCAGGCTGCTAGTTTACTTAACTGGTTTTTACCTTTTAAAATTAAGTGCCCTTCTGATAGCCTATTATTCAGACTTACCACACATCAACACTCATATTGTGTACTAGTTAGAAGTCCAGAATCACTAGCTAAATTGTACTCTCCACTTAATGATCATGACCTTGAATGTCAGTTTAAGTTCTCTGAGGTCCTGTCTCTCAGTATGTATACTGGGAACCAAAATATTATGTACCATAAAGATTATTGTTGGAAACGGTTGAGAAGAGACAAATGTTATGCAAATATGTTGTGACAGCATCTTCATTTTCAAGAAACACTGAATTCTGAACATGGTTTGGTTGGTGCTAACGTTAATGATATTAATTGCTTTGGATCAACAGAGATCTGCCTAAAATAAATAGGCTATTAGGCAGTTTCCAATAACCATGAGGCTAAATCTCTCCAGCTGAAGGACTTGCTTCTGCAGGAGACTAAAGGCTTCTATTCCACTTTAATAATAAAAAGCATGCATGATTCATTAAGAATATAGGCAAGGCTTTATGTTATATTTATTTATTTTCCAGCTTGTACAAACTGGATGTAGAAGCATAAACATAGTACATTTCTACCATCTTCAACAAAAATATAACCAATATGTACAATTATTGTATTAAAAATACAAAAGGGATACAGACTCCACCAATGTCTTTCTAAAAGACATACAGGTACAAGTAGTATCAAAAGTATGAGGAAATCACCAGTTAATTGTACATTCTGCACTTGACATCACAGAGCGAACTGAGATTAGCAGTCCTATGTTCTACAATTACTTAATGCTTAGATAACATTTGTGCAATTTGTGATAGAGCTAGATTTCTGTCTTTCTATATGCACATGAGGTCCATAGCCTATATAATAAAACTGGCAAATAATGCATATTACATGTAAAATTACAAATGCATAATTGACAATGTAATATATAAGCAAGTAGACAAATGCCATGATACAGAAGAGAATTATTAAATAAAGCACTGACATTGTTTGATACAGTGAAAAAACACTGCAATTCCACTTTTAAAATTTGAAGCTATTTACGTTTATCTACTGATCAATATGATCAGCTGAATTTAATGGAAAAAAAATCCAAGACCAGCAGTTCCTCACATGAGTACTACTCAGATTGGCAGCCTTCACTTTTCCGGAGTCTGTGCAAAACAACACAAAAATAGAGTGGAGGGGTCATTTCAGTCATTATAGGGTTAATAGCAGCTGTGAGCAGATGGTTGCTACACTTAGGCCTTCTCTATATGCAGCGTCCATAAAGCCACTTGGAGGTTAGTCTTTGGTGACTAACCTGCCTTGCAAAGGCTGGCATGTCTAACCAGGTTTTTGATCTTTTATCACGTTTAAAGGCTTGTTTATTCCCTAATGCCAATTCAATAAAGGGAGGCTGTCTTGAAAGAGCAGTATAAACAGCTGGCATTAGCTCCAACATCCCAAGCTGCTTTCACTGCAATGCTATCCAGTTATAAATGTTTCTCTTAAAAAAAAAAAAAAAAAAAAAAAAAAACCTACACCTCTAAATTAACAAAAATCAAAGAAATATAACTTAAAAATGGGGTTTGCCATCCATCTCAATGGAGCAGGACACATCCACCAATGACACCGTCCTGCCTCCATAAGGCTCAGACAGGACACAAGGGTCCTAGTTCCCTCCCCTGGCCATGTGCAAACAGTTTTACAGAAGAACCCCATCCACTGGGGAAGGAGCAGATGAGGTGTCTTGGTATTAATTGGCTAACATTTCATACTTCCAGGATAGGGCACTTCGCGGGTGAGACCAGAAGGACATGGGAAGCCAGGGTCACAAGCCAGGTCTTCCCGTCTTCTTGGTGTGGCCACACCCTGTCCGGCATATTTGGTTTTTCAGAAACCAGGCTGGCAACCCTACTTAAGGTTTAAAATAATACTGTGATCATTAAATGGATATACATTTACTCTCTGAACAAAATCTTTAAACTCATTTTTTTTTTTTTTTTTAAGGAGGACATTGTAAACAAGTGGACAAGCACTGTACTCAAAGGATTTCATTGTTTTTCTTTGTCTTCCTTGGTGGGTTAAAGGCCCCAAGTAGTTCAATGGCTAGCTTTTCTCATTATCCCAATGAGATCAAGTGCTAGGACTGGATTGAAATCTAAAAGGAAGATTAAAAAAAATCCTTCCAGGCATTGAGAAGTGCAGCCAGAGTGAATCATCTTGTTGTGATGATCTTGGAATTTGGAATGATACTGTGTGATGTGGCAGGCAGCAACAGCGGGAGCTCGAAGATTGCTGCACTGTGCATTTCAAGCAACAAAGTCTGAAAAGTGCCAGGGCAATTTCTTCACAGTATTTCACATGCAAAGGGGAAAGGAAGAAGGGGAGAAGAAGCCCCATGCTGCTTTTAAGGCAGGGAAGGAGGCAAACTGGTCCACCGTCCTCAGAATGTGAGTTCCAAGGCTCCAATGCTCGGGACGTCTTCTTGTGCTCTCCTTTCAGGTGGCTCACTCTGCTTCCAGAAAAGCCTGTGCCTCAAACAGCAGAAACTTGTTCATCTTCTGCAAATACAGCAGGGAAGAAAAAGAAATCAATGAGCAAGCAAGTAATTTCTTGTGCTATAGAGAATATATTCACTGATGTGCTAAATAAAACTATCATAGTTATTCTTTTTAGTATAGCTCACTTAGAATCCTTGTCTTTTTTTCCTAAACAATGATGAACAAAAAGGTTAAAATGTATGCAATACATATCTTTACATATATACACACACACAATATTAAAAAGATATGCATTATATATTTTTGTTCAGAAAGTTAATAAATTCATTTTAAAAAGTTGTAAAATAGCATGTGCCATTAAAAAAAAATAATATACGATCAGATACACATAAAAAGTCTAGGATATATAACAACATTTTAATAGTGGCTATCTGCAAGTGACAGGATTTTAAGTAATTTTCATTTGTAATGTTTTTCTATTTATTTAATTTAACTTTTTTGAGACAGGGTGTGGGTTTGCCATCCGCAGCGCAGTGTTCTCGGCTCACTGCAACCTCCGCCTTCCAGGCTCAAGCGATTCTCCTGCCTCGGCCTCCCAATCTCCCGGTCATGTGTTGCTTTTTTCTATGATTGTGTAATCAAACATGTTAAACTGAAAACTTTAAAGAGGATGGGAGGACACGATCTCCTTCCTCATTCTCAATTCAGCCTGGTCAGATAGATTTGTAGAAAGAATGCACAAAGAGTTACAGAGAATGTGGGTTCCTTCCTTCCTTCCCTTTCTCCCTCCCCTTCTCTCTTTCTTTTAGAGACTGGGTCTTGCTCTGCTACCTAGGCTACGGTGCAGTGGCACAATCATGGGTCACTGCAGCCCTGAACTCCTGGGCTCAAGTGATCCTTCCACTTCAGCCTCCATAGTAGCTAGGACTATAGGCACACGCCACCATGCCTGGGTCATTTGAAAAATATTTTTATGGAGACAGGTCTCACTACGTTGCCCAGGTTGTCTCGAACTCCTGGCCTCAAGCAATCCTCCCACCTCAGCCTCCCAAAGTGCTGGGATTACAGGCATGAGCCATCAGGCTGGCTGATAACGTATCTTTCTTTATCAGACTTTCATTTCCAAATGAGTCCCAATTCATTAAAAGTGCAAATATAATGTTTCCACAGAAAACTTTAACCATCCACCTTTGAGAATCCTAGATGCCTCTAAAATTCTTGACAACAGCACAAACTTGTGAGATTTTCATTTTCTTTTTCTTTTTTTGAGACAGAGTCTCACTCTGTCACCCAGGCTGGAGTGCAGTGACATGTTGTCAGCTCACTGCAACCTCTGCCTTCCGGGCTCAAGTGATTCTCCTGCCTCAGCCTCCCGAGCAGCTGGGATTACAGGTGCCTGCCACCATACCCGGCTAATTTTTGTATTTTTAGTAGAGACAGGGTTTCACTATTTTGGCCAGGCTGGTCTCAAATTCCTGAGCTCAAGTAATCTGCCCGCCTCGGCCTCCCAAAGTGCTGGGATTACAGGTGTAAGCCATCGCACCTGGCCTATTCTTTTTCTTAAAATAGGGTCGCAGAAGTACTTCAATTTTAGTGAGAATTAGAAAAGAAATCAAGTCATATAAACACTGTATTTTAAGTGACTCCCTCCATAATCTTTGGCATTTTTAAAGCGATTTAAGGAAACACACACACACACACACACCACAAGAAAGCAGTCAACAGCCGTAACCCTAAATTTGGAACTCTGAATATAGTGTACTTTGTGTAGTGTATGGTTAGACATAGCTGACTGCAGTGTTAAGACAACAGAAATGCCTTGGGAAGCAGCGTAAGTGAACACATCTAACTTGGAGGTTTTAGGAATATTTATGTGCATATACCATCCTCCTCGGTGGAAAACCCTTGGGACTGATAGGGGGCGAGGCGCGGGTCCGACTCGTTCGGTTTATGCCACTGAGGTTTGTTCACAGGCCTGCTGCTGGTGGGATGCCCATGTGGCTGCTGTACGGATGAAGGCCCAGCTGTGTCGGAGGATCGTGCGACCATCCGCGATCTCTGAAGGGCCACGTTGTAGTCTGGCGGTTTCCTGGCGGGATGGGAGTGCCCTTCTGGAAAGTCAGTAATGGGAATTCCAATGTAGCCGGGAGGGGTGGGCGGGGGCTCTCGATACCTGCCCTCCTTTCGCGCTAGAGTAGAAACAATGCACCAGCATTAAAAACTAGTTCATGCCACAAAATGTATTAAAAATATAAAAATAATGATTAAAACAGCATCCACGGTGTAGCAGCTCATGTGCATTGTGTGGTGTGGGTTGGAGGCACGGTGTGAGGCAGGCCAGGGAATGCATGTCACCTAAACCACATTTCACAACGGCTTATCTCTGTGTGTGAAATAACTGGTGAGAGAAGCTGCTAGTCCATCTAAGTACTGTTATCTTTAAATGGGCTGCTTGTCCATTTATAATGGTCTGTAACTATAAAACAGTAAGATTAAAACCTAACCCCTGGATTTATTGGAAAGACTGAAGCACAGGAAGAACCTAAGTACACAGCACTATGCCTAGAACCTGTTTGTGCTTGGTACAAGTTCCCTTTTTCCTCTCTGCCTGCCGGATCTGCCCTCTTTCTGGGCATTTATCTTTACCAGGCAGAGAAGCAATTCTAAATCACTCTCGGGTCTCAGGACTTCACTTACAGAAACAGTGAATTAAAATAAATTTGGAAAAGTCGCACAAAGGATACCAATTTAAAAACTCTAAAACTATTACTATAAAGTGTCTGTTTTTCTTAAAATCCCTTTATTGATGCTCATGACCTAGAATATGAAACCTGTATAGGCCAGTAAAACTAAAGTTTCATTTTCTTGAACTTTTAAAACTCAATTGTTAGGAACTAAAAATCATTCTTCCTTCCTTTGCAATAAAAATTCCGAGTATTAGTTGTAAGCACTTGAAAAAGTCCAACCTAAGAATATTTACTAACTGTTTTCTCCTTATTCATTGTAAAAGGATATTAAACTTGAAATCTACCCATGACTATTTACATGGCTAAATAACTACGATTTTCCTACTAATAAAAGTAATGTCTGTAATGATTATACTCCAGAATTTCTCACTCTACAACCTATCATCTGTTCCTACACTTCATCTATATAGACGTTAATTGTGCCATAGAAAATACATCTCAACAGGACTGAGGGAGCATGAGAGCCTCTTCTAATAGGAACAGCAGCAGCAAGAGCTTTCATGTACTTAGTGAATCTACTATCTGGGCACTGTTCTAAATACTTTGCATAAATTTCCTTGAATCCTCACACGAACTCTATTAAGTATAAATTATTAAGCTCATTCTACAGATGAGGAAACAGGCACTGTTTTGTATTTTACCCAATGTCACAAAACTAATAAAGTGGCAAAACAGGGATTCAATCCCCAGTCCACCTGACTCCTAAGCCCGCGCTCTTAGTCATTACACGATTAGCACCTTTCCCTCCTTCTACAGTGTGCACAAAGAATTGCTTATCAAGAACAATGTGCGTTCAGAATAAAAATCAATGGAAGACTTTTAAATATACAAAGTGCATATAGTTCTAAATACAATCAAGAGAACAAAATAGAAGAATAAAAGATATAAAAGAGTTTCAATTAAAGAAAAATTTCTCCTCTATGAATAACAGGAATCCATCCTGATTTTCAGGTTAAGAGAAAAAAATTAGATTAGATAATATCCACAATGACAATCTACTCATCCTGATAGCTAAGATTTATTGAATGTTTCGTTATGTAGGAATAGATCTGTAGGTACCTGATCACAAAACCTGGGCTCTTAACCACTATTGATTTCAAAGACCTTAACACACCACTAATTTGGAAGTCCTATATAGCAATGGAGAAAATGAGGAAAAGAACCAACAAACACATAATTTTACTATTGTAATAAATTACATTGAAGACATGATCCAGACATCACAAAGTCCCCCAATTTTAAAGCTTACCAATGAGCCCCTTTGTAGTACTTGATGCCACAGCTATGTGGGCAGGCATGGGGACAGGCTTGGTTTCTTCTGTGGTCACAGACGTTAGGCTACTGCTTTCAGCTTCAATGGAAACGTCCTTTCCACCTCTCCGCTTTATTGTGCCTGTGTCACCTTCTGAGTCTTCTCCCCAGTAACCTGTGGAAGATGCCCAGCTTGCTCGGGACTGGGCTTGTTCAAGGCTCTCTCTGCTTTGATTTTGCCTGTTATACTTTGTGCTATGATCAGAAAACATAATTTGGTCCATATGGCTACTTGATGCCCATAAACCTGCAGGATCCCCTGAATAATCAAAGTGAGTATGCCCGAATGGAAGAGTCTCCCAGCTTCTCTGGTGCTGGATCGTCTGTATATTATCATGGGAGCCACTTGAGCATGACGTCCAGCTCCCACGGCCACTGTCAGCAGCATCAAGTGACGCGCGATCCCCCTGATCCTGGGAAAGTTCCTCTGTACTTGGAGAAGAAATTACTGTAGCTGTAGCATATAAGCCTCGGCCCTCGGACATTGGTGCATAGGACCTAAGTGGTTACAAGAAATGGAAAAGAAAAAAAAAAAAACAAGATTGGTAACTAATTCACCTATGATAAAACCAAAATACCCTTTTTCCTAGAAAGGTAGCTTGCTTTCATCCCAGAAACAGGATAAAAGTAGCACTGAATTGCCTTATATTGGCCAGTTCTGCCACGTCTAGCCTTCTGACTTTTATCATTACTATAAAACAGGCATGCGGGAAAAGAACGGAACGTGCCATAAAAAAAAAAAAAAAAAATTCCCCAACAACATTAAGGGTGGCTCAATATAATTTGATTATTTCAGGAAGGCAGCTCATACAAAAGAACTGGGATGGATCCTACAGTCAGCCTCTGCCTTCAGCACAGAACAACTGTGTTCCAGTGAAGAATAAACTTAACTAAAAAAGCAGTCTGCTTAACAAAAATAACATGATACTTAGTGTAGAGATTGTGAAAATCAGAACTGGGATGGGAGAAAAATTCTTAGGCATTATGTAAAATAAATAAAAACAAACACTGGAAGAAAAGACTCATTATTAAAAGAGAGATGGAAAGATAAATTCAAAAGAACATTAAAAAGAGCCACCTACCCCAAGCTATACTGATCAGGTTCCATCATGGTCCGCCTCTCCATCCTGCCCATCCCTAGGTTTGTTTCCACGATGCTGACAGAATGCCTCTGGCGCCTCTCATCGTGCAGTGAGACTGGCACTGAGTCAAAAGACGAATTGCTGACAATACTGGATCGTGAAGAAATTTCACTGTGACCAGAATCTGAAAAATTATCCACAGTACCACTGGGAGCCAAAGTATAGCCTGCATGAGAAATATGACCGTATTAATTAGACTCTCTAGGTTTATAACATCAAAGGGAAGTCTACCAAATAGAAGCAAAAATAAAATGCAGGCATAGATATCTCTATAGAAGTGGGGAGAAAAACCCCATTTCACTTGTAGAGACCACATGACTAAGAGACAAATGTTTTATTCTAATGAAGCTTAAGTTGTTTAATCAAAGTTTAGAGAGGAAAAAAGAAAGTATCCTACAAGCTAGGAAAAGATGCAGAAAAGGCACCACTCGACTATTCTTAGCTCCCTTACCTATATAATTACACTATTAGTCTATAGAAAAGAAACCATGAAGAATAACGGATCAGATTTTAAAGTATGTTTTTTTTCAAAATGCAAAGCCACTGATCTTGTTTTCAACAGTTTTCAATTTTTAGAACTTGTATGGCATAGACTAATTCAACTGGAAATACCTGTATCCTACCTACAATTTTAAGTAAACATATAAACAAAAAGAATAAGAAATAAGACCTGAAGATGTCTTTGAATTTTTGCCATTTGGTTTTTCAATATTAATATTGATTGAATCACATAAAAGCCAATCGTTTTGAAGGAGTTAATGGGCACTTTTCACAAGATCATTACTATAGAATATCTAAACAGATGTCCACTTCTTGGTCTGAAAGGACCCTTAACTCTCTTTTGTTACTAAAAATAATTTTGAAAGTCACAATGGAAGGGGCCTATCTTGATTTTTTTGTTTTTGAGATGGAGTCTCCCTCTGTCACCCAAGCTGGAGTGCAGTGGCGGGATCTTGGCTCACTGAAAACTCCACCTCCTGGCTTCAGGCGATTCTCCTGCCTCAGCCTCCCGAGTAGCTGGGATTACAGGCGTGTGCCACCATGCCTGGCTAATTTTTTTTTTTTTGTATTTTTACTAGAGACACAGGTTTCACCATGTTGGCCAAGCTAGTCTCGAACTCCTGGCCTCAGGTAATCAGCCTGTCTCGGCCTCCCAAAGTGCTGGGATTACAGGCATGAGCCACTGCACTCGGCCCTATCTTGATATTTTTAATGAAAAAAATCCAAATCTTCTTTCTCAATATTCATTTTTTTTCTTGTCTACATTACTAGGGATCTCATGTTACTTAAATATTGATTTTATCTTATATGCAATGCTAATTTCTTCAATGCCACTTACCTAAGAAAAATTAAAATCTAGAGCATCTAAATGTTGCCAGTTTAAGTATGTTCTTTCAGTATATTGGTAATTCCTGATTTATTTTTTAAAGGCTGCACAGGTCTTGATAAGATTTAATGTGTTCATTTATAAAATGTCTTTTTATAAAACCACACTGCAAGTTCTGACAGATAAGATTTAAAGCCTTCCCTGAACAGTCTGCTTAAAAAAAAGTTTCAGAAAAATAAATCACTCAGATGGAGCACTTGACATTTGGAGGAATTCTCCCATTTTCATTAACTAATGAGATGATTCCTCTCTTTCCCACCCCATTTTTGGTTCTATAAACCCCACCTATCCCATAGGTCCGTGGTGCATTGTTATTCTTGTTACTGTTCTCACTTCCAAGAGAAGAGGAGGAACTGGTTAAGTCCAACTGCCCGGAGCCAAAAGATCTCAGCTGATTGCCACTGCCACCTAACAACAGGATGAGAAAAGAATTGAGATGCATCCATGTAACAAGGACAGGAGAGACTGATACCCATACAAAATGCACAGATGTCTGAAATATCTACCAAGTAAAGCAATACCTGTTGCGTCAGTGAAATTTAACAATGTATTAAAAGCCCTTTTGGCCTTCCTTTAGGGAAAACTAAGTCCTAGCCATTTATTATTGGCTTACACTCATTCAGTTAAAAGGGTAGGAGGAGGAAGTAGCTTGAAGAGTTATGCAGCAGAAAATTACCTACTCTTTTAATATGAGAATGTATCAACATAAGGAGGCGACTCTGAGTACCTAAAATATAGTCTCTTTAAAAATAAAACCAGGTAGCAACCAAAAAGGTAATCAAGACCTGTGTTAATACAATGAAAAAATAAATCAGGAAGATATTAGTTTTTTATGTTTTCAAAGCCCTCTTCTCTGTACTAATGTCATATAACTAAAGTTAGTTAGAACAAATTGTAATATAAAAAATTCTTTGTATATTTATCATGAATAAAAAGTAAATGTATTTTTAAAAGGCTTCTTATAGTTATAAATTTAATACTATTTATTGTAAGTATAACATTTTTAAAAACCACCATTCTTCCAAATTTATAAACTGAGGGAAAAAAAATCCATTGGGCATTACAAATGAGCTCATTTTAAATTACTATAATGTTAAGAATTATGTAATACATTACTCTGGAATTTATTATAGCCAAAATGTATAGGTTTCAATACAAGAAAACAAAAAGTAATTTAATTCTACCTTTCCTTGGAGAACTCTGGGGAGAAGTAGGAGGAGAAGAAAGCTGCGAAGATGCATTTGATACTGTATCTTCAGCCTGTTTCTTGTGACGTTCCAAACTTCCTTCTTCAGACAAAGAAAGAATTTTTTTTAAAGCTTGTGGAGAGTTTATGCCTATAATAGAAAAAAAAAAAAAAAACCTTAAATATGTATTTTCAAGTCTGAAAATAAACACCATTTATGAATAAAAAACTTTTTTGTGTTAAGATTTAGTATCATTACACTAGATTCAACCTATTTACAATCTAAATGTTCTTTGTACTCTTCATGGTCCACACAGTAAGTGCCTACAGAAGGCAATGAGATACCCGTAGTTTGGTTTCAGACTGATATCTGCCACAGTACCAGAAATATATCGCTTTTGATATTTTAAGTTAGATTCTAAACTTTGAAGTAGTCACCATCTTTATTCAACAATATGTTAGGCAACAATGAAGAAAAAATGGACAATTTGGAAACACTGAATTTAGGATGGAAGTGGCACAGCTAGACATGTTATTATTAGAAACCAAATTTGAGTTGGAAACTGTTTTGTATCCTTGGAAAGGGGTAGCTCAAGGGAAGTGAGAATAAAGGGAGAAGAGTACAGAGTCAGGAGCTAAGAGGAGCTAACTAGGAAAGTGAATGAAAGCGCTCTAAGGAATTCCATGCAGTTAATACTTGATCAAGTAAACAGATGAAAGAGAGGGGCGGAAGAGACCATGAAAATGCTGTGTCACAAAACCTTGGAGGAAGGTTTCAGAAGAAGGAAGTGAGCCAGCACCACGTGTAGGATCCAACAGGATGAGAGTGGAGGAAAAATTATTCTATATGTCAATGTAAGATGATTTCCCTCCTCAAAATTATTTTTCATAAATGAGGAAGTTACACTGAAATATTTTACAAAGCCTCTCATATTACTATGAGGCACTCTCAATTTTATTTTGAACAACAGAGAGATATTTGGGAAGGCACTACAGCCTGAAACTACCTCAAATTAGTGTTAGCAAAATTTAACAAAGATTTAATCCTTCATTTCACTTCATGTAAGCAGTTTGCTGTTGTTTTAATACAATCTTTTTTAAAAAAAACTTTTAAAGCAATAGTTTGATTACATGTAGAAATCATATACACAGGAAATAAAGCTAATTGAATGGGTAGTTTCGATCTGGAAAAAATTTCCAAGGCCAGCATCATACACAGATTCAAAAAGTACTATCTTTCAAACCACGTTGGATGGATGTGAAGATATTATGCCTGAGAAAGCTGTGTGAGATACTTCAAAAGTGGTCCTAGTGATGACAAAGACACCAATGTTAAAGATGTAGAAAGTATATAGAACAAAACTATTTCATGGACTGGAGTGGGGGGAACACCTGCAGCGTCTCTAAATTAGTATTTTATATACTGTGACTTTAAATGTGTATGTTAAAATAAATATAAGACAACATATGATATTTCATCCACATTTCTAAAGTTCATAAATGGAACTAAAGACATTTTGAGAGCTACGGCTTCAGAAACATGGGGGATATAGAGCTTTATACTCAGACACATCTACATTATATTAAATATGGCTAATAGGCATTTTTAGCTAAAGTGAAGACTGATAATCTTCCATATGAGAAGTTCTGCATAAAAACGATACAGACTGCAGGGGATTCAGGAATGCATGCATATTCAAAACATAATATATAAAGAAACACATAATTCAATGTGTTTGTGATGAGAGGATCAACACAAATATTTGAAAGGAGAAATGTATCAAGGAAAGGCGTTCTTTTCTTACTCTCTCCCAATATCAATAAAGAGGACACTTGCTGATCAGATGGAATGAGGTGAGGATACAGAGAATGTGAGGGGTCTACAAAATGACTCTCACCCAAGCCATACAGATGGGCTGTAACTGTGCAGGGACTTAGCTATCAACACCCAATTTTATCTAAGTAAACACTTCGCTATCTATCTCTCTATATCTATCTATCTAATCTATCTATCTATCTAATCTATCTATCTATCTTATCTATCTATCTATCTATCTATCTATCTATCTATCTATCTATCTATCGACAGAGTCTTGCTCTGTCGCCCAGGCTGGAGTGCGCTGTAACTGTGCAGGGACTTAGCTATCAACACCCAATTTTATCTAAGTAAACTCTTTGCTATCTATCTCTCTATATCTATCTATCTATCTAATCTATCTATCTAATCTACCTACCTACCTACCTACCTATCTATCTATCTATCTATCTATCTAACTATCTATCTATCTATCTATCTACAGAGTCTTGCTCTGTCGCCCAGGCTGGAGTGCAATGATGCAATCCCGGCTTATTACAATTTCCATCCCCCAGGTTCAAGCAATTCTTGTGCCTCAGCTTCCCAGGTAGCTAGGACCGCAGGGTTGTGCCATCACGCCAGGCTGAGTTTTGTATTTTTCGTAAAGACGGGGTTTCCCCATGTTGGGCAAGGTGGTCTCCAACTCCTGGCCTCAAGTGATTCACCCGCCTCAGCCTCGTGAAGTGCTGGGATTACAGGCATGAGCCACTGCGCCTAGCCTACTATCCCTTTATTTTTAATAATTTATTTTTTATTAATTGTTTCATTCATATATACATAGAAAAAAAAAGAAGCTGTACATTTTATGAAAGATTATTGTGTTGTACCACTTCCACAAAGAGGCTAAACTACTAGATATTTTTCTTTCTTTTTCTTTTTTTTTTTTTTGAGACGAAGTCTCGCTCTTTTCGCCCAGGCTGGAGTGCAGCAGTGCGATCTAGGCTCACTGCAAGCTCTCCCTCCCGGGTTCACGCCATTCTCCCGCCTCAGCCTCCCGAGTAGCTGGGACTACAGGCGCCCGCCACCTCGCCCGGCTAATTTTTTCTATTTTTAGTAGAGACAGGGTTTCACTGTGTTAGCCAGGGTGGTCTGGATCTCCTGACCTCGTGATCTGCCGCCTCGGCCTCCCAAAGTGCTGGGATTACAGGCGTGAGCCACTGTGCCCGGCCGATGTTTTTCTTTTAGTAGGAAAGATGAAGTGTAATTTAGTTCTTTCATATTCAGGAGTTAGTTGTTTTATTTTTCCCCCTAAGTTATAGAATCAGTGAGTCAACAAATAAGAATTTACCTTCAGACAATTCATTTAACTTAAAAATATTCTGCTTAAATCCCAGCAGTTCGTTGGTTGTAAAGCAAAATCAGTTTAAATAATGTAAATGAACAAAGCATCTTCTGCGCTTAGCAAAAATTAATAGACACATAACTTCTCTATTAACACCCTGTCATAGCAAATTAGCATGATTAAACGAGATATTACTTATAAAAACAACCCCTTCCATTGGCAAAGTCAGGTTTAACTTGCTGAGTGTTCATGTTTTATTAGGAGCTAATAATTACAGAGAAACTCAAATATATTAGACAAAGTTATCCAAGACAAATTTTTTTTCCTAATTTGCAAACCATGACAGTGAATGGCACCAAAAAAAGAAATGAATGTAATCACTTACCAAAAGGTGGGAGATCCTTTACGGGCACTTTCTTCCGTGAAGGATAAAGGGACACGGCGGGAACCTGCAGTCCCTGGTTGATTTTATGTGCTGGTGGTGGCTGCTGCTGGGGCTGTGGCAGGGACTGAGCTTTCTGTTGTGACCCTGCCCTTGGAGCTACTGGAGAGGTCTCAGATTTGACAGGCTTTTTGTCACCAGGATTCTTAGGCACTGATAATTGTTTGGGTTTGAAAATAGAACAAAGAATTTTAGATGCTAGTAGGTATGTAGAAGATAATTCTAGAACTGTGTGAGCATTTTCTGCAGTTAGAATACTAAATTAATGCACACCTTTCTTCCTGTTGCCTTTATGAAGCACAGAAAATGGACAGGGGACCATAGTTACAGAAAATATTAGATATGTGGCAGGACAAAGGTATCTATTTTATGAAGTCAGCAATCTCAAAAGACGATTATACTATTAAACACCCCATTAAAAATATAGAAAAATGTGGGTAGTTCAATATGTTATATCCATGTATATGAAAGACACAAATACATGATAAAAGCTACAACAGGAAAGTCATCAGGCACTATTTTTCTAAAACGGTGTCCCAAATTGTTTGACATGTATGTGCTAAGTTTTTATTTAATAAATGCTGTCAACTGCAATCTATTTACTACCACATTCCTAGGAGGTAGAATTATCTATGCAAGCAAACAGTAGCCAATAATGCTTGAGTATTATACTGAGTATATATTTTGTGGTAGATAAATGGCAAAGCAATTTAGGACAATTAAATGTTGTATATGTAGCATTTTAATATTCAAAACTCAATGACATATGTATGCTTCCTCCCTTTTACACGCCTGGAAACTAAGGATTAGGGAGGTCAAGTAACTTGCCTAAGGCTGCATTGCTAGTAAGAGGAGACAAACAGGATTTGAACTCAGAGACCACTCTGACTCCAGAGGACAAGCTCTTCACCATGACACAGTGCTTCTACAGCATCCTAGGTAAATCTAATAATCCAAATCTACTCAAATCACCTATCTAAATTAAATCCTACAGAAGACATCTTCAAACCTGCCCATAAAAGACACAGGTGTGTACTGAATGGAAAATGCCTTTGGTCTTGTAAGTCAAGATGCAGATTTAGAAAAAAAAAAAACTGCCCCATTTATAGATTAACCAGATTTTTAAAGGCTATTGTGGTTCACTGTGGAGCAGAATCATTGCTCTAACTAACTGGTAGTTGAATTTGTTGTTGGGTGTTGTCTGGGCTAGTGGTTAAAAGGCAGCCAGCACACCCAATTTTATGCCCTGACTCCCCTCAGGTTGCCCATACTTTGGGGGTAGCTTTGTGAGAACATAAGACATGTAAATGGGAGCCATATCTATATATGCGTCTGTTGCATGTGTACTGGTTGTGTCCAGGTGAAACTAAAGCAATGGGTTGCCTTAGATGTGGACAGTGTCATCCTCCACATACTAATAACCCAGTTGACATGACGGCCTGGCCGTGCACAGTGCTACCCAGTATTCAATATTAGCATTCTAGGGAAAGACTAGTATATCTCAGGATTGCTAGCTCCCCCTCTGCACTAAGCCTTATTTTGTCACTGCCCATACCACTGCACAGGAAACAAATCTGCATTCTAGCCAAAGTCTGCAGCCACTTTAAGGAAAAACTCACATGTGTTGGTTGCTGGCTCACACTGCAGAGATAATGTCTGAAGACTCTCCTCGTCCATTTCTAGCTCCAAATTGGAAAGGTACTGCTTCACTTTTCGAGCCATTTGGGCATCTTCGTAAAGCTTTTTGGCATTGAGAAAGGAACTACGACGTACCCGCTTTTTATGACCACCTGTCTGAGCAACATCTAGCACTGTTGCATTTGTACTACCCTGGCTGAGAGACCTGGAAGATGAAAAGGTAGATATGCAGCTCACTCTAGCATGGGAGTACTTTATCTATGTAAAACGTGCCAAGACTGATATTAATATTCTATGTTCAAAAGGTCACATGCCTCATTCCAGTGAGTAAACTGTTACACAGGAATATAGAATACAGATTTTAAAAATTTAAAGAATATTATACATAATATACATATAAAAATATATGTTTGGCACCTGTTCAGTTCCAACTAGGAAATTCTACTTTTCACCTCTATAGAGTTAAGGCAGTTCTCTCACAGGTGCCAGAAAACAATAATTACATATAAAAGCTCATGCAAGAATACACAGCTATAATCATTAAGATTTGCAACATTAAAATTACTTCTCCTAAAGAGGATATTATACATAAATTTAAATAAAATTAGCTACAATGTTCACAATTGTCTTCTTATTCCTTGAGTTGAATGTGGTGAGTTTTTAAAGTAATACAGTCAATCTGTTAATAAAACAATCATGCAAATGTAAACATATATGTATGGAAACCATTCAGCATATGAATTGTTAAGAATTATTTTTAAAAAGGATTGGTTTATACAGAATGAAAATAGTAGTTAGTTGAGCTGTAAAAAATTTGGGTTTAACACCTGGGGGCACCTATTTTATATTAAATATATTTATTTCTCACATATCTGTGAAATATTTTAATTGCACAATTTTTCCTTCTAATATCCTTCCTCCCCTCCCCCTACTTTGAGCTTTCTGCATTTCAAGACACACCAATTATATTAAAATAAAATATTTCTAAGAGCTCAGAAAAACTGGCCTATAGTTCCCCAGAACAATCATCAATCATTTCACAGCTCTCATGGATCATGACTTCAAAAGCAAAAGCCCCAACGGATTAAACTTGAAGTCAGTTTGCCATCTGAAATTCTGCTACAGCAAGAGGGTTAAGGAAAAAAAATGCAAAAATGCAAAGCATCAGAAAATACAGCAGGTAAGAAAACAATGCAATGAGCAGAATAAGAACTGTGTGTGGGTATGCAAGGTCTCCACCACTTACCCCAAACTCCGCCATTTCTTCTTCCTGTAAGTGAGAGCCATGGAGATTGAAGCATGGGTGTAGAAAGAGAGACAGAAAGATCACAAGCTCAGAAAGAAAGGACTAGACTTCTGATAAGCAGTTCTAGAAGCCCACAAACATTAAACTGCATAATCACCTCACACACGCAACTTTACTAGAAATATTTTTCTGGCTTAAAAGACAAATACATTTAAATTTTTTGTTCTAGAATTAAGACTGACTTTTCTCTCTTTCACTGAATTAATCACTTTTTACTACACTGCTAGCTAAATTTGTTGTGTGGATATTGAGACAAGACTATTGGGGTATTTACATATTTTAGTGCATACTACTAGTTATGAGTTTTAGCTCTACAAGTCAGTGTTCTGAGTAATAAGAAACAAATAATTGTGACTACTACACTGAGAATGTCTGAAAGACAAACTGTTTTTACTGACAGCCGAAAGAACACTTTATACAGAATAAGACATTTATTCCAAATTAGAGCTCACAGGTGATTCTCAGCACATCCTACTATAATTTCTGCCATACTACAAATATAAATACTCAAACTTTTTAAAAATCATTTATTGGGAAGCTCTAAATTTAACCTTCTCTACTCTCACACGTGTCACTGAAGATGACATACTCACCGAGTCCTGAACATGAGGGCAGGGTCCATGTTCACCGAAGCCATTCGGCCAACGTGACGAATTTCTTTTGCAATCATCCTTAGCTTCTCAAAATTGACCAGCCCGTCTACTTTTGAGTCATTTCCTGAAATTGACAGAGAAGAAAAAGGAAATCACATGGCATTTATTCTGTGCTTCTCCAAGCAAAGATGGAAACCCTCTGCCTTATGTTTACCTTCGTGAAGGAAGGTGAGATCCTTTTTGATAACTGGGAATAGAGGGATTATGGGAGGTTGTAGGTTTTGACTATTGAGAACATTGCGATATTTTGCCATGTTTCTGGAAGGATCAAACAGGTCTTGGAGATCTTGAAATAGTTTTTCGTATTTATTGGGAAGTTTCTCCCAGGTCGTTCGCAGTCTTGCCACTGGTGCCAGGTTTAGGCCACTGAGAGGAGAAAAAGAAACGTGGTATAACAACTAAAGTAAAATAGTGTACAGATTATTTATTGACATATAACATCTCTATGTTTATGCTTTATATGCATAACAATTTACAGAAGGCTGCATAAGAAACTGTTCATGGTAATTCTGGGGAATGAAATGGCACAGGGAAGTAGGGTCAGGGTCAAGCCAAGGCGTTTTACTCTTCTCTTCCCTATAGACCTACTTCATCTGTTTACTATCAGCAAAACCACTTGAATATAAGTATTGATGCTTTGTTTCCATACACAGCAGTATGTACACATAGCAGTGCTTAGCCCATAGCGGCCATTTGATAAAACCGACTCAGCAAATATCCTCTAGTAATAAAATAAAAATAAAAGCTATGAGAGTAATGAGAGGATGACTAAACTCCCAGACAGAGAAAATGACTAATAATCACCCTCAACATCAATATAACTAATTGTTGCCATTTTTTTTCTTCTAACCTCAATCTAAGCTCTTAAAAAAAGGGAAGAAAATTAACATTTCCTGGCCATCTGCTTTGTGCTATTTGATGGAACTCCACATACATTATATCATTAATCTTGTTGATAACTCTTTGGGGTATTGTTATTTCCACAGAAAAATAAACTGATATTGAGAAAAGCTGAAACAAACTTTAAAAAAAAGTGGGGGATATAGATTTTCTGAGCTCCAAATCAGAACTTCAGATGCTACCAAAATGTTTCCTGCTTAATGGCTTCTTCAAATTTCTTCAGGTTAACACAGCTGTTTTTTTGATACGAGAGATTTTAAATTAAGGATTAAGGTTAGGATTCAGAGAAAAAGAATTGTCCCTTATGAGTCAATTAAAACCTACTGCATTTATACTAATTATACGATGTTCCTGGACTGATACATATTTTAAATCTGTGAACTGAATTGAATCTTCAGAAAAAATGTGCTCTCTTACCTAATGATTGCAAACATTGAGTTAAAATTCTTGCATTCCCTACAGTGCAGTGCTATCTTGATGAAATGCTTAATGATCTTCATCCTCTTCAGCTGGTTTGTTTCTCTGAGAATTTCAGATGCTACCCAAAATGTTTCCTGGTTAATGACTTCTTCAAATCTCTTCAGGTTGGCACAGCTGGTTTTTGATCTGAGTTTAAATAAATCATCTATATATTCAGTAGGTTCAATGTTGCGAAAGAGTTCAAAATTTCGCATAGAGAGCTGTGTGGCAACTTCCACAGTGCTGAGCTGAAGGAGGGAAATTTGACTCTCTCTCAACAACTCCTGAGCATCTTCATCTGAACAAAGAGTTTCTGTTTCCATGTTGTTTTTCAGATAATACCTATGAAAAACAGAAACATATCAGAGTCAAAGCCTAAGCAGCAATCTCATGATATTCCTTGAAAGAATAATGCTACTGTTTATGGAAAGTTTGAGAGAACACTGATTTGAATTATGGAAGATTTCTTTTCAACTAAGACAGACAGCGCAGCTGCTATCTCAGTTACCAGGTCATAGAACTGTCTATCCAGAAGTAGGTGGTAGAAACAAACAAATCACATGGAATTTCACTTGTACTAGTTGGACTTTCTATCCTTTCTTTTCCTGCTTTCTGAAGTATTTTACCCTTTTTGCTAAAAATAACAGAAAATAGCCACATTTTTAGTTTAAAAAGGAACTAGGCCCTAAGGCAGGAAGCAGGAAAAGATTAGACCCAAGTAGGTCATCACTCTTATTTTCCCAATAATCTGTGATTATTGATGGGCCCAAATTGTAACAATCCTGGTTTACTTATTTATTCAAATACCTAAGAAACCCTAAGCTACTTCCCTCTATTTGATCCTATGAATAGCACAATCCTACAACAGGTTAACTTTAAAAAATCTGGATTTTCATAAAAACTCTACAGGTAAGTGGATAGTAGGTATTACACTTATTTGTCAGAATAGGCAACAGGCTCCTAAAGGTTGACTAGTTAATGCCAGTGCCAAAATGAGAACACAGGGCTGGAGCCCCTTTTCCTTTTAGGCAATTTGTTGAAAATAGCATTAAGATGTTTGTTGTGCGCATGCACGTGCGTGTGTGTGTGTGTGTGTGTGTGCAATTTGTTGAAAATAGCATTAAGATGTTTGTTGTGCGCATGCACGTGCGTGTGTGTGTGTGTGTGTGTGCAATTTGTTGAAAATAGCATTAAGATGTTTGTTGCGCACATGCACGTGCGCGTGTGTGTGTGTGTGTGGTGTGGTGGTATTTTTTGTTTTTTGTTTTTTAGACACATGCTTTCTCTGTGAAATTCCATAAACGAAAAAACAGAATGAGCACAGTAGGGGCCCTGCTAAAAGGTTTTTTTTTGTATATTTCACCAAGGCAAACACATATGACAGAAAATATATACTTTGCGCCCTTGACTTTCACAGATTTAACATTCTCCATTTTGATTACTCATGAAGCCCATGACGGACCTATCTATATTTTTCTTCAACAATGAATGTGAATCATGAATCTATAGCTCAGTGGAGCTCTGTAAAACTCCATCGTGGTTCCAGATATATCAATGTGCATTGAAATGATAATTGGAAAAAACAGAGCTACTAAAACAAAACTATTTGCTAGTGTTTGAAAACAAAAGTGAAGAGGAATAGGAAAATTATAGTTGATGGCAAGAAAGTCAAAGGTTTGAATGAATTATATCCTGGTTTAAATCTATAACATGAAAAAGTCAAATACAGTGAAACACTCCATAAGTTAAAAATAGAAAGAATATGATTTATGGAACTGCTTAATTTTCAGTGTAGAAACCAGCCATTATGAGAACCAAAACAACTATTTTCTTTTTCAACTTTCACTTATTGTGACTTGAAGATAAAGTTACATACATCTAACAATGAAAATATCATTGAAGAGAATGATAAAATCAGACACAACAATTTCTTGCAAGTAATATGTGTGATACAAGCACTTCTGCAGCAAAGGACTGAGCTCTGTAGTAAGTAAAGTTTGGTTTCAGAGTTAAGAAGTGTATTTCATAGCATAATGTACAATAATGTACAATAACAGGCAGAAGTGGCCAACCACATTGTCACAGATGTCTCTGCCTAAACTAAGGAAACTCCTAGAAAAGTTGGGTATGCAGGAGCAAATGACACTAGAATATGATTAGAAAATGTGTTTGTGAATGTACATATCCAAAGGGAAGACAGCACCAGGGTTTAACCCTGTGACTTTATGTCAAGCATACTCTACCCTTCCAAACCAGGACCCTAAGGCAAGCATGAGAAGTTGCAGCACGCATTTTGGAAGTCAGTAACAACCTTCAGGTCATAGCGCCCTTGAACAAGTTCCTAAGAGATCCTTGTTAGGGTCAGTAGTCGACTGTGTACATTTACTTTCATACGGTAATTCTTGGTGAAAGGAAAAAAAAAACAACAACTACTTTTTAATCGCAGGGACACTTATTTAAAAAACACTTTGAAAATTGCTCATCTCTTAGACTTTGATGTGGGTTTGAAGAGGGGATAAAGAAATCCAGTAAGGTAGATAATATATACCTTCCACTCAGTTGTATTCTGTCAGCAAGTTTGGAAAGCTGATCTGGAAGTCTTCTTTGTTTGATTACTCCCTCAGGTGTGACAGAGACCTCACATAGTGAATATTGATCTGCTGTGGCAGTAACAGCAAACTCCCTGATAGCCTGAATGACCACTTCCTTTGCTGTAGTGTCCTTACTGATCATGATGTAGCGGCTTTGCTGATCAGCCTTAAAAACCCTTAGCACTTGATCTGGCAAGTCTGGGGGAAAGAAAAGTCACACACATAAGTAGAAAGAATTTTAATATATGGCAATGCAATTAAGCAAAGTAATCAGAAAAAAGCTCCTTAAGAAAAAGCAATGCTGAACTTTCACCTCTCCCTTACTCTAGGTCTTCCTCAAAGAATCAATCTACATGCTGTTTTGCTGCAAGAACACACCTTTCCCTAAAGACAACAGATTGAACTACAGACAGCTGCAAGCACATCAGTACACAACAGTAGCACTCAAGACTGTCATGCTGGCATCAAAGAAATAAAATTTAAATCCAGAGTTAATCTTTATTATATTGAAAAGTCCATTAATTAGACCTAAAATATGCCTCTTACTCTATCTATTTGATATGATTTAGTAATCATGGCATGGGATGTGTTATCTTCATTTTATGAAAGAAGAAACAAGTTCAGACAGATAATTTGCCTATGGCCATATAAAAATACTCTGCTGAATGTAAAGAGAACTGGTTCCAACACCTGATTTCAAAAATCTTGAAGTTTAAGTTTCATCCTTACTCAGCATCTGATATAATCCATGCCAAATGAAGAGAGATAGATTTAATACAACCATTATGTTAGAAATAAAAAGATAACTGTAAGAAAACAAAAGAAGTGTTGGTGATACTCACCAGGCGTAGCACTGAAGTCTAAAATGCGATGATGTGACTGCAATAAATCAGGATTACTGGATGATAAGGTTCCACTGACAGGCAATGCAGTTGGGATGTGCTTTGTCTGCCTTAATCCTACTATGCTGTCATCTTGAGACTGACCAATCCCAATATCACTGAACAAAGAGGAAAATTAGAAAATTATCAGCAAGTTAAAAAGTTGTACGTCATCACTATATAATAGACACAGACCAAAAACCATATTCCATTTTTTTTGCAGCTAATGTAAAAACACCATTAATAAATTTGGTTGAAAACTGCAAAAGCAACTACTGCTTAAGTGTATCCAACTCATTTTGCTGTTTTTGTTTTTTGTTATGTTTGTTTTTAGATATAGCATCTTGCTTTGTTGCTCAAGCTGGTCTTGAAACTCTTGGCCTCAAGTGATCCTCCTGCTGTGGCCTCCCAAAGTGCTAGGATTACAGGCATGAGTCACAGCACCCAGCCTCATTTTGCTGTTTAAGTGTATAGTATGTTTCTCTAAAACCTACGGTTTTTCTTTCTTTCTTTCTTTTTGAGATGGAGTCTCACTCTGTCGCCCAGGCTGGAATGCAGTGGCGTGATCTCGGCTCACTGCAAGCTCCGCCTCCCAGGTTCATGCCATTCTCCTGCCTCAGCCTCCTGAGTAGCTGGGACTACAGGCGCCCGCCACCATGCCCGGCTAATTTTTTTGTATTTTGAGTAGAGACAGGGTTTCACCATGTTAGCCAGGATGATCTCGATCTCCTGACCTCGTGATCCACCCGTCTCGGCCTCCCAAAGTGCTGGGATTACAGGCGTGAGCCACCGTGCCCGGCCAGACCTATGGTTTTTCTAAGTAGATAAGCCATAAAAAATATTAGTAGTTTCTCAGCATAGAAATATATTTAAAAAAAAAATAAGTTCTAGCTTCTGATGGAAATGGATTTAAGAAAAAGCACATTAAAAAGAATACATTCATCTCACTCAACTGATAGTTCTGCATCAGAATGATAAATTATTTTATAATCTGACCTTCAATAGTTGAAGAAATTGGGTAAAATGAAAAGAGGAGGAAAAAAATCCAAAGTGTCTTAATTTTATTCTCGATGTTTTAGAGAAAAAATGAGATCACTATGCAGTCAAATGTAAGGAGACTGACACAGACATTATTTCTTGATTATACAGAGCATTAAAAAAAAGTGGTGCATGGTGACATTTCCTAGCATCAAAGAAAAGCCAACAGAAATCCAATGACTCACTTTTAATTCTCTGATCAAAATTTCTAGCTACACATTTAAGTATCCAGAGAAATACTGGTTATTATTGACAGTGACAAACTCATTTCCATTTATAAAAAGCCTGTTACTGTGAACTCTTGAAACATGATTTAATAATATGTAAAAACTATTTCTAGATTTGAAGGGTCAACTGTTTCCAAAACAAAACCTCAAATAAAGCAATAAGCAAACACACACAGAAATAACTGGGGTCACAAGAAAATGGTTATAGCTCAGACTAGTTTCTATAAACACCTTGAAATAAGAGGAAAATTATATTAAGGTTGGAATATAAACTAAGGTGTCATAAATAAAATGAAATTTAGCATTTATTAGTCTTTTCACACATTAGGGCTTGATCATAATAACTACTATTTTTAATGACTATGCTAAAAAAATAGCAACATTTCTTCCCTTTACTTTTTTTTTTGAAAATGGAAATTATAGAGGCAAATAAGGGCAAAAACATTTTTTAAAGACAAAAAGTAAAACTAGAGACAATTTCACATTATACGAAAAAGACACTTGCACATGTTTTGTTTAGAGCAGCACAATTCACAACTGCAAAAACATGGAAGCAACCTAAGTGCACATTGACTAATGAGTGGATAAAGAAAATGCATTTATAGCTACACCATGGAATATTACTCAGCCATAAAAAGGAACAAAATAATGTCTTTTGCAGCAACTTGGATGGAGCTGTTGGTCATTATTCTAAGTGAAATAATGGTGGAAAACCAAAATCCCTATGGTCTCACTTATAAGTGGGAGCTAAGCTATGAGTAGGCAAAGGCATACTGAGTGATACAATGGACTTTGGAGACTCAGAAGAGGAAGGGTGAGGTGGGGGCCATGGATTAAACAAAGCTACACATTAGGTACAATGTATACTACTTGGGTGATGGGTGCACTAAAATCTCAGAATTCACCACCACTATATAATTCACCCATGTAACAAAAAACCACTTGTACCCCAAAAGCTATTGAAATAAAAAAAATTAAAAAAAAAAAAGACAATTTCAGTGTGAATTATTTCAAATTCATAGGTCAGTCTGGGACAAAATTAAATTTCTATTTAATCATATAACAGGCATAAAGACTAAAAGTATTAATATTCTGTAAAAGATGAAAACTTTTACGTTAGTGGAATTTTATTTTTCAACTATATAAAGCAGTCTCTGCCAAAAACCTGCTATGTAATATATGACATGAGATCATTTTTATGGGCTCAGGACAAAGCATAGCTGGCTGGGCCACTCCAGCACAAAAGGCTACAAATATTAGCATCTTGCAGGCACACTCAACCTTTTTTTTTTTTTGAGACGGAGTCTCGCTCTGTCGCCCAGGCCATAGGCTCACTGCAAGCTCCGCTTCCCGGGTTCACGCCATTCTCCTGCCTCAGCCTCCCCGAGTAGCTGGGACTACAGGCGCCCACCACCATGCCCGGCTAATTTTTTGTATTTTTAGTAGAGACAGGGTTTCACCGTGGTCTTGATCTCCTGACCTCATGATCCGCCCGCCTCGGCCTCCCAAAGTGCTGGGATTACAAGCGTGAGCCACCGCGCACTCAACCTTTAAGAACCATTTCTCCACAACACTTTAACACCTTACATGATGAACTGCCTTTCTACTCTGTTTCTTTTTTTTTTTTTTTCTACTCTGTTTCTTCATTACTCACCTACATCTCTGTCATCCAGACATGCAGCCACTCTTGGATTGAAACTATTTTATATCCAAGACCTAATTCAGAAATGTCCCTTTCTGGGCACATCCTCTTATGATTCTACCTCTCCAACACTTTCCTTGTTACTGAAATTGTCTTTCGATCTTCGCTGGTTTTATAGTGTGCTGACTTACTCCTTCTTGTCTCTGGGTTCATTAGTCTTTTTCTACTTACTTGGCAGCCAAATCTGAATTCTGGGAGCTCATGCCCCATGTTCTCCTTCCTCTCTATGCACATCACCCGATTGTGCCTACCTTGCCAATTTACCATTATCTAGCATCTTAGCTTCTCTAAGGCTGATAATGTTTGAGGCAAAAACTCAACAGTATACTCTATCTAGACTTCTCTAATTGCTAGTTTAGTAGCTTTGTCAAAAAAAAATCTTCATACACAAATGATAATTTATAGAAAAATTTAATAGCTAGTATAGTATAAATCAAGTCTGTTAACAATATGATAGATCCTACAGCTTTGTGAAACTTCCTTTAATTATTTTTCCTTTTCAATTGCATTACACATATGATTTCAAATAATTTTCATGATTAAATCTTTAAATGAGCCATATATTTTCCTAAATACAAATTATTTAAGATGTTTCCTCAGTGTTTTAAAATCAACACATCTAATCATTCTTTTTCTTTTCCCTTGTCTAGCTTTTGAGTATTTTTAAATACACACAGAACAAAATTATACATAGTATTCTCATATCGTGTTCCTTTCCAACATCCAGTATTGCTGATGGATTACATCCCAGTTCTTACATGTCACATTTCTATTTATACTTGCCAGGGTCATACCAACTTTTTTTAAAGGTTCTTATTTAACTCATGGTCAAATATGACTCTAAGATCTTTTTTTGTTATTGTGCTGTTAATAATTCTGCATTTAGGACTGGGTGTGGTGGCTCATGCCTGTAATCCCAGCACTTTGAGAAGCCCAGGTGGGTGGGTCATTTGAGGACAGGAGCTCGAGACCAGCCTGGCCAAACAGCAAAATCTTGTCTCTACTAAAAATAAAAAAAATTAGCCGAGCATGGTGGTGCACACCTGTAATCCCAGCTACTCAGGAGGCTAACGAATGAGAATTGCTTGAGCTCAGGAGGTGGAGGTTGCAGTGAGCACATCACAGCAATTTCACTCCAGCCTGACTGACAGAGTGAGACTCTGTCTCAAAAAAATTAATTAATTTTAAAAATCTGCATTTAGGTAATTTATTTTTTCATCCATTTAAAAATAAGCTTTTCATCAACAAGGGTTATTTTAAAAATTGATTCTTATTTTCTGTAAATGCCAGGTGCCCTAATCCATTGTCTCTTAGAAACTTACTCAATATAAATACCCTCTTGAGCCTATAAATACTACTCACTGCTTATCCTTAGGACTCTGCTATAGAAGACTTCTTCAGCTGATACAAAACCACCAATCATTACTCTATAGTTTCATTGGGACAACTCAACCAATCAATAGTATATTTTAAATCACATTTCTCTAATCTGTGGATGAAAATTTTATCTGAAATGGAGTTTTCTTAAAAAAGATCTGAAACGGAATTTTTTTAAAAAAGAAAAAGAAGTGTTTGATATAGTCCTGCATATCTACTGCATGTCTTTAGACCCATTAAATTATCAAAGAAAGAAATTATATGTTTTAAAGTTATTATCTAACACTGTAGTTTGGGGACTATATAACTAAATGTGGCACAGTGAGAAATGGTTGACAGTAATCAAGTTTTATAAAACATCCCTAGACTCAAGAAGGAACTAAAATGAAGAAATAAGCAAGCAAACAAGCAAGCTTAAAAAGCATCAGAAATACCTGCAATTTTGTCTAGCCTGGCTGAGCTCCTGGCATAAATAAATAACCAAGAAGAAATTCAAGAATACACCTGATATTCTGACTACTAAGCTGACTAGGAAAAATGAAAGTTCTGTGCTTGGTTGTTGATGCCTTGACAGTAATTAAATAACTGAAAATACAAGAAAGAGGGGAAAATAGAGAATGATAGGGATGAATAGTGGCAACTGGATAAAGCAATGACTTGATTGGTAAAGAGCAGATGCTGTTGGTAAAGAAGATACCCAGAAACAAAATACGGTAGAAAAAGCAACTCTAAATCATGATGGAGGAGACAGGAGGCAAACACACACTTTTAAAAAGTTCAAACCTGCGGCTGGGCGCAGTGGCTCACACCTGTAATCCCAGCACTTTGGGAGGCCGAGGCGGGTGGATAACGAGGTCAGGAGTTCAAGACCAGCCTGGCCAAGATGGTGAAACCCTGTCTCTACTAAAAATACAAAAATTAGCCGGGCGCGGTGGCAGGCACCTGTAATCCCAGCTACTCGGGAGACTGAAGCAAGAGTATCACTTGAATCTGGGCGGCAGAGGTTGCAGTGAGCCGAGATCGTGCCACCGCACTCCAGCCTGGGCAATAAGAGTGAGACTCTTTCTTTAAATAAATAAATAAATAAATAAAAATTAAAAAATAAAATAAAAAGTCCAAACCCCCAAAAAATAGTTCAAATGAGGAAATGCTAAACTATCTTTAAAGAAGATTGGGAATAGCCAAAAAAGTGGCAAAAACGAGATTAAAACAAATTTGATTGTTTAATACTGCTTCCAAAATAGCTCAGTCACAAAAACCTAGAACAGTTTTCAGACTCATGCAAACGTTAATTACATCACTACCTTTGCATATCATTTTAACAAAATAAAATAATGCACAGAAAACGTATGCAGATGCTTACTTGTATGGTTTCTGTGGCAAGATACTGATCCGAGTCTTGTCGAGTATCTTTTTCAGCTTGTTCCTTCCTCCAACAGTGTTGGCTTTACTTTTTTTGTTCACTTTTTCAAGTCCTATCACCTGTTCTACATCTACAGCAAGATCTGGAATGGAGTAGCGACTGGCCTTTTTGATGTCACCAATTTTAGGAAGGTGGGGGGCACCATTTCTTTTCTCTTCTGACAATCTTGTTAGAAGTTCTTTAAATACTAAAATAAATGAAAACAGAAACACCACATAATGGCAATTATAAGATATCTGAACAATTCTAAAGCAATTGTGGAACTTGGAAATATATGAGAAGTATAGACTTCAGTTATCAAAACTGCAAACCTGCAGAAAAACAATACCACACAATAAACGAATCATGCCAAATCTGCTTGGTATGTTACTCTATCGAAACAAGTTTAAAAAGAGTAGTATACTCTTTATGGGTATTTTAGTATTTATCAATAAAAGATTTCAGTTATCAATAAAGACAGATTAAAAATATTTTTTATGGTTAAGTCAGTAGCTTTTTATTTAGATCTAATCTATGCTTTTACCATATATGCTTTCTTATGATGTTTGGAATATTAAAAAGGCCAAAAGGAGAAAAATGAAAAGTATGCAAAATACTTACCAAATAAATTGGTTTTCACAGTGATAGATAAATGTGTGTTATTTCTAAGAATTTCCATGGCTTTTGACAGCTGAATGTTTTCAAAGTTTTGGCCATTTACTTCTAATATCTAAAAATGAAATTATAAAATGTATCAAAATTGACTGCAAAAAAAAAACAAAACCAGACACCAAAATTCACCCTTAAATCTGAGTTTAGAAATAGCATACCTGATCCCCCCGTTTCAAGCCTGCTTCAGTTGCTTTGCTACCTGAATCTACACTGTCAACAAAGATTCCAAATCCCTTCTCAGAGCCTCCAAGTAAGATAAAAGGCAAAGGAGCTTCTCGGGATGGTTTTGTTAACGTCATCAATCTTCTTTTTGCTTTAGCAGCACATGCGATGTTCAACAGCCTTAGGTGTCCACCCATTTTCTGTAAGAGTTCAGAAACAGTAGTGTCAACTCAAAAACAGGCTGAATAAAATGAACTTTAAGCTGATCTTTAAAAAAACACAAATATTACCTCTCTTTCCAGATTGTTTTCAAATTCTTCTAAAAATCGAGTCATTGCAGGATCTCCTTCAAAGTCATTGAAGTGATTATTTACCCACAATAATACTACCCGTGTAACCTGAAAAGTCAATTATTTTCAATAAGTTTCCTTTTTAGTGCCAAAAATGTGATTAAAGTCATTCCAGAAAAGATATCCAACTTTCAAACAATTTACCTAATAATAATAAACAGGAAAATAAATTAACAATAATAAAATCTTCAATGAGGATGCCCTTCTGAAAATGAGTATTTTTACTTTGAATATAGACTTCATGTTGCTTTGCCAGGAAAGGTTCTGAGTCTGTGAGGGTATTTAACTTAAAACTTGTCTAACTTTCAAAATGCATTTGAAACAGATCAAAATAAAAGCAAAGGTGTAATAAAACAAAAATCAGCTAATACGAAAGACAGAAACTAGAAAGTCAAGGTAGAAGAACAGACTGGACAAAGAGAATCAACACTATTAAGCCTAGAAAGCTCTGTAAGGGTGCAGAATATAAAAGAAAGGAGATAAGACAATGTAGTTTATCATCCAATCTGGCCTTAGAGCTCTCAAGAGCTCTAGATGGTCTCCTTAGAATTATAATCCTGGGGCCTACAGAGAGTGATGACTGTCATGAAATGCTGCTCTGGTGCCAATTTAAAAATTGTAACTTTTATCTGGTGTACACTTACTACCAAACTAGAAAATGTAGATTCCTATGGAATCCAGATGTTTTATTATGTTTTAACCCACTCCCAACAGAACTTAAAAAATGTTTAAACATTTGGTGGCCAATTTATTGGCTTCTGTGTTTAAAGAAGGCTGAACTAATATTTTGTTCATATTTCTAAGGCTGAACTAATATTTTGTATCACCTTTTTGTTTTTTTTGTTTTTGCTTAAGAAGTACATTCTCCTATTTCATTACATTAATCTGGACATAATTGCTGTGACAAATATATACATTAAAGTATCTTTAGGTTTACATTTCATATTTAAAAGCCAAAATAGAATATATTTCCAACCTTATCCCTGAGGCTCGGGTCATTAAACCACTCCAATAACTTTTTGCCCACTTCCATTGGGCTAGAAAGAAAAGTCCTATAGGTCAACAGAAAGTCTTCTATGAATGTTGGATCTACTACTGAATGCTCTTCCACCAAATGCATTGTTAACCTTTCTGAGGTACCCTGTAACAAAGAAAAGGTTTAATTACTATAGATAGATAGACAGATAGATAGATAGATAGATGGATGTATATGACATTTATATGGTACTGGGATTTCAAACATTCAACACAAAATGAATTGGGTAGTAACACAGTTAAGAATTAATGAAACTGCTATTCATCAGGAGATCATACATAAAGATTTTGCACAACTGATAACCTTTAAGAGATAGGCTTAAAAATGAAAAAAATCCTAAATTGCCACAACCAGTACTACCAAAAAAATTCCTTTCCTTGGGAAGGAGGAGTGGTCCTGTGTCCTACCTTGATGACAATGTGCCCCTTTCTTGTTCCAGTTCGATCAAGTTCTCGGTGTTCTTTCACCATAACAATCTCTCCTTCCTCTTCAACTTTTTGCATGTTCTTTTCTACTTGGTTGAGAATACGGCAGTAATCTTGCTGGGCTATGCAGACAAACTGGAATAAAACATAAGTCACATGTTAATGATAAAGTGCTTGCAAAAGACCTAGCAGTACTAATAATTTAGTGTTTTAATTATTTAAAACTGACATTTTTCCCTGTCTTTCCCATACTTTCTAAATTAATGCTGTAACGAACCTTAATCAGACTTCTCTACTTTTAATGTATGTCTTCCTTGGTCAAGAAAAGTTTCATTTTTAGAATACTTATATGTATTTTACATTCAAAATCCTAACAATTTTAAAAATCAAAAGACAAAATTAGAAGATAGCTTTTTCATGCTTCTTTCACAATTAAAAAACACTGCAGTGGGGGGAGTGGAATTGTAGGAGAATAGATGTAAAAACTTAGTTATCATTTAGTGAATTAAAAGAATTTGAAAAAGCAACAATTTTTGAATAAGAATGATTTTAATGAAAGATACAGACACTCAAAGATACATATGGAGTAGATATATTAATTTGCTAATTATATTGATGAAACACCATTTTAGAAAGCTTGTTCAAAGAAGGTCAAAACACAAACCACATATATGTTATAGCTCAAAACATTATCCTTATAACTGGTATTAAGGGTAATCCTTGCTGTTAAAGAAAAAGTTAAAAATCTGCATATGAAGTCATTACTCTCCCTGACCCCAAATATAAAAAATTTCAGAGCTTAGGGCAAACCACTTAAGAAATTACATTTCTTAGAAGTTTTAAAGAAAGTTAAGAATGAATGATAGAAATCACTTATTATAGAAATTAACTAGAGGTCAGTGAGGAGACAAGAGATCATTTGGAAATGGAAAGAAGCATGGTATTTCTTTTTTTCCTTAATGTGAAGAAGATGAAAAATGAGGTGGTTAAATTATATTGTGAATAAGATAAAATATGATGCAACCACCTGAAATCATGATTTCATAGGGCATTTAGAGCTCTGATAATACATTATTCTTTTTATATTGCTCATATTAATGTTTTACGATAATCATAATGACAACACCATCATCATCACCACCATCACCATCACACTGTGGCAGCCTTATGGAACTTTTTCAATTCATCCCCCTAATGAAACCATGAGGAAGGTGCTATTATCCCCATTGCACAGATGAGTAAACAGCCCGATGCCTCATAACTACATGCTGGCCATTTTAAAATAAATGATACATGCGCATCAAAATCTTGGAGGGAAATAAACTGTTAATATTATTTCTGAGCAATGCAAATTATGAGCAACTTTCGTTTTAGTATCTTTCTATATTTTTCATGCTTTCTGCATAATCAATAGATTTTAAGTAGAAGCAGCAGTTCATAAGAGGAACAGCATATTGCAGTATCATGTTTCTCCCAGAGTTGGCTAATCTCACTAGTTTTTCTAATAAGCATTTTGAAGCAAAAAGTTACAAATCAAAAGATATAGGCTTTTTTTGTACTAGTAATTATGCATACTTTAATTATATTAAAAATACCTTTAGAGCTCTGATATTACATTTTTAAAAATATTGCTCATAGTATCAGACTAATTTTATAAATAAACTGTTACCATTATTTCTAAGCAATGTCCTTAACACTGACCACAGGTGTGTAATGTTTCAAAATACATGATCCTTAGTTTCTTATCTAAAAAATATTTTATTTCTTTGTACACAGCAGCAAAATTATTCCCAAATACATGTAAGAGATTTAGAATAGTTTTATTCCCATTCTAGGGAACACCCAATTCTAGGTGTTCTTTCTTGTGCTCAGTTTGAGAGAACATAATTAAATACTCATTTTCTCATTTATCTTCTAAAAAAGAAATACATCCCTGAATTCAACTGAATAAGTAGATATAAGGGAAAAATGCTTTATGAAGAGAAATGTACTAAAATTAATCTTGACTACAGACTTTTTTAAATTAGAATACATTTGATTTGAAATTCTTAGTGTCTAGACAGACATTTTGGCATTTATTCTATAGCAAGCTGAAACACCATCCAAAAAGGAAAAAAAAAAAAATCCCAAACTGAATTTCTAATATGGTCATATAGAACTGGTACCTTAAAAGGAATACATTTTACTTGAAAATATTTATCTTTTTTAAAATAAGCAACTTATTTTTGCTATAACAAATTTATAGATCTAATATGAAATCCACAGGTAACATTTAATTTTAACTAATATGATGAAGTCAGTTGAAAATCTTTGAGTTTTTTTTTTTTTTTTTTGAGAGAATCTCACTCTATCACCCAGGCTGGAGTGCGGTGGCGCGATCTCAGCTCACTGCAACCTCCACCTCCTGGGTTCAAGTGATTCTCCTGCCTCAGCCTCCCAAGTAGCTGGGATTATACAGGTGCGCACCACCATGCCCAGGTAATTTTTTTGTATTTTTAGTACAGACGGGATTTCACCAGGCTGGTCTCGAACTCCTGACCTCATGATCCGCCTGCTTTGGCCTCCCAAAGTGCTGGGATTACAGGCATGAGCCACCGTACCTGTTCAGAAAATCTCTGAATTGCTTTACTGAGGTTTCAGGTTTCTGTAAATCTCATGGGTTTCAGATTTCTGTAAGCCCATGAAAGTACTATATGATCTCAGTATCCTGGTATGAAATAAAAATTCAAGTAAGAATTCACTTATAAAAGTCAATGACAGTTTATATTATAGGATTATTTTCCTTTGGGCATGACATTATAATTTGTATTTAAGTAAAACATTACAGATGATGAAGGAAATAAAATTAAAATTCAATCCACATATAGTGTAATCAATTTTCAATTTATCCACAGCAAACTGTATTCTCATTCAAAACTGTTTCTTACATTCTAAGTGCTATGAGAGCCTATGATTCCAGGAAGAGGTGAGTCTAACATAGATTTGCTTTAACAGGTTAGATCTATTTAAATTGGCACTTTGCAGTCTGTGAGGGAAATTCATACCTAATTGTTCACATAGGTATCCAAGTGTTCATTCCCCACTTGAAGGGTAGAGGGCAGGGCTAAGCAATGTCTGGGTGTCAATGACAGGCCTAAGACACAGGCAGTGGAGAAGAAAAAAAGGGAAAAGAATAAAGGGAGTAAGAGGGTAAAAGAGGAAATAAAGAAAGGGCAACAAGAGAAGGGAAAAAGAAAAGAAAGAGGTACATGTGGGTAATGGAAAACCATTACCAATTGCCTGGTACCATAGGGTGTGTATATCAAGCTCTGAACTTTGTCCTTTCACACCAGACAGGGAGTAAGAATAGACACTGAAGTGGGAGAACTGGAAGAGAATATAAAGAAGGGACCCAGAGCAAAACAAGGGCTTGACCATATCATGGGATCCAAACAAATAAATCTTAAATTTAATCCATTCATCATTGTGTTCTTAGGCTTAACATGAGCTCAACCATCTTACTACAGAAACCAATATTCATTTTGGAACTCCCTGAAATATAAGACAATGATGGCAAAGCCTATGCAAAGTTGTTTTTTCTTGGTAAAGATAGCATCATTTTTGTTCATTTCACTCAATAACTTGCTTCCCTACAATATGGTCAGTAAAATGACAGAAACTCATGGAGGCTATTTTATGCATGAATAAAAATATGGTTCTCACTGTTTCCTTTACTTCTCCCAACAAGGAGATGAGCTAACATTTGTATTTTCTGACAGATAAATAACATTTTAATAGAAATACCTTAAAATGGTATCCCAAGCAAGTACTTACATTAAAATGCCAAAATTCATTCTCCATCCCTGTTTAAGGAATTCCTTAGGGATAAAATGCTAGGCCTAAGCAGATGAGTCAATGGAAGTACAAGAATGAAATCCCTGATTTAACGTATTCCTTTTACAGTGGTGTGGAGTGTAGCAGAAAGGAAGATAGGGACTTTCTTTAGCAGGTACCTCACCCTTGACCCTCTTCATAATTAACTTCATACTAGGAGCTATAGGAGTCTATATATCTTAATCAGAGTTTTCTTTTGAATTGGACTCTTCCCTGTTGACTATCTGGGTTTCCCACTAATCCCTCACTTTGTAAATAAATTAGATTCTCTTCCCTAACATAACCCCTACTTCCTCTTCCTTTTCCAGAACTCCCAGATAAATAATGTTACCTGGTGCATTTGACATGACTTAAGCACTCTGTAATATTCAGTCATATAACATTTCAATCAATTATCCTGAAACATTTCTATGCTACATATCATTTCAGTCTCATACTTACAAAATTTCTAACAAAAGGGTTTGGCTAATTAAGGGGTATTAATGCAATGGCTGAATTCTCAAAAAAAACCAAACTTTTACTTGCTCGTTAAGGACACACACTCTAACTCAAACACTATTGTAATACCACTATGTAGAAGGGGTCAGGGAAGAACTGAGAAAACAGGAGACAGGAAAAGGCTTTAACAATTTGCTAGCTTGCTTTGACTCAGTTTAGTTTAGTTTTTTTTTTTTTAAGAGTACAATTACAGAGCTGAAACAGCATATATAATTCCCTTTAAATGCCCATTCCCACTAAATAAAGACTTCAATATTTACCATTTGTTTTCCTCTATTATACCATGTAACTGAGAATTAACCATTTTGTTTCCCTCTCTTATATCATTTTGTTTTCCTCTATTATACAAAATAATTGGGAAGTAAATATATTTAGAATGCGTTTCTGGCATTACATATTTAAAACACTGAATTCATAGCCTTATATTTTTTCTCCTCTATGGTGCTCATGGACGGAATTAGCTGGTGGAATTATTTAGATTCTATAGATAATTTTATGTGTAGGCATGGTCATTTTTCTTTTTAGTAAGTAAAATGCTTAAAATGAATATTTAAATGAGTGATACCATTTTACATTGACCGGACACTGTAAAAATTCAATTATGTTATTTTAAAATAAACTATATTCAGATGTTTTTCAAACTGCAGACTAATAAATACAAATGACAATTAGTTTAAGTCACATCATTTGGTTGTTTACATTTAATTTTGTTTCAGAGACAAATTCTTTTAGAAGACGTCATAAATTATAAACACCTAATAATATCAAAAGTATCTTAAATGTATTTCTCTGTAATATAGTGGTTGCCAGTTAAATCAATCTAGTTTCATATTTGGCCTTAGTATTTTCTCTAGTCAATTATTAGATGCTTTTAAATAATGAATATTAATAAAATATCAATACTGATACTATTTCTCTTTTGATATCAAGTATTTTCTTTTTATTAGCTATTATTTAACTAGCAAGTCATTCTACTGATTCACACTATGATTAATTTCCATGACTCTTCTAAAATCAATTTCTTACATGTATTTAAATAAAAACACTGCATAACTATTTCATATCACTTTTATTAATGTGCATTTCACTTCCATATTTTGATGAGATTATTAATTACTGATGGCAATTTAAAAATACCATCCTTACATAACACTTTTTTTTTAGTCGAACACATAGTTATGTGCAGTTCAAGTAAAATGGAGATTAATTTTTACTTTTCTGGGTGTTATAAGACTAAAAGTAACAGTTCCACATTAAAATCTTATTGGTGCCAGGCATGGTGGCTCACGCCTGTAATCCCAGCACTTTGGGAGGCTGAGGTGGGGGGATCACTTGAGGTCAGGAGTTTGAGACCAGCCTGGCCAACACGGCAAGACCTCGTCTCTGCTAAAAATACAAAAAGGCCAGGTGCAGTGGCTCACACCTGTAATCCCAGCACTTTGGGAGGCTGAGGCAGGTGGATCACGAGGTCAGGAGTTCGAGACCAGCATGGCCAATATGGTGAAACCCCATCTCTACTACAAATACAAAAATTAGGTGGGCGTGGTGGTGCACGCCTGTAGTCCCAACTGCTCGGGAGACTGAGGCAGGAGAATCGCTTGAACTCAGGAGGTGGAGGGTGCAGTTAGCTGAGATCACGCCACTGCACTCCAGCCTGGGAGACAGAGACTCTGTCTCAAAAAAAAAAAAAAAGCCCCCCCAAAAAACCCGAAAATTAGGTGGGTGTGGTGGCGAGTGCCTGTAATCCCAGCTACTTGGGAGGCTGAGACAGGGGAATCACCAGAACTCAGGAGGCAGATGTTGCAGTGAGCCGAGATCGTGCCGCTGCACTCCAGCCTAGGTGACAGAACAATACTCTATCTCAAAAAAAAAAAACAACTTTATTTGTAAGATATTTATATAGGGAGAAAAATCTCATCACAATGGCATATAAGTGTTCTTTATTAAGAATAAAATATATATTTTTAATGATATATTTTATACCTGGCAGTCATCCACCTTTGTTCTCATCACTCCTTTCATGTATTCTTTGTCCATGGTAGGAGAGACACCAAAACTATTTCCCATACACAGTATTTCTGCTTTTCCATCTGGATAAGTCACTTCCACAGATCCATTGAGAATCACTGACCAGGAGTCCAGCTAATCCAAAAAAATGAAGACAAAGCAGAAAGTAACATCATGATCATACAGCTGTAAGTGCTAGTATGGTCCCTAAAAATGAATTAGCAGATCTTCCATTTTGGAGATAAAACAAGTAACTCAAGTTTACTGTTTAACAAGTTCACAGAATAAGGAATAAAACACAGTCACATATCTACATATTTCCATATGCCTAGCACAGAATGTATATCATAATGCCCTTTTAATTTGACTTTGGATATTCTTCTCTAAAATGACACAAGGAAAAAAATTTCTCTGTCCCCCCAAAGCTCATGTAGACAAAATGATCATCACTGCCTCAATGAGAATATCATTTTGTCTGACAAAAGGCATTAAATTTATGAGTATTTAAGATGCAAAAACTGAAAAGTTAATATATCAAAAACTTTCTATTTGCACATGAAATTCTGTAAATAATGGGAAATATAATGAATTTGGAATATAGTGACTCATACAGTTTGGCTCTGTGTCCCCATCCAAATCTCATCTTGAGTTATACTCCCATAATTCCCATGTGTTTGTGGAAAGGACCCGGTGGCAGATAATTTAAATCATGAGGGTGGTTTCCCCTACACTGTTCTCATGGTAGTGAATAAGTCTCACGAGATCTGATGGTTTTATCAGGGGTTTCAGCTTTTGTATCTTCCTCATTTTTCCTCTTGCCGCTGCCATGTAAGAAGTGCCTTTCACCTCCTGCCATGATTCTGAGGCCTCCCGAGCCACGTGGAACTGTAAGTTCAATTAAACCTCTTTTTCTTCCCAGTCTCAGGTATTTCTTTATCAGCAGTGTGAAAATGGACTAATACAGTGACATAACAGGTGTACCATAATTCTTGAATTATTCAAACTTACTGTTGTTGGGTATTAAAAAGGAAAAAGTAAGAATTGGGGTTTTGTTCAATTGCTGTATTGAGATATCTTTAAGAAGAAACTTTTTAAGTGGTAGGAATAGTTACTCACCTCTTCACCATCATTTAACACTATGGTCCCTGCTCTTTCCACCACTGCGAACACCATCACAGCACAGAGTTCTCGCCTCACTGACATTGTCATATTGGCAAAAGCAGGCAACTGGTGCATAAATTCCAAGAGTTGTTCTGAAAAGCCAAAGACATACTTTGTAAAAACTACAACTTTTATTAAAAACAAGTGTTCAAAAAGAATGTTTTAGGGTCCTTTCTTTCTAAATGCCCTACAATTTTGCTTATTGAAAAATACATCTCAAGTGTCTTTAGCACCAGCTGAATTTCTTGCAGGTACACAAAGAATTCTGTCACTGTGGAAATGATGACTCTTACTTGTTGAATTAGAGGCAGCAGTTTACATTGTAACTCCAGTTCTAACACCACTAAAGACATTACTAAACTTCAAATGGGAAACTTCTATTGTAAATGAGATATAAGGCTTATTATTATAAGAGTGAAAATGAAAGGTAGCTCTGAGAATTCTCCAACAAGTCAGTTGGTTCATTCCTGTGCCTTTTGGGCAGGTGAATGCCTAAAATAGTCAGCAGAAATAACTATATTTAACTCAAACATTCTAAGGAATATTTTCCATGGATCAAATCCATAAAAAAGATCAATTAAAAAATTAACATGATATGATAAATGAAAATGAAAACTGATATACCATTTTTTAGCCCACAAGTTGGCAAAAAAGGAAGTTTGATTGCTCTTCCTTCCTATGGGAATGCTGTGGAGAAACAGCTTACACCTTGGTAGGGTTCTAGCTGTTGATGTCACAGTCTCTTCAAGTACTGGGTTTTCTATTTTTAAAAATCCTGTGTTTTCTTATCATTCAGTAGCTTTACTAATTACACACTAAGTTCTTTCCTTACTCCTCACTATGGCTCTGTGAAGTGCGTTTTCTTTTTCATTTCATAGGGAGGAAACCAAGGCTCAGCATCAGCATCATATAATTAAGAGATGGCAAGACCAGGCGCAGGGGCTCATGCCTGTAATCCTAACATTTTGGAAGGCCGAGGCAGGAGGACTGCTTGAGGCCAGGAGTTTAAGATCAGCCTGAGCAATGTGGCAAGACCCTATCTCTACAAAATATTTAAAAAATTAGCCATGTGTGGTGGTGCGTGCCTATAGTCCCAGCTACTCAGGAGGCTGAGGTGGGAGGATTGCTTGAGCCCAACAGTTTGAGGTTATAAAAATGAACTGTGATTGTGACAATGCACTCCATAATGGGTGAAAGAGTGAGACTCTGTCTCTTAAAAAAAAAAAACTGTGGCAGTGACATGATTCAAGACCATCTGCTTCCAAAGGTCATGCTGGACTTTAAAGGGAGTGGTAAAGAGAACAGGGTGTACATCAGACATTTAAATGCTTACTAGTTGTATTACTTTGGGCAAGTTGATTAATTTCCCTAAGTCATAGTTTTCTCACTTCAAAAGAAAAATACAATATCTGCTTTACTAGATAGCTGTGAGAATAAAATGCAATAAAGATGATAAAAGTCCTTGGCACAGAGTAAATACTCAATAAATGAGAACTGCTATTATTGTCATTATTATAATAGTCATGACATCATTCAAACTTTTGGCTAAATATTATACTAGATGTTTCTTGTACATAATCAAACATTACCTATGTACATTCCATTTATCTGTTAAGATTTAGTGACAAATTTTATGTTCTTGGATACAGTTTATTAACTGCTAAAACAAAGCACAACAGAAAGATATATTCTGTGAATATATTTTCCCAGATAAAACATTTCTGGAAGGACAGACTGAGTGGTTTTCTCTAGCCCAGTTGGGCAATGGCATGTTCTGATTGGACTCTAAGTCATCCCTCCTACATAAGACTTTTCATTACACAGGGGGGCTCTGGCAATAAGGAAAATGATAATGACAGGTGTACCCAAAGATTCTGTCCAATAGGACAGTGTTGTGCAACCTCAGATTTATGTGTCAGGAAATCACTTTACTTTTGCTACCAGTATTTTTTAAAAAATAAGTTAAACTATCAAAGCACATCAGTTATAGAAAGAATACGTTCTGTTTCATGAAACTTTTATTTCTGGAATGAGTAGGAGTGTCTGTGCTGTACCATAAAATGTATTTATTTCTGGAGAAGCAGTAAAGCAATTATGAATACCATTGCAAGAGATGACCCACATCTATCATATATGGGAGGCAGGAATCATTGTTTTACCAATGCATTGACCTTTTGATTTGAATTATAAAGGCAAATGAACAAGTCATGGTCCTCTGAAGCACATCCCAGTTAATTCTGCAGTTTCTAGCCTCTGTTTTCTTTAGCCATCATCCCTCACCCCTCACCATAAACTATGACACTATTACCCATAGACCATGCATTTTACTTTTTTCCACCCCTTATAGTTGCTAAATTTCTTTGGACAAGCAAAGATTCGTAGATTTAAGAAAAATGTGGGCCAGAAATTATCAGAAATGTTTTGAATTTAGTATTTGTTTAGACAATAATAGAAGTCAAATAATTACCACATACATGATCAGAGAATAAAAAGTGGGAAGAAAATACAAAGTACTTTCACAAGTATTTGTTGTAATAATTTTAAAGTGCTTTGTGTAGACATATTGCTTGCTTTTTGGCAGACTCTTAGTCTATTAGTGGGTCATGAGTTTAACTTGTGATATACTAGTGGCTAGCATTTAAAAAAAAAACCACAGGATAGAAGATATCTGTGCATCATATATTGTAAGAATAAAGGAGACAGAAAGATCACATAGTAGATGTACATAATTATCCAGGCTCAGCTGAAAAACCAGAAATACATAAATGCTAAACCAGATGGCATTTAAGACTTTTTAAGATTTCAAGGATTCAATAATGGTATCACTGGTTTTTAGATAATTTCTATGCTATATTATACTAGATGATTGGAACAATTTTTTAAAATAAAGAACTATTTTATAACCAATCATATATATATATATGGCAGCAGTCTCCAACCTTTTTGGCACCAGGGGCAGGTTTCATGAAAGATAATTTTTCCACTCTCGGTGGGTGCGGGGGGATAGTTTTGGGATGAAACTGTTCTGCCTCAGATCATCAAGCATTAGAGTCTCATAAGGAGTGCACAACTTAGAACCCTTGCATACGCAGTTCACAGTAGGGTTTGCACTCTTATGAAACTAATGCTGCCACTGATCTGACAGGAGGTGGAGCTCAGGTGGTAATGCTCCCTCACCTTTTGCTCACCTCCTGCTGTGCGGCCTAGTTCCTAGCAGTTCAGGGACCAGTACCAGTCTGTGGCCCAGGAGTGGAGACTCCTGCTACAGGGGCCTCAAAACTCTGACAATGCCACAGGTATCATACAGACTTAAAAGGGCTTAGGATAGCCAAGAATTCAGAGCCTGGGATGGATACTAGGAAAATCCTCAGGACAAAGGAAAAGAAGCCATGGATGGGAGAAACAGGACAATTTTCTTTTGTATTTCTTAGAACAATCTATAGAATTATACACTTACCTATTAGAATGATACACTATTATGACCTATCTAATGTTTATGGAAAAATATTAAGCTTTAAAAACATTTTATTTACAATGTACCATTAAAAAAACCCCAAATAATTAACTTATAGATACCAGAAGCCGAAGCCAATTCAGAAAATTAGCTTATCCTGGTTTGCTTGATACAATTTTATATAAGAAATGTTTTATTAATTTTTTTTAAAAACCCGGGGTTTGTTAAAAGAGATCAAAGTAGTCTTCTACTTTACTGTGTCAAACTCTCAAAACCAAAAAAATTTTTTTACAACTATTCAATGATGGAGTACCTACTAGGTTATGAGTTCCAGGGTAAAAATTAATATGATAAAGTCCCTTCCTTTAAAGTACTGAAACAAAACTATACCCAAGAAATCTATCAGAACCCAAAGGGAATTTTTTTCATCCTGCAGCTCGCAAAAATACGTTCAAATATTAGCAATTTCATTTGATTCACCTTAAACACTCATGCATACACTCACGTGCATGCACGTGGACATAATCTCTCCCTTTTTTGAAGGGGAAGAGGAAGTTGGGTAGGAAAAGAGTCATCTAAAGAAAACATCAATCATACAGATGTTTGTTTTTTATATAAAGGGTGTCTATTTTAACTAAATCCTGGAGGATGAGTTGCATTTAACAAGAGCTAAACAGTTCTCACACATATTTTATTTTCAGGGAAACAGAATACAAAATCTTTCAAGGTCTTACATAGAACAAACAACACCCTTTAGGACTTATTTAATGTTAGTGATTTATTGCTTTAAATAAATGTATATTTGATAGCTGCAAGCATAACTGTCACTGTTTGCAAGTAAACTGGTATTCAAATAAATGCTACTCCCTGTAGCAATTATATTGACAAGCACTTTTTTTTTTTTTTAAAGATGGCTTTTTATTTATTTGTAGGAATCACTATGGCTGCTGCTTTCTAGAGATTCTGGGAAACAGCACTTGTCAGCTATCAACTGAAAGTCTTAAATTTCCAAGAATGACAGACATGTATTTTAATAATCAGCATTTTCTTCCACAACTATTTTAAAATGAACAGATTCAAAAAAGATATATTAGTTTATAAAATGGTAACTTCCATATCAATCTATTCATAGGCAACGTTTCACCTATTTTTTTTTTTAAAGCACCTATGAGCAAAGATTCTGAATTGAAATGGTAAACTGAACACACTTCCAATTTACTTATTTAAAACAGGGGATTAAAAAGAAAGAAATTGGCAAGGGCAAAGAATGAGAACATGAAATGCAATTTTGGACACTGGAAATCAGCTGAACATGTGGTATCAGACCCAAGAAAGTGAACAGGGAATTGGAGAGTGAAGCCTGTTTTTAGAAATTGTAAATCAGATCAACATGCGGTATCAGAAACAGGAAAAGTACAAACCTAAGTCTTCAGGGGGTGAAACAGAACCATTCCACTCAGGCCACTCCCCTGCTTCCATCAGCTCAGCCTCTACTTTACTCTTCTTCACTGCACTCACTGCCTGCAATGGGTTTACTTGTTCACTTGCTGATCACGTGTCTCCCCTAATAGACTGCAACAGAACAAGGACTTTTGCCCTTGTTCAGCACTGAGTGAGTTGCCAGGACCTAGAAAACTGCTTGGTACATAGAAGGTGCTCACCCACATTAGCTGAATGAATAAATATAATTATCATACAATATTCATCTATAAAGAGTTAGCAATTCCCATAAATTATTTCAATTAAATTTTGAATGTCTAATCTAAGGTTTTGTGGTTTTTTTGCCTTTACTTTCCTAGAATATGTATATAGCTGAAATGGTTAAATCTTTTCCTCATATAAGTTTGTGTCACTCAAACTCATGTAACAAGCCACTCCACACCATCCTATATCTAATTCCAACAGATTCGGTTCATTTAATTGCTCTTCAAATATGTATTGGCCCAAGAGTTGGGGGAGTGGTACAACAGATAAGCGAGGCTCAGGCAAGGGTGGCTATCGACCCTGGATCTCGTGGAAGGATGACTCTCAACGGAAGTTGCTCTCATTTCCAGTGTTCTAAGAAACAAACCAGAGTCTGGGAGGCATACTCAAATCCAAAACAATTACTACACAACCAACTCTTGCTATGATGGAAAGGTGGATATAAAGCTACTTAAATTTTTAACCTCTGGGTACACTTAAAGTCATTGCAGCACAATTCATAATAGCAAAGACGTGGAATCAACCTAAATTCCCATCAATGATAGACTGGATAAAGAAAAATGTGGTAAATATACACCATGGAATACAATACAGCCATAAAAAGGACAAGATCATGTCCTTTGCAGGGACATGGATGGAGTTGGAGGCCATTATCCTTAGCAAACTAACAGAGGAACAGAAAACCAAATACTCCATGTTTTTACCTGTAAGTGGGAGCTAAATGATGAGAACATATGAACACACAGAGGGGAACAACACACACTGGGGCCTTTCGGAAGGTTAGAGGGTGGGAGGAGGTGGAAGTTCAGGAAAAATTACCAATGGGTACTGTGGGCGGCAAGCCACCCAGGTGCCGAGGCAAGAGACTGAGGACACGAGCTGTTCCAGGATAATAAAATATAAAACAGGAATAGTTATACTAGTTCTAGATCATAGACATGATTATATATAAATATCATTAATCATTAGTTAGTAGTACTTACTCTTTATTCCAATATTATAATAATCCTCGCTCTATAATCATAACCTAGGAAAAACCAGGCCAGGATAGGAGCTGAGGGGACACAGTGAGGAGTGACCAGAAGACAAGAGTGCGAGCCTTCTGTTATGCCCAGACAGGGCCACCAGAGGGCTCCTTGGTCTAGCAGTAACGCCAGCGTCTGGGAAGATGCCCGTTGCCAGGCGGACCATGGTCTAGCGGTAGCCTCAGTGTCACGGAAAAACACCGGCTACTTAGCAGACCAGGAAAGGGAGTCTCTCTTTCCCCGGGAGAGTTTAGAGAAGACTCTACTCCTCCATCTCTTGTGGAGGGCCTAACGTTTGTCAGGCTCGCCCGCAGTTATCCGGAGGCCTAACCGTCTCCCTGTGATGCTGTGCTTCAGTGCTCACGCTCCTAGTCTGCCTTCATGTTCCATCCTGTACACCTGGCTCTGCCTTCTAGATAGCAGCAGTAAATTAGTGAAAGTACTAAAAGTCTCTGATATGCAGAAATAATGGCGTAAGCTGTCTTTCTCTTTGTCTCCTCTTTCTCTCTGCCTCGGCTGCCAGGCAGGGAAGGGTCCCCTGTCCAGTTGACACATGACCCACGTGACCTTACCTATCACTGGAGATGGCTCACACTCCTTATCCTGCCCCTTTGTTTTGTATCCATTAAATATCAGTGCAGCCTGGCATTCGGGGCCACTACTGGTTTCCGCGACTTGGTGGTAGCGGTCCCCCGGGCCCAGCTGCCTTTTCTTTTATCTCTTTGTCTTGTGTCTTTATTTCTACACTCTCGTCTCCGCACACAGGGAGAGACCCACCGACCCTGTGGGGCTGGTCCCTACAGGGTACTAGGCTTAAAACCTGGGTGATGAAATAATCTATACAACAAACCCCCATGACACAGGTTTTCCTATGTAACAGACCTGCACTTGTACTCCTGAACATAAAATAAAAATCAAAAAAAAAAAAGAACAAAAACAGCAAAAGAAAGAAAGAAAAAAAGTCTCAACTATCACACAGCCTATATGCCACTAACCTGACATTTTGCTGTCTCCTTCCACCCACTCGTGTCTTCACACAAAACCAGAGTAGAAGCAAATCATTGTGACAATTTTACCCACTGCCTTTATGTTTACATACAGAAAACATGAGCTTAATAAAAATAGGGCTCACGAGAAAATTAATAGAAGTAATACTGCTTGAAAGGTTCATTTTAACTTTTTTTTTGGTCATAAACTAAGCTTAAGAAAGGGTTTATGTGGAAAGGGTTTACTAAGAAGTTTCATTCACATTATTATTTGTAGACTCCTGAAGGTAAGACTGAGTAAACCTGATTTTTTCCAATTTTTGTCCAACAAATACTACTGTGTATACAAAGGAAATTAATAAATTAATGATTTTTAAAGCCTACTAGTCTTGGGCTCTATTTTATCGACAATTTTGCCACTAAATCTTTTTAATTGCTCGTAGATTCATTTTCCTGTTCAAGCTTACCAATATCATCATCTGTCCGGTCAATTGGGTCCTTCTCTAGGCAGTCTCTCACAATGTCCCTACTCATCAGAGGATCTGACGCTCTCTCAATGTCTTCTTCATCATCGTCGTCCTCGGAATCCACTGCTGTTTCTGGCAACCCACTCAGGTCCATATCACCAGCCTCGCTTTCTGTGGCCTTAAGACACACACACAAAAATTAAAAACTATTTTAAGTAAATAAATCTTTGGGGCCCAAAGAAACAAGAGCAAGCCTCATTCAAAATAATGCTTTTGTTATATTTATTTTTCCATCCAACAACTATGTATGCACCAGAAACTACCTATAACAATTACTTTAACAAAATATGAGTGATTCTACCTCCTATTAAATTTTTGGTCAGGAATAATGACTTTATCTCAGTAATTTTGATTTCTTATCCTAGCTGTCATATGGCATTTGAAACATAATAGAATAAAGAAGAAAAAGATAGTATTTGTTTTCACTCCATTCTTCAAAGAGAATGGCTTAAGCTAACAGCTTAAGGGTGACAATTAATTCTGGGCAATTCCTTTTGCAGAATAGGTGTGAATTTATTAATGCCAAGAAGCCTGGACCATTTCACCCCAATTAGACAGTACTTATGGAAAAATGAGCCACAAATCAAAAGTAACTTGATAAATATGCAGACGAAACATTAACAATTAGTTGGATTATCCCAGTGACCACTGTTAAACTATAAATCGAGAAACACTATAGGAGACCATATGCGTAAAGGCAACATACTCCTTCTTCCCATTCATCAACACAGGTAATCACATCACTAAACTTCAAATTATCAAGATACATGCAAATTTTCTAAGTCACTGAAGTCACACATTTCAAGATGATCTCTTTTGTTGAACTAGCTCAATCCTAGAACAGTTATCCTTTCTAGGTCACCATGTAGCCTTTTGTGACTATCATCTCAGCAATATGTATGTATATATCGTACAGATCTTATTTGACATTATATATCTAGACTTCAATTATCAAGGTTAAGCATAGTAAAAATGAATTCAATTAAATATTAACAACATCAATCTTGAACATAAGTGTTTTTCCAAATGAAATATTAAAATCTTTAAAACATCTTATTATACAATTATTAATTTTGTAGAAAACGTATATTACAAAGTTCATCAACTTTAAATCATAGCCCATACGATTCTCAAAGATAATAAATACCTTTTTTAAGAAAAAACAAATATTTTTTAAAAGAAAGATAAAAATATAAAATACTGACTTTGATAATAATAATAAGCTAACACTAAATACTTACAATGTGTCACGTACTGCTCTAATTGCTATGTATTTATTAACTCATTTAATCCTTAAAACAACCCTATAAAGTAAAAGCCATTATTAACTGTTATTATTCTCTTAACAGGTGAAGAGAAATAATTTTTCCAAGGTCATGCTGCTGATAAACTGTGGAATCAAGACTACAACCCAAGAATTCTGGCTTCAGAGTCTTAATCGCAATCTAATCTGTCTCTTTTTAACATTCACTGAATATGAATGTGGCTTATATAAGGATCTATCCTTTTCCCATAATTTAATATTTACAGAATAAATTGTGCTATTTTCTTTTTCTTTCTTTTTGTTTTTTTTGAGACAGAGTCTTGCTCTGTTGCCCAGGCTGGAGTGCAATGGCATGATCTCGGCTCACTGCAACCTCTGCCTCCTGGGTTCATGCGATCATCATGGCCTCAGCCTCCCGAGTAGCTGGGACTACAGGTGTGCACCACCATACCCGGCTAATTTTTGTACTCTTAGTAGAGACAGGATTTCATCATGTTGGCTTGGCCAGTCTTGAACTCCTGGCCTCAAGTGATCTGTCCACCTCAGCCTACCAAAGTGCTGTGATTACAGGCATGAGCCACCACGCCCAGCCTGTGCTATTTTCCTATTTTCTTATAAACAAAGTTTCAGCTTTGTAAAGTCCCGGTTCATATCACAGAACATAAGATTTAATCCTACATTTTGAAATAATACAAGCATGTGTTAACAATGAGTTTTATCACATTTTCTGTTCTTTAGGTACAATTTCCTGAACTAAAATGCATATATTATTTAAAAAAGAAACTTAAGGGGAAAATAATTGAAGACAGAAAACCTAATGTTTATGAAAGTTCAAAGGCCTAGTCATTATAAGCAGAGATACTGCAGGTAGGAGAGTAATAAGCCACTGCAGCCCATACAGACAGAACTGTGACACACTCAGAAACACATCTCATAATTTAAACTCAAAATTAACTGAATCATTGCTAGATTTAAGAAGGAAACTGAAGTAGAACTTGATGCGATATAGTATGCCAAGGTTGTGGTTAGAGAAAATAGGTCAACGTTGTTATCAGCCCCTGACCCTGAAGTCTAGAAATACAATTTGCTAATGCTTGCTATGATCACATTTTTACCTCAGTTTCATCTTCACATTGAAGACTATTTATTACTCATCACCTTATATTTTCAAAAATATTATCAGTTCTCTATATAAACATTCTTTAATATTAGCATAGACTGAAGAAAGGACACTATCAAAGAAATTTTAAAAATATTTATTTTCAATAATTTATATAACTACTGGTTTTTCTTTAATTTTAAAACATCTAATGTATGCGAAAAGATGGGATATATTTTATACCATCCCAAAGAAATAATTATCATTTAAATTATTTATATTTAAGTCTTAAGCAAAACATAAAGACTTTCAACTGCCAACTGTATTTCTCTCTCCCAAACTGAACCTTCCACTTTATTTATTTAAAAGATCACAGTTGCTTGCTATCTCTATGTGCATTCCATGCTTTAAGAAATAAACTATTCATAAAATAACATTCACTAAACCAAAAATTTAGAGATTATTATTTAGAATAAATATCCATTTTACCTTAAAATACTACAGATTCTCTAAATCATACTTTTTAAAAGAACCTGATAAACAACTTTTCAGAGACCTACTAATTTCATAATACCACTGCCTTGTGGACAAGATGTTTAGAGATTGAGTGGAGTTAAAAGTTTAAGGAACACAAACTGGTCTCCAGGAGGAGTACTAAACTTAAGAAGAGTACCTAGAATGTTGTATTTACTGTGTGAACAAACTCAGTTTTGTGGCTCTAAATCTCACCTGTACTATTCATGATGTGATTTTAGCAAAGTCACTTAACCTCCACAAGCCCATCTTATCATCGATGTAAACTGTAGATACAACTTCTTACTATTCATAGGACTGCTTTTGGATCAAATAAGGGAGAAAGCAAGCCAGTCTCAAGCTAGATCAAAAGTCCCTTCCCCAAAGGGATACAGTCTTCATCTTAGAACTTGCACACCTTCTACCTCTCCCCATACCAGAAATGAACCTTGCACACAATTTATATTTGTGGAATTTGACCAAAAAACCCCACAAAATTGTGTTAAACACTGCACTCTCCTTATATACTTGTAAAATAGTATCTTAGACTAACTGCACAAATGCATTCTGGCCAACTGGTTCATATACCAATTATAAAAATAGTGATCCTATATTGAATGACTATCATATGTATCTAGCACTAAAGTTGATGTTTTAAAACGTAATAATCTTCATATCAATTCAGCAAGTTAGTATTACTAACCCTATTTTACAGAGGAGAAAATGTCAAAGACATTAAATAAGTTGTTCAATGTAAGCAAAACAAAACCCAGTAACTGTTCTAGGACTCACAATCAGGTGTGACCAACCAAGAAATACTAAGTACTCTGCACTTCGCTCAACATTCTCCATAGTCTTATAAAAAAAAAGTTGAAATATAATACAATAATAAAATGTTTTCCACTTTGCTAAGTCATAAAAGATAAAAAGTTTAAATACATATTTGCCTATAAACATACACTTATTGTTTTCTAGCTTCCTCCAAATAACAACACTACTAAGACTCACGCGTGTCTTTAAACCTTTTTTTCTAAATAAAGACACTAAAACAGACGCTTTATATTTAAAAGCTTATCTGGATATATTTGTTTCAGGAACAAGGAGAAAGGTTTACATAGTTAAGTTAGCCAAATAACTCCTGTCTTAAATTAATTTATCTTATACATGTACTGACTAACATAGATTCTGTTGTCCATTAGTATTTAAATAGTGATATTCTTTTAAAAACAATATTCTCAGATCAATGCTGAAAGCTCCACTATTTAAATCAAAAGGGACTAAATACATTATGCTATTGTGAACAGTTCTTGAAACCAATTTATTTTACATTTTTTAAAAAAATCAAGAAAATTCACAAACAAAAAAATTTTTATGCCATAAAGCTCTACTGAAGTATTAATTTAACTAAAATAAAAATCAAATACTGCATGTTTTATCAGTAAGCACTTTAAAATCACCTGCCAAAAAAGTTTTGCTTATTAAATGCATATATATGCCTAAAAGAGAAGAACAATTTTTTAAAGCTCTTAATGTAAATCGTTAGGTTGCTTCCCCAATATTACAATCCTACGAGGAGTATATAAAAATGTCTATAAATGCTTATTTTAAGTAAGAAAATCTGTGCTAATTTGATAGGCAGAATAATTTCATATTTAAGTCCTTATATGTTCAATTACTATTATGTTTCAAATACTTATTTAAGGTGCAGACATTTGCATTTTCTTTTCTGTAAGTTACCAACTACTGTCCTTCGAACATTTTAACATTGTGAGCTGAGTATTTTTCTTATTTGCGTAAATCAGTTATATTCTGACTTTAAATCTTCATCTCAATTGATGTTCTAATTACAAAATGTTTTGATCCTTTATTAAAACATTCTTTGCTAACTCTTTAGTTTATCAGGAATTTATTTTAATTATGATACAAAATGAGAATACAAAATGATTCCCCAACCCCAAAGACCATTTATTGAATGATCCATCACTTTCTTGATTTGTGAAGTTTCCTCTATTACATATTACATCCTTACACATGAGTTCAATTTTGCTTGAACTCTCTGTTCTATTGATCTATCTATTTTGTACAACTATTTCTGGTTTGCCTAAGCCACTCGCTCTGATCCTGATGGCCATACCATTTAACCAGGACCTTATCATGGCTAGAAATGGCATTGTCTCGTATCACTAACTTAGGCATTAAAGCTTTCAATCACCAACAACCTTCTATTCTTTCAATATGCCCCCATCTGCTTCTAAGGTAACCCTTTTTCAACTAAAGAAGGATCTTTGCTCAAGACTCTACTACCTTCTGTGTCCAGTGTTCACACCTCCTGTCTTAACTTCCTTTCATATCCAGCTTATATTCCCTAGTCTATTATTTCAATTACATTCATTCAACACATCTTTACTGAATGCCTAAAATTTCCTGGCACTGTACTAGGCTCTAGGGGAAAAAATGGAGGCAAGAGAGACAAGTTCCCTGCCTTCTTGAAGGTGTCATTCTTCTAGGCAGAGAGACAACATAAAAATTAATAATTGTTTCAGTTGGCGTCTAGGAAGGAAATAAAAAGATTAGGCAGGAAAGGAATCAAAATGGAGGACTTCCTTTACAGAGGATTATAAAAGAACAATTCTGAGGAGATGACACTTGAAAACAAAGGCTGAAAAGGCACTTGAAAACAAAGGCTGAAAAGGATCAAGCTAGGAGAAAACATTCCAGGCAGAAGGCATACAAAAGCTATGATCTGCAGTTAGAAAACGCTTGCCTTGTTGCTCGACCTGTCTTTGTATTATACTCACTTAACAAACTTCAGTCCTGGGTGAAGTCAAATCCTTGCTTTCTTTGTGCTTACTGTGGAGAAAATTACTTAACAGAGCAGAGGGAAATCACTTTATATTTGAGGGCACTAACTCAATTGAATCTCCATTTCTCTGGTCAATTTGTTCTCCTACTCTTTGCAACTATTATTTCAAAATTTCTCTCTCCTTAAAACTCTCTACCTGCCAACCCCCTCACTCTCAACAAATGAACTCAACTCTTCCGAGAGAAAACAGAAGTCTAAGACAGGAACTCCCACAACTCCCAAACTCCCCAGGATGTGTTCCTGTTAAAACAGAGGAATGTTTCTTCTCTTAAGGTTAGTAATTAAGAATGACTAAGAACTCACTCATGAATTCCTCTCTTCCCACCATCTCAGCAACATTATGCTATCCGTATCTCCCTGGTGTACAGCATTCAAATTCAATCTCTCTGTGTCCACCTCGTGAGCATTTATTCTCACTTCAATGTGACAGGAGACCTCTGAAATCAAACTGTATGAAGATTAAATGGGCTGCCAGGGGAGAAAGTTGCTCACCCTTGGAATTGTTCAAGAATAAACTGGATGCTTGATTCACAGGAGAGAAGCAGAGGATTCAAATGCAAATTTGGAAGTTGAACCAGGTGCACGTCACACTTCTCATTTTAAGTTCTGATTCAAAGATAATAGAAGTGGTCTACTGAAAATCTCTACTAAATGTTAAGTTTTGCATAGCCAATAACTAGATCCTTAGATACATCTATGGATTTTTCCTTATGATGGATATATACTTACAGGCTATCTGCCTGTCATCAAATTTGAAACAAATAGCTTTGACACTTAAGCAACTGAAATGATGCACAGGGATCCTCTTCTTCACCTACACCCAAAGATAAAGCCAGACAGCAGGCTGCAAGCTCCAACTATGTTAGAGCAATTAGGAACTCTCACCCACACTCTGGTTTCACAGACAATCAGATGATAACCAGGGGCAGACGTACCATCTGCATTTCCTCATGTACTTATCCAGCCTATTCAAGGTAAAAGCACGTATGACTAGAATTCCCCTCAGAATATGCCTCAATCGATTATACAAACAATCGATTATACAAACAAGTAACTTTTTTGCTTTTTGAGACGGAGTCTTGCTCTGCCCCATAGGCTGGAGTGCAGTGGGAAGATCTCAGATCACTGCTGTGACAACTTCTGGGGCTCAAGAGATTCTCGTGCCTCAGCCTCCTGAGTAGCTGGGACTATAGGCATGCATCACTACACCTGGCTAATTTTTGTATTTTAGTAGAGATGGGGTTTCACCATGTTGGCCAGGCTGCTCTTAGATTCCTGGCCTCAAGTGATCTGCCTGCCTTGGCCTCCCAAAGTACTGGGATTACAGGCATGAGCCACTGCACCTGGTCAAACAAGTTACTTCATTATCTTAATAGATTTACCTTTTAGGAGTTTCATTCAAGTTTGTATTTATTTGATGAGAACAGTGATAATTGTAACCTCAAGCTGTATTCTCACTACAGATTTTCAAGATGTATAATAATAATCTCCAAGTTTAGAGGACGAAGGCTCTGCCATAGTATTTCAATTAATATAAACTAAAGTACAGCTTTTATGTATACTGTTCATTGTTTTACACAAGGGAACTCTTCGATAAATGTTTAGAAAAATCAACTTTCAGAATAAATGGTGTGTTTGTGTGTATGTGATGAGGAGGTAAACCGAGAAAAGTATATAACTAGTATACTATCTCTTTAAAAGAAAATTATTTTTCAAGATCTACTAAATTTAGGACCTAAATGAATATGTCTTGTATTGATGGTATTCTTAATTGTTCACTAACTTTCAATAATCAAAAAAATAAAAACAGCACTGACTAAATACAACAATGATCCTTCATAACCATATTGTCTCTAAAGAAAGTTACTTTTATGGTTATTTCATGCCACAGTTCCTAATAAGCCAAGAGTTATTCTTTGTAAAGTAAGAATAATGTTATTTTGCTTGAAACCATATACAATCCAATAATAATAGAATGTATTTGAAGGCTCAAATAAGGATATTTGTGTATATTTCAGTCTCTTTTCCTAAATTTGCACACATTCGAAGCTAATAAAATGTTTCTTAACAATTAAAATTATTTTGTTTTAAAAACATTTTTGGAATCCCATAGCTCCGGCTTATTTTCTATCCTTCAGTATCATAAAAATTTATTTTAAGCAGATACTAAATCTAAAGGTAATTTTTTAAAAACACAAGGAAGATAATTCAATGATCCAGTCTTATTAGGCCCTTCCTTTTGTCACACTCAGTATGGACTTTAATAAGAAAAACTTGTAATATAAGACAAACCTACAGCCAACAGCTTACTGAACAGGGAAAAGTTGAAAGCATTCCCCATAAGAACTGTAACAAGGATGCCCACTTGCCCACTCCTATTCAAAATAGTATTCTAAGTCCTAGCCAGAGCAATTAGACAAGAGAAAGAAATAAAAGGCACCCAAACTGGAAAAGTGGAAGTGAAATTATCCCTGTTCACTGATGGAATGATCTCATTACATATAGAAATCCCTAAAGATTCCATCAAAAAATTGTTAGATTTGATAAAAGAATTCAGGGAAGTTTCAGAATGCAAAATCAATATGCACAAATCAGTGGCATTTCTATACAACAATAACAATCTAGCTGAGAACAAAATCAAGAAAGCAATCTCATTTGCAATAGCTACAAAAAAAAACAAAATACCTAGAATATATTCGACCAAGGAGGTGAAAGAGCTTTACAAGGAAAACTATAATAAACACTGATGAAAGAAATTGTAGATGACACAAACAATGAGAAAACATCCTATGCTCATGGATTGAAAGAATTAACATCATTAAAATGACCATACTGCCTAAAGCAATATACAGATTGAATATAATTCCTATCAAAATCCCAGCATAATTTTTCACAGAATTAGGAAAAAAAATCCTAAAGTTCATATGTAACCACAAAAGAGCCTGAATAGTGAAAGCAATCTTGAGCAGAAAGAATACATTATACTACAAGGTTATAATAACTAAAACAGCATGATACTGGTATTAAAATAGGTACATAGATCAATGGAACAAAATAAAGAACCCAGAAATAAAGTCACGTATTTACAGCCAACTGATCTTTGACAAAGCCAAGAAGAACATATACTGGGGAAAAGCCACCCTTTTCGATAAATGGTGCTGGGAAAATTGGATTGCCATATACAGAATAATGAAACTGGACCCCTATCTTTCAGCATAAATAAAAATCGACTCAAAACAGATTGAAGACTTAAGACCCAAAGCTATAAAAATATTAGAAGACAATCTAGGGAAAATTCTTTTGGACACTGGTCTAGGCAAATAATTCAGGACTAAGACCTCAAAAGCACAGGCTACAAAAACAGACAAATGGGACTTAATAAAACTAAAAAGCTTCTGCACAGTAGAAGAAATAATCAACACAGGGAACACATACATAATCTGTAGAATGGAAGAAATATTTGCTAACTATGTATCCTACTGGGGACTCATATCCAGAAGCTCGAACAACTGAACAACAACAACAACAAAACAAATAATCCCATTAAAAAGTGGGGAAAGGACATGAATAGACATTTTCAAAAGAAAACATACAAACAGCCAACAGACATATGAAAAAATGCTTAATACCACTAATCATCAGAAACATGCCAATTAAAACCACAATGAGATACTATCTTTCACCAGTCAGATGGCTGTCATGAAAAAGACAAAAATAGTAACAGATGGTGAGGATGTGGAGATAAGAGAACACTTATATGCAGCTGGTGGGAATGTAAACTAGTACAACCTCTGATGAAAAACAGTATGGAGATTTCTCCAAGAACTAAAAATAGAACTACAATTCAATCTACCAATCTCATGACTGAGTATCTACCCAAAGGAAAATAAATCACTGTATCAAAAAGATACCTGTACCTGTATGTTTATTGCAGCACTTATTCACAATAGCAAAGATATAGAATCAGCCAAAGTGTTCATCAACGGATGACTGAATCAAGTACAGTACATATACGCAATGAAATACTATTTAGCCATAAAAAATGAAATCATGTCTTTTGCAGCAATATGGATGGAAGCGGAGGCCACTATCTTGATTGAAATAATTCAGACACAGACAGACAAATACCACGTTTTCAGTCACAAATGGGAGCTAAATAATGTTTACACATGGATGCAGAGTATGGAATGATAAGCAGTGGAGACTCAGAGCATGAGGGAGTAAGGGGTGGATAATGAGAAACTACTTAATGGGCACCATGTAAGTTATTGGTGTGATGTACAACCTAAAAGCCCTGACTTCACCACTATGCAATCTATCCATGCAACAAAATTACATTTTTACCCCACAAATTTATACAAATAAAAAAAGGAACACTTTGATAACTCGTCATAGCAGAGGCAGTACAATTAGACAGCAGTTCTACACCCTAAAAATAACATATATGAAATAAACATTAATATTTTATGTACTTACATGCACATGTAATATACACACATATATTTACTTTATAGATTCTATCAGCTGAGAACCTTAAAATTTCTTGGAATAAATGAAAATGAAGCAAATGACAAGGAAAACATCCTCTTACCTGGTAGATATCAGAAAGACTGCTGCTTCCAGAATCACTAGTGATACTACATCCTGAATGACTAGAAGAAACGTGGGTCACCTGTGGGTGGAGACTGTCAGTAAGATGCAGTTTTGTGAAATCTGCAGGAAGCTACGGAAGGAGCAGGAAAAACTAGGATTACAATCTGAATCAAGAACTCCAAGAAGACATTTTAAAATTAAAATATCATATTTTATTCTATACCATTGAACAAAAAATGGCATTTATTTTCCACATTCACAAATTACTAAATATTGTCTTATTTACCAAAAATCATATAATAATTTTTAAAGTGTATGAGCACACATGAGTCTTAAATAACACTAAATTCAATGCTTTAAATCCGTGGGTTTGGTTATTAAGATAAACTTGGGTATTTAATTTAGTAAGCTAAAATTTTCCAATCACACGTCAATGAGCAAATTAGGCTACTACTATTTATTAGCCATCACAAATGTAACTTTGTGGCAAAAAGCAGTTTAACAAGAAAACACATTAAAGCTACTTTTATACCCAAATGATGTTTAAAGGTTAAAAAAGAGAGCATCTTAGAATTGATGAAGTATACTGCCATACAAGCAACTGTACTAGGCTCTACAAAGAAAGAGAAAAGAATGCCATCAAAGATCTTAGAATTGAGAAAGTTATGGACAACACTTACCTATCCTCATATACATAAATATCATAAATATCAACTTTCTACATGTCCATGTTTAAATAAAAATAGTCTCTATTAAAATAAACACATTCACTAAGCATCCCTTATATGTTTTGCCACCCCTTATATACCAGAGAAAATGCATTAGAAAAAAAAACCGCTCATACATTGGCTTCTTTGACAAATATTTACCGAGCCCCTTTTCTCTTATTATGCCCTCGTCAAGTGAGAATCTAAGAAAAGAGATGTAAGGTTCTTAAGAATCTTACACTCTTATCAGTTATTACCAATTCTTTTGAATAAAAAAAGACATTATATTTATCTATAATATCACACAATTATACTACTGAGCTAATAATGAAACAGCATTTCAAAATACATGTTAACTAGCATCATGAGATACTGATAACACTCCCTTTTTCCTGCATATTGATCCTATTTAGCTGGCAAATAATTATAAATATAAGGACTAATTGTTAAAACTTAAATAAACGTTAACCTTAGTAGTATTCCCATCTACCTTTTGAGGCTCATTCCCTCCCCCTCCAAAATGTTATTGCATAGTTTAGAGTAAGCCTCACAAGGGAGACAGTTCAGATTTACGACAATGATCAATGGATTTTGATACTTCAGAGCTCCAAGTAGGCAAAATGTATTTATATCTCATAATAATTCAGACCTACTCTCTGAATAGATTACACCCCTCTCTACCTTAAGTGAATTATATTTAACAATATTTACATACAATCTGTTTAGAAATAATAACTTTATGGGATACAAGGCATACAAAGGGAAGATTTAAACATAAACTTAATAGGGGCATATAATTAGATGCCAAATAAATGGAGAAAAATCCATTGTTGAGGGAGCTTGGAGAAGTGAAATAATCGCAAACCTATCTTACCAACAGTGTTTTTAAAGAAACTGGTAATTGAAGATGTTGTAAAATATGTAATATTTAGGAGAATAACAACTTATCTGTAAGGGATAGGCAAATTCCTCTAAATTCAGAATTTATATGTTTCATTCATAATGTAGAATAGTGAAGTATTTGCAGGACTTCTTCAGGAACAATTCAAAGACAGAAGTTTGCAGATATGTATTAATGACTATAATTTTACCTATAGCTAAATGATGGTGATCAGATACGAAAATAAATAATAGGCAGGATAGATACCCTTCATCATCTTAGCTACACTTCCATTTAATTCAGTCACTTACTGCAGAAGGCAACTGGGGAAACATTACTTTATGGCTTAGAGATGTTAAAAGGCATCAATCAATACATGTAATCAGAGAACAATAAACTGATTTCTATTGATTATCTTTTACAGACATGACTCAGGTTGACATACAACATAGTGTGATTTTTTAAAAAAAATTAATGTGTCAAATGAAGATAAAACTATCTAACGAATTTTTACATTTCATTTATTCAGGTCTCACAGAACTCTCTTCTCTTCAGAATCCATCATCTGGTCATCTTCCCTGACTAAGAATTCACTGTATGGAGAGCACTAGGAGCTGTAAGAGCTCCAAGCCTAACATAAGAGACATTCATCCAGCTTTTAGATACCTCAATCTATCATCTGTGCCTATTTACAGCCACAAATATCAGAATTACATGGAAATGTTAGGCCCAGAACCATAAAGACTGTCAAAAGAGAAAGAAATACTTTTGCTTTTAAAAATTCAATTATATTTAATAAATACTTATTGAGTATCTGGCATGTCATACACTCTGCTAGCGGCAGAGAGTATCAAGATAAGTAAGACATTCCTAACTCCAAACCTCTACTACCTCCAAATTCACTGTGACAGGTGTTACGAACAATAGAAAATAAAAGTTTTTTTTTTTAATTTTTATTTTAAAGACAGGGTCTTCCTTAACTGCCCAGGCTAGAGTGTAGAGACACAATCATAGCTCACTGTAGCCTTAAACTCCTGGGCTGAAGTGATCCTTCCAGCTCAGCCTCCTGAGTAGTTGGAACCACAGGCACATGCCACCATGTCCAGCTAATTTTAAAATTTTTTGTAGATAATAAAAGGGTCTCTCTATGTTGCCTAGGTTGGTCTCAAACTTCTGGCCTTAAGTAATCCTCCCTCCTCTGAGTGCTGGGATTACAAGTGTGAGCCACTGCAAACATTGTTTTTATCCCTTTCTCCCCACTATCTATGTTCTTTGCAGAATGGCATGAAATAATGATATATTAAAGTAAATGTATATATAAATTAGCATTAATTAAATACCTTTTAATATGAGATATGTAAGAATAGATGCCATGTTCAAAAAAACCTTAAAATCTTTTCCCACCAATTAGGATAACAATACTATTATTTTTTCTTTTTTCTTTTTTTTTTTGGAGACAGAATCTTGCTCTGTCGCCCCGCCCCAGGTGGCGTGTGGGTGGCACAATCTCAGCTCACTGCAACTTCCATCCTTCCGGATTTAAGCGATTCTCCTGCCTCAGCCTCCCAAAGAGCTGGGATTACAGGTGCCCACGACCCTGGCTAATTTTTTTTTTTTTTTTTTTTAAGCAGAGACAGGCTTTCACCATGTTGGCCAAGCTGGTCTCAAACTGCTAGCCTCAAGTGATCCACCTGCCTCGGCCTCCTAAAGTGCTGGGATTACAAGCATGAGCCACCACATCTGGCATTATTATTAAATTTTATTGACAATACACATCAGTCAAGTTACGGAATGGGAGATGTTATAAAAGGTGTTCTCATAAGGAAAGAAACTGAAATGCACTGATTTGGCTCTGCCATGACACTCTAATGGAATAGAGGCCTGAGCCCATGCCTAGGAAAAATGGAGTTTCTAGGAGGCAAACAAACCATGTAGGGGTTGAGAGTCAGGAGGCAGACACAGGGGCAGATGCCCACATTTAAACCCAAGGGCATCAGGGCAACACAGATCTGAGAAATATATACAAGGCACAACATGACAGCAAGCATCCCTTACTCTAAACTTTTTTCTAAGCTTGACCCAGTGCCAATTTAAATTACTATGTATCAGTATGCTATTTAATTAAATTACAGATTAAATTGAGGTTGTGAATTATCTTGTGACTGTAGCCACCATTTATAACAGAAATTCTGTTCAAAAAATAAAAAAAATTTATAATGCTAGAAATATACAGTAATTACCTGAATAAAATCAATAATTAAGTTAATTAAATGAGAAAGTAACACATTTTATGTATTTTTAATACCAATGTATTTGCCAACAATTCATTAAGAACACAATTCTAAGGAATCTTTTCACCTATATTTTTCATTTTTATCACTTAAATATTTATTTTAATATTCAATTATATAAATATATTACTGCTCAAATTTTTGTTCCTGGAGCAAGCAACATATAGTCCTAAAAAACACCATCTGTGAATCACAATTTTAATAAACTACTCTTAGGCAAATGGTTGAATCATAGTTTAATCACAAACACTGCTAAATACATAAGAAACAAGGGTAATATTTAAATCAGATTCTTAAATCAGATTATATTAATTATATATTATATTTAAATCACATTATATTTAGGTTTATGCATATATAAAGTAATACATAAAGTATATTAGTATTAAAGTATATAAAGTAATACTTTATATAAGTATTACTTTACACTTTTAATACTTTATAATACTAATAAAGGACACTATATTTTCATTCAGCATTCATCCATCATTTATTGAAAGCCTGTGTTGTGAGGACTGAATAAATAAATGGGTGTGAAGGACTTAGAGAAGTGCGTGGCACACAGGAAGTAATACTTTGTATAAGCATAAACCTAAAACTAATCGTAGTTTCATAAAACCTTGGTATCATTTGTATAATAGTTGTTTTTTTGTTTTATTATGTAGGACAAACAGATGCTACCATAATTAGCTTTGAAAAAGTAAATTCTACACATTATTTAAGTCTCTATAATATATAAATAGGAATTTGATAATCACTGATTAATCTAATGGTTGGCATTTATAAAATTACTAGCTAATAAATGAACTCGATCTTGAACATAATGAGTATGGATGCCTTGAAGTCTCTGATACCAATAAGTAAATACTCGTAAGTAAATAAGTAATAATAAGTTAAAAAAAAAAAAAAAAAGTTAAATTGGTAAAATACCTAAAACTGTTGACAAACAAGGGTGGCTGCCCTTCTTCTTCCTTTCCGTCCTGAATTACTGATACAATTATTGATATAGCCCAGCATCTGTGGTACCAGATCCCCAAGTTTTGGGGATGAGTTTTGTGGAATTTTATTATCAACAGAGGCTTATTCTCTCTTTTTTTTTTTTTTGTAAAAGAGAGTTTCATGGTCCAAGATACATATCATCATCATCTTAGGACTGCTGAGAAATCCAACAGTTAAAAACAAAAAATACTGTCTGTTGACTGAAATGTATTTAACTGATAATTTCCCAAACTAATCTTGGAACCACTTTAAGTAACAGTTACAAGAGAATGCACGAGGTTTGGGGTGATGATCACTGGAATCTAGTCAATTTTCCCAGGCATCTTACCTTGAATAAAACTACTTAAAGTAAAATAAATATTACACTTAGTGACTAAAACCAACTTTATATTTAAGATGCATCACTCAGAATTTACCCAAATGAACACTGCTTTCCCCATATCATTGTCAGGGTTTTGAGTCTTTATGTTCATGTTTTTAATCTCTACAAGGTGGAGTAAGTATATTCCTAGACATATTTTCTATTTTTCTCTGAGGTATTTGTAAAAAATACAGGATACTATATTTTCATTCAGCATTCATCCATCATTTATTGAAAGCCTGTGTTGTGAGGACTGAATAAATAAATGGGTGTGAAGGACTTAGAGAAGTGCCTGACACACAGAAATGACTAAAGTGTTAAGTATACATCATCATGCACCAGACTCTGCAAGGCGCAGGTCCCTTCCAGCTTCCTGATTCCTGTAGCTGGAATCTAAGCCTAGATGCCAATGGATTATTGAGCTATCCCCAGAAAGGGCTTTCGTGGCCAAACTCACCCAGCTATAGACACGATCTTTCACTCCCTCTGGAACTCAAGTTATTTTAAAAGCCATTCATATTGTTTCTCTTTCTCTAGGCATGCACATACATACACACCCACACTGTCTTCTTTTTTTTTTCCTTTCTGCTATTAATCTTTTCAGGTACTACTAGTTCTGACACTCTGACTTGTTTCTACATGCAGCTTGATGAGGCAGGAAATTTTTTAGTAGCTCATTTTAAAGACCAGTTTATAATCTGATCAACTTTTATTTCTTTAAATCCTATCTCTGTAAGAACACCAGAAAAAGTAAACATTTGGACTTTTAAATATTATTCACCACAGTAATTTTGGCTCCTTTCATAACCCCTTTATATATACCCTAGATACAACACTCATCCTTGAAGGCTTCAGATATCAGTATTCCACAAAGCAAAGAGAAAGATTTTTGTAAAATATACAATTTATTTTGCTAATAAATATATATAATGTCAGAAAACAAAAGTTTTCTAAACGTGTCATGAGTTAATAACTTAATAAACTGAAAAGATAAGGCCTAATGTTTTTCTGATTAAACTACAGGTAGACTTTTTAAGGTGTTGATGTAACTATGCTTTATAAGAATAGGTCTGCAAAAATTTATTTGCTTTTATCTACTGGAGAAAACTGCCAAAATTAACAATTTGTAATTACTTAACATTCTTCCAGTTTCTTACCAGGCTCAGAAGACAGAAGCCTCATGTTAGCCATCTATGGATTAATCTTCTGTTCAACTACCTCCTAAGTCAGGTGAACCTGGGCAAGTTAGTTAACTTCTGTGTACCTCAGTTTCTTCTATGAAATGACTATAACATAATAGAGTGATCAAATGAAATAATCACTGTGGTCCAAATAATCTACCTTACATATGCCTCTCTATTCCTTCTCATTTCTTCTGTCATTTTTCCAGTCAACATCCTCCACCACCTTAAGCCAGATATTTTTCAAATTCAGTGGAAACAAAGAAGCCAACCAAAGAAAAACAACTTGTTTTGACACTGTCATACCTAAAACTACCATTATGGTAGTTCACTTACTACATATTTCCCCAAAAGTCTACAAATTACCTTTTAAATAAATCATGTATTTATATGGAGAGGAACTCACTGCTTAGAATACCATAATAAATTTTGCAAACTAAATAACTTCATTTTCATGATATGCTTATAGTTCAATTACTCTCTTTTATAAATATTCAAATTTCTGTAGTTTAGAATTCTCTCAAAGTGGTAACAAATTGGGTAGTTTTGTGCATTTATGTGTATTGATTGCCTTATTATATTTGACTGCAAAAGCCTCGAAAATAATATGTATTTGGCACAGACATATGCTACAAACTAAGTATGGGAAAACCATAAAACTTTGCTCCTGCCATACGGAGCACACTGCCTCTTAGAGGACAGTCTGAACAGAAACACCACTGTGTTGTGTGTTTTTTTGGGGTTGGGGGAAGGGATGCATTTCAAACGTTCCTTGCTACTTTCCTATATTATGATAATGTTTTAGAGAGAGTTGTAACAGAGAGGGCTTGATAAGATGTGGCTTATATAATGAGTATTTCACATGGCTTGCTGTCCAAATATGTATCTTTATGTGGTGGAATTAGCTACTGAAATATGGTACCCTAGCCCTCTCCCAAGGCAGAAAGGAATTAATTCTTATGTGTACGAAATAGGGACAATTTAAACACACTTGGGACCCCGATGAGGAAAATAAATAATCAATATTAGTGAACTGGTTGAAAACAGGCTATCTGTCACAAGGTGACTAATGTTTCAAAGCAAATACTTTTAGGAGGGTTTTTCCATTGAATGTTCAAAGAAAGCATTGAGTAGAAAGGAAACCTATATGAACTTTACTTCAAAATGGAAGAGAGGAATACTTCAGTGTGATGAGAAACTGCATGATCTAAGTATCATGTATTTCAAAATGTGAGGCTTTGCCCCATTTTTCCAAAGATAACAAAATTAGATCACCTGTACACCAGTTACTATGTGACAGGCCCTACTCTAAGTACTTGCATACATTAGCTTACTTAATTTTTACAACACTCTTTAAAAATAGGTATTAGTAGGACTATTTTATGTAGGAGGAAACCTCAGATGCAGAAAAGTGATTTGCATCAAGATCACACAGCGAGAAGGTGATGGAAACAGATTCCAGCCCCAGATGAATGGCTAGGGAGCACACACTTAAGCATTAAACTTAAATATATTTATTAATTTACTAATTGACCTGAAAATTCTCATGGATATTGATGAAACAATCAAATGGCTATTTAGATGAAATTACTAGTGAAATACAAATTTCAATATCACATGAAAAATATTAATTGTAAATAATTTCTCACTCATGAAACTTTAATCTGCATCTCCAACATCAATGACTTTGACATTTGCAAAGCTGACTCACTTTTTGAGTCATCCAATTGAGTTTACATTCCTTCTAATTTGTTTAAGGTAGTGATGTGTCTATACATGACATAGTGCTGTATAACACTCACGAAGCTGATTTTTCATTTTTCTTGCAAGTTCTTTACAACAACAATCATTTATTTTGTTTTATAAATTAATCTTTACAATGTTTATGGTAATATCCAGTAATTGCAATTCTGAGATCATATATTCAGGACTCATTATTAAATCTATGTAAAACTTCTTTAACTCCCTTATACCAATTCCATCATGCAAATTATAAACATTCCAAGCTAAGATCGCTTGGGGTCATTTCTGATTTATTTTCCTTATGGAAAAATACAACCTTCTTTAAAAACAATAAACTAAATTGAGAGAGAACTTCATTATATAAAAGATTAAGGCGACTTATTTTCTGATAGTTGATTTTGGTGGAAACAAAACCTTGTCTTAGATATAATTTCCCCAACATCTGAAGGTCAGAAAAACATTATGTGCATGCGCACGCGTGCACACACACACACACACACACACACACACACACTCTCTCACACACTCTCTCTTATGCTAGTCAACTAATTCTATCACTTTAAGAAAGATATCTGAGATATCTGGCATCAAGAACAATAATAGAATTATTATTAGAACCATTGAAAGTGTCATTGAAAAGATAATTCTCTTTTTTCAAAATGAAAATGTTTATCTGAAACCTCAAATGGTACAATCGAACTGTTTATACAAGTTTCCATGGAAACACGGAGGTAGTTGATTAATGCATATATGGCCAAATGTAATGTCCTGTTGCCTGTTAATGAACAGTTTTATGATGGATTTCAAGTGACAGCCAGACCATTCTCATTTCAAATACACATACATACACACACACACAAATGCATACACACAGGCATGCACTCTGCATATAATTCCTTTTCCTTTTCAATTCATTTTCAACCATCAATGACCACTCATTTGAAAAGCACAAATCCCTTTGGGAGATTCCAAAAAATTCTCTAGGTCATTCAGTCCAAGAACTTTCAATGAAAAACACACTAACTGTTGGTACTGAGTTGGGTAATTTAAAAGTCATGTTCTGGGTAGTATTTCATCTATTTTAAATTCCAAACTCCTCTGTATATTTTCTCTTAATGTTAGTAATAATTACTGCGATAGTTTTGGGGCGAGGGGGCATGTATTGCATAACGGGCAATACGCTGAATGTTTCATACTTTGTCTCTTTGTTCTAATATCTATGAAGAGCCCAGATGTTGCACTTCATTCCTGAAGAAATGAAAGCTCAGGCCAGGTGCGATGGCTCACGCCAGTAATCCCAGCATTTTGGGAGGCCGAGGCAGGCAGATCACCGGAGTTCAGGCGTTTTGAGATCAGCCTGACGAACATGGTGAAACCCTGTCTCTACTAAAAATATAAAAATTAGCCAGGAGTGGTGGCATGCACCTCCCAGCTACTTGGGAGGCTGAGGCACGAGAATAGCTTGAACCTGGGAGGCAGAGTTTGTACTGGGCCAAGACCATGCCAATGCACTACAGCCTGGGTGACAGAGTGAGACGAAAGGATGGAAGGACGGATGGACGGATGGAAAGAAGAAAGGAAGGAAGGGAGGGAAGCTCAAAGAACTCAAGTGGCTTGTCCAAAACCCTCAGTAACAGGCTCCAAAATCTATGTTTATGAACTATAAGCAAATCATGCAATCATACCATTTAGACTGTAATACTAATTAATATAGAAATACTGGTAATATTCTACAATTACTAAAACTTGAGTTCTCAGTCTCTTGTTTTCCAGAACCTAGTGGGACTGGTGCTATGGAAGCAGCAATCCCTGGAGAGGGAGGCAGCTGCTGGTACGATCAGAAGATGGCTTCTATAACCAATTAGACAACAACTTTGATGAGCTCCAAAGGGACTGCACTTAGTTATCCCAACTGAAGAAATGCTCAATGGAGTATGGAGCTCGGGAAATGAGTGTTTAAAGTCAAAGAAAAAAGATTCCTATGGGATCCATGGAGGATTCTAAGCTGCCTTCTTTGTGAACAAAAAAGGTTGGGTTTGAGAAGGAGGCCTTACACAGAATTAAAAACATTAACCCATAATTAATTTTTAACTCTTTAAAAGTTATAAAGCTATCTTACACCTAAATGCAAATGAACTTAGATCTACATACAGTAGCGTGGCTGAGACTGGCTAGCTATTCACCAGTGCCCTCTTGCTGGGTGCATCGCTAGATTACATTTCCCAACGTCCATCCGGTTACGTAAGTGCCAATTGAGTTCAAACCACTGGAGTATGAACAGTTAGAAGTGATTATGCCACTTCTATATCTTACTCACAACAACCTTACACATGAGACCCTCCATGATCTTTCCCTTTCCATTAAAGAGAGTCTCTGTTGGAAGAAAACGCAAGCTTTGCATTGAAGATTAAAGACAACTGAGCCAAAAAATGGAGAGGGCCTGCAACCCTGAACCACTATCTCGAAGGAATTTGTCCATTGATCAAGAACACCATCAGATTTATGAAAAAGAGACTTAAAAAAAAAAGTCTATTGTGTTTGAACCATTATATTTTGTTTTGTTTGGTACAATAGCTAGCATTATCCTAAACAAATACTAGGATCATTTTTGTGACCTATAACTGAAGATTCTTCCACAGTGAAATTCTAAATTCCTTATGAAGAAGTAGGCAGAACTCTGATAACATCCCATTTCATGGGACTGTGTGCAGTTTGGATAAAATAAACACGACAGTTCATTTACTCTTCAATTAACTAGTCAAACAACATTTATTGAAAACCAGTAGGCCAGACACTACTCCGAGTTTGCTAAATATAGCAAATGAGTAAAATAAAGCCCATGCTGTCATGCATCTTACAACTAGTGGGTGGGAACAAATAATTAAATAATAAACAAGAAACTGTCAAGTTGTGATAAGTACTACATCCAGCAAAGATGAAAAGAAACCGATGTGATAGTGACTAGACAGCAAGGGATGACCTACGACGTGATATTAAGATGAGAAAATTGTTTTCATTTTTTTATGCTCTCACTTATTTCCCAAAGGAATAATTTGAATTATATCATCTTCATAAAATACATATATAGACATGTATACAAAGTATATAAGCACACAAATTTTGTATATAACATATTTTCATATATTAATATATAATACATTGCTAAGTATACTTCATATTTGTCTTTGTGTAAAGTTGAGATAAATCTAGCATATCACTAAGCCAAAGGAATATAATCATTAAATATATTATGAAAAATTCTTGTGCTGTGTATGTAACTTGAGAACAAAATCAACAAAGTATTAGATTATCTTATGAACCAAAGACAGTAATGAAATATATGGAGTTGTTCAGTGCCCTCTAATTTGGAGAGCACTAATATCTACTCAAATTTCAAGACACAAGTATTCTATGATGAACTATAAGGTTTCCAGAAAATTACTTGTTTTCAAAAGTGCTGCTTCATAGGTTACATGAAAAATTAGGTCTAGAAGCCACCTACTTGATTGATTGATTTTGATGACTCATAAAATTTATTGAATAGGCTGGCCACTTGAGAATAAATACTTCTGTTGAAATTTATGCTACAGTCTTTTAAAAAAATAGAAGTAAACTTGATTTCATTAGGAAGAAGCGTGGATGTACTCAAAACTCTTGATTCCATAGACTTTATATCCTAGTATTTGTGTGTCTGTGTTGGGAAGTGGGTAGGAAGTTGGGGGAAGGCCATCAAAAAAATAAGAACATCACATAGTGGTAATTTAAAAATTAATTAAGTAGGATCCAGGATATAGGGGGTGAAAGGTCTCCCTGCTCAGGTAACATCTGAGTACAAGATATGAATGGAATGAAGGCCTGACTCCTGCAGAAGCACATGGGAGTAGCAGGCATTTCAGCAACAAGCACACTAAGAGCAAAAGCCCAAGGTAGGGTGGTGTTGGCATGTTTTAGGAATAGCTAGGTCAGTACAAGCTCTGACAAGGAGAGGGATTGGGGCAGAGAGATATTCAGGGGTGAAATCATGTGGGGAGCTATGGTAAAGAGTTTGGATTTTACCCTGAATGAGATGGGAAGCCACTGAAGGGTTTTGGGAGCTCAAAATATACGAGTCAATAAGTCAACACATTTTAAATATCAGCAACGGTGGTAATGTTGCACAAAAGATTTTCCTCATTTTAACGTGAACCAATTCTATACACATATACAAAATAAAGACTATGGAAGGGTATAAAGAAAACGTTAACAATAGCTATAATTACATAGTAGGATTGTGGACAATTAAAATTTGTTTCTGCTTATCTACATTTTCTAAAGTTTTAAATATAAATATGAATTACTTTTGAGATAAGAAAAATAAAACATTAACAGTAATTCCACATAACTTTAACAGAAAAAGATATTCATTACAACTTACATCAAGAGGACATTAAAAAAAACAACAGCACTAAAGCTTGTCTTGATGTATATACAATGGATAGTGACTCAAAACTGTGAAGCTCCATCTATTCTAAGTTATCATTTATGGATACACTGGTTATATAACTTTATCAACTGAGAAACTTTATGTACTGTGTGGCTTCTCAAATACTGCCTAAGGTACAGTAAGTATTTAATAAGCAAATTGTCTGGTCAGGCATGGTGGCTCATGCCTGTAATCCCAGCACTTTGGGAGGTTGAGGTGGGAGGACAGCTTGAGTCCAGGGGTTTGGGACCAGCTTGGGCAACATGGCAAAACCCTGTCTCTACAAGAAATACAAAAATTAGCCAGGTGTGATGACACACGTCTGTAGTCCCAGCTACTAAGGAGGCTGAGGTGGGAGGATCGCTTGAGCCTAGGAAGTCAAGTGAACTGCGATTGCACCACTGCACTCCAGCCTGGATGGCAGAGTGAGACCTTGTCTCAAAAAATAATAAAAATAATTAATAATCTCCACCCATTCCTCATACACACAGATGTATATATTCACACACACACAGGAAACTACCTTGATTTTAAATGACATCTCAGATCCTACCTCTAAAAATTTGCTTCTAGATTTTATGCAACAACCACCACCACAGGTGCTCCTTTTCTAGTGACAGGTATTACAACTGAGCTAGACAATAACCTTTAAGTCAAAAAATAATTATGTTACCCTTCTTAAGTTGCTAACAAAAACACTAGGTATTCATGTTAGGTGTCTATCAATTTTTCCTTTTACTTCTGTGACAAAGATATCCATGTTAGGATTTATTTCCAAGGATTTCAACGATAAGACATTTAATTTCACATTTATTTTCAAAGGCGTCATGTGTCAACCCTGGCATGCCAGGTAATCTCATTGCTTTGGCTGTCGGGAGGGCACTATACAAGAATTGACTGAACATTTGTGGTGCATTACTCACTGCCTAGGGCCAGCAGGAATATACTCATAAACTGCAAGGAGTCTAATAGATTTTTCTCTTTTCCTTCATCTTTTTTTTTTTTTTTTGTAAACCTTAGACACATGCCATTAAATGAATAGTCTGAATGACTATGACATCGTCAAGCACACGTTACCTAAAAGAGACCCCTTCACTTCTGCCAATGCTCCAGCATTTTTCATGACTTTCTCAGTCACCTGCTATGATTGATTTACATCACCAGTTGAGTAACTCTCTTAAAAAGTACATTCTTCCCAAATTAATACAAACTTTTAATATTCTATTGGTGTATTAAGCTGTGGTTTACTTTCCTCAACTTCAGCTTTCTCTAAATGTTTCTGTTAAGTGTGTATGTGTACACATATTGATGTATCATCCTAGGTTGAAATCAGGGAAACAGAGTAGCATTCATTAAAATCCATTCAGAGAACCTGATGACTGGTTAAATAAAATCTGTGATGTCAGTGCACATGCATGCACATACACAAAAGCAGGAATACTTTGAAAATGTCTTTAGATACAAAAAGTTTAACTTCCATAACCTTGAAGTTACATAGCCTCAATTCACCTTAGGAAAACCCAGAACTTAACAATTAACCAAGCTCCCACTATGTGTGACAGCACTCTGAGAGGGGATTTACAAATATGAACCCACTTCACTGTGGTGCTACTGTACTACCACTGTCCTATCTTGCTTCTTGTAACACCCTTTTCTTCATGTTGCAGCCAGAAGTAAACTTTTAAAACACGATAGGAAAATACACACCTGATCCTGTCACTCCCCTGCCTAAAATGTTTTAGTGGCTTCTCTCCCTTTGGAAGAAGTTATATTCCTAACCACTGCACCCCACTGTCTTCTCCTTTTGATCTTCTCACACTCACTTCTCTTCCCCTCAGCCTCTATACTAAATATATAAATCTATTTCTGGTTATTTTAAATACAGCGAGATACTCTGTATCTCCTCCTGGGTCTTCATTGTTCCCTCTTCTGGGAAGAACACTCTCACCCCTGGCCTGGCTAATTCTCTGAACCCTCCTCCTGAAGTTAGAAATTCTTGTAAGATGTTCCTGTGATACCCAGAATGCTGCCTGTCACAGAACTCAAATACTTTTACAGTAGCTGCTGATTTAATAATCCAATGCCCTCTCTAGGTGTGTCTGTCTTTTTCATCACTGTTTTCCTAGCTTCTCACATAGTACCTAAGGTATAGTAAGTATTTAATAAGCAAATCATTGAACTGGTAACCCTAAAGTAGAAGATGTTGAGGCTGAGAGAAATTGAACAGGGACTGTTTGATCCCAATGTTCTTTTCCTTACCAGCTCTATAGTCACCCCCTTCCATCAGCAATTATAGGTAAGATCACCAGAATAAAACTAAAACATAATGAACAGCAACTGTAGTTATACAATAAATTTAGTTTAGCTTTCCTGGAAGCCAGCATCAAAAAAATTAAGGACAAAACTTCTGAACTCAACATATTTTTAACTTCCTATCATAGATCTCAACAAGAAGCCTGCCAGATGAAGAGTATATAAAGTTACTCAGAACCACAAGATTCATTCATCTACTTAATTATCCAACAAGTATTTACTGACATCCTGTAACAAGCCAGTCACTGTTACAGGAACTAGTGATATGACAATGACTAGGATTAGCAAAATCCCTGCTCCTTGAAACTTATACTCTTAAAGAGAGGAAGGGCTTGAGGGGAGAAGGGGAAAGGAGGAATATGTAACAATAAAAAAATTTTTAAAAAGATTTCAGCTATCAGTAAGTACTGTACAGACAATACCAAAAGAAGAGCATGTAACAGATGGTGATGGCTAGGAATGGAGAGGATACTACTTAAGACTGGGTGATCTGAGAAGGCTGCTCTGAGAAAATAACATCTGAAGTGAGAGGTGAATAAATACAAAGGATCCAGCCAAAGATGTGGAAGGAAAGCTTTACAGATGGAAGGAATATCCAAAGTAAAGACCTTCAGGTGGGATAAACCTATGAGTGGTCGAGAAACAATTTCGAGGTGACTGGAAGGTAAAGAGTGAGAATGTTGAGGGAGAAAACATGTACTCAGAATCTGACGGTTCTGAGAAGAGTTCATGCACTGGAAGGTAAGGAGTGAGAAAGGCTGAGTGGTACAAATGGGGTCAGGGCAGTAGGGACTAAGCCTACCAAAAAGTAGGCTCTCTAAGTGCAATGAGAAGTCACTGTGTTTTTTAAACAGGAAGTTAACAAGACCCAGTTTTGTTTTATAAGATCATTCTGGCAGGGGGTGGGGAAAATGGCTTATAAGGGGTTAGAATGGAAGTAGAAAGACAAGTTAGAATGGAGTGAGGTATACCATCTGGACAACAAACTTAAAAATGGCCTTTCAAAACCTAACCTGAAGGTACTTTAGAAGAGCCTCTGTATTCAGCTATTCAACTTTTTAAAAGAGTAAAAATTTGATATGCTTAAAGCACCATAAAGGTGATTATGTATATATCACAAATCGCTACAATACTTTAGTACTGGCTTCCTACAAATTATGTGGGTGGATAACCAAATTTCCAAGGTCAGATTTTTAAAATTCTCAAGTTACTGCAGTGGTAATTTATGAAATATGGATACTTACTTTGACTAAGTACTTAACATCACCAGGAATTAGCATCAGGAGGTCAAAGATTATGATATGAAATTATAGAGAGAATACATGGCTAGTTCCAAGATGGCTGTGTAACTCAAGAAAATAATTTTAAATTCTTAGCAGTTCAGTTTACTCACAAGTGTGGAACAGACATAACAAGGTCTGTACTGCCTACCTAACAAGATAGTTGTGAGAACAAATGGAAAACAGATGTGAAAGAATTCTGGTAATATAAAGCATTATGCAAATACAAGTTTTTGTATAAAGCACAATCATAGACCTGGAAGAGCTTGAGGATTCATTTAGTATAATCTTCTCATTTCACAGCTGTAGGAACTGATATCAAGAGAGGTGAATTAGCTATGCCACTGCTAAAAGTAGAATTTAGATTTTGCTTTTATATCATAGAAAAATATTAATTTGAGTAGTTTCCAAATTTTCTACAATGTAAACTATCATTAATTTTAAAGACAAGTATTCCACAAACTCCCATAAATCCTAAGAGGGAAAAGTAACTTGGGATTCTTTATTAACAATTTATTATGCATGTAAATAAAAATTAACATATTTTTACTTCAATTCCATGATATACATACATTAAATATGATTGCTCTTAGAGAAGCATATAACTTTCATAATGCTTTATGGTCAAGTCCTATCACTCAAGAAGACATTCAAGTAGCTTTACTTGGTTTTTGGCACTGAATTATACCGAAGGCCTTCAAAGACCGTTTGATCTTCAAAATAATCCATATTAATATTCTTCCTAAATAGAATATCTGTATTTCTAAAATTCCATATCATCTAAAATTCCTAAGAAGCTTATATCAAAATTTCTTTGCTGCTTAGGTAAACAATATTTCCATATTTTATTAAAATGTTAAATATTTAAAAATCACATGACATAACAATAGTAATAGTTAACAGTGTTAATCTTATCATTAAGATTGCTAATGTGGATATTCAGTGATTGATGTTTACTAGCTACTTATTGCCTCCAGTCTTTATACCCAAATTCGATTTTATCTAAGTTTAATCCAGTCAAAAGAGAAAAAAAATCCTCTCAAGATGAAACAATTATCTACTAATTCTAAGCTTACTGACATGTTGCCTATACCCACATTTTTGTACTTCTTAATTAATTTTCCTCTTACACATTCCATAATTATTTATCAAATGGCTTTTTTTATGTTAAACACATCCTAGACATTACAAACAGAGTGATGAACTGAATAGATGAGGTACATACTCTCATGAAGCTTGCATTCCAGTGGGGAAAGACATAATAATCAAGCAGTAATAACATGAACAACAACAAACAAAAACCCAAAATATAATAATCAATGCTTGGCAGAGAATTAGAATAATATGGTGTAACAGAAATGCCCAAGGAAAACCTCCTATAGCTGAGATCTGAGAGTCATGAAGCCAGCCAGGTAAGCATCACAGATAAAATTCTGAGCAAAAGAAACAACTACTAAAAAGGCTCCATGGCTTGGTCTGTTAAATGTACAAAGGGAGGATCAAAGCAATGGAAGCAGAGTGGGTATGATGGAGAAAAGTCCAATGAGAGGTAAGAAGAACAAGTGGGGCTAGTTCATGCATAGTTCTCCAGGGAGTGTAGATTCTAGCCCAAGTGCAATAGAGAGCTACTGAGGAGTTTTAAAATCACAGAAATAACATTGTTTCATTTATATTTTATAAGTCTGATTTATATTTTATAAATGTGAAGAATAGCATGCAGAAGAAGGGCAGATGAGAAATAAGGGGAACACTAGGAATAGTACAAGTACTATTAGGTATTTGGAACAGTACAACACTAGGAACGGTACAAGTGAGAAGATGGTAGCTTGGACCAGGGTGGTAATAATGGATATGGAGGGAAGAACATCAATTCATGGTGAGGCAGGTAGAAGAAATAAGACTTGCTGAAGGATACAGAGGTTTGAGCAACCTGAGGAACCAAAGATAATTCATAGGTTTGGGGTTTCAATACGTGCATAGATGGCAACCCCAATGATTTCAGATGAGGAAAACTAGGGACTCTAATAGTTTGTTGACTGCATGGTTGGGTGGTTGGTTTGGGTTAATATTTGGTGGTGGTGGTGGTGGTGGTTGGGGGGAACAGTTAAGTGTGAAGAGTTGTATTTTAGCCATGTCAAATCTGTGACAACATCCACATCAAAATATCCAGTGGGCAATTAAATATAGAGTCTTAATTTTTAAAATTATAATCAACCAATTGATGTCTCATTTTGGGGGCACAACTTTGTAAAACTTTTTGCCTGCTCATTGAGTGCTTACAAGTTAACACATACAAGTACAACAATGATGATCAAGATGACAATGATGATGAGGGAGGGAATATTCTGATCCATACTGTGGTGAGACAGTGATTCTTGAAATCAATAAACAGATGGGGTAACTAGATAAAAGGTCTCAAGATTTCTCTTCCTTTTGAGCTAAGCCTTACTTAAAATAGTTACATACATGTATAGCCCCACAGGAATGTAAAATAGGAATTCATTTATATTTTAAAGTAAAGTTTGCTTAAACGTCTACACTTTTGCTTATAAATCTCTTAAGGAACTTGAGAAACACCTAGTGCTTCCTCCAAACACAGAAACCTAATAAAGTTCAAGTGAAATATGAACTTGGCTAGATATTTGTCATCTGAATTAAATGTAGCTTTGTAAATAAATTCTGTTCTTTAATGCTTTCAATTTTATCAACAGGATTAGCAAACCTCCTGAGATAGAATCCTCCCTTTAGACTGTAATTCATAGAACTCAGATTAAAATCAATTAAAAAAAAATAGTAACCAAGACATCAATAACAAAACACACCAAATAAATCAGACATAAACTTTGATATTTTTTATGTGTCCTCTTCACTTGAAGGCCAACATCTGACATCTGTGATTCTCTGGTACTTATAGATAGCTTCATGTAAACTAGATATATACGTACCTTCATATATGACTAAATAGGGCTTATTCTAATGTATTCGACCAACTATGGAAAACTGGAACATAAAAAAAGAAAAGTAATAGAGGTGGAAAAAATCTCCAGTCAACACAAGAAGAGTGTTTCTTTTCTTTTCTTTTTTTGAGACAGGGTCTCCCTCTGTCACCCAGAATGGAATGCAGTGGTACGAACATGGCTCACTGCAGTCTCAACCTCCTCGGTTCAAGTGATCCTCCTACTTCAGTCTCTCAAGTAGCTGGAACCACAGGCATGCTCCACCACGCCTGGCTAATTTTTCAATTTTTTTGTAGAGACAAAGTCTCCCTATGTTGCCCAGGCTGGTTTCCAACTCTTGGGCTCAAGTGATCTCCTGCCTTGGCCTCCCAAAGTGTAGGGATTACAGGTGTAAGCCACCGCACCCAGGTAGAAGAGTAACTTAAGGAAAGACGTCTTTAAACAATTTTCAAGAATTTTATGTATTTCATATATTCCAGTTAATGATGATTCAAATCTGTGAGATATTTTGAAGTGAACTGAACAAAAAATGAAGATTTATCACCTTAATTCAGGAAAAAAGGGATAAAGGGTCTATTGGAATGAAATCCAGGAGTCAGGCACTGCATATCCCCCACCAGGGCACTGTTTCATGTACAATTCGTGTGTGTGTGTGTGTGTGTGTGTGTGTGTGTGTGTGTGTCTCTCTCTCTCTCTCCACCAGGTTGTGTGTGTGTGTGTGTGTGTGTGTGTGTCTCTCTCTCCACCAGGGCACTGTTTCATGTACAATTCGTGTGTGTGTGTGTGTGTGTGTGTGTGTGTGTGTGTGTGTGTCTCTCTCTCTCTCTCTCTCTCTCTCTCTCTCTCTCTCCATGGCGGTGGGAGGTAGGCATTAACTACATTCTTAATATTTCCAACCTGACTTCTCCATGATCCCTTAGGAAAAATTCTTAAGGTGCTCAATTTCACAATTCCTGAAGGATTCCTTAGAGTTATGTGTACAAGAAAAGGCTTACATAAGCTTCTCCCTCCAAATCAAGGCTGAGGCAAGAAAATACTTGGCTTACACGAGAGTAGAGTTGATAGAGTTAGTACATTACTGTGTTACTACATTAGGCGAAGGTAGGTGCTTTTCTCCATTGATTTGGGGAAAACTCTAAAAAAACAACAGTTATTCTGGTAGGGTGTGATGAGAAGTTAAAAGGAGCCAATGAAGACAGATTTCAGAGCTTTTATGTTACTTTTCAATAAAGAAACTTCAGCCTGACATTGGTCATTTTTCTTAAATTAAAATACAATTTCACTGTGAAAACAGCCTAAAATCAAATGTTACATTTAGCATATAAGAATTTCAGTGCTAACACCTCTTTTGGCACAGATTCTCAGTTTTTACTGCATGCAAATTTGGGGAGGGGGGTGGAGAATGAACTCATGGCTTAAGAATCTGGCAACTGCTTGAATTTCACTGTAAAGACGCAACATTAAGAAGCTAGGAATCTGAGTCACTTAATATCAGGCTTCAGCTAAATACTTAAATGGTTACATAACACCACTAATTTTTAAGAACAAGAAAGGGTTTTTTTAAAAAAATGTCCTGGCTTTAGGATTTCCTCTTTCTGTTTTTCATACTATAAAAATGTCTTGTTTGATCCTTCAATATATTAAAAAACTTATTTGCTTTCTTCTTGAAGAGTAAAAGATCTCCACATCTTCATACAGATGCCCATTATTAACCTGACACTCTAAGATGCGTCTTTCTTTGGCATTAGATAATTCATTTCTCTCTGATAATGATTCATGTTTATGATATAAGATAAAACATGAGAAATTCCATTGCAATAATTAAAATATCTCTAAAATTCCAGTGAATTCACACATTATCAAATAACTAAACTGAAAACTAGAAACCATGCTTTAAATCCTGGATGCTTCACACCATGCAGATAACACATCTGAACCAATAACAAAAGTTTTCACTCAAGCTTTGACATTTCGACATGTAGTAGATGTAACTTTTAAATTTTGGAAAAGAAATAAAGAACACATTGGAAAATTATTTTTAAAAAATATTTTAAACTTCTATATGAATAGTTTCTCAACATTAGCTGTAGTAAAATTAGAAAAAAAAATTCGATGTTTATCATTAACCAAAGGTACTATGTATATCATTAACCAAAGGTATTATCTCTTTTGAGATCAGGGTCACAAACAACTAACATGAATTTGCTTAAGCCTTTAGAGCTTCTTTTCCCAGTATTTCGAAAAGGGTGAGGCGAACCAGATAAAAGAAGATATTATAACTTCCTATAAACACTGTATTTAGAGCAGTAAGAAAGCAAACAACCATGTTCCTCTTACATACTCAACATTAAATTATCTTTCACAAAGAAAAAGGCATTTTTTTTAACCCATACAGCAGTATGTGCAGTTATAAGAAGTATAGAACTCCCACATTCTGGCCTTTACATTCTTCTTCTTAAAAGAACACAGCATTTATGAGCCCCATAATGACTATTTTAAATCCTTGAATCACATTGCAATAGAAAAACACTGTATAGCATAATGTATAATGGCATATTTAAATACAGCCCCAAATCCCATGCTTCTATAATCTATATTAAGTTGTGAGCAAATAAAGACATTTCTACCTTGATCATTTCTTAAGCAAAGGTTAAGCAGAAAGGCAAGCCTTAGGAAGAAATAGAATACATACCATGATGTAGTCTCTTTCGTTAGAAAAGGCAAGAAAAACAGATTTAAATTAAGACTTGGTGTATAAAAGCCGAAAGCATAGAATTTGTATCCACATAATGAACTGATGTCTCCTCTAAAGACGTCAGATTGCTGTTCAGCTAAACTATCTAAAAATACCTCCTTGCAAACACACACACGAAATGACTACAAAGACAGGTCTTACTAAGCAGCTCGACTTGCACAAAATCACTTAATAAGTGGGAAAAAATTGAAGTACTTAGGGAAAAAATAATAGAAATCTTTCATATCAATTATGATCTTTTACGAGCTATTTTGCAAACCAGTACCAATGTGTAAAGAGTAGTTAATAAAGGATCTTAAATCGTAATTAAGCTAAGATGTCCAACAGAAAATCATGTTCTATGAAGTTAAAATCAAATAAAGAAAAATAAATCTCTGAATCACCATCAACATTCTATTTAAAAATCAAGAAAAGGAAAATATCCTAGCTGAAAAAGCAGGAGTCAAATTCATGGATGCCACCGTGTGTCAGGCCATGTGCCAGATATGTAATTCCTGCAAAAACCTATGAAGTATGCATCATTAACAGTATTTGACAGATCAGGAAAAATGGTTCTGAACATTGAAGCAATCTGCCTACTGTCACACAGCTACAGAGAAGAGTTGGGTTCCAACCCACATAGGAATGACTCTAGAGCATTACAATCTAACAACAATAACTGGCATTCACATAAGCTTTACAGTTTGCAAAAAGATTCTGATGACATGAACTCCAGTTTTCTCATTTAAACCTCAAGTTTTCAACTATATAGAATGAGGAGCAGAACCCCATTTTGCTCCTAATATTGTAAGATGACTAAAGAAAATCACACACACAAACACACACAGAGCACTTAGTAAAATAATTTTAATTATTACTGTAACTATTAATAATTTTCCTTTTTCTTTTCTTTTTTTTTTTGAAATCAAGTTTCACTCTTGTTGCCCAGGCTAGAGTGCAATGGCGTGATCTCAGCTCATTGCAACCTCTGCCTCCTGGGTTCAAGCGATTCTCCTGCCTCAGCCTCCCGAGTAGCTGGGGTTACAGGCACCCACCACCACACCCGGCTAATTTTTAAGTAGAGAAGGGGTTTCACCATGTTGGCCAGGCTGGTCTTGAACTCCTGATCTTCAGGTGATCCACCTGCCTCAGCCTCCCAAAGTGCTGGGATTACAGGCATAAGCCACCATGCCCAGCCAATAATTTTCAAAACAATATTGTGAGGTAAGACCAGTATTACAATAATGATCTCCATTTTGAAGGGAGAAATCAGTAACTTTAAGAAGTTAAATGATGGCCAGGCGCGGTGGCTCACACCTGTAATCCCAGCATTTTGGGAGGCCAAGGCAGGCGGATCATGAGGCCAAAAGATCGAGACCATCTTGGTCAACATGGTGAAACCCCATCTCTACTAAAAATACAAAAATTAGCTGCGTGTGGTGGTGCGTGCCTGTAGTCCCAGCTACTCGGGAGACTAAGGCAGGAGAATTGCTTGAACCCGGGAGGCAGAGGTAGAGGTTGCAGTGAGCTGAGATGGAGCCACTGCACTCTAGCCTGGAGACAGAGTGAGACTCCGTCTCAAAAAAAAAAAAAAGTAGTAGTTAAATTACTTGTCTAAGCATTGTACAGCTAGCTAACATCAGAACAAGAACTCAAATCAAGGTCCTTGGTAAATAAAGTACTTTATTGTTTTACTACACAAAAAACCCAGTTGGAATAGTTCCTTCCTATTGCTGTGTAGAGGTCCACAGTTGAAAAAAATCAAGATTTTGTTTTAAATATGCTTATTAAAATGCTTGAAGATAATATGCAATGAGTACTGTTAATAAGTTTTGCTACACTATGTATGACGCTTCAATATAGATCCAGTTTGTTCTCAGGCTCAGGGTTCACAATTCAAAGTCACTCATTAACTTTATTATAAACAAACTGATGACAATATCTTTTTCCATAGCAGCTTTGGATGACACTTAAAGGAGGGAACAATACAGAGAAAGGAGTAATGTATATACCTGTGGCTAAGAAAGCCAGCACTTGACACGAACTCCTTCAGGGATGTGCTCTTGTCCTACCTACTCTAACACCACAGCCATCATGATCAGACATACACTCTTTTCAGAGAGTAGAGACCGAATACAGTGCCATTAGCAGTGCCAAGAAAGAAGAATCCATAATCAGTGGATTTCAGGGTGCTCTGTTGTGGCCAGGTTAAAATATATCTTGATACAGCTTTCTAAAAGGTCTAATTATTATTTCACAGTCAAAACCGTAATAAAGATAAACCTAATTATTATTTATTTATATGTATTTTAAATGGCTAAGACAATGTTGCTAAGTCAGTCTGGCTGAGAAAACTCCTTCATCCAGCTATATACTAAAATTAGCTCCCTATAAATTGCTTATCTAACTAGAAACAAATTAAGAGAGCAATCATATCACCCAAATAGTAAGTCAAGGCAGGATTATTTTCTAAATCCAAGTCTAAAAAAGGATAACATGAAAGACCTCTGGCGAACCATATGGATGGGAAATTTCAGATAAGCATGGTGACTTGCTCCTGAAAGGTTAAATTAACAAGAGAAAATGGGATTACAGTGGCTCACACCTGTAATCCCAGCACTTTGGGAGGCCGAGGCAGGCAGATCACTTGAGCTCAGGAGTTAAGAGAGCAGCCTGGCCAACATGGTGAAACCCCGTCTCTACCAAAAAAATCCAAAAAATTAGCTGGGTGTGGTGACACGCACCTGGAGTCCCAGCTACTCGGGAGGCTGAGGTGGAAGAATCACAGGAACCCAGGAGGTGGAGGTTGCAGTGAGCTGAGATCACACCACTGCACTCCAGTCTGGGTGAGAGTAAGACCCCATCTCAAAAAAAAAAGAAAAGAAAAGAAAAGAAAATGTGGATATAAAGAGTTAAAGAGTAGTTCTTCAAAACAAAATTATATTCTTGCAATTCTGGCTAAGACTGAGGAACTATAAAATATACTGCTTTTATTTCCATCGGGATCAAGGTAAAGTTACTCTACATTTTATATCAGGGATGGTAGTAGTTATGACATGGCACTTATGAAATCCCTTTGAAACTTATTTGAAAGAAAATCACTTCTAAATGTTGAGGGAGGGATAAACTGTTCGCGGACTTTCTGATTAGAATTATAATCCACAGGACATACTGAAAACAAAAGGAATTCGCCATCCTTTAACCTATGTACAAAGGACAGGTGTTTCATGCAGCTTCCCCAAATAGACCTGTGTGTGCGCATGCATCTGCATACATAAGAAAAACCTGCCAATGGCTCCACCAGGCATTAGCTTGTGACTTCGAGAAAGTTACTTTATCTATGTCCTGATGTCTTTAGTATGTGGAGGCAGCACTCTTACATTATTGTGAGGATTCAATGAGATAATAAATGAAGAGTTTTGAATATTGCCTAGAACAAAGGGAGCCTTCCATTTTAACTAATGGTATCATTACTGTTGCTTTTTCACTCTAATAATGAACTAGTAAAAAGAAGGTTGCTCCTGAGTATGGAACCGTAGGGGATGGAAAAGGCAAACCAACTTAAGGACAGTCACCTAAAGGAAAGGGAAACATCAAGTGTACTCAAGTGTACTGTCTCTGCCTCACGTGTGTAACAGGTTTAATTTTCCTTACCTCCTGGATAGTGTGGATAAAAACTTCCTTCAAAAATATAAGAATTCTATTTATGGGTTGTGTATTATTCTAAGCACTTTATAGGTTTTACCTCATTTAATCTTCACACAACCGTATTACCTCCATTTTACAAATGAAGATTCCATGTTAAAGGGCCACAGAGCCAGGGTCACACAGCGAATGAATGGAGAAGCCAGATTGTAAATCCAAGTTACTGGTTCTGGAGTTTTCTGACCACAATGCTACAGCTCTTACTAACCCCTTCTCTTTACGTAACTTTCTTCACAAAGGTCACAACTGGCCAGATTACAGTTTTCATAATCACATGTACAAACTATTTCCTAACTTGGGTTATTTTTATAGATGGGTTACTAGCAGCAGTTTCACTTCTAAGTCAGACTCCCGCCTTCCACCCACTGATAAATTTCGAGAGCTCCTGTGGAACCCTGAGTAGTTATTTCAATATATTTCAGTACTCAGGTTCCTTAGGGGTAGGAATGATAAAATCACATAAATTACAAGAGTAGAGTATTTAAACCAATGTGGAAGCAGGTCATCTTCAACCCCATTCTATCCTGGGTTTCTTCAAACCCTGTGTTCTAGGACTTCCAGATAACTCTGATGTGACCTCAGAAATAATACCACACATCTACAACCATCTAATCTTTAACAAACCTGATAAAAACAAGAAATGGGGAAAGGATTCCCTATTTAATAAATGGTACTGGGAAAACTGGCTAGCCATATGTAGCAAGCTGACGCTGGATCCCTTTCACCTTATACAAAAATTAATTCGAGATGGATTAAAGACTTAAATGTTAGACCTAAAACTATAAAAACCCTAGAAGAAAACCTAGGCAATACCATTCAGGACATAGGCATGGGCAAGGACTTCATGTCTAAAACACCAAAAGCAAGGGCAACAGAAGCAAAAATTGACAAATGGGATCTAATTAAACAAATGGGATCTAATTAAACTAAAGAGCTTCTGCACAGCAAAAGAAACTACCATCAGAGAGAACAGGCAACCTACAGAATGGGAGAAAATTTTTGCAATCCATCCATCTGACAAAGGGCTAATATCCAGAATCTACAAAGAACTGAACAAATTTACAAGAAAAAATCAAACAACTCCATAAAAAGTGGGCAAAGGATATGAACAGACCCTTCTCAAAAGAAGACATTTATGCAGCCAACAGACACATGAAAAAATGCTCCTCATCACTGGCCATCAGAGAAATGCAAATCAAAACCACAATGAGATACCATCTCACACCAGTTAGAATGGTGATCATTAAAAAGTCAGGGAACAACAGGTGCTGGAGAGGATGTGGAGAAATAGGAACACTTTTACACTGTTGGTGGGACTGTAAACTAGTTCAACCCTTGTGGAAGTCAGTGTGGCGATTCCTCAGGGATCTAGAACTAGAAATTCCATTTGACCCAGCCATCCCATTACTGGGTATATACCCAAAGGACTATAAATCATGCTGCTATAAAGACACATGCACACGTATGTTTATTGCCACATTATTCACAATAGCAAAGACTTGGAACCAACCCAAATGTCCAACAATGATAGACTGGATTAAGAAAATGTGGCACATCTACACCATGGAATACTATGCAGCCATAAAAAATGATGAGTTCATGTCCTTTGTAGGGACATGGATGAAATTGGAAATCATCATTCTCAGTAAACTATCGCAAGAACAAAAAACCAAACACCGCATATTCTCACTCATAGGTGGGAATTGAACAGTGAGAACACATGGACACAGGAAGGGGAACATCAGACTTCGGGGACTGTTGTGGGTTGGGGGGAGGGGGGAGGGATAGCATTGGGAGATATACCTAATGCTAGATGATGAGTTGGTGGGTGCAGCGCACCAGCATGGCACATGTATACATATGTAACTTACCTGCACATTGCGCACATGTACCATAAAACCTAAAGTATAATAATAATAATAATAATAATAATAATAAAAGAAAAAAAAAAAAAAACCAAAACAAACAAAAAAACCAAAAAAAAAAAAAGTCCTTATTATAATTTCAAAAAAAAAAAAAAAAAAGACACATGCATACGTATGTTAATTGTGGCACTATTCACAATAGCAAAGACTTGGAACCAACCCAAATGTCCATCAATGATAGACTGGATTAAGAAAATGTGGCACATACACCATGGAATACTATGTAGCCATAAAAAAGGATGAGTTCATGTCCTTTGTAGGGACACGGATGAAGCTGGAAACCATCATTCTGAGCAAACTATCCCAAGGACAGAAAACCGAACACCACATATTCTCACTCATAGGTGGGAAACGAATAGTGAGAACACTTGGACACAGGATGGGGAACATCACACACCAGGGCCTCTTGTGGGGTGGGGCGAGGGGGGAGGGATAGCATTAGGAGATATACCTAGTGTAAATGACGAGTTAATGGGTGCAGCACACCAACATGGCACATGTATACATATGTAACAAACCTGCACATTGTGCACATGTACCCTAGAACTTAAAGTATAATAAAAATAATAATAAAAAGATAGTCCCTAACTAGTCTTGCTCTGAGAAACAGCTAAAAGACATTTTAAAGTTATCCATATTTCTTTTTCTAGAAAAAAACTTCTTAATATCACTACTAATGAACTTTTGTGAGGATGTTCAACAGACATGCTTTAATTCTCATTTACATCAGGTTGTTAATTTTTTTCAGAGGGGAAATAAGGATAATGAAGGGTAAAGAAATCTGGGAATATGCCCAACTAAAATGAACACATTAAAATATTTTAGTGATAAAAGGCTCACTATATACAGTGCAAAGGGAGAAGAAAAGAAATGTCACCTGTGTTTATATTTTCTTTAGCTAAGCTATTTCAAATTTTATTTGTTATAACAAATAAGACACAGACCAAACTGCTGCTCAAATAACCGTAACAAATAAAAACAAGCAGTGAAAATTAGTTTAGCTATTCAAAGTGTACCCTCTTCTATATAAAATTGTTTTAAGTTATTTTTATATTTAGGTAAATGTTATCCCTAAAATACTATGATTTTGACATATTTGACTATTTCAACAAATGATATTAATTTCAACAGGAAATATAGGAAGTCCTATGCATCCATATCTTTAAGTTGCCATTTAAAATGAACAAAAGTATACTTTTAAGAAAACAAGTAAGTGTAAAATCAATTAGTCATAAAGAAAAAGCTGATTTCATCCTTCACATTCTCAGTCACTGGAAACCTGGGGCATAAATTTACTCATCGCTCAATTTTGCTGAACTTCCCCCAAACCCCACCAACCCAGTCACTATAGGCCAAGTGACTACAGAATCATTCTAAATCTTTACTGACAAGGAACTCAAGGCAATCTCCTTTTTCACTACAATGAAAGATACTGCGATACTAAGTACCTAAGGTTTAAGTATTAAAATTACTATAGTACCTTTATTAGTCCTTCTCAGTTCCATAGTACCCATAAAAATTATATGGCAGAATACTCCCATTTAACTCCAAATATTTCTTAATTACTGAGAAAAATAAACAAGAGTGCTCCCAGTTAATAAAAATACTTCAGAGAGTAAAAGTGTCTGGGTTACCCTTTTTTTTTTCCCTAAGAAAAGAGAGGGAATGAAAAAATTACAACTCTTCAGCTTTTTCACATTCATGTTTTATTGTCTTCCTTTATCATGAAAAGTGTGTCCTTTTCTGCCACTTTTAGTAAATTTTTGCCCACTGAAAATACCCTATAATAAGATGACTCCATTGTAATCTGTATTTTCAACTCTATTATAGAAGAGTAAGAAAATAAAACATCTATGACAAGAGATACAGCATATATTCTCAAAACTCAATTTTTACTAATAAAGTAAGCAAATCTTAATTCTAGTTCTTTTCTACATACTAAAATTAAAAATTAAAGTATAGATTAATTATATTTACACATACACATACATATGAAATAAGTACATGTATACAGATATATCAATAAAGGGGAAAGGAGGGTATGTTTCTTTTAATAATCAAACCAAGTCAATATTGCAAACCAATAATGTATTTCTCTAGAGTTCATTAAAGAATATAACTTTGATAATTGTAAAGAAATTTTTCAGGCTGTCACTTTATTAATAAATGTAAGGCTAACTCATGCCTAAGATGTCTCTGAAAACAGCCTTTATGATGAATATCCAGTGTAAGCTGTAAAAGAGAATTTGGTCTATTGATGTGAAATGAAGAGATCTGAAGCATATGGGGCATATTTACATGGTGACTTCAGAGTACAAAAGAAACATAGATAGTGGATAATTGATAAGTTATAAAGATATGATGTATCATAGACTGTGCAATTATAAGATTCTTATATATCATACACACACACACACGAGAGACAGAGAAAAACATAACATAACTACATATAAGGCCTATGTTAGGGGTTCAATTAAGAAGAAGAAATGGCAGAGGGTGACAAGTGATTAGATTCTTTATGGCACGGGTGTTTCTGCACCAATAGGAAAGACAGTGAGTGGCAGGAACCATTGGTGAGCTTAAGGGAACTTCTTGTGTGATGCAATATGTTGCATTTTTAAAGTGTGCTCCGTTATATCATGTCTTTAAAGTAGCTTTAAAGTAGCAAATTTATATCTACATTCCCTAATACATTTTTTCTATTAGTTTCTTAATTTATGTTCCAAAAATCAGACACTGTTCCATTTAGCCCATTCTGTGTAATACCTAAGACAATACTAATAGCACTGGCATCTTAATACTATATGGAAATATCACAAGCATGTGTCATGTCTGTAAAGACCACTCCTTAAGGATGAAGAAAAAGTAGGTCAGAGAGAACAAAGATCTCAGAACAAGGAAATTAATAGAGACCTTAAGGACACATTTACAAACTTTCATTTAAATTACAAACACACTTATACACACACGCGTATATATTTTTATACATGCTCACATGGTTATATCTCTATGTAGATATATTTAGACATTCGTTTTATTTTTAAAATATTTTTCAAAAAAAGCTTATAAGCAAACCATATTCAAATAAAATATATAATGATAAAAGTTATTTGATCTAAATTGAAAAGGTTTTCAAAAGTTTATAAAGATCACTACAGACATGACAGTAATAAGTTAGTTTTTTAAAAATCAGGGATATAAAGTAAGCATTAAAAAGTACTTCATTAAGGATTTAAAGTAACCGTGAAAGGATTTTACCTTTATTGTTAAACAAAAGAAAATGAAGAAAACTTAAGCATTACTCTGGAGGAATTCTTAATAGATTACCTGAATAAATTAAGAGTTTGGTCAAACCTCTGGAGGCAGATTAGAGAAATGTCAGGGCCGGGCGTGGTGGCTCAGCCTATAATCCCAGCACTTCGGGAGGCCAAGGCAGGCAGATCACCTGAGGTCAGGAGTTCAAAACCAGCCAGGGCAACATGGTGAAACCCCGCCTGTACTAAAAATACAAAAATTAGCTGGGCGTGGTGGCACGCACCTGTAATCCCAGCTACTTGGGAGACTGAGGGGAAGGACTGCTTGAACCTGGGAGATGGAGGTAGCAGTGAGCCAAGACTGCACCACTGCACTCCAGCCCAGGCGACAGAGCGAGACTCCATCTCGAAAAAAAAGAAAGAAATGTCAGGTTATGTTTAAGGAATACTTATGAGACCAAACTTACAGAGCATTTACTTTGATGCATTTTATATAATATTTAAAATGAGAAAGAAAGAAAGAAACTGATTACTGATCTTACTAGGGCTAAATGGTTAAAGGAGAATAACTGAATTCCTAATGACACATTTTGAGCATTTGCTTTTTCTTAAGTTGATCATTCTCTTTTTCAGTAATCTAAATTGATTTTATTTTCCAACAGATTTTTTAATGGATCATTACTAAAAATATTTAAAGGCAAAGATATGAGGTATACTTATTTTGACTAAAAGCAAAGATCTTCCTTTAATATGTCCTGTGACACAAAAAGCACATATAAGCAGAGTATGCAATGTCTTGGCAAGTTTCTAAATACATTTCTTCACTTCTAATGGGGGTAAAAAGATCTATTATTTGTTGCCAGGGTTTCTTGGCTCAAATCCAAGGCAAGATGACCTTGTCCTTGAATAAAACAACAGGATATGCTTCCTCTCTGTCCCCTCTGCTAGCAAGCACAGTGGAAAATCATGCCAAAAGATAAGTTTATTTCATCTCAGGAAATATATCTGTTATAATAGACAAAATAAAGATCAGATAATGAAGAGGTGGAGTCTTACCCAAAAGAGGCGTAACCTAGCCTCTATAATTAGTCCTGGTGCTTTTTTCCTACATTGCTAAGGAAAATCCATCAATCAAAATATACTAAAAAGACACTCTACCCAATGTTTACAGACAAGGTCAAACTGTCATGGTAATATAACACATTTTTTGTTAATTGAGTTTTCTTAAATCTGTTCCAGTTGAAAGATAGGAAGGAGAGGTGAAAAAAGAGGTTACACTCCTTTGCTGCATCTTCAAAATAGTCGTTAATTTATCTGGTATTCTAACATCCTCCACTCCATCACCTGTACTGACCTACTTCTCTCTAACACAATCCACTCTAACAGTGATGATTTCATTGTTTTTCCTCAGAACCCTCATATTCTTCTACATCTTCCTGCCTTGGGCCCTCACATGTTATTCTTCCAGCCTAGAAAATCCTTCTCTATACTGTACTCTTAACAGCTGATAAACAGTTTTAAATTCCAACCATACCCTTTGAACACATGGAATTCATTCCAGACGTAATCTGTCATCTAACTGCAAAAACCAAACAAATTTATAAGCACCAATTAGAAGAATTAATAAAATTAAGCACTGCATATTAAGTGATCCTGATTCATTAAGACAGAGATAAATATGAAGAGATAAGGACCAAGTCAAAGTCAAGCCAAGAACACAGCAAGCTGAGAAATGAGAAAAGAAAATGAGCCTGAAGTGTTTATAATCAAGCCAGCTTGTCCTAAAATAAAAAAGCACAATCTTATATGTTTATAAGGGAAAGAATGTAGATTATAGAGGGCCTTAAGTGACCAACATGAATTTAGAAAATATGGTTAAGTTACATTATATCCTTCTTGGTTAAGGGGCTTATGTATGATGAAAATGATACTTATGGCTACAAATGAATCGTGGCCTGTATGGACTTAAGGGAGGTGATCATGAATTGAAGTCAGGCCGCACTGTATATGCAGGGTTCACTGGGGCAGAAACAGGCAAGACAAAATGGCAAGGTTCAGGACTTCTGGTAGAACACAAGTGGCCATGGTCAGGCACTCAGAGGTTACAAAGGGAATAGGCAGAGGAAGTTGAGACATGGAGCGTATGTTTAAAGAGTTAAGCAGCAAAAAGGAAATGTACACGGTAGGGCCAAACACAGAAAAGCAGAAGGAAGAAAGGAAATGGGCTAAATGGCAACTATTCCTGACCATCTCAACTCAAGTCTCAACATGATTTCAAAATGGATAGATGCATTATTGACTCAGCCAAGCAATGAAAGTTTTATAAAATGATTTTGATCATGATATTCTTGCTGCTTGGAATGTCACATATGCCAGGGAAAAGATAGCTGCAGGAAAAAAGCACTTTTTCAAGTTGTGTATTCCACTAGTTAATACTAGCTCTGATAATTATGCAGTCTACACACCTGAAGTAGACTAAATTTGGTCACATAGGGGTAGGTAGTATAAGTCTGTGGTTAAGGCAATGGTTATAAAATCAGACAAACCAGGGTACCAATGATGGCTCTACCACTTACTAGCAATATGCCCCTGAAAAAAATTCTTTTTAATCTCAGTTTTCTCATATGTAAAAAGGTAATACTGTTTCTTAAGAATTAAGTGAGATAATATGTAATATAGTGTCTGCTATGCAATATGTTACTCAATAAATTACAGCTACTGCAATTTATTCCCTATATTTAAGTAAGGCACTTTCTTATGTGTACTACCATTTGTATTATTATTTAATCATGACTTGGGCTGTGATTTAAGTATAGCATACTACATAAATCAATTTCTACAAAAATGTAAAATTTAAAAACATGTTATCAGTTTGATAGCATCAAATTAATTTATTTTAAAACTTTTTTTTAATTTACAAAGTTTCAAATCCATCCTATATTGGGGAATTTTCAAAGGCATCTGAGCTGGGCAAAATGGGGAGAGAAGAGCTCCACTTTAAAAAAACAAAACAGTTGGTAAATTGAGTAAAGAGACTTTTAATGCTGACAATTTCCCTAACTTAATGAGCCTATAAAACTTTTTTTCATCTACCATCTATTAACAGTCTATTCAACTAATGGTCTACAGCAGTCTTTTGAAAAATGCAATCTCATAATACATTTCTGAAATGTTAGCAATCTCCTCTTATTTTAAAAAGAAACCACAAGATTTTTACATTTTTATATTCACAAAATCATGAGATTCCTCCGAAGACTAACTGAAAAGCACCACATGACTATAAAAATACAGCCCAGTGCTGGGTGCATTTCTGGTGACACATGGGTATTCATCTTAGTATTATCAATCAACCACATAAAATGGAAATGGGGGGAGGTGTGATAAAATATGTAAAATTTACTAGTTAAAAAGGTTGAGACTTTATTAATCCAAAAATTTAAAGAGAAATTCAATGGTATTTATCGTACGTCTATTATGTGCCAGCAAGTGAGGTATGCACTGAATGAGACAGACAACAAATAAAGAATAGAAGCCCATGAGATCTGAAAGGTTCTGATAAAGTAGAATAACTGAGCTTACTATTTGTGCCTAATCATAGCTTTAAAAAAAGGCCCCCATCCCAAATTTAATGGTTTTTGTTTTCTAGCACTGCACTACCTGCTGCAGCCAAAGAAGCAAAGCCACTTAAAAGCCCACAAACTTTTTGAAGAGGCAAAAACAGAAGTATTTGTGAATTTAATAAATTCTATTCATTTGAAATTAGCTCTGACACCATAAAGCCTCACAGGATGAAAGAGGGGCCTTCTCACTCATTTTTACCCAACAACTATATTGACTCACTTATTGAGAGCCTGAGTAATTATTTTCTTATTCAACTCCTCACACACACAATTAAAATTTTAAAGGTCTGATTATTACACAGCAAACTCAATAGAACCAAAGGACTAGTCAACAATTATACAGCCAGACCTTGATATTGTAAGCTGCCAACTCTGCTGCATGTGACATCTTGAGATGGCAAATTCTAGTATTTCAAGTTCTAACCAAAATATCATGGGCAATACCACTCACATATTTCTATAAATTGCTTGATCCAAAGTTATTTTATCGCTACTGTTACTTTAGTCTAATATCACTCTAAATTGTAGCAAAATATAGGCACTTGTCAGGAAACAAACAGGCTTACAGAATAAGATCAGGGACTCTAGTTTAGGCACTATTGGGTAATATCTGTCCCAACTGGCCTTCACATAAATGTAGTAATCTGTTTTCCTCCTCCTGGCAGTAAATGGTTTTAACAATTTTCTTTTCTTTTTTTAAATAAAGATGGACTTCACTATGTTGCCCATAGTAGCAAACTTCTGGCCTTAAGCAATCCTCCCACCTCTGCCTCTCAAAGTGCTCGGATTATAGGCGTGAGCCACCACACCCAGCCATCAATTTTCTTTGTTCATTAAATTTATATTATTATTCATTTAAACACCCCCACACACAAACATACACACACTTTAAGAAAAGACATATGAAAAAGGTAAGTAAAAAGCCTAGGGTTTAACTTCTGTTTCTAAGGTTCCTCAAGTATAGCTTAACTAACACTCTTACTTTTACCTGGAAAATCATGACTACAGAAGAGTTTAATTTCAAAGGCCCCATTAAGAAAATCAAACTACAATGGAACTTCTTTACAACAACCTTTCCTACTAGTGAAATTAAGTTTAGGGCTGGTCTTTTTCTGGATCTGATCCAAAGAGAGTTAATTACTGAAGTACCACGAGGACCTCATGGTAAGGGGCTGGGCTCTCGGCGCAGCGTCATAACATGCTTCCAACACAGCCGCTGCCTTAAGCGCAGCTCGCATGGTTCATTCCTGAGGTGAGACAGTGCGCAAAGAATCACTTCGTCTAAGAACATCTCTTGGATTTAGTTGGTAATTTTGTTCATAATGATGAACAAAACCAAATTATACTCATGAACCTCAGCATCTAAATATTCTACATTCATGGCCTTCTATCTATAAACTTACAAAGCCTCAGCGACTTATTTCCACTTTTAAAGTTTACCATCTCATCTTCTTTAGAATACATGAAAGACAATTCCTGTACTTTAATAACCTGCTAGATGCTAGGATGTAGAAGTAGGCATTTCAAAAATACTTAGACTACTATACAGGCTGCCTAAATTTATGCGTTTGCATTTTGAGGATTGAATATATTTATGTATGTATCAATCATGTGAATTTGTGTGATGCCAGAAAACTCCCAACATGGTGATATAAAAGTAGCACCATGAGAACTCACATTCCTGAAACAGGAGGCTCTGACTTGGTGTTAGGCATAGAAAAGTCTTTCTCGGTAGCTGGCCATGGGATTTCAGCATGACAAACACATAGCTGACTCATGGGATCAATTATAAAGAAGCAATAATTTTTTGTGGCATTAAAAAAAATCTGTGTTTTCATAAGTGATGAATACATGTTAAGAAATCAGATGAGTCCCACTGATCGCTTTATTACCAAATCAATAACCAAAGCTCTCCCTCCTACACTCAAACCTACATGTGAATTCCTCACTACAGATTCCCGTTCTCAATAACCTTTCTGATGATTTCTCATTAAATTCAACTACAAAAACATTTTTTTGAAAACTATTCAAGTACTAAGTCGAAGCTGAACTGTCAAGCTTTAGTTTCTGAATATAAAAATTAGCTGCCCAATATTTCTCAGTATTAGTGATTTTGCTTTAAATAAATTGCTGGTCTTGCTTCAAATTTTTAAAAATTACAACACTGGAAGAACAAGCCAGTTTTAATGCACCCTCCCCTCCTCCAAGCAGATTATTATACCTTCTACAAAAACGGTTTGCCCTGAAGAGAAAGAGCAACAATTCCCATTTTAAAGCAGTTCTCTATGATGTGCTATCAAAGCACAAGCAGCATTTGCGATACTTACTGAGTGTTTCTCCTGCTGGCCCATAACTCCATGGTTAGCTGGGATTGCTAGTGGTTTCATAATGAAGAAACATATGCTGAACTGAATTTACACATCATGTACCAATCTCTCACGATGGCAAGTCACCCTCTACAGCATTAAATTAAAAGAAAAGGAAAAAAAAAAAAAAAGAGGGAGGAGGGAAAACCAAGCTGCAGCTTAAAGTGTCACTACTGGTAAGCTTAAAAACCCTTCACACTTGTAGACCAGAAAAGGAATCCGAACAACAGTGTTCGTCTCCATTTTTATAACATTGAAACTCTAACCATCCTAGGCTATGACAAGACCGAGAAAACCTCACACAGCTCTCGGTCTTCCAAGAGAACAAGATCATTTCTGAGATTGAAGAACAAGAGGCAAAAGAAAAGGAGAGAAAAAAAAAAAGAAAAAAGCTAAAATGGCTGACTGCACACAGACTCCCCTCAAAAAGGCTTAACACAGAATTATATTAGTCAGGGTGGTATAAGAACCAGGCTCTAGCATTCAGCCAAGCATTGTTAATACCCTTGTTTCATCTGCAATCACACATACAGAACCCTCCAACCAAGAGAAAAAAAGAAAATGAAAGAAAGAAAAAAATCAGGGCAGAGCGTGTGAATCGGGAACTCCTCCCTAGCTGCTAATGATGCTGACAGAGTGGTGACCAGTGATCTCTGTCCCACTCCACTAACCAAGTTTGCACAATTAATCTTAGCAGCATGACACTGATGGACATTTAATTTAATGATGTCTGTCCCTCACACTCAACACAAGCATGCCTGCTAGCAAGAGAGCCACTAACAGAAACACAGCACATGCACACACACAATCTCAAAAATCATGAGTCTGAATGCAATACACCAATATAATTACATTATTGTGCTTACTTTGGAGGACCATGGCTGCAGGCAGTTGGCATAGCAACGCACAAGGAAAGCCATTTCCTGGATAGAAAGCTTCCTTTTCTAAATAAAAAATTCCTCTTAGGAAACAAACGGCATTGCTGCTTCCTGCAGAAAGCAAGGCACTGTAGTCTGTCTCTTAACCTGCAAGGCTCACACTCAATGCAGTTCTAGTGATGTAAGTGGATTTCTCTCTCACCCTCCCTCTCCCTATACACGCTGAAATATTCAGCTCAAATGGTACACACATTCCTTAAGACTCGCCCCCTCCTCTACTTAACCATTTCACTCATTAAGGTAGCAATGGACAATTCAGATAAAGTAACAAGCTCTTGCCTGTATTCTATCAGCGGCTGTAGGTTAAGCAAGTCTCAGAGGGATGGAATCCATTGATTGCTGACTCCAAATAATATCACTGAAGACAGGGTGGGAAAACGGAGCAAGGACTTACTTGAACAGCTTTCAACTAAAATATGATTTTTTTCACCAAGGTGAAGATAAAGGAATCAATGTGACCTCTATCCCATCCTCAAATATTGCTGTGCTACAGTAAACAGGTATCTATCAAAAATTTATAAAATGCATACTTGACAAGCTTTGTATACATTTAGACGATGTGATTTTCACAAACACCCATACACACACACACACACAGATGCACATATTGCCTTGCAAATAATATAAAAAATTAACCTACCCAGGTTTTTTTTTAAAAAACTGAACCAAACTTCAGAGGTAGAGAGTTGAAATAAAATGCGGATACATTATTCTATTATAAACTCTTAATTTCATGTACGTATGTAGGTATTTGAAAGACTGCATTATACTTGACAAAGAATAAGGACATTTTAATTCTGAAACACTGTCAGCTTTTCACAATCAGGTTTATCTATCAATGGCACATGTAATAGAAAATAGACAGAAAATGTAGCATTTTTAATAATTGACTTTGGAACTGTCAGTGCTTGCTGACTTGTGTTTCTTGACTACTGCCTAAGACTATACCCACCCTATTCTCTTTCCTTCTTTCTCCTAATATCTAAAGGCAACCATTCCCACCACATCACTCTTTTGGATCCTTCTTCCCATCCCCCCAACCCCTTTTCTTACATTACCCATTATCCTTCTTTTACCACGTATGCTTAACCTCTGCCCCACAACCAGAGTCCTCCCCACGAGCTTTTAAATGTGCAGGTCTCTCCCATCTCAAAAACCAAACAAAAACAGAAACATTCTCCAGACCCGGTATTTTCCTATTCCTCCACTTCCCAACCAAATCTCTCAAGAATCTGTTTTGGTTTTCGCCATTCCTCATCCCATGGAATACTTACATGATGAACCATAGTGATCCTGTTATGCCATTTCTACATCTAAGAGTTTCCTTAACATCTCTGTCCATGATCAATCCATCACAACATCTGTTTATTACATTCTCTAATTTTTCTCAAATTTAGATTTCTCTTTGTCTTTGCTGTTATCATCCCACTCCAATCATTTTTTGCCTTGAGAACTGCAAAAGTCTCCTTAATGAATTGTCTGGATTCTAACTCCATCCATCCAACCTATTTACCATACCACCTCCTGATATCTTATATAAAAACTAAAGCCTGATCATTTTGCCCTCATCCACTAAGCTCCTTTTACAAATGAAAACAAAACACTTCCATGGCTTCCCACTACTCCTGGCATAAAGACCAAAACTCTTATCATGGTCTGCAAGATTTATACATTTTCCAGACTTACACCATGCTCATGGTCACTCTCTGCACTCCCAAGTTGCAGGGGTTGCTCTTGCCTCCTTGATAGACAAAAGCGCCTTTGCACATGTTATTTCCTCTGCCTGCAACTTTCCTTCTTCCTTCCTTTCCTGACTGATGCCACCTCCACTCCCAAAAACATACTGGTGAAATACCCTCAGAAATCTCATGTTAGTGTTTATCCCTTCATTGAAGCACTGATTTACTACCGTTGTAATTCTGCATGTAGTCCCAAGAGTATTTAAGCAGTTAGTGTCTGCTTCCTCCACTACGCTCTCATCTCCACGATGGCTGGTGCCATGTCTGTCTGTGTGTACTCCTGTGTTCACCGCACAAAGCACTCACATTCTTGTTGAGTGAATGAACCTTCCACTGACTGGGAAAGGGCACTGGAAAGACCCCATTTAATCCTCTAGACTAGTTTCTGTCAAAATTCCAAATATTTTTCTATAATAGATATAACTAACAACTTAAAAGTAAACTGTTGCCAAAAGGTAGAAGCAACCCAAGTGTTCATCGACAGATAAATGTATGAATGATATTCATACAAGTGTGGTATATGCATTATTCAGCCTTAAAAAGGAATGAATTTCTATTACATGCTACACCATGGATAAAACTTGAAAACATCAAGCTAGAAATAAGCCAGTCACAAAAGGACAAATACTATATAATGCTCTACTTTAGATACCAGAGTAGTCAAATAGTCAATTCACATAGGCACAAAGTAGAATGGAGGTTGACAGGTGCTGGGGGAAGGAGGGATTGGGGAGTTATTGTTCGATGGCATAGAGTTTTAACTTGGGAAGATCAAAAAAGTTCTGGAGATGGATGGCGGTAATGGTTGCAAAAACAATGGGAATGTATTTAATCCCACTGGCCTTTTACACTTAATGATGCGTAAAATTGTAAATTTTAATGTTACTCATATTTTATCACAATTTAAAAATGTAAATGGCAACTCAGGGATTAAATAATCAAGTTCTACACCTTCCATCTGGCCCGTGTCCCACAAAACACATATCCATGTGCCAAAACACTCCTCTCAAGGTTAAGTCAAATTACCCCCATGCTGATGGTATCTGACTTTATATATGGAGGTTTCCAATTGCTTGCCTCTCTCTGGAAAATGTGTGACTTATCTCAAGAAGGAAACTAACCTAAACGGGAAACCTGATAGATGAAGTAAAATCACACATCCTTAGGCACTGATGCTTTTCTGTGCTAAGACTTGGCATGATCTCTCTCTCAGCCTGGCTCCATGCCTACAACCTACACAACTTAAAACTCATAATTGTAATACAGAAATTTCATTATCCACACTATCTTGTATGTTGAAACACAATTATGGCAGGTTATAATATGCCAAACACTGCTAAAGAAATATAAACAAAGGATTTAGGAGAAACCCATATTATAGATTTTATACAAATAAGAAAAAATCACACTTACCTTGAAGTTCACTCTAATTTGGGTTATATTTACCCCATTCCTTAACCATTACCAAGTAGCATTAACTAGATCTGGTTAAGAAAAAGAACCATGTAAGAACTTTCTACCCTGTCAATAACATCCAATGACTCCAAATCATCAGTAACAACACTTCAAAAAATTGGAGATTATATAGTTCAGGAAACTACTTAATGCAAAGGCTTTCCATGCTATATTTAATATCATTATATTCTTTTTTTTCCACATAAAGTATTCACTTTCTAATTACTATGAAATTGAGAAAAATGGTCTGTTCTCAGTAATGATTAATCATACTTAGAACATATACAGTGTTTAACCATAGATCTCAGTGTGCTTTACAAACATTTAATTAAACTTCATCAAAACACAAGGGAATCAAGAGAATAATGTACTTATCTTTCATAGAAAAATAAAGTGTATAAGATTATAGAGTTAGTAGTATAGAAGAATGCAAAATAGAATTCTAGGTTTCTTAATACCACTTACTTCACTTAATAGTTAAACATTCCCTCTCCCCACTACCACAGAGGAAAAACTATAGAGGCTGGGGAAAACTTGTGGGTATAGCAGAAAGAAGTCATTCTTTGATACGAGAAAACAAGAAATTTTACAAACTGGATTTTTAGTGTTTCATTGTTTCCCCAAAAAATGTCATTTTAAAGTGCTATTTTCTATATGAGTACATCAAACTAATCAAGCACTAAGCCAATGCAAAATAAAAGATGGTAGATATGGTTAGAAGTTTTAGTTCTCTTTTCCTAAAGCCAATACATCCCCCATTAATAGTGCAATTTCTTTTAAAAGAAAAGTTGATTATCTGATAAACTTTATATTTTAACTCAATCTTACATTTTCACATCATCTGTTTCATCCTTGGGTATACCTCACACAAGTCCTTGACACACCGCACCCAAAGCAGTCACAGAGGAAATCTGGGCTAAAATTTCATTTTTCTACTTTCATAAAGTGAAATGGCACTTCTGGTTCATTATTAAAAATAATTTAATTATGATTTAAAATGTGAAAGAAACCAATGCAATGGCTGACACATATGAAATGCTAACTAAACATCTAAGTGAATCTAAATAGTCTTTAGAAACACAAAGAATCTGTTGAGTTCATGTTCAGTATCAGAAAAACCTAACTGGGAGTTCAAAAAGATCACCATGATTTACTCCACAGATACGTTTCAAGGAAATGTTAAAAAAATAAGTTTCTGACAGCAAACTGATTATGTTGCATCTGATTTGTAATTGAAAAATTATGTGGCAACTATCTATAAGAAATATACAAAAATTATGTGGCAACAATCTATAAGAAACATTCACATGGAGTATGTTAGAAGGGAAAGATTAAAAGATGACATGACATGGAGACATGCAGAAAAACAAAGAAGCCTGTAAGTCCATGAGAAATTCCCACGTGGGGCTTTTAAAAATGCACTTACTTGAAAAACGGGCAGACTTTAGCAGCAGATTTAACAAAGCTTACTTCATTTCCTAGAATCTATCTTTTAAAAAGGCCAGACTTCACTTACAAATCTCTGCTCAAGGTTTCAGAGGTGGAGTCCTTGAACAGTGGTTGTGAATTATTTCCATGCTTTTTCTAGGGGCGAGGCCCTAGAACGAGGCCCCCCACTAATATTTCACACATTAACACGGCATATGTAAAAGAATATTATCTTTATTATTAATTTGACTGTAATATATTCCCTTGGGATTAATATGTTGCATGAGCACAATGATCTGTTAATTATCCCTCTGTTTTTATTTAAGAAAAACAGGAAATACTGCACCACAAACTGGAATTATAAGTTAGATGAGGGGAACCGCACAACACTTATCTGATATTGTCAACAACAGACTGTGCTTTATCCCTAGTGCTTGACACATAGTGGTTGTTCAAAGAATGAATGCATAAGTGATTCCATATAAACTTCAAAACTAACCTATTAAATTCCACACTTTAAGATGGGGAACCAGACACAGGATGGGTGAGTAATTGTAAAAGATGTCTAATTTCTTTACTGACAAAATCCGGAGTTTTAAATAATTTGATAGGCAAAAAGAGTAGGCTAAAACCAGTAAATTTAAATTTAACAGGAATAAATATAAAGACCTACATGAATATTATCAAAATGTCACTTGTACAAGAACAGGATGGGGAGGATCAGGCTTAAGGAACAATTCACAGGTGAGTGGGAGGTAGAAGGGGTTATCTATAAAACAGAGCAAGCCAAAAGCTCTCTCTGAGCCAATGTACAATCCCCAAAATCTTAATATAATCTCAGGTTACATGATCAGACTTATGGTATCCAGAGCAAAGAAGACAAAATTCTACTGTAATCTGCACTGTAGGGTATTACAGGACCTATGCAAACAACAGCAAGCAGTAACTGGTTTAGGAAAGCCACAAAAAGCTGGTAATATTTAATACAGAAGAAGAGATTTAAAGGGTGGATCTTTGTAAACATCTCAAACACAGTTATATAAAAATGGAATATTCATATTTACTTGTGTTGCTTTAAGAGACCTAGAAACATGAACTAAAATTATGGAGAGGCAGATTACAGCTAACCATAACAGTTTCCTAATAATTATCCCTTTCCTATAATAAATAATAACTGTTAGGATTTACTAAGTTCAAGAATTTCTTAATAATTAACCTTTTCCGGCTGGGTGCGGTGGCTCATGCCTGTAATCCCAGCACTTTGGGAGGTCGAGGCGGGCGGATCACGAGGTCAAGAGATTGAGACCATCCTGGCTAACACAGTGAAACCCCATCTCTACTAAAAATACAAAAAAAATTAGCCGGGTGTGGTGGCAGTGCCTGTAGTCCCAGCTATTTGGGAAGCTGAGGCAGGAGAATGGCGTGAACCCAGGAGGGAGAGCTTGCAGTGAGCCAAGATCACACAACTGCACTCCAGCCTGGGTGACAGAGTGACTCTGTCTTAAAAAAAAAAAAAAAATTAACCTTTTCCTGGTGGGGCACAGTGGCTCACGCCTGTAATCCCAACACTTTGGGAGGCCGAGGCGAGGCAGAAGAATCACCTGAGGTCAGGAGTTCGAGACCAGCCTGACCAATATGGACAAACTCCGTCTCTACTAAAAATACAAAAACTTAGCCAGGCATGGTGGCGCATGCCTGTAATCCTGGCTACTTGGGAGGCTGAGGCAGGAGAATCACTTGAACCTGAGAGGCGGAGGTTGTGGTAAGCCGAGATCACGCCACTGCACTCCAGTCTGGGCAACAAGAGTGAAACTCCGTCTCAAAAAATAATAATAATTAACCTTTTCCTCTATAAAATAATAACTGTTAGGATTTACTAAGTTCTTACTTTGTACCAGGCACTGGGATACAAATTTGATACTCATTCTGTAAAGGATGAGTGTCAAATACCTGTGCTAATTGTAATTTAAAAATCTTAAAAGTATAGGCTGAATGTTAGTGGTTACAGAAAAGAACTAAACTGCATTAAGTGGTTCAGCCAGAAGATTCTTAAGTCCTTTTACACTCTTAAGGTGGTCTTATCTAACATGGCTGTTACCAAACATCAGCTGGCGGGAAAATGCAGGTAGAAAGGCTGATATAATATAGAATCATAGGAAAAAAAACCACTACATTAATGGAAACAAAACTGTTTGGGGATAAGATTTCCTCGTAATAATTCCTTCATTCCAAGATTTTCGCCTTTCTGTTTTGGCAGTGGGAGGGAGAATAGTAAAATGCCCCTTACTTAAAAAAAAAAAAAATTAGGCTGGGTGCCGTGGCTCACACATGTAATCCCAGCACTCTGGGAGGCTGAAGCAGGCGAATTGCTTGAGCTTAGGAGTTCAAGACTAGCATGGGCAACATGGCAAAACCTCGTCTCTACAAAAAATTAGCCAGTTGTTGTGGTGCACACCTGTAGTCCCAGCTACTTGTGAGGAGAATCACTTGAGCCTGGGAGGTCAAGGCTGCACTGACCCGTGACTGCACCACTGCACTCTAGCCTGGGTGACTGAGTGAGACTCTGTCTCAAAAAATTAAAATAAATAAATAAATAATAATAAAAAACTATAGTGACAATAGGACAACAGTTTAGAAGTTTTCTTCTTAACGTCCTTACTTAAAAATTAAAAGTTGCCAAACTTAGAAATGGATTAAAGATGATTTTAAACAATAATTTGAATTATTCAGATTATATATAACTAGATACTAAGTTTCACAGAAGTTTTTTTAAAACTCTTTGATTTACTTATATTTTTTCAATATTCTTAAATATTACCAAAACACTTCCAACATTTTCTGGTACACAAGAAGCAATTTTATGAGTGGTATTTTTTTCACCTCTAAAAACTATGAATAATTTTAGACAACTGTAAATAAGTTATTTCAGTTCATTAAAGAGTCATACCTACAAAAGATCTTTCTGCAAGATTTTGGCTTTCCTTATTATATTATTAGTGGGCCTAACTTTTAAAATACACTAGTTACACGGTCATCCCTTTGTTATGAAATGGTGCTACTTACTAGTAAAAACTTATCCTATTGGAATGAAGCTAGAAAGGTTAAAAAGAAAAAAAGATAGCTGTGCTTTATTAACGAGAGATACATGGTCAGAAAAGGAAAAACACTTAACTTGTAACAAAAAGATTGATTCATCAACCAAAGTCCATAACTGCTGCAAATATAGCTCAGTCATCATTTCTGGATATTGGACATTGGACATTCTATGCCCCAGTCTCTTTCTTCAAAAGGCACTTAAATGGTGTACTTCTAAAGTGGTTAAATTATTTGATATGTATCTCCTTTGGGCCATATTTTAAGTTTAAATAACATAAAAAGCAATATATGTTAAGTTCATTTTTAAAAATGAGTAATTTCATAGATTGGGAATGGGAAAGACCTATGTCTGGCTTTCTAACATTTACTACCTGAGTGACCATGAATATTGAACATGTTACTTAACCTCTTTGGCCAGTGCATGCTTATCTACTGACAGGGAAATACAGAACTGTGGGCTAGTTTCATTGACAAAACATATCAGTAAACATCTAGCAGACTGGTGTATCATAAACCTTCAGTAAGTGTCAATTTTATTCTCTCTACAATATTCTAAAAAGTCAGCTGCATTCAAGCCTCGGCCAACCCATTAATTAATGTATAGTTGTCTGGGACTAAGTTCCTTGTGCTGATATCCTTGTACAGACCTGTTAAAGCAGGAAGATCTATAATGCCACTCCTAGAAATACTAAATAATGCTAATTTTGCAAGTTTGATCCAAAGATACCAATACCATGATTCAACCACGGTATTACTGAGACCTGTATTATCTGTTGTGCAAAGGATATACACAATGGCATATACTATCTGCTTTCAAAGACCTATTGAGTCTTCAGAAATTTAATATTTAACAAATACATTTTTATTTTTAAAAAATCTAGTGTCTGGAAATAAATATCAAACTACGTAAGTTTTCAAAATGATTTAATAGTCTTTCTAAAAGAAAGTGACAGTAATTATAAATGGACGCATTAACCAACGGACTTTACTACCAGAAATAGAATTGTGCCTGCCCTTTTGTTGTAATTAAATACATTCCAGACAGGAAATGCTTCTAAATAAACTTGCCTGAAAAATAAATAAATATAGAAGACCATCTCAATATAGAAAATATTTTAAATGACACAAAAATTTCTAAAATATTTTCTTGAGAAAAAAGTCAGCCTACCGATACAGCCACATGAGTTTAAGATAACAACATTCAATATTCCTTTCTATAAATAAATGAATAAACAAAGAAAATACACACCTAATTTCTCCCTCTCCTTAGCAGCTCTAAAAAGGCATGGAGAGTATTTTACTATTCATATTTTAGTTACACTTTGAAATTGTCAGTTACTACCATTTTGATATTTAAAAACCAAAGACAATACTAGAATATTTAATTGTAAATATCAGATTATCATTATTAGAATTGCTAACAACTGGCCAGATAGTTCATGTTCATGGAAGATTATGTTACCTAGGTGTGTCATAAAGTAGCATTTCATATTATTAATACAGGAAGGCATTCAGTCATTAATTCTACAACTGACCCCCAAGACTTTAAATGGGACAGGACAAGAAACAAGAAATCGGGGATGAAAGAGCTCATATAGCCAAGACAATACTAAGCAAAAAGAACAAAGCTGGAGGCATCATGCTACCTGACTTCAAATTATACTACAAGTCTACAGTAACCAAAACAGCATGGTACTGTTACAAAAACAGACACTTAGACCAATGAAACAGAATAGAGAACTCAGAAATAAGACTGCATATCTACAACCATCTGATCTTCTACAAACCTGACATAAACAAGCAATGAGGAAAACATTTCCTATTTAATAAATGGTGCTGAGAGAACTGGCTAGCCACATGCAGAAAACTGAAATTGCTCCTTTCTTACACCTTTTACAAAAATTAACTCAAGACAGATTAAAGACTTAAATGTTGATATGATTTGGCTCTGCATCCCCAGCCAAATCTCATTTTACAGCTCCCGTAATTCCCAAGTATTGTGAGAGGGACTTGGTAGGAGATGATTAAATCATGGGGCGGGTCTTTCCTGTGCTGTTCTCATGATAGTGAATGGGTCCCATGAGATTTGATGGTTTTAAAAATGGGAATTTCTCTGCACAAGCCCTCTCTTTGCCTGCTGCCATCCACGTAAGATGTGACTTGCTCCTCCCTGCCTTCCGCCATGATTGTGAGGCTTCCCCAGCCACATGGCACTGTGAGTCCAATTAAACATCTTTCTTTTGTAATTTGCCCAGTGTCAGGTATGTCTTTATCAGCAGTGTGAAACTGACTAATACAAATGTAAAACCCAAAACTATTAACAATTCTAGAAGAAAATCTAGACAATGCCATTCAGGACACAGGCACGAGCAAAGATTTCACAAAAAAACAAAACAAAACAAAACAAAAAACACCAAAAGCATTGCGACAAAAGCAAAAATTGACAAAATGGGATCTAATTAAACTAAAGAGCCTCTGCACAGCAAAAGAAACTATCATCAGAGTGAACAGATGACCTACAGAATGGGAGAAAATTTTTACAATCTATCCACCTGACAAAGGTCTAATAACCAGAGTCTATGAGAAAAAAAAAAATTTACAAGAAAAAACAGACAACTCCATTAAAAAGTGGGCAAAGGACATGAACAGACACTTCTCAAAAGACACTCATGCAGCCAACAAACATGAAAAAAACTCAATCACTGATCATTAGAGAAATTCAAATCAAAACCACAATGAGATACCATCTCACACCAATCGGAATAGCTGTTATTAAAAAGTCAAGTAACAACAGATGCTGGCGAGGTTGCAGAGAAAAAGAAACACTTACATTGTTGGTGGGAGTATAAATTAGTTCAATAATTGTGGAAGACAGTGTGGCGATTCTTCAAAGACCTAGAGGCAGAAATACCATTTGACCCAGCAATCGCATTACTGCGTATATACCCAAAGGAATAGAAATCATCCTATTATAAAGATACTCACACGCATACGTTCATCGCAGCACTACTCACAATAGCAAAGACATGGAATCAACCCAAATACCCATCAATGATAGACTGGATAAAGAAAACGTGACACATATACACCATGGAATACTCTGCAGCCATAAAAAGGAACAAGATCATGTCCTTTGCAGGGACATGGATGGAGCTAGAAGCCATTATCCTCAGCAAACTAACAAAGGAACAGAAAACTAAACACTGCATGTTCTCACTTTTAAGAGGGAGCACAGGGAGGGGAACAACAGACACTGTGGCCTGCGGGGGGGCCATACGGGGAAGAACATCAGGATACATAAAGCTAATACATGTGCTTAATACCTAGGTGATGGGTTGATAGGTACGGCAAACCACCATGGTACACGTTTACCTATGTAACAAAGCTGTATATCCTGCACATGTATCCTGGAACTTTAAATAAAATTAAACTAAAAAAAGAAATCAGAGATGAATTTCAGAAATCATGTTGGTCAGTTCAACAGTGTGCTAGACATAAACAAAATGTACTGATAATCTATGAAATGCTTACTAAAAGATTGTCTTAGAGCAAATGTATAAAAAAACCTGTTTTCTGGATGGGTTATATTTTACAGGAAGCAAATACTTTTTCCAAGACATAAAGCAAACTTAAAATCTGTTCGACCAAAATTTAAAAGTATGTATCATTAAACTCAGTGAAGTTTTAAGATTAAAAACAAAATTAACAAGATATTAATAATCCAATCAACTACTACAATAAAAGTAAAAACACAGTATGGAAGAAAATGAGACTATTTAAAAAAAAATTTATCTACCCAAAAACAATGCATGAACCTATGGTGACCCCTTATCACGTAGAATATTCATCTGGCCATTTCAGTTTTCACCAAGGGAGACCCACCATTTCAGATTTGAGTAGTTGAGACAACATTTCTGGTGCCTTTCCAAAGGCAGCTCTATCCTCTCAGACAATTATTTTGCTTTATAGTAGCAGATTACTGAAAGAATTTTGAATGTCAGAGCACAGTCATGAGTTGCCAATCACACTTTGTGGTAACAAGGGAAACTGGCCACTTATGTCTTAATCTAAGAACAAGGAGACAGAAAAAGAATGAAGGCAGCACAAAGGCACCAGTAAAAAAAAAAAAAATACACTATATATTCAAAATAGAGCAAAAGAAAGAGAAGAATTCTAGAAATAAGGTAAGGGGAGTTTTGAGTTTTAAAGAAGTTTTAAAAATGGCTACACGTCATAACGGCAGAATGACGGGGAACACATTCCGAAAAAGGCGTCATTGGGCAACTCTGTCTTCGTACAAACACCATGGGAGTGTACTTGCACACACCTAGCTAGGCTCTATAGGATAGCCTATTGCTCCTAGGTGACAAATCTGTACAGCATGTCGCTGTACTGAATCCTGTAGGCAACTGTAATACAATAGTAAGTATTTGTATATGTAAACATACCTAAACATGGAAAAGCTACAGTAAAAATACTGTACTATAATCTTACAGGACTACTGTTGTGTATGTGGTCGTTCACTGACAAAAATGTCATTATGCAGCATAGGACTATTTAAAGTCTCATGCCGGTGGGGCATGTTGGCTCATGCCTGTGATCCCAGCACTTTGGGAGGCTGAGGCAGGCAGATCACCTGAGGTCAAGAGTTCGAGACCAGCCTGGCCACCATGGTGAAACCCTGTCTCTACTAAAAATTAGCCAGGTGTGGTGGCACACGCCTGTAGTTCCAGCTACTTGGGACGCTGAGATGGGAAAATCACTTGAACCCACAAGATAGGGGTTGCAGTGAGCGGAGATTGTGCCACCGCACTCCCGCCTGGGTGACAGAGCGAGACTCTGTCTCACTAAAAAAAAAAAAAAAAAAAGTCATGCTGTATTAGCTACAGATTTTGGACTTGTCAGCATCCACAATAGCATATGCCAATTCCTGACTATCTCCTTCCCTTAACACTCCACTGGTTCTGTTTATTTGCAGAACTCTATTATACTATGCAAATAAAATCTGAAAACCCAGTGAATCAAAGCTATAAGAGACTAGTTCACAAAGTATGGTCTCAGGACCCCTGAGGGTCCCCAAGACTCTTAAGGAGTTCGTAAAGTCAAACTATGTTTTCATTATGACATTAAAATGTTACTTGCTTTTTTCACTGTGCTCATGTGCAAAAGCAAAAACGGGTAAAACCTAACTGATGTCTTAGGATATACCAAGACACTGGCATCACTACTACTATGTAACTACTGTTATTACCAATATGGTCCTTGTATTCTTTACCACCACTCACAGTGGCAAAAAAAGAAAATGCCAGTATTAAAGTGTCCTTGATAAAGCAGTATTAATTAATTACATTAAATCTCCACCCATTAGTATACGTCCTTTTAATATTCTGTATGATGAAGTGAGAAGTTTGCATAAAGCACTTTTCTTACAATGTACAATGGTTGTCTCAAGGAAAAGATGTGCAATTATTCCAGTCGTTTAAGTGAACTGGCAGCTTTTTTCACAGAAAAACATTTTCTTTTTTTTTGAGATGGAGTCTCGCTCTGCTCCCCAGGCTCACTGCCAGCTCCGCCTCCCGGGTTCACACCATTCTCCTGCCTCAGCCTCCCGAGTAGCTGAGACTACAGGCGCGCACCACCACCCCCGGCTAATTTTTTGTATTTTTAGCAGAGACGGGGTTTCACCGTATTAGCCAGGATGGTCTCGATCTCCTGACCTCGTGATCCGCCCACCTCAGCCTCCCAAAGTGCTGGTATTGCAGTCGTGAGCCACCGCGCCTGGCCACAGAAAAACATTTTCATTTGAAAGAACAAATAATAAAAAAAAAAACAACTATGGTTATTCGGAATTGGGTATCTGGCAGGTATATTCTAAAAATGAACAAAATGAGCTTGTCATTTGAAGAAAAACAGCTGATAATACTTTGCTAATGATAAAATTTGAAGTTTCAATTAAAAGAATTTTGAAAAACATATCTAACACAGTAAATTTGACAGCTTCTTAATAATTAAGGCCCTTTCTTTATGAGATCTGTGGTGGTATTAACAAATGTGATTTTTCTTTATATTGTATAATGTGCCAAAATTCAGAAGACTGTTTAACCCAGTGACCAATGCATGATGTTACAAAAGTATGCATAAGTAAAAAGATCCTTTCATTGTGCAATTAAGACCAATGGGTTTTAATAAAAGAGAGTAAGGCAAGTTACACTAACATGGTTTTAAATTCCTCATTGCAACTGATCTTTAAGAAACCACTACTGGTCAAATTTTGGTGCAGTCTTTGAAAAAACACCTACAATTATTTTTGAAAGCTGTTAAAATACTCTTCCCTTTTCCAACTACTTACGCATGTGAGGCCAGATTTTCTTCATATACTTTACATACTTCAACCAGAACAGCGTATCACAACAGATTGAATACAGACAGGAGAATCCAACTGTCTATTAGACCAATATTAAACATATTCGCTAAAGTATAAAACACTATCATTTTTCTTATAAGTTTTTGTTTTATAAAATATTTTCCCCTTAAAAACCCTCATGTTAATGTGTAATGTGTGTATTACTATTTTTAAGTTAATCAATGGATACATATTTAAAACTTTTTGTTTCAATTTCTAATGTGGTAAATAATAATAAAAGCTCATTAGAGCCAAAAAGTTTTTTTAGAAGTTTAAAGGAGTCCAGAGATGAAACTGTTTGAAAACTGCTGCAACTAGAAAACAATCAGCCTCTCTTAGCTGATGTGAAAGAATGCAGTTGTCAACTGTCCTTAGATTTCCTGTTTACACCCACTTCAGCAGAACCCTCTGACTGACAACTTAATCCGCTTGCAGAATAGCTGGCCGCTCTTTCAGTCTAACCAAAGTTAATACTAAAATTTAGGCAAAAGTTTATACTACAGAGTAATTTTTAAACTGAGCTGTCAAGTATTCCTCAAAAATGCCCACTGTAAATGACATCAAGAATATCAACGATGCTCAAGTATTCTCTACATCCCAGTTGGTTAGGGATATGCTTATTTCATAAATTAACAAATGGCAAAATGATCCCTTTCTAAAAAAAAACTTTCCTAAGTGTTCCAAAAGTCCTGATGATTCAAACATTTTTTTAAAGGTTCAGTTTAAATTTTTGTATAAAGAAATACAGGGCCAGACGCCTGTAATCCCAGTACTTTGGGAGGCCAAGACAGGTACATTGCTTGAGCTCAGTAGTTCAAACCCAACCTGGGCAATATGGCGAAACCCTGTCCCTACAAAAAAACCACGAGTGTGCTGGCTCACCCCTGTAGCCTCAGCTACTAGGGAGGCTGAGGTGGGAGGATCTCTTAAGCCTGAAAAGTGGAGTTGTGTGTCCGGAATTGGCGGGTTCTTGGTCACGCTGACTTCAAGAATGAAGCCACGGACCCTCAAAGTGAGTGTTACAGTTCTTAAAGATGGTGTGTCCAGAGTTTGTTCCTTCAGATGTGCCCAGAGTTTGTTCCTTCTGGTGGGTTCGTGGTCTCGCTAACTTCAGGAGTGAAGCTGCAGGCCTTCGCAGTGAGTGTTACAGCTCTAAAAGGCACACCTCTGGAGTTGTTTGTTCCTTCCGGTGGGTTCGTGGTCTTGCTGACTTCAGAAGTGAAGCTGCAGACCTTCGCGATGAGTGTTAACGGCTCTTAAAGAGGTGGCACACCCAAAGTGTAAACAGCAGCAAAATTCATTGCAAAGAGCAAAAGAACTAAGCCTCCACAGCGTGGAAGCAGACCCAAGCAGGTTGCGGCTGCAGACTGGGCAGCCTGCTTTTATTCCCTTATCTGACCCCACCCACATCCTGCTGATTGGTCCATTTTACAAAGAGCTGATTGGCCCATTTTACAGAGAGCTGATTGGTCCGTTTTGAAAGGGCGCTGATTGGTGCATTTACAATCCCTGAGCTAGACACAGAGTGCTGATCGGTGCATTTACAACCCTCTAGCTAGACATAAAAGTTCTCAAAGTCCCCACTAGATTTGCTAGACACACAGCACTGATTGGTGCATTTACAAACCTTTAGCTAGACACAAGAGTGCTGATTGGTGTGTTTACAATCCCTGAGCTAGACACAGAGCACTGATTGGTGCATTTACAAACCTTTAGCTAGACACAGAGTGCTGATTGGTGCATTTACAATCCCCTGGCTAGACATAAAAGTTCTCCAAGTCCCTACCAGATTAGCTAGATACAGAGTGCTGATTGGTGCATCCACAAACCCTGAGCTAGACAGAGTGCTGATTGGTACATATACAATCCTCCAGCTAGACATAAAAGTTCTCCAAGTCCCCACCGGGCTCAGGAGCCCAGCTGGCTTTGCCTAGTGGATCCCACGCCAGGGCTGCAGTGGAGCTGCCCGCCAGTCCCGCACTGCACTCTTCAGCCCTTGGGCAGTTGATGGGGACCGGGTACTGCAGAGCAGGGGACGGCAACCGTTGGGAAGGCTCAGGCAGCACGGGAGACCACGGGGGGTGGGAGGCTCGGACATGGCAGGCTGCAGGTCCCCAGCCCTGCCCCATGGCGAGGTAGCTGAGGCCTGGCGAGAATTCAAGTGCAGGGCGGGCGGGCCGGCTGGCAGTGCTGGGGGACCCGGCGCACCCTCCACAGCTGCTCGCCCAGGTGCTAAGCCCCTCACTGCCTGGGCCAGCAGCGCCAGGGGGCCGCTCTGAGTGCGGGGCCGGCTGAGCCTGTGCCCACCGGGAACTCGCGCTGGCCCGTGAGCGTGAGGCGCAGCCCAGGTTCCCACATGCGCATCTCCCTCCACACCTCCCCGCAAGCAGAGGGAGCCGGCTCTGGCCACGCCCAGCCCAGAGAGGGGCCCCCACAGCGCAGTGGCGGGCTGAAGGGCTCCTCCAGGATGGCCAGATTGGACGCCGAGGCCGAGGAGGCGCCGAGAGCGAGCAAGGGCTGCTAGCACGTTGTCACCTCTCAGTTGCAGTGGCTGAAATGACGCCACTGCACTCCAGCTTGGGTGACAGAGCAAGGGACCCTCTCCAAAAAAAAAAGAAGACTGCTAATAATTGGTGAAAGGGAAATGTCACAACTTATTTTGAGGTTTTATTTTCTAATACCCTCAAATGCCTTCTGCATTGTATTGAAACCACAAATGGCAGATTACCATTGACATAAGACATCTGAGTAAAAATCAAGACAGCCTGAGTATTTTCTTTTTCATCCTCAAATATTTCCCTTTGTAATTACTCCACTATTTATCCAAATTGGCAATTCATATTACAGATTTGGTCCACTCTGCTGCCATACCATTTCTCCCCTAGGCCAGCTATTCCAAATGTTATATTGCATCCAACTACCACCTGTCTTCCACTTAATTATTATTATTTTTATTTTTCCATAAGTTATTGGGGTACAGGTGGTATTTGGTTACATAAGTAAGTTCTTTAGTGGTGATGTGTGAGATTCTGGTGCACCCATCTCCCGAGCAGTACACACTGCACCATATATGTTGTCTTCTGTCTTCCACTTGAAAGAAAGGAAGATTTAAGGGGGTGGGAGAGGATATCTGATCATTTACTGAGTCCATAAGAAACTGCTATAATACAATTATTTAGTAAGGTTTTAAAAATAGATTCTACAATTACTTTTTGCCAAAATATCTTTAAAGGTATTTTTTAGCCTATGTGTAATTTTATTTTACTTTTTTGCCTTGATATTTCCCAATACGAGTAATTTTAATTATCACAAAGGATGCTAGGCAGTACATCTGTAAAATGGATATGCTCAGTCAGTCCAGTTTACTACTAATATACTTAACCCTACTGAGCTGTATCATAAAAATGTTAAGATGGTAACATTAATGGTATCTGGGTTTCTTTAACCAAAAAAGAAAAACAATTAACTTATGTATTTTAAATAGGTGAATTGTATGGCATGTGAATTATATCTCAAGCTGTTACTGTGAAAAAGAAGTGGAGGTTTGTCCCTGATCAGTTAAAAAAAAAAGTTTACTATTAAAATAGTATAGATAATACTGACTAAATGACTAAATTTTTCAGAGAAAATAAGGGGGAAATTTTATATAGATAAGTATGTATAGCATTATTAGGCATTTTTTAATTATCTTAATATAAATAATTAAAATATTTTCTTTCACAAGTGATTTAAAACCTAACATCTATATAGTCCATAAAATGCTAGAGTTTTGTCCAGAAGTCAGCAATATCTTCCAGCTAACAGAGAGGCATTTCAGGCTAATAATGTTTTAAAACTGCATTCAAAACCAAAAGAGAGTATTTCCAATCACCTGATATTTCAAACAGTGAAAACAGACAACTTACAACAGACAACTGTAAAAAGATCAATTCAGCACTGGCAGGAAATAGGTCTGAATATCAAAGTAGATTTTTCCAAAAAAAAAAGAGACTTTTTTTTAAATCAGCATGTAGCTCTGCAAAATCTCATGACCAAAAAAAAAAAAAATCACATGAGAAGAAATGAAACAGTCGAAGATGAAAAGCATCTTCGCTGTTGCAATTAAAAGCTAAATTTTAGCCAAGTATATTTAAAACATGTACAAGCACAGAGAGCCACCAGTATTCACAAGGAGAGGCAAGACAAAGTGACAGTGATCTTTTCGACAAATAAATTGCTTGAAATATTGCATGACTTGCTACACAACACCCTTATTACTTTCAATTTCCAAATGCAACCAAAAGATGGGTCCAATTATGACATCAATACAAGCTTTCTTTCAAAATAGAATGAAAGAACAGTAAATCCCAGTGGACACCGGAGTTCTGTAGCAGAGATGATGTAATATATAAAAATAGACATCCTTCAACAGAAGCTGAAACTTGGGTAAACAGCACACTGCATACCATTCTCAACTGCCTTGCATGAATTTACAATGCATGCTGTTAATAGCATGAGAAATCGTTTTATTTTCTAAACTATTTCCTGATTTACATTTCAATTTCTGTACATACGCTATAGTGCAATTTCCCAATCCATATAAATTAAATCAACATAAATACCTGATTGTAACTGCAAGAAAGAGAGTTAGTCCCCCCAAAGCAAGGAGGTTGAGACCACTATAGCAGCTTTAACATGTTGCATTTTGCCAAAAATTGCAGCACACACAGCATAGTATTGTTACATCCACCTATTGTTCAGAGACTTTTCCACAGGGAGCTTTCTGCAGGATGTTAAAATGCAACATAATCTAGGGTAAAGAGGAAGTAGTAAACCTGCTGATAATGGGTGTGAAAAGCAAAGGATACTTTTGACACCACTTTCCAAAGACTCTTCTGATGAAAATATAAAGCATCAGGCATCCAAACAATAAATTTTAGTAAAATTTGTGGCGGGTTTTATTTGTATGTATATCACTCTCTAACACTCTCTCTTCATTCTCTTTTCCATTCTTTATTACCTAATTCAGTTTTCACATTTCTATTTAGCTTTCCTGGATTAAAGAATAATCTGCTTGAAACTAATCTACCTCAAACTCTCACTCACGTATTTATATTCATATACAATATGGTCATTAAACACTATTGGAATAGAAAGTACTGCCCACAAAGCAAATCATCAGAAATTAATGAATTAGAGCTATTTAAAGTTTCATTTTGAAACATAAATTATTTTGGCCGGGCGCGGTGGCTCACGCCTGTAATCCCAGCACTTTAGGAGGCTGAGGTGGGCGGATCAATTGAGGTTGGGAGTTCGTGACCAGCCCGACCGATATGGAGACACCCCGTCTCTACTAAAAATACAAAATTAGCCGGGCCTGGTGGTGCACACCTGTAATCCCAGCTACTCGGGAGGCTGAGGCAGGAGAATCGCTTGAACCCAGGAGGCAGAAGTTGCGGTGAGCCGAGATTGCACCATTGCACTCCAGCCTGGGCAACAAGAGTGAAACTCTGCCTCAAAAAAAAAAAAAAGAAACATATATTATTTCTACTTTCTTCCCCCTGAATACCACCTAAATCCCTCACCTTTCATTCTTACTCCAGTTGCCATGTTATAGCCACCACTTCCATTTCCATTACTTAACTAGGTCTTGTGGTCCCACTTTACCATCCCTATCCTCAAAATCTATTCCATCTTGGAGCCAGAGTAGTTTATTTAAATGTAAATCTCAGTATGTCATACCTCTGCTTCAGTCTCTTTGTTGTTCCTTACAGTCATGAAAAAGTTCAACTTTCAACATGGCTTTCAAAAACCCTATGACCACTCAACCTCTAAGTCTTTAAACAAATAAGATTCTTTGTGTACAAAATATCTTTCTTTGAGCCAAGATATTCAGGTGGTTCATGAAACCATCCCTGACTCCTGTAGGGGCCCTGGGTGTGTACCATTTATTTATCTGTATTCCCTGTGAGATTTTAAGGGCAAAGGAGGCAGATTCTCCTGTGTTGTAGACTTTTATATCTCTAGAGCCTGGGACAGACCTGAAACATGGTGGGCACTCAATGAATATTTGTTAAATGACCAAAAAAATATAAATGAAAATATTGAGCTTTTCTATGATACAAGAAATAAAATACACAAATTTCCTGAAACTCCATCCCATTATAATTCACAGAGAGACACTGATAATAATATTGAAGACAAGCCTTCAGGTACAATTAAGCAAACAAATGCTTGATAAATTTAAGTTTTAAAAGGATAAAAAATGTTAAGATAACTAAGAAATTTCCCCTGTATTTGAATAATTTCTCATATATATATACATAAACAGATTTTTAAATATCATCATATAAATTATAGCCAGGTGTGATATCATATAAACTGAAGGTAAAATTTGAAGTCCTTAAATATTCTAGGAAATTTACTAGCTATACAAGTTATTGATATATTACCCAACACATACCCTCTTAAGTAGCAAATACTGAGTCAAACCTAAAGAAACCTCAGTAAAAAACTGAATAAATAATAAATGACAAGGCAAAGACATGACATGAGTAAAAATATTGCCTACTTCTTATTTAAGAACATAACTCAAGTCAGAAAGCCTAAATGTCAAATAAATGTGCACAATCACGGAAACTAAATGCTGTAATGTTTTCACTGTTTCAATAGCTGAATGATTTTTGAAACTAACCAAAACTACCAAGGAGTCTTTAACTGAAGGAGAAACCAACTTAACTCTATCTCAAGAGAAATATTGACTTCAGAGATATTTAAGGCATATCCTAGGAATGGTTATATCTTATACACCCATTGTAAGGAAGAGAATTTGCCTTATATTATTATACAGAATAATAACCTTAGTTTTAAAATGGGACTGATTTTTCATAAGCCTCATACATGAATCAATCTTATTACATTGCTGCCACATTTTAAAAATATTGTATTATCACTGACTACAACAAAAATTATTTCCATAAAGTTTAATATTATATGGCATTAACTTACATTATATTAATTTAATCTTATGTAGTATTTTCCATTACTTTTGCATGTTATCTCTAAGAACATTAAGCCTCATCTACTGGAAAATTCAATGTTTCTTTATGAAACAGTACTCTGGAGTGTATATTCACATTGTAGAAAAGGACTACTAATAAAATGTGTGGGAGATATCCTTTTACAAGACCAATAAATTTTCATCATTTTAAAATTTTTGTACTGACTGAAACTTTATAAATATGTTTTATTTACACTGTGTTCAAAGTCTCCTGATTCAGATTTGTATAAAGTGGAGCCATATTTTTGGGTAAGTAGGAGTGGGGGTGTGGGGTCAACCAGAATTTTAAAGCATGGAGAGCATTTTAACATTGCCACCAGCCTAGGAGGGATGGAAATTATGAAATGTCAGTTGGGACACATAACCTCTACAATTTGGCCAAGTTTTCTTCAATCTTTAGTCTAATATTTCTCTGTACAGTTTTCCTCTTTCCAAACTAGGAAAATGGAAGAGCTGGGTTTTTTCCTCATTAAAATCAGGGGAGGAATAGAAGATGACGGAAGAGGAATGTGCCAACTTCCCATGTCACTCCAATAAGGTAAAAGTTAAAATGGTCCTTCCTCTCCTCTCCATTTTTAATATGGAATTCAGATTTTCCTACCCACACAAACTTCTAGAATAAATTACTGATCAATACAGAGAACGCTTGAAACTATGGGTAAAATAAATGTAGCTTTTCTTCTCCTGCCCTATTCTGCACCTGGAGATAAGGTAAACTATTACCATCCAAAGTCCCAAGATAGTTCTTTAGTGACAGACCCCAAATCTTCCAGCCTCTGCCAGGAACCTTATTACCTGCCTCTATAATCTACTCACTCTAAGACTGAAAATTCATGCTAAATCTTATTTTTTAGCAATTTTAAATACGGCCTCAATCTCTACTCATCAAAATGTAAGAAAATGCTAATGAAAGCCATCTCCAATCTTCCTTTCTCACTGCATTTTAAAATGCTATTCTCTCTGCAAACCTCATACACTTGCCTGGAAAAATGTCCTGAAAACACACTACATGGACTATGAGTATTCATGTTTCTGAAGAAAATCATTATAATCCACTTTAAACTACTGCAATGCATCTAATTTTAAAAAGTGTGCACTAAAGTATACATCATAACTCAGCGCACATTTTAAATTCAATTCCAAGTTCTAAGTTGGAATTAGACTGGTAATTTATGCTAAAAAAAAGAGGACGATCAATTACATATTGATTTATCTTTTAAAATATCATGTTATATATATTTTAAGTGTACTCTTTTCAGAGAAAAGCTCAAAACACTGAAGTACATAAAACTGTGTACAATTTTAAAATTATTTTAACTTAAAATTTTAAAATTATATAAAAATGTTTTAGATTTACCACATCATTTAAAAATTAGTAGTGCTTCCAAAAACCAATATAGCAATCATGACACCTGTGGCATTCTAATACGTACTCTCTTGTATAGAACATAAAGGAACTGTCTCATTTTAATTTGAAAAATTATACATAAAATTCATACTTTTAGGCAAAGTTACTCTAATAGCCAAAGATACATCGATGATACATTTCCCCAATGTGAATAAATTATTCATGATCTTTTCCCTGTACAACAATAAAACACAAGCATAAAATGCTACTAGTTACTTAACCAATTAGTTTTCAGGGAGTTTTTCTTCCTTGACTCAAAATTCCCGGATAACCCCAAATGTAATCTAGATCTTCAAAGAGCTCATACTGAAAATCATAGATTTTAGTACTTAGTACAGTACTTTAGTAATGTACTTTAGTACTTAGTATAGTACTTAGTCATGTACTGGCATGAAAGAAGTGAGCAAGGAGATTATTACAGACCTCAATTAAAATGTAGAATGAAATAAAAGCAAGAAACCTTGTTAAAAATAAAGTGCAAATAAGAAAATACAAGAGATTTTAAACTTTGTTTCCTTTTTGACCAAGCTTTTTAAAAAAAATCTGACTGAAATTTTACCAGTGGCCTCCCAAAATGTTCTCCCGTTGAGATTCCTGAACTTTAAAGTTTTCATCTGTAGTATTTACAATGTAAATTTCTAATGGATTTCCCATAAGCTTTCACATAAAAGGAAAAAAAATCCTTTTTTATGTCTGCCTGCCTTTCTCTCTTCATTTTTTTATTTGCAAAGCAGGTTAGTGAAGAACAGTGTTCCATTCATTTTTTTAAGTGCTCCATTCATTTTTAAAAATAAGTAGCTTGCACTTGAATTCTTTCTTCAACATGGACAATCCATCCCCAGGTCTGTACAGATCAAGCAGCCTATTCTACCACCCAAACCACTGATAATTTCAAAGTAAATTAGGGCTTTAAAATACAGAAGGACAAGACCAAGCAAAACATATCAATATTATAAATTCATTAGTAACAGTGCAAATTCACACATAAACTAAGGTTAGTGTCAGGAGACCACACACAAATTACAATACCTGAGATTTAGTGCATTCCTTTGAGCCAAAATGAAATGAGTGCCATAAAGGAGGAAAGGAAAAGATGAACATTATCAGACATGCTATATTACATCTGCCAAAATGAAGATAATGTTAAAATTAAGTTAAGAATGATTATATAGAATCAGCTATATGTATAATGCTTCCCATGTTCTTTAGCCATGCACTTGAAATGCTCTTGCAATCACTTTAAATCACCTGTGAAGTTGATCATGTAATTCTTTTAAATAAACTTTTCACTCTCAGTCCTTCACTATTAGCCAAGTTCTTTCAAAGAGAACTATTTCTGTTAAGAATAAGTAAATATGACGTAGGGGTAATAAAGAATAATTTCTATTTAATTCTTTTTACTATGTGGTATCATACACACAAAACAAAATTTTGCAATCTTCCTACATTAAAATTATGTATTTATGTAAAATAAATAATAAATATAATTACAATGTTATTTTTACACCCCAAAAAAGGATGCAATCCTTATGACCATGTTGTTGCCAATCTTAACTCATTTAGTAAAATTAATACCACATGTCACACATTAGTAAACCAGTAAATGATCCATTAGTAATCAAGCCAAATTTTTATCCTACTACTGAATTCTCCCTGAAAGTATCTGCTGGCTAGGTAAGACATTCTTAAAAATCCACTTAAAAAAAAAAAACAAAACTTGTAACAGTAAAAGAAATATATATTTTAAAACAAATAATGAAAAGGGAGCCGTGTAAGGAAACTGAATGAAGCTTTCCATAAAGGGGGAATCACGCTGGGTGTGGGGGGAGGGAACAGTTATTAAATGGCCCACCCAACTAAAGTGTGACAAATATGACCATAAGAACAAACAAACCAACTTTAACACTACATTTTAAATAATCCATACTCCCACTGACTATTTTAGTTTGAAAACTAATCTGGAAAAACAATTCCAAAGCAGAAAAAAATTAGCAATATTAATGCTACGCTAAAATATTATCTGTGTTGTACTATTAATATGTATAACTATTTTTAATACATATTTCCTTCTTCCATAATGCTACATCAACCCTAAAAACATTACCTTTTTTTATGGACAATGGTAACAAAAAAACCTTTCATGGTTTTTTTAATACTAAGTCTCTCCAACAGACAAAGATGTCTTTGTGATGAGGAAAAAGCAGTCCTTTCCAAATGAGCTCAATAAAATGATTCAACTATGAAATCCATGTTAAACTAAAATACTTCATGGGTAGCAAGAGGAGTAGTCAGGTTGCTAGTGGTCAAAACCACATTAAATATTTAAATAAAAAGGGCTCTCTGAGAAATAGAATATATGAAGTGTGAGTATAAGATATATCACTTAAACTTACTAAAAATTGAGTAAATAATTTTAAGTCTACATACATTTTCCCATGCATTTTGTATTTATATTTATTTGCAGAAAGAAAGAAAAAAAAAGCTAAAGGAAAACAACTGGGGAATGTAAAATAGTTAATTATCTATTTTTATTTTTTATATTTTTATTTTAAATTAATTATACATAAAATAACCACTCATTTAATGGTATTATATGCATAAATGATCTTTCACATTATTATGACATATCCAGGAATCTAAGCGACTTTGCTCTTGAAAAAACAAAGGAATAAGAAAAATAAGGCTTTAAAGTGACTTTATTGAGATCTTGAACAAAGCACTCATTATCTATGTCTTGGTTTCCTCAAACATAAAAAGCAATTTATTTATCAATATTTATGAAATAAATGACAATGAACTGGGTTATGTCTGCCTGCCTTTAAGAGGATCTTTGAACCTATTAGAAATATTTCTGAGCATCTTTACATTGAGATTTTAAAAAGCATTATTTCAAATTATTCCTCCTTAACTGCATTAAAAAATAAATCTCAGAGATATTCTCATAAAGGTATAAACAGCTATGAAAAATAATGTAATTTTTACATATCTACTTTTAAAATAAAAAACAGGGATGATAGCAATCATTTGGGTTGGGAGTGAAGGGTGGAGTGCACAGGAGGGCGCTAAAATGTTAGATTAAGGTAAAACAACTTAAAATATTCCAATTGCAATTACATGTGCTTATCACAAAGCTGATCTTCAGAGAACAACTTAAGAAATAAAGGAGCTAGCAAAGTCTGTTGACATCTTATTTCAATATCTTTTAAAAACTAATCATATCATGTTTGTTTCCAGAAAAATCTACTCTTTCTATAATAAAGTTTAAATAATATACAAATATTATTTATTTTTATATTTATTAATATAACAAATAAAAATAAATATTTAAGTATACTTAATGTGTGTGTGTATATATATATATAATTGAAAAGATTTGTCAGAAATTGAAAAATTTAAACGCCTTTTCACAAAACCCCAACAAAAAACTAGAAATAAATAAAAATATTATACTTGTATAACTTACCGTGTGATAGCCTCTAGGCAAAGGAGGTTTGCCCATGGGATAAGGATCCACAGTGTCAATAATTGTTTGTCTTTCACCTTTCTGGTTGATTTTTCTAAATCTCCTTCGAGATTGTCTATGGGAAGCTTGACGCTGAAAATATTCTTCATTTTCATCCATATAGTCCACCTGAAATAAAACCCCCCAAAATTTCATTTCTCCAAACGCAACATTTCCTATTAATATTAGATACAGAAAGAAACTTACAGATAACCCATATTCAATCATCTTGCAAAGACATCTGTAGAAAACTATCTAGACAAACTTCAAGTGTCTCTGAACTTCTCTGGAACTAATTGGTTTTGAGTAACATTTCTTTTATGAGGAGGCATTTTCAGTTCCACTTAGGACAATATGGGTAACTCTTGAATTTCCTGTAGTTTCAAAGGGAAGGATATTTTCAGCAGTCTTTGTACTGATTTATTAGTGAAAGATCTCACAGGATACATTACCACACATTATGAAAGCAACTGCCACACTGTCTTAAGCAACGTAGAAAAAAAGAAAAAACAGAAAAAACCTAATGGAAATCTGTAAAAACTTCCGAATCCTGATGACTCAAACAGTGCTAACAGAATGGCTTTGGTAGGTTATGCAAGGGTTTCTCCTTCCACTTTCATTCCATGACTTCGGTTTCTTTTTTTATAAATAGTGTTGTTTAAAAGTAATTCCTCATTTAAAAAATTTTTAGGCCAGGCACAGTTGCTCACGCCTGTAATCCCAGCACTTTGGGAGGCCGAGGCGGGTGGATCACGAGGTCAGGAGTTCAAAACCAGCCTGGCCAACATGGTGAAACCCCATCTCTGCTAAAGATACAAAAAAGTAGCTGGGTGTGGTGGCACGTGCCTGTAATCCCAGCTACCCGGGAAGCTGAGGCAGGAGAACTGCTTGAACCCAGGAGGTGGAGGTTGCAGTGAGCTGACATCGCGCCACTGCACTTCAAGCTAGACAACAGGACAAGATTCCGTCTCCAAAAAAAAAAAAAAAAAAGTAGAAATGCTGATGAATGAACAGGGAATAAAAGTTACATTAGGTTATTCCTCATGTGACTGCTCATAATGGAGGCATGTCTAGGTTACAAAACTGTTCTCACACCAGCAAACCTAGTAGTTTGTGTAGTATCAGCAAGTATAAAATACTCAGTTTTAAAGACTAAAAACTCTCCAGAGAAATCTGAAAGTAGCATTAACAGAGGGCAAAATCTCAAGGAAATATCTTAAGACTATCTACTGTTGGAAAGTGCTATATATCTGCCTACATTCTTCCCAATCCTAAATCCTTACTCATAACTATGCTACTTTCTCACTTGAGTGCATTTTGTAAAACTTTACCAAATATTTTAGTAAATTTTACAAAAAGTTCACTAGCTTTGATGAGGAAGTTCTCATTTCTGACAGAATTCCTCTCCTACATCACAGGGAAAAACCCTACATCTTCTCTGAAAAGAGACCTAGAATTGTTTACTAAATACTTTACTAAATGTGAATAAAAGTTTCCATCATCATCTTTACTTAGACATCATTTACTTTACAAGATCTTCCTTCGCAGCTAGGGTGCTGGATGGGGACAGTAAGAATATCAACTGAATGTCTAGGCTGGGAAACTCCCCTTCCACCTCATCTTATTTTTGTTACTAAATTTTTTAAAGGGTACATATTATCCTATCTTAAAATCATTCTTATACAGTAAGAAAAAAGTATGACAGGTTTGGTTTTTAAGCTTCAAGGTGTGTTGCTAATATCTATTTTAACAATATGTTCTATGTATAATCTCTCTTTATAAATTTTTGTCACAAAATTACATTAAAAAGAGGGAAAAGATGTCAACAGAGTGTTTAATCAGCATAATAATCCCCAAATTTCCTTTTAATTACTTGAAAAAATTCAAGTGATTTTCTTGTGTTTTTTAAAATAGTGTTGTTTAAAAAATAATTCCTCATTTAAAACATCTTAGAAACTCTGATGAATGAATTAACAGTGAACACAAGTTCCATTTGGTTATTCCTCACGACTGCTCACAATGGAGGCATGTTTAGATTCCAAAATTGTTCTCACACCAGCAAACCTAGTGATTAAAGTAAGTCACTCATTCCAAACAACACCTGGAGAGCTAAAATCCTGCAATCAAGAGATTCTCCCCAAATTTCAATTAAATGGCATTATTATAGATTGAATTACAAAGTACAAAAACCAAACACTTAACTACTTGTGCTTTTTAAATTTTTTTGGCATTTAATTAAATCCTGTAAATAATAAAATATGATTATGGACTCAAATTCATATTAATAAAAAGTTGTGAAATAAATATATCTAATGTTATAGAAAATATACAATATTTTCTATTCAACAAAAATCTAATATTATAAGCAGTTTATAAAAATGCCTCTATTTCATACAATTTTTTAGGAGAAAAATAGTCCTCACAGAAATACTCTTACCACAATCATTTCAGAAGGCTCTAAAACAATGCATTCACAGCCACGCCTAAAACTTCCTGCAGAACGCTTGCCAAAACTAGAAAGAAAGAAAAAAAAATCAATGAGGACAACCTCAGAGATTTAAGTAGTATGATTTGTGAACATAAGCCAAACTTCCAGATAAATAAAAATTAAAAACAATTACAAAAAAGTACACATTGGAGAAAGTGAATTATCTTTAATAATTTACACAGAATGACAAGAAAGCATTCAAATTCTTAAATTTCAGTCATAGATTTTTCTGGAAAATTCTAACATAATATTTTCAAATTAATAATGTAAGTAAAGGAGAATTATTAGCATGAGTGAGTTTTCTGTTAGGTTATTTTAAATCATCCTCAGGTGAACTTTGAGAATATTCCAGTAGGGATGGGGAATGTCTCAGTGGCAAACTATAGAAATGTCCCAAAGAAGTATAAAATGCATGTACATGTAATTCTCTTCATAACTTGCTTAGGTTAAACTTTTTTTTCACCTAAAAAGTGTATTTATTTTCCTAAATTTTCAAATCAACTTATTCTAAATGTTTTAAGAAAAAGATACTCAACTTAAGACTTTATTTCTATGGTAAAGTGATTTCAGTTGATGTACTACTAAAAGCTCATTCCTCCTCAGAACTCTGCACAAGTGAACACAGACATGACACCTTTGCCTTATCTGTGGTGAATTCCCACGTTAACAATGGTGAAGATTTATTGTTTCTGACATAAGGATATACAAACTAGAATCAAGAACAGAGAATTTGGGTGAAGCTCTTTTTGTTAATGTAACACCTCACTCATTCACAAAAATCTTTCCTTCCAGTTAACATATATTTTTTAAGAGACAGGGTCTCACTCTGTCACCCAAGCCATAGTACAGTGGCACAATCACAGCTCACTGCAGCCTTGAACTGCTGGACTCAAGCAACCCTCCTACCTCAGACTCCCAAGTAGCTGGGACTACAGGTGCGTACCACCATACCTGGCTATTTTTTTCTTTTTTTTTTTTTTAATTTTTGTACAGACAAAGTCTAGCTATGTTGCCCAGGTTGGTCTTGAACTTAGGGCCACAATCAATCTTCCCTCCTCGGCCTCCCAAAGTTCTGGGACTACAGGTGTGAGCCTAATATTAAAATTTTTGGTAATCATATTTAATAAACTTATCTTTAAGAAAAAATGCTTTAAAATTCTACCAAAAAACTATTTCATTGAACAATTTTTTTCCAAGTTAATTAGGCACTGTGAGGGACTCCTGTGGAAATTCTTGTTCCATTTATAATCCTCTTTATGTCATAGTAATACACGTTTCAAGTATTAGGAGCCAAGTCATGTAAGAGGAAGAAAACAGAAAAGCCAACATTCTCATTCTATCATCTGCAATCTCTAGCAAACTATCTTGACCACATCATATGATTAATTTTATTTGTTTACAGGTTATCAGGTTAGACTAGGCCATCACTTAAGTCCTTTTCCTTAATAATAATTATCTGATTGTTAAAGATAATTAAGTCCTTTTCCAAAATCGTTTCTGGCCAGGCATGATGGCACATGCTTGTAATCCCAGCATTTTGGAAGCCTGAGGAGGGCTGATCACTTGAGCCCAGGAGTTCGAGACCAGCTTGGGCAACATGGTGAAACCCCGTCTCTACTAAAAATACAAAAATTAGCCAGGCGTGGTGGTGCGAGCCTGTAGTCCCAGCTACTCAGGAAGTTGAGATGGGAGGATCACTTGAGCATGGGAGGCAGAGGTTGCAGTGAGCCAAGAATGTGCCACTGCACTCTAGCCTGGGCAATAGAGTAAAACCCTGTCTTGAAAAGAAGAAAAAGTTTCCATGAAAATCAAAACAAGCATCATATTTAACATATTTGAAAAAAATTTTTAAATATTCATATATACATTCGCACATATATGCCCACACAAACATACACATTAGAGTACTTTTAAGTGAAAACATTTGCCAGGAACAACATAATAAATCTATCTTCATGTTACTTCTCATGCCATTTAAATGACCTGAATTTTTAAACATTTCTTTTAGCTTACAATTAAATACAACTGAAATTCCATAACTCTTCAATATACACAAAAGTTTGAGTTTCTGAATCTACCTATTTGTAATTTAATTTTTTTAAATGAAGCTTATAATTATACACTACAAATTAATAAATAATCTCAATGTGTTAGTAAAATATGTGGCAGGTTACAGACTTGGACAAGTTTATAAATATAGTGGTCTAATGTTTATCTGTTTTTAAATGTAACATAGTGAAAAATCATAAATGTTTGTAATGTATACACTGTTCATATAATACTTGATACAAAAACATATGCTAGAATTGTTTACAAATTTTAGCAGCAAAAAGTGTTAATGTTCACATAAATAAACTATATAACTGTTATTTATTTTATATATAAATCTAGTACCATCTTCACCACTCCAGGATTTAGGGTGTAAATCCTCTTACCAATTAGTCATTCGTTCAACAGAACTTTATGGCTAGGAAGTCACACTTCAAGTTGCACTAGCACACTATTACTTTGGGGATGAAAAGTTTACATTTCCTAAAATGTGCTATACAAAAACATTTCCATGAGAGTTTTTCAGAGTCAGTTACACTAGAGCCTGATGAAACTTTTTCAACCATAAAAAGACTCGAGTTCTGTAAACCGTCACAAAGATGTGAACAGGAGAAACTGCAGACTCTCCATCAGATATATTTATTGAATAAGCTGAATGGAAAAAGCAATGTGCACAGAACACACATTAGCAAGGGAGAATATATTACTTCATTTATTCAACAATCTATTTTTTCAAACACAGCCAGGAATGCAGAAAGGAAGAGCAGCCTCAAAGGAGCCAAAGAGTAAGGTCATGAGTGCACACGCTAGGCCTGATCAGTGACAAAGCCTCTGAGCTCTCTCACAGAGATGATGTGCTCTTAGCTCACAAACCAGAAGCTATAAGGTTGGAAGAAACAGACCAAGCAATGGAAAAAAAAAAGTTAGCTAGAAATTAAGTCCACAAGTTACTTTTGCTTCTGCTCTCTGATTCTTTGAAACAATAAATAAATAAACAAAAGTAAGTAAATATGATTATTTACTACATTTTCAAAAATCTTTGGCGAAGTTCTACACAAACTGAAAAAAATCAGCTCTGGAAAGTAAGGACAGAGACTTAAAGAAGGCAACAGATGTATAGGAGATAAAGTACCTCATAGACAATATAAAGAACAATCTTTTTAAATATTTAGATTACTTAGTGGAAAAAAATGGTGCAAAATCTTCAGGATTGCAAATAACAAATACACTTTGAGAGAGTAAAACACAAAACCAAAACAGAATAAGGTACAAGACATTTTATAAAGAGTGTGAGTGCAGGCAAGCCATAGAGGATCCAGTGTGCACAATGAAATGCTCTACACTGAAAAAGTGATCAAATGCACACAGCATTTAATATTACACTAAACAACAGGTTCTCAGCTTTCAGTTAAAAGTTATTAATAAAAATGAAGTCTTTGAATGCATTAGCACAGCAAGATGCTTACACAACAAGTAAAATTATAAACAAAGACAAACTTTGAAATGATGGACACACAAGGAAAGAATCAAAAACAATAATTACAATACGTGCCCTTATAGAAAATCAAATCTATAAAAGGGTATTACCCTGGAAGAGTTTCTAAGGGGAAAAACACAGAACTGAAAAGTTTCTCACAAAAAATTCAGGGAATCCAAAGGGCTTTCCAAAAGACCAGATGCATAAATTTAAGATAATTTTTCATAGGCTGGGCACGGTGGCTCATGTCTGCAATTCCAGCACTTCGGAAGGCCGAGGTGGGCAGAACACTTGAGGTTAGGAGTTCCAGACCAGCCTAGCCAACATGGTGAAACCCCGTCTCTACTAAAAATACAAAAGTTAGCCAGGCATGATGGCAGGCACCTGTAATTCTAACTACTCAGGAGGCTGAGGTAAGAGAATCACTTGAACTCAGGAGACGGAGGTTGCAGTGAGTCGAGACTGCACCACTGCACTCCAGCCTGGGTAACAGAGCAAGACTCAGTCTCAAAAATAATAATAATAGGCTGGGAGCAGTGGCTCATGCCTATAATCCCCGCACTTTGGGAGGCAGAGGCAGGCAGATCACCTGAGGTCAGGAGTTTGAGACCAGACTGGCCAATAAATGGCGTGAACCTGGGAGGCGGAGCCTGCAGTGAGCCGAGATCACACCACTGCATTCCAGCCTGGGCAACAGAGCGAGACTCTGTCTCAAAAAAAAAAAAAAAAAAAAAAAAATTTGCCGGGCATGGTGGCATGTGCCTGAAGTCCCAGCTACTCGGGAGGCTGAGGCAGAATAATCACTTGAACCCGGAAGGCAGAGGTTGCAGTGAGCCGAGATCATGCCACTACACTCCAGCCTGGGTGACAGAGCAAGAGTCCGTCTCAAAAAATAATAATAATAATAATATTTCATGAAGTCCTATTACACCAGCTGAAAGCCAGTATCCCTTAAGTTTCTAAAATAATCATTTTTAAAATCTTAGAAATAATACAATTAAAGAAGAACTTGAGTAACTTAAATGTACACCTACAATCCTGCATCAAAAAATCAGAAGTAGGTAAGGATTGTTCTAAACCATGTGACTACATTCTGATCCAAATGTGATTACATCCTGTTCCTTGGTGCCACTGTCAGAAATGGACTCTTAACACTATCAAATACAGCAGTTTTTTTTTAGTAAGTCTTATAATAAACTACATAAGGTGATCTACAGATTCAACATACCCTCTATCAAAATTAGACCAGTCTTTTTTACAGAAATGAAAAAGCTGGTCCTAAAATTCATATGGAAATTCAGGGGGCCCTAATTTGCCAAGACAATCTTGAAAAAGAACAAAATCAGAGGACTCACACTTCCCAATTTCAAAACTTACTACAAAGCTACAGTAATCAAAATAGTGTGGTACTTACGCCAAAAGGATAGAATTGGGAGTCCAGGAATAAACTCATACATAATGGTCAATTGATTTTTTTTGTGTGTTAAATTAACAGGCCTTTTTTTTCCTTATGTTTTCTTTTTTTTTTTTTAATTTTTTATTTCCATAGGTTATTGGGGAATAGGTGGCATTTGGTTACATAAGTTCTTTAGTGGTGATTTGTGAGATTTTGGTGCCCCCATCACCCAAGCAGTATACGCTGCACACAATTTGTAGTCTTTTATCCCTTACCCCCTTCTCACACTTCCCCCCTGAGTCCCCAAAGTCCACTGTGTCATTATCATGCCTCTGTATCCTCATAGACTAGCTCCCACTTATGAGTGACAACATTCGATGTTTGGTTTTCCATTCCTGAGTACTTCACTTAAAATAATAGTCTCCAGTCTCATCCAGGTTGCTGCAAATGATTGACCAGTTGATTTTTGACAAGGATGCCATATCTGTTCAATGAGAGAAGAACAGTCTTCAACAAATGGTGATGGGATTACTGGATTTCACATGAAAAAGAATGAAATTGGACCCCTACCGCATACGATACACAAAAATTAACTCAAAATGAATCAACAAGCTAAATATAAGAGCCAAAAGTAAACTATTAGTAAAAGCATAGGAATAAATCCTCATGACCCTGGAGTTGGCAATAGATTTTTAGCTCTGGAAAATAAAAGCATGAGGAGCAGGAGAATAAACATAGATAAACTAAATTTCATCAAAATTAACAACTCTGCATCAAAGGGCCTTATCAATTAACCGAAAAGGCAACCTGCAGAATAAGAGAAAGTATTTGTAAATCACATATCTGATAAAGACTCAATACTCAACATACATAAAAAAGTCTTAAACAACAAAAAGACAACCCAATGTAAACTTGACAAAAGATTTACATAGGCATTTCTCCAGAGAAGATACACAAAGAGCCAATATGCACATGAAAAGGTCCTCAGCATCTTTAGTCATTAGAGAAAAGCAAATCAAAACCACAATAAGAGACCATTTCACACCTGAAGCCACATGCAAATGAGATACCAGGATGGCTACAATTTTTCATTATTTCCCTTTTTCAAGAAAGCAAAAAGAAAGAAAAAAAATAATATGGAGGACTTGGAACCCTGTGCATTGCTGGTGGGCATGTAAAATGATACAGCCACTGTGGAAGACAGTTTGGCAATTTCTCAAAAATCTAAACATAGAATTAACATATGACACAGCAATTCTAGCCCTAGATAAATACCAAAAAGAACTGAGAACAGGGACTCAAACAGATATTTGTACACCAATGTTTACTGCAACATTATTCACAGTAGCCAAAGTGTGGAAACAACCCAAGTGTCCAACAATGGAAGAATGCATAAACAAGCTGTGGCATACGCACACAAAGGAATATTATTCAGCCATATAAAGGAATGAAGTTCTGATACCTGCTACAACATGGATGAACCTTGAAAACATCCACTAAAGACAATAAACCAGCCACAAAAGTACAAATATCATATGATTCCACTTACATGAAATATCTAGAATAGGCAAATTCATAGAGACAGAAAGTCGATTCAAGGTTGCCTAGAGTTGGAGAAAGCAGTTTGGAAAGCGTAATGGTTTCGGGGTTTCCATCTGGAGTTACAGAAAAGCTTTAGAAAGAGGTAGCGCCACTAGTGGCACAACAGTGTGAATGTGACTAATGCCACTGTAACACACACTTAAATGGAACCATACATTTAAAACTAGTTAAAATGACATATTTTACATATTTTTTACCACAATAAAAAAAAGCTTAGAAAAGAAACTATAGACAGGATATTTGGGTTTACTGGCAAAAATCTGGGACTTGAATAAGAAAAAGTAGAATCTCTATTTTAACAAACAGCAAATCTTAGGAACAAAGGAAGAGTTATGTTTAATGACAGACAAACTGGGAACCCATCTCTTTTATGTGATAATTTAACAATGAAGTGATAGACACATTGGGTGAAAGACCTAGTAAGAGATGGGCAGAAGGTAAACAAGTATGACTGAAAGACAGGTCGAGTATCCATTATCCAAAATGCTTAGCATCAGAAGTGCTTTGATTTTGGATTATTTTGGATTTGGGAATATTTGCACATATACGTGGAACATCCCTACTCTGGAAATATGAATTCCAAAATGCTCCAATGAGCATTTCCTTTGAGCACCATGTCAGTGCTCAAAAAATTTCAAGTTTTGGAGCATTCTGTATTTGAAATTTTTGGATTAAGGATACAACTTAATATTTATTTTAAATCAAAGTTTAGAAGAGTCAATTATATGAACGTTTTTCTTTCCCCTAACATTAATCTCATTTTTTCTTTATCCATGGTCATATATTTGAGGTTCTTTCTTTTCTCTCTCTACAAAACATATATTATTTCTCACATAGACATATGATTCATGTGAGAAACTTTTGTTTAAATTTAACATATAATGTATTTGTGAGAATATATTATATACATAACATATAGCACATAACAAAATAATATGTGTGAGTAATAATATACATTAACATACGGTCATGCATTGCTTAAGAAGGGAGATATGTTCTGGGAAATATGTTGTTTGGCGATTTTACTGTTGTGTGACCATCACAGAATATACTTACACAAACCAAGATGGTATAGCCTACTATAAACCAAGGCTAGATGATACAGCCTATTGCTCCTAGGCTACAAACCCATAAAGAATGTTACTGTACTGAATATTGTAGGCAATTATAACACAATGGTATATGTGTATCTAAACATTTAAACATAGAAAAGTTACAGTAAAAATACCATATTATAATCTTCTGGGAAGACCACTGTATATGTGGTCCATTATTGATCAAAACATTATTACACAGTGCATGACTACATAATATTATTTCTGACATATATATTATTGTGCTATTTATTCCTCTTCCAAATGTTCACTGGACACATAACAGAATCGATATTACCAATACAAACTCAATAATCAATACAGAGTTTACAGAAAAACTCACTAAATATAGTCCCTCTTCTTACGTAGTTTATATTCCATGGATGACAAGTACACAAACAGCTATAACCCAATGACAAGTTGAGAAGTGAGTTTCATTGAGAGGTGAATTCTCAATGGCCAGGCTCACTCACTAGCTAGTTGAGTGAAAAACACAAATCAGCATTTGTAATTCAGAAGGCAATTCAAATTCAGCAAAATTACAAATGACCATAAAGAGCTTTAGGGTTACTCCCGCAAAGATCTGAATGTCAAACCTATAAAGACCAAATCTCTTCAGGGAGCTACTGCCAGAACTTCAACTAGTAGGACATCTGATTCTTTGAAATGGTACTCATAATACCACTTACCAAGATAAACAAGTATTTTAAAATTCAGACTCCTTAATTTTTAAAGATACATAGCTTATCTTTTCTACTTTGAATTAAAATATCTTTCAAAAGTTATTTCTGGTCTTCTAGTAGTTTCAGTCTTTGTGTGTATGTGTATTTGTATATTAGACATGCTATTAAACATACATATTAACACACATATATGAATAGCTGTCTTTCAAAAACAAGAAAGATGTAGGTTAACAGTTATCAATGAGAGTTAGCCTGAATATTTTAAAAACCTGTTAGTTCTTTCTAACTAGACACCAGCATTTGACAAGAGGTGTCTAGTTAGAGGCCATAAAGTAGGAAAAGGTGGTGGTGGAAGGGAGAAGTATGGTATATGTGTTTTAAGAATGCTGATAGTCTTCTCCTTCTACACAGAATGAAAATGTGATCACTATGGTCTATTTTAAACCCTTCTAAATTGTTCTGTATAAATACACTGTACACCTTGCCTTTCAACAATTCAATCTCAATGTAATTTCAGCATGTCCTTAAAATCTGATATTGAACAACCACAAGATGAAAACTAGAAGTGATGCAGGTTCACTTCTGGTCAATCTTTGAGTTCTCTGCCATATCAAAAAAGAAAAAAAATTAAGCCCACCAGTAAATGATTATTGAAAAGACCACTTGCAGCATATGACAGATTACTCCTAAATGCTAGTACTCCCTCAGTATGACTATGGAACAATTGCTCTAAAAACAGTATAACAATTCAGACTTTCATTCCCATTAAATTTTTTGCTGAAGTTTTTATACAAAACAATTTAAAAATTAAGAATTAAAATTGTTAGCAAAATTGAAACTAAGTTAAATATTTCTACAGGTGCAAATGGTATGACTCTGTAATACCAAAAATATGAAGACAAAAAATTACTAAGTAGTCTTCCATATAATATAAAATAGAGAAAACGAAACTTTCCTTCAAGACTCCCACACCGCATGAAAGTTTGGGAATGTGAAGTCTTACCTAGTTTTCGTAAATACCCACAGGCAATGAAACAACAGACAGGGTGTTGCAGGTGTTGTAAGGCCAAATTGTCCGAAGTTTCTGTGACCACATATTCCTCCCCCAAGTTGGGTCAAGAGCACTTTCTGCCAGTGTGAGCTTTCCACGAAAGGCAGTCACAGAGCATAGAAGCCTCTTCTATCAGTGTCCCTAATCTTGCCCTTTGTATGGGCCTCCACATTCTTCTTGTGCGTCAGAACTACCCAGTGGAATGCAATTCTCAGTATCGGAATGTAAACTTATTCAAGTCAGCCTACACCCAGCGAGGGAATACACAGGAGTCAAGCAGATATACTGGTGGGCAATCCTAATTTACAAAATGATTAAAAACGTAATACTCCAATATATCAATTTTTCACACCCCTGTTTCCAGAAAATGATAGGCAGTTACTACATTTTATTTTCTTCCTTAAAAAAATCTAAGTAACTGACTGGACTGATGTTCCTAAATCAAAACTAATTTATTTGTTTAGGACTTACAAAAAAACAATCACGTAACATTGTCTTCAGACAGCAGAGTGGCAATTAAATTAGGGAGGAAAAGCTAACAAGTAACTGCTGATGCCATCAATTCCATTCTCAAAAATTAGTAACATATATAAGAATAAATTTTAATATAAGTATAAAAGGAAAGTGGGTTGACTTTCCATAAAATACATGTAATCTTTTCTTAATAAGTTGACTCGTTAGTTTAAGACCCAAAAAAGTAACAGCTATGTTAAAAATCACACACACACATACACCAAGTACATATATAAATTACATGTATGTGTATAAATTGCGAACTGCTTCTAAAGCATGGACTTTAACTGGCTTATATTTCAGAAGTATTGGGAAAACTGAGCACACACTATACATCTCTAAATTTCCTTCAAGGCTCACTTACAAACATTCTAACAATCATCACCCCACATAAATTAACAGAAGTTTGCTCCTCTGCACAGTGAATCTCAAGATTTCATCTCTGCTTATAAAAATAGAGTACAAGATAAAAATTATTACACAATATGAAGGCCTTATAGCTGTGCTATTCCCCCGTTCATTCCTCAGTAGTTTGTTGTCTATTTAACAAGCACTAAACATTCGATACTTAAGCTACTAACATTTTAATTCCTTTAAAAAAAATTCTAACCTGCACTGTCTTCAGTATCTTTGAAGAACCACTAACACCAACAGTGCTGTCACCTTCTATAGGAGCTCTTTTCTCTGCAGCACTGAGCACTCCCCATTTCCCTGTGTTTTCTCCCAGTGAGTCCATGTGCACGGCATAGCTTGTATAGAGGCCAACATTCCATCTGACGGCTAATTTCCTGCTTCGATGACCCACCCACCTCTCCTGGCTGCAGCTATGTGTTTCGCATGTTGTATGGGCACTCTTTTCGCATACCAGCCTCATGACCTCAGCGGCTGCCTGACAGACACTCTTTATCAATTTCTATTAATTCATTATCTACTCTCTTGTAAGTCAAGGGCAAGTAGGGAAATCTGCAATGTCTGCTCTCCTCTGAGTCTTCAAGGTTAAATGCTTTGTGCTGGCAATACAATTTTGTTATTAAAATTTACCCAAGCTATACTACAAACTAGTTGCTCTCCGCCAAAGAGATGCTGAACTGTATACCTGGCCTGAGGGATTATCATGGAAAATGCTAGAATAAATTTAAATCAAAACAGCATGGGAAAAGGTAAAAGAGGCTGCTTTTGCTCTCATTTTTCCCTTCAAGAGAAAAAAAAAAGGTGGCTCTTACCTCAGCTGTATTGGGGTGAAGAGAACAAGCAGTTTTTCTCTCTTGCCACAATCTAAACCAGCAAAGATCAGTGGTGTGATGACTACACTTTGGTAGTGTCTATGTCCTCGTGACCAAACTGCCAGAGAACAGCTCAGCTAAATTAATCTGCTGCTATCAGTCTACACAGTGGCACAAACAGGTCTCTGCTGATCACAGTGCTTTGTACACAGATGGCAGCTGATCAGTTTGTATAAAAGTTATGGTCCATAACAGCTTTTCTTTTCAGCATGTAGACACATGCCCATCCAATATACTTTTGTTAAACGTTCACCATTTCATTGTGCAAAGCTGGCCGTGTATGAGTTGTATAGACAAGGAAGCTTAGCTCTAATATCTTAACTTCAAATGACCTTATTTTTTATAAAATTCATCCAAGAAGCAAAATAAACAATTACATTAAGAAATAACCAAACAGATCTATGTAACATATTAATGAGAAAAATGGTAGATGAATATAATGAATGATTCAGATTGGCCCTAAGCAAGTAAGAACCTGAACTGATCTCAAGAATCAAACAAGATCTCAAGAATCACAACTAAACATCTGATATTCTTTAAAGCTCTATGTTAATGGCATCAAAACCTAGCCACTAACCTCCCCAAAATTTGGCACATACCATAAGAGAAGTTGAAATGGTAAGTATTTCTTTGTAAGACTGAACCTCAACAAAAATTCAGGTCACTTGAAAAATACTGTATTCATAATTCTTAGAAGTTAAAAGAACACATGTGCAAGAAAGGAAAAGCATAAACTTGTACACATATATAATCTTTTACAAAGATATCAAGTAATAAAATGGCAATTGATTTAATTCATCTAAATTAAATGTGGACTTTTCTCATGAGCCCATACTTGTTCTGTAAGTGAAAGACTGTTTCTAATTCTACCAATAACTAACACTGGAAATATTGCTTAACCTCTGTTTCAGAGCCTCCCCTTATAGATTGAAGTGGTAAAAACCTATTACTTATAATCAAAATATAAAATACTGAGGAATAAATACAATGAAGAATGTGTATGATCTGTATACTAAAAACTACCAAAGGGAACTTAACCTTGCAAAGGGAAATTCTAGAAAACTTAAATGGTGAGAGAGTTCACGGTTTGGAAAGCTCAATATTGTTAAGATAGTAATCTTTCCCAAGTTGAACTATAGACTCAGTGCAATTCCAACCAAATCCTAATGAACATTTTTTTGGCACCGATAACCTGGTTTAAAATTTATATAAAAAGGCAAGGACAGAATAAAAACAATCAAGAACAAAGTCAGGGATTTATGCTACATGACTTCAAAAGTGACTATAAAGTTACACAAATGTGGTATTGGTGGAAGAACTGACATGTAAAGCAATGGAACAGAAGAGAGATTCCAGAGATAGATCTAAACAAATATTTTATAGTTAAATAATTTATTTTTACAATTAATTGATTTTAAACAAACACGCCAAGGCAATTTGATGGATTAAAAATATTTTTTTCAATAAACTCTTCTAGAACAACTGAATATCTGTATGAAGAAATGTAAACCTCAATCCTTACCTCATACCATACACAAAAATTAAATCAAAATAGATCTCAGACCTAAATGGAAGAAGTAAAACTATTACATTTCTAGAAGAAAAACATGAGGAAATCTTTATGACATCAGGTTAAGAAAAGATTTCTTAACAAGGACACTAAAAGTACAAATTATAAAAAAAGAGGTTGACAACATGGACTTCATCAAGACTAAAAGCCTTAGCTTTCAAAAAGACAAAGTTTTTTTTAAGGCACATGTTAGATTAGGAGGAAATTTTTGCAAAACATAGCCAACAAAATAATTGTATCCAAAACACATAAAGAATGCTTACACAACTCAAAAATAAGACAAACAATCCAATTTTTTAAAACAGGCAGAAGAGGTGAACTGACACTTTGTCAAGATATAGAAATGGCCAACAAACACATGAAAAAATTCTCAACATTAATCTTCAGAGAAATGCAAAATAAAAACCACAGTAAGAATACTGCCACGTATCTACTAGAACAGCTAAGATGAAAAAGACTGACAATACCAAGTGTTGACAAGGATGTGAGGCAAACAAATCTCATAAACTGCTAGTGTGAATAAAAAGTGTTATAGCCACTGTGGAAAACAGTGTGGGAGTTCCTTATACAGTTAAACATACATTTACCATGTTATCCATCAATTTCACTCCTAGGTACCTTTCCAAGACATTAAGGAAAGCATACACCCACACAAACAGACATTCGTGAATATTCATAGATGCCAAAATATGAAAGCAACTCAATCATTTTCAAATTAATGTTTTGTGAAAGACTAATACTGCCTCATTTACAAAATTCAGTAATTTTATAAATCTGGCATCTACTTTATATAAGGATTGACAACATATTGTATGGCTTGCTAAAACAGACCATGAGACATCTCTGCAATGGGTTGGGCGGTAAAGCAAAATTTTAAAGTTTTCAAATTCTGTCCCTGTTTGTTACTTTCTGACATAGCTATAAGTACTCCTCTTTTCCTTCGGTATTCTTTCTATTTACCCAACTCTCCACCTACTCTACCCTGTATCTACAACCTTTCTCAGGTGACCCAGGTTATCTCTTTATATCCCCTGTAGCTCCCGCCTATTTGTTAATGCATTAATTAAACATGCCTAAAATCAAGTATCTTCATTTCAACTTTGATACCCACCTACCTCATTCCCTCCAGATTTGGTTATAGCTGTCAAAGTAACTGCTCTGTAGACATCCAAATTCAAAGATCTGAAGCCATCTTTTACTTTTTTTCTTCCCTTGTCTGAACCTTCAGTCACTAAATTCCACCAATTAGCCCTTTTAAATTATTCTCCAACAACTTCTTCTTCCATGGAAATACTAGTCAGGCCCTTAGCTTTGGCACACAGAGACCATTAAGATAAGGTTCCTGTCTCTGGTTTCAACTTTATCGTATCTTCCAGGGATTCTCTTCTTCTATTGCTCTACCTTTAGAACAGTTACACATCGATTTTAAAGTCATTCACCTACAGCCTCTCTGTTCAAATCTGATTAACCACCTGCTGGTATGCTTTTAAAACAAGAGAGTCTAAGGTCCAACTCAGATGTGGCAAACCAAAATCTCTAGGGCGTGGGACTCAGTACTTTGCCCACCCTAAACCAGGCAAATCTAATAACTGCCTGGTTTGAAAATCTCTACCTTGGGCAATTACTTTGAAAGTCTTGCCCCATGTCATCTTCAAACCATCTTTATTGCCTAACACAAAGACTCTAAAGTCTTTTCTATATACTGCCCCACAAGCACGTTCTTAGAAAAATTAAAATTCATGCTTCTTGGGCTTGAGTGGTAATCAAGAAGCTCTTCTCTACTATATTTGAAAGACTAAAATTACTTTATGTTCCAACATAGATAATCAATGAAAAAAATCTGTTTCAGCCACAATGATGCTTTCAAACAAAATTTCCTATACATAAGGGATTTTAGAAGTTCACTTAAACGGGGTCAGGAGTGGTAGTTCACGCCTGTAATCCCAGCACTTTGGGAGGCCAAGGCAGGAGGACCACTTCAGGCTAGGAGTTCAAGACCAGCCTGGCCAATATGGCAAAACCCCATCTTTACAAAAAATACAAAAATTAGCCGGGAGTGGTGGCACATGACTGTAATTCCAGCTACTCAGGAGGCTGAGGCACAAGAATCACTTGAGCCCGAGAGGCGGAGGTTGCAGTGAGACAAGATCACACCACTGCACTCAGCCTGGGTGGCAGAGCGAGCCTCTGTCTCAAAAAAAAAGTTCACTTAAATGGGATAATGGCTATAAAACCTGGAATATCTTATTCAAAGCCAACTCTTTAGTTGTGTTCCCAAAATTATGTAAGTTAAAATTCAAGATAAGATGAAAAGAGGTAAACGGAAATGGTCTCACGATTCTGAGTAATAACTAAATTATTATCTTGGACTATATCCATCACGGCAAGAAGAGAGGGAAACATATTATGTCTCTGATACATATAAGCTAGAGTATATACACGTTCATCCTAAAATATATCTGATTTAGCCTAATGAAATGGAATTTCTTAACTTGAGGTTTTTCTATGTGTGAAACTGAATTAAGTCTGCCTAATGACTGTTTTCTAAATTTACCCTAATGAACCATAAAATAATAATAATAAAACACAAGAATGTGTTTGACAAATTTTAACCATTGCCCTCATTTTTAAAACTATCTGAAAATGTTTAATTAATAGCAAAGTTATCTTAAGGAAATTACACTTATATTCTAAGCAATTTCTAGTTATAAAACATGAAAAGGCACGCCATCAAGAAAAGATAAGGTTAAGATTATCTTGAAATATCTGACTCAATAAAGTAGATAAAAGTATAACTAAGAAAACAGTGATTTAATGTTTGTGTAGCTCTCTAAATACATGAACACTCAATAGCAGAAATTCTATTTTCTATTTAATAGCAAAAATATGTAACCCCTATAAAGCCGTAAGTAAGAAACATCTAAGACAATATTTTAAATATTTTGGACTCACAATTCAAAATACTAATTGGTAATAAAAAAAATTACTGCAGATCCTTTTAAAAACCAAATGACATTTAAATTCTTACATTTAAAAAAGCAATAATATAAATATCTAAGCTATTCCTTCACTTTATTATTTCAACAAGTACTGTCAAACAGTTTACAATACATGGAAAAAATTAAGTGGGTACATAATACAGAATAAAGTCACCTTCTTTAACATTTCAAAATATGATTTTGTTGTCTTCAAATATATATACATAATTCAACTCATAATAAAAGGGTCCCTGAACTATGACTAATTGGACATTTTTATCTTAATAATGACATTCCAATTTCCCAGAGTATAATTTCCTTCACATATCAATCCTTCTTTTAACCATATTCTTACTCTTGTTATTTTCTGTTAGTGACGCCAATACAGAGAGTACACTTTCTTAAACAAAAACAAATTTAGCTGCTATGTTATTTTAAGATACACCCTGAATTCATACAAGTGAAACAGTAACTCACACATCCCTCTATCCCTTCTCCAAAAACAACCGGGGCACAGACAAGGAGTTATGAGTTCCTTAGCACTTAGCGGTGGGTAACCAACTGAAACATTTTCCAGAGAAAAACAATACTGTGTTTCATTGACACAAACATCAGACTCTAAAATCTTTATGAAATACAGTATTATTTATTTCTTCAAGAGAAATATAAACATCACTGCAAACAGGACTTCTGGGATGAACTATCACACACTCATTTATAGCAAGATCACAAACAATGCCCTAACTGAAGACTTGAAGCACCAGGTGACCTGTGGAACTCCATCAACTTTACACTCAAAAAACATGAGTCCTTTTCTTTACAGCTACTTACTGTGTTAAGACACTACCAATCCCAGTATTCCAAAGGCCACAGAAGCCTGCATTTATATATACAGCACATCTGCGATGTTGTAGTTATAGCAACCAAATTCCCAACTTGATCCAGCAATTGAACCCTCTCTCTCTAGGGAACAGTTTTGCTCTGTGCATCAGGTATCACATTGGAATATGATGTACAAGAGGAAAGAGGGTTCTAAATGATGCTAAAAATCATGTTAGTGTTCCAGGATGAAGATATTTCATACTGAAGCAGAAAGTATGACTAATATCTGAAGGGAGAATATTTTAATATATATCACTGTGACTATTTACATATTTCACTTTACTTCTTTAGAGACCTACCTTATTTTAAAGTAGAATATACTTAAAACTAGTGTAACTGAAAGTTTCCCTTCAATATCATCAACTCTAGTTGAACCAAGTTGACATTTGTTTCATCATTTTCTTTGCCTTATTTGTAATTCTCTCCCAGCACTTCCTTAAAATCTTTAATATAAGCCTTTGACTTATATATGTCACAGGAATACCAGGACTCGAGTCAACTTTCAGTAGGACAAACAGGAATTACAGATGACGTAAGAACTAAAGGGGCGTGGCTAAGCCAATACAGAATGTAAGCATAGGCAATTAATGCACTCTGAGAGTGAGGGGGAAAACTGAACAGCAGGTGTAACAGAGACCGTGGGTTCCCTGCTCCAATATCCATTTTCCTCTTTCTCCTTAGAAGGATAGTTTTTGTTGTAGTATTTTTAGCAGGGCACATCACGTTGCAGAGTAAAAGACTACATGTCCCAGGATCCTGGGTGGCCTGAAGTAGCCACAGGACTACTATTGTCCACATTCTGTACAATGAGATACAAATAGAAATGACACTTCAAGGAATCTGTCTTGGATGGAAAAGGTAACTTTTCTGCTCTATTGCTTTTCCTCCTGCTTCTAGCTTTCAATGCAGACATGATGGCTGGGGTTTGGCAGCCATCTGTGCTACGAACTGACCCTGAAAATGCAAGCCACATGCTAGCACAAGCAGAGGAAGAAGGGTGGAAGCCTGTAACCTTTCACCTTTGCAGCCACCACCAAACCATCCTGGACCATCCACTCCCAGGGTCCTTTTCTGTGAGAGAAAAATTGGGTCCTACTGTGTTGTTGCAATTGGTTTTTGCAACCAAAACTAATTACAACTAACACAGTAAAAAAACCAATATCCAGCAAACACCATTTGCCTTTTTTCCTCTTCTACACCCCTGCAAGGGTCGAACAATATCAATTTCTCATACACTTTCCCCAGACTCCTCCTTCCATTACCTTGCAACCTCATTCTCTTCCGTGGTTTTCTCCTCTATATCAACCTGACATTAAATAAATTGTAGGCTACTGAAAAGTTATTTCTAAAAGGGAATATGTTATCATAATATTGTCAAACTTTTTTAAGTGATTTTTTTTAAGGGCAAGTTAAAAATATAATCCTGACCCAACAGAATTCAGCAAACATTTATTAAATGCCTGCTGTGTCCTAGGCACTGGGGAAGCAAAGATGAATAACAGAGCCCACACCTTTGAAAATCTCACAGCTTGGTATGGATTTGGAATGATTAATCCTGACAGGAATACAAGGGTAGACTTCCCAAAGAAATTCACAGGGTAGGGGGAAGGTGATAACAATGTGGTGGATATCCCAGACAGACAGAACAGCTTAGACAAAAGTATGTCCAGACCACAGCGATCAGTAACTGTAGAGCGTGTTGGAAGCAACGCAAACTGGAAGCACTTTGAGCTTCCCTGTATGTCTCGCCAAGGAGTGTGGATTTATGTTTGGCAGCAGGAAATCACGGAATTCCCAAATCTACCAACTGACCTACATCTCTTATCCTAAGTTTATAAAAGAGCATGAAGTGCTTTCGCTCTCTCAAAAGCTAACACCTCCCCCACTCCATCCCACCCCACTGTGGGAATTTCATCCACTTCTGCAAGTACCTCCCCTCTGTCCTGTATCACCTTTGTACCTCTCTCAACTGGATCATTTCCATCAACACACAAACACGCGCTAGTGTCTCCTAACTTTGAAGAAACAAACCCCTCTTGACTTTACAAGTCCTAGCCACCACCCTGCTCTACTTCACAATGAAATTTTTTGATATGATGAAATTTTCTGTTTCACCAATTCTTCTTTCTCCATTGTCTCCTCAACCAGCTCTACCACTCCACTAACACTAGTCCTGTTAGGTCACATAGGACTCCCATGTTGCTAAATCCAAAGGTTATGTCTCTCATTATTGAATGTCCCTGCAGCACTAGACAAAGTGACCCTTCTCAAAACACTTTTTATCTCTTGGCTTTGATAGCACATGAGGAGGATCTCTCTTTTAGTTCAGCACCACATTCTAAGCAAGCATATAAGAAGCAATCAATAATATTTGTAGGACAAATAAGATAGAAGTATACGCGTATCAAACACTGCAGGTGAGCAGTTTAGGACAGAAGTCAGGATAAAAGAGCTCATTAGTATGGACTAAGCACCAAGGTAAGGAATCTCTTGAAAAGACATGACTAATAACCTGGAGTAATGTCTGATTTTAGAAATCAGTTCTGGTCATTTTTGCTCATAACTTTTAATAATCCTTTTGGTAAACAATTCTTCAAAGATAAAGTTATGGCTGGGGGCGGTGGCTCACGCCTGTAATCCCAGCACTTTGGGAGGCTGAGGCGGGCAGATCACGAGGTCAGGCGATCGAGACCATCCTGGCTAACACGGTGAAACCCCGTCTCTACTAAAAATACAAACAATTATCCAGGCGTGGTGGCGGGTGCCTGTAGTCCCAGCTACTCGGGAGGCTGAGGCAAGAATGGCGTGAACCCAGGAGGAGGGGCTTGCAGTGAGCTGAGATCGCACCACTGCAGCCTGGGCAACAGAGCAAGACTCCGTCTCAAAAAAAAAAAAAGATAAAGTTGGGACACTATCCCTTGTAGTGATTAGGTTTTACACATTAATATCTTAAAAAGAACAATACATATACCACCGATTCTTGATAAACTATCTACTTAACTTAATAATTACTTCATAGGTTAATGCTTTGTAAAACTAATACAGGTATGTCAGTTTTTTATACCTGTTGCTGGATTAGGTGCCGGGTAAATAAGTGCAGAAGACTTAGGGAACAGAGTCAAGTCCTAGAGGATGAACTGATACACATACACACAAACAAATATATATTTATGCACATGTGTATATTTTAACTCAGTTGTAGATTCAGTTATACATATATGCATAGATCAAATTGAACATTTTTAGGTTAAAACAGATGGCTCCCTGCCTAACCTAGTACTTTTATTAACTGGCCAATTAGAGGGCCCAATCACCTGCTTCTGCAAAAATAACATGATAATGAGTTGCACAAGACAAATCCTAAGATAAGCAGTTCTTACACACTTAGTAGCCCTTACTAATTCTCCCATCATCTAACTTTAGGCCATTCCAAATATGAACTAAATAAAGTCTTATGGTTTTCAAGAAAACAACTTCTTTTTTTTTTTTAGATGGAGTCTCGCTCTGTTGCCCAGGCTGGAGTGCAGTGGCGTGATCTCGGCTCACTGCAACCTCTGCCACCCGGTTTCAAGCGATTCTCATGCCTCTTCCTCCCGAGTAGCTGGGACTACAGGCTTGTGCCACCAAGCCCGACTAATTTTTTTGTATTTTTAGTAAAGAAGGGGTTTCACCATGTTGGCCAGGCTGTTCTTGAACTCCTGACCTCAGGTGATCTGCCTGCCTCAGCCTCCCAAAGTGCTGAGATTATAGGCATGAGCCACTGCGCCAGGCCAACAACTTCTAATAATGTTCTCTATAAAGAAAATGTCTAAAAAGCTTACGTATTGCCTCATTTAATCCTATTACAAGTTAGTGATATTTTCCCACGGTAGGAGGAAAGGGTATATAAGACCAGTATATTCCTTGTAAAACTCAATGAGGACAGTTTTAACATGATTTGTAGTTTTTCCTTTTTCCCCTCCATTCCTTCTCCAATCACCACCCTCCTACCATGCTTAATCTGCACTCCAGCTGTGATTTTTGCCAATACTTGAAAGTAAATCTTACGTGAATATACAACTTCCAGAACTCCATCCCTCACTTATCTTTATGCCTTTTGGATATGTTTAATGTCCAGCAAAGTTACCCTTCTGTAACATAATTCACTAGTGAGTTATTTTTAAAATGCCATACTCCTTAAGACATCTCCAATAAATCATTGTATGACTTATAACAAATGTGTACTCTTTCAAGAATACGATTTTCTAATCCTATGTAGCTCTTTACATGAAATAAGAAACACTTAAATTTGTCTTTACATACAAGTGGCCAATAAACATATGAAAAAATGCTCAACATCAATAATTATGAGAGAAATGCAAATCAAAGCCACAGTGAGATACCATCTCACACCAGTCAGAATGGCTATATTAAAACGTCAAAAAACAACAGATGCTGGCCAGGCTGTGGAGAAAAGCAAATGCTTATACACTATTGGTGGGAATGTAAATTAGTTCAGACATTGTGGAGAACAGGTTGGAGATTTCTCAAAGAAATAAAAATAGAACTGCCATTTGACCCAGCCATCCCATTACTGGGTATATAACCAAAGGAAAAGAAATCATTCTACCAAAAAGAAACCTGCACTTGCACATTCATCTCAGCACTATTCACAATAGCAAAGACATGGAATCAACCAAGGTGCCCATCCGTGGTGGACTGGATAAAGACAATGTGGTACACATACACCATGGAATGCTACTAGCCTTAAAAAAGAATGGAATCATGTCCTGTGCAGCAACATGGATGGAGCTGGAGGCTGCAACACAGAAACAGAAAACCAAATATCACATGTTCTCACTTATAAGTGGGAGCTAAACGTTAGGTACTCATGGACATAAACATGGCAACAACAAACACTGGGGACCACAAGAGTGAGGAGGAAGGAAGGGGGCAAGAATTGAAAAGCTACCTATTGTATACTTTGCTCACTATCTGGGTGATGGGTTCAATCAAACCCAAACCTCAGCATCAAGCAATATACCCTTGTAACAAACCTGCACATGTACCCCCTAAATCTAAAATCGAAATCAAAATTAAAATAAATAATCCCACTTGAAAACAAACAAGTAAATTTGTCTTCAGTCTCTGCCACATATAGAACCACTCATCCATTGTTTTACCTCCTTTCACTACTAAAAAAAAACTTGCAAGCTCTCAGAGCAATCACTTAACTTATCACGTAGCACCGGCAAGCAGAAAGCAGGCCTGCAATTTTTAAACTCAAGTAGCTCATTGTTTGTCATGTGAATCATAATGAGAATAGTATTTCAGCCTCTCCAAACTGATTAGTTAAATGTCCTGTTTCTCCACTTATTCTCATTATAACTGCCAGCTCTAATTTAAAATGTGATTATTAAGAGTACCACAGCACAATTTTAATTTTTAAATTATGGATACAGTTGGTATCAATGAAGGAGAAGCACTAATTGTAAATGGACACAGTCAACGTGGTGCAAATACATGATATGCACATTTCTTTCAACCTTCTGCCAATGTTACCTGAGACCTAATTTACCAACAGTCCCGGCTTTCCAACCAAGTTATACAGCTTTGTAAAGTAGAGCTCTCATCAATGCCACTATCACCAATGCTTCTGTAACTATTTCACTCCCTAAACTACACTTGCATTCTAGATAAATGGATCTCATTCTTTTGCCCTCACTCAAGCTGTTGGTTATGTTTGAATTGTCCTCACTGAATCCTATCTCTGTGCCATCACTCATGTTCTTTATCATGTCCACATTTTCTTTCTGACCACTTTCCAACAATCTAAATTATAAACCCAACTCAAAAAATACCCCCTTAAGAGCCACCCTTGATGACCTTCCACATACATTAAAATACCAGTCTTTGAAATGATTTTGCATTCTGTATGGTCTTTGCCATGTCAATTTACACTGTACAACTTACTTGTTCAATGACACTCAGGGAATTTTTTCTATTTCCTATGCAACCGCCTCATCACCCCAAGCAGATACTAAGTTACCTGATGGCAGGGGTAGATCATCTTGCTTCCTTTGAATACTCTAGGACTCAGTGTAGAGACCACACAGTAGAAGTGTGGTCAATGCAAGTTTCAATTAATGTTTTAAAATGAGCAGGATAACCCATAGATAAGCATGGAAAGGGCCCTTGAAGCAAACCTCAATTTTGATGGCACTTCACAGTACAGCAGTTCCCACTGCCAGTACATTTTCAGTGATAGATAAAATTTCTTAACGCACTTGTAGTATAGATTATTTTGCCTACTAAGTCTGCTGCCCAAATAACCTGGTATTTCAGACCCTAGAGTCCATGCATGAGAAGCCTCCACTCTCTGTATAGTCTTCGTCCTAATCTCTCCGGTTTCCAGCCTTAATTACCATCCTCCTATTGGCATCTTGGAAATTCCTAGACTAATAGCTACCCTGGGATTAATTTCCCTTCAACCTTACAGTCCCCACCTGGCCACCACAAAAAAGAAAGTGAAGAGATTCCTCTCCAAATGCTCTATATAAAAGATATAAAAAGTTTTAAACTATCAGAGCAATAAAGACGTTGTTTATGATTAAATATGGTACACATGACTATTTCTATTAAAAGGCCCTTCCTTTGAGACTTCTATGATAAAATTGATTTTATTAAGAAAATCAGATTAGGCATTTCAATAGCAGTGATTTTTTAAGACTGTGACCAACATAAAAAGAGTTTCTGTGTATAACAATAATGGTTCATGTCTTAAGTATCTAGCATAGGCCAGAGGCAGTGGCTCACGCCTGTAATCCCAGAACTTTGGGAGGTCAAGGTGGGAGGATCACTTGAGGTCAGGAGTTTGAGACCAGCCTGTGCAACACAGCCAGAACCCCATCTTTCCCCCAAAATATTTTTCAGATCAGCAGGGAATGCTGGTGTGTGCCTGTAGTTCCAGTCACTTGGGAGGCTGAGGAGACAGGATGGGTTAAGCCTAGGAGGTTGAGGTCACAGTGAGCTAAGACTGCACCACTGCACTCAAGCCCAGATGACAGACTGAGACCCTGTCTCTTTAAAAACCAAACAAACAACAACAACAAAAAACTGGCAGTGGCTCATACCTGTAATCCCAGCATTTTGGGAGGCCAAGGTGGGAGGATCACTTGAGGTCAGGAGTTCGAGAGCAGCCTGGCCAACAAAGTGAAACCTCATCTCCACTAAAAATACAAAACTTTGCAGGATGTGGTGGTAGGCACCTGTAATACCAACTACTTGGGAGGCCGAGGCACGATAATTGCTTGAACGTGGAAGGCGGAGACTGCAGTGAGCTGAAATCATGCCACTACACTCCAGCCTGGACAACAGAGTAAGACTCCATAACACCCTCTCCACAAAATAAAAATTGTATACTGCTTTTTTTCCTTTTGCAAATAGGTTTTTTAATGACTGATAAATTAGTAGAAAAAGGCTCTAACTCAACGAGTTAACATAAAACCTAGGTAAACTATCTCCTTCTTTAACAAATAGTCTAAAGAGCTAGATACACATTTAGAAATACAGTCTGAACCTATCTTTAATAAATTCCTAGCCTTCTGGAAGTCAGCAGGCAAAAAATAATATATTGGTTCATTATCATATTGTGACTTTATTAGGAAATAAGCTTCATCATTCATAGAATGGAGTAATTTTAGACAAAATTTTAAATTCCACAATTTCTATTACAATTTTTTAAATATACTGATTTAGGGTAATTAGGGGCAATGAAAATTGTCAGTGTTTTCCTATCCATTATGTACAATAGCATAAAGCAAAGGTACATTAGAAAACCATTTCTAAATCTGCAACCTCATAAGATAATCTTCATCCATTGCTTTCTAGCCCCACAGCTGTTGCAAATGATGCCTTTGAAAATATTATGTAGGAAAAACTCCTTCTTCTTACTACCCTCTGCCTGTCAATTATTTTAATAAATCAACCTACAATGACTATGAGTGTAATCAGCACCTCATAAAGTTATGCAGCACACAACCTTACAACAGAGTGTCCACAATTGCTTCACTCATAGATCTGAAAAAACACATCACAGTTTGCACTGTTTCTATATTCACCTATGGCAAATATTCTCTCTCACCCCACACACTCCATTCTTAAATTACCTTTGATAGCAATCTTCCATTCATACAAAGAAACTGAATTCATTTTAAATAAGACTTTTAAGAAAACAATAACTATAAATTGTACCTTGCTTCAATACAAACTGTAATTCAAATAAGAGTTCAGCTCCATCTGAAGGCAACAATATATGTAACAACATAAAATACATGGCATTACAGGCACTTGTATAAATATCAATGTTTCAAAACTTGACAAATTTCTAGTAGATTAAAAATAAAACTCACAAAAACAACATTCATAATCACTGAAACTGCTTGAAGTGGAGAAGAGTGAGCAAGCTGTCACTGACAGTCACATAGGAATTCATAAGCTCTACAAATCTTAACAAGGAACAATACTCATGTTCGAACAACCAAAGTAAAAATATATACCCAAACCACCCTCATCTATGTAGGAAGATAACAAAAACAAAAGAAAAAAAATTAGAAAAACATAAAATGCTGACTTAAACGTCAACTGAGGATTTCAATGAGGCTAATTAAATCTGGAAGCCAAATGACAGATTTTCTGCCATATATATCATCCTTTTCACTGGATGAAATCATGTGTCAAAACAATTTCATAAGAATTCATCAAAAATATAAAAATGTTGTTCAAGCTACTTTGGTACTTTCAAGGTGAATTACCCGTCAAAACGAGTTGGCACTTTCAAGAGAATGCTCAGTTGACTTATTATATACTGATAACCAATTTCCAGGCTTACATGATAAAAACGTGGGGTGAAGAATAATCTGTAAACTAGTTGTTTTATAAACTGGACTATCAGTAATACCTAATCCATATAGAACCTCAATATTTTCTGGGAAGAGAAATATATATTGAATCACTAACGCCAATCTTCAACATAACACCATTAAACTCTTTCTCATTAAAACAATCTCACTCCTACTATTCCTAAGGCAACATCCCCAAAAGAAACAAACAACTTGGACAGTGCAAATTGTCAGCAGGTGCAACATGAAGGAATAACCTATATATAGTACTGGCTTGTCATTCCGTCGGAACCGCCATTCCCTCTTTCACCCTATTAAAGTACTTACTGGCAAGCACTTGACATCCAGCCAGAAAAAGAATAACTTATGTCATCTTTTAAAATAATTAGACGTAGAGTCCAATGTGCTCAAGAAATAAGTCTGAACTGCAAGAACTCTTTTTTCTAGAATAGCAGTCTTCTGAACATTAAGTTCCCTTTCCAGAAGTTAGAACAAGCTGTTACTTGACTACTTGATAATGGCTGGTAGTCAAGGACGACCACTACTGGCTTCTTCACCGTTCTAGGGTTTCAGTCTTATGGATTTAGTTTGTACAACAGACCCTGTATTAAGATGATGATAAAGTCACAATCAGTGCTCTTTTTAAGACATAAATTTCAAATTACATTTGCTACAGCATTATTTATAATAAAATGTATCCTTTAAAATTATTAACTAAATTGTGGAAAGTTCAAATAACTGAATGTTAAATAGGCATTAAAAGTCATAAAGACTAAATCTTTTTATAAAGAATTTTTAATATTATAAGGCAACACATATATTCTTTAACCAGAATAAGAAAGACATTAAATTGTATTTGAAGCATGATCTTAAATACAAGCATATAACTGTAGAGAAAAAATACTATTAAAGAATGATTATCTTGGATGAGAGGATTTTAGCTGATGTTTCTTCATTTTTTAAAATGTATGTAGTAATTACTACTTTTATATTAAATTATATGTAATTTTTAAAATATGCCAATGCTTAAATACTATTTGCCAGCACCTTCTTTTAAGTTCAGAAATAGAGTCAGACAGAACCTCCGAAAAGGGACCAAATAGTAGGTCCTGAGTCTGAAGGAGTGGAAGAGCTTTACGCTTCCAATGGAGACATTCCTGCAGAAAACAGAATTCCTAGAATTATCGAAGCTGCCTCACAGGGTCACTCTAGGCTTTCTAGGCAGATTTCCAGGAGGTACAACCACCCTCCATCCTGTATTACCATCGTTTCCTCATTCATAAAATACAGGTAATAACTGTACCCACTTCAAAGGAGAGTTTTGAAATCATTTAATATATACAAAACATTTAAAATGGTGCCTGGTAAATGGAAAATACTGTAAAAGCTTAGCTATTTTGTCATCATTCTTTTATTACTATTATTTTTCCTACTACAATTATTACTATCTCTATTACCACCACCGCCGCCGCCGTCAGCATCATTTCTAAGACTACTGCTACTACGGGAACAAGCAGGAACAGAGCTTCCCTCCCTCATGTGACCATTTTCCAGAGAGACTATGTTGGCCAATTTGACCTCAAAGAAGTAGAAGGGCAAAGAGGCAAGAGAATCGCACCCGAGATTATTTTTAATTAGATGCAACGTGCCTCTGGCACTCCTTCACTAGCATTCTGGCCACCAAAAGCTCATTCTACTCATGTCAGCTACCACACCCAGGCTGATCTTTCTCTACAGCGTAAAATTACCTCTCCTTGTTTCAGACTCTGACCTTTTATAAAAATTTGTTCACATCTTTCAAATAGATTCTTAATATGACCCTGACCCATTCAGAATATTTATCAACAAGACATTTGAATATTTTTATAGAAAAGCTAAGTGACAGAAACGGGCAATCCCCGTACTTTAGTCGATTCAAATAAAATATTTATTTAGTAATTTAAAATAAAAATACTTAAAATTTTAAAACCTTTAGTAAAAATTATTTACTTGTGAAAAGTACATAGAAACATAACTACTGAAACTCAGTAGCTGACACCCTTGGGGAACCTGAATCTAGGCAATCATGTATGTAACAGATGAGCCCTAACCCTTTCTGGCCACAGCTGGTGGGAACAGAGGAATACATCCACCCCAACACAGGCAAGTCAGATTGTATCCTGAGGAATCTAAAGACAATACCAGCACTGCAATCAAACAATGTAAACATTAGGCACATAAGGCTGTAAGTGAGTAGTCAGCACATACAAGCCAAACAACACAGGGAGAAAGGAATTAACAGCCCTACAGAGCAGGTAGCCAATCCACAGACAAATGCAAAAATGAAAGGCTATATGGTCTTGAGAAGCAAAAAATGTCAATGAAAGTCCCTGGCTTTCCATTTCTAGTCCCATGTGGTCCTAATGAACTTTCTTTGCCTCTCTTTAGATGTTTATGAGACTGCCTGCTATACTCTTTAAGTTAGTCCCCCTTTATCTACGCTATCTTGAGCTGATTTTATTCCCTAGGAGCAAATGTGCCCTCAACACAGCTGACATGATCATGTAACAAATGCACATCTCATCAGTATGTTTTCTGTTCTTGCCCTTTGTTAAAGAGATTGGAAAAGTATATACAAAACAAAGTTATTTGTTAAAGATTCATGGATCAACACCCCAAAGTACTGTCTTGCTTTGTATCAGCAGAAGAGAACACAGGAAGAGGAAAGAATTTTAGAACTCAATTCTGCAAAAGAATTTCAAGCTTCATGGATAATCTATTGTAGAATGTCTATACAATACCTGCTTCTTGGAAGAAACATGGATTCCTTGATGAACACGGAACCAGAAAGAAGGATATACCAGCAGGTCCCAATATCATCGGGGCTGAAAAGAAAAGGCAACAGAATCAGATGGTTATCTATAACAACAACAACAAAAAATTAAAACATATAGCACAAAGTGCAGCACCCATATTACTTTTAAAATAATAAAGAATAGCATAAAACACATTCATAAAAATACCATTATTCAACTACTGAAATCATTTTTACAAATTACTTTATATCCCTGAAATACACCAAATATATTTATTAGTACATTTAAATGTTTCAAATGTTCCTTAGACCTATAGCACCTACCATTCTAAGTTTTTTTACTTTTTTTGAACATGAAATACTTTCACTTGCTTCATAAAATGAAAAAATACCCAGAGCTATCAGTGAAACTTACTATTTCTAATCATTTTCCCTGTCTAGCAAGTTCTCACATTTCTCCACTATTTCTTCGGTATTCTTTTAGAATTTCTTTATGTATATGCACACAATAATGGACATATATTCGTATCCCTCCCACCATCTTTCTTCTTTGTTACAGAAAAGACAGCACACTCTACACAGTTCTTCTCTTTTACAATAACTCCTAGAGATCTTTTCATCAAAAGATAGCTTTCTTGAGCATTCTTTTTACTGCTATAGAGCATGTATGGATGTGCCATATTTGACTTAAGCAACACCCTACCAATAGTCATTTCCCATTGTTTTCAATATTATACAATTATATAAAAACAAATAAAAACTGCAATAGTAATTTTGTACATACAGTAGTAGGTGGAAGAAGGGCAACTGTTGGGTCTAGGAGCACATACATAGTAATCTTGTTAGGTATTGTCAAACTGTCCTCCACAGGTAGTTAGCGATTTATATGCCTACCTACTTCCCCACAACCTTACTAATATAGTTTGTTATAATTTAACAAATATTAACAAATTTTATGTGGAAGGCTTTTCTGGATGTTTAGGATATATCAGGGAACAACAACAAAAAGATCCCTGCCCTCATGGAGATTACATTCAAGTCTCATAGAGAAGACATTTGAGCAAAGGAGGTGAGTTAGCCACGTGGATCCTGAAGGGAGCAGCATTCCAGGCAACAGGCAGGGAGGATCAGGAGTGTGAGTGCAAAGGCCATGGGCTGCCACTGCCTCGCAAGGTCAGGGTGACTTTAGCACTTTTGGATGTTTTGCCAGTCGGCTTGGTGAAAATGATATCTCAGTTTGGTTTTCATCTGTTTTTCTTATAAGACCATCTTTTTTAAGTTCATGAGTCATTTCTATTTTTTTTTTGTAAAATCACTTCATAACTTTTAACTAAGTCTCTAATTACTCTAAGTCTCCAATTAATTGTGAGGGTTTTTTTTTTTTTTTTTTTTTTAGCTGGGCGTGGTGGCTCACACCTATAATCTCAGCACTTTGGGAGGCTGAGGCAGGCAGATCACCTGAGGTCAGGAGTTCAAGACCAGCCTGGCCAACATGGTGAAACCCCGTCTCTACTAAAAATACAAAAAAATTAGCCAGTGTGGTGGCTCACGCTTGCAGTCCCAGCTACTCGGGAGGCTGAGGCAGGAGAATCACTTGAACCCGGGAGGCAGAGGTTGCAGTGAGCCGAGATTGTGCTACTGCACTCCAGCCTGGGTGACATGGCGAGACACTGTCTCAAAAACAAAACAAAAAAAAATTGTGAGATTTTTTTTTTCCTAGGGGTACTTTATAAAAATTGGCCTTCTGAAAACATGAGCTGTGAATATCTTTTCTCCCAGTTTGCTGCTTACCCTTGGACTTGGTTTATCGTGCTCTCTGCCATGAATAAGTTATTTTATCATATATAAATTGCATCAAATTTATTAGTTAGGACATAAACTCAGCTACTATTAAAACAAAAATCTAAACATAGCAATGGCATAACATAACCAAGGAGGAAGCTCATTTCTTTCTCACACACAAAATAGTCTGAACACTGGAAGTTCAAGACTGATAAGATGTTTCCACGATATTGGGAAGCCACACTCTTTCTATTTTGTGGTTCAGCCGTCCTCAACCCATGGCTTCCATCTCATATTCTAGGGTGACAGGTCCAAATCTCATCCACCACATCCACACTCCAGCCAGTGGGAGGAGTAGAAAGGAAGCACAGAGCACACCCCCATTTCTTTCAAGAGTACATCATGGACGCCGCATACTATGCTCCTCTCAGATCCCCATGAACCATACGCACGTTGCAAGGGAGTCTTCAGCAATTTCTGCCAAGTCCTTGTTTTGTTTGGTTTCTGTATTGTGACATTAAAAAGTTTTTAGAAGACACTAAATTCTATTTACAACTCTGAAAAATTACATTACTTAATAATGTCAATCACTATCACCTAATCATTTTCACTGTGCTTTCTGCTTCCAAAGTGAATCAGCAGTGGAACATCTTTCCCCCCAAGTCCATTCTTCACCAAATTCATGACTACTTAGCTCAACAGCAATGCCTCAAGAAAACATAGAGGAAAAGCACTGTCAAAGAGTTCAGTTTGAATGCAGAACCATAAAAATAAAAACATTTCTCAAGTGAAAATGCAAAGTACTTCAAAGAGTAATTCATATTTTTGTCTCCTCAGTTTTTAATCATTAGCTCTTGCAACCAGCAATCATTCGTCTGGTTTGTGAAAAAAACTTATTTGTCTTTATTAATATGACAGCATTATTCTCAAATTCTGAATTATGCCAAGTAGAACTGCTATTCCAGACTCAAAACTAGTTTAATAATTTTTAAATAACAAATGGTGAAACACTAAAACAGAAAGCGGGGAAAAAAAATACTCTGTAAACTTTTTAAAATCTGTTTTTACAGTGTTCCATTTATCACAAAAAAGGTTGGCCCAAGGAAATAAAATCTAGAAAAATAGGAAATTAAGGTAGATTGCCACTTCCTAACTATGTGGCCTGGAGCAAGTTACTAGAGCTGCTGCAAGGATTAAATGAACAGTTCGTGATCATTAAATGCAAATAATTATTCAGTGACAACTAATAGAGTTAACATGTTAGAAAGTACAATAAATGGCACCATGATCTAGATTATCTGTGACAGAGAAAAACAACAAACATTAGCTGGCTTTTCAATTATTTCATGTCTGTCAACTCTGAAGGCAAAAATAATATGGACAAATTAAGTACAAGGCTTACAAACTCAGCTCTCCTGGCACTGATAATAAAACACACTTGAAGTGAAACGCAACCAGTGTTCAAAGTCGGTAAAATACTGTGGCAGTGAATGCTCTAGCATCCTTACCACCCATCGATTAGTCTATATTTAGGGTTGACTCTTTATATCAGGAAATCCATGGGAAAGATTTGAGGATGTCAAGGTAAGTGGTAATCTCTACCACTTATTACAATTTTGTTTATCTGATAGATAGGCTGTTTCTCTACATTCCCCAAAGAATCCAAAGTTAACTTGCAAGAGTTATATTTGCTTTAGTAGGCATTTGCAGAGAATGACCATTCAATCAACATTTATTAAATTCAGTGAGCATTTACCACATGCCAGGACACATATGATAAGCAAAATTTCTCTCAGTTATCTCTTCTAAGGATTCAGATTTTGGAAAAGTAAGTTAATTAAGAATACATAGTTAAGAAATGTAAGAATACAAAAAACAGTGAATCTTATTTTACAGATGTTCTGGAAATAGTTGTAAGCTAGAAAAACCCCTCTCCTCTCCTCCTATCCATCCCCCATAGAATTCATGTTTAGTTCCTGTTATGAAAATTCCTTGCTGAGGTGTCAGCATCAAAGTATGTTTTATTTAGTCTTACTAGTCTAGAAAATTCCCCTTACTTTATTAGAAAGCACTGAACTAACCACACTTACTCTTTTCACTTAACAATCATGCCTCAGGCAGGCAGAGTTTCCATGTGGGGTACAACGTGCTTCCCTTCAAGGTCTGCAAACACTTCTCCTTTCCACAGTGCAGCTGTCACTGGAGGGTTTTTACATGTGTATATAAAAATGGGAAAGTGATGGTTTTTTTTTTTTAAAGAAAAATGAAACTGAAATTATGAAAATAGTACTTAGTAGTAGCAGCAGCAAATTGTTCAGTACTTAAAGGATAAGCAAATTGGGACCTCACTTCCAGGCAATTAAGCTGGTTAAGAGAAGACTGACAATAATAATAGTACAGACGGTGCCCAACTTCCAATGGTCTGACAAGCTTTTTTGTCTTTACGACACACTCAACTTCCAGTACCACAACGATTCTGCTTTTCATTTTCAGTAGAATATCCAATAAATTACATGAGGTACTTAACAGTTTGTTATAAAATAGGCTTTGTGTTAAAAGATCCTGCAAGGCCAGGCGCAGTGGCTCATGCCTGTAATCCCAGCACTTTGGAAGGCCGAGGTAGGCGGATCACGAGGTCAGGAGATCGAGACCATCCTGGCTAACACGGTGAAACCCCGTCACTACTAAAAATGCAAAAAAATTAGCCGGGCATGGTGGCGGTGCCAGTAGTCACAGCTACTCGGGAGGCTGAGGCAGGAGAATGGCGTGAACCCGGGAGGCGGAGCTTGCAGTGAGGCCGAGATCGTACCACTGCACTCCAGCCTGGGCGACAGAGCGAGACTCTGTCTCAAAAAATAAAAATAAAAAATAAAAAATAAAAAAAAAATCCTGCCCAACTGTAGGCTAATGTAAGTGTTCTGAGCATGTTTACGGTAGCCTAAGTGTATGTGTCGGTTCTCACACTGCTATAAAGAACTACCTGGGACTGGGTAACTTGAAAAGAGGTTTAACTGGCTCACAGTTCCTCAGGCTGTACAGGAAGCATGACTGGGGAGACCTCAGGAAACTTACAATCATGGGGGAAGGCGAAGGGGAAGCAAGTATGTCTTACCATGGCGGAGCAGAAAAGAGAGCAAAGAGGGAAGTGCTACACACACGTTTAAACCACCAGATCTCATGAGCACTCATCCACTATCATGAGAACAACACAGGGGAAATCTGCCCCCATGATCCAATCACCTCCCACCAGGTCCCTCCCCCAACGGGACAATAATTTGACATGAGATTTGGGTGGGGGAACAGAGCCAAACCGTATCATTAGGCTAAGCAATGATGTTCAGTAGGCTAGGTACGTTAACTGCATTTTGGCTTAGGATATTCTCAACATATAGTGGGTTTATTGGGATGTAACCACATTGTAAGACAAGAAGTAAGTGTAGTGGTAGTAATAATAATAAATATCTAAGACTAACACTGAGATTCTATTCTATCCATTAGTTCTCAGGCCCTGATGTGCAAATGAATCATCTAAGATGTTAATTTAAAATGCATCTATCCCACCCAATTCCCCAGTTTCTAATCATTAGATAGGAGATCCATCAAAGTAACTTTTAAACAAATATCCTGGATGTTTCTTACATATGGGGCTGGCCAACTCTGAAAAACTTTCAGAAAAATGGTCTCAATATGAAGTCCCAAGAAGAACAAATGGCAGGAAAAAAAAGTACAACTTTATTAATATCCATGCAACTAGGTACATGCATTGTATTAATCAGTGCTATTTTAATTTTTCCTCAAATAATTTTTTTTTAATTATGAGCAAATGAGCCCCTTCAAGTGTTGCTGAAATGCCAAAGCTTAATCCTGAAAGAACCCTGACTGAGGATTTCCAAATAACCTGACACTACCAGTACTGGGCAAAAAAGAGAAATCTGAAGACTAAAGAGGTTCGTATACGAAAGCAGTACTTGCGAGTCTCTCAAATGAGGGGAATTCACGCTTACAGAATCTCAGAATTTGACCACAGGATCTTGAGCTAGGAACCACAATGGACAGCTGATTTGATTTCAATACATTTCATCCTACAGTGGACAAAACGGAAGTCACAATAGCCCTAGTTTGTAATGAGAAACTCTAAAAGGCTCCTGGTTTCTGTTTTTCATCAACAGGAAGGAAATTAACGAGGCCAAACAAAACCAAATACAGACCATTATAAAATGATCAGTTCACCTTCCAATGTAAACAGATAGAAAGCCTCTGGGACAATCAGAACTGTATGATCCCCACTGAGCATTATCCCAAGTCTAAACAAAGAATAATGGGCATGAGGGAAATACTTGATCTGACCCCCTCACCTCTCCCACCTTCCTTCCTACTACCCCTCAACATAACCTGCTGCTCCTGACCGGCTGCTTTCCTTCTGTTCCTTCCAACTCCGCCATGCTGTTCAAGATGTTTACCTCTCTCCATCTACCCTCTACAACCCACTGTACCTTAAGAGATGGCTCAAAAACTACTACTTTAAGAAAATCTTCCCACTCACTGTTTTCCAAACTCTAAAATACTTAGCCCATCTAATTTCATTGTTTTATGTTTTTCTGTAATGATTTCTTATTCCTGAGCGTCTTCTTCTAACTACAATGAACTTCCGTTCAAGGCAGGAACTGTGCATCATGCCTAGTAGAAGCTGGGAAACATTTCAGTGATCATTTGCTCAGGTAAATCGGATCAGATGACATCCTTCTGATGAACCCCATGGTCGTTCACAGGAGAAGGTCCAAACCCCCTGGCAGAGCCCATGAAGGAAGCAGGAAAAGGCTGTGCAAAGAGCGCAGGTTCTGGAGCACAGATTCCTTCTTCCACACTAGCCACGTGATCCTGGTAAAGTCAAATTCTGAGATTCTAGTTCCTCAACTGCAAAATGGAAGACACTGATGCCTTCTTCACAGAGCTCCTTTTATTTAATGAAACAATATATATGCAGTGCCTTGCATGACGGGTACAAAAAGTACCAGTTCTCTTCATCTCCTTTCCTCTCTTACGATCATCTCTGAAAGGACCAACCTACAGCTTTGCTTTCTGCTCCCAACCCCAACATTCCTTATGCTGCAAACTTCATCCTGTTCGGCCAGGCCACACATTTTTTTTTTTTTCCACCTATGCCACAAAAGTTTTGAACAAACCTGCAGTCTAGCTTCTAAATAGTATATTTTCTCTTGTAAATTTATTACTCATCCTTCTAGTTCCAGGTTAACTATCACCTCCTCTGAGAAGTGTTTTGGTACATTTCAAGGAAAGTGAGTCACTTTCTTCCAGCTTCCCAGTGCCTTGTGTACATGCTCACGTAAAGCAGGTGCCAGAGCGTCATAATTATTCACATTAGGAGTTTCTCCTCAATAGTTTTTAAACTCCTCTAACTCTTAAGTACCCCCAATATATATACTACATAACGCTTGATTGGCACTCAAATATTTTCTTAATAAGTAAATTAATGAACTGAATAGACAGGAACCCAGGTAAGGTATTAAAGTGCTTGAAAGTCAAAGATGTCAACTTCAGTTTACCAGTAAATGGAAAAATAGAGCCAGGATCTAAGAGCCTCCTCGGCAATATCCTAGAGATCCACAAGGTGGCACTCTCTCCATGGGAAAGAGCTGTGTGTGCCGCTCCACATTTTCATTTAAGGAGGCAGCCAGTAAATGCAAGCGATCAAGTTGAAGATTTTCATTTAAGGAGGCAGCCAGTAAATGCAAGCGATCAAGTTGAAGTTGACAAGGAAATTGAAAGAACAAAAAACTACTAAGTCCAAAGAAAACTGATTAAATCAGCAAAGACAATTATTAGAGGGCAAGAAAATAACTGTGAAAATGCTACTTCATTCAGCTGTCAATACAACGTGAAAACTTAAGTGAGGCCCAGTCAGCCAAAAAGGTTGCTCATGGAGGCCAGGCACAGTGGCTCACGCCTGTAATCCCAGCACTTTAGGAGGCAGAGGCAGGTGGATCACCTGAGGTCAGGAGTTTGAGATCTGCCTGGCCAACATGGTGAAACCCCGTCTCTACTAAAAATACAAAAATTAGCCAGGCGTGTTGACGGGCGCCTGTAGTCCCAACTACTTGGGAGGCTGAGGCAAGAGAATCGCTTGAACCCAGGAGGCAGAGGTTGCAGTGGGCCAAGATCGTGTCACTGCACTCCAGCCTGGGAAACAAGAGCAAAACTCTGCCAAAAAAACGAAGAAAGAAAGAAAAGCCAAGGGGGACTGACAAGGAGAGAAAAGAGAGTTGAAACAAAACAGAGTGGCAGGCGTTGCGGAAGTGGCTGTGGGCAAAGGATGCTGATCCTAGAAGACCATCGGCTCAAAACAAGACTCGCAACAGCCACAAACATGGCCATCTAAGTTTTGGGGGGTTTTCGGGAGTGGAGAAGCAATAAACAGAAACAGAAAGAATGGTGGCCATGCAAAACCTAAGCAAACTGGAACTAGAAGTTAGTGCTTTCCCAGATGATCCTGACAAAATATGAAACAAGGAGGGTGTATAGGATACAAGAGACTCCTCCCACTTTAGCAGAGCAAGTGCAATACGACCAAGCCTGAAGCGGCCCAGGGGAGTGAGGAAGCTCCTCTGAATGCTTCACATGGGCAGCATTAACAAGGTCATTAAAACAGAGAAGCAAAAAGATGGCAATTGCTTTGTGAGTAAGAATAGGCAAAATGTCCAGAAATAGTGGCTGAGCTGAGCACACGAAACAGCTATCTGAGACAGGTTGGGTACAACTGAGAACCACATATAGCATCAAATACCAATTTTGGTGCTATTTTAGAACGGTCACTTTATACTATCCAGGATGTAATACCACACAGTATCACATTCAAAGGACAAAGCTGTTGGCATCTGGAGAAAAGGAGACAGGAATCATCATCGAGGGCTATTGATCCCATGCCTATAAAACAAGAAAGCAAAATAAAATGAAGACTAACAAAGGTTCCAATAACTACGTGGAGACCACCAGGAACTCCAGAGGGCCAGCCACCCGTGACCAAAAAATAGAAAAACACCTTTATTTTCCTGTATCTGCTGTCTCACCAACACCCTCCAACCAAAAGATAAAGGGACAACTTCCCAAGCTTCTCCCTCTTCACAGCCTATCATCACATTCTGGGGGTTCCCCTCCCAAGTCTCTATCGAAACCCTTTGCTACAGTTCAGGGTCCCATTTTTGCTCACCTACACTGCTGTTATTACAGACTTCTGGCCAGCTTAGACTTGCGCTCTCAAATATACAATTATGCCAAAAAACCACAGTGAAAATTACTTATTTACAACAAATTATCCTCTATCCTTTTATAGGACTCCAGCAGACAGTTGAGATCAGAGGTTTTCAATGTCAAGAGCCCTTGGGATTTCAAGGCGTGCAAACCTCTTTCAACCATAATAGCTACTGTTGTTGGGCTGAACAGGATTTTCTATGAACAAAGTGTTCCATGGCTTCAAAAAAATAAGTTCTAACAATGGCCACCTTCCAATAGACAGATGGCTTTCCAGATACACAATAATTTTAATCTTTTTCACAAATATATTACACCATTTCTGTTACTGGATTTATTACAGTTTAAAAATTTGTATATTTTTACTCCTCTGATGGAGCTCTGAACTATAAGCTGATAGACAAAGTCTTCATTATTTATTTTTGTATAGCCAAATGGCACAAAGCAAGCTCACTAGATAAATTAATGCAACACAGCACAGTAAACAACCCCAACAATGATATCAAGCCACAAGAAATATAAAGTGCATGTACTAAAACATGAAGTATACGCCAAATTTTAGAAGGAGCCCTAACAAGAATTAAGGGCTTTGGTATTTACAATTTCCACTGTTGGAATACTGATATTTTATTATAAAATGATATTATTCATAATACTGAGTTATATGTAAATATATCAATTATACATAAATTCCCACAATAAGAAAACAAATGACATTTTTAAAGTAGAGGGTAATTTTCATTCTATTTCTTAAAAGTTCTAAATTGTGAGGAAATTACTTCATTTATAATTAAAAACTCTGAAGGAAGAAAACACCATTTTAAGATTTTCAAAAAAAATCCTTATTTTCCAAACAATAGCAATTCATTTACAAGGAATTGCAACCAACAAAACAGGAAAAGTCAGTAAGATCAATAAGAACTCTGAAAACTGATGAAAATATTAAAGACATTTCATCTTTATACTGAAAATATAGGTGACACAGCAGACATCCTTTTTTTTTAACTAGCAAACAATGTAAACTACTAAAGAACCAATAAAGCCAGATATTCTATAGGCTCATTAATGTTATCATTTTTTTCATTATTTATTATTTTTATTATTGTTTTTGAGACAAAGTCTCACTGTCACCCAGGCCAGAGTGCGGTGGTGCACTCTTGGCTCAATGAAACCTCCACCTCCCAGGCTCAAGTGACCTTGCCACCTCAGCCTCCTGAGCAGTGCTGGGACCATAGAGGTGCGCCACCGCACTGGCTAATTTTTGTATTTTTTTAGAGATGGGGTCGTGCCATTTTGTCCAGGCTCGAACAAACATTTTGTTTGTCTCGAACTCCTGGGCTCAAGCAATCCACCCACCTCAGCCTCCCAAGGTGCTGGGATTACAGGCATGAGCCACTGTGCCTGGCACAATCTTAAATTTATGAAATTCATTTTTAACATGAAAGGAAGGAGTGAAACACTGGGAGTTATGAAGCTATTCAATAAACAATAAATGAAAGGGAAAACACCAATACAAACTATATATATAGATAGAGAGATTACAATACATAAAATCCATGAGTCACGAGGGTAAAGAAATAAATCCAAGGGCTCAAGAACAATTTTTCACATTTAAAAGAATCTGAAATTTTGACTCTTTTGGAAACTACTAATGGGTTACGAAATTAATTTACAAATGTGTCTTTTAGATTCATATGCTGCAATTTTATCTTCACAAGAAACCTGTTCCTCACCTGGAGTCACCAGGGTCTCAGAAAAAGTAAAGGTAACTTATACACACCCAGAGACAGAGTCAAATTCAAAGCTAAATCTGCCTAACTTCACTATAGGAGTCCCAACAGCAAGAAACTTCAACAACACTGCAAAACATTTGACAGCACCAGTACCCTCTCACATCAGAAAGGATACAAAAAGCAAGCTGTATTTTTCTCCTATACCTTACCCTAAACAAGTTTTTATTCACTAAGCAGTTTCATAGAAAATTGATACAAAGAATCCAACACCTGATGATGTGTAACCAACCATTTTATTAGGAAGTGAGACCATAATGAAGGTCTTTATCTACAGATCAAAGGAGTTCCTTCTTTTGAATAGAGAACTGAAAAAAAATAACCATCGGGAACAGACTAAATGCAAATTGCCATGGTAGGCATGAGAAGGCAAACTTGAAACATAAACATAGTCCCTACCCTCCTGAAGATTACGGATTAATTGTATTTTTAACAATGTTTTTATTTAAATACTCTTCTGTTCAATATAAAAATAAAACATTTTCATTTTAAAATAGTAATATAAAAATATCATTGTCAAGAAGCCTTAAAGGATCTCCATATGTACATAAAACAGTCCTTCGTAAGTATCTGTGTGGGCATGGGTGTGCATGTGCTTGAATTCTCATACTTACATACAGGCGAGGTGGTTGTTGAGCACCCGTGTCCTACAATTCCATGCAAAGGCTAAGTCTTTAAAGATGCCATTTTTTTTCAAATAAAACCTTTGGTTTCACTGTTTTGTTTTGTTTTTTTTTTTGAGACAGGGTCTCAGTTGCCCAGGTGTGATCTCAGCTCACTGCAAACCCTGCTGCTGGGGCTCAAGCAATTCTCGTGGCTCAGCCTTCCAAGTAGCTGGGATTACAGGCTCATGCCACCACACCAGGCTAATTTTTGTATTTTTAGTAGAGACGGGGTTTCGCCATGTTGCCCAGGCTAGTCTCGAACTCCTGGCCTCAAGTGATCCGCCCACCTCGGCCTCCCAAAGTGCTGGGATTACAGGTGTGAGCCACTGCATCCAGCCACCATTTTCTTTATGTACACACATAAGCATAATAAAATTAGGACAGAAAAATACTTCAAAATGGTGGTTACATCTTGCTGGGTAAAAACAGAAGAGGCCAGGTGCAGTGGATCACACCTGTAATCCCAGCACTTTGGGAGGCCAAGGTGGGTGGATCACTTGAGGTCAGGAGTTTGAGACCAGCCTGGCCAATATGGCGAAACCCCAGGTCTACTAAAAGTACAAAAATTAGCCGGGCGTGGTGGCACACGTCTGTAATCCCAGCTACTTGGGAGGCTGAGGCACGAGAATGGCTTAAACCAGCGAGGTGGAGGTTGCAGTGAGCTGAGATCGTGCCACTGCACTCCAGCCTGGGCAACAGAGCTACACTCTGTCTCAAGAAAAAAAACAGTAAGAAAGAAAGAAAAAGAGAGAGAGAGAGAAAGAGAGAGGAAGAAAAGGAAGGAAAGAAGGAAGGAAGGAAGGAAGGAAGGAAGGAAGAAAGAAAGAGAAAGAAAGGAAAGAAAGAAAGAAAGAGAAAGGAAGGAAGAATCGCAGTATTTTGCTTCCTGGGGTAGGGGTGGGGGGCTATAAAAATGAATGATCTAAGTAGTAGATTAGTGCTTTTGTAATAATTTTAAAACAATTTACTGTGATGTAAAGTAAAATAAAATCTTGGTCACATCAGGAAGGAAAAAAATAGTGTAGTAATTGGATATGAATAAGAGAGGCAAAGGAGAAACTTCAGGATGGAAGGCTTCGTGGCACACTTAGGGTCAGGCTTACGGTCTCAGAAACGCGGCAGGAAGAAGAGGCTGAAGATACAAATGAGAACAGAAATAACTCCATCATACAGGCAAAACGACATCCCTTCCTCCTAGAGACACGAGTGGGACAAGAGGTAAATGCAGATACAGATAAATTAGGGTGTCTGAGACCAGAAAGCAAACTTGAGGCAGAGTTCGCTGGAGGAGGTATGGGAGAAAAGAAAGGGGACAGCGATGGATGAGCAGCCTCACAGAGCAGTGGGAATAGCTGCTGTGAAAACTGAAAGCCAAGTCAACAACTGCAAAGACTGCTAAAAGCAACAAGAGCTCAGCTGAGGCTTGCAGTTCTAAATTGCACATTTACAGATTTAAATGAAAATGCTTTAAAAGACCCAATAGGCCTCAATGTAGCTCTTTTATGGAGAACAATTTCCTCTCCTGGAATAGAGAGAGATAAACCCCTTACAAAGTGCTATGAAAACTCTTTTGGAAACCAAAGCAGTCAGTCATATGTATGTGGAAAACAGGCAAAGAGGTGCACAGTTACACTTATTTATAGTGTGGGCGTGTGTGTGTGGACGCTTGAACTTTTGCAATGGTTGAATTTCTGATCCAAAGGTTTTGAGCACGTTAAATGTAATTATATATTAAACGGTATTTCCGTTTTACTTCACTATTTGTGAAGATGGCTGGCCATTAAGAAAAAACTAAAGCAGATCAGTTTCCATGGTGTACTATGAGACAGCCCCAGGTTCAAAGAATTTTTCCAGAGAACAAATTCCCAACTTCTTATTGGCAATATGCTGCAACTTTTACTATGATTTATCCAGTGTTTTCACATATATGTTTCTCATTTAAGATTAAATTGTTAAATAAAAACAAATATAAGTTAAGGTCCCTCTGGTGAGGAATTCATATTATCCGCCTCAGTATTCCCACAAAACAGCACAATACCTAACAGGGTAGATAATAAAGGCAAGGAAGGCAGAAATTACCTGATAGGCTTTTCCATTCTGTAAAGTTAAGCTAATTTTCTCTAACTTTCTAATGCAAACAAATACAATTTGATTCCAAATGGGCAACTCTAAATTTTAAAAATGCAATCTTATCAAAATCACAATGTTCCCCCCAACTCAATACAATTTAAAACGGCGTTTTTGTCATCTTGGTCTTTCATGTTAAAACAATAACACCATCAGAGCTAGAGCATCACTATCGTAATTCCTTCCTGACAAACATTTAAAGCAACTAAAAAATTGGAAGACCAAAATGTAAATTATCAGTGATGAGAATGACAATGATGCTGGCACTAACATGCTTGTGCACTTATTCTGAACATGCTGCTCTAAACACTCTGTACAGGTTACTGTATCTCATCCTCATGCCAACCCTGATAGGTAGGAACTATTATTATCGGTTCCACATTATAGGTGAGAAAAACGAGGTACAGGGGTGGATCAAAAGAGTATTATATTTACCTGGCAAAATTATTGAAACCATAGACTTAGAAGGCACCAGCACATAAACATAATAAAATGACTACTCTGCTCATCTCTTGGTCATAAAACCAAAGTGTGAAAGCCTTTGATATTTCTGACTACAGTATTCTTCAAGTTCAAGGAAGAACAAGAACAAACAAGTCGTTTCCCCAAAAGGTAATAACAAGAGGAGTACTATTATTAAGTTTATCACAAATTTATATATATAACACAAATACAGTAATTTTTAATTTTCAAAACCGAACTCACACAAATTGGTAAGAGCAGAAACATGTCTAAGGATCACGGAAGAAAATAGTTCAACTACATTTCATCACAAGATTGGCCAAATGCTAGAAATCTGATTATGTGAATTTACAATTAGTCTCCGAATTTTGGGTCTTATGAAATCATGATTTGTGGAATATCCAAAGACTTTTCATCACTTACTAACACTGTCACCTACTTCTAACTAGTCAAATATGGGCAGGTGCTACAATCAACTCTACAGAGTGGAATACATTCAAATTTAAGATTACCTAAAATATGGCTTTGCATTATCAGCATAGCTCACATGCACTGTCTAAACCTCTAAGCCTACTTTAAAAAAAAAAAAAAAAAAGGTATGTTTGAAGACACTGTAATCTACCTTCGATTTAAATAAGTAATCAATAATAAATGTTAGGCAGTCATAATGTAGCATGAGCTGCTGGTGGGTTTCAGTTGCCACTTTAGGAGAACAGGTTGGGGCAGGGAGAGAGTATGTGTTTACCCCAGCATGTACACAAGCATTATTTTATGGTGACAAGGCATGAAAAGGGCCAGAAAATGCTGGCGACTAGGATAAGAGCTATGGCAGCAGAATCACAATGTCTGGGCTCAAATCTTTGTCCCACGTTAGGCAGTGGGAGCTTGGGCAAGTTCTTTACTGTCTCAAAGCTTCAGTTTGTCCAGCTGGGATAATAATAACAAGTACCTCACAAGATACCCATGAAGAATAAGTAAATGAATGCAAATAAATCACTTATTAGAGGACACGGGACATAGGAAGTGCTTGTTAAATGTCGGCTATCACCTCATCATCATCAATACTATCCAAACCATGTTTCAGAGGAAGACAGAATATGAGAAAGTTGATGCTTACTGCCACTAGACTGCTTTGATAAATGCCAGTAATAGAATTCAAATATCACTATCCCTGTTATTTGTATACTCATTCCACTGATAACCTTTTATTGCTCCCCAAATAACACTTTATTAACATCTTCATTTCTTCTGGAATAAGTATGTTAAGAGCACTTGCCTCTTGTTAATTTTCTCATTATCAAATACATCTTGATTATTTACGACTCTATATTTGGTGTTAGGTTCTTTTAAGCTTGAGACGGATATTTATGATTGTCTGCTGAACAGGTCCTAGATGTCATAGTTTCGTATGTTGCAACCTCAGAATCCTCCTAGATTCTATTTACCTGTATCTTCTAAAATCCATCATCCCTGACTCCTCCATTCCCTCAGTCTTTGCCTCAGTTCAAGTACTTACCACCTCAGATGGCTGTAACTGTCTCCTTAACTGATCTCTTTGTCCAGACACTCAATCTATCTAACTCACCCTTCATATTTTCATACAACCACAGGTATTACCTTTGAGGGAACAGGTAGACAGGGAGGGTTGGGAGACATGTGATCACATCATTTTGCTGCATGAAAATCAGCCTCCAAGCTACTATTAAAAGAGGCTTAAAGAAAATCAACAATCACAATGAATAAACTTTAGATTTTGATTCAAATAAATAAGCTGTAAAAAAAAAATTGAGACAAAAACTTTGAATATTTTCATGATATTAAAGACTTATTTTTAAAGACTTGATAATGTTGTGTTTAAGGTTTTTTAAAGTCACTATCTTTTAGAAATATGTATCATAATAATTACGGATGAACTGTGCTGTCTGGGATTTACTTCAAAATCATCCAGTTGGAGCTGGGAGAGGAGAGTAAGAAATGAAAACACAATTGGCCATAGGTTTGCCATGTTGGACAATGAGTATTTGGGGGTCTGTGATACCACTGTGTCAAATATTGTGTAATTTTCCATAACACGTTATTTAGGAGGGAAAAAAAATCTCCTGAAGAACCCAGGACCTGAATTGCCTGAAGGATCCAGGTCGTTTTCTGAACAACACGTTCTTGACCAAGTATGACTGTAGACTACGTCTTCTCTTGACTTACCACCCTGACCCACACCACAGGCCAGTCACACTAAACTTGCCATGATGTTCAAAATATCAGGCCGGGCCCTGTCACCTCTCTGCGTCCCAGCACATACTGTTCCTTCTGCCTAAAAAGTCTCTGTAGCCTCCTGGACACATCTTTGAGACCTGGTTCCACAGCCCCTTTGCTGAGGCTCTCCTCATTTCCTTCACGCGCTCCCTTGCGCTTCTTCCACCCTTGGAACATAGCCACATTCTCACAATTACTTTGCTTTGTTTGTTTCTGTTGTTGCTGTTTTCCTTGTATTCTATTTCTACCTCCCTCAACAGATTATGAACTCCTTAAGGGCAGAAGCTGGGACTTATTTATTTGAATAAATATTCCCTATAATAAGTCTAGAAGGTAGTAATTTTTAAGTGCTTTGAAAACCAGTCAACAAAACAACAGTCATGGCAAACAATATTTAAACAAAATAATATGTCTAATAAATCATCATTTATGTTAATATGCCAATATTTATCTACTATATATTCTTTAAGAATAGGCTGTCTTTTCTTAAGGAATATGTTGCACATCTTGAAAGGAATATTAATATTATCTAAAGATGCAATTATACCCAAAGACATGGGGGCAGCTTATTTTCCTGTTTCTGAAAGAAGTATAAACTAAAATATGGCCTTTATGCTATCTTCACATTTCATCTGGTGTGGCTGTGGGAATATATGTTTTGTTCCATTAGAAAAACTGTATATTATTTCTTATTTCATAATAAAAATGTCAAAATACTCTACAATATGAAATAGTATCTTTGACCCACATGTGAGAGATACAAATATAGACACAAATGTGAACTTATCAGGAAAGAACTGTAAACTTTTATTTTATGACAGGAAACAATAAAATGTTTCCCATTTCTCAACTAAGAAAAATAAGTTAGTGCCGACTTAGCCAGCTGTTACTAATACTCCTTTGATACTTTCAGAAAATTTAGTCACTGGATTAGATACATTGCACAAACAAAAAGGAAACACCTACTAGTATAAAACTTCATTTGCTTCGTGTCTCTCATATCTCACAGTTTCACACATTAACCTGTAAAAGAGATAAAAACATGAGTTCAACATCTGTCACTAAAAAACAGACTGGTATTTTAAACCCTTAAATGAGACATATAGTCTAGAAAGTTTATTATTTTATATGGTTTGTCACAATCATTTATTAGCCTCAAGATGAATATTTTTAATACCTGGGTTAACAAAATTACATTACATTAAATCTGGTAAAGGTATGCTAGAAAAGAAAATATCTAGTAAGATGTCAACTTCACCGTGTTTATTTTATAGGGTAGAACATTGTGTGTATAATCTATTTTGTAAATGGCATGTGGACAAATTAATGTTCCCCAAGATAAATAAAAACTGAGAAGGAACCTAAAAGTTTAAAAGGAAAACCTATTGATTTTAAAAGTGATAACATCATTTACGGCTCAACAAGAATGTTACTCAACATTATGGAATTTCAGATAAAAGTAGGCTCTAAGGCTCTAATTAACTTGATATTTTTATGACCACTGAGTAACTGGAGGCTTTAGAACTTTAAAGATTTGTTACTTCAGCTGATTCATCCCAGAGTTTTTGAAAAAATTACGAAATTATAAAAATTATGAAAAACATGAATAATTTTTAAATATTCAAAATTACCCTGAGAATAGCATCTTCAAGAAGCATCCTATTATATTAAGTCAATTACATTTTTCTCAAAATACAGAAATGCAAATCAGAGAATTACTATTCCATCTTATGAAGGAACTAGAAATAGAAAAAGCTGGCTATTAGAAGTGTTTATTTCAACAGCACCTCCGTTTTGGTCAATCGGGCTACCATTCTCCAACCTGTGAAACACTAGAATCACCCCACATCCATCTTTCTTTCCTCGGTTTGCTAAATCAAAGAAACAGGTCTCTTGGGTAGTTTTTTCCCTTGTTCTTCGCATTCCCACCACCGTACTTTAGAGGTCCTTAACCTCAATCCTTTCCTGGAAACATTGCAGCTGATTCTCACTTAACTCCAGGAGGCAGCAGTGAGTCTTGAATACATCTTACTAAGCATACATTCCTCTTCAATGGGTTGAATAACAATTTTTCATAGGAAAAGATGGTAGCCAAAAGCATTAAGTCTAAAAATATCTGGTCTTAAATTAGATAATAGGCTCTGCCTTGTTTCCTGTTGGAATAGAAGGGTTCTTGCCTCGGCCTCTTTACTTCCACCCCAAATCTCATTCCTGCTTCCACGGAAGACCCTGCACTCCTGTGTAAGACCCCGTGCTCCTGCAAGCTTACCTCCTTCTCCATGTTCCTCTCTACTGAATCACGTCCATTAATATGTAACATAACTCAAGATATCACCTATCGTGTGGGCGGAACTCCTCTCTTGACCTCACATCTCCTTCCAGCTATTATCTATATTTTGCTTTTTTCCCACCACAGAAAATGTTTTAGAGTTGTCTATATAGTATTACTATTATCATTATTATTATTTTGAGATGGAGTCTCACTCTGTCACCAGGCTGGAGTGTCATGGTGCGGTCTCAGCTCACTGCAACCTCCACCTCCCGGGTTCAAGCAATTCTCCTGCCTCAGCCTCCCAAGTGGCTGGGACTACCGTTGTGTGCCACCACGCCCAGCTAATTTTTGTATTTTTAGTAGAGACAGGATTTCCTCATGTTGGCCAGTATGGTCTCGATCTCTTGACCTCGTGATCCGTCCACCTTGGCCTCCCACAGTGCTGGGATTACAGGCATTAGCCACCGCGCCCGGCCTGAGTTGTCTATATATTCTATCTCCATTTTCTCACTCCTTTCCCCACTCCTCCATCATTTGGTCCCTGAAACTCCAAAGAAAAAGCTCTAAAAATAATCAGCATCCACCTTGTTATCAGAATCCTACCTGTCCTTAGCAATTCCACTACTCTGCAGTATTTGATTACTCCTTTTTCCTTACAGCATTATCTCCTTTCAGCTACCTGTCCTTGGTCGTCTGCTTTTCCAGCTTAACTTACTAGTCATTTTTTTTTCCTGTCTGTTTTGGATGCTCCCCGACTTCACCCTCTACCTGACTTCTAAATGTTATTATCTCCAGGGTCCTGTCCTTAGCCCTCTTCTCTACGCTCCAGTAATCTCACCCAGTTCATGATTTTAATCTATACACTGATGACTTCCAAAGCAATGCCCCAGACCTAATCTCTCATCACGGCAGCCACTCAGCTAAATGCCTACTCAGTGCTGCCACTTGAATATGTAACAGCCACCTCATGCTTACAATATCTAAGACAGAATATGAATTTCTCCCCCATAATATGCTTTCCCAGAATTAGTACCCTGATATGGTTTGGCTGTATCTCCACCCAAATCTTATCTTGAATTGCAGTTCCCATAACACCCACATGTCATGGGAGCGATCAGTGGCAATAACTGAATTATGGGGCTGGTTCCCCCAGTACTGTTCTGGTATTAGTGAGTTCTTAAAAGATCTGATGGTTTTATAAGGGGCTTCCCCCTTTGCTGGGCACTCATTCTTCTCTCTCCTGCCACTTGTGAAAAAAGATGTATTTGCTTCCCCTTCTGCCATGATTCTTAAGTTTTCTGAGGCCTCCCCAGCCATGCGGAACTGTGAGTCAATTAAACTTCTTTCCTTTATAAATTACCCAGTCTCGGGTATGGCCTTATAGCGAGAACAGACTAATACAGCTACAACCTTAGAGTCATCATTCCTGACTTCTCTCTTTTCTTCACATACATCTTTCCGCCATCACCTGTTTCCAAAATACATCCTCCAGAACTGACCAAATTCACCATCTCCCCTGTTAAATCTAGCATGAGCTATCATTATCCCCCCATTATCCCTTACCAAGACCACAAGTACAGAGACTTCTGCTTCCACCTTTACATGCCTATTGTCCATTCCCCCACAAGGCCCCACAAAGCTTCCAGAGAGATCTTTCCAAACACTAAGTCAGATGATCTCACAGCTCCACTCAATCTCCACAACCTCTAACAGAAAATCCAAACTTCTATACTATTTGCTATACTTCTATACTATGTTATATTTTACTTACTTACTGTGCCTTACTATACCGTGGACCCTGCCTTCCCCTGCACCAAGCCTGTGCCCATGACAGAGCATCTGGGGCACCTCTACACTGAAGAAATCTTTGCAGGCTCTCCTGACTCCTCCTGTCACCCCTCCTTTTGACTCCAAAGCCAGAGCTGCCCAGCACCCATCCTTATCATGTCCAACATACTAAATAAAGTAACATTGATCCAAATCTCAATCTTTTCTGCTCCACTAGGAACCTCAGTTCTGTGATGTCAGGGGTTTGATTTACTTCAATGCAGTATCTCCAGAGCCTACATCAATATCAAGTACACGGTAAGTATACAATCAATTGATAACTGTTTATAAAATAAATTTAAACAGTGCTATCAGAAAGTCATGATAAAATCTTATATGAAAATATCATAAATAGAGGAATCAAGTACCAAAATGCTTTTTGTCTTTAAACATTGTTAGGCAATGTTTTAGCTAAAGCATATTGACCTTCCCTGAGTTCCTAAGGAGTATAATAACCATAATTCAGTTACTACTCAATAATCTAAAGGCGCCTATATAGTAACAATTACACTCATCCATGATGCTGCAGAAAATATGTATTATTATATTTCAGCAGGCTCTTGTTTCCAAAACTAAATAGCCCCAATTACTCTATTTTTTTAAACAGATTTTTGGTCTCTGCTCCCAATTACAGCATTCTTTTCCCCGCTGGCAAATATGCTGCTTCTTGTCTATATAAACTAAAGGGATAAAACATTAGAAAAATAGTTAAAATGATGAAGAAACATAGTTTTTAGTGAAGATCTGAAAAACCTTTACATTGCACAGAGTGTGTGATCTTACAGCAACACAGTAATGTCCACTTTAACTGCTCTGTAACAATGCAGGGAAGCTTTCAAATAAATAAAAGCCACTTCCACTCCCCCACAGGAGAACACGAATGTTGCTGCTCCACTGCCCAATACTTAACAGACTGAAAATCTTGATTATGAGCACTTTTTTCCTAAAATTGTAAAGCTGTGTCATGTGGAAGTCTTAACTGACTGCTCTCTTATTATTCCCAGGGTATAAAATTAAAGGAAAATAATTTATCTAAAGGAGATATATTTTTTCCAGAAATTATAGTATTATAAAGCAGTTTATCTAAGTTGTTGGGTTTATCTGTACCTCTATTTTTGTTATTATGTATGTGGTATCCTGATCTTGTTCTAAAAAAAGAACTTAAATTAGTTTAAGGTGATGTTTTCCATTAATGTGACTTCAACACAAGCATAAGATAAACATCTTACAGGCCCTGCCCTGTAGGTTCATGCCAACAAACACATCTGTGTAGGCTCCAAAATAGACATTCTAAGGTGTAAATGGACTCAACTGTACCCTTGAACTTATTATTTATAACCAAAATTACTTCTGCAGCTGCAGAAAGTTGACAGTTCTGAAACTGGCTGATGGGTGTATGGAACTTCATTAGTATTTTTATACTTTTTTCTTTTTTTTTTTTTTTTTGAGGTGGAGTCTCACTCTGTTGCCCAGGCTGGAGTGTGGTGGTGCGATCTCTGCTCACTGCAACCTCTGCCTCCCAGGTTCAAGCGACTCTCCTACCTCAGCTTCCAGAGTAGCTGGGATTATAAGCATTTGCCAACATGCCCTGCTAATTTTTGTATTTTTAGTAGAGATGGGGTTTCACCATGTTGGCCAGGCTAGTGTTGAACTCCTGACCTCAAGTGATCCACCCACCTCGGCCACCCAAAGAGCTGGGATTACAGGCATGAGCCACCACGCCCAGCCTATTTATACTTCTGTCATCCAGAAAATTTCTCTAAGTATAAAAAAATCCTTTTTCTATTGCATAGAATTCCTATTATCTAAATAAAATGCATTATATAATCAATATATCTAAATATTACACGTGTGGTTTTATGTGCACAGTGGGAATGTGACATTTGTATTTACATATTAATTAGCTGCATTTGCATTTATGAATTAACCGCATGCAATTAAATAATTGTTAGTACAATTTTTTCTTAGCAAAGTTGTCGTCACAAAATATAAAATGAAAGCTACACACTTTAAAAATTATTCTTGCTCTAATTTGAGCCATCTTCTAAAATCCCAGTGGTTTTGCCCTTTCTAATAAAACTTGACTTAATTTTTAAACACTTAATCTACAATCTACTTTAATTTAAATGATTTTCATTAAAAATTTAATTTTAGAAGTACTCAATCCTCTTGATATTCTTTTCAATTAACAACTAAATATGGAATTGACATGCTCACAAATTAATTAGTGTTGAAAGAGTAAAGGGGAAATATATGGAAAAAAGTATTCCTTTCATAATTAAAACCTGCTGGCATCAGAAATAGCTAGACCTGGAAAAAACAAGACTTTCCCATTATGTCCTAGTTGGTGTTTATATATTATCCATCTTCCTAAGGTCCTTTATTTTATATCCCACTTAAAGTAAAATCATTTTTGTTCTTTAACATGAAGCCCAGATAAACATAAATACAGTTGCTGTATTACTGTACAACAGAAGTGATGAGATTTCTATATGGGCAGATCTCATAAAAACAAATATAGTATAAACTGTGTTTCTCTGAAAAAGGCAGTCTACTTAATGCAATAAAATATTCAAACAAAGATATAGAACATACTAAAATAATGGACCTAATAATTCTTTAAATGATTAATTTAAAAGGTTCTGGTTTCTAATATATCTGAATGCTAAGTAGTAGGTTTTTATTTGCCAAGATGGCAAATATTGCCCCTATTGATATATTCACCAAGTGGCATTTACTACTTTTGGTGAGAGGTGAGAGAGGAAGGGAGGGAAATGGTGGGGGATGGGGAGAGAGAGAGAGACAAAAAAGAGGGGGAGGAGGAAGAAGAAAGAGACAGAGACAGACCCTGGGGTGGAAATGGAAGAATATTACTATGACAGAAATGTCAAAATATTATTCTCTTATTGGATACAATTGAATTCAACTTTGTAAAAGTAAAAATTAAGTATATATTATTAGTGTAAGTTTAAGCTCCTTAGTATAGGACCTAGATGAAGCAGAGTTTTCATGAATAAGATTCCTTTAAGCCTACTTGTTGACTACAGTAAGTGATCTATAAAATTCTAGCATTCTAGGTAGGAGAAATAAGTCCTGGTGTTCTATAGCATTATAGGGTAATATCATTAACAACAATTTGTGCTGTATTTTCAAATAGCTCGAAGAGTGGATTTCAAATGCTATAACACAAAGAAATGATAAACGTTTGAAGTGATGGACATGCTAATAATCCCCATTTGATCACAACACATTGTATACATGTATTAAAATATCACAATGTACCCCACAAATATATACAATTATTGTATCAAGTAAGAATAAAAGTAAAAAATTAAAATGTTAAATTGTTACATGCTTCAAATTTTTACCATTCTATGATTAACTTAATACTAAAATGACATACCTAAGTTGATGCTCCCTCAAGTTTGATAAGGCTTCCATACCATGTAAATAGGAATATACTATTTCCAGATCCTGTTTCAAAGAAAAGAATAGAAATTATTAGACTTGTCAGGAAAAGAGGTTTCTAAAATAAGTCACTATATCTACAAACCAAATTAAACTATGGATAGCTTTTTTAAAAATACATGTTTTCTTAAGACATTAAAAATAAACATTACTAAAAGCTCAGTTGTACAAATGTCATCCATTACAACTGCTTCTGGGATATGCACAAAACCTACTAAAATATAAAATAAAATGATTAACTTATAAAAATAAATTCCTCATAAATCGTTCTTTATCACCTGTTTCTGCCTTTTACATCAAAATAGCAAGTACAAAGTTTTAATTTCACAGTATATTTGTCAATACCATAGTTAAATCAAATTATTTTCTTAGTCAATATAAAATGAATGCTTGTTATTTCCTGGATACACTTAAAAATGGATATAAATTCAATTTTTTTCAATTCTTACCAAAATTACATCTTATATAGAAATATTTTCTTATATAGAAATACTTAAGTTTAAATATTTTCTTTTAAAAAAGGAAACATGCCTTGTTTTAACAGATCACATTGCAGTAAATAGGAAAAAAAAAGACTCAAAGTTATTTATGAAAGTTCAGAAGAAGTAAAAATTCAAAGTCCTGTTTATATTCATTTGTGACAAGCCAGAAAGGATCTAGTATTTTAAGACTCTAATATCTAGAAGTCTAGGATTACACATAGTTTCTGACATCAAGAATGTGAGGGATATTTACTCCTCTCTTAAACCTTAGTCAGAATCTACAACAAATCTATTTTAAGAAATTTGTAAAATAATCCTCTCCTTTTCAAAGTGTTAACAGCTTTATTTACTGATGATTCACATACTATAAAATGTATCCTTTTAAAGTGAACAATTCAGTGGTTTTGTTGTACAATCTATCATCACTAATTTCAGAACATTTTCACCATCCCAAAAAAACAACTCCATACTCATTAGCAGTCATTCTCCATTCCCCCTTACTCTAAGCTCCTGACAACCACTAAACCACTTTCTGTTTCTATGGGTTTGCCTATTCTGAACATTTCGTGTAAATGAAATCCCACAGTGGAATACATGATCTTTGGGGACAGCTTCCTTCACTTAGCACAATGTTTTCAAGGTTTATCCATGTTTTAGCATGTATCAGTACTTTTCTTTTTATTGCCAAATATTATTTCATAGTAGATATATACTACATTTCATTTGCCCATTTATCAATTGATGGACATTTAGGATCTTCCCTCTTTTTGGCTATTATGAATAATGCTGCTGTAAACTGATGCATAAGTTTTTGTTTGAACACCATTTTGAATTCTCATGGGTATACACCTATAAGTCAAACTGCTGGTTCACGTGATAACTCTGTTTGACTCTTTGAGGACCTGCCAAACTGCTTTCCTAAGTCACTGCAACCATTTTATAATCTCACAGGCAATGTATGAGGATTCCAAGCTCTCTACATCCTTACCAACGCTTGTTATTGTCTCTCTTTTTATTTTAATCACCTTACTAAGTGTGTAATGGTATTGACTTGCACTTCCCCAATGATTAAGGATGTTGAGCGTCTTTTCATGTGCTTTTTTGTCCATTTATATAACTTCTTGGATAAGTGTCTATTCAAATTCTTTGTTCAAAGAAATGGGGAAAGGATTCCTTATTTAATAAATGGTGCTGGGGAAACTGGCTAGCCATATGTAGAAAGTTAAAACTGGATCCCTTCCTTATACAAAATTTAATTCAAGATGGATTAAAGACTTAAATGGTACCTAAAACTATAAAAACCCTAGAAAAAAACCTAGGCAATACCATTCAGGACGTAGGCATGGGCAAGGACTTCATGACTAAAACACTAAAAGCAATGGCAACAAAAGCCAAAATTGACAAATGGGATCTAATTAAACTCAAGAGCTTCTGCACAGCAAAAGAAGCTACCATCAGAGTGAACAGGCAACCTACAGAATGGGAGAAGATTTTTGCACTCTACCCATCTGACAAAGGGCTAATATCCAGAATCTACAAAGAACTTAAACAAATTTACAAGAAAAAAATCAAATAACTCCATTAAAAAGTGGGCAAAGGATATGGACAGACACTTCTCAAAAGAAGACATTTATGCAGCCAAAAGACACATGAAAAAATGCTCCTCATCACTGGCCATCAGAGAAATGCAAATCAAAACCACAATGAGATGCCGTCTCACACCAGTTAGAATGGCAATCATTAAAAAGTCAGGAAACAACAGGTGCTGGAGAGGATGTGGAGAAATAGGAACACTTTTACACTGTTGGTGGGACTGTAAACTAGTTCAACCATGTGGAAGACAGTGTGGCGATTCCTCAAGGATCTAGAACTAGAAATACCATTTGACCCAGTCACCCCATTACTGGGTATATACCCAAAGGATTATAAATCATGCTGCTATAAAGACACATGCACACATATGTTTATTGTGGCACTATTCACAATAGCAAAGACTTGGAACCAACCCAAATATCCAACAATGATAGACCGGATTAAGAAAATGTGGCACATATACACTGTGGAATACTATGCAGCCATAAAAAAGGATGAGTTCATGTCCTTTGTAGGGACATGGATGAAGCTGGAAACCATCATTCTCAGCAAACTATCACAAGGACAGAAAACCAAACACCGCACGTTCTCACTCACAGGTGGGAATTGAACAATGAGAACACTTGGACACAGGAAGGTGAACATCACACACCAGAGCCTGTCGTGGGGTGGGAGGAGGGGGGAGGGATAGCATTAGGAGATATACCTAATGTAAATGACGAGTTAACGGGTGCAGCACACCAACATGGCACATGTATACATATGTAACAAACCTGCATGTTGTGCACGTGTACCCTAGAACTTAAAGTATAATAAAAAACATTCTTTGTTCATATTTTAATTGGTTTATCTGTCTTTTTATCATTAAATTGTAAGTCCTTTATACATTCTGGATAGAAGGTCCTTATTCAGATGTATAATTTGTAAATATCATTTCCCATTCCATGGACCATCTTTTTTACTTCCTTGATGGTGTCCTTTGAAGCACAAAATTTTAATTTTGAAGTCCAATTTATTTTCTTTTGTTGCATGAGCTTTTAGAGTAATATTTAAGAAACCATTACCTAATCCAAGATCCCAATGATTTACTACCATATTTTCTTCTAAAAGTTGTATGGTTTTAGCTCTTACATTTAGGTCTATGATCCATTTTAGTTTTTGTATACAGTGTGAAGTAGGGGTCCAATATTATTTTCACATGTGCATATCAGTTGTCCTGGAACTCTCTGTTGAAAGGACTATTCTTTACCACATTGAACTGTAATGGTACGCTTACTGAAAAATCAATTGACCATAAATAAAAGGGTTTATTTCTGGACTCTCAATTCTATTCCACTGGTTTGTCTATCCTTGTGCCTGTACCACGCTGTCTTGAGTAGGTAGCTTTGGTAGTTAAGTTTTGAAACTGTGAATTGTGAGTGTTCCAGCCTTGTTCTACCTTTCACAAGAGATTTTTCTGGCTCTTTTAGGTGCCTTGCATTTTCAATCTTAATTTTTTTGATTAGCTTGTCAGTATATGCAAATAAGCCAGTTGGGATTTTAGTAGGGTTGCACTGAATCTGCAGACCAATCCGAGTAGTATTGCCATCTTAAAAATATTAAGTCTCCTGATCCATAACATGTGATGTCTATACATTTATTTAGGTCTTCTGTGATTTCTTTTAACATTGTTTTTGTCTTTTCAGTGTACAGACCATACTCTCTTGGTTAAATTTTAATCTTTTTAATTAAGAAAAAAAACTTTTTGTAGCCTGAGAACACTTACGAACAATTAGAACTGTGTGTGCAACTGAATCTTATACAAGGACACAGATGACAATTATTCACAGAATAACTAGATAAGGAATTAGAAACCTTTTAAAGAAAATACTAAGGCCGGGCAAGGTAGCTCACGCCTGTAATCCCAGTATTTTGGGAAGCCGAAGTAGACAGACCATTTGAGGTTAGGAGTTCGAGACCAGCCTGGCCAACATGGTGAAACCGCATCTCTACTGAAAACACAAAAATTCGCTGGGTGTGTGGCATATGCCTGTAATCCCAGCTCTGTGGGAGGCTAAGGCAGAAGAATCGCTTGAACCCAGGAGAAGGAGGTTGCAGTGAGCAGAGATTGTACTACTGCACTCCTGCCTGGGCAACAGAGTGAGACTCCGTATCAAAAAAAAAAAAAAAAGAAGAAAAGAAAATACTAGGAAGCTTTTCAGTCTAAAATATTTTAGACTATTTTAATCCTTAAAACAATGTTATGGTATATTAAGACATGATTTATAATTTTAAGTCATTCCAATTTAAAATTTACCAATATTAGGAACTTAAAATGTCACCCTCATATAGACAACTTTCAAATAAACTGATGGCCTCTCATTTTATCCGTCTGTACTCCGATATTTCCAAGAAGCCTTTTAAAAGCTATTTAAAGACGGAAATATAAAAATAGGTCCCATAAGTTCAATACCAATAAGAAAACTAAAACAAAATTGTTTCCTCTATCCAGTTAACAAAGTGTACCTTCCTAAATCTAATAAACCCCTTCTTTAGAAAAGCAATCAGGCTCCAATCATAATGTTCTATTTGCATTCAAGGAAAGCCAATAAAAATGTCCTAATGAAACATTTATAATAAAAGATCCTTCTGGATAATCCTAAAGTTCACCATTCTAGTTTAAATAGTATGAATTTGTATGTTACTTGAAGTTGTTAAATAGTACAGAATGACTGTATTCCCGGCCAGGCATGGTGGCTCACACCTGTAATCCCAGCACTTTGGGAGGCCGAGGTGGGTGGATGACCTGAGGTCAGGAGATCGAGACCATCCTGGCCAACATGGTGAAACCCCGTCTCTACTAAAAATACAAAAAAGTAGCCAGGCGTGGTGATGCACGCCTGTAGTTCCAGCTACTCAGGAGGCTGAGGCAGGGGAATCGCTTGAACCTGGGAGGCGGAGACTGCAGTAGGCTGAGATTGTGCCACTGCACTCCAGCCTGGCAACAGAGCGAGACTCCATCTCAAAAAAAAAAAAAAAAGACTGCTTTCCCATTTCTGAGGAGCTTATATTCTGACAATGTAAGACTAATATTAAAGTCTTACATTGTTTTCACTAAATTACCTGTCAACCTGTTATAATCTGACCAAGGCCTAAAACTGATTTTATCTAAGCAAAAAGACTATTTGCATTCATTTAACCATCAAGCAAATAAATTCACACTGACCAAAAAAGTGTATTTGGAAAAGTATTAGAAAGAAATAAAATTTTTAAAAGCTATTTCTGGAAAGGACGGAGAAGTCTAAGAAACACAGTAGAAGCAAGAATTTGGAAGCCTCAAGACAGAATCAAAGAACAGCCTTAAGACCTTAAAATAGAACAAAAGGCCTTGAAATAATCGAGTTTCTACTCCTTCAACTAACCCAAGAAAAATCAAAGATAAAAAGCTAGCTCACTGATCAAGTGGCACTTTATTAATCTGTTGCTTTTCAACATTACGGTGTTTCACAGTTGTATAAGGGCCACGCTCTTATACAAATTACGTCATACACATTATGTGTGTTAGTATGATATACACGGATTTGACAATTTTGAGTATGACTGTATACTTTGAATAATAACCATTATTTCTTTACCTTAATTATAACATACAAATTAAATAAGATTGTTGATTAGTTAATAAAAATGTAAAGAATGGAATATTATCACCTATAGTTCACTGACATAAGTGAACAAATCAGGAAGTTGTTACTGAGCCTGTATCATAAAACTGGGAAATAGACATTACACCTTACTGCATGAACAAACTTAAAAAGCAGTTTTTCTTTCTATATGTACCTGCATAAATAAAACATTCATATCTCATATAATCATGATTTTTAGGGGGTACTTTCAGATGTGTCATTATTCAAGCAGTATACAACCAGAAAACCCTGTGTAGTAACTGCTTCATTTTGTATTTTATATATCAAACCAGACTATAAACTTCTTAAATAAATTCAATTACATTCAGAGTTTCTTCTATTGCTCTTACAGTACATCATCCCACATGAAACTTGTTTTAAACGGTCTGTGCCACAAGGAGCCTATAAACTAGGGGAAAAGACTACATTATTCTGCTATTATAGATGCAATTAGATGGCTTCACAGATAGACTCCATGTAAACTTGAGACTTCTTAGTTGTATTAACAGGAGTGGCAGGCAACACATAAGTAAATGTTTCACTACGTAATATGAACTTGACCAACGTGGATTTGGTATGTAGGAAAAAACAGAGAAACTATGGCAAAAACATCAAGAAATCTCTGCTCTCAGACCCTGAAAAATAAAAGAAAGTTTACTAGAGATAAGCAAAAGACATGCAAATCAAAGGAAGAAGCAATCTGTGTTTAAGCTTTTCTTCAATCAGGAGGTCAGCAACCAAATATTAGTTACCATAAATCGCATAAACAACAAAAAGCAAAAAGGAAGACAAGTTTTCTTATCCTTTCCTAAAAGCAAGTGGGACTAAGCAATGTCTTGAAATAGGCACACATTGCCTTTCATTTCTAATCTTCCTATCAACTTTTTCTACCTTCTCAACAGGTGTCGAGACCTCACATTACCCAAGCCCCGTATCAGCTCACTATGCCCTGGTCAAAGAATTAAATGCAGGCAATCTGAACACATTCAGTAGGAACCCTTAAAACTTGCACAAGAACTGTCTGTCGGCATTTGTACTTCCATAGTCCAAACAAACCTCTAAGTGGTATGAGATTTCAGGCAGCACAACCAAGAGAAATGAAATCTACCAGGAGTGTAAGGGAGGAGATTTGGGGCATGAAAGGCCACTTGCAAAACAATCCAGCTCTGCCCTGCCCAGGAGCTACCCCCACTCCTTTCCTGCCTGTAGTGGTCACTCCTATTTCTCCTCCTTCACTCCTCACACAGAAGTTTCAACCTTTATTTCCCCTTAGTTGTTGGCTTTTATTAAAATAATTAGTTGGCATGGAATTGCCTCTATCAGCAAAAAAACAGAAAGGCAAGTGAGTAAGAATGGGGTGCTGAGAAGTCCCGCTCCTCAAACCAACCTGAAATGTGCAGCCATCAGTGAAAGCCAAATATGTAGCATCACAGAGCAAGACTTTTCTCTTAAGATGCACAAAGAAATGTATGGCCTTCAGGGAGTTACGCTTTTAGATTCTTTTATTCTCTATGCAAACAAGAAACATTCATAGAAGGAAATTTCAACCAACAACTATAGAAAAATAATGCTGGAGAGTTAAATTACCTAGTGTCTCAATTTCCATTTTGGTCAAAAAACTATGACACACAAACTGAAAAATTTCTAACATTCCCAACTGCACTTCCCAAGACAAATGAAATTCACATGACTACTACTATTTTAAAGGACTCTGAAAAAAAAGTAAGCTATTTTTCCCCCAAATTCTCTAGTCATTGAGCACAAACAGGAACATGTTGCTCTAACCAGGAAGCAGCATTTTTTAGAACAATAAGTCTTTCGTTTTACCCTAGGAAGGACATCCTTTTCTCAAAAATAGATGCTACTTGAAAATAGAATGAAGTTATAAAACCACGGTAGCACAGTGGACAAAGATATTGATAAACCAATTGGAATAAAGCTTTCCCATGAAAAACAGACTCCCTTTTTTGTCCCAAATGTAAACCAGATTCAAAACCCAAAAGCATCCTTTAAGTACTTTAAGACAGTGATTGTTCACAACCTATCCAAAGTCAATCCTCTTGCTCAAAGTCTGTTAACATAATACACGCTAGGTTAGGCGTGGTGGCTCACGCCTGTAATCCCAGCACTTTGGGAAGCCGAGGCGGGTGAATTGCCTGAGGTCAGGAGCTCAAGACCAGCCTGGCTAACATGGAGAAACCCCCGTCTCTACTAAAAATTCAAAAACTAGCCGGGCGTGGTAGTGCGCACCTGTAAGCCCAGCTACTTGCGGGGCTGAGGCAGGAGAATCGCTTGAACCCGGGAGGTGGAGGTTGCAGTGAGCTAAAATCGCGTGGCAGCACTCAAGCCTGGGTGACAGAGCGAGACTCCGTCTCAAAAAAAAAAACAACAAAAAAAACAAAATACATGCTAATGGGAAAGAAGTCAGAGGGAGAGTACCCCACATCCTGGGCTCTCTAATTTCTCCTCAGAGACTCATTCAGTACATATTGCTTCATAGCAAACTTATAATTCACTTACAACTAGCTTTTAGTTTCATTTGTTTGCAGCATCAAGATCTCACTAACAATGTACAGTATGTCTTAATATGATCTTTGGAGAACTGAGAGCAGATTACTATTTCTCCACCTCCTCTCCTGACTGCCTGCCCATACCATATGCTGGTGCAATCCCTCCTATCCTGTATAGACTCTTTGCTGCTTGTACACAACCAAAAATAATGGGGTGGGGGGATTATGTTCCACTGCACCATGAGAAAAAGACATATCTTTTTCCTTTAAAAGGGGTTTTGTTTCATATATGAACTTACATATTTAACTGTATTTGGAACTGGATTGATTCCTTTAAAAAGCCTTTCTTAATAGTCAAGGAAACTGAGGCCAAGACTGTGTCATAATTAGCAGGCCTGTGGAGGTTGAGGCCTAAGTGGTAAATGTCTATGGACTTAAACGTAAGGAGGAAGAGAAAGGAGCATCTTGCTTAAAGCGACACTGGTCACAGGACCAGAACTGTCCTGATGCCAACATATTCTTCCTTGTGGATCCATCAGAGAGAGGAACTTGGAAAGATAAAAATGAAATTTATCCTTTTGGGCAAAAGATCACTAGCAATGAATCAGAGAGTTACGTCTTGAACATTATTAATAAGGGGGTTAAAAGCTAGATTATCCAATGCTCAAATTCACGTCTATACCCAAATGGTGGAGGGGCAGAAAAGAGGAAGTTCTGCACGTTTCATTATGTTTACTGATATGGTATGGTTAAGTGGATATGCTATGGTTAAGTTGCAGTGTTTTATTTAGGAGATCTCAAATACTTCTACACTAAAACATACAAAAGAGCTATCCTAAGAAGGAGAGAGATGTAATAAAAGGAATACAAGCTTTGGAGTCAGATGGGGCAGAGTTCAAATCCTGATCCCCACCACTCCCTAGCTGTGTGACCCTGGGTTTGTTAATGAGACCATATTTGCAAAAGACAGTGAATAATATCTATGCAACTAGGCTGTGTGGCTGAAATTACACATAGTTTCAGTACTGATAGTTTCATGGCAAAATCAGATCCTGGAAAAAAAGGTGATTGAGTTCATTGTCAATGAGATCTGAATAAAAGCACAAGTAATCCTAAGAATATAAAATTTAAAATATTCCTGAGACACTTACTATATATATCAGAATTTTTACAAATTAATGTATCCTTTTATGATGTGTCTGTATGCCAAAAAAAAAAAAGTCAAATGAATTCTTATAATACTTATAAAGGGCCCCTAAACTGTCTGTTTTATAAATCCAGATTTTCATATTAGGTTTAAAGAGAAGTGTACCTGACTTGTATTTTATCACATCTGTTATAAATATACTTTCCAAATGACATTGGTAAGAAATCTCATATCCTTAAGATTGAGAAAGAGAATGGGGAAATTTTCCAATTTGAAAACAGCCACTTAATTTTTCCTCCAAGAAAGATTGGCTAGGAACATACTTAAGACTGGCAGAGCTGGACAACAAACTGTAAGTATTTTCCTCTCTAATGTAAGTTTACCTTCCATAGCTCAAGACTGTTTTACAACACTTAAAATGAAGTCGTTAAAAAAAATTCTGCATGCATTCCATTAACATTTGGACCTACAGACTTTCTACCTTTAAAACATTCCTTATAATATTTACACTTCACTCTTAAAATTGTTTAAAATTATAAGAGGTTTCCCACAAGTTTCAGGTCACATTGGAGTTACTGAAACTGACTTTGAAGACCTAATTTAATTTAGCATCATTCTTGGATATTTTTTCATCTGTGGATGATATTAGAAAACAAATTAAAATGTTGTATATATTTTCTTCTAAAATATATCCACACAACTGAAGTATCATGTGAAGAAAACCTGTTATATTGAAGTAATTCAATATAACACATCAGCAGCATATTGTCAGGTTAAACCTTTTTAACATTTTTTTGCAGTATTTCCCAAAATGTGCCCCACAGTACCTTGTCCTATACAACATTGTATAGCATGTATTTCTCCCAGGTTCACAAACTACATTAAAGTTCACACAGGAGAGGGACTAATAACTTTACCCACAAATTTCCCAAACAAGGCTAATGCTGTCTTTGTTTGAGGTGGGGGCAGAGGGTGCCTGTTACCTCCAGAGCACATATCTGTTAACACTGTGTCAAGCACACCATGTTCAAACCACCTCGTTCCAAGGCTCCCCACACTGGAACGAAACCCAAACACCAACAACCTCTTGCACCCTTTCCACATGATGACCAGCAGTCTTTGGGTCTAGCCTAACACAAAGTCCCTCCAAACACTCTTCCACCCTCCTCTGCTCCAAGACCCCATTTAACACTGGCAGTGAACACTTCCTTTCTGAGCCTCTGAAGTTCTTACCGCCTTGACCATTCACATTAGGCCCTTCACACATGCTCTACGTGGGCACTTTAATAGGTTTGTATTTTATGTCCTCGATCAGAGAAGCACCTTGAACAAAGACACTCGTCTTCTCTTACATCTCTTTCTCAGCTCTGCATCTAGCAACGGACGGTGGATGTGCTGGGTGCAAAGAAAGAAAAGGGCAACATTCCTGCAGGGGTGGTGGTATGCACGATCTTAAGCACTCCCTGAGAACAGGGAGAGAAAGAAATGAAGGAAATGTGTTTTCAATCTGGGTGTTACAGCTTCAGAAAACTCAAACCTACACAGGCTGAAACAATTCTGTAAATAACCACAAGGTGGCAGACCGGACCAACCGTCCTTCCTAGAACCCAAAAGCAGTCGCCAGTCTCGCAAGTGATTCAACACAGAGATGCGAGTTTAAAGCATTCCTGAAGATCATCTTAAAGAATATGATGATTCCTTTCTCTTTGTGTCCCTGACGAAAAGGGGCAGGAAGTCGGGAACAAGTCCATCAGCACTCCTATTAAACTGTTTAACTTCTATCATCCTTAGCAGGGAAATGTTTATTTTAAAACAGCCTCCCCACATCTTTGTAAAGCACCAGAGCAAATAAAACAAAAATGTCAGATCACCAGCCTGCTGAGGTGCTTTGTGCATCTGAGTCACTCATACCCCAGAGTTACATCATCACATACTTTTGAACAATGTAAGAAAAAAAATCCATAGCAGAGTGTATGGTTTTCAAAAAAAAAATTATTATTTTAGAGTTACAATAATTACTTTAACCCTAAATCATATGAAGGCAAAATACTGTTTCTGAACTAATTTACACCTGAAAGAAAAACAATCTCCTGGGATTGTGATTTCATTCAAATTCACATCAAAGCCCAGGAAAACCTGATAATGACATTACTGGTCATTGCTGATAAGGCCCTCATGTATTTCTTCAGCCTCAGATTCCTAAACATTATAAGACACATGTATGGCTTAAACTTGATTAAGACACATGTATGGCTGAGTGCAGCCATACACGTAATCCCCACAAATGGCCTGCTTGAGTCCAAGTTTGAAACCAACCTGGGAAACACAGTGAGACCCCATCTCTATAGAGAAAGAAGAAAACAAAATTAGCCAGGTGTGGTGACACGCACCTGTGGTCCCAGCTACTGGAGAAGCTGAGGTAGGAGAATCACTTGAGCCCGGGAAGTTAAGGCTACAGTGTGCTGTCACTGTGCCAATGCACTCCATTCTGGGCAACAGAGCAAGACCCTATCTCCAAAAAAAAAAAAAAAAGACACGTATGAAGAATTCTAGAAGTCTAGAAGTAAATTATAAAGACTCAAGTTATTCCATTTGTCTAAAACTTCCTCAGGTTTCTTTTCCAGAGGAAAAAAATAAACAAATCAATCAAAAATAAAACTTCCTCAAGTGTTTTCCACTGAAAAAGGTATGCTTTTTTAAACTGAGTTTTTGAACAATTCCTAAACTTGAGACAAAGGTGATTAGTAATTACCTCATTAATTAGCCATAAAAATTACAAAACAGACTTGTAAATTACAACAAAACACTATCTTATCCCATTCGTCTTCTAATTCAAGTTGGTGTCAGGGAGCCCCAGAGCAGTCAAGTGTCAAGGGACAAGAGTTGAAGAAGGTATAAAGTACTTCATAAATTTTAAGGGACAGATGAAGTATCATCTATAATCTGCATTCTCAAAGAGTTTATCTCTCATTGAAGAAAACACAAGGGTTAAATGATATAGTCACAACAGAAGTCACGAGGCAGTTTTTATGATTACTAACTGGGTGTTATGTTTAGCAACCTAAAATGCATACTATGCACCATGTTCATTGTCACGTCCCTGGGGAAAATGATCCTGTAAGCAAGTTTCATTTGTGAAGTTACATTTTTTCATTAGAAGAAGCAACAATTTAGCTTTCACCAAAAACTCATCTTGTTAACAAATAAGAAAAGAGAAAGTGTCCAAAATCAGTCCGCAATTCCTGTTTTCAAGAGTCAGTATAAATATTTCCCCTTCAGAACAATGTATTACACCACCAAGCCTACAGCTTCCCAGAATTGCCATCTCTTAGGCAGTAAAAATACATTTAACAAAAGATATCTTTGTTTTAAAAGTATCCTATTTTAATAGACTCTCAGACTGCAATATTTGTAGTCAAATTTTAATTTACATGTGTAGATTAACATACTATATTTGCACTGGTTTTTTCCATCAAAAGTTAGCAGGCTGTGAATGATTACATTTGACGTTTAAGTAAAACAACCAAAAACATAAATCAGCTGCATATACACACAGAGAACAGAGGCACAGACATACACTCTCTCTCTAATAAAATGATTCCTGAACTATCTTCAATTTCAATTAAAAAATAACATCAATCAAACACCTTCCCCCCATATTCTCCTCTATCAATAGAGTTAAAACCTTCAGCTTGGTGTTCAATTCATTTCCCAAATACAGTCTGGTTCCAGTTAAACCTCCTAGAAACCTTGCTGAGCTGGGGGTGGACAGACAGGGGCTGCTTGCTATACATCACTCCACTGAACTCCTATCTCCGCAACAAGGGGCCACAGAGTCTGCACAAATCACCCTCAGGAAACCTCAAGTTTCTAATACCAACCTAATTCCAGAGGCACTATCAACAGCACTCAGTGTGAACATTCACCGTACAAAACTCAATAGTCCTACAGTGGTAGAGTTTAGATAGTCTTAATAAAAGCAAAGCAGAATAGGTCACTGAGGACACCAGTTCTTTATTGCCTCTTAGCAAAAAGGAAGTACTCTTTGAATGGAAGCAGGTTTTAAATATAGAAAATTTCATTGTAGCCATTTTTCTAGGACAAAAGACAAAAATAATTTGACATCTGTTTTCCCCATCTTGAATGTTTTACCAAGGAGTCAACCACCAATAGTACTACTTATTCTCAAATTTTTTATTTCTCAAGAGGACAGGAGAAGCAAACGAGAATATTCTACATATGTAATTAAAGCCTTCCACTATTGGTCAGAAATGAGCTAAAATGCTAAAGAAATTATCTCTTTTAGACCTATCCATGAAAGGTAAAGGAGCAGAGAAGAGGAATAGTTTATCCAATCAGATAAACATTTAGAGAAAGGGTGCAGAGGAGGGCAGTTACAGAAAATGTTGTGCATTACCGAATTTCAAAGAAGAATCAGAGACTTAAAAATATGTAAAAATATGTATTTTCTAATCAAGTGCTCCACTAGAAGGGACAGCAAGTTAATTATAGTTTCTGAAGTATCTCACCTTTCAATACATGTTTTGAATTCTCCTTTGAAGCTAAGAATCTCACTTTACTTATCCTACTGATAACTGTTCTACCTCCCCCACTTACAGAGGAAGTAGCATGCATGCATTACAACTTAAAATTGTACATGTGTACATTTGATTTATATGACAGACTCCATCACATTCATAAATAAGTAGACCTTTACCTTCACAATATCAATACTCTGACATCCCACTCCCAACATCTAAAGCCCTCAGATCATCATTACCAAGATTTTCCAGAAATCAGAAGGAAGCAAAGAGCCCTTGGGGTGGTGAGAGTGAACATCCTATGCAGTCAATTACTGCGGAGCAGCCATCACAATCACAAAGGAAGATGAATAGGGAAGGTAGGAAAATGGTTCCCAACTTCACATTTCCTAAATACTTGTGCATAACTTAAAATGTGTGTTGCCTCAGAGTCAGTGTTATAAAGGGTGGTTGGGTTTGTCTATCAGCTACTGCATCCGAGAACTACAGGACCCATACAGGAAGAAGGAAAAGGAAGCTATAAAATATTTTCTTGGTAAAAGATTTCAAAGAAGGCTAGTGAAAAGGTTCCAAATGAAGGTCCACCAGAGAATTCTCACTAATGTGTGGCAAAATGAGAGATTAAGGACAATGAGTTGAGATCCTTGATAAGCTTAATGTATTCCATTTAAAGAGTTCTCCTTCATTGTGGGATTGTAACCTTCCCTTTTTTTTCTCTCTCTTATAATGTCATTACTTGAAATTATATTGCTACTAGATAGTAGTTCACTGTTTTATCTAATATCCTTAATAGAAGAAATGTTTGAAGTTGCCTACCTTATTTTGGTGCTGTAACTCTTGAACGGTAGTATGAAGGGCAATGGTCTTGGCTTGATGAAAATCCAAAAAGTTGGGACACTTGTCTCTGACACCTACCTAAAGCAATCTTACTGAGTGAGTGAGGTGACTGCAAAGTTGCAGAATTATTTGCCTTTTACTTCTGGCTCTTATTCTCTATGAAAACTTTCCAGAAAAAAAAGTATTCTAGGTATTCTGACCCTATCCCACGAAAGATTCTTAAAAAAAAAAAAAAAAAACATTTAAGAGACATTCCTTTTACATTAAAGGTATCTCTAAAACCACTAGTGGAACTCTGGGCCTTGGTATAGAACGAAAAATTTGCAAAATGATGTAGGAAGATGTTGTGGACAGAATAGGTAATCAGAGTGCACCTTTCCAGGCAATTCCCCTGCATACTTCTCTGCTTGCCAGGCCACTAGGGCTAAGATGAGTCACTTGAGCAACACTGACCGAGTTCAGTATCTGACTGCCATTTACCAGCTTGGCATCCCTGAACAAGTCACTCAACCTCTCTGTGGCTCAGTCTCTCCACCCATAAAATAGGAATAATAACAGTATCTAAGATTTTCAAAGTGAATCATCAGTGCCTTGACGTGTAGTAGGCACTTTCTTTTGTGAACACTGGCATGTGGAACATTATTGTTGTTCAATTTAAAGGTAATTATGAAAATCTAACGGAAGAGGGGTGCCTCAGGGTGAAGGAGGTTATCAGTAACTCTTTGGCTTCTGCCAAAATATGTCAGGGTGCAGAGATTTCCTACAACATACTCAAAATAGCATTTTAGTTTTTCTTTTTTGTTTTCTTAGATAATTTCTGGTCTTAAAGTAAAATAACAATGTTGCAACACTCTAATAGTAGACCATGTAAGAAGTAGACAGGGGAACAGAACAGAGAGATCAGAAATAAATCCACCACGTACAGTCAACTGATTCTCAACAAAGGTACCAAGAGCACACAATGGAGGAAAGAAGAGTCCCTTTGATAAATGGTGTTGAGAAAACTGGGTATCTACATGCAGAAGAATAAAATTAGACCCTTATTAATACCATACACAAAATAAACTCAAAATAAAGACTTAAATGTAAGACCTGGAACTGTAAAACTAATAGTAGAAAACATCTGAAAAGTTCCATGACATTGGTCCGGGCAATAATTTTCTGGAAATGACCCCAAAAGTAAAGGCAACAAAATCAAAAATAGATGAATGGGATCACATCAAACTAAAAAGTTTCTGCATAGCCAAGAAAACAGTTGGGCTAAAGAGACAACCCACAGAATGGGAGGAAATAAAGTTGACCCTTAGTATCCATGAGGGGTTGCTTCCAGAACCCACCCCCGAGGATTTTCCTTATATAAAATGGCATAGGGTTTGCGTGTAGCCTATGCACATGCTTCCATATACTTTAAATCATCTCTAGATTACTTATCATATCTAATGCCATGTAAATACTATGTGAATAGTTGTTGTTATACTGTATTGTCTTTTTTATTGTATTAGTTTTTACTGTTGTATTGTTTGTTTACTGGTTTTTTAAAATATCTTCGATCCATGGTTGGTTGAATCTGCAGGTGCAACCTGAGTATATGGAGAGCTGACTGTATGTGCAAACCATACATCTGATAGGGGGTTAATATTCAAAATATATAAGAAAAACAACTCAATAGCAAAAAAACACAAGTAACCCAATTAAAAAATAGGAAAAGGACATGAATAGACATTTCTCAAAAGAAAATGTTCAAGATCACTAATCATCCAAGAAATGCAAATTAAAACCACAACAAAACCTCACACATGTAAGAATGGCTGTTTAAAAAAGAGAGATGAGCATTGAAGAGGATGTGAGGAAAAGAGAAATTCTCACTGTTGATGAGAATGTAAATTAGTATATTCATTATGGAAAACAGTATGGAGGTTCCTGCAAAAAAATTAAAAATAGGACTACCATATGATCAAGCGGTCCCACTACTGGCTGTATATTCAAGGAAATGAAATCACTATGTTGAAGAGATGCCTGCACTCCTATGTTCACTGCAGCATTATTCACAACAGCTGAGATACGGAATCAACCTAAATGTCCCTCAATGGATGGATGAACAAAGTGCAGTATATAGGTATAACAGAATATTAGCCTTAAAAAAAAAGAAATCCTATTATTTATGACAATATAAATGAACCTGGAGGATATGTTAAGTAAGATAAGCCAGGCATACAAAGACAAATACTGTGTGATGTAATCTATATGTAGAATCTAGAGAAGTTGAATTCACAGGAGTAGAGAGTTCCCACAGTGGTCACCAGGGGCTGGGGAGGAGAGGGCTGTTAGGGAGGTGTTGATCAAATGACACAAAATTAGTTAGGAGGAATAAGTTCAAGAGATCTAATGTACAACATGGTAACTACAGTTAACAACAATATATTGTATTGTTAAATCACTAAGTAAATTTTAAGTGTTCTAACCACAAAAAATAAGTTGAGGTAATATGTATGTTAATCGGCTCAATTTGGCTATTCTACAATGTATGCATATTTCAAATCACGTTGTACACCATAAACACTTATAATTTTTATGTATCAATTTTAGAAATAAACTTCTAAAAACAAGAGAACAGCAGAATTTGACGTGTAATCAAGAGTATTTAATTAAACACACATTTTTTTCCTAATACAAATGACAACTTTTATTTAGTCTCAAATTTCCACATAGATTCGGAGTTGGGGGGGATCCAAAATCTGCTCAGATGTCATCCTTTCCCTTCATTTGCAGTTCACTGGTAAATTCAAGGTATTGAATACTTGCTCTGTGCAAAGTACTGTGCTGGGATGTTGCCTTGGGGATACAAAGGTTGGTACAATATACTCTGGTCCTCAAAGAAACTCAGTTTGCTAGAATAGATATAAGATTCTCACAAATGGCCACAATGCAAGACAGAAATTCAATTATGAATAACGGTTGTCAGAAGACAAGTTTTCTTACTCCCAAATTCACAAATGCTTTCTTCCACTCTACCACTGCTGCCAGCTGATATCAAAACTTCTATATCCTATCACATATATTCTTCTCTTCTAGCCTTTGATCCTCAAGCTACCTACAAAGCAATTATATGAAAAATAATAAATACCATAACTTCTCATTCTTTCCATTGGAAAACTGTTACTGAGTACCTCCTATGCATAATGAAATGTGACCGTATCCTACATGTAGCATCAGGTCCTTTTTCATTAGAAAAGAGGTGTCGTTTTCAAAGTATACCCTTTTACTGAGTTATTTAAATTTATGACAGTTCAATAATAATTCAATATAAAGTGATGTCTTCTGCCAAAATGTACTAATAAATCTGCATGCTCTTGGGGATGAAAACCAACTTGGCAGAACCACCAGCTGTGCTGAACCATGTGTGGGGCCTGGCCGCCCAGCATCCAGTCTGCCTCCTTTGCAATGAACTGGGGAGGGAAAATAAAAATAAAAAGGGGAGGCCAAGGATGGATTTGTTTCCTGACTGTTCACTGGTCATTCACTGTAATGTTCTGGCTATCAAATGCACGCATAGGTATGTGTGCTTCAAGAATACCTGGAAATACATTCCTATGAATATTGTAATTAGTAGTAATTCCTCAGCCTTTCTGGGGAGATTTGGCTTGTGAAAACATTCAACACACTCACCCAGAATTAAGCATGGTAAAGGGGTTGAATATATTTAAGTTCAATCAGGCTCAAAAACAACATACTGTTGTATGAAAGTAAAGAGGTAACTTCATTGTAGAATTCACTAAACAACTCTGGCAATAACCCCAACATAAATTCTAAACCTGTTTTGAGTAATGGCACCAAGGTTTTTATAAAAACTGCGTTACTGGACAACATGGCAAAATTTCAAGATCATACATATTTATACATATGAGCCTCACCACCTTATTTTTAAATTTCATTTCGTCATAGTTGATCGTAATTTTTATTGTAATAGAAAAATGTTAGTAAATCAAAGACAACAATATTTGTGGAAGTAAATCTACCACTACATTAAACAGGTACATTCCTTTTGTCCATTTTCTCAACTATCCAGTTATTGTATAACTTTTGGGAATCTGATCTTTGCCCCTAAATTTACTGAAATTTGTTTCTCCAAGGTCACCAGTGATCTCTTTAAAGCAAATCCTTTTTCTTCTTGTGCCAAGAACAGTGCCAAGCTCTATTCTAGATGCCAGGAACACACTAGCATACAAAACAGAGAAGATCACTGTCCTTTCTAGTAAGACAAACAATATTAAATAAAACATTTTTTTTAAATTTGACAGTGACACACAAGAAGAAAAAAAATCACAAAAGGAAAGGGTATGAAACTTCGGGAAGGCACCCAGTGCTGTGTGGCCAGTCCTTCCCCTTGGGTCTTTCCCGGCCCGACATGGGCTCTGCAGTCTCTCCACGTTAGGTACTCTGAGGGCTGGGCTTTGAACCATCATTCTTCTTCATAAGGATCCTTCCCTGAGATATCACGTCTATTCTCAGCCTATCTTTACAACTGACTCCTGGACTCTGACTTTTTTTTTTTTTTTTTTTTTACAAACCACCACAACTCCCAGCTGATTAGTTACCATTTGAAGCTGCTGAAGCGTCATTTCAAATGGTAACTGAACTTCACACTAAATTTCCCCAAAAAAACTAGCCACATGTTTAGATTTCTCTACTTCTGGTGCCCGCACGAGTGTCCCAGCTATTCCAGTGAAAACCACATAGGAGTTTTCAACTTAGTTGCTACTTGTACCAACTATTTTCTCTTTTTTCACACATCTAGTGAGTCGTCGTTTTTTTAATCCTGTTAAGTCTCCTGTCATACTTTTCTTTTTCATTTCTATTTTCTATGCCATGGTCATTTCGGGGCCTTCTCTTCTTTCACCATGTACAACATAAACCAATTAAAGGACCCCAAGTCATTTTTTAGGCGGTTGCCCTACCCTGCTGGAATACGTCCCTTGATCACCAAATTTCAACTGTGTTACACAGGCACATCACGCAGCATCTGAGGTCTATTCCAGTTTGCCCACATCAGCATCCACTACCCAATCCATCCTGATGGGCAACTCAACTCATATCCTCTGAGAAACCTTTTCAGACCCCTTCTCTAATCTCATCAACATTTACTCATGTATCACGAATAAGGAAACTTTCATATGTTCATTTTTATTGTCGGTTTTTTTAATGTATATATGAAATACCTGAGTAAACAAGACAATATAGACACTACTCAATAAAGACTGTATTGCTCCCATACAGGGACCATATCCTATACCTCTTTTTACTTCCCACAATCCCTAGGAAACTGGATTCTGGAATTCTGGAACTCAAGTGGCAGAAAGCTCTGTAGCAATGGCTGTGTTAACTTCTCTAAGTTAACTACAAAGTAGATCAACAAAGTAATGAGACTAAAATCCCACAGCAGAGGTAAAAATGCATGTCTGATCAATACTTATTATCTGCAAAACAGTACATTTCCTCTAGACGCACTCACCCCTCACCCCACAGGCCTCTACCACACCCTGTCTCATTGCCAGAGTCCTGAGGGTTTGCTCAGTTTTGATTTATGCCTCTGCCCTTTTCCTTACTTTTTTTTTTTTTTTGAGATGGAGTCTTGCTCTGTTGCCCAGGCTAGAGTGCAGTAGCATGATCTTGGCTCACTGCAACCTCCACCTCCCGGGTTCAAGCGATTCTCCTGCCTCAGCCTCCCAAGTAGCTGGGACTACAGGTGCCCGCCACCACGCCCGGCTAATTTTGTGTATTTTTAGTAGAGACGGGGTTTTGTCATGTTGGCCAGGCTGGTTTCAAACTCCCAACCTCGTGATCCACCCGCCTCCCAAAGTGCTGGGATTACAGGTGTGAGCCACCGCTCCCGGCCCCTTTTCCTTACATCTTTGGAGCACTAATCCACATTTGACTAGTCCTACTTCCTAATTTCTTATTTCATTGTTCAATGACTTTTTAAAAAATCTTTCTTTTATCCTCTGTGATTTCTTTTCACATTTTCCAAAATATCCACTGTTAGCTAGGCACAGTGGTTCATGCCTGTAATCGCAGCACTTTGGGAGGCAGAGGCTGGAGGACTGCCTGAGCCCATAAATTCGAGACCAGCCTGGGCAACATGACAAGACTCCAACCCTACAAAAACTAAACAAATTAGCTGGGCATTGGGGTAGGCGCCTGTAGTCTTCCCTACTCAGGAGGCCGAAGTGAAAACTGCAGTGAACTGTGATCCTGCCACCGCACTCCGGCCTGGTCAACAGATTGAGACCCTCTCTCAAAAAAACAAACAAACAAAAATCCACTGTTTACACAATCTGACTGATGTCCAATATCCAACATGCTAAAATGAAAAGACCTGATCCTATATTCAACCTGATATGAATTATTCACTAATGATAACCTGAATTCAAAAACCTTTAGGCAAAGAGACGACACATTTAATTATATTTATGTATACAGATAGATAGAGATATATAGACATAGATATAATTATATAAAATAATTACCAAAACATATCCGATCTGAATGATTTCCTCCAAGTTAAAAATGTATTGACTTTAAAATAAACATGAAAATGAGCCAGGTAGGAAAAAATAGTTACTCCAGAAAAGATTAAAACTTTGTACCAGTTGGTCTATTTTAATGTTCTATTTGATAAAGTAGTATTTAAAACAAGACTCCTTTGTAATGAGTCATCATTTAATTAATATCCAAATACCTTGAGAGCCCATAACAGTTCAACAAAACAGCTGGAAATCAAATATTGGAGATAATTACTCACAGCTGGCTTTATTCAACTGATGTCATATTAAATAAACTTATTCTACAGACCTTTTCCCCTTCCCCAAAAAAGAAAAAAAAAATTCTTTAAGAAACATAGAAGGCTCTTTGTGTGAGATTTTTTTAAATGTGCAGAATATATTCCACTACTAAAGATTTTCAAGAGTATGTGAAAGATTTTCAGCAGGAATACACTGCTGTATTTTATACCATCCTGTGTGCTTGCAATATTTTGAACTTCGTTTTTCTTAAATTTTTCCTAAAACTAAAACAAAAATAGCAAGCTGAACTAAGTCACAAAATATGCTGGAGAGCTAAATTTTTATGATCCTAGCAGTCAGTTTACTATTTTGATATTGGGCTGAATTTATTATTTTTGTAGCGATGTCACATCTCAACAGCTTAGTAATATAAACTATCAAACCAAAATATTAGTTTCAAGCTTACTGTTTCAAGACATTATTTAAACCATTGCATTGTATTGTACCATCCACGTTATACGAATGTATTCATATAAATGATTTATCAACAATAACTACCTATTATATGCCAGACACTGTGCTGAATATTCTATATTATCTCTAATTTCCATGAAATTTCACATGTAGATAATTTATATCTAATAATTACCAAAAGGAAAGATATCAAAGACAGTTTTCAAACTGCTACACACATACACTAACTCCATAATAAGCCAGGTTATTATTATCTGCTACAGTAGAATTTTCAAATCCAAAATACAGATATTTTCATTTTCACTCCTCTCATTCATTCAAATTTGTTCTTATATTCTCTCCCCTTATCCTTCCTGTCTCTCCCGTTTAATAAAGAAGAAGGAAAAAAAAAAAAAAACAACAGCCGGGCGTAGTGGCTCACGCCTGTAATTCCAGGACTTTGGGAGGCTGAGGCGGGAGGATCACAAGGTCAGGACATCGAGACCATCCTGGCTAACATGGTGAAACCCCGTCTCTACTAAAAATACAAAAAATTAGCTGGGTGTGGTGGCGGGCGCCTGTAGTCCCAGCTACTCGGGAGGCTGAGGCAGGAGAACGGCGTGAACCCGGGAGGTGGAGCTTGCAGTGAGCTGAGATTGGGCCACTGCACTCCAGCCTGGGGACACGGCGAGACTCCGTCTCAAAAAAAAAAAAAAAAACTACCAGTACTACTGATACATGTTATGATTATCTACCCAACAAACTTTGAAGTCATATTTTATGAAACCTCACAAGTAGTCCTGATATGTGAGATACAACCTAAGTTTGCTCATTTTATCCATGTACTATAATTTCTTCACACTCATCTAGACAGACCCCTGATGTGATTTTTACTGATGTAATAATCCCTTTGTTTTTCAGATCCTCTTTCATCTTTCAGTAACCCTTTCTTGGCATTTTTTAAAACTATACAGTCTGTAGCACACAGTAAGGACTCAATTCAAATGTGCTGAGTCAGTAAATAAAACTTTTCTTCCAATACACTAGAAAAAGTGATTTTTATGCTTACCAAAAAAATTTAAATAGATTAACACCAAATTTTCTTGACATGTCTTAGACAGTTCCACCGTATTCATTTATGCATTTTAAGTAAACATTTTAATCAGATCTTTTATTTTTGCACATAAGCCTAAATTTTGTGCAACAGATTATATGAGAAATATAAGCTTATATTTAGAATGCTCTTGAATTTTCAATGAGCTTTTATAAACTTTCTTATTTGCTTTATTCTATCACAGTATAAATAACCATTTTTACCACCCTACAAAAGCAAAGTAATTCTCCATCAAGACAAAGTGCTTATTCAACACTCAACATTTATACCTCACAATAAAATGTCTCCATGATCATCTCTCATTATGTGAGGCACTAACAAGATGTTATTGGGGGTTCTGGAGGGAAAAAATTCTGTCACAATTGCCACATTTTACAAATCTGTAAAATAGGTAAAATAATAATGTATAAAATTATTGGAATAAGAAAAACCACCCCACTCTTATAATTGAACCATTTACTTCAAGCATGCCCATCTTTTGGTAAGGATAAATACCTACTAGCTACCTTTTCTGGAATAGTATGATACAAAAAGAAAAAAAAAATTAAGCCCTTTACAAAGCTCAGCAAGTGGTGCACAGTCATCATCAGAAATGACTCCTTTTTGGAACAGGTGTTTCGGAGTGAGGAGTTACCAGGTAACAAAAAGAAGATTGTAGATTATAGCCCACTACCTAACCTCTCTGGTATTTCATCTATTTCTTCCTCCCTGGGTAATCTTACGGAAAAAAAAATGAACAATAAAAGAGACAAGGAACAATAAAAGAGACAACTTAAAATGTGTACTTTAATATACCTTGCATGCTGGCACTGTGGGTAACAGACTGATCTCTGGAGCCAGGCTGAGATAAAATCTACACCTCTGCCACTTGCATGGTTTTTAACTGTGGACAAGTTACTTATAACCTGAGAATCAATTCCATTTGAAAACTCAATGCAAAGGGTGGCTGACGGCTATAATCTAGAATCTTCTTTTTGTTACCTGGTACCTCATTAAATGAGAGAACACCAGCAAAACCCTTAGGTTCTATTTTGATAGCTGGGAGACACTGTGCAGATGTAGGCAGGATTTAAGTAGGTTCTACAATCCAGGTTCATTAATGTATACAACAAACCTGAATTTTAAGTGTAAAGATTTATGAATATGCTTCCCAGGTGGTTGAAAATTATTTTCTAAGAACAATTATAATAATTAATTTTTTCAATGTAAAGATTCCCAGACTTTTTTTTTTTTTTAAGAGACAGTATCTCACTCTGTCATCCAGGCTGGAGTGCAGTGTTGTTATCATAGCTCACTGTAACCCCCAAACTCCTGGGCTCAAACAATCCTCTTGCCTTGTACTTGTAGTCCCAAGTAGCTGGGACTACAAGTACACGCTACCACATCCAGCTATTGTTTTTTTTTTTATTTTTGAAGAAACACAGTCTCACTATATTGCTCAGGCGAGTATTAAACTCTTGGCTTTAAGCAATCATCCCACCTCAGCCTCCCAAAGTGCTGAGATTACAAGCATGACCTACCACACCCAGCAAAGATTCCAGATTTTTAACAAACACTTAAAAATATGTTAGAGACAGCATATAAATGAACAAAATTTACGGTTTACTTTACAGTTGTTTGCATGCTGCAGTCTGCAGATTCTTCTCTCCAGAACATTATGATGCATGCTTTAAAAGACTATAAAAGTTTAGAATATATTTGGAAGATAATCTAAATTACTATAGCTCACTTTTTAAAAGTCTTAACTTCCTCTATTAAGCACCAGTTAGATTCTTGAAAGGTATCACCATCCTTGGTTTATGCATCAAACCTGATCACACAAGGAATCAAATTTAATATGTATGAAGATAAGTAATTATGTCTGGCTGTGATTAACTATCATAATTGCCATCACAATCTCAATTTTTTTCTTTTTTTTTGAGACAGGACCTTGCTCTGTCACCCAGGCTGGAGTGCAGTGGCGTGATCACGGCTCATTGCAGCCTTGACCTCTTGGGCTCACAGGCTCAATCGATCCTCCTGCCTCAGCCTCCTGAGTAGCTGGGACTACAGGCAAGTGTCACATCTGGCGAATTTTTGTATTTTTGGTAGAAACAGTGTTTCACCATGTTGCTCAGGCTAGTCTCAAACTCCTGGGCTCGGCAATCCACCTGCCTCAGCCTCCCAAAGTGCTGGGATTATAGGCATGAGCCACAATGCCCAGTCTAAATTATTTCTTCAATTAAATAACACTTCGCAAAAAGAAAACCTACAGGGAAACTACATATTGTTTATGATACAAACTTTTGAAAATATAATTTAACTATTCATAAAGAAACTACCTCCAAACACAGTTAACATCTCTTCTAACCACTGGCTTTCTGAAACTAATACCAGAGAAAATATTATTATGAAGTTCAATTTTACTAACAATTGTAATCCCTTTCATTTCTGAAAACAAATTAATACATGAATCTCGAAATCTTTAGGATGACACATAGAAATCCGTTTTTAATGTTTACATCCAGAATGTTTTTTTAATCATACATGGGAATGTCCTAATTTAAGGTACTTTTTACTTTTATCCCATGTAAATTCCCATCTTATCTTCAATCAGAAGCATTTTTTTAAGCTATGAATTCAAAACCTATGATTTAAAAAAAACTTTAATTTCTAATTAGGTTCAGATACTTGATCACTAATATTTCTAATTAGTTTCAAATGGAAGGCTAAAAATGTAATATAGATGAAGTTACAGAGAAATTTTACCTTTTAAACCCTGATGTGGGTAAGTACACTCCACTTCAAGATGATTTCCTACATTGTACTCAAAAAGTTTCATTGTGGAAGAGAAAAAAAATGATGTACAGGAATAGGTGAATAGAGCATCCACTACAAATTCACTTAAATCACGTCCACTTCCTTTTGGAGTCGTTACTTTAAGGCACAAAGTAACAGATCTTCATCCATATAGTTTGCTACATATAGAAAAAGATATACTGAATATCATGTTAAAGATACATACCTAACTCTGATCTAAGCTCTGTGCGCAGGCAATGCAGTTAGTTTGAAGTTGACTTTCTTCAAATTGCTACTGAAGTTTGCTATTGAAATAAGTGAAACAAACACTTTCTAGCCATAGTCCCAACACTGCCAACAATATCCATGTTATGAGTGAGGATTTAAAATCAGAAACAGATGGGTTTGAAGCTGCAGTTCTAGCATTTACTATGTAATGTATGACCTTAGGCAAAGTATATCAACTGTCCTCATCTGTATAATGTGAGAAAACATGTTCTTCACTGGGTTGGGAAAGAAGATAAAACAGGCAAAATATAAAGCACAGTGCCTGGCTTTCTGTAAGTATCAGATATTATTAACATTTTATATAAAAGCACAACTATCAGTTGTTAGGAAAGAATGGGAAAGAATCAGTAAAAGGTACATTTCATAAAATAAATACAATTTTGAATGTGAATAGACATGTGTCTATAGTATACATAACAGACTAAAGCCTTTGCACAACTAGAGATGTTGAACAAAGATAGCTTCTTGATGAAATAATCTCATTAGACTAAAACAACTATGTAAGTGTCCAATTAATATGAATTCAGCATCACATTTCATACTTAGCTATTAGAGTTTAAATGTGTTTTTTTCCATATAGATGAATAAAAGCTTGATTGGAGGGAGATCAATAATACCTGTGTTATAACTGGCTCAATCACACTTTTCCCACAGGATCATTCACCTGATGATCTGAGAACAATAGTATTCCTCCTAAATAAAGAAAAAGGATGCAGCTGCTTCCATCTATAAATAGGATGCTGCTATACGAGTTGAGAACACTATTGTTCACACTGTCAGTTTAAATCACTTCCACATTTCCAATGAAGAGGTCAAGTTGTAGAATTGTTATTATAATCTTGAATGCTGGGAAAAAGTCACTAAAATTTAATTTGCTCTAATATGTATATGAATAATTTTTCAGTGGTCAGACTTGACTCTGAAATACTCTTTTAAAGAGACCTCTTGGACAACAAGAGGTCCCTTAAAAACAACACTACACTCAGTTTTCCTGAAAACATCTATAGGTTGATCCCACTATATGTACTTAAATCAAAATAAAAGAATTTTCTCCATACAGATTGAAGCAACACATTTTTCCTAAGAGAATAGTGATGTCCAGCCATATGTGCCTAACAGTGGAATCTGAGGTTACAACTTGTTGTTTGTAAAATGGAAGGAGGGTGATGCAAAATAAACAGCTGCGTGATCCAGGAAATGAGCTGAGGGAGACACTGCAGACGGGCGCTGCAAATGACAGAGGTGGCAGAGGAAAACAACTGAGAGAAGTATTTTGGCATCAGACCCAGGCGAAATCCTAACTTTGCTACTTACTGTTGTAAGATTCTGGGAGAGTTACTTAAATATCTCTAAGCTTAAATTTCACCACATAAAAATTAAGTATCACATCTACACTTTATAGTGTTGCCGTGAAGACCAAATAAAGTGAGGTATATAAAACACTTAAACGCTGGCCACTATACAGCTACTTCTACTGTTTCAATTTTAAAGAGAAGGGGGATTAGCCAGTCTCCAAAAAACCCAAATAAGAGTGAAACTTGAGTAAGGGCTTCTAGCAAGGTGGTCAATGACAATTTCTGGTTCCTTCAGGTTCCAAGGTCCAACCTGGCAAATAATGCTAGTAAAATTTCACCCTTCTCAGTTGATTCAATTAATATTGAGCAAATTGCATAAATTAAAAAGACTTGGTTTTGTGCGCCATTCAAGATACTCTGGATGCTCTCCTGAATAAGTGACTATAGTCATCTCTGAACTTTTTTTTTGTTTGCGACCACCAAGGGTTGCTACTGGTAATTACCTATTTCTCCCTGCCCACAAAGAGAATATTTACACAAAATGTTCAATAAGGAACCCTATAAAGGAAAGGTGTTAGCTATTTAAAAGCACAGAGATTTGGGTAGGAAATTTTTTAATGACCTCTGATAACCTTATAAGTGCTCTCAACAAAGATGGTTTAGGTACTGCCTCTTGGGAGACTGGAGATTAGCTAGATAATCTTAAAAGTCCTTTTAGACTCAAGACACAAAAAAGAGAGCCAAAGGAAAGGGATATGTCTTCCTTTGCTTTTTGTTCAATTACAATCTACATTTACACCTAAGTAATAATGCTTTCCCACATAAGGAGAACAATGAAAGATAAAGGATCACTGATCTGCATGCAGTTCCTGGAATTTATTGCTGGTTGGGGAGTGAAGTTGGAGGAAAATAAGAGGACTATTGCCTCTTTTTACTTTTGGCAAAAATGCAATGCAGGCCCTCTTAAGAATAAAAATCATTAAAACCTTCTAGTTAATATTTATCTCCTTCAAGAAGAAAATATTATAAACTTCTACTATTAACTCTGAAATGTCAAATAAAACAAGTATTTTAAACAACCAAAATTAGAAGTACACCCTCAGGCACCATCTGCTAGCCCCACCATAGACATTTACTACACTTGGCTGCTGCCTGTCTCAGTCCCTACCCCAGTTCCTCAAAACCCAGCTTCCCTACCTCAACCTTCATGCCACTGCCACTGCCATAGGAAGAAAGGAAAATGAGTGGAATAACTTCAAATCCTCAAAGAACTGTCCTAAAGGACCATTCCTTTCTTAAACAATGACATTCTAGCAGCAGCGATATGTTGGGAGTGTGTGTTTTTCAAGGTCCAAATGAGAAAACAGACATTACGATGAACAAGGAAAACCATGGCAATAGAAAGTTGTTGTCTCATAAGGTTTCCCCTTCCCCCTGAAGAATGCACTTGGTGAAGAATTCCTTTAGATAGATACCAAGATTACAGATACCAAGTGCAACAAAACTTCTAGTCTTGTAAAACATGTTATTTTAAAAAGCCATTCTTATCCATTTTGGCTAACAGACACAGTCAATTAAGTCAAAGGTCTGACTCCGAAACCCTAGAAACCACTTTAAAAGAGTATGGGTTTATGATTCCCAAACTATAAAGAACACAATAAGCACATAATTTGGGAATATTAGCAATAGATAAAAACAGTAATGCCCCTCCTCTCCCACTTGCTTAGTAGTAGCCCTGTTAGTTGGCTTTTTTTCTTTTTTTTAATCACCACTGAAAGGCACACCCTAGGCCAGCATTTTTACTGCTATCACATAGCAGTTTCATTCAGATGTACTCAGCTATAACCACCTAAGATCCTTTCAAGGGGCAAAGCTGCAGTCCTAACTTCATGGTTAATGGAGTCTGGCATATGTTTATTGACATTTATAGGTCATGAAGTGTTATGTGAAGAAGGTACAATTGGGCAGTATCTTTTCTTCAGCTTGAATGGACAGACAATGCAAGAATCCTGACCAGCCAAATAAAGAGAAAGGCCAATGAACCAGCTAAGTGGGAGAAAATGGTTCCTAAAATGAGCACTGGAGTCACTGAGCTTCTTAAATAATACATATTCCTGAGCCCCTCTTTAGCTGTAAATTGGGTAGATACTGTACTGGGTAAATCTCTAGGTTATTTTAACCAATACAATATAAACACTCTGTAAATGGTTGTTATACTATATTTCTTATTTGTATTGTTTATTGTTGCACTGTTATTTTTGGGTTTGGGGGTTTTTCTTAATATTTCCCATCCATCGCTAGTTGGACGCTGCACCTGCAGATATCGAGACCAACTGTAATAACTATCACAAGGACAGAAAACCAAACACCGCATGTTCTCACTCATAGGTGGGAATTGAACAATGAGATCACTTGGATACAGGGCGGGGAACATCACACACCGGGGCCTGTCCGTGGGGTGGTTGGGAGCTGGGGGAGGGATAGCATTAGGAGAAATACCTAATGTAAATGATGAGTTGATGAGTGCAGCAAACCAACATGGCACATGTATACCTATGTATCAAACCTGCACATTGTGCACACGTACCCTAGAACTTGAAGTATAATTTTTTTAAAAATGCAAAAAAAAAAGTTCCTCAGGCTAAAAAAAAAAAAATTACATAAAAATCATAATTTATAGAAAAGAATTCAGAAAGTAAATATAATACATAGGGATGAAACAGAGACTCTTTTTTCTTTTTTAGTTGTGTTATAAAAATTATTCAAAGAAAATTAGTAACAATATATTCAGAAGTTAACAACACGCAGCAGTAAAATATATAAAACAATTTCAAGTGCTGTGGGATGTTAAGTAGAATGACACTTTCAAAAGATTTTTCATTTCTATTGAGAAGCTGAGTCCTGCCAACAGCCAGCTTGGAAGTGACCCTTCCTCAATCAAGCCTTCATATAAAACTGTAGCCCCATCCAGATGATGATTACAGATTTGTAAAAGAACCTAAAGCACTGGAATCTGCTAAGCCATCCTTAGTTCCCTGACCTACAGAAATTGAGACATAACAAGTACACAGTGTTTTAAGCCTAAGTTTTAGAATAACTTTTATAAGGGAATAAGTAGCTCATATATCTAGAAAAATCTTCAAATATTTGGAAACTTGGCAATAAGTTTTTGATAACCTATGAATCAAAGTAAAAGTTATAATAGAAATAAGCAAATATTTATAACTAAAACATATCAAAATTTGTGAGATGTAATTAAAATAGTACTGAGAGGAAATTTTATAGCTATAAGTGTTATATTAAAAATAAATGTTTTAAAAAAAATGAGTGCATTGTGAGGCATAAGGGATGCATTTACTAATTAAATGGCAGAGGTCTGCCAATAGACAAAAGTGCTGTTTTATTCCTTGAGAAAGACCAAAGTGACACTTAAGAATTACCATGTCTTCTGTAATACTGCTCAAACTAAATTCCAGGAATTTCTACTGTCCTAAATACAGAGTCAATTCAGGTGTGGAACAATAAAATAATGCTCAGTAATGGTCCTACTAGAGAAACAGATAACATCTTACATGTTCCCCTACCTGGAAACTTCTTACAAAGAAACTCATTATCTCCTTTCCATTAACTGTATTTCTTCTCAAGACAGAATTCTATTACTGAACATTCCCACCTTTGTTTAAGGCCAAAGGGAAGGAGAAATGCCTAAAGAATCAATTTTCTAATCCTCTTAAATCTTGTCAAAACAAGGACGAGGAACTGCGCAAAAGGTGGCTGTCAATCAAAATGGAAAATTAAAACCACTCAGCGGGAATTTCATATTGGCTTTAAATGCTGTGTTTGTCAACTTTTTCTCACCTACATATCCTTTCAAAATTCAAAAAATCTCATTGTCTCCTCACTATAGTTTAAGGTTGTTCCTTTTCCCCAATTTGAGAATCACAGGAACCATACTAGCTGACAGTTTCACTGTGTTAATCTCTGGGGAGATTTATATTATATTTTGGAATATATTATGGAAGTTATAGGATGTTCTGAATTCGAAATATCAAATTTTTATAATACTGCTTCACATCTGAAAATCATCACTTTAATAAACATGTAAGCTACTTAAAAAGTGGTTCATACTATATACTTATAATAGGTTATACAACCGATTGGCTCTCTAAGCAAACAATCATATCTATGGTACACGGATTATCCTCACACCCATTTCTAACAAAAGAGAATATTTGTCTTCACCCACTTGGCCCAATATAGAATTCATAAGAAGCAGTATAGTAACATGGGAAGGGATCTGACTGAGATCTGGAATCAAATCCTATCCGAGAACCTGAGCAAGTCACCAATTCCCTCTATGTCTCTGATTCAAGAGATCTCTTGATTCTAAAATCTCCTTAGTCAATCACAAATTCAGCCTGCTACCTATCCCCAGAAGCAGATTATTTTACAAATTATCAGCACAATAACATAGCTAAACATCAATCACTAACCATTTGATCTTAAATGCTAAATATAGTCACTGGTTTCTGGACGTAATCTCAATTTTTTTGTTTTGTTTTGTTTTGTTTTTTTTAAAAAAAGGTGATGTGAGTGGAAGGAGAGAAAACATAAGAATGTGTTTGTAATCTGAGTTCAATAATACCAAGAGTATGCATTCTCCAAATACAGTACACAAAGACTTTATGAGTGAAGGGATTTCAACAGATGTAAACACAACCAGTAAGAGATAGGCAATAAATAATATGTGCTGAGGAAGAAGGATCCACTATTACTGTCCTTTCTACATTCGATCGACCTAGTAAGTTTTCTTGCCATTTCACCAACATACTGAATTCTACTTGCTTCTCTAGTTGAACAACCTTCTAGTTAGCTAAGAAAATTCTTTCCTTTGGACTGCTAGGTGATAATGTATCATTTACTTAAAATTACGTTGCCAAATATTAATGGTTATAGAATCATAAAATGCTAGAGCTAGGAAAGTCCTTAGCATCTATTCAACCCTAATTTTATAAGGAAACCAAAGCCTAAAGAAGTTAATCAACTTGCAAAATGTCAGATTCTGTATCTAACCACTCAGTTTATCATTGCAAAGATGGACTGAGAGATAGAAATGTTTAAAAATTAAAACACGGGCCCTTCTTTTGTTTACTCAAGTACTAATTGAGCATCGACTGTATACCATGCCAAGCAATGAGGCTCGTATATGTCCTTTTAATGCCAGGTTAGCTAATTCTGTTTTATTTAAAACATCCTGTGCTTGCAAATTTGCATAGTACCCTTCTCTGAACAGCCTACAAGAATTCTATAAATAACTTGCAAGGAGGGGATATTTTCTCAAAGAAACAGCAAAGATTCAATTTCAGGAAAATGTTGGGGGGCAACTGGAGAAGGCAAGAAGGAAACACTACATATACCTGGGAAAATCTAATCACTCCTGTATTAGACCTTAGAAAGTTAGTGATGAGTCAGTTAAAAGGATTAGGATAAGAGACTCTCCCAGTGTTTAGTTTTATTTCCAAATTATTAAAACTACCAAGATGGACCTCTAAGAGTCATTCTAAATACACCAATTTTAATAATGATTTTGGATCCCCAAAGTAGACATTAATTTGATTAATAAGTCTGAGTCTCATTTTTCTTTTCCACAGAGTGAGGAACTGTAACAGTGGTTCTCACACTTCACTGTACATTACTATCTCCCGTGGAAGCTTTTTAAAAGTCTGGTGCCCAGGCCACACTCCAAATCGATTAAATCAGAATCCCTCTCAGGTGGGGGGTGGGCAGTGAACCCCAGCAAGATTTCTTTTTAAAGTTCCCCAGATGTTTCAATGTACAGTCAAGGGAACCACTAAATCAGGCAATCTCTTGCATCTAATCCAGTTCCAAAATCCTACATCAAAATCAACTCAAGTCCACTGCACCAGAGAATTTTCATGCTAGTGAAGGCTAGTGGTGTAATGAAGTTGTTTGATAAAGGCAAATAAAAGATTATTGAAATAATATAGTAACTGACCAATATAAAAAAGTGTATAAACAAGTGAAAGTCATATAGCAAGTATTTAAACACTTACTAACTAGATATAAGACAGCAACACCTAAAACCATTAGCTAAAATAGAAGACCATTTGAACTAAGAACACTTTCAAAATATATAACACTTAGGCTGGGCGCGGTGGCTCACGCCTGTAATCCCAGCACTTTGGGAGGCCAAGGGCGGATCATGAAGTCAGGAGATCGAGACCATCTTGGCTAACATGGTGAAACCTCGTCTCTACTAAAAATACAAAAAAATTAGCCAGGAGTGGTGTTGGGCGCCTGTAGTCCCAGCTACTCAGGAGGCTGAGGCAGGAGAATGGCGTGAACCCGGGAAGCAGAGCTTGCAGTGAGCCGAGATCGTGCCTCTGCACCCCAGCCTGGGTGACACAGCGAAACTCCGTCTAAAAAAAACAAAAAAACAAACAAAAAAACAACAAAAAAAAGTTTTTAACAGGGGAAACGCAGTAGGGGATATTACAAGAACTTTCTAGACCATCTCCGCAATTTTTCTGTAATCTAAAATTATTCCACAATAAAGTATTCTTGAAAAAACCATAGCCACATGGACATACCAATTTTAAAAATATTTTCTCACAGCTAAAAATAAAACAATGCAAAAGAATTTCATAGATTCAGGCATGGACATTCTGCCTCTGAGTGCATATTTGAGTTTTAGAATGATTTACAGACTAGAGAAGAAACATTCATTCTTTTCTTTCTTTCTTATTTTTTTTAGACAGAGTCTCGCTCTGTCACCCATCCTAGAGAGCAGTGGTGCGATCCTGGCTCACTTGCAGACTCTGCCTCCCGCACACAGGTGATTCTCCCACCCCAGCCTCCAAACAGCAGGACTACAGGTGTGCAACACTATGCCTGGCTAAATTTTGTAATTTTTGTAGAGACGAGGTTTTGCCATGTTGCCCAGGCTGGTCTCGAACTCCTGCACTCAAGCAGTATGCCTGCCTCAGCCTCACAAAGGGCCAGAATTATAGGTGTGAACCATCACATCTGGCCCATTTATTATTTAAATAGTATAAAACCTTACTTTCTACTTTCTCCTTGTCCATATTCAGTGATCAAGACACACTGATTCTTGCTCCTCAACAGCTCCTTCCCACTGCCAATCAAGCATCTGGTTAAAGGCCCTTGTCCTTCTAGATGAAGAAGTACCTGTCTCCTACCAATGCCCTTTTCTCATTCCATCAATTTTGCACAACTGTTTATTCCTAAGATGCAAAGCTTTAACGTTTACACCCTACTTTAAACAGACACACCCCAACACAAATACACACAAACACACACTTACACAAAAAGCCACAAAGTAATCACTGATATTGGCCTTTACATACCTCTCACTACACCTTCCCCAAGCACCCTACTCTCTAACAAATTTATTTCCTGAAGCCCACCACAACTTTGCTTTTTGTTTTTTAATATTTTGCATCCTGTATCAGATTGTCATCTTCTAAAAGCCAAGGAATAGCACATTTTATTTATTCCGATTCATTGTCCACAGACCAGCACAGGACTTCATGCAGAACAGGCCCTTAATATGGTATTTTTTAAAATTTTCTCAAGAATCCAAGTTTCCACATAAAATCAATTTGACAATCTCAAAAACAAACAAACAAAACAACCTATTTAATAATCAGCTAACAAGCACTGCTCAAAATTGGGTCATTTGACTGCATTCAACTCATGTTTTCAGTTTCATACCAACTCAGCTGACCTGCACCAAACTGACCTGGACTCCTGAGATAAGTGTTTATTTATCACTGACTGCAGCTGTGAGCAACTATGGGAACAAAAAAGCCAAACAGCTATATGGTATAACTTAAAGTACTTTAAACAGTTGAACCTGCATCTACACTGACTTGTTGCATACGGTATCATCTAACTTTGAAACCAACATTTACACTCTCTATCATAAATTACACTAATACTTAAAGTATAGGAAATGGGAAAGTACAATGTAAGTCTCCGATTTATCCAACAATTTGGGGCACAATCAGCAAAATTTCTACAGCCAAGCCCTAGCTCTACTCACTCCTCCAATCCCATTACTTGGTCACCCTCTATTCTGTTGCTTGCTGGATCAGCAGCAACCTATGCATACTTCACACTGAAGCTGGAGAGAACAGTAGCAAAGCAGAAAAGGAGGGCAGTCAGGGGAACACGAGCTGAGTTGAGTTACCTGAAACCTGAGCTTCTAGGTCATCACCTGATTCCAAAACAATCCAAATACTGCTGGATCCTCATTATTCAAGGATTCCGTATCCGTGAATTTGCCTACTTGCTAAAATTTATTTGTAACTCAAACAGTCAATACTCCTGGACTTCCATGGTCATTCAAGGGACATGCAGAGAGCACCAGAAAATTTTTGTCCAACAAACACATTTCCAGCTGGGGCTGAACAAGTGGCCCTCTGCCTTCCTGTTTCAATTCTTATACAGTAAACAAGTTTCTCTTCACGGTACATTAGGTCTCAGGTTTTTCCCATTTTGTGTGTTCTCTGGTGATTCCACTGTTTAAAATGGCCTCCAAACAAAATGTTGAAGTGCTATCTTGAGTTCCCTAAGCACAAGAAACCTGTGATGTGCCTTACAGACAAAATATGTGTGTTTGATACACTTCATTCAAGCATGAGTTATAGTGCTCCTGGCCAGGAGTTTAATGTTGATGAATCAACCATATATATTAATTAAATAAGCTGTTTTTAAACAAAAGCACACATAATATGGGGTTATGTATTAATCAGCTGATGAAAATGTTACCAGAAGTTTGCAGGAACTTAACCCCGTATTTCCCTTAGAAGCAATGGTTCATTATTCGCTAATTCAGTGGTCATGGTGACTTTATAGTATATAACTACCACAAATAACAAAATTTACTATTTTGTTTATATACTGTTATATACTATTATATATTATAGTATATAACTACCACAAATAACAAAACTAATTGATACTGCTAATAACAATATAAATTACTACTACTTGGTGAACCTTCTACTAGGATTTGCGAAGTCTAGAGCAAGAAAAACACAACATTCTAAGTAAAACAGATTACAGGGCTAATTTTCTAGATCCAACCTCCATCTGTGCCTGTTTTTAGACCAGTGTTAGTGCCACAACATTTTATAAAGTTTTGAAATTACATTTTCAACATCACATCTGTTTATGATAGCAATTTTGTCTCTTAAGAACTTCTGATTATAGCTGCACTAAAACAAACAATGGGTAAAACTACCCAATACCAAGCAATTTCACTCTGTAAGATGCTTACCAGATTGGATAGTCTAAATTACTTAATGCAGTTTTTGAGCACTCACAGTACTATACACACAGAAATAACCTATTTAGGGAAATACATACTCAAAATAATTCTCTGGTTCTTTTTCATTGTTTACAAAAGAACAGTCTCTTATTTTAAAAAAGGGAGTGAGGAGGATGAGGGAGAGGAGATGAAGAGGAAGAACAAAAACTAAAACTTTAGGCCAGGCTCGGTGGCTCACACCTGTAATCCCAGCCCTTTGGGAGGCCAAATTGGGTGGATCACAAGGTCAGGAGTTCAAGACCAGCCTGGCCAAGATGGTGAAACCCTGTCTCTACTAAAAATACAAAAATTAGCCGGGTGTGGTGGCAGGCACCTGTAATTCCAGCTACTTGGGTGGCTGAGGCAGAGAATTGCTTGAAGCCAGAGGCAGAGGTTGCAATGAGCCAAGATCACGCCACTGCACTTCAGGCTGGGCGAGAGGGCAAGACTCTGTCTCAAAACAGCAAACAAACAAATAAACAAAAAACTAAAACTTTAAATCTGTGTCCACAAAAAGCAATAGTTTTAAGTGCCAGTTTTATTTTTTATTCAATGAATAAATATTTCAGCTTTATCTTCTGCCCTCTTTCTGTATTTTTATTTAGAACAGTATTTCCCAGAATGTGTTTCATGACAGTTATGCAAAAGGGTGGCTTAGTCAAGTCAATTGATTTTGGGAAACATATATCCTACCCTCTTCCAGCCTTAGAGAGGCAAGATGCAGATTAGAAAATCAAGGGCTCAAAAAATGCTTGCAGTAAACAATAAACTTGTTTAATCCAAGTTTAATTTGGATCCAAAAAATAATTTGTTCACAACATCCTTTTTCCAATAAACAAAGTAACAAACATTTATAAGATATCAAAATTTAAGAAAATAGACAACAAAAAGAAATTACATAAAACAAATATGTTCATAAGAACTAGGTTTAATTTTGTTTCTTCTAGACCTGTTCTTGACAGTTGCACCAGAATGCAACCAATAAGCAGATAAATGTACACTGTACTATTCAGAAAATGTAATATGAAATCTGGATTCACTTGCAAACTCAATGCTTAAGTAACTCAATCCCAAGAGTGGTTTCAAAGAAAGCCATGAAAAAAAACACAGTGAAAATCCATTTTAAATAGAAGAGTTGGCATTCAATAGGCAGCAGTTAAACATGGACCACCATATGTGTTAAGATGCTTCAACAGATTTAAAGGCAAAACGGAAATAAAATCAGGAAAAATTATTGGAAACATTATATTCAACTCCCCAAATTAGTAAATAATCTGATAGTTTGACTTTCTCTTTATTAAGGAATCATAACACTTCCTGATTCAAAATACAAGAAATAATTTTTAAAACTTTCCTAAAAACAAACATAAGAAACTGGCATTTACAATTTTCAACATCTATTCTCTAGTTATTGAACCTTGCCTATCTATCTATACTTTAAAGATAAAGACTGGCACTAAGAGTCAATAAAACCTACTATTTCTTTATGAATACTATTAACTGTAAATGTGGTTGAAGGGTTGTTTTTCAACATCAGATGAGTGATTCTCTAGACTCTGCAATTCAGTAAGCAACAGTAATAATTTCTGATATAGATCTAATATACTAGATGTTAATATAACATCAAATCTATCTTTGCTCTCTTTAACCTAAAAACAAAACACTTCTTAGCTTTAAAAAAGTTCATAAAATATGTCTATTGTTGAAAATTTTAAAAATGAATAGGACAAAATAAGAAATTTTAGATTATCTGCAATCTCTTCAGCCAGAAATGAGATTTTTTTAAACATTTGTGAGGGCCATTTATTAGGCACATGTGCCAGGCATTGCCAAAAACTCTTTCTTTGCTTTTCATCCGATTTAATCCTTTCAACTACCTGTAAATCTGTAAAGGAATCTCTTCAAAGAAAACTTAAGGCACTGAGAGATTAGGTATCTTGACTAAAGTCACACACCTAGTAAGGACAAAGCAACAATTGGAATCTTTCTGTGGAGATGATTTCTACTCACATGTATATGAATACATGAGTGTAATTTTTAATGAATATTCAACTACGGTATGCATTGTTTTGTAATCAGCTGTCATCACTGACATCTAACCATAAATATCTTCAGGAGCAACTAAAAAATAATCTTTTATTCCAAATTCTTGATTTGCTCTATCAAGCTATTCATTATAAATATTTAATATCTTGCTATTTTTTCTACAACTTTAAGCAATGCTGCAATATACCTCTGCCACTTGATATTGTGTGACCTTGGGTAGTCAGCTAACCTGTCTCCTCAAAGCCCTAGGAAAACTGGGTATTATTCTCTTTTTTCTACAAACTTTTTCCAGTTTAATAAACCAAAAAAAAAAGGTATTTTGTGCAAAACTGCATGTTTAGTTTCTAGTGAAAATCATTTTTCATACACTTCGAACCATTTCTTTTTCTTTTCGTATATTCCTGTCCCTTTATTCATTATATTAATATGTTTGCTTTTTTATTGAGTTGTAAAAATTCTTTGTGTTTTTTAAGGATAGTATCATTTATGCTGCAAATAATTTTATCCAATAATGTTCAGTCATTAATGTTTAGTTTCAGATAAAAAGAAAAGACTGGTTAATAGAACAGTAAAGTGGAAAATAAAAAAGAGGCCTGGCGCTGTGGCCCATGCCTGTAATCCCAGAACTTCGGGAGGCCAGTGGGGAGGAAGTGCTCGATGCCAGGAGCTCAAAACCAGCCAGGGCAACAAAGTGAAACCAATCCATCTCTACAAAAAATAAGAGCAAAAGAGAATGTATAGGTTAATGTTGTCAATGGTGACTCTTTTTTTAAAACTTTATTTTGGAAGTACAGAAAGGCTGCAAAGATAGTACAGACAGTATGAGGTCTTTCCTTCCTTGAATCAGCTTGTACCAATGTTTTCGCATTAAAAATTATGAAAGCTGGGGAGAAATGACTAGATACCAAAGAAAAGCTGGGAGGGAAGAAACCTAAGTCAGCCCCACAATAGGCAGTGAAGCATCACAGTTAATAGCGTTAGTTCTGGTGCCAGGTAACCTGGATTCAAATCCCAGTTCTTCCTCCTTGAACAAGTTAGGTCACCTCTCCATGCTACTATTATTACATATACAGACAGTATCATATTACAGTTTCCTCATCTGTAACATGATAATAGTAATAACAGTAGTAGCATCTACCTCATTAGGTTCTTCTGAGGATTAAATTAATACACATAATTACAAATATTGACACACAACAAGCAGTCATCAAATGACTTTTATCTAGTTAACTGAGTTCTTCAAAGATTTGAACACTTAGGCTTTATAACTTACCAGGAACTATCCTAATAATCCCTACAATGCACCAAAAGAAAAAAAAAGAAAAAAGCTTACATGCTTTTTAAAGTTTTAAAGTTAAAACTTCTGATTTTTTATGGCATAATTTATTAAACCCAAAGTATTAAATATACACATCCAACTAACATTCCACTTTTTGTTGCTTTTGTAAACTCATTCTCATCCCTCTTAGTCATTCTCCTTACAGTGATAAACATCCAACTTATATATAATTTCATAGAATTATATAACAATGACCTCATAGTTTATCAGAATCATAATTCACTCTGCAAGGACAACCATGAAATATGGAAGGAATAGTTTCATAAACCTGACAAGCTTTCTTCTATGATCTTTTGCCAGAAAAAAAAAATACTGTTACATACAGACAGCATAAGACTCCGACACCCACAACTCCTTATCAAGTGGTGACAGTTTACCTATCAACGCTTCCTTTCCCACTTTTCTGAAACCTAGCCCTCTATGACAAGCCAGCTACTTGTTTCTGGGATAAGCCAGAGTTGCTCCCACTACACATCATCTTTGCTTAAGCCATGCACCTGGGGTTTCTTCCAACCAGTCCACATGGCACCTGATGGCTTAGATCTGCTCAGCCCTTGATCTGCTCAGCCCTTGGTACCTCCAGCTCCTCCCTGAAACCTCCCCTCAGCCCCAGTCACTGTGATCCTTACTAATACCTCTTAAACATATATTTTCTATACCTGCACTATCTAACATGGTAGCCACTAAACACATTGGCTATGGAATGCTTGACATGCCACTGGTCCTGGTGAACATATGTTAGGATTTTGAAGAGCTGGTAAGAAAAGAGGAATGTAAATTATCTCAATAGGCTGTTATATAGATCACATGTTGAAATGGCAATGTTTTGGGGTGTACTGGTTAAGTAACATTTATTTTACCCATTTCATTTTACCTTTTACAGTGTGGCTCCTAGAAAATTAAAAATTACACAGGTGGCTTGCATTATGTTCTATCTGACAGCAAGCACTGATATAACTTGTATTTTGACAACTGTATTGGGCAAACTGAGTCCTCAGCACTACTTTCTGAATAGTACTACTATAATAAAGGGGGAAAAAAAACAGGCCAGGTGCAGTGGCTCACGGTTATAATCCCAGCATTTTGGGAAGCTGAGGCAGGCAGATCACTTGAGCCTAGGGAGTTTGAGACCAGCCTGGGCAACATGGTGAAATCCTGTCTCTACCAAAAACTAGCCAGGTGTGCTGGTGCATGCCTGCAGTTCCAGCTTCTTGGGAGGCTGAGATGGGAGAATCACCTGAGCCTAGAGAGGTAGAGGCTGCAGTGAGCCATGATCACCTCTGCACTCCAGCCTGGGCAAGGGGATGACACCCTGTCTCAAGAAAGAAAAAAAATTAAAAAGCAAGTTGTTTAATAAGCAAAAACATCAATGGAGTATGATCAAAAGTACTTAAAAGGTTAGAGCTATGCTTTCTCTATAATTCCTAGACCCATCAAAGATGTTACAAGGCCGCTTCTTGCAACAGCAATGCTGCTACTTATAATTTCTGGAAAAAATCCATATCTTGAAAAGATAATAACATCCCAAAACCTAGCCAGGCTACAAGTACATGGGTAATACATATCACAGTTCAACAGAGTAAACAGAGTAAATATGTGATGAGAACAAATGACTGGAAAGTACCTAAAACGATTAAAAATAAATAAACTGAACTGAGACCATTTGAAAGAACTGAAACAGATGAAGGATAGCTTCATAGCTCATAACCTAGCTTTAGTCAAATCAAAATAAAGTCAAGTGAGTATTTACTGAGTTCCTACACGCAATACCACAGAAAGGACAGAAACAAATAGAACTGAACAGTTACACAAAAATACAAGAAGAGAACATCTAAATGTCTGTCACTAAGCGACTAGATCAAATGCAGTACAATGGAATACTATCCACCAACTAAAATAAATGAACCAGATTAATGTCAACATGAAGAGACCTCAAAAAATACAGTAAGACTAAAGTTAGTTGCAGAATGATATGTGAAGGATGATAGTATTCGGATGAACTTTAAAAACACAAAACAGTGGTTATGCAGCTATACAGAGAGTAAAGGAATTAAAAACATGGATTGGAAGGACACCACCAAATTTTCAATAGTGATTTGCTCCAGGTTAAAGGGAGGACTATGAGACTAAAGAAGGAAAAGAGTTCTTTACACGGTTTCACTGTTCCTATGTCAGACATATACACAGACAGGAAAAAAGAATATGATAAAAAGAGATTATAAAAAGACCAGTGGGCACCTGGCTACTGTAAAATAACGTCTCTGAACAAACTGACTATACACATCTGGACTCACTCTGTTCTCACAGCCCCACATGACAACCCAATGCCATATTCTTGCCTGTTACTGCAAGTTACAATTTATAGACTCTATACTTCTCCATGGCAACGTGATCTGTCAAAAAGGCAGGCATCTGCTCAGAGTCAGAGAAAACATTTTTCCTCAAAAGCACACTGCCCATTCAAACAACGCCAGAAACACCTATTCCATCCAACTCTCCAGTAAGTATCAACTTTAAAGCAACCATGTAACATTTGATCCAGCTCTTACCCAGAGCCTTAAGTGTATATCCCTGCAGCTGTTAAAAAAAAAAAAGAAAAAAATTACATTTGACCCAAATTCTGAGTCAAAATAAACTACATTATATCACATGGTATTACAAATCCTCCTTTTATTAATTGACCAGTTATGGGCCCGGTGGAATATTTGCTGTGAGAAAATATATTCTCCTTGAATATATCATAAGATTGATAAAATAAACATTCCAAATAAAGATTTTTATGTGCTTCTCACTTTTATGAGTTTCCATCTATTGTGTGAGTTTCCACAGACCTTTGGAATCCAAACTAGGGAAGACTAAGACCTAAACCAAAAACAAAATTAGAGGAAATTTATTGCAGAAAAGAAAAAAAACAAAGGTTTTTTTTTTTTTTTGGTGGTGGTGGTGGTGGTTGTTGTTAAAGAGACGTGGTCTCACTGTATTGCCCAATCTGGAGTGCAGTAGCTATGCAGAGGAGCGATCATCGTATGATACAGCCTGGAACTCCTGAGCTCAAGTGATTTTCAGCCTCCCAAGTAATTGAGACTACAGGTGCATGCCACCAAGCCCAGCAACAAATTTCTTCTTAATCCTTAAAATTACTCAAGGAAGTTTATTAATGTTTAACAATATGCAGGCTTTTAGTGAGATAAGCTCAATTCACAAATTATATTTGTTTTTCTTGATTACTTGGAGCCATTCTAACACAATGCTTAAGAATACAAATTTTAGAACCAGAGTTCCTGTATTACACCACTAGTTCTTCCACATACCATCTGTGTCAGCCCTGACAAATCACCGCACTTTCAAAGCCTCTTCTGAAAAATGGAAATAATGTGTCCAACACATAATACAGGTGAAATGTTTAACATAGGGCCTGGCACACAGAAACTATCCAATAAATATTTGCTACTCGTACTATTTATAAGCGAGAAGATTTTTAAAATTAACCACTGCTTTCTATAATTTAAACGGAAAAGAAAATTTTTAAAGGCTTTTTTAAGAATTATATGTTACAACATCTATTTTTATTTCTTTTACATTTATATTTATTTTATGTATTTTTATTTTTATGTATTAGCAATAAACGTTCTTGGTTTACCCATCCATACCCAATTTTTTAAAAATTTCATTTAAAAAAAAAAAAAACCATGAAGTAGTCTGGTAAGTCAACCCTTCCCCCACAGCAGCTGTTGTGTGAAACTGACTCATGAAATGTAGACACAGAAATGAAATATTTGATCATCTGGTCCCATCCACTTGCCAATGTACTAGTAGGATTCTTTCATCCTATAATTTATTTTCAAATACTCCAAATAAATTGCTTATTGGTTTTGTCAGAAATCAATCGAGGTTTAACATACACAAGAAAAATGTTCCTCATTTTGTCAAAGCTATAAATCCATTAACTTCTGACTACAACAAAAAGGGATGAAAGAATAAAGACATTTTCAACATTTTTAATGTTCTGAGTGACATTAGGGTACTTCTTACTTTCAAAGTCAAAAAAAATAAACACCCAAATTAAATCATTTTTTCAATTGTTCTAGATAACATTATTTAAATAAAGATAAAATTGCTATTCCTACAATCTTAGATGTACACAACATAGAAAAGACATTTGGTCACACACACTCGGAAGGTACAGGGGAATTTGCTTTGTCTTTCATTCTGCACATATGCCCCCAACAACAGTGATACACTGAGATACTTCTCTTATGTTACAGATGGGTGAGGTTTTCTGGATCCCATTTGTTTGTTGAGCCTGTCTCTCCACTTAATATAAATTATTTATAACTGAAGTAAATGTAAAACTGGTTAAAATTATCTTTAATAATGGCCACTAACCACACAAAAATATGTTCAGCCTCACCCAGAATCAAAGAAATGTTATCTAAAGACTGATACAATTTTTCACTTCTCAGATTGGCAAAAGTGGTAAAAGTTTAATGAAAATCCATCGCTGGCACGGACTTTTTATACACTGTTGGTGGAAATATAAACTGGTACAGGCTTTTCAATGAGCCATTTGGCAATATCTACCAAAATGTTAAAATATATATATAAATATATATATACACACACTTAGTCTCCGTAATTCCACTACCAGGGACCTAATCTATGCATCTACTCACAAAAAGCATGTACAAACACACATACACACACATATAATGATATTCACCACAGCACTATGTGTAAGGGGACATGGAATCTGGAAACATACTAAATGTTCATCCTTAGGGACTGCTAAGATAAATAATGAGGTATCCAGGGGAATACTGTGCTGCTGGACAGAATGAGGCTGACCTTTGAATCATCTCGTGGAAACATTTAAAAGAAAAGGCAAGAACTATGTGTATGAAACAACTGCCCAGTCTGGGCATTTGTTTAACTTACAAAATATATCTAAATATCCTGATAGGATTATAAAAATTTTTATTCAAGTATATAAAAAGGAATTAGGAAATTTGGAACAGTGGTATACAGGAAGAAGACTTTCTCTTATGTTGTTTTAGATTGGGTTGCAAAGTGTTTGTATTTTTTATTTTAAAAAAGTATTTTTAGGCCTGGCGCGGCGTCTCACACCTATAATCCCAGCACTTTGGGAGGCTGAGGCGGGTAGATCACTCGAACTTAACCCCGTCTCTATTAAAAATACAAAAATTAGCCGGGCGTGGTGGCAGGCGCCTCCAGTCTCAGCTATTCAGGAGGCCAAGGCAGGAGAATCACTTGAACCAAGGAGGCAGAGGTTGCAGTGAGCTGAGATCGCGCCACTACACTCCAGCCTGGGTGACAGAGTGAGGCTCCGTCTCAAAAAAAAAAAAAAAAAAAATTTTTTTTTTTTTTTTTTCGGTGAGACTCTGTCTCAAAAAAAATTTTTTTTTTTTTTTTTTTTTTGGTGAGACTGTCTCAAAAAAACAATTTTTTTTTTAGAAAAAAATTTTTGGCTTACAAAGATTCAACATCATTGCTTATGCGATCTTTCATGGAACATTAAATTGGTGCTATCAATGTTAAATTCTGTCCTCCCAGGCCCTATCTGCTAAATAACAGGCTGGTCTTGTTAATTTCATTTCCTATTTCTTTGTCTACTAGAGAGTTGTCACTGAGAACCTTTCCTCATCTTGATCCCCCGATAATTAGAACAGTCTTCTACATTAGCTTGGTTATCCACTTCTCTATTTTCGCAGCCCATGGCAAATCCTGAATTCTCTGATACTTGTAACATTTAAAGCTGTCACATGCAACCTAACATTTGGCAATTACAAAGAGACATCCCAAAAAATATCTTCTAAGAAATAGTAATATCATTGGAATTAATATATACCTTCCAATAACAATTGCTTTTAAAAGAGAAAGGTAAGTTCAGGTTCATTCGCTGTTTATTTGCTTGATTTCCAGGGGGGGAGAGTAATTTTTTAATATTATACCTCCCATTTTCAAACTTTCTTGAATAAATGTATGTAAATGTAAAAACAAATGGCTATACTAAATTACTGAATCTATACTAACCATATTTAACTACACTAAAACTATTTCTACCCAAAATGGAAAATTATCTCCTAATAGTATAAAATGTTGAGAACATCAAGCTAAACATGATAATGAATGAATCTGAGATAATACCTCTGTCAACTTTCAAAACTTTATTCTGCAACATGCTATCCTGGTCAAGATAATTTATCATTCATAGCAGTAATGAAAAAGACCATTTAGCACTCCATTAAATCTAACATTCTTAAAAAGGTACTCATAATGGTGAAATGGTATAACTCAAATTTTAAGCACATGAGCCTCCATTTCCCTTTCAAAATGTATCTCTTAGCACACAATTCCTGTTTACTGGATGTCCTTCTTCCTGTTCAATGACTCCACCCCTAATAGGACAAAACTAAAAACCTGAAGGAATCTATTTTTAGCACAGACATTCATTGAGGTATTTTCTATTTAATAAACAGGATGCAAAAGTTGTTTATGCTTGACAAAAATCTGTCCTCTTTGTTCACTGTCCACTTACTAACACTGAACAATGGGAAATCTCTTAACAAATCACATTTAACAAAAGATGACTTTAGAATAATTTTCAGCTTAATATCCCTGTAATAATTGTATTTCAGGATTTAAAACTACCAAAACAACCTTTAAGGAAAAAAATTTAAAGTGCTACTTTTTTTTTTTAATTTCTCCAATATCACACTCCATGTATTTCAGAGCATGCTGTATATACGACAGGTAAAAGAAATATTGCTCAAAATGCCTAAGGTTTTTATTTTTTCATTCTATGCTTTAAATGTGTGTCTTACATTATATAGGATGCCCTTCTCCAAGCCTTAATTATTACAGAAATATGATCTGAAATGAGATTGAAGAAACTGTATAGAAAAGGCTACTGGGGAAGCAACAATCCTTTTAATGGAAACAGTTAGGGAGTCTGTCATTTGACTCGTGCATACCAAGTTTCTTTCACCCTTTTCCACACTGCTTCATCATTGCACTTCCATGCGGTTGTATGAATTCTTCACCTATGGGTACTGCCCTCACTGGACTGTGAGTTCCCTGCACTATGCCTTACCAATCTCTGTATCCCAACGTACTTGGCAACATAGTGCCATAAACACACATTAGGTGTGCTCAAAAATATCTGGCATGTGACCAAGGGCCTCAAGTGTGCAAATGTGCCCTTCCTAGAGCTTTACACCATTATGACTTATGCCATTCACTGAAAATGTTACCTAGTCAGATCCACCAAGTTGCCTGAGACTCTATTTCATGGAAAATTTACATTGTCCTTCTGCTTTACCTATTTCAATTCGTTACTGTCCCCAGAAATTTCCCTCACATGGTAGTTAAGATGGGTATCCTTGGGTATCCTTTCAGTGCATATAAACTATAATTTAGGAGTACATGATTGGTATCCTTGTTCTGTAATTTTTGGTTCAAATGGTGTCAGAGAAGAGTTTTATGCTCCAGTGAGGTAAACAAGTAGACAAAAATATGCTTTAAGATTATTACACATTTCCTAATTCTTTCAATCACCCAAACTCAATATATAATTTCAAAATTATCTTGTCTACATCATTTTTTTAAAAAACATTCCCCAATGTGGAAATTACATTCTTTCACATGGATCTTTGTACCTCCCGAATGAGTCAATTAACCTACCACAAGAGATCATTTCACTTATTTAGTACCATCTATTTACTCAAGCCAAAGAAATATGAACACAGTAGAATTCTCTTAAAATTTGGCCTACATCCTAAGGTCTGAAATTACTCTTACCTCTCCCTACACCTGCTTAAATTTCAAAAGCTGAAAGAGGTAAGGTTTTATCCAATGTGGCAGTGAAAACTATTACCAAACCAAATGCATTAGTATTAGTAACTTTAGCTAGATAAGTTGGAAACACTAAAATACGAACTTTATACTTTTCTACTTTCTATCAAAAAGGAAAAATAGTCTATATCAGTGCTTCTAGATGTTTTGGGTATAGACACCCATCTTATACGCATATGTGTGTATGTTTGTGTGTCTCCATCCATTTCAAATCAGAGCTCCTTTCAGCAACGTAGGGGTGGTATAAAACTGGTACAAATGTAAAATCTCTATGGAGATACCTCTCATCCCAATACTTTCTTAGAGAAAGCTTGTGTCTCAGGCCACATGATGTGGTAAAATTAAACCATATTCATTAACATTATACTAATTAGTAATTCGGTCTGTGTGAAAGTCAATTATACCATGAAAATTAATAATGCAATAAAAACTTATGTGGACACATTTATCCCACTCAAGAAAAGAATTTAAAAACCCTAGCACATTAGCTGAAAGCTAATTACAAATCACGAATTTTTTAACTCATTAAATCAATTCAAACAGGATAAAGAAATGTTTTTAAAGAATTACAGTTACTCTTTGTGCTTATAAGTAATTAGTTGCATGTATTTTTAATTTTTAAAATATTCTACCATGTAAGCATTTCAGAAACTTAAACCTCCCTTCCCAGTAAGTTTAAATCTTTGCATTTTTTTTTTTTTGCATTTATTTTTCACAAACTCATTCTCATTTCCTAGAATGATACCTCAGGTATAAATACCTAAAAAAGGTGTGTTCTTTATTCTCTCTCACATACAAAAGAAGTGCAAAATAACCCCAGTATTAACGACGCTACTATGGTTACATGTTATGTATTAAACTGTATTCCCCTAAAATTCATATATTGAAGCCCTAATCTCAATGTGATAGTACTTGGAGATGGAGGCCTCTGGGAGGTAATCAAGGTTGGATGAGATCATAAGGGAGGGGCCCTGGTCCAGTTGGACTGGTGTTCTTATACAAGAGGAGAAACACAGAGCACCTGCTCTCCCTCTCCCTCTGCTCCTCCTACATTTCCCCTCCTATGAGCAGAGGAAAGGCTGTGTGAGGACACACCAGGAAAGCAGTCTGCAGGCCAGGAATAGGCCTTCACCAGAAAATGATACTGGCCAGAACCTTAATCTTGGACTTCTGGCCTCCAGGACTGTGAGAAAATAAATTTATGTTGTTTAAGCCACCCCGTCTATGGTATTTTGTTATGGCAGCCCAAATGGACTAATACAGTAAATTTCTTAAACCAAGGTAAGTTTCAAAAGAACTTTAAATGTAGTCAAATGAATTTCTAGACCCACTGAACAGAGCCAAAATACAGTTACTACCAACCCCCCCACCTTTTCTGTTTACAAATAACCTACGATGATTATAAATTTACCTTCTTACACAGTTTTAGCATTAGCAACCAATGGCCATTAAGGACAGGAAGCCTAGGATCAAGGATGGCACTTTTCACAATGGTCAGGAATACAGGCTTCAGGGGACAGTAGCTAGTTCAGGTGCAGGCTCTGTTTTTTTAATGTCTACACATTTCCAAAAATTATTCCTTAAGAAAGGTTATCAAACTTTCTCATGACTTGATAAAATTATATTATATTCAAGTTCAGTTGAAAGAAAATAATGTATACTTCAAACACCAGAAACTATTATTAGAGTAAAATATATAATTATAGAAAACAGAATTGAAATTTACATTTCAATTCAATATATTCAACATTAAACACTTCTAGCATGTCAAGCAGTGTGCTAGGCATTCACATTGTTTAGAGAAAATAAAGACATTTACCTATACATAGATGTCAAATATGAGTTAAAAAGCATAGTAGCCTGAAATCCCTACCCAGTGAAGTCCAAACTACAGTACTTACTGGACATCTCCTCTTTGTATTACAAATAAACATCCCAAACTCTCCTTGTTCTAAAACTAAACTCCTGATCACTACCACCACCAGCACCACCCACTGTTCACCCTCTTAATCAAACCTGGTCTTCCTGAAGTCCTTTTCTCCAATAATTAACATCCCCAGCCATCCAGAAACTTTCAAGTCATCCTTAAGTCCTCTTTCTTTCACACCCAAATCTAATATGAATAATGACTCTGCTACTAATAAAATTATTTTGGAGAACTGTGCCAAGTGAAAAAGTGGCATTTAATAAAGTAACTTGTATCCTGAACATATAAAGAAACTCTCACAACTCAAGGAAAAACAACCACATTTTTAAAAATGCTAAATGCAATATAGTACACCTGGACTGGATCCTGAAGAAAAAGAAAACATTAGTGGAAAATCTGGCAAAATCCAAATAAAGTCTGCAGTTAATGGTATTGATTCAATATTAATTTTTTACTTTTGACAAATGTACTTAAATTATTAACAGCAGGACAATCTGAGTGTCAGGTATACATATGGAAACTCTCTGTACTATTTTGGCAGTTTTTCTGTAAATCTAAATTTATTTCAAAACAAGGAATTAAGGCCAGGCACAGTGGTTCACGCCTGTAATCCCAGCACTTTGGGAGGCCAAGACAGGCAGATTACCTGAGGTCGAGAGTTTGAGATCAGCTTAGCCAACATGGTAAAACCCCATCTCTCTAAAAATACAAAAATTGGCCAGGCATAGTGGTGCGCGCCTGTAATCCCAGCTACTCGGGAGGCTGAGGCTGGAAAATCACTTGAACCCGGGAGGCAGAGGTTGCAGTGAGCCAATATCATGCCATTGCACTCTAGCCTGGGTGAAAAGAGCGAAACTCCGTCTCAAAAAAAGAAAAGAAAGAAATTAAAATGGGGACAAAATATTTGAAAAGACCTTCACCAAAGATATATGGATAGAAAGTAAATATATGAAAGGTTTTCACTGTTAATGATTAAAGGAAATGCAATCTTGTACATGAATGTTTATAAGAGCATCATTCCTAAGAGCCAAAAGGTAGAAACAACCCAAATGTTCATCAACTGATGAACAGATACACAAAACATAGTGTTATTTATATAATGGAATATTACTTGGCCATAAAAAGAAATGAACTGGGCCAGGCGCAGTGACTCACGCCTGTAATCCCAGCACTTTGGGGGGCTGAGGTGGGTGGATTGCTTGAGTCCAGAAGTTCGAGACAAGCTTGGGCAACATGGTGAAACACCATCTGTACAAAAAAATACAAAAATTAGCTGGGCATGGTGGCACACACCTATAGTACAAGCTACTCAGGAGGCTGAAACAGGAGAATCACTTGAGCCTGGAAGGTCAAGGCTGCAGTAAGCCAGAATCACACCACTGCCCTCCAGCCTGGGCAACTGAGTGAGACTCTTGTCTCAAAGAAGAAAGGAAAAAAAAAATGAAAGAAATGAATTGCTGATATATACTACAACATGGATGAATCTTGAAAACATTATGCTAAATGAAAGAAGCCAGTCCCAAAGACCACGTATAAACTATTTACATGAAATGTCCAGAATAGGAAAATATATAGACAGACAGTAAACTGATAGTTGTTTAGGACACAAGGGATAGAGGATGAGGGTACAGGAATTTTCTTTTTGAGGTTGATAATACGTCCTAAAGTTGACTCTGGTGATGGCTGCATGTATGTAGGAATTTACTAAAAACCATTGATTATATACTTTAAATAGGTGAATTGTATGGTATGTGAATTGTATCTCGATAAAGTTGTTTCTAAATTACAGAATTAAATACCATCACATACCTATAAGATGGCTTACAAAATAAAACTGACACGTGTAAGTGCTGTCGAGGATGCAGAATTGAAACTTTTGTACATTGCTGGTAGAAATAAAATACGATATAGCTGCTTTGGGAAGGAGTTTGTTAGTTTCTCAAAAAGTTAAACATACACTTATCATATACCCTAACAATCTCACATTTAAGTATCTATCAAGAAAAGGAAAACGTGTCCATATTAATATGTGAACATTATAGCAGCTTCATTCATAACTGCCAAAAACTAGAGGTGACCTAAATATTCATCACTTGGAGAAGAATAAACAAATTTCAGTACATCCATACAATGAAATACTACTCAGCAATAAAAAGAAGCAAACCATTGATACATACAACAGTATGGCTGAATCTCAAAAGTTTGTCCTTAGTGAAAAAAGTCATGCAAAAAAGACTGTACACTATATGACTCTATGTATAGTACAAGGCATTCTTAAAAAGGCAAAACTATAAGAATGGAAATCATATCACTGGTTGCCAGAGACAGGCTAGACAGAGAGGACTGACTACAAAAAGGCACAAAGGCACAAAGGCACAAGGGACCTTTTCAGGGCAATGAAAATGTCTTAATTTTGATTGCGGTTGCAGTGGTGACATGACTGTACACACATTAAAACTCATAAAATTGCCAGGCATGGTGGCTCACACCTGTAATCCTGGCACTTTGGGAGGTCCAGGCGGGTGGACCACTTGGGGTCAGGCGTTCAAAACCAGCCTGGCCAACATGGTGAAACCCCATCTCTATTAAAAATACAAAAAATTGGCAGGGCGCGGTGGCTCACGCCTGTAATCCCAGCACTTTGGGAGGCCGAGACGGGCGGATCACAAGGTCAGGAGATCGAGACCATCCTGGTTAACATGGTGAAACCCCATCTCTACTAAAAATACAAAAAATTAGCTGGGCGTGGTGGCGGGCACCTGTAGTCCCAGCTACTCGGGAGGCTGAGGCAGGAGAATGGCGTGAACCCGGGAGGTGGAGCTTGCAGTGAGCCGAGATCGTGCCACTGCACTCCAGCATGGGTGACAGAGCAAGACTCCGATAAATAAATAAATAAATAAATAATTAATTAATATACAAAAAAGTAGCCAGGTGTGGTGGCAGGCGCCTGTAATCCCAGCTACTCAGGAGGCTGAGGCAAGAGAATTGCTTGAACCTGTGAGGTGGAGGTTGCAGTGGGCTGAGATCACACCACTGTACTCCAGCCTGGGAACAAGCGCAAAACTCCGGAAAAAAAAAAATTCATACAACTTTACACTTAAAAAGGTTAATCTTACCATATATATTACAAGTTTATATTTTAAAAATAAAGGAAAAGAAATGCACTAATACAATGCTAGTAGTCCCGTAAGCCACTTCTACAACAACAAGCAAAATTAGAAATGCAAGCACACTTTGGCCCAGCAGAAATTTTGCAGGTCAGGTATGTGAGGGGTATTCATTGCAGCCCTGTGATATTCTGTAATGGTTAATCACACACACAGGAGCTCTTCATGTACTGATATGGAAAGATCAGCATATATCTTTCCAAACTATATTTTACATTAAATAAATAAAAGGGCAGATATGTATGTAGATATAACTTGAGAACAAGAAAAATATGTTTTTATGGATCTGTGTATGAATTTTTTTTTTAATTTTTGGAATAAACAAGCAACTAAAATCACTCACTACCAGAAGGGAACTGGGAGTTAGGCAGGTGTGGAAGAGGAAAGTAAGACTGCATTGTATAACTTTTTATATTTTTTAACATGTGAACTATGCAAAAAAAAAAAAAAAAAACTAAGTATATAATATGTAAAATATTAATTTAGGTACAAGTTATAAACACTTCTAGAACACTGAAAACATTCCAGAAAGAAAAAACATTATCATATACACTTACAATGCACATAACTTTCAACTACCAGAAGAAAATGAGCAATCAACGTAAAAGACTGTATTTAACCTTTCTTTCTGACCCACCACCCACAAAAATAGAAGAAAATAAGGAGTGTGAGAAATAGAGAACAAAGAATGGTTTGGAAGAAAAAGCTATAATTTAGAAAAAGGAGGCATAAACGAGAAAACTCAGATTTTAAAAAGTCAACAACTTGCCACGCCTTTAAAAACCATCTACCTTTCTGTCCTGGAGTACAGTGCTCATCTATCCCTAAAGGAGAGATAGCCCTTTCTATGTCTTATAAAGACCAAAGAGAAACAAACAAGACTCCTTGCCACAGACACAAGGAGACACTGTCCTCTACAACCAAAGGACTCAAAAACATCATTTAAACACAGATACACACACCCATCACAACCATAGGATCTGGATGGATTATTTTAGAATTTAGGAAGAACTTAAGTCTCCTTGAGAGACCACATTCCAAAATCTAGCAAAGTAACTCTTCCATTCTGCAGTTGAGACTGTGAAGTACGATCATAAAATGGTGTTAGAGCTAGATAACCTGAAGATAACGTATTTCTGTGCCAAGATACAGGCTTATGAATATATCTGAATGTTTCTCAATTCTTGATAAATTCTAGACCAACTAGCCCCTCTCTGAATAGTGTGGTCCAATAATAAAGTTCACTCTCAAGCTAAGACATGATCCTAATGGCAACAGTTAGATAAGCAAAAACACCAGGAATATTTTATTCTCCAACTTGATAGTTTCAAACAATATACCCATTAAAATCTGGACTTTTGTTGCAAGTATCCAGATTTGAATCTGGATCCTCTTGGTAAGGAGATTGTAACTTCCCACACATTTCCTCTGGCTTTTTCAGTTAGCATAGAGAACCAAGGTTCCCACCTATGGCCCTACAAAGAAAGGCTAAGTATTAACAAAGTAATTCTATGTTAAAACTTCTTAAGGAATGGAAATATCGAGTATGCCAAGTCTGTGTTTCCAACAAACAAGGAGATGCCCAGCTGTAGGGCTGAGAAAACCTGGTAACTTTCCCAAGTACAGAACAACGCCAAAGACGTCAATCTAGCCCAAAGTTCTCTAGCCCAAGGTTCCCAAAGCCCAAAGAACTTTAACTGTACTTAGCACTTATATTTCTCTTCAACTAGTAAAAACTCCAAATAGTATAGTTGACTGAACAAAAACAACAACAGCAAAAGCTAAAAAAAAAAAACAAAATACCAATAGTAATTAATCAGACAAAGATATCAAGATAATACATTTAAGTCTTTAACATAGTATCTGCTGACAGAATCAGCAATCAATCAATTTTAAACGTTATTAAAACCACGCAAGGCCAGGCACAGTGGCTCATGCCTGTAATCCCAGTACTTTGGGAGGCCAAGACAGCCGGATCACCTGAGGTTGGGAGGTCGAGACCAGCCTGACCAACATGGAGAAACCCTGTCTCTACTAAAAATACAAAATTAGCTGGGTGTGGTTACATATGCCTGTAATCCCAGCTATTCAGGAGGATGAGGGAGGAGAATGGCTTGAACCTAGGAGGTGGAGGTTGCAGTGAGCCGAGATAGCGCCATTGCACTTCAGCCTGGGCAACAAGGGCAAAATTCTGTCTCTCTCTCTCTCACCCACATACACACACTCGCACACACGCACACACAAAACAACATGCGAAACTCTGTGTTATTTTCAAATAAACCTGGAGAGTAAAACATGCTATTTAAAAAGGTGTAGTTAAAATAATAATAGCTGGCTGGGTGTGGCTGCGCCTGTAATCCCAGCACTTTGGGCAGATTGCTTGAGACCAAAAGCTTGAGACCAGCCTGGGCAACATGGTGAAACCCCGTCTCTACAAAAAATACAAAAATTAGCCAGACGTAGTGGTGCCCACCTATGGTCTCAGCTACTTGGGAGGCTACGGTGGGAGGACACTTGAGCCTGAGAGGCAGAGGGTGCAGTGAGCCGAGATTGTGCCACTGCACTCCAGCCTAGGCAACAGAGCAACATCCTGTCCCAAAAAATAAAATAAAATAAAACAATAATAGATAACTTTTATTTAATCTATTCGCTAAGCCTGGGTCTAAATTAAAAGAAGCCCTTCTAGTCCTATTCTACTAACTCTAATTGTTTAAAAATGTTTAATTTTAATAAAATTAGACTTTAGACCCGAAATTCATCTGTAAAATAAAAATGACCTAGCAGAGAAATCTGAACAAAGGAAAATGTGCATGCCTGTAGTCCTAGCTACTTGGGGGGCTAAGGGGGGGAGGATCACTTGAGCTCAAGAATTCAACACTGCAGTGAGCTATAATCACACCACTGCAATTCCACCTAGGTGACAGGGCAAGACCCTGCTTGTCAGAGGCATTTGAACCAGAGCCAACTCCATCTTAAATAGGGGCTGGGTAAAATAAGGCTGAGACCTACTGGGCTGCATTCCCAGGAGGTTAGACATTCTTAGTCACAGGATGAGATAAGAAGTCACCACGAGATACAGGTCAAAAAGACCCTGCTGATAAAACAAGACAAGGTAAAGAAGCAGACAAAACCCACCAAAACCAAGATGACAACAAAAGTGACCTCTGGTAGTGCTCACTGTTCACTATTCATTAATTATAATACATTAGATTGCTAAAAGACACTCCCACCAGCGCCATGACAGTTTACAAATGCCATGGCAATGTCTGGAAGTTTCCCTATATGGTCTAAAATAGGGAGGAACACCTCAGTTCTGGGGTAAATCCCCACCCCTTTCCAGGAAAACTCATATATAATTCACCCCTTGTTTAGCACATAATCAAGAAATAACCATAAAAACAGCCAGCCACCAGTCCTCAGGGCTGCTCTATGGAGTAGCCATTCTTTTATTCCCATACTTTCTTAAAAACTTGCTTTCACTTTATTCTATGGACTCACCCCAAATTCTTTCTTGCCCAAGATTCAAGAACCCTCTTTTCAGGGTCCAGATCGGGACCCCTTTCCAGTAACACTGTCTCAAAAAAAAAAAAACATCCTAACCAAATTAGAACTTCAGTTTATAAAAGTCTTTATTAACAACAACATAGACATTTACACCCGCTCTTATTATAGAGGGAGCAGAGTGGATAGAATAGGGACTTTGAAATCAGTTATTTGTTCTTAAGCAAATTACTTAATCCCTGCATCTCAGTTTCTTCATTGGTAAATTGATAATAATACCTCCTGCTTTATAAGGTTGATGTTAGAACTAAATAAACCATGAGAAAACATCTAGGTGACTTTCTGGCACATAACAGACACTTTATAAATGACAACTGCTTTTCTATGTCTTTCCTGAACTGTTCTGAGATATGTGCTCCCTAAAATAAAGAACTGACACCATAACTGAAAGTATATTATTACACTGACAGGCAACCTGAAACCATCAGTGTGGCACTTTCAAAAGGTCTATATTATCAAAGTAACTTTTAAGAGATAACTAGAGGCATAATATAAAGATTCATTAATATTGCACCTTTCAATGGTGAGCATTTATAATATGAAAGCAATTCTAATTGCTTTTCAAATTCTTCAAAAAAAACGGCGATAAGATTTCTGTTCGAGATTCTTATTACATTTCTATGCAAGTTTCTGGCTCTGTGTCTAAGATCACATATCAGCATTCAAATTTAAATACAGAATGATGACAGATTTCAATAATCAAAAGACTGCATCCATTCATATCATACAATTACAAATCTTTTCTTCTACAAATATGTATTCCAAAAAACATACTTAAAATAGATTTATATATATATATACATATATACACACACACCCCATATGTATATATATACACACACTCTTCACTTTCAAGAGTGGCAAAGTCTTTCCATATGTATGTATGTCTGTCTGTTACACATATGGAAAGACTGTGCCACTCTTTAAAGTGAAGAACTTTTGGTTCAGCTTCTTTATTTAAATAAAATGATCAAAACTATTTAAGATACATTGGTGTAAAAGATTTTTACACAATGGTTCTTTGAAGTCTGAAAATGTTTTGGCAAAGAGAAAGCTCTTTACAAGCTCAACATGAAGCCTATACTTCTAAAATAATCCATGTAAGTATTAACCTGCATAACCAAATAATAATTTGAAAACATGGTTTTACTGCTTTGTATTCATCAAAAAGAGGGGTATTTCTATAAACACTACTAGCCAAATGTTAAGAATATTAAGAAGATCTTAGCCTATCATCTTTATAAATGACTCACAATTTCTACTGACACTAATATTTTTATTATGTCAGCAATAATAATACTTTACATTCATGTAGAGTTTTCCATTGTGAAGTACTTTCTCATATATTAAACTTTTGTAACCCTGAAAATAGGTATGGAAAGCATTGTGTTCCATTTTACAGATGAGAAAACTAAGATCCAGTGAAAATTTCCAGGGTCACGTGGAGAGTAACTGGATACAACACCAGTCCCTCTCTTCCGGCTTGTCTTCCTCATTAGAATTAGGCCCCAAAATGTACTATTAAATTGACAGTAATGTAAAAGTTAAGACATTATTAGTCTCAGTATTTTTTCTTCTTGGATTTTACTAGATGAAATAGAATGTACAATTTAAAGTATCTCCTAACAAAAGAAAGGTTATAAGGTACATGTATAAAACAGGGAGTTCAAAATTCAAGGAAAGCAAACATATATATACATACCTAAATATAATCCAAGGCAATAAACTGCAGTCCAGGGCATAAAGATTCATAACACCATGGCTAGAATTCAGGGCTTTGCTTCTGACTTGCTTCTGTAACTTACACAAATCATGGTGACTAAGTAAAATCTGAATTGCTATCACCTAACCAGGCAATTTTCTAAGAATCAATTTTGACTGTCTTAAAATAATTTACAAGCCTGAACAATGTTGTATTCAAATAATAAAAATAACTGCCTATGAATTAAATTTTAAAAACTTCACCAAACTGAGCTATATACCCCATTAGTATTGCTTATTCTATTACTATGAGAATGTCAAACACACTTCATATTATACATTTGAATATTTAAGGAATGCTAAGGTATTATAAAATGCCATGGAGACATAAAGGTCATAAAGGTAGTTTAACCTTTGAGGAATTCTGCAGTTTAAAAATGAAATACGTACACTTAATAATTATGAAATTATGCATTGCCAAGGAATGCCTAGAAGAAATGCAAGCTAAAAACAGTGATAGCGTAAAGAAAAATTCAACCTCTAGACTAAGCGACTAGAAGATGCTTCATGAAGGGGGGAACATGGCATTAAATGAGTTACTACCACAGGTAAAAAGGGAGGAAATCAAAAGGTGTGTTTTTTGTGGGGTATTGATAAAGCCCTGAGAATGGTGGCAGTGAGAAGGTAAATAATATCATAAAACACGAATAAATAGGCCAGGTGCGGTGGTTCATGCCTGTAATCCCAGCACTTTGGGAGGCCAAGGCAGGCAGATCACTTGAGGTCAGAAACCAGCCTGGCCAACATGGTGAAACCCCACCTCTATTAACAATACAAAAATCACCCTGGTGTGGTGGCATGCGCCCGTAATCCCAGCTACTCAGGAGGCTGAGGCAGGAAATCACTTGAACCCAGGAGGCAGAGGTTGTAGTGAGCCAAGACAGCACCATTGCGCTCCAGCCTGGGTGACAAGAGCAAAACTCCGTCTCAAGAAAACAAACAACAACAACAAAAAATGCAAATAAACAAATGTTTTCATCCACAAACCACAGTTACCTCTTTACAAAATCAATTCAAACATAGGAGCAGTTTACCCAGAAGATAGTGTGAGATTATTGTTCTTTGTGGTTACAAATGTGATTCTTGACAATTACCATGCACATGAATGGGGTTCTACTTGACAATGAGAAATGAGGGCTCGGGTTTTTTCCTCTAAAAGACCATCCTAAATAAACAGGTCTACAACAGCATTTTTCCTCTTGTAGCTCTGATCTTATAATCAACTGAGAAAAATAAAAATGAAGGGAAACTGAAATTATGACCTCGCCTAAAAGCAGAGGGGGAAAAGGATAAGTGTGGGTTCCTATAAACACTTTTAAGATGGTCATTTTCACAATCAGCAAAGAGGAGTGTTTATCCAGTAAGTTAAAAAGAAAATTCTGAGAAAGTCTTAAAATCTTCTGAGTGAGATGACAGGGAGGCATCAGGCTTTTTTTTTTTCTTTTTTTTTTTTTTTTTTTTTTTTTTAACCTGGACAGGAGATAGAATAAATGACATTTTACAATCAAAATTACTTCACTTATTTCATATATAAAGAAAACTGTAAAAATATGCAAAAAGCCAGATTTTAAGTTGTGTTGGTGAGACTTTCTTACTTATTTTTAAAAATTTCACCCAGCTTGGTAAGAATGATGGATTGCTTTACACTGGGCTTTCAAAGGTTTCTAGAATTGCTCTCTCCTATGCTATTTTGTATTTTGTTTCAACCAATTTGGAGATAGGTGTTTTCCTGAAAATTGTTTAACTCTCGTCCTTTAAAAAATAAAAATCACAACTAGAAATGTATAAAATGCTACATAGTAAGTTTGAAGGAAGGCTTAAATAGTATTCAATCCTTTCCAAAAAAATATTAATTGTTTTCATAAAACACATAAAAATTGAGGATAATCAATTTTTATACTTTCAAATATCACCCAGTTATTTTTGACCAAGTAGTTAAAGGAGAGTAAACACTAGCAACATTGCTATTGGGAAGTGCTGAGATCTGATAGCAGACACATTGTAGTAAGCTTTTCATTAGCATTTTTCTACAAAGTTATACTTAACATCACTGGCAAGATACTGTTGCCAAATTCTGAGTGGTCAGTGTCTCTCCTGAACCATGATGAAAGCAAATGCTCTCAACTAAGTAATTTCACATCTAACAACCAAAATCCAATTGGAACAGCCTCTTAACACATATTGATAAAATTGTCACAGATGCACAGATTACAGCAGCGAATTATTATTAGTATTTTTTTTTTTCGAGACAGATTCTCACTCTGTGGCCCAGGCTGGAGTGCAGTACCGCAATCTCAGCTCACTGCAAGCTCTGCCACCCGTGTTCACGCCATTCTCCTGCCTCAGCCTCCTGAACAGCTGGGACTACAGGTGCTTGCCACCATGCCCGGCTAAACTTTTGTATTTTTAGTAGAGATGGGGTTTCACCGTGTTAGCCAGGATGGTCTCAATCTCCTGACCTCACGTTCCACCCGTCTCGCCCTCTCAAAGTGCTACGATTACAGGTGTGAGCCACCGTGCCCAGCCTATAACAGCTAATTATTTATCTTTGTGGTTTCCAAGAAGTAGCAGCTACTGAAAAAAACTCCATAGCACATTACAAAGAAAACGGAATACAAACTCAGGTAAGTTTCTGTTTTGACACAAGATAAGGAAATGTAAACAATAAAGAGTAAACAGTCTTATCTCTGACTCCAATTTCAAGGTTGATATAATATACCTACAACCATTTTAAATAAGGTAAAATAGTAAATATTTCTTGATTGTAAACTAAATCGATTCACTGATTCATTGATTGTGCAGATTTATTGAGCAAAGCACCTAACATATGCCAGGTATTGGGGTGTAGTATATCTGATGGGCTTTAAAATCGCATAGCTGTTTGTGTGTGGTTTAATAACAAAAGCCTAATGCAGGAAGAAAACTGTATTAAAACCTCTCATCTAACTTTTGATTTCTAAAAAAAAAAGAAAAACCTAGGCAAAAACCACAGACAGTTTCAAGAAAGTTAGGCTAGAAAACTGAAGGCAACCTAGACAAAAATTTGTCCTTCCATAAGCAAAAGTGTATGTTCTGGAAAAACCATTCTGGATGAACATTAACAGATGAACAATAATAAATAGTATCTATTATACCTAGTATCTTTAAGAAGTTTTACAAAGTTATGTTAATAACAGTATTTGTAGAATAAAATTTCTTTTTTCCCCTCAGAGTATATTTGTAAAGATCATCAACAGATACTTTCTTAGAGTTACTACAAGTCCTAGTCCTTGCTTGGCTGTATTTAGGAAGAAAAAATAACCAAGATAGACAAAAAGAGCTTTGTCTTAGCTGTTTTTAAATAACAGGGAAACTAGGCTGGGATGATTCTCTTCCTTTTCATTCTTCTTTGCATAAAGATATATCTTCAGCAAAAAGATTACAGGCTTGTAATTACAGAAGACTTATTAAATTTTTTTTCTTTTTTAGACGGTATCTAGCTCTGTCACCCAGGCTGGAGTGCAGTGGTGTGCTCTTGGCTCACTGCAACCTCAGCCTCCCAGGTTCAAGCAATTCTCCTGCCTCAACTTCCTGAGTAGCTGGGACTACAGGCGTGTGCCACCACGCTCAGCTAATTTTTGTATTTTTAGTAGAGACGGAGTTTTGCATGTTGGCCAGGCTGGTCCTAAACTCCTGACCTCAGGTGATCCGCCCGCCTCAGCCTCCCAAAGTGCTGGTATTACAGGCATGAGCCACCATACCCGGCCGACTTACTAGATATTGTGCCCTGAAATCAGTTGAAAGTTCTCATCGAGAGTCCAACAGACAATTGAGGAAAGAAAAACTTAGTACATCTAACAACAACAACAAAGGCCGGGTGCAGTGGCTCACGCCTGTAATCCCAGCACTTTGGGAGATGGAGGCAGGCAGATCACCTGAGGTCAGGAGTTGAGAACAGCCTGGCCAACATGGCGAAACACCATCTCTACTAAAAATACAAAACTTAGCTGGGCGTGGTGGCATGCGCCTGTAATTCCAGCAACCTGGGAGGCTGGGACATAAGAATTGCTTGAACCCAGGAGGCAGAGTTTGCAGTGAGACGAGACCACGCCACTGCACTCCAGCCTAGGTAAGAAGAGTGAAAGCATGTCTCAAGAAAACAAAACAAAACAACAACAATAACAACAACAAAAGTAAAACGATAAAAATCCAGCCAGGTGACGTGGCTCACGCCTGTAATCCCAGCACTTTGGGAGGCCGAGGCAGGCGGATCACAAGGTCAGGAGATCGAGACCATCCTGGCTAACACGGTGAAACGGTCTCTACTAAAAACACAAAAAATTAGCTGGGCGTGGTGGTGGGCGCCTGTAGTCCCAGCTACTCGGGAGGCTGAGGTAGGAGAATAGCGTGAACCCGGCCGAGATCGCACCACTGCACTCCAGCCTGGACGACAGAGCGAGACTCCGTCTCAAAAAAAAAAAAAAAAAAAAAAAGATAAAAATCCATATCCCACCCACAGACACACACAGTTTAAATTCAAAGAAAATACTTAACCTGGCATGAATAACTTACAAGCTGGTAAACCAACCAGAAGCCAGTGAAACACAAATTTTTGTAACCACCAAGGCAGGCAACAAGATCCTTTTTATAGAATATATGCAAACTATGAGGGAATTAACACTTTCAGCATAACAAAAGAGAAATATCAAATTAAGTGTTCCATCGCAAAAGCCAAAAACCATCTTGCTAACACTCAGTGAGTAAATTTAATCCATGAAGTAGGGAACTTCTGACCCATGAACAACTCGGATATTAGAGGTGCCAACCCCTAATAAAGTTGAAAATCTGCATGTAACTTTTGACTCCCAGAAACATAGCTACTAATAGCCTACTGCTGAGCAGAAGCCTTATTGATAAACACTCGATTAACACATAAGTTGTATTATATACTGTTTTCTTACAACAAAGTAAGCTAAAGGAAAATGTCATTAAAATCATAAGGAAGAGAAAATACATTTACAGTACTGTATCAGTATCTTAAATTTGTTTAATAAATAACAAAAATAACCTTTGCTAGATGAACTGCCTATCTGAAATCTTGGGTAACTGCAGTTGCAGATCTTAATCTATGGTACACAGCAAGCAATTCAACTTTTTCTTATAATGTCATGAATTTTCTTTGCTTCTTGGGAACACTTCCAGCATCACCAGTGGTACTTTGTATGGGTCCCATGATGTTATTCAAAGTTTACAGTATTGCACTAAAAACAATGAAAAATATAGATCCACAAAAGATCACTTTTTACTGCAATATGCAGTTTACTGATGGACAAACTCCTCATTGAGAGATGAGTAACCATACTTATGACGCAAAAGCAACAGGAGGTGGCTACAAAATTATTACAGTAGTACCGTATGCACAATAATCTTATACAGTTATGATTTAATGCTGCATCTTTAGATTTGTTTACATTTCTCTAGACTTCAAATGGAACTATGTACAATCTGTAAGTGTCCATAAGTTTTGATAAATTTTAACTTTTTTTTTTTTTTTTTGAGACAGAGTCTTGCTCTGTCGCCCAGGCTGGAGTGCCGTGGTGCAGTCTCGGCTCACTGCAATCTCTGCCTCCTGAGTTCAAGCAGTTCTCCTGCCTCAGCCTCCTAAGTAGCTGGGATTACAAGCGTGCACCACCACGCCCAGCTAATTTTTGTATTTTTAGTAGAGACAGGGTTTCACCATGTTGGTCAGGCTGGTCTCAAACTCCTGACCTCGTGATCCGCCCGCCTCAGCTTCCCAAAGTGCTGGGATTACAGGCGTGAGCCACAGCGCCCGGCCAAATTTTAACATTTTATCATAGATTTGTTTACATCTTATTGTCATATATAAAATAGACTAGTTACCTAGATATATTTTGTGCGTTCATGACATATCTACTTTTTCATAATATTTCATAACTTTTCCATAACCTACATATCTAGGCTATGTAGTTCATTTGCAAGTTTTTTCAAATGGTGGCAATTCTCCAAAAATTTTTTCAATATATTTATTGAAATCCCAACATTTATAATCCCAACACTTTGGGAGGCCAAGGCAGGAGCACAGCTTGAGCCCAGCAGTTTGAGACCAGACTGGACAACACAGTGAGACCCCATCTCTACAAAAAAAATTAAAAATTAGCTACAGGCATGGTAGCACACACCTGTAGTACCAGCTATTCAGAGGCTGAGGTGGGAGGAGAGCTTGAGTCCAAGAGATTGAGGCTGCAATGAGCTGTGATCACACCACTGTACTCCAGCCTGCGCAACAGACAGAGCAAGACCCTACACCTCACAAAGGAAAGGAAAAAAGAGAAAAGAAGAGGAAAGGGAGAGGAGGGGAGAGGTCCATGTATGAGTAGATCCACAGAGATCAAACCCATGTTGTTCAAGTTTCAACTGTACATTTTTCCCTGTACCACCAAGTCTAAAACTCTCAGGAAATCAAGATCAAGTCATTCAACATTTATCAGCTCCAATTCTGTGCTAAGAGGTTGAGCAAGTACTGAGCTTTAAAGATGGGCCGGGTGTGGGAGCTCAAGCCTGTAATTCCAGCACTTTGGGAGGCGGAGGCGGGCAGATAGCTTGAGATGGAGTTCAAGATCAACCTGGCCAACATGGTGAAACTCTGTCTCTACTAAAAATACAAAAATTAGCTGGGTGTGGTGGTGGGTGCCGATAGTCCCAGCTAGTAGGGAGGCAGAGGATGGAGAATCGCTCGAACCCAGGAGGTAGAGGTTGCAATGAGCCAAGACTGCGCCACTGCACTATAGCCTGGGCAACAGGGCAAGACTCCCTCTCAAAAATAAAATAAAATAATTTAAAAATTAAAAAAAAAAAGATGGACAGTAAGTCTCAGCCCAATAAACACTTAGCTTAGTGGGACTGATAGACATAGTTCAAGTTAATCAATTTTAAAGAAAAACCGACTCCTAACTTAAGACTGCAAATTCAGGCATATGTTGTAGTCCCACCAGAAGAAATAATGTATGGAAACATAGATTATTTAAAGATGATAAATGCTAGACTCTTATCAGTAAAATTTCTAGCCATTAGCTTCTGATAGGAAATTGTTTAACTGATCCCACTATAAAACATTAAGAGCAGTTTATGTATATAAATCTTGAATGCTATCAGAAAAAGCCCGTAACACATCATGTCCTAAGATAGGACACAATGCATTCTTAAAGTTTTAGTATCAAAGCTAATCTTGTATAACAACCAATATGAAACTTTTTCTTAAAGACACAAAGTTATGATGTAAGTATAAATTTGACAAAGTGCAAAAACCTATTTAACTAGCTTTTATGTATATTTTACATAAAAATATATATTTATAAGAAGTGATGATTCAGCTGGGTGCAATGGCTCACGCCTGTAATCCTAGAACTTTGGGAGGCCAAGGCATGTAGATCACTTGAGGCCAGGAGTTCAAGACCAGCCTGGCCAACATGGCGAAATCTGTCTCTACTAAAAATACAAAAATTAGCCAGGTGTGGTGGCATACACCTGTAATCCCAGCTACTCAGGAGGCTGAGACACGAGAATCACCTGAACCCAGGAGGCAGAGACTGAAGTGAGCTGAGACTGTACCACTGCACTCCAGTCTGGACAACAGAGACTCTGACTCAAAAAAACAAACAAAAAAGAAATGATGATTCAGCTTTGGGGAGTGATGACAAATGAAAGTCCTAACAAAATGACAAAGTATTACTACAAGTAGACATATCAGTACATACAATTGGAGCACCCAAAAAAATGAAATACATTTCTGGAATTTTTTAAATAGAGTAAATCTGAAACAAAAGGAACCAATTTAGAAAATATCATATGCCAATATCCTTAAATCAATAGATGGGATGTTTAGAACTCATCTACCATAGAAATGATAATATTTACATTACAGACAGTGTTTTATAATATTAACACGTAATGCTCACCCACTAGTATTTTTACCCCTATTTGTAAATGAGACTGAGGTTCAAAAAATTAATAATCATACACCTAATAAGCGAACCAAGAAGTTGAATATATCTGCATTCATAACTGTACATACTGTAGCTACAGTAATATAACTCTATAATTCAGTAAGACTTTCAAAGAGGTCTCCTGAGAATCACTGCATAAGCTTATTACAATCATCTATTTCCTATGCAAAGTAAATTGGAGAAATACATCAGCTCACAGCACCCATTAATCTTCATCTTTCTGTACTATAAGCAAAATACTCAAATTTCCAGCCTCTTTTGCAGCCAAGAGTAGCCATGTGACACAGCCTTAGCCAGTAAGTATCTAGAGAGGGCTTTCCTTCAAAATAAAAAGACAAAACACCAAGAAAAGGATTTAACACCCACCCCTCTCCTTTCCTGCTTGTTGAGGCAACTACCATTTTGTGACTTTGAAGACTAAAATTGCTTGCTAAATAGAAGACTCAGCCAGTTTCTTTAAATGACATCCTTGAGCATCTGCACCAACCCAACCCTGCACTGTCTACCTTTAGATTTTTCTTGTATATAAAAAAAATAAACCTGGAGTTAACTCCTGTATGTGCAGTTCTTGGCAACCTGCAAACCTAACACAATCTGTGCTATAAATCAAGTCTATCAAATCAACATATTAAAATCACTTTGGTGAATTAGTCATTAAACTAACGATGAAAAGTTAATCTATGGGAAAAAGTAAAAGAGTAATGAATATCAACTATTGAAAAATAGTAATAAGAAGAGTAAATATTTATTAAATATTCAGTGCCAGAGACTGTGTTAAGAACTTTAATAGGGCCGGGCGCGGTGGCTCACACATGTAACACCAGCACTTTCGGAGGCTGAGGTGGGTGGACCACCTGAGGTCAGAAATCCAAGACCAGTATGGTCAACACAGTGAAACCCCATCTCTACTAAATATACAAAAATTAGCCAGGCATGGAGGCAGGCGCCTGTAATCCCAGCGACTTGGGAGACTGAGGCAGGAGAATTGCTTGAACCCAGGAGGCGGAGGTTGCAGTGAGCTGAGATCGCACCACTGCACTCCAGCCTGGGCAACAAGAGCAAAACTTTGTCTCAAAAAAAAAAAAAAAAAAAAAAAAAACTTTAATATACATTAATGCAGAGGTCCCCAATCCTTCTGGCACCAGGGACCAGTTTCATGGAAGACAACCTTTTTCCACAGGGTTGGGCAGGGGGGTTCAGGATGATTCAAGCACATTACATTTATTGTGCACTTTATTTCTGTATTACATTGTAATATATAACGAAATAATTATACAACTCACCATAATGTACAATCAGCAGGAGCCCTGAGCTTCTTTTCCTGCAACTAGGGGATGATGGGAAAGTCACAGATCATCAAGCATTAGATTCTCATGAGGAGTACACAACCTAGATCCCTTGCATATGCGGCTCACAATAGGGTTTGTGCTCCTATGAGAATCTAATGCTGCTGCTAATCTGACAGGAGGTGGAGCTCAGGCAGTAACGCCAGCATTGGGGAGTGGCTGTAAACACAGATGAAGCTTCGCTCTCTCACCTACCACTCACTTCCTGCTGTGTGGCCTGGTTCCTAACAGGCCATGGACTGCTACCAGTCTGTGGCCCAAGGGTTGGGTACTCCTGCATTAATGTATTGAATCTTCACAATTATAGGAGATTGGTAATATTACAATACCCACCCATGGTGAAAATTTCATCAATCCTTGAAAAAAAAAACAGAATATAGCAAAACAAAGCTGTATTTGTTTATTCTGAAACTATGACCTTCCTATTTTTATGAAAGTAAAATATCCTTTCTTAAATGAGGCTTGTGGATAGCAAGTTTATGTTATATTAAACATGCTTACCTGGTATAATAAATAGGTGATGACAAATGTCAATGCCCAGTGTTGTGAAATTTTAAGCCTGTGAAATCGAAAAGCCTGAGACTAAGGTGAAGTAACCTGCCCAAGGCCACAAAGCAGTTTGTTTGACAACAGAGACCAAGATTACAACCACTGGGTTATATGAAGGAAATACACTGAACTCAAAACAAGTATTCTATGAATACAATTAAAATTAAAGATATGAATTTATAACTACAAAAAAAAAAACCCCAACCATCGCAGAATATATAAAGTAGGAACAAGGACTTTTAAAATGAAATGATTTTAGCATGTTGCCTCCCACAGAGTTTTCTCTAACTATGGGATGTAGATTTAAACCACACCAGAGAAAACAGAATCAAGATAGGAATTCTCACCCATTCCAACTTAAGTCTCAGATGACGATTAGGTTAGGAGGTCCACATATGGGAATAAAGAACTTTTGGGGCTCTAAGCACACTGATTCTAAATGAAGATTGTGGTATCCCAAATCCAAGCAACAGACACACAGAAAATGTTTGCCCTAAAGCTTGCTCTTCAATTTCTCACACCTACACAAAAACAGGATGGGGATCAGATATGAATGAAGATTAGAAACACTGAAATGCTATCAAATTCCTCCTTATTTCAACTCTTGGCATTTTATGATACTATGTTTCAAGTTTTTTTAAACTCACGAGTTTTTAAAACTCATTTCTAGTCATTCAGAAATGTATAAATTTGATGAAGCCGTTTTTCAATACAGTAACTAAAAGACACAACTTAGATAAATGTTTTTGTTATTTTTAAGTTCCAGGATACATGTGCAGAATGTGCAGGCTTGTTATAGGTAACAGTGTGCCATGGTGGTTTGCTGCACCCATCAAACCATCACCTAGTTATTAAGCCCAGCATGCATTAGCTGTTTTTCCTGATGCTCTCCCTCCCCCAACACTGACAGGCCCCAGTGTCCATGTGTTCTCATTGTTCAGCTTCCCAATTGTAAGTGAGAACATGCAGTGTTTGGTTTTCTGTTCTTGTGTTAGTTTACTGAGGATAATGGCTTCCAGCTCCATCCATGTCCCTGCAAAGGACATGATCTCACAGCCTGCAGAGTATTCCATGGTGTACATGTACCACATTTTCTTTATCCGGTCTATCAGCAATTGACATCTGGATTGATTCCATGTCTTTGCTATTGTGAATACTGCTGCAATGAACATATGCTTCCACGTATCTTTATAACAGAATTATTTATATTCCTTTGGGTATATACCCAGTAATGGGATTGCTGGGTCAAATGATATTTCTGGTTCTAGGTCTTTGAGGAATCACCACACCATCTTCCACAAAATACTTCCACAAATGCATTCCTATTTCTCTACAGCCTCACCAGCATCTGTCGTTTCCTGACCTTTTAATAACTGCCATCTGACTGGCATGAGATGGTATCTCACTGTGGTTTTGATTTGCATTTCTCTAATCATCAGTGATGTTGAGCTTTTCTTCCATGTTTGTTGGCTGCAATGAATGTCTTCTTTTGAGAATTGTCTGTTCATGTCCTTTGCCCACTTTTTGAAGGGATTGTTTTTTTCTTCTAAATTTGTTTAAGTTTCTTGTAGATTGTGGATATTAGGTCTTTGTCAGACGGCTAGATTGCAAAAATTTTCTCCATTCTATAGGTTGTCTGCTCACTCTGATGATAGTTTCTTTTGCTGTGCAGAGGCTCTTCAGTTTAATTAGATCCCATTTGTCAATTGTTGCTTTTGCTGCAATTGCTTTTGACGTTTTCATCATAAAATCTTTGCCCGTGCCTATGTCCTGAATGGTATTGCCTAGATTTTCTTCTAGGGTTTTTATAGTTGTGGGTTTTACATTTAAGTCTTTAATCCATCTTGAGTTGAGTTAATTTTTGTATAAGGTGTAAGGAAGGGGTCCAGTTTCAATTTTCTGCATATGGCTAGCCAGTTTTCCCAGCACCATTTATTAAATAGGGAATCCTCTTCCCATTGCTTGTTTTTGTGTCAGGTTTGTCAAAGATCACATGGTTGTAGATGTGTGGTCTTATTTCTGAGATCACTATTCTGCTCCATTGGTCTATGTGTCTGTTTTTGTACCAGTACCATGCTGTTTTGGTTACTGTAGCCTTGTAGTATAGTTTGAAGTCAGGTAGCAGAGAAATACTTTTAACAATTTGACCAAATATTCCCTAATAAATTTGACTGTCTTTAAAAGGAAATGGAGTTTGTAAGAATGCATGAAGTAGCTTAGAGGAAAAAAAAATCAGAAACTTATTACTTTGCAGAATTCAAATAGTTTGTATATGAATACATGGATGAATGTCAAATAGGTTTAGTCCACACCTGTATGTTTACACATTTTTCATTTTATTTTATACAATTAGTTACTTCAAAACCTGGCCTGCTCTTTTCTTTGTCATTTGTGCCCTCATATGCAACTTATTATTTAAAATATCAAATACCAGCCAAAGTTTCTTAAAATACAGAAAACAAGTGATTTATGTCTTTATTATTGAAAATAGTAAATATCTTCCTGCTTACACTATATTTAAAATTATCTAAAATGTTAGGTCTCATGTTTTTTAATCCAATCTTCTAACGCCAAGTTCAGTTATGAAAAAAATACATAATATTAAAAACAGCATTCATTCTCCAGTACTTACCACCAAAAAATCAAAAAAGAAAAGATAGTTGGCTAATCCATGGGATTGGGGAGTGGGGGCTGACTTTATAACCTAAATGTAAAGGCATAGATACGAGGGGGAAAATGTGTAGAGATTGTTTGCCTTAATTTGATTTTAAAAATTCCTTTTTATTTTCTTTTTATATCCTACTAAAGTCCTTTTAAGCTATCTAGATGAAAGTATTCAATGCACTCAGCTTAGATAACACTATTATTCATAGCTATAACAGTGCCTCTGACTAGACTTTTTAAACACACCCTTGCCATTCATTCCCTTCCCTCCCCTTCCACCCCCTCATTCCTACCAAAAGTAACAATTTAAAGAATTTTTAAGGTCACAGGAAAGAAAAAAGTGGGGAAGAGAGAATCTACAATTTAAATTTCATTGGGATTGACTTCCTTAAGCTATTACCACAATTTTTCTATTTTGCTTAACATAAATGGAATATTCTATTTCCTACAATTTTTCTTATAACAAATATTGTAATTTACTTCAATTCAGAATCACGAAACATTAAACACTGATAAAATACACTCCATCTTGGGACTATCAACAAAATTCAGGTAGGAATAAAGGTGAATAAATTGTTAAAATTCTGGCCAAGCAAGGTGGCTCACACCTATAATCCCAGCACTTTGGGAGGCCGAGAGGGGAAGATCACTTGAGCCCAGGAGTTCAAGACCACCCTGGGCTAAATAGCAAGACACAGATGTAAAAAAATGCAAAAATTAGGGCCGGACGCAGTGGCTCACGCCTGTAATCCCAGCACTTTGGGAGGCTGCAGTGGGCGGATCACGAGGTCAGGAGTTCGAGACCAGCCTGACCAACATGGTGAAACCCTGTCTCTACTAAAAATACAAAAATTAGCTGGGCATGGTGGTGTGCACCTGTAATCCCAGCTACTTAGGAGGCTGAGGCAGGAGAATCACTTGAACCCAGCAGGCGGAGGTTGCTGGGAATGGCTGAGATCGCACCACTGCATTCTCCAACTCAAAAAAAAAAAAAAGAAAAAGAAAAAAATTAGCCAGGTATGAGGGTGCATGCCTGCGGTCCCAGCTACTCAGGAGCCTAAGGTGCAAGGATCCTTGAACCCAGGACAAGGCTGCAGTGAGCCATGATCATGTCACTGCACTCCAGCCTGGGTGACACAGTGAGATCCTGTTTCAAAAATAAAATAAAATAAAATAAAAGTTACTATTTTATCTCTTCTCATCCATTTATTTATTAGCTATTATGTGTGTGTGCTTTCAAGTTTCTCCAACTAATAAATATACTGCCTCAATCATTTTACTAGTGGTTCAATACATACAAAATATTCACTTAAAAGGTACTAGGCTCTTCATTAAGAGTAAATTATTAAACAGGAAAAAAAGATACTTTTTTTTTTTTTTTTTTGAGACGGAGTCTCATCCATCACCCAGGCTAGAGGGCAATCGTGCAATCTCGGCTCACTGCAACCTCCACCTCCTGGGTTCAAGTGATTCTCTTGCCTCAGCCTCCCAAGTAGCTGGAATTACAAGCATGCGCCACCACTCCCGGCTAATATTTTGTATATTTAGTAGAGAAGGGGTTTCGCCATGTTGGCCAGGCTCATCTCGAATTCCTGACTTCAGGTGATCCACCCGCCTGTCTTCCAAAGCACAGGGATTACAGGAGTGAGCCACCATGCCCAGCCTAAAAGATTTCTTAAAAAGTAAGAATTTGGTATCCCCTTTTCAGGTTCACAAAAAAAACTTCAAAAGCTATGCTTCCTTTTTTTAACTTTGAATTTTTAAATAATTTAGAGTAAAAAAGGTTATTTAAAAAACAGGTCAAAGACCCCCTGTTTACCCAGCTTCCCATAATTTAGCATCTACAATAATTGTGGTAAAGTTATCTAAATATTCAAATTTCATCAGTCATCCTAATAATGTTTTTTTGTTGTTGTTCTTGTCCAGGATCAATTCCAGAATCCTACATTGCATTTGATTATCACATGTCCATAGTTTCTTCCAATGTGTGGCAGTTCTTGGGCATTTCTTCATCTTCCACACCCTCAATACTTTCAGGGAATACTGGCCAGTTTGTAAAATGTCCTTAAATTTGAGTCTATCTGATATTTGCTCCACTTAGGTTGATTTTTAATTAAGAATACCAGAGATGTCTCTTTCTCAATACATTATATCAGAAGACACATGATGTTGACATGTCTTATTACTAATGATATTAACTTTGATGATCTGGTTAATTTGATATCACCAGTTTTCTTCACTATTAAGTATTGATTTTTTTCCTTTATAGTTAATTAATTTTGTGGGGGAGATATTTTGAGACTATGCAAATATCCTGATGATATTGATCTATGATGATATTTTTCATCATACCTTCACCCACTAATTTTGGCATCCATTGATGATTCCTGCCCGTAACAATTGCTACTATGGTGTTTGCCTGCTGGCGATTTTGTATTTCCATCATTCCTTCATTTTCTAATTAGAATTCTATAACAAAGAGGTGTCTCTTCTCCTGCTTTTATTTATTTATTCAACTACTTACTTATATCAGTATGGGCTCACGGATATTTTCTTCCCTAGGGGTTATAATCCGTTACTGTCATGATTTGCTTCTCAAATTGTCCCATATTTGGCCATTGGGACTCCCTTTTGTATATACAGTCATTAGACTTCCTTCTGATTTTATTTTTTAAATTTCAATTGGAGAATATGAAGGCTAAGGCTAACCTTACTACTTCCATTACGACAAAAAAAATTATGAAAAGGAAATACATATATCAAAATCTCCCAAATGTGGTATGCTATCACAACTCTTGCTCATCCAAGACCTTATGCTCTTTGCTCTGTATTTATACACATTATCACAGAACTTTCTCTTCATTGTCATTATTAAACCCATCTCACCTTTCACCACCAACCCCCCAATCCTCAGACATTATTGGTATTTTAGAAGCACAAGGCCAAACTATTCACTAACAACAACAGAAATTCATTTTAACCAAAAGGTAATAAGCCTTAATGATGCTACGCAGGGGAAGGGGAGTCAATCTCCAAAGGCCATATACTGTACGATTCCAATTAATAACATTTTTGAAATGACAAATTTATAGAAATGGAACTGATTAGTGATCCCCAGAGGTGGGGTTGGGGAGTGACTGTGGCTATAAAAGTCCAACAAGAACCATTTGTGGTGCTGGAATTGCTTTGTTTCTTGATTGCACTGATGTCAATATCCTGATTGTGATATTACACTACATTTTTATAAGCTATTACTAATGGGAGAAACCGGGTAAAGGGTACACAGGATCTCTCCATTATTTCCTACAATTGTATGTGAATCTACATTTATCTCAAGCTAAAAAGTTTAAGAAAGATAATGATTCCACTGAAGACTGGTCATTAAAAAATAAAATACATTTTAAAAGATAATGAGTCTTAACTCTAGAATGAATTTTCAGGAAAAATCAGATAATCACCATAGTACCATAAACCTCTCAGATCCACTGATTGTTGGCTTCTAAGAAAGTTACTATCAGACCTCCCCAGAATAACCTAATGATTAATTCTTGTTCAGTGTTCTCTACCTTTCTTCTTAGTTTTTATGTTGGGTGAAAACAAATACCATGAGCTAGAGAAGAACAGAAAGGTGCCAAGGGGCAGATATTACACTGTGTCGGTTTGTCAACTAAACTGCAAATGGCAGCAAAATATACATTTTTATTCACTTATTTTAATTCCAAAGCTCCACAGTCCATTATTTTCAACCTGTGGAAGGCAAGCAATGAGAAACAACAGCCAGAGGAAGACAAGTTTAGTTCCAATGACAAAACAAAGTTCCTCTTCAAGTCACTGACACTAACTCTCCCAAAACACTTCTTACGCATAATGGATATGAAAGCACAGAAGTGGAGCCAGGACAACTTAAAATCCAAGGACCAAGCTGTTCCCTCTACAAAAACCAATAACCCCACCACCACCGCACCAAGGGTAAATTCTTTCACAGACTGGAGGAAAAAAGGAAACAGCTGAATATAGCAAGAAACACGCACTTCTTAAAATTCAGTAGGTAGTAGTGATTTTGCATGTGAAAACAAGGGTGTTTTTTTTTTTTCCTGAAAAGATAAAAATTCTAAAAGTCAAAATAATGTGGCAATAAATTTATTTTTCTTCCTACAATAACTGACATAATAACTTCAACAGTTTTAACTATATAAATACATAAATATATACATATATATATTCTAGCTCTGATAAAGCTACAAAAGATCAATTATATGTACTACAAATTGCTTCTCCTAATTTACCAATATCAATTAATTTATCTAAACAAAAAATGGTATAGAGGAGTAAAAAACTGTTCTCAAAGACTCAGTGCCATCATTACATTGTGTCATCACAAGTCAATTTTGAGTTTTTATATAAATAAGTTCATTTTTGCCTGCTTAAATTCAGAAGTTCTCCAACTCTTCCAAATGATGAAATGCTTGGAAATCACATTATTATTACAGATTAAGAAATATATTTAGTACAACTATATGATGGTGTTTTGGGTTTTGTTTTTTTGAGACGGGGTTTCGCTCTTGTTACCCAGGCTGGAGTGCAATGGCACAATCTCAGGTCACTGCAACCTCTGCCTCCTGGGTTCAAGTGATTCTCCTGTCTCAGTCTCCCCGAGCAGCTGGGAATACAGGCACCCGGCTAATTTTCTGTATTTTTACTAGAGATGGGGTTTCATTATGTTGGCCAGACTGATGCTGAACTCCTGACCTCAAGTGATCCACTTGCCTCAGTCTCCTAAAGTGCTAGGATTAGAGGCATGAGCCACAGCACCTGGCCTAGTTGAACTATATGATTAACCAGATATTTCAAACTAGATTCCTAGAACGTACATGTAGTAGAAGATATTAATGTTTAAGGGAAAAAATAGTGTGAGAAATGTTAAAAATCAAGAAAACTATATTAAACAACTTGGATTTTTTCCTATGAGCTATGAAATATCCATGATCATCCTGTGCCATAATTAGGCTGCACTGGTATGATTCAAGCACAGTTTTAATATAATGAGATATAAAATGTACACACATTCAGCCAGCCTGTCCAGCAGATTCTACTCCTGCAATATTTCTAATCCATCACCATTGCGTAATTCAGCCTCCCAACCATCTCAAGCCAGGAAAATGAACATCAGTCTTTAACAGAACTCTTGGTCTCCTCACTACCCTCACAATCCATGAGCTTCTAAATGCCAGTAATCATTCCTTATCCCCTCCTCAGTCCCCTAGTTCCCAGCACACTGAACAAAGAGCTACACACATTGTCTTACCAGGTGTGCTACTCATATGACAGTAGGTCAATCTGGAATACCACTTCATGTCCACTAGTTCACTGGTAGGTGAATTCTTACTCCCCTACAACTCAATACATATTCATCTAGGAAGTCCATATCCTCTTCAGTGCTGTCATAGGACAGCTGTTACAGCACTAATGAATTACAACCTACTTATAACAAGAGATCAGTGAGTTACTTGAGGGACACACATTTCATCTTTGAATTCCCAAGGCCTGTTAAATAATAGAAATTGTATAAAATATGCTATAAAGAGGACTAACATTAGGCACTACACTAAATAATGTACTTTCACTTAATCCACAAAACCTCAGAAAGCTATTATCCATTTTACCGACGAGGAAATTGTTACCAAAAATGGAGTGAAGAGAAGGAATACCCCATAAAATATGGATTATCAAGGACCAACGATTTTCAGTGGTTTCCATATCTCCTAAGTCTAAATCAAATTTACCTTTTTTTAAAATAGAAATGGGGCCTTGCTATGATGCCCAGGCTGGTCTCGAACACCTGGGCTTCAAGAGATCCTCCCACCTCAGTCTCCCAAAGTGCTGGGATTACAGGTATGTGTCACCACTCCTGGCCAAAGTTACTTCCATATAAAATTTACAAAGAAGGAATAATTTTTTTCTCATTAAGTTTTCATATGAATCAAGCAAAATCAGAGTTTTTATTTCTAGAAGGTTATCATATCATTATTTCGGATAGTCCATTTATATCTGAGGCGCATCCCATTACAATTTTATGTAACTTGAATTTCGAATTATCACCAATGGACCAGGTGCAGTGGTTCACACCTGTAATCCCAGCACTTTGGGAGGCTGAAGCAGGAGGATCACTTCTGCCCAGAACTTCATGACCAGTCTAGGCAACAAAGCGAGACCCTCATCTCTACAAAAAATTTTTTAAATTAGCCAGGCACGGTGACATAAGCCTGTAGACCCAGTTACTCGAGGCTGAGGCAGGAGGATCATTTGAGCCTGGGAGATAGAGGCTGCAGTGAGCCCGGGCAATGAAGCAAGACCCTATTCCAAATATATATATCTCACTCTCTTACCAAATGTTGTCTATCTCCATACCATCCTGAGAGCACCCCATCTCATCAAATATCACCAAAGAAAGACCTTATTGCGATTCTTTAAATCATCCAAAATCTACCCAAATAAGTTTTTTTCAGGTCCAAAGTAAAATTTAAATGAAAAAATGCAGTGAATTTTCTTATGACGCAAACAATATTTTCTTTCAAAACTGAGCTTTAGAATAACACTGCATCCTTCCTTTCTTAAAAACAGTGAGATTAAATGATAGTGATAAGAAGTTATAACTAGTTTTGTTTTTATTTTACGTTACTTCTTGAGAGAAAAACCAAGGTGGTTATCTCCTTAAAAAAAAAAAAAAGAAAGTTCTGTGAAATTCCAGCATTTGGGAATGACTGCGACTGCATTAAACCAGTATCTGCATACAGCATTGCAGTTGGAGAGATTTTCATTTTGAACCTCAGCCAAGATACGCAAAGCTAATTATGGAACTGTTAATTACTAAATGTTTAAAGGGTTATTTGAAGACGACTAAGGTTCTATCAATATTGCAAGGAATGTTAATATTTTTATCATAAATTTAAGTCCTCATTTGTTCAAAGTCACATACCAATAGAGTTTGAAGTTAATATTTCAGTTATAAACGTATTTCTGTACCAAGAAATTCAAATGTCATTGTTATGAAATCTAACTGCTTGTGGCCAATCATTTCTTTATGAGACATGCTTTTTAAATGGCATACAGATAGTTTAGTTGTATTCTATGAACAAAAACTATTTGAGAAACAAGTATTACTAGAGCCCCAAAATGGGCTAAAATATAACGAGAGTATAAGCTGACAAATATGAGTCTGCTTATAAGCAATGGTAAAAAGAAACTCAAATGGAAAATTTAACTATAACAGACACAATTCTTCCATTAGATTTGAAAGTTAAATATTTGTCAGAGATACTCTTTCATGCCGTTTCTCATAATTTACAGTTCTCTGAGCTAAAGTTATTTTTTTAGCCCTCTCATTATGACTCAAGATGAATTCTACCGAGTGACTTCGCAATGAATTAAGTCCTGTATTCTTTATAACACATCAATGAGTTAGTACCTATATCAAAAGTTGTAATAGCCAAAAAAAAAGTAATATTATTAACTAGGAAGACATGGGGTGGGGGTTATTTTACACCTAACATTTTTAAAAGTAACTTTTACAACTAGCTAAAAATGCATTACATTAGGTCTTTAAAGAGAGGAAACAATTTTGCAATAGATGTTTCACCTGAAAAACCGAAAATGGTATGCATTTAAACACTCTACAGAAGCAATTTCAAAGGGCCTGAACTCAACAAGTTAATAAAATGGTTTAGAAAAATCATTTTATTGTATAAGCCTTGGGGGATAAAAGCTGTTTGTAATTTATTTACATCTTTTACTTCACCAAATTGCCTTGGTGACCAAGCTTCTCATTTAAGTGATTAAAGACATAAACCCAAATGGTTAAATAAAGCAATTACTTAAGAGTCCTGTTTTCCAACAGAGGTGCACTGAAAAATATCAGTAGAATGTTTTCAGGGCTCATTATTTTCAAGGAAGTTTGTTATTTAGAATACAATGCCCCATTGACTAGAACTCAGCCAGGTTTCCAGACACACAATATGGGACACACATTGAATTAGAGTTTTTTCCTTCTCTCAGAATATCAGGTGAAACAGTGATAGTCTCTTGAAACTGAATATGTACAACCTGGCTAAAACTTAGATGATAATTTTTTTGGTATTTCTCCTTACTATTCCCCCTCTCTAAAGATATAACTGAAATCTGTTTCCATTGTCCAGGTGGACATGAAAAGCTCCCAATTTATGAAAGTTCCTGGTACTCTTCCCATCCCCAGATTCTCTTCTAGCCAACTTCTTAGGTTACACTGATGACATCAGGATTACTTCTAGGCAGTTGATTGACCTAAATACAAAACTACGTTTTCACGGAGCTTGGGAAATGAATGAGGCCAGCAAGACTTTAAAAAACAAATAGAAATGAACAGCAGGAAAAAAAATTACATATGTTCCCCAATTCTTTTCCTTTTGCCTATAACGAGAATCACGCAAACTCCTTTATCGAGTCTATCCTCAGAAACAGAAGGAAGCAAAACAGCAAAACTTTCCTAATTCCTGTCCTTCTGTTCATGATATCAAGCTTATTTAACAAGGTTGCTTTTCTAATATTATAAAATTCAAACTCACAAACATAAGACAAGGCTGTATGGAAAATCTTCCAGCGTTCCATTAACAAAGCATTCTTAACATAAAAAGTACCTTCTACAAAAACTTTTTTTTTTTATAACTTTTGAGTAAATTTCAAATTTTTAGATTATTCCTGGCCAGTCAGGTAAAGATGGAAAACATTCACATTTCGAACAACTTTCTCTTGAAAACAAATAAACGTGGGGTTTTGTAGTAATAACCAAACGAACATCAAAGTTAACAGGGCTGACACTTAGGAATGTTTGAAATGTTTGGTAGGTTTCCTTATGTTTACTTTTTCTATGAAGGTTTGGTAGGGCAAATGTGCTGCTTTCTGACTGTCAATAAAGCTTTCATGTCGTGGGGTTAGTAGTAGCTGGCCCAGGCCAAGTTCTGTGTTGGGTCAATTTTTACTCTATTCTACACAACTGGCAGGGGAACAGGAAAGTTTAACAGTTCATTTATTTGGCACAGTCGGCCCACAGTCACAGTGGAGGTTTTGTCTCTTCTAGTCTTGTTTGGTGACCCGCCCCCCAACCTGATAGTAGGTTTTAGTCATTGTTATTCTTCTAACTAATCAACCAAATGCACCACTTCCCCCCTCTCTAATTTCCACCAAAGGCCTCTGACATCATTTTCTGACCAGCCTTGCTAGGTTCTAATATTCTCAGCATGCGTAATTTCACTTGGCACTTAAAACAATATTCTTGAAAGGAAATGAAATATCTCACTGAAATCTGCTTTTCCTTCACACTGAGACAGGGAATGTGCATTTTCAGATGCAGAAGACCGATCCAACTGACCATTTTAAAACAAGTAGATGAGAAAGGCACAGGAGAGGCAGCGTGTGCAACACCAAGAGAAGAACAAGATCAAAGCAGGACATTCGTTGTTGGGATAAAAATAGTCTTTTAGAATGGGAACTTTCTGGAGACACTGAGATAAATTTTCTTGTAAAATTACAGCCATCTTCCACACGTTTGATAAATATGTGCAATCTATCCATGATCTCCCAGATGTGACAGCTCCATCAAGGAAAATGAAAAATCAAAAACGGTACCAGGTGCCATTCTTGGGGCTTGTCCAAAGGCAGCCAGGGGAAGAGTCTATTTTATTATGTTCTCCCCACAGTAAGTAATAATCAACATCAGAGAAGGAGAGCATTTGGATTTGAACAGATGGCATCCAACACCTAACAAGCGAAGCAACACTTTCAAGCATTAGATCCTAAATGTCTGATGGTCCCAAGGATCAGGAGGGCTTATTTGTCTTAAGAGGGTTGGCAGGCAGGATCTCCTGTAGTCACCATCCCAACGCTTAGGAATATGCGTCATTATCCAGTCAGCAACTAAAGGCGGAGAAAATTAAGCTACCACATTTTTATAAAATTTCCCCCTCTCCAGTAAAACTTGAGACAACCAAATCCAACCCTATCAGCCGCTACAAGTAAGAGAAGAGTAAGCCTGCAGGTAAACAAATGTATAAAGGTTAACAAACTTATCTAATTTTGACAAGGTTGTGCAACACCAAAAGAATCCGCAGGGTGCCCTTCCCGAGGGTGTATTTGAACATGCCTGCTCTGCAGCTCTGTCTGCAATTTAAACTAAAAGCACTAACCTAGCTATTCAACTTTTTTTCCCTTCAATTGAAAGCAGTATCCTTTAAAAAACAAAAGCAAAACAGTAAACATACAAACACCTCAATGTTTTACTAGAAGGTCAGCATGGATTTGTCTTTAGCACAACCGTACAGGTTTCCTCCTATACCTTTCAAACACCACTGAACTCCAAGGGTCACCTGCAAGGGGAGGAACGGATCTGGAGTCACAGGCAGGAAGAGTCCCTGGCCGAGGGGAGATGAGACCCCATCCCCTGAAATTCAGAGGCCACCGAGGGCGGCTGGGGAGAGGGAAAGCTAGAGAATTCACACACACACACACACACACACACACACACTCTCTCTCTCTCTCTCTCTCTCTCTCTGTCTCTCGGCTGGGCAACATAGTGGGAAAGGTCAGTCATGGGGAGGGGAGAGTTAAGGAGCAGAATGTCAAGGAGAGGGAAAAATAAAACCAGGATAGGCGGAGTAAAAGACTCGGAGGTGGGATGCCTTTGGAAGTTGGGGGTCCTGATGCAAGAAGTGGGGTGCTCGGGGCGAGCTGTGTCAGTAAGGAGGTGGGGGGACAGGGCAAGACGCAGCCTGCGAGGCAGAAATCCGGCCAAGTGCAGGCGGCCGCCGCGTTCTCACCTGGGGGGTCCTTTCGGGGGGATTCTTCATCACCGCCTGGCGGAAGCTGTTATCTACGTAGGACGCCATCTCCCCCCTGGGGGCCGGGCCGGGGCCGCTCCGCACCCTGGCCGGCCTCCTCCCGGCCCAGCGCCGCTGCTGCCTCCGCCCTGCGCGCTGCGCCCGCCCGCCCGCGACTAATCAGCCAAACCGCGGCGGCGGCAGCGCGGGGCCCGCGGGGGGGCGGCTCGGCTGGGCCCGGCGGCCGGGAGCGCGGTACAGGCGCGAGGGGCTGGACGCAGCCGGGAGGGTCCGGGCGCCCCTAGGCTGCCGTGCGATGCGGCCCGCAGGCGGAACTCCCCTTCCTCCTCCTCCTCCTCCTCTTCCTCGCCGCTCCGCCGGCTTCCTCCGGCCCTGGCTCGACACGCCTCCCCGGCTCCACTCGGGGGACAGTGGCGGCTCCTCCTGGCCCCAGCGGGCCCGAGTTATTTTTAGGGAGGTACGAGTGGCACTGGGGAGGGCTGTGGACAGGCGAAGCCTCCTCCCCCACGGCGCTGAGGGTCGCCCCCTCCTCTCAGGGGCTTGCGCCGCCGCCCAGGGGTCTCCGAGAATCACTTGGATCTTCCGCGTCCCCAGTCCTCGGGCGCTCGGGCGCCTCGGCCGCCGGTCGGGAGGACGGACCGGGTGGGTCTGGCTCAGGTCCGGGCGCTGCGAAGCCCGATCGCCTCGGCCGCCGTTCCTGGTCTCTGTCTACTGGGCTCGGCCGTCCCTCCCGACTGCTGCTGCATCCCCTCGGGCCGCCCAGCCGCCGCCGCCGCCGCCTCTGCTGCTCGGGCCGCCGCTGTGGGCTCCGCCGCCGCCGCCTCCCCCCATCAGCGCGCCCGGAGCGGAGCTGCCCCGGCGCCGGCGCCGCAGCGGCCAGAGCACCCGGCCCGGGCTGCAGCCCTCCGGCCCAGTCGCTCTCGGCAACTTTGTTCCTCGTCTGCGCGGGGCGGAGGAGGGGGAAGAGGGGGCCGCGGACAGCCTGGGTTCGGACTCCCGGCGGCGGGCGTCCGAGGGCCGAAAACCGAGCGCGGCGCACAGCCCCTCGGAGAGAGTGTTTGGGAAGCAGCGATTCCCCTCCTCTTCCTCCGCCTCTTCCTCCTCCTGCGCCTTCTCCGGCCGCCGGAGCCGCTCCTCAGGGAGGAAGCGGCCTCCGGGGCTTGTTGCTTTGTGCTGCAACCATGGTGAGGAATGAGTGACAGCGCGGGGGCGAGTCGGCGGCCGCCGCATCATCGGGGGGGGCGGGGCAGCTCCGTCGCGCCGGGTCCCGCCTCCCCGCTCCCCGCCCGCCAGCCGGCCGCGCCCTCGCGTCTGAGAGGCACCTTCGGCGGCGCCCAGGTGAGCTGCGCTCTGGCCGCAAGGGGGTCGTGGAGCCCTCCGCCGGGCTGGCGGGTCCCGCGCGCGGCCTGGACCCGAAGAGCGGCACAAGTCCTGGTGCCCCGGCGAGAAGCGCAGGGCTTTCCTCATGCAGTGTCCCCCACTGTCTCACGCCGCGCCCCCTCCCCACACCCGACACGCCCTACTAGGAGACCCAGCCGCGTCGGGTCGCCGCTCCCCGCCCGCTCCTGGCGCCACGCCGACGCCCAGGAGCTGAAAGCTAACCCTGGGCAAAAGACCGGCCCACCAGCCCGTGCTGTACTGGGCATTCTTTTTGAGCCCAAGAGTTGGGTCCGAGTTGCTTCTGTGGCGATAAATCCTCTTAGGATTTATTTTGCTTATTTGTAATTTGCTGCATCCTCCCCTTCTTTCCAAGCCCACTCTGGCACCTCAGACAGTAAAATGACCACGAAATTAGGCAGAGAGGTTTCAACACCAGACCCACTACCACCCCTAGACCAACAAACACTCCAGATTTAAAGTTGATCACTCCTTAGCGACTGACCAGGATGGCAAGTTCTGTGACATAATCAGAAACATTTATTGGTAGATCTGGCTTTGCCTTGGACAGAACAAGCCTCCTCCTCTAGATGCTCACATTTCCAAACCGGACTCACAAGGTACAGAAACAATACTTCGTCCTTCAAGATGTCACCGCTCCTGCTGATTCCCTCAGCTCCCCCCCAACTCCTTGCCCTGGCCACGTAGAGGTGTGTTAAGGTCAGCCCAAGCATCGGGGACCACTCTGCTGTTCTGGTCCCAGGGATTTATTTTTGTTTGCCCCCACCCCCCACAAGTTCATATTTTGATATCTATAGAGACAATGAGTTTTATGTATGAGCTACTGCATTGAACTTTTATCAAATTTTCAAACATGCTTTTCAACATCTAGTTTAAACACTTGGAATAGATTGTCAGCTAACATTTTGGGGTTCCTTAAGTCACCTGTGTGTACTAAACAGCTTGTGTGACTTCCTAGCGAAGGGACTATCCCTGCCCAACCTTGTGAAAGGGAATCTGAGTTACAAATTGTATCTGTAGACCTTTTTATATTACTCTTGCTGGAACAACTTCTCTATATTTCTCTTTCACCTCTTAGTTGAGCCCCAACATCAAATTCTCTGACATAGGCCACTACCTTGAAAGCAAAGGAACATGAATAAGTGCCAATACAGCTGTGAAAAAAGGAGAGAGGCAGATAAAAGAATTCAAACCCAATGAAGTGAAAAAATATAACTGACATCTCCACCTGGTGTCTAATAGACATCTCAGAATTCACATGTGCAAACCAGGCTCCAGATCTCCTGTCTCAGACACCCACAGCCTTCCCCATCCTCTGTTAATCACATCTACACCATTCTCATTGCCTGGGTGAAAACCTTGACTTCCTTGGCTTCCTTTCTTTCTGTTATACCTCAAAAGTGTGAGTAAAAATCATCAGCTCAACCTCCAAAATACCATATCTGAACTCTAACCTCTGTCTACCACCTCTACTGCCATGACCCTGGAGCAATCCAGCATCATGTTTGGCCAGCACTTTGTCATAACCACCCACCTGGTCCCCCTCTTTCTAACCTTGATTGCCGTACAGTTCATTTCCAACACAGCAGCCAAAGTGTGAATTCTTTTTCACTCCTTCTCAAATCATTCCTCTGCTTAGCTCCCCATACCACTCAAGGTAAAAGCCAAAGTCTTACCATGGCCTGAATGTCCTATGGACCTTTATCTCTCTGACCTCTTGTACTATTCTGTTCCCAAGCACATTAGCCTCCATGTTGTTTCTGAAACAGTAAGCAAATTCCAGTCTCATGGCCCTTCCATCTGCTGTTTTCTCTACTGCCTGGATTATCTCTCCCCCTCTCCCCACCCCACTTGCACCGACAAAAACAAAAAACAAAAAGAAAAATGCACACACACAACAACAAAAATATAGAATGTTGTTCCTCATTGTCATCATATCTTCATTTGAATGTCACCTTCCCTGTAAATCCATACGCTCTGGTTATCTTTGTCGCTTTACTTACCACCTAACATACTATATATTGTGCAGGTGCTCGCCCACTTAGGATGGGGTTACATCCTAAGAAGCCATTGTAAGTCGCAAATATTGTAAGTCAGAAATACACTTAATACCCTGATAAACCCATTATAAAGTGGAAAAATCGAAAGTCAATTTATTGACCATCATAAATTGAGAATCATCTATACTTATTTATTTTATTTATTGTTTTATCCCTCCACTGTAATGTAAGCTTCTAAGTCAGGGATGTTTGTCCCTTTTATTTACTATATCCTCAACACAAGGCAGGCAGCCAACAAATATGTATTAAATGGATACATGAAATAGTTCATGTTACCTTGTATTTGTATGAGATTGTTACATACATTATCTCACTTGTGTCTCTGGTTGGGGGGAGAAGACTGGGAGAGGAAACTTAACCTCTCTGAGCCTGCTTTCTGTTTTATAAAAAGAGAGTACAAATTGAATAGTCCGGCCAGGCAAAGTGGCTTACACCTGTAATCCCAGCACTTCGGGAGGCTGAACCAGGAGGATAGCTTGAGGCCAGGAGTTCAAGACCAGCCTGGTCAACATAGCAAGACCCCCAGCTGCACAAAAACTTAAAAAAAAACAGTAGCTGGGCATGGTGGGGTGCACTTGCAGCCCTAGCTACTCAGGAGGCTGAGGTGGGAGGTTATCTTGAGCCCAGGAGTTCAAGGTTGCAGTGAGCTATGACCACACCATGGCACTCCAGCCTGGGTAACAGAGCAAGACCCCGTCACAAAAAAAGAAAAAGTTGCATACCCTGAAGATTTGTGAAGATCCAAGATAATACATGCAAAGTGCCTTGCATAGTGGTTTAACAACAGTATATACTTAATAAATGGTAGTTATATTTAAGATTATTCTCATTGTTGCAACCCTCTGAGGCTAGTGGGACAGTGTTATCAACTTATTTACAGATGAAGAACTGACACTAAAATAGGCTACATGACTTGTCCTAGTTCCCAGCCTGCCTTTAACTTTAGAAAGTTCTGGAGCCAGCTAACAAATGGGGACCCATATACTCTATCATAAATACTAAAAGCTACAAATTAACTAGGGGAGTACTGAGTACTGCTGCAGAGAGTACTGGTATCTGGTCTGCAACTGGAATCCCCTTTTCTTTCCATCTCAGCTTCATCCTATCCCATGGAAAGGCTCACACATAAGAGGACAACCCAGCTGGTGCGGCGGCTCACGCCTGTAATTCCAGTACTTTGGGAGGCCGAGGTGGGTGGATTGCGAAGTCAGGAGTTCCAGACCATCCTGGCCAATATGATGAAACCCCGCCTCTACTAAAAATACAACAATTAGCCTGGTGTGGTGGCGTGCTCCTGTAGTCCCAGTTACTCAGGAGGCTGATGAAGGAGAATTGCTTTTACCCGGGAGGTGGAGGTTGCTTGCAGTTAGCTGAGATCAAGCCACTGCACTCCAGCCTGGGTGACAGAGTGAGACTCCATCACAAAAAAAAAAAAAGGACAAGGACAACGCAGCCTACACATCTAAGTGATATCACACCCCTCAAAAAAGCCACCGCTTGGTGATTCCTTGGGCCAGGGACCAGTCTTGGAAGATGAGGTCTGGAAGTGGCAGGGCAGTCAGGACCAGGGTTCCAGGTGCTCAGAGAGTATGGAACTCCTTGCCCCATGGGGAGGGGGGATGCTAGAGGGGACCTTCTGTATCAGACAGGAATGCCTCTCTGCCAGATCTCACAGCAAGAGTTATGAATTCCAGTTGCAAACCCAAGTCTTTTTTCTCTGTGTGCTCTACTGTGACACTGAATTACATCAGTCACCTCAGGTAAGACATAATAGTATGTCTTATCCACCAACAAAACGACTAACTCACTGTCAACTTGTAAGCTATCATTTAACTTCAATTAAAGCTAATTTTCACACTATGTATAACCTACTTATCTACATATGTCAATAATGCGTATCACCATTCAGCATCTAGGACATCAGATACTTGGCATGCGTTGCTGTTTTATTAACATTGGAGCACCAGTAATGTGCTAGGCACAACCTCGAAGACAGAATTAGACAAAGATCTGCCACTCTGCCAATTAGTCTAAACCAAACTGTGTCAACAAACCATAATCAAAGTAAGCCATCTATTATGCTGCCTCATAAAGGCGAGTGTAAAAATGAGAGTTTCTTTGTTCTGTTTCTACTACCATCATATTATCTAGAAAATAACTGGGGGATGGGAAGAGAGATAGAGCACTGGGTTTTAAGTTCAGAAATACTTTTCAAGTTCTGGCCTTAATACCATTCTACTTGTAACTTAAAAAGCTTTGATCTTTCCAACTGTAAAATCTAATACATCCCTAAATATATCGTGTGGGTTAGGCATTTAGGGTCATCTTTAAAAGTGAATTAAAATATTTGTTTTCAATTCCCGTGAGTCCAGCTATACCCAAGATTAGGGAGATTTTACATACATAGTAATTTTGTTTTAAAAACACGTCAAGCCCTTACTGCTCCATCAATAAATATTTATTGTGTGCTTTACTGTGTGCCAGGTACTGATCTCCATGCCTGGAATACCAATAATGAATAAAACAAATATGGCTCCTTCCCTGGCCTCCTGGGAGCTTGTTCCATGTGCCAAGCATTGGTTTAATTTACTCATCTCTCCTACAAGGAGGGTAAGGATAATAGAAAGAATCCAGGAAACTGCCCTCCTCTGCTAAGAGCTTCCTCTCCTTACTGCTTTCTCCAGTTGTTACAACCCTCTCAAGGCAAGATTTCCAGCTGAGAGAAGTTGGATTCTGTTAAAGACATTCCTCACACCACTCCCCTTTCCCTAGAAATTTTTTTTAAAGCGTTGGTTTGCAATTACTTTTACCCTTGTAGTCAAGTCAGTAAGAATCTCAGGAGGCTGGAAGGGTGTCGTTTACACATTGTGTCATTCTCAGTGAGCACACTCCACTAGGAAATATTTTGTTCACCTACAAGTAGCATTCCAGAGAGTCCCTGATGGGGAGTACAATTACAGACATTCAGGGAGAGATACAGTGAGTTCATAGGATGGATCTCATGATGAAATGTATCAGAAGCACAGGTAGAGTATCAGACTATTCATTTTGATTGTACAGGAATCGTAACATTCAGAGTTGAGGATGCTGCCACAGAACTACACTAACATAGAGGTCAGGTAGATGTTTAGATATTTTGGAACTGATTCAGCAAAAGGAAACCATCTCCCCCTGATTTATCAATATTATTACCTAGGTTCTGTCTGGACATAATATTAAATAAAAATAAATCAAAAATATACACACTAACAAAACTGTTCTATTCAGTTACACTATTGTATCCCTCACACTGACATAACTACTTTCTTTCATTGATTTGTTCGCACTTGAAATATAGGGCCAGTGGCAGAGAACAACCTTTGTATTTCCCTTATTGTGAGAAAGCTGATGCTGACATTTCTAAAAGGAAATGCATTGTTAAACTTCTAATCCACCATCAATTCCTTCTATTGTTATGTAGTATTTGGCATTTATTTTTATAAATTGACCCATGGGATGATGGTCCAAAATCATTTGGCGAGCTTTAAGGGGAGTAAAGGAGTTTAGGTAAGAGATACAGATTAAGGTTTTTGTTTTTTTTAAGCCTAAAAGCAGGTAAAATTAAGAACTTTATTTTAAACTCTAACAATATAAATGCACTACATAATCCAAGAGTATTTAATGCATAGATTTTTTTAGAGCTTACACTAGATATCATGAATGCTCAAGTTAATAAATCAAAGAGAAAAAAACCTCCCATTTCCAACATGCAAAGTTAACCCATTGAGATAATTCTGTCATAATAGAGCGTTGTACAAGATGGTATCTGGGTTTTTCCCATTCTGTTGAGGTGATTATACACAACTGAAATTACATCCACAAGCAAACCGGTATGCAGTGCAGAATCTGTAAAAGTGTTCCAAAAAAGTAAAACAGCTACACTGAGTGCCAACTCTGTTCTCCAGGTGGTATTCAAGGGTAAATGTAAGTGTGCTATAGTACCGCTGTCGACCATAGCAGTGTCAAAATCAGACAAGGTCATTTGAGAAAACAAAACAAAACAAAACAGTACTCTTGGCCAGCTGTGATTTTTTAAATGCCAATACTAATAATCATTCTGAAGTTATGATTATTTAATATTTGTTAAATCCAAGACTAGTGCTAGGCACCATATGTACATAAACAAAGACAAAGTGCTTATGTGTTGAGCTTACAAATCTAAATTAGGCAAAGGAAGTGAAGGGCAAACAAAGGCATGGGAAACACACACTGAGGACCTGTTTAGAAAATGAGGCTTTTTTTAATTGTTATTTTATTATTATTATTATTGTTATTTTTTGAGATGGAGTCTCGCTCTGTCGCCAGGCTGGAGTGCAGTGGCGCAATCTCGGCTCACTGCAACCTCTGGCTCCCGGGTTCAAGTGATTTTCCTGCCTCAGCCTCCTGAGTACCTGGGACTACAGGCGCACACCACCACGCCCAGCTAACTTTTGTATTTTTAGTAGAGACGGGGCTTCACCATGTTGGCCAGGATGGTCTCGATCTCTTGACTTCATGATCCACCAGCCTCAGCCTCCCAAAGTACTAGGATTACAGGCATGAGCCACCGCGCCCAGCCAGATTGTTATTTTTGTTTTAGCTATCAGAAAGTCCATTATCTTGCAAAAAAAAAAAAAAAAATTAAGGAGGAAAATCAAAGGAGAAAAGCATATTGTCTTTTTGGGAGTTTAAAGAGTTAGGCTTAAATATGAAATGGTGACATGTATCAAGTTAGAGACCTGAAGGAAGAAAGCACAGGTAAATGGCAAAAAGAGAAACTGTCAGCATTGGAAGGAATACAATACAGGGACTAAGTGAAGATAATGTATGAGACATGGCTCAGAAGACAGAACTGCCCAAGCCCTTGAGAGGCATATCACTGTTGGTCCTGGCCATCTTCTGTGTTTTTCTTTTTTTCTTTTTTTGAGACAGAGTCTCGCTCTGTCGCCCAGGCTGGAGTGCAGTGGCGCTATCTCGGCTCACTGCAAGCTCCGCCTCCCCAGTTCTCACCGTTCTCCTGCCTCAGCCTCCGGAGTAGCTGGGACTACAGGCACCCGCCACCACGCCCAGCTATTTTTTGTATTTTTAGTAGAGACGGGGTTTCACTGTGTTAGCCAGGATGGTCTCATCTCCTGATGTCGAGATCCGCCCGCCTCCGCCTCCCAAAGTGCTGGGATTACAGGCATGAGCCACCACGCCCAGCCTGTGTTTTACTTATCACATAACATAAATAGTACCAGTGATAAGTTCTGGTATGGCATTTAAAACAGAGTTCAGTTTCACCTTATGCTTATCTCACCTAAAAGGAATGAGTCTGTGTCATCATAGCCTTTCTGTAAGAATCCAGTGATAGTTAAACCAAGTCACAAACCAATAAAAGCCCATAAGACTCCACCCCAGCCTGGCCAGGTGCCTCATAGATGGGTCTATTGACACAAAAGAAATAGCATAGAAGTGATTGAAGTAACAGAATTTTATCATATTGCTACAGGGAGGGAAATGCGATCTGCATTATCAATGGAGTCAATAAATGCAGCTTTGTAAGGCTATAATAGAATATATGATGTAAGTGATAATAATGGAAAAACCTTAGGACTGATATAAGATAGCCCTGAATTTGAAAGGTTATTGTGATATACATTAGCTCTGTGCCCTTGAGTAAAGAATTTAACTTCTCTGAGCCTAAATTTCCACTCTTGTAAAATGTGATTAGAAATATCTTCCTTGCAGTCAGGTGGGTGGCTCACGCCTGTGATCCCAGCACTTTGGGAGGCCAAGGCAGCCAGATCACTTCAACTCAAGGGTTTGAGACCAGCCTGGCCAACATGGCGAAACCTCGTCTCTAGAAAAAAAATGCAAAAATTAGCTGGGCGTGGTGGCACACACCTGTACTCCCAGCTGAGGTGGGAGAATCACGTGAACCTGGAGGCAGACGTTGCAGTGAGCCCACATTATGCCACTGCCCTTCAGCCTGGGTGACAGACATACTGTGTCTCAACAAAAAAAAAAGAAATATTTTCCTTGCTAGATTGATATGACAATGATTCAAAGCAGGATTAATAAAAAAAAAAATCATGGCTGGTCATGGTGGCTCACGCCTGTAGTCCCAGCACTTTGGGAGGCCGAGGTGGGTGGATCACCTGAGTTCAAGAGTTCAAGACCAGACTGGCCAACATGGTGAAACCCCGTCTCTACTAAAAGTACAATAATTAGCTGGGCGTGGTAGCGGGCGCCTGTAATCCCAGCTACTCAGGAGGCTGAGGGAGGAGAATCACTTGAACCCGGGAGGCAGAGGTTGCAGTGAGCCAAGATTGCGCCATTGCACTCCAGCCTCGGAGGCAAGATCGAAACTCAGTCTCAAAAAAATAAAATAAATAAAAAATAAAAAGTCTTTTTCCTCTCACCCTTCTCCCAAAAAGAAATTGCATTAGTTCTAGACTATTTGTATGGCCCTTCCAGTTTCTATGAAAGAACTTAGGCTAAAAATTTATCAACTTGTCTAATTAACTTTACAGAATTTTGAATTTAGAAAACTAAAATAAGCTTAAATTGATTTGTTGTAAACAACCCAGAGCCTCAAATATAAATAATTTCCGTTAACTTCTCTGAGCCTAAATTTCCACCCTTGTAAAATGTGGTTAGAAATATCTTCCTTGTGGTCAGGTGGGTGGCTCACGCCTGTAATCCCAGCACTTTGGGAGGCGAAGGCAGCCGGGTCAGTGATTCCTAGATGCAGATGATCAGCATCTTTGCAATGCTAAGAGTACTGGCACAGGTAGACAGAGCTGGCAGTCCCCAGAAATCCTCTAGTATCCCACAAGACAAAACAGGAGCTGTGTTGCAGACATGTCAAACTGGGGCTCTGGAGGCATCTCTGCCTTTATTGAATAAATGAAAATTAGAATTTACTCTTACAAATATTTAATCTGTTACCAGGTTTATGTCCATTTTATAAAGCATGAGATAGTTGTCATCTATTAATTTGTGTTATTGTCCCATTTTTAAAATTATTTATTTCAAATATTAATATGTACAAATGTAAATATAGCACTCAAAACGCTAACTCTAAGAAGTGTATAATAAAGTCGAATTAGAGAGATCCAATTTAATTATATTCAAAAGTAATAGTCACGATGCTGCTTGTAACATTTGCAATTCCCAGGTTTTCAAAAGATTTTAAAATCAAATCAATCTGTGCCATACCCTGGCCCACCACAGGACAAAGAATGATGCTTCAGAAGCTTCTCATTACTCTGTGCAACATTAGCTATAGCATTACAGTCTGATAAACCAAGAGGAATCTGTGCAAAATGACCTGAGGCATTTCTTCTACCAATTTATCTTTTTATTTTATTTTATTTAAACTTCTGGGATACACATGAAGGACATGCAGGTTTGTTACATAGGTAAACGTGTGCCATGATAGTTTGCTACACCTATCAACCCATCACCTAGGTGTTAAGCCCCGCATACATTAGCTATTTATCCTGATGCTCTCCTTTCCCTCCTGTTCCCTGCCAGACCCTGGTATGTGTTGTTCCCCTCCCTGTGTCCATGTGTTCTCATTGTTCAGCTCCCACTTATGAGTGAGAATATGTGGCGTTTGGTTTTCTGTTCCTGTATTAGTTTGCTGAGGATAATGGCTTCCAGCTCCATCCATGTCCCTGCAAAGGACATGATCTCATTCCTTTTTATGGCTCCATAGTATTCCATGGCATATGTTTACCACGTTTTCTTTATCCAGTCTATCATTGATGGGAATTTGAGTTGATTCCGTGTCTTTGCTATTGTGAATAGTGCTGGAGTGAACATATGCGTGCATGTGTCTTTATAATAGAATTCTTTATATTTCTTTAGGTATATACCCAATAATGGGATTGCTGGGTCAAATGCTATTTCTGGTTCTAGATCTTTGAGGAATCACCACAACATCTTCCACAATGATTGAACTAATTAACATTCCCGCCAACAGAGTAAAAGCATTCCTATTTCTCCACAGCCTTGCCTGCATCTGTTGTTTCTTGACTTTTTAATCATCACCATTCTGATTGGTGTAGCTAGTATCTCATTGTGGTTTTGATTTACATTTCTCTAATCATCAGTGATGTCGAGCTTTTTTAAAATATGTTTGTTGGCCGCATAAATGTCTTCTTTTGAGAAGTGTCTGTTCACCTGTTCTTTGCCCAGTTTTTGATTTTTTTTTTCTTGTACATTTGTTTAAGTTCCTTGTAGATTCTGGATATTAGACCTTTGTCAGATGGATAGATTGCAAAATCTGTTTTCTCCCATTCTGTAGGTTGTCTGCTCACTCTGATGATAGTCTCTTGCTGTGCAGAAGCTCTTTAATTAGATTCCATTTGTGAATTGTTGCTTTTGTTGCAATTGCTTTTGGGGTTTTAGTCATGAAGTCTTTGCACATGCCTATGTCCTGAATGGTATTGCCTAGGTTTTCTTCTAGGGTTTTTATGGTTTTAGGTTTTACACTTAAGTCTTTAATCCATCGTGAGTTAATTTTTGTATAAGGTGTAAGGAAGGGTTGCAGTTTCAATTTTTTGCATATGGCTAGCCAGTTTCCCAGCACCATTTATTAAATAGGGAATCCTCTCCCGGTTGCTTGTTTTTGTCAGGTTTGTTGAAGATCACATGGTTGTAGATGTGTGGTCTTATTTCTGAGATCTCTATCCTGTTCCATTAGTCTATGTGTCTGTTTTTGTACCAGTACCATGCTGTTTTGGTTACTGTAGCCCTGTAGTATAGTTTGAAGTCAGGTAGCATGATGCCCCCAGCTTTGTTCTTTTTGCTTAGGATTGTTTTGGCTGTATGGGCTCTTTCTTGGTCCCATATGAATTTTAAAGTTTTTTCTAATTCTGTGAAGAATGTCAGTGTCTACTGATTTATCTTGGTGGTCATTTTTAAAATACTTGCAAGACACATTTTAAGTAGTCTAACACAACTTCCATCAAGAACTATGGAAACTTGTGAAGACAAAGCCACCTAAGAATTTCTGGGAGGAATGGTAGCAGGAGCCTTGGCACTGAGTCTCAGACCGATTGGCTTTTTCCTGACAATATACTACAAGAGATCTTGAAGGAGTACAGGCACTTTTGCCTGATTAGAGAATTTATACTTTCTGTTACTATCTCAGAAGCACAATTAGCTGTGGGCCTCTATCCTGGTACCTGCCAATATTAGAGAGTGGTCCCCTTTCTGAGCAAGACATTCCTTTGGCTTTTCTTGTAAACACAGTGAGAATGAAATTGGAGAAATAATAACTTTAGTAAAGAGTTTCAATTCTCCCCTTTTCTCCATCAAAGTGCCAAACAATGTCCAGACCATAGAGCTGTCATTGTCCAGTTTCTGTCCTTTCCCTAAAGTGAGATTATTTTGAAGAACTCTGGTCTCATGCAGAGCTGGAGACAGACTAAACCATGGAGATAAAATCTGTGAGCAAAGCTAGGCAATCATTGGGGAAGAGGAGGGATAGGGAGGAAAAATATGAATTCTGAGTCCATGGTAATACCTAATTATGTTTCTCATACTTCATTTGGGAGATGTTTGAAACACATATCAAAAATAGCAAGCAGAGGGTGTAGGAGATAGAGAGGTTGGTTAATGGGTATAAACATACAGTTAGGGACAGGCATGGTGGCTCATGCCTGTAATCCCAACAGTTTGGGAGGCTGAGGCAAGTGAATGGCTTGAATGCAGGAGTCTGAGACCAGCCTGGCCAACATGGTGAAACCCCATCTCTATCAAAAAATATAAAAATTAACCAAATTTTTGTATTTAATTAACATAACTTAATTAATTTATGTATTTAATTAAATTATTATTTAATTAATTCAAATATGCATTTGATTAGCATAATTAAAGTAATTTAATTAAGAAAAATTATTTAAAGGTGTGGTGGTGTGGATCTACAGTCCCAGCTACTCGGTAGGCTGGCATGGGAGGATCACCTGAGCCCAGAAAGTGGAGGGTGCAGTGGGCTGAGATGGCATCACTGCACTCCACTGCTCTCCAGCCTGGGTGACAAAGAGAGACTCTGTTTCAAAACAAATAAATAACAAATGTTAGACATAGAGAGACCCTGTTTCAAAACAAATAAATAACATACAGTTAGAAGAAATAAGTTCTAGTGTTTGATGGTATGGTAAGTTGGTAAGTTGACTACAGTTAACAACAATTCATTATATATTTCAAAATATCTAGAAGATTTGAAATATTCCTGACACAAAGAAATAATGAATGTTTGAGGTGATGAATATCCTAAATACTCTGATTTATTGTTACTTATCCAATGGATGTATCAAAATATCACATGTATCCCATATATATACAATAATTATGTATTAATTTTTTAAAAAATGCAAGCAGGCATGGTTTCTAAATGAAGAGCTTTTAGCAGAGAATTCCAGATGTCACAATTTGTTTATTTATTTTGCGACAGGGTCTCACTCTGTGGCCCAGGCTGGAATGCAGTGGTGTTATCATGGCTTACCACAGCCTCGACCTCCTGGGCTTAAGCAATCCTCCTGCCTCAGCCTCCCAAGTAGCTGGGACTGCAGGCATGCAGCACCAAGTGTGGCTAACTTTTTATTTTTATTTTATTTTTGTAGACATGAGGTCTCACTATGTTGCCGAGGCTTGTGTCAAATTCCTGGGCTCCAGTGAGCCTCCTGCCTTGGCCTCCCAAAGTGCTGGGATTAAAGACATGTGCCGCTGCACCCAGCCACAAATTTTTTGTTATATACAGTTTACCTTTGTACCCAGACCTGGGCATGTCTCATGTAAGAAAACTTATTTTAGTAGTGAATCCCAATTTTTCTTGTGAAAATCAATAGTCATTGCCAGAAAATACCAGGAATTTTAAAAGCCATGACATTTTTTCCAAGACATTCCCACAGTAAGCTCCTAGAAAGTAATTTACACAACTGGTAAGAATGGCTGACAGATGTTGGGTGCTCACTATATGCCAAGCATTCTTCCATGTCCTCCAAGTGATTGTCTTATTTGATCTTCCAACAACCCTATGAGATGGGCATTATTACTACACCTGTTTACAAATATGAGAACAGAGACGTAGCATGTTCCCAGAGTCAGCATCTAGACACATACTCTTTGGTGCCATCTCATTTTGGGGTTCTTGGGTCTTCCTTGACTCATTTCTTAAACTTAGAACATCAAGTGCCATAATTAACCATTTGTTGGTGGTTTGGTGATTAAGGTGACTTAGTCTTCAGCCCTATTTTCTTCTCTGTTTTTTGTCCTTGAAAAATCTGACACGTTCTGAGAAAAGTGACTACACTAAACCTGAATTTTATCCTAAGTGACACCCTAGACCTCCAGACTTCTGTATTTATTTTCCCACATCTGCACATAGACTTACACAGACACCTCAAAATCAAAAAGTCCAGCAAAAACAAATGAAGTACTTAGGGATAAATATAACAAAATAAATGCATGATCTGTATTCAGAAGACTATAAAACCCTTATAAAGAAATTTAAAATGTCTAAGTAAATGGAAAAATATGCCATGTTTATGGGTTAGAAGACAATATTATTAAGATGTCAGTTTTCTGTAATTTGATTTATCAAATCAATGCAATCTCAATCAAACTTCTAGCAAGTTTCTTTACAGATATTAACAAGCCAATTGTAAAATTCATATAGAAGGGCAAAACACTTTTCTCTCTTTTTCAACTTTTATTTTAGATTCAGGGGGTACATGTGCCAGTTTGTTACCTGCATGATGCTGAGGTTTGGGGTATGAATGATCCCATCACCCAAGTGCTGAGCTTAGTGCCCAACAGTTAGTTTTTCAACCCTTCCCCGCTCCTTTCCTTCCCCCAGCAAAACACTTTTGATAAAAAAGAATGAAGTTGAAGGATCCACATCACCCCACTTCAAGATTTACTATAAAGCTACACTCATCAAGACAATGCATTATTAGCAAAATAATAGACTCATAGACCAATGAAACAGAATAGAAAGGCCAGAAATAGACCCACAAAAATATGGTCAACTGATTTCTTAGAAAGGTACAGTAGAGAAAGGACAATCTTTTGATAAGTGGTGCTGAAACAATTTTGGCATCCAAATGCAAAATTAACATGTTCAAATTTAAACTTAGCATCTGTCTTCCAAAATCTTCTCTCCAAATATTCCCATATCTCGCACCACCATCTACCCAGCTGCTCAGTCAAAACAAGGAGTCATCTTTGATACACTTTCTCACTTTTGGCCCCATAGTCAATCAGTTATCAAGTTATGTTGAATCACATGGCCAATCCTCCCCACCACCATTCCTACTGTCTTTGACCTAGTTCAGGTATTCTTTCTCCTAAACCTTATTTTCTGTCTTTAATCCCTCCAAAATGCTATTTAAGGAGAAGCATTGCTGGACGTAGTAGAGGAAACCATTGCTTCCCTGGGCACCATTTGCAAAAATGGTACCTTTTAAATATGTTATGTTATGTTATGTTATTTATTTTATTTTATTTATGTCATTTTATTATTTTATTTTATTTTATTTTTTGGAGACAGGGTCTAGCTCTTTTGCCCAGGCTGGAGTGCAGTGATGTGATCACAGTTCACTGCAGTCTCAACCTCCTGGACTCAAGCAATCCTCCCACCTCAGCCTCCTGAGTAGCTGGGACTACAGGCATGTGCCACCACAGTTTTAAAATAACATGTTGGCATGATGGTTTTTATGATTATTTTGGAAAAATAATCATAAAATGATACATTTTGTCATGTTGAAAGAAGGACTGTAAATTATGTAGAGAATACAGGCAAAAGGTAAGACCTTTTTATCCTGCCAGGTGCCTCCAGTCGCAGTGCAGACTCAACTCCTGCTTGGTGCTTGCCCTTGGCTGACTCCCTTCTTGTTACAGTCTGTCTGGCCTTTGCACAGTCATCTTTCTAAAAACCAAATCTGATCATGGAATTCCAAAGCTTAAGGTCTTTCAGTGGCTTTCCAATGCTTACTCCATAAAGTACAATTCCCTTTGCATAATATTCAAGAGCCCTGTGTTCTGGCAGGTAGGACTATTTAGTTTTTTCTTCTAATACCTTCTACTCCAATTATGCCTAATAATTAATTGAGCCTAGGAGAATTTGCCAAACTCTCTAATTCCTTAATGCTTTGCATATGCACCTCCTGACTACAATTCTCTTCTCCTTGGTTCACCTGTGAAATTCCTACTCCCAATTCCACCTTTATTTATTTATTTATTTATTTATTTTTTGAGACGGTCTTGCTATGCTACCCAGGTTGGCCTCAAACTTCTGAGCTCAAAAGACCCTCCTGCCTCAGTCTCCCAAGTAGCTGCGATTACAGGTGCAAGCCCTGATGCTGAACTTCCTGCTCCTCTTTTATTAAAGACTCTCCTAAGCAAAGGTCTGTGGGCAGGTGGCATTGCATACTAAATGGAGCAAGTGTCTGAGACACCTGAGTTCTAACCTAGATTCTATGTTGCCACACACCAGCTGTTTTTCCAGAGGCAAACTGCATACCTACCTCCTGTGAGCCTCAAGGCCTCTTTCGGGTGGAGGCAATATTAGCTAGATGACATATGAGAAATATGTGTGAAGGGAGTTTGTGGCAATGGCAAAAATGTTCTAGCCAGGTAGACTTGCTAGCATTTTTTACCCAAGATTTGTATTGCCATATCCTGGGCCTCTTCCCTACCTGGTAATTTGTATTGGCTTATGCCAACTGTCAACCCTTACCTACCCCTCTATAGCTATTGTATTTAGGACTTGCCTGGTGTATGACCACTATTATTATTGTTGTTGTTGCCATTATTACTTATTATTGTATCATTATAACCTGATTTATCACCTCCTTCCTTTCTCATCAGATAAATTAAGGCTTCTTAAACCATGATCCCATAGCAGCTTATACATACCATTATTATAATACTTTTTACATCACACTCTAATTATGTGTCAAAAATCTGCCTCACCTATTGACTGTGAACTTGAGGACAGGGCCCTTGTCTTTTTATTTTTGCATATTCAGAGCTCAACACTAGCCCTGGCATAGAACAGTCACTAAGTTGTACTAATTGGATGAAAAAAAGAAGAAAATACCTATTTTTGATTAAGGCAGTGTAAGAAATATTGCTTTATTGATTCTTAGGTTCTGAGTTGGTAGAAAGCTAAAGTTGTAGAAGAAAAAATTCATCAAAAGAAACTAGATAGTTTGTTTTTAAAGGCTGGACTTCTTTAGAAAGTAATTGGTGTTTGTCCAGTGACTTTTGAGGTTGATTGAATTTATGTCTGTGTGCTTCTGTAAATCCATTTATCTAAAATGAGTGACTTGGCCAGGCGCAGTGGCTCACGCCTCTAATCCTAACACTTTGGGAAGCCAAGGCAGGAGGATTGCTCGAGCCCAGGAGTTTGAGACCAGCCTGGGCAATAATGAGACCCCCCTCAACTCTACAGAAAAAAAAAAAAAATTAGCCAGGCATAGTGGTGCATGTCTGTAGTCCCAGATACTTGGGGGACTTAGGTGGGAGGATTGCCTGAGCCTGGGAGGTTGAGGCTATGGTGAGCAGCATGCAGTGGTCACATAGCATATTGTATTTAGGTCACAAGTCCTAAATACAATAGCTATAGAGGGGTAGGTAAGGGTTGACAGTTGGCATAAACCAATACAAATTACCAGGTAGGGAAGAGGCCCAGGATATGGCAATACAAATCTTGGGTAAAAAATGCTAGCAAGTCTACCTGGCTAGAACATTTTTGCCATTGCCACAATGCACTCCAGTCTGGGCAACAGAGGGGGGACCCTGCCTCAAAAAAATAAATAAATAAATTTACACAAAATACTTATCAACTATGCTTCATTTGATACTTGGCATTCTAATTTTAGTGATTACGTGTTTTTCCCCCCTACAGAAAATTCGAAAAAAATCATACATATTTTACCATATTTTGGTCCATCTGTCTGTCTCTCTTTGTCTTTCTGTTGGTCTGTCTGTCTCTCTGTCTCTGTCTCTCTCTCTCTTTCTCTCTCTCTGTGTGTGTTTGTATGTGTGTGTGTATACACATAGGGTTTTTTTTGCTAAAGAATTTGCAAGTTCCAAACATCATGACACTAAACTTCAAAATATTTCAGCATGTACTTCCTACTGATGAAAACATTTTTTATCTAATCACAGTGACAGTACAATTCCTAAGAAATTCAATGAAATGATTAAATATCATTAAAAGAAAAATCAGAAGTTGTTGGACTCTACCATACAAATTAGCATTATTTGACTGGACACAGTGGCTCACACCTGTAATCCCAGCACTTTGGGAGGCCAAGGTGAGTGGATCACCTGAGGTCAAGAGTTTGAGACCAGCTGGGCAACCTGGTGAAACCCCATCTCTACTAAAAATACAAAAATTAGCCAGACGTGGTGGTGCATGCCTGTAATCCCAGCTACTCGGGAGGCTGAGGCAGGAAAATCACTTGATTGGTTGCAGATGGGAGGCAGAGGTTGCAGTGAACTGAGGTCACACCACTGTACGACAGAGCGAGACTCTGTCTCAAAAAAAAAATTAGCATTGGTTTATTGAGAATTGAATATGGGGGTGGTGCACCATAATTTTGTCAGCATTAAGATTTCTAAGAGTCTGTATCCAGGCCTGGTCAGCTGTGAGGGGACCATGGAAAGACAATCCAGCATGATTTGGGGGCACCTGCCCCAACCAGGAACAATGTGTGCAACCAGGAACAATGGCTGTGTGCTGTGACTGTGGTAAGTCACCTTTTCTTATTCAAGGACCACTTTGCAAGAGTGCATCAGCCAAAAAAGTGTCTAAATTTAAATGTATGCTTTTTAAAAAAAACTAAATATGATTCCTTATATAATAGGATGGGTGGTGGATTGTCTGCTAGATTACTCAGGGTGATTGCAAACCTGTTTAACACTCAGGTATCAAGCCCTATTCTGTTTTCCATGATTGCAGGAAGTTTTTCATTTTTTTTTTTTAACACAAATACATGTGATAGCTTCGCCCTACATATAACCAAATTAAACGATTGCTCTATGCTCTACAGAGGTAGTCCAGTAACTTTTGTAACTGTACCTGTCCTCTAAATACACTTCCTTATCTCATACAAAAGGATAACTCATCCGCATTCATATTATTAAATTTGTAGATTGCTAACAAATTCATAAAACACAACATGTAACAGGGCCTAATCCTTAGGTTTTGTTTTTGTTTTCAGACAGAGTCTTGCTCTTTTGCCAGGCTGGAGTGCAGTGGCACGATCTCGGCTCACTGCAACCTCCGACTTTCTGGTTCAAGCGATTCTCCTGCCTCAGCCTCCTGAATAACTGGGATTACAGCCATGCACCACGATGCCCAGCTAATTTTTTTTGTGTGTGGATTTTTAGTAGAGACATGGTTTTACCATGTTCGTGCAGCTGGTCTTGAAGTCCTGAGCTCAAGTGATCCGCCTGCCTTGGCTTCCCAAAGTGTTGGGATTACAGGCATGAGCCACCCTGCCCGGCTAACAATTTTCTTAAATCACAACACCATACTAATATTTACTATACTTACCTGTAACTCTGTAGTTAAGCTGGGGAATGTTGTCTCCTGGGGTCCCAGAAGCACTTTTAAAGTAATGGAAATTACAATTCACTCTAGAGAGAATTATGAGAATATTAATTAAAATCAACTTGTCCTACTTTTCATAGTTTCCTAGTTTTCATAGTTTCCCCAGAAATGAAAAGGATGATGGGTATGGCAAAACTGACATATTTTCAAAATATGACTGCTCCTCAAGGCTATGGTTTTAAACAAAGTTGAATGAATCTTCAGAAAAGATGATTTCTGGAAGAACAGAGCATTTTTACCTGAAAAATTACATCATAATGTATGACTAGGATACACAAGGGACTCAACTGAATTAGTGAAATGTGAAAGAAATAAGGCAATTTCTGACAGTGAGAAATCGGCAGCATTTAATCTCCCAAGGCATGGCCTATTCATAGTTTTACTTTGATGTGCACACGTAACATGTATTAACATTGACAAGAATTAAGCATACTTTTTTTTTTTGAGATGGAGTTTCTCTCTTGTTCCCCAGGCTGGAGTGCAATGGCGTGATCTCGTCTCACTGCAACCTCTGCCTCCTGGGTTCAAGTGATTCTCCTGCCTCAGCCTCCCAAGTATCTGGGATTATAGGCATGCACCACTACGCCCAGCTAATTTTGTATTTTTAGTAGAGACGGAGTGTTTCTCCATGTTGGTCAGGCTGGTCTTGAATTCCCAACCTCAGGTGATCCACCCGCATCGGCCTCCCAAAGTGCTGAGAGTACAGGCATGAGCCAGCGCACCTGGCCAAGCATACATTTTAAATGAGAAAATTGCACCATTGTGAATCTATCTCCCAAATGATTAATAAACACCAAAACCTACATTTAAATAGAAATCTAATAAAATACTAGGAGCCAGTAAACTCAGCTCTGATTATGCTGTCAGGCACTAAGACAAACCAAGGAGACTGGAGAAATCCAAAACTTAAATTTCTTTTTGTCTGTGTGTATTTTTTGTAGAGATGGCATCTCACTGTGGAATTTGAGACCAGTCTGGGCTCAAGCCATCTTCCTGCCTCAGCCTCCCAAAGTGCTGGGATTACAGAAAAGAGCCAATGCACCTGGCCCCAATAGTTTAATTTCAAACATAGGAAATAGGTAAGCAGTTGAATTGAATTGATTATTTACCTGCCAATATATAACCAGAATCATTTTTGCGATGTAGTTTCTAATTATGATCAGATTAATTACATTAGTGAAAATGTAATTGAACATCTTTTTTTCTAAAATTGCTTAATATTTATTTGAAGATAATATTTCAGCACTCCCAGCTTGTCACCAAATGCCTTTCTTAACCTCCTATTCCCAGTCTTCAGTCCATTCATTTTTTCCAGGTTCATATTTGATAAATCCTTCTGCCTTTCCGGTTCAAAACACACACACACCCGTACACACACACACACACACACACACACACACACACAGAGAGAGAGAGAGAGAGAGAGAGAGAAAAGGGGAATTGTTATATTTAGATTATTCATTTTTCTGCTTGATTTTCTTCTTTATGGTTTTATCTCCTCATAGTAGAAGCACAACATTTATTTATTTATTTATTTATTTACTTATTTATTTGAGATGGAATCTCACTCTGTCACCCAGGCTGGAGTGCAATGGTGCAATCTCAGCTCCCTGCAACCTCTGCCTCCCAGGTTCAAACGATTCTCCTGCCTCAGCTTCCAGAGTAGCTGGGATTACAGGTGCCTGCCACCACGCCCACCTAATTTTTTTTTTTTTTTTTTTGCATTCTTAGTAGAGATAGGGTTTTGCCATATTGGCCAGGCTGGTCTCAAATTCCTGACCTCAAGTGATCTGCCCGCCTCCTCCTCCCAAAGTGTTGGGATTACAGGCATGAGCCACCACGTCCGGCCTAGAAGCACAACTTTTAAAGAACTCTCATGTAAACCAGGTTCATTAAACGAGTAAGTGTTGAGTTTCAACAGAGTCTGGATGGGAAAATACGAGAAAATCAAGAATCCAATAATTTGTACACAGAATTCCAGGCCCTCCTTGACTCATTATATCACTTCTAAAAATTAGTTATAAGTAAATAAGAGTTAACTGTACCACTGTTTATAATAATGCAAAGGTGGTTACAATCTTAATATTCAACAAGACAGGGCTTATTAAATAAATTATGTTAAAGCAATAGAATAAAATACAGCTTTAAAATCACATTTTCTTTTTTTTTTCTCTCTCTCTCTTTTTGGAGACAGGGTCTCACTCTGTCACCCAGGCTAGAGTGCAGTGGAGTGCAAAGCAAACATGGCTCACTGCAGCCTCCACTTCCTAGGCTCATGTGATCTCATCTCAGCCTCCCAAGTAGCTGGGACTACAGGAGTGTGCCACCACACCAAGCTAATTTTTATATTTTTTGTAGAGACAAGAGTCTCCCGAAGCTGCCTAGGCTGGTCTTGAACTCCTGAGCCTAAGCAATCCTCCTGCCTGGGGTCCCAAAGTGCTGGGACTCCAGGCATGAGCCACCATGACCAGCCTAAAATTACATTCTCAAAATTATTTAATAACATGAGTATTGCTCACAATATACTTAGTAAGAAAAAAATCGGCTGGGCGCGGTGGCTCATGCCTGTAATCCCTGCATTTTGGGAGGCTGAGGCGGTTGAAGCACCTGAGGTCAGGAGTTCAAGACCAATCTGGCCAACATGGCAAAACCTCGTGTCTACTAAAAATACAAAAAATTAGCCAGGTGCAGTGGTGCGCACCTGTAATCCCAGCTACTTGGGAGGCTGAGACAGGAGAATCGCTTGAACCTGGGAGGTGGAGGTTGCAGTGAGCCAAGATCGTGCCACTGCACTCCAGCCTGGGTGACAGAGTGACACTCCGTCTCAAAAAAAAAAAAAAAAAGAAAGAAAGAAAGAAAGAGGCCGGGCACAGTGGCTCATGCCTGTAATCCCAGAACTTTGGAAGGCCAAGGCAGGCAGATCACAAGGTTAGGAGATCGAGACCATCCTGGCTAACATGGTGAAACCCCGTCTCTACTAAAAATACAAAAAATTAGCCGGGCATGGTGGTGGGTGCCTGTAGTCCCAGCTTACTCAGGAGGCTGAGGCAGGAGAATGGCATGAACCCGGGAGGTGGAGCTTGCAGTGAGCCGAGATCGCACCACTGCACTCCAGCCTGGGCTCTGTATCAAACAAACAAACAAACAAAATTATACTTCACACCTGAATTTACCATGATAGCCCAATTTTGTTGTTTTTTAAAAAGAGGTATAGCTATACATACATATAGAAATAGAAATAGATGGTGGGGGGCACTCATCATGAGGAGATACCAAAAGTGTTAACAATGGGGAATCGCTGCTTTAATCTATATGTCACAATAAGTTACTGCCTATTTATGAATTAGCTCAAGAATCAATTAAGGGGCTCAATGAGGGGCTCATGCCTGTAATCTCAGCGCTTTGAGACCCGAGGCAGGAGGATTGCTTGAGCTCAGGAGTTCAAGACCAGCCTGGGCAGCATAGGGAGACCCCCGTCTCTACAAAAAAAATTTTTTAATTAGCCTGGTGTGGTAACCTGTGACCATAGTCCTGGCTACTTGGGAGGTGGAGGTGGGAGGATCACGTGAACCCAGGAGTTCGAGGCGGCAGTGAGCCGTGATTGTGCCACTGCATTCCAGCATGAGCAATGGAGTGAGACCATCTCAAAATAAATAAATAAATAAATAAATAAATAAAGTCTTTGTTGTGCATGTATCAGAACGCATATATCTTTTCTAGACTGTAAGCTTCTAGAGGCAAGAGAAAAAGTCTGTACAGTCACTTTGTACATCAAGACGTGCCAAAAGACAACTGGGATTCTCACTATTATTCCCATTTCCCATTATTATTATTTGACACTTTTTATTATTATTTGATTATTTGATAATAATGGGAGATGATGGAATAAAGCAAAAGATCATTTTGAGACTGTAAGTGGGATTTAAATGCTAGAGAAGTGCTTCATAAGTAACATAAATAATACAATTAAAATTAAAATGCATTACTATTTTTACTTTTTTTTTCAGCTTGAGAATGCATTAGTGTTTTTTAAAAACACTCTCCTCAAACCCATTTTTCCTATTACTAAAAATCTAATTAAAAGCAGGAAAGAACAATCAAAACCAAAAGGTGATTAAAAGTAAAAAAGTAATATCCTGTGACAATTTTCATGTGCCAAATATAGAACTCACATAGAACACCAAATTAAAGCAGAAACCAAAATGAAATTCAGGATTCCAAATTTTTGTGCTTTAAATATATGGTTGATCTCTAGCTTGGTAAAACCAAACAATTTGCCATGAAAACAGCAAATGCAAAAATCCCAAGTCTTCTTGACTAGAAGACATCTTGAACAGAAATCAGTATATTTGTCTTAGCCTGCTCAGGCTGCTATAACAAAATACCTGGAACTGGGTAGCTTATAAAAAACAGAAATTTATTTCTCGCAGTTCTGGAAGCTGGAAAGCCTGAGAACAGGGTGTGCACCAGCAGATTCGGTGTCTGGTGAGGATCAGTTTCCTGATTTCTTAGAAGGCAGCTTCTTGGTGTGTCCTCACATGGTGGAAGGGGCGAGGAAGCTCTCTGGAGTCTCTTTTTTAGGCCACTAATTCCATTCATGTGGGTGGAGCCCTCATGACCTAATTTCCTCCCAAAAGGCCACACCTCTAAAAAACATCACTTTGGAGGTTAGGATGTCAACACATGAATTTTGGGAGGGACACAAACACACCATGACAGTGTTTTAAAGTTTCCAGTTTTTATTATTATTATTATTTATTTATTTTTGAGATGGAATCTCACTCTGTCACCCAGGCTGGAGTGCTATGGCATGATCTCAGCTCACTGCAACCTCTGCCTCCCAGGTTCAAGTGATTCTCTTGCCTCAGCTTCCTGAGTAGCTGGGATTACAGGCTTGCACCACCACACGCAGCTGATTTCTGTATTTTTAGCAGAGACGGGGTTTCACTATGTTGGCCAAGCTGGTCTCAAACTCCTGACCTCAAGTGATTCACCCGCCTCAGCCTCCCAAAGTGCTGGGATTACAGGCATGAGCCACTATGCCTGGCCTCCAGTTGGTTTTTACAAGACAAATTAGTTTGTCCACTGGATCATATTGATCTAGGAAACTAGGTAACGTTCAAGTTGTGTAGGACCACCTCTATCTCCAATGTCAAGTGAGAAATTTGTCTTTTTACTTCCTGCTTTTCCTTACAATCCACCCACACAATCCCATGTCTTTCCTTACAATCCACCCATGCAATCCTCAAGCTTTCTTCACCTTCTAACCCTCAGCCATTCTGCATTAAATACCCAGACTTTGGAAGGTTCTCTCAAATTTATTCAGCCTAAGATAAAAAGTGCTGACCATCTTAGTGAAGTGCTTATATGAAAAATATTTGCATTTGAGTAGAGGAAGTCTTGAAGCCCTCAGTGTTTCTCCACTGGGGCACTATTTGCCCTTAGGACAGAGCCATTTCCATGCCAGTAGGAACTCCGCACTCTCATCTTTTCGAAATTCAGAAAATTGGTGTAGAACTAGTGCTATCAAGTTCTAGTCTGGATTCCCGCCAATTGCTTGGGAATTTATTTATTTATTTAAGGGATATTTATTGGAGATGTGCTACAAAGCCAGGCACTGTTCTGGATCTCAGAGCAAGCTTTGGTGCTCATGACTGCACAGGAATCATGACGTAAAATACATAATACACTGAAAACTTTCTTTAACAAACATTATTTGTATGCTGTTCTTTCCGATTTTTCCTCCTTTACTTTCCATTTAATTTTTGAAGCAAAATCAAAAATGAAAATAAAATCAAAGTTTAGATTTAACTTTCAAATATCTGTCTCCCCACTCCTCTGCTTTTTTTCACATTTAAGGTATGATTTTTAGAGGTAGCTTGCCTTTTTTTCTATGTTATTTACATATAAACCTGAGACTCTTGATTACATGCCCTCTTTGGTAATTGGACAAGAAAATGAAAGTGCCACCTGTTCGCTACCATAATAGCATTGGTTTACATATCTCAGTTTCAGTACTTTATTTGACAGGATATTACTTTGTTCCATTAAATTGAAGGCCTCTGTTTTCATTTTGTTTCCAGTATATTAGTCATCATCACTCTGTTACCTAAGAGTTTCTTTCTAGGTAATTAAAGATCTCTTTGTATCATGCTTTAACACTGAGTTCCAAATGAATTAAGCAATGGGACTTTGGTCTTCTGAGTTTAGCAACATCTGCTTTAAGGAAAGAAATTTTTCAATAAATTTTAAAAGTATAAAAGAAAAATTTGATTATACATTTCTAATACAGCTGGGTTTATAAAGCATGTCATCTTATTAAATAATGAGAGTAATTTATAAGAAAGTGTTACTAACCTCAAACTTTGGGTTAGAAACCAAAGAAGCTAACCTTCCCTCCCAAGAAAAACCCTCCTAAGAAAAACACATTAAAAGAAAATCTGGGCCAGGTGTGATGGCTCACACTTGTAATGCCAGCACTTTGGGAGGCCGAGGCAGCAGATCACCTGAGGTCAGGAGTTCGAGACCAGCCTGAGCAACATGGAGAAACTCCAGCTCTACTAATAATGCAAAAATTAGCCAGGCATGGTGGCAGGCACCTGTAATCCCAGCTACTTAGGAGGCTGAGGCACGAGAATCGCTTGAACCTGGGAGGTGGAGATTGTGGTTGTGGTGAGCCAAGACCGCACCATTGTACTCCAGCCTGCGCAACAAGAGCGAAACTCCATCTCAAAAAAAAAGAAAAAAAGAAAATCTGTTTAGGCCAGGCGCAGTGGCTCGCGCCTGTAATCCTAGCACTTTGGGAGGCCAAGGTGGGCCGATCACCTGAGGTCAGGAGTTCGAAACCATCCTGGCCAACATGACAAAACCCTGTCTCTGCTAAAAATACAAAAATTACCCAGGCGTGGTGGCAGGTGCCTGTAATCCCAGCTATTCGGGAGGCTGAGGCGGGAGAATCGGTCTAACCTAGGAGGTGGAGGCTGCAGTGAGCCGAGACGGCACCATCACACTCCATCCTGGACAAGAGCGAGACTCCATCTCAAAAAAAAAAAAAATCTGTTTAGTGCCAGGAATGGTGATGCATGTCTGTAATCCCAGCTACTCTGGAGGCTGAGGTGGGAGAATCCTTTGAGTCCAGGAGTTTGAGGCTGCAGTGAGCTATGATTGCATTATTATACTCCAACCTGGGCAACAGAGAAAGACTCTATCTCCAAAGAAAAAAAGAAAGAAAAGAAAGGAAAAAATTGTTTAAGTCTGTTTTAAAGTATTTATTACTGTTTATTACCATTAAAAAAATGGACGTCAGGACTTTACCCCTAGCTTTCCTATATTTTAAATTGTGAACATATATTCAAACTGTAGATGAAAATAACATGCTTTTATTAGGCATTTAAAATAAAATGCTTTTCATAATATGCTGGGTTTTTTCATAATATGCTGGTTGTCCCATTACTATTCTAGTAACAAGACATTACATAGATAGATATTTCAACTAATAGAAATCAAAACAGCAGTTACAAAAATAGTCAGAAGTAACCGTGAAATTAATTATAGCTTGCTGTATGCTGTATAATAATAACAGAGTAAACGTATCACCCAGAATTAAAACTATAGGTCGAAAGAGCAATCTTTTGGGAGTTGGTAATCTTTAGCCATCAGTAAAAGTGTTAGAATGACACAGACCAAGGTTTGAGGATAAGTTTTAATGCTTATTGGAAGTGTGATCTTGTTTTAATAACCCTCTGAGCTGCAAGTTCTTCACCTGTAAAATTGGGACAATAGTGTCTGACTCACAGTCGTTGAGAGAATTAACATGTGTGAAGCACATAGTACCCAGTACCCTATAAATGTCAGCATCATCCTCATCATCACCACCGTCCCCATCATTAGAGAAACTAAAAGCCAAATATTGGTTTAAAGGCCTAGTTAGTGGCAAAATCTTCTTGATTACATGGAAAAAAAACTAGTGCCACCAGCCAGGGTTTTTTTTTTCTGCTGTCAATGGTGAAGCAAAAGTTTTAGCACTATCCAATGCTCATGGATGTTCATAACTGTAAACTGTGAACCCTCATTACAAAATACTGAAGAGCTTTCAGAATTTAAAAAAAAAAAAAAAGATGAGTCAAATTATGTTCTGCTTGACTTTTGATAGTCATGGCATCACTATTTTAATTGGATCTAAAAATGTGAATGTTGGTGATTTATGCATGGTGGAAGTCCCTGAGTATTGGTCTGTGACACATCCTGTCACCAGATATGATTGCTTTGTCCTACACGCTGTTGGCACAGATGAAGTTAAAGTGACCAAGATTATCACACAGGATTCAAATCCAAGTTGGCCCACCTCTAAAAGCTTTCATTTTGCCACGCTGTCTCTTTGAATTTTTTCCAGGCCACTCATCTACTAGAAATCTCTCATCATTATAGAAACACAATTACAAAATGATCCAATACAATGCAGTGGTATTTTAAAGTGTGGTTAGAAAAAAATGTTGAAGGGAAATAAAACCTTTAGATTTTGTTTACACAATACTTGATAACAAGTTAATCTTTGAATATCACAGATAATATCTCATTGACATATTTATGTATATGACTAAATTGAATATTCGGTTACATGGTTGTTTCTATCACATGAAATGTACATGTATATGCATGTGTATCTGTCTGTAGGTAAATAAGGCCATGCTGCAAATTTTCTGTTTGACCCTGCAGATTACCACCCATTTCCGCTCTCGTCCCTGCACTGGTAGGCTGACCTGTAAGGACTGCATCAATGGACTCTGTTGTTTGCTTGCTTCTAGGCCGGTTCAACTAATAGAGTACATCAGCAGGAGGTGGGAGAGAAGGACAGCAAGAGTTTGAAGTATTTATTCCCCATGTCCCTCCCTAAGGTGGTCACTGTGAGAGGGCAAGGGCTCCATCCTTGACCAGACTTCAGATTGGTAAGGCCCTTGCTCTTACCAGCCCCAAGAAATTGCATTACTGTGGTTTCCCCACATCCCCCTTGCATCCTTGTAAATAGTCTCTTTATTAAGCTCTCTTGAAAATCCCTAATGTGAGTGTCTCATCTTACCTTACGTTATGAGGGTCTCTGGTTGATACAAATTCTTAACATGAATGATATAATGGACTGTATAGTTAATATTTTCATCTACCTCCCAGATTCAATATCCTCCTTCTTCTGGTCAACCTCCTGCTTCTGTTGACATTGTAAAACATGTGCTCCATTACACATTGCCCCACTCACTGCAAAAACCACCCCAGGATCATGGTGGGTCACTTATATTCCTACTCTCCCTTAGAATAAGGATAACTTCACAAGGTGAAGGTGCACTCTAAGCCAGACTAATAAGAATTCTTCACCCAGAACTTCCCAAATTGGAGGGAAGTGTCTTGTCCTCTTCTTGAATGAATAACTGATAAATGTAACCTTGGGGCTTTCTGTGGCCATACCTCATCTTCTCAAGTAGAGCCTTCTATAGAATGGAACTCGGCAGACAACTAGGAATAAGAGAAAGATGGTGCCAAGGAGAGGGTCCTGAAGTCATTGTGCCCATTTCATTCCCTGAGCTCCTTGTTCCTGCAGCTCTCTTCTACGCCTGCCTTCACTGCTATATGAGCATACAGCATCTATAGTATATGCCCTCTGTGCTTGAACTAGTTGAAGTTTCTGTCACATGCAACTAAAAAAAAAGTGCTATTGAAATAATGGTAAAAAGTATAAACTGATATGTTTGTAATATTTGAATCCCAATGTTTTGAATAATTCAGTGATGCTGGCAAGAAATGCACTAGAAAAGTCTTGACCCACATTTTCACCAGAGTCAACAGGACCCTTTATCACCAAGAGTCTTCAGAAAGCCTCCACTGGAATTAAATTTTTCGTTTTTGTTTTTTGAAACAAAGTCTCACTCTGTCACCCAGGCTGGAGTGCAGTGGTGTGATCTCAGCTCACTGCAACCTCCACCTCCTGGGTTCAAGTGATTCTCCTGCCTTAGCCCCCCGAGTAGCTGGGATTACAGATGCCTGCCATGATGCCCAGCTAATTTTTTTGTATTTTTAGTAGAGATGGTGTTTCACCATTTTGGCCAGGCTGGTCTTGAACTCCCGACCTCAGGTGACCCGCCCACCCTAGCCTCCCAAAGTGCTGGGATTACAGGCATGAGCCACCATGTCTGGCCAGAATTCAGTTTTTCTTAGGACATATTTTGGACATATTTCTAGTCCAGATTATTTCCTGAAGGGAAAAATGACTGGATTAGGAGAGGGAGGATGGCAGCAGTGTGGACAGAGAGGAGAGCTTCCATTTCTTCTTATTTTTAAAGTACAAGCATGGTTAGGTATTTTGGTTTTATTATTTGTTGTGGAATTTTACTATTTATTTTTTTGGTTGAAGACAGCCTGAATGAAGAGTAGGTAGAATAATAGAAGAAAATGTATTCTTCCAGCCAGGTGCGGTGGCTCACACCTGTAATCCCAGCACTTTGGGAGGCTGAGGTGGGCAGATCGCTTGAGCCCAGGAGTTTGAGAACAGCTTGGGCAACATGGTGAAACCCCATTCCTACAAAATACACAAGTTTTAGCTGGGCATGGTGGCATGCGCCTGTGGCCCCAGCTTCTTGGGGAGCTGAGGTGGAAGCATCACTTGAGCCTGGGAGGTCGAGGCTGCAGTGAGCCGTGTTTGCGCCACTGCACTCCAGCCTGGGTGACAAAGTGAGAACCTGTCTCCAAAACAAAAACAAAAAAAAAAGAAGAAAAAGAAAATGTATTCTTCCTAAACTGAACAGCTTCCCTCCATAGGTGTGACATTGTGTGGATTCAAAAAAGCGCAAACACAGCACAAAAGACAAATGGGATTACACTCCATTAGAATAATTTACATATGCATTAACAATACATGTCACCTACTTCTCTGGCTGCAGCATTGTGAGACTAACAAAACCTTTGAAAAGATAGGAAATAGTCCATAAATATTAATAATAGTTTACCTTCCTACAATTAAAAAAATAGGAAGCCAGCATAATTCACCATGTTTTGCTATACTTATCAAAGCACATCTTTTCATTAATATTCTAAATTTAGTTTTAGAGCAATTATATTATTACTGGCGAAGTAGTTTCTCTGAAGAATTTGGGACACTGAAAAAAGAATTCATAAGATTAACATAATCCCAGCCCTTTGGGAGGCCGAGCCAGGTAGATCACATGAGCCCAGGAGTTTGAGACCAGCCTAGGCAACATGGCGAAACCCCATCTCTACAAAAAACACAAAAATTATACAGGCATGGTGGTGCGCGTCTGTAGTCTGAGCTGCTCGGGGAGCTGAGGCAGGAGAATTGCTTAGTCCAGGAGGTTGAGGCTGCAGTGAGTCGTGTTAGTATCACTACACTCCACACTCCAGCCTGGGTGGCAAAGTGAGACCCTGTCTCCAAAAAAAAAAAAAAAAAACAATTCATAAGATTAACAATGAGCATCATTAAAACACTATAACAGAAAAGATCAAGAAATAAACACAAAGGAGACATTCAAATCCAAGTTGCCCTCAATCTACAAACTTCTATTAATATTTTTCTTTTATTCTTTTTTTGAGACAGGGTCTCACTTTATCACTCAGGCTGGAGTGAGTGGCACAATCACGGCTCACTGCACCCTCTACTTCCCAGCCTTAGGTGATCCTCTGACCTCAGATTCCTGACTGGCTGTGACTACAGGCACGCACTACAACACCTAGGTAATTTTTGTATTTTTTGTATAGCGGGGGCTTTGCCATGTTGCCCAGGCTGGTCTCGAACTCCTTGGGCCCAAGTGATCCACCCGCCTTGGCCTACCAAAGTGCTGGGACTACAGGGGTGAGCCACGGATGCCTGGCTCAAACTGCTATTGTTACTTCCAAAACAGGTATTTGTGAATTCATTTGGAACTTAGAAGAAAAAATTCCTAGGGAAACAATGCTAAAAATGGTAGTTAGGTTCCTAGCAGGACCTTGCAGGTCTACTAACCCCCAGGCAGCTGAACCAAAGAACTCTAGCTCCCTGTTGTTTTTGTGGGAAAGCAGTCAAATTCCAACCTGCAACCCAGGATTTTGGAATCTCTCTCTGTTTTCTGACATCATCATCCACCACAACTCCACAGCTTGAGAAACTGGAGTAGAATCCTCCAGTCTCTTCTACGGAGCCAACGGGAAAAAAGAATTCTTTCCCTCATGGTGACAAAAGAAAAAAAGAATTCTCAGGTACAAACATTAGCAGGAAGGAGGCAGTGACTCATCTATCAGGGTGTTCAGACTTTAGTTTTCAGGGCTTGGGAAGGGCCCAAGTCCAGATACTTGCTTCATTTTCTTTCATAATGAATTTCTCATTGCTGCCCTGTGTTTGCTTTTGTTTAAAAGAAATCGCTGTGTTGCTTTTCTATCCTGAGAGACAGCAGGTGTTTTGAATTTTTATTCTTCTTGTGAGTGAATGGTAAAATCTGTAAATCCAAGGCTCCTCCTGTTCTTCCTCTTGCCCTTTGTCCTCAAGAGGAAGCTCATTCTGGACAACTTTACCTGAGATACCAGAAACCACACACAGGTTCTATCAGCCACCCTTTAGGATTCTCTGAAGGCATCTCCTAAATACAATCTCCTGTATATTATTCTAACAACAACTACAGCCAAAAGTTAACTCAGATCCATTTTTTAAATGTCAAGCCTCAAAAGATTTTCCCCTCCCTCCAAAAACATTAGCATGCAAACGAGTTAGCAGCCACTAATAACTTTTTTTGCTCCAAAATTATTGGCTAATTATAACAATTACTGCATTCTTAGCCTATCAGACCATGCTTTGATCATCCAGAGACAAAGATGTTTCTTGGAACCAATCCACAGGGCAACAAACAGAATCTGTTTTGATTGTTCTTTCTGAAAATCATGTTGCCAATAGTGCTTATCATCATTGCTGACCACTGAGGCTTGGCACAGATCCAGAACGAATGGGTCCAGCATTCTATCAAGCGTCCTTAGAGGATGAGTTCTCGCCTGGCAACTTTCCCTCTAAAACATTCATAAAACCAAATAAGTGCCACATAAACATATATTCTCTGACACAAGTTTTCACTCATATCTTTCAGAATCCTGAAAATTCTGAGTATATGGGTCTGCATACATTTAAGTGATAAAAAGCATGTCTCCATTTCACAGCACTCTTCTCTAATAAGTATTACATTACAGATTGCCATATTGAGGACAACCTAATAAGACTTATGTGTGAAGGAGGTAAGAAATACCTCCAAAGTTAGCAAAATATTCTCCTTATCTACCACTTGGTTGATATTAATAATTTAAGGCTCTTCCAAACCATATGTGTATCTGTACATTTGAAAATGTCTAGGCATCATCTGGCATTAAAACTTAATCACCACTCAGAAAAGTTTAGTTTTTGTAGGTCAAAGCTTAGTGAACTATTAAAGCAACAAAAGCTTACAGTGGAGTTGTAAAGATTGTACTAGACAATATGATGGAAACTTAAAAATTCACTTTAAAACATATTTACATTCAATCACTTGCCAGTGTATATATTACCCTTGAATCAATTAAATACTTGATGACTGTTGATGTTTATTATGGCAAAAGATTTTCTGACTTCACTGTATTCACTAAATGTACTTGTCATTACATTGCAGTTTTAAACAATTTGATGGCACAAAATATTGCAGATTTTTATCTCATGATTTTTTCTCTTACAGTTTTGGCACATTCTGTTTATGGTAGGGAACGGTAATTCAAGTTAGGGGCAGGGTGTAATAAGAAGCATCTGTCCTTTTCCCCATCTGAGTCCTTCTGTCATGATTAATTGTTGTTACAAAAAAAGAAAAAAAAGTGTACCACCTCCTTCTTGTACTTTGCAAGAGGTTACTAGTCATTCCCTTCTTTTACAATAACGTGCTTAAAATATTACATGCTTAGTTCTCTGTGGCACTAAATACGCAATCTCTGCTATTAGGATTCCAAAGCCTTCCAGTAGACTTTGAGAGACAGGTGGAAGCCGTTCTTGTTAATGTCAGAGTCTAACAAAATAGAGACAATATTTAAATGGTTAGTCAAGAATGCTCCACTTTGTATTAAATATCCCAGATGTTTGCTTCATTAGGAATAAAAAAAGAACTGAAGAAAAAAAAAATATGTATCATGTACAAAGGAGTTTCTAAAGGGTATGAGAAAAATGCTAATATTGCATCAAGGTATATTGATGTTTTACAGAAAATAAGTACCAGGCTGGGCAACATAGGGAGACCTCATATCTACAAAAGATTTTTTTTTTTTTTCAATTACCCAGGTGTGGTGGCACGTGCTTGTGGTCCCAACTATTTGGGAGGCTGAGGTGGGAGGATTGCTTGAGCCTGGGGAGGTTGAGGCTGCAGTGAGCCATGATCACGCCACTGCACTCCAGCCTGGGTGTCAGAGTGAGGCTTTGTCTCTTACAAAAAAAAAGAAAAAAGAAAACAAGTTAAAAACCTAAATTCACACTTCCTAAAGACTTCTAGCATTATTTAATTTCAGAAGCATTTTTAAGAGAAAGTGAAAAGGATCTGAAGTAGGATTTAATTGTTTCTTGTTTGTTTGTTTTCGAGACGGAGTCTCACTCTGTTGCCCAGGCTGGAGTGCAGTGGCACGATCTCGGCCCACTGTAACCTTCGCCTCCCGGGTTCAAGAGATTCTACTGCCTCAGCCTTCTGAGTAGCTGGGACTACAGGCACCCACCACCATGCCTAGCTAATTTTTGTATTTTTAGTAGAGATGGGGTTTCACTACATTGGCCAGGCTGGTCTCGAACTCCTGACCTCAGGTGATCCACCCACCTCGGCCTCCCAAAGTGCATTATTAGCCCTAAAGAGGTAGCTCCCAAAAGGATCTACTTTAGTTCAAGTGGAAGATTCACCAAGTTAGACTACAATTCTAATTATCATTCCTTTGTAAATAATATGTCTTTCTGGTTTCTTCTCCATCCCAATTTACCTTTTCTATTTTCCATTTCTTCCTTTCTCCAAGTTATGGGTAGTTTTGTCAGTTTTGGCTTATTAAGTCTCACTTCTGCTCTTTTTCTAATTTTCTATTGGTATTTAATTTCAATTACTTTTGTTTTTCATTTATAGAAGTTCATTTGATTGGCTGGGCATGGTGGCTCACACCTGGAACCCCAGCACTTTGGGAGGCTGAGGCGGGTGGATCACCTGAGGTCAGGAGTTTGAGACCAGTCTGGCCAACATGTCAAACCCCACCTCTACTAAAAATACAAAAATTAGCCGGGCATGGTGGCATCTCATCTACTTGGGAGGCTGAGGCAGAATCGCTTGAACCCAGGAGGTGGACATCGCACTCCAGCCTGGGTGACAGAGTGAGACTCCATCTCAAAAAAAATCAAAAGTTCTATTTAATTATTCCTTTCAAACCTATATGTTGTTTTATTTTTTTAAATAGATTCTCATTCTGTTCTCACACTTTAGAGTCTTTCTATGTCCTTAATCGCATTTATGTTATTTTATAGTTTCTATCCAGTCGTTCTGTTATCTGAATGTCCTAGGGAACCCATTCCTCCCATGTCTGCTGGCTCTCAGGCATGCTGTACTGCTTTCTTGTATGCTTTATATTCAGAAATATGTGAAAGACCAATTTTTATTGGGATCAATTTTTTGACTTACGGGTTCCTGGCCCATGCAGATAGTGTAAATCAACAAACCATCACCTGCTTTTATAAAAGTTCTATTGACACACAAACATGCCCGTTTGTTTACACATTGCCTACAGCACCTTCCCTCTACAAAGGCAGCGCTGAATAGCTGTAACAGAGCCTACATGTACAAAGCTGATAATAGTTATTCTCTGGCCCTTTACAGAAAATATTTGCCAACCCCTGGTATAAATTCAAATCCTAAGCCAGGATAAGAGCGGATATAGGGTTACAAATTCCCAAGAGAGACTGTTTTCTTCCACAAAGGGTCCAAACTGACAAGTTTCTTTGTTGACTTCAAGTGTTAATGAGAAGGGTTGAGATATATATAACTCAACCCTTTAATATTATATATATATATAAAAAATACACACACATATGTATGTAATCCCATACATATATTGTATATATGTAATACATATATACATACATACATATATATACACACACATACATACATTCCACACATTCACTAAGGACATAGCTTTTTGAAGGTTCTGAATTCATGCAGAGGTGTTGGTTTTAGCTCTCTGTCTTGCGTGAGCCCAGGACTCACAGTCGTATATCCTGAGGGCATTGAAATCCACACCCCTAGATCTAACAAAGCATATTTCCCTGCGGCACCAGCACGTCTTCCATAGGATTACAGCACTCATAACTCCAATACTCACCACTCTTCATTTTTGTCCCCTGCAGATATCACTTATAAGTCAGGTATGCATTAGTTAGTTTTCCAGCGTTCATAGTGTTTTATGGCAAAATGTTTCTCAAGTTATGTAATATGTCATATTTCTGGGAATTGAAAGTTGTGTAAAAGGTAAATGGAATCTTGGAGGACTGCAACATTTTGCCAAAACAATTTTAGAATTTTGAATTAGGCAATATCTGTGGAATTATAAAGGTGGAAGCTATTTAGGAAGCTTGAGAAAGAAGTGAACAGTGAGTGAAGTAAAGACGCATACATAGCCACAAATGATTGGGAGCCACATAGCAGAGAGGACTCCGATATCAGACATGTCTCATTCTGAATCCTAGCTATGTGACCCTTGGAAAAGTTATTTAACTTCTCATAACCTTAACTTTCTTATCTATAAAATGGGGATAATAGGTCTGACATATAGCAAAATCTCAATGACTCTTGGAATCAATGTGAGTGTATTACAATGTCTTAAGATTGTTACCCACTCTCCAGATGACTTCTCTCTACTTTGAAGGAAGGAAAGAACTGTATGTATGTGGCATATATAACAGGCAATGTTTCTAGTTGAATTTAGTCATTGTTGTTGTTTCCATGGCAACTACCTTATTCTGAGAAGAGGGACTTAGGAGATCCTCCCACCTCTGCCTCCCAAGTAGATGGGACCACAGATGCATGCCACCACGCCTGGCTAATTTTTGTATTTTTGTAGAGAGGGCGTTTCGCCATGCTGCCCAGGCTGGTCTCAAACTCCTAAGTGCAAGTGATTTGCCAGCCTTGGCCTCCCAAAGTGCTGGGATTACAGGTGTGAGCCACCACACCCAGCCAAGAAAAATAGTTTTTAAAGAATTGCCTAAATGAATAAATACTTCAAAAGTCTCAATTTTATTTAATATGAAAGGCTGATGAAAACGTACTCTTCCTTATGGTATGAAACTTAGTTTATGGTGAACTTGTCTAGCTATTCAGAACATTTACTTAGAAGATGGAGAATAGATTCTACCCCATCTCTTCCTTCAAAATAGGTGCTGCCGTTCGGTCTCTATTCATTGTCAAATACTCAAAAGCAGCTAGAGTTCTAAAAGAAAATCTGCATAGAGAGGAAGTAGCAAGACATCTTTGCTCAGGGGTCTTCCAAAATAAAAGTGCAAATGTATGTGAGTAAGTTTATGTGAACAGGTATAATGTGAAATTCTCTAAAAGGTCCCCTGACCAAATGCATCTTCCCCATCACCATTCTGCCCAGGGAATGTGAAATTCTGTTTGCAAGTAACTGCATGCATTACTAATGCAAAGCTATGGAACCAAATAGAAAACTCAATGTTGGGTTACATTAATATGATTTGAGAGACAATCAATGCTTCCTTTTATTCCCTCAATACACATGTGTATTCTTTCCATATGTGGAAATTGATTTTAAAAAATCTATACAACTTCACAGGTGAAAGACAGACAGTAGTCTCAATGGAATTAGACTAAGATCTTTTAATGAAAACAATTTTAAAACATATAAATATATGCAAATATAAAGTTTATATGTATAAAACTTTTAATAATTGATGTGGTTTTCACAAAATTTGGGTATTTAATATTTTTCAGACATTAAAATAGAATTTGGGAGAGGAAACCATAGACATTATAAGTGTTAGGGGAAAAGTTAACATGAAAGCCAGTGATGCTTTTTCAAGCAATCTTGTCATTGACCATTTTTGAGTAAGAGGAAAAATATGTATCATCTGCATTTCTTTCAAACAAGAAACAGTGAAGAATTTCAAGAATATTACTGACAACGGAAATGTGATTTTACTTAGTAATTCTTTTCTAGCCTACTCGGCTTGTTATTTTTCACATTAAAATGAAAGATGTTGGCTAGTCTGTAGGTAATGAGTTATGTCAACTGATTGTTCATAGTCAAACTCCTTGTTCTACTCTTTCTCCTCTCCTCACTACTGCACTTGACTAGTCTTAAAAATAATAATAATAAATAAAAATAAAATGGAAGATGTGGAAGAAATGGAGACATTTATTTTATTTTGTTTTGTTTTGTTTTGAGATGGAGTCTCACTCTGTCACCCAGGCTGGAGTGCAGTGGCGCCATCTCAGCTCACTGCAAACTCCACCTCCTGGGTTCAAGTGATTCTCCTGCCTCAGCCTCCTGAGTATCTGCAATTACAGGCATGAGCTACGACGCCCAGCCAAGAGATTTGTTTTGAACATTAAAATGAGCATTGAGAGAGAACAGCAATGAAGCTACTAATAAATTGTTTTTGTTTCCCTACACATGTCTTTTTTAGAAAGATTTTAGAAACAATTCCTTTGAAGTATCTTAAAATCTCCTCATACGTTTTTCTGGCTCCACATGATCCTTTTACCCTGGTAAATATGAAGAATGCAAACCCGTGAGCCACTGAACATTAATCACTCCATTCTAACCATTGCTCAAGCCAATGTTGTTGATTCAAAAAATATTCTCTGTTCATCTTGCTATTCATTATTTATTCATCAACTCATTAATGATATATAGCGATAAATTACAAATACCAAAGTTAACACGCTTTCGGCCATCTTTTGATATTATCCTTGTAAGTACTTAAATAAACAAATAACAACTAAAGCTTTAGGAATGAACTTTCAATGAAAAGAGCCAAGGAAAATACCAGTCTCTTAAAGATTGTTTTATTTTTATTTATTTATTTAATTATTTATTTTTTTGAGACAGGATTTTGCTCTGTTGCCCAGTCTGGAGGGCAGTGGCACGATTTCAGCTCACTGCAAACTCTGCTTCCCGGGTTCAAGTGATCCTCCTGCCTTAGCCTCCTGGGTAGCTGGGACCACAGGCATGTGCCATCACACCTGGCTAATTTTTATAGAGAAGGCGTTTCACCATGTTGGCCAAGCTGGTCTCGAACTCCTGAGCTCAAGTGATCCTCCTGTCTTGGTCTCCCAAAGTGCTGGGATTACAGGCGTGAGCCACCATGCCCGGCCCAAGATAAGTTTATTTTTAGAACACAGTGAGCTAAATAACCTAATGAGTCAGTGGAGCTTTTATTGATTTTGTAAGCCTCTCCTATTTTTGCTTAGTGTCTTCTCTTTTGTTGGTCTTTAAAATGAAAGCATTGAAACTTTGTGTTGTGAAGCCACCCTAACATCTTATTCTGTAATTGTCATTGTGAGGTTGAGTCATAAATAGAACTAAACTTACACCAAATGATAGTGTCTTGATACAGTCTGTCTTATTAACTTTTTTGAGATAGAGACCATTTAAAAATGCAATCAGACTGCTGCTGGGCTCATGCCTGTAATCCCAGCTCTTTGGAAGGCTGAGATGGGTGTATCCGTTGAGCCAAGGAGTTTGAGACCAACCTGAGCAACGTGGCAAAAACCCTGTCTCTACACAAAAAAAAAAAAAAAAAAAAAAAAAAAAATTAGCCAGGCCTGGTGGTGCACGCCTGTAGTCTTAGCTACTTGGGAGGCTGAGATGGGAGTATTGCTTAAGCCTGGAAGGCGGAGGTTGTAGTGAGTTGAGATCGTGCCACTGCACTCCAGCCTGGGTGACAGAGAGATAGAGAGAGAGAGAGAGACCTTGTTTCAAAAAAAAATGCAATCAGCCTGAATGAACTCGGGGCAAACAGATCAACATTGCAGACAGAAAATCACAAGCAGTTTTCAAGACTAGTCAAGAGTCAGATGAGGTGATAAAGGGTTTTGAAACCTCACTTTACACAGTAAGAGTTAAAAGAAAGAGTGAACGGAATGTGGGGAAGCTTTGAGTTTTGAAACTAGGCACCACAACCTGAGTTCAAGTCTCAGTTAATCTTCCTGAGAGTCAATTATCTTACCTGAAAAGGGGGCATGGTTAAATCTTTTACATATATGTAAATACCCATTCCAACATAATGGCTAGCATGTGATAGGTGTTTTAAAATAGGGGCCCATAGTAGTAATAAAGGAAAAATATTAAAGCAATTAACATAAAAACTAAAGCCAGTTACCTTAGTTTCAAATCTATGTAACCCTTGCTTTCTAGGAGCCTGCCAGGGAACAGTCAAGACGTAACTACTACAAAAATAATGAAAATAGTCTCTGCTTTTTAGCTGCTCACAGTGGAATCAGGGATAAGACATCCCCTCCTTCTAACCCCTGGCAGGGTCCCATGGTAGTCCTGTCTCTTTTTGGCAGCCAGTTAAGTTCTGCTGAGGTCCAGCTCCCGACACACACGTGGCATTTGTGCAGTCACTCATTGCTCCTGCAAACAAGGGCTGTGCTGTTCCCACTGCTGCTGGTTTCTCTGGTCACTGCCAGCCTTTATACCATCACTATGGATGGCTGCTGGTGCTCACTCTATCACTCAGTACTGCCATGCTCTCCCCAGCAGGGGTAAGACATTTGCAATTTTCCCAGAGGGAAGTCTCCGGTTTCCATGGTGCTCCTGCTGTTTCAGCTCTACCTTTTTTTTTTTTTTTTTTTTTTTTTTAATTGAGACTGAGTCTCGCTCTGTCGCCCAGGCTGGAGTGTAGTGGTGCAATCTCAGCTCACTGCAACCTCTGCCACCCGGGTTCAAGCAATTCTCATGTCTTAGCCTCTCAAGCAGCTGGGACTACAGGCATGTGCCACCACGCCCAGCTAATTTTTTTGTATTTTTAGTACAGATGGGGTTTCACCATGTTGGCCAGGCTGTTCTTGAACTCCTGACCTCAGGTGATACGCCTGCCTCGGCCTCCCAAAGTGCTGGGATTACAGGTGTGAGCCACTATGCCCAGCCCATCTCTATCTTTTAAGTGTTCACTTCTTTACAAACCATCATTTTGGCTCAAAGGATAAATGGAGGCGCCCGTGCCGTGTGTCTCCCACCCACCATGAACCAGTGTCCCAGGATACAGTGAAGGGCCAACAGTGTTCCTGGTCTCGGGGTAAGGCAAGTACATGTGTTTTCTGAAAGGTGGGCTGAGGACTGTAGGCATTGGGTCTGAAGTGATGAGGGGACAGGGAACAAAAATACAGGACTGGGGCCAGCTCTCACAGCTGAAGGTGTGTGAGGTGAGGGTGGTGAGATTCTTCCAATAGAGGCCAAACTTCAGGGTTCTAGGTTTTTTTCTGCTGTTTTCTAGCTATATTCCTTTCCCTCCAATTTGTTTACCATAGTCAGTATTCAGCTATGTTACATATATATTTTATATATATATATATATATATATATATTTTTTTTTTTTTTTTGAGATAGGGTCTCACTCTGTTGCCCAGGCTATAGAGTGCAGCGGAGCAGTCTTAGCTCACTGCAGCCTTGACCTCCTGAACTCAGATGATCCTCCCACCTCAGCCTCCCAAGTAGCTGGAACTATAGGTGCATGCAACCACAGCCAGCTAATTATATATTTTTTCTTAATATAGGATTTTGCCATGTTGCCTAGACTGGTCTTGAACTTCTGGGCTCAAGTGATCTGCCTGCCTCGGCCTCCCAAAGTGCTGGCACTATAGGTGGGAGCCACGGCAGCCAGCCTATGCTATATATACTTAATACTACTCTATGAATGGTAATTTAAAATTAGAATTTACACAAGGTTAAGCTATTTCACAAATGGGGTTTGTGGCATTTAGTTTGCTCTGTACAGGATTAAACACCAGAATGACACTGTGGTCTCCATCCCTCTGGCTACCTCAAAGCCTCTCAGATTTTTAAGTGTTAACCATAGCTCCTTCAACCTACAACTATCAGAAAATGCTTTATCTTCCTGGCGTACACCATCCTTACCTACTATTCCGTGTTCAGGCCACCATCGTTACTAAGACTCTTCCAGTGTCTGGGAAATAATCATTTTTCCTGTGTAGTCACCAGCTCTAAACATTAAACTTCTGTTTCTGACTCCACTGACAGTAGATTACATCTGCCTTAACAGCCAGGTCCAGGGCTGCCACTCTAGGCTGGGCGCCACTTTAGTTCCTGATGTTGGCAGCAAGTACAATGACCCCATTTGGAACTTAGTATTATTGGACTGGCTGGGAAGCAGTGCTGCTCCCCTCCCCACTAGGCCTCTGAATCCATGTCCCTCTTTGTCCAATCCTGGTAATTGAACTCCTCACTAAAGTTCCAATTACTGAGTCAATTTTCTTATTTGACCCAGCTGGTAAAACTAGAAATCTGTCTTGGTTCCTATTCTGGAAACCTCAGGATATATTAGAATTCTACTGGAAATTCACTCCGCCCACTCAATGGCTGGGGCACTGCACACAACAGTCAGGTCTGCCAGGAGTCCTGGAAATCCCATCTACCGTAGGACTCACCGTTCCGTGCCCTGAGTGCCTGGTGGGACTTCTGCTGCTTTGCCTTAGAGCTGCATATGCCTCCCCATGACTGGAAAGCACTCTTGTGCTTGGCCCCTGTGCTTTCTCTCACCCCAAAGAATCGTGAGGTCAGCCTCTATAGCCAAGCACAGTCCCCTGAGCATCCACATCCCTCCCATGGGAAAGGACAGCACACTCCAGGCCCTTGCCTCATCTTTTAGGAGTCAGCCTGCCATATCTCATCAATTAGTCCTTTGATGCTTTTCTTTCCCTGTTCAGACATTATCTCCTTTCCAATACCCCAGGGATCGCTTCACAAAACTTACCTGCATTTTAAAATTAACTCAGCCTGAGTGTGGTGGTTCACACCTGTAATCCTAGCACTTTGGGAGGCGGAGGCTGGCGGATCCCTTGAGCTCAGGAGCTTGAGACCAGCCTGGGCAACATAGCAAGACCCTGTCTCTACAAAAAATTAAAAAATTATCTGAGTTTGGTGGCACACACCTGTAATCCCAGTTACAGGTGTACTGGCTGAGGCCATAGTACAGCTTGAGCCCAGGCGATGGAGGCTGCAGTGAGGCACATTTGTGCCATTGCACTTCAGCCTGGGTGAGAGTGAGACTGTCTCAAAAAATAAATGAATAAATTAAATAAAATAAACTCTATCTGCTCTATTGTACATTAAAAATATTTGACTCCATATTTTATCACTCTTAAATTCACATTCATATTTTAGGATACAGAACCTTAGAAAAACTTGCTTTCTGGGGTCTGGGACAAAAATAGACTTCAACCCCCAGCCTCGTATAGAGTCCCATGGCACAGGGAAATGTCATCTCATACTTTGCAGCTCCTATGGATCTAGCCACCAGCATGCTTCAACTTGTGCTATTGTCTTTTCTGTTTTTGTTTATTTTACTAAGCCATCCTATGATACATGTCTGCATTCCTGCTGTACATTTTAGAATTTAAGCTCTCACAGATTGTGTCTATGTTCAAGGTGAATTATTTTATAAAGTACCTATCACAATGACATTTGCACTCAGATTTTTTTAACTACTGTATTTTCATTATAATAATTATCCTAAAATTAAAGTAGGAAGGCACATTAAAGGTATTATATGCCATTTGTGGATCAGTATTTTACTTTATGTAAAACTGTAAAGATAATGGGTATGAAAGTGCTTTGTAAAATATTATTTGTTATTATTACAGTTATTCTTGTATTATTACATTTTCATAAACGTGCCAGTTAAAATAAAAAAGGTATCTTATTCTCAATATTATAATTATGCTTTTAAATAGAAATAAGCCACTTTTACCCATGCTTCCATTATTTCTTTTGTAGCTATTTATGTTCTTTCTTTTCCTGTAATGGCTGTGAATTTCTAGATTGATAGTCATAGAACCATACACCTTTTAAAAGAGACTTCAGAGCTCTTATCTATTTCTTTGCCTTTAGGCAGAGTTGCCCTTAAACCTTTTCAGACAGATGAAGATGTACACAATTGAAAAAATATAATGTGAATGTTTTCCCAATTATAAAAATGACACACATTTTTGAAAAGAAGTCCCATATCTTCCTTTCATTCAATGTCAAATACTTCTGGCTTAACAATATAAACACTCAGTGATCAAGGGCAACACAAAACAATATATAACCAGAAACGATTTCTTTTGCTAGTACTTGGCATAAAAATTGCACATTGTGATTTGATATTGCTGTTCTTGGTGATGGATTTTCTGTCCCCTTTCACCCTAGTTGCTTCTGCCTGCAGACATGACATTTAGAAAATAATACTATTAAAAAATGTTCGAAACAACCGTAACAAGAATTTTAAAGAAAAAAAAAAACCCAGCAAATACAATTGCCATTTTCTGGCCTAGTGCAGCGGCTCACGCCTGATAATCCCAGCATTTTAGGAGACCTACACGGTGGATCACTTCAGCCCAAGAGTTCAAGACCAGCCTGGGCAACATGGTGAAAGCTCTACAAAAATTACAAAAATTATCCAGGCATGGTGGCATGCAGCTCAGATCCCAGCTACTTGGGAGGCTGAGGTGGGAGGATTGATTGAGCCTGGGAGGTCGAGGCTGCAGTGAGCCGAGATCCCACCACTGCACTCCAACCTGGGCTACAGAGTGAGACCCTGTCTCAAACAAACAAACAGAAAATTTACAATTGCCATTTTCTACTTTACTCTCCTGTAGTTACTAATACATGTGATGATTTTAAAAATTATAATCACGTACTCAATTTTTTTGTATAACATTACTTTATAAATATTTCTATATTCTGACATGTTGCTGATGTTTTTCATTTTAATAAATTTATAATATTTTATTTGGTAAACATGCCATTATGGTTTATTTTCTATTATTATATAATGAGGCAATAAACATATTTGGTCACACAGTTTCTCCAATTGAAATCTCTCTTTATAAAAATTTTCAAAAATTAACATTTTTGAGACTTGATCTACAGTTTCAAATTACTTTTCCAAGTGATTCTTCTGATTTCTCCACAATCAGCCATGCATGAGTGCTCTAGCACTGTATGTTTCAGTGATTTTAATTTGTACTAAATTTGGAATAGGTGTCTTTGATGTAATTAATCTTTTGGGAACCAAATAAAGGCAGAAAAAATGTACTGTAGCTGCTGCACACATTAGATTATAAAAAACTCAGATTAATTTCAGACTATTAGACAATGATCTAAAGTGTTATATCAGATGATCAGTTACCAGATATATTAAAAGGGCAGTCACGAAATGAGAGCTACTGTTCCTTGCCTGCTAACTGTCCCATCTGGGCCCCTTGCCCTCTAAAAAGGCCCTTTGATAAAAACTGAACATTTTAATGATAGTTCTCTCTTTTCTGATTTAATTGTATATCTCCCTTGCTGAAAAGAGTTTCAGTGGCTCCCATTGTCCACAGATAAATTCCAAATCCTAAATCCGGGATCTAAGGCAATAGAAAAAATGCACAGAACAGCAGCACCCTGACAGGGGGACAAGGTGGGCAGTCAGAGGACCTGGGTTCAAGTCCCATCCCTGTGCTAATATTTAACCTTTCACTTTGCTTATCTGTGCAAGGAGAAGAATAGTATCTATTTTACAAAGCTGTTTAGAAGATTACATGAGAATTCATTTGAAGAAGCTCAGCATAGAATGAAGGCCTCCTTCATGGGAATTCCTTTCTTTCTTTCCTCCTTAATCTGGTTCAGCCTTTGTTACTCCAGCCCATGGATCCCCACCCCACTTGTTGCTTTTCTGTTTCTCTACCTCTGCTCATTCTATTTTCCTTATCAAATTCTTGTTCTTCACATCTCCAAAATCCTATAGAAGATCTACATAGGAAGCCTTTCCAGCTTGATCTCTCCTACTAAAACAAACTCCTCATGCACTACCACCTCCTTCTAGCATTTATCATAGTTTGCTGCATGCAAGAGTCACGTCCTTTGGAAATGAAGTCCATGCCTCAATGTTCGTTGTATCCCTACATCACTCTGATGCAATACCTGGCACAAAATAAGCAGCTGTTTATTGTTGGTTTTATTTAATTCTATCTTATACTTTATGCTTTTTTCTATTGCTCTCCCTCCTCTGCCTTTTTTTTTTTTATATTTTATATGCACTGACATTCCACACTGAGCACATCCACCATGAACAATAGAGGTGGAAGACTGTGAACTTCCCCTACCCTCCAAACAGGCATACAAAAATTTGAATAAGTAAATGAAATGATAGCTTTAAGGAAAGCGGGGAAGAGAACAAATCTGTCAAAGAAACAGTGTTTGCATGTCTAAATCTGTCTGTTTTGGGATGTAAGCCAAAGTCAGGGGTCCAAGACTATTTACATTCTATTGCATTCCATCTATTATTTATATACTGCATATTGCTATAGTCTCTAAGCACTTTCAAATGAAATACAACATACCTTTGGGAGTGAAAAAGGAAATGAGGAACGGGGAGGAGGGGGAGGTGTTGGAACATTGGTTATCATTTTGAGCATGCTAAGGTCTGAAGCCGAGACAAGCAGCTCCTCCTCTCTTGACACAGGTGCGAATAACTTATTGTTCAGTATCTGTGGCATACATTTACATTTGTGAGTTGGAGGCCAAGCTTTGCAGTAAAAGCTTTCTTTATCCTTTGCTTTAAAAACGCACACTCCTCAGGGAAGAAGGACCTCCTATTTCCCTAGTATCCAACCTGAAATTCAAAACCCGATCAGAACATAATTGCTATCAGTGTTCACCACATCAACCTCACTCTTCGTGTTTTTGTTTTTCGTTTTTTATGTTTATTTGTTTATTTATTTATTTATTTTTGAGACAGGGTCTTACTGTGTCACCCAGGCTGGAGTGCAGTGGCATAATCTTGTCTCACTGCAGCCTCAGCTTCCTGGGCTCAAGTGATCCTCCCGCCTCAGCTCCTGAAGTAGGTGAGACTACAGGCACACACCACCACGCCCAGCTAATTTTCGTATTTTTTTTGGAGAGACGGGGTTTTGCCTGGTTGCCCAGGCTGGTCTCAAACTCTTGAACTCAAGCAATCTGCCTGCTTTGCCTTGGTCTCCCAAAGTGCTGGGAATACAGGGGTGAGCCACTGCACTCGGCCTGTTTTTCATTTTTTAAAAGTTCTTGTGGCAACAGAGACTACAAATGCTAAAGCTTCTGCATGCTGAGTTTTGCTCATATGGTTCAGTTTCCCATGACATTTGTAAATTCTCAAAACACAGAAGAAAAGAAAAGAGTCAGGTGGTGTCCTCATAACACTTATAGAGCACCCTATGTCTCTCCAGGCAGCGCCACAGATACATAGACAGTAGAGGTTCAATACATGCTTTTCCTGTCACTGAATTCTTCAGGTAGTTCCTTATAACCTGCTCTTATTAAGGAGGTCTAAGGAAGCCTTGAGATCTCTCCAGAAATAGAAAAGCATCCAAAAGCTTTGACACCAGGCTCCAATATTTCTGATGGCTTTAAAGGACGTCTTTAGGATAGGCAGGGGGCCTTGATAAGGCTTTCTAGTCATAAGTCCTGCAGACTTCCTTGCAGAAGCCTCAGACGGAGGGAATAAGTTAAATATAGCTGCTTCAGCCTGGGGTGCTCAATATTGTCTTTAATGATTAAAAATGCTGACTCCAGTGGCAGCAGAGCACACGCTGCAGAGATTATTATGATTTGAAGCATTTTCTATGTGAGTGGCAAGGGGCAGGGCGGGAGGGGTTGCGGGGGAAGACCGTGAGAGATAGTGGATTGAGCAGCTGAGCTGGTGAAGGACAAAGGCAAGCAGGAGAAGGTCTGGGAAGGGGATGGCCACTGTCCTCAGGAGCAAAGTTTTAAAAACTGAGGTCTCAAGTTGTTTTCCATTTTGTATGTAGCGCCCACCATCCAGTGAAGAATGTTAAAGACAACGGCTTTCTGTTAGCAGTGCACTGAGGGATAGAAGGGGAGCACGTGTCTGTGCTCTGGAGGGAAGTGGACTGGGGAGAGGTGTGAGCACGAGAAGTGATGGAGGAAAAGGCTTCCAGTGTGTGGGGAGCGAGAGGGGACAGTGGCAGCCAAGATGGGCTTGTGGAACTTGTCAACATGATCCCTGGCTTCTCAGAAATCCTAGGAGTTAGGGCTACATTTCCTGCATCCATGCAAGATGGAGGAGGGGAGGTAATTACGATATGATTTTTAAGGAAAGACTTGAGCTGGAATAATGATAAACTAATTGGAAAAAAAATTGCTGAAATAGTCTGGGCATGGTGGTTCACAACCACCCAACACTTTGTAATCCCAACACTTTGGGAGGTCAAGGCGGGAGGTTCACCTGAGGATAGGAGTTCAAGAACAGTCTGGGCAACATAGTGAGACCCTGTCTCTACAAAAATAAAAAAAATTAACCAGGTGTAGTGGCATGCACCTGTAGTCCCAGCTATTCAGAGGCTGAGGAGGTGAAGCAGGAAGACTGCTTGAGTCCAGGCATTAGGAGACTGCAGTGAGCCACGATTGCACCACTGTGCTCCAGCCTGGGCAACAAGATTCCATCTCTTTAAAAAATGAATTGCTGAATATGGATTTGTTTCTTTTCTTTTCTTTCTCTCTCTCTTTTTTTTTTTTTTTTTGAGACGAGTTTCACTATGTTGCCCAGCCTGGTTTATTCTTGGGTTCAAGGAATCCTCCCACCTTGGCCTCCCAAAGTGCTGAGATTACAGGTGTGAACCACTGTGCTCAGCCTTGGATTTGTTTCTAATTGAAGGAAAGAAAGAAAAAGAAGAGGAAAGAAAGGAGAGGAAGGAAGGAGGGAGGGAGGAAGAAAAGAAGGGAGGGAAATCTCTGCCAACCTTATTCCTATGCCATCCATGGATTCAGTCTGCTTAGAATGGCTCCTACAGAATGGACTAGTAAGGTCCATATCTCCCAGGAATTACTTTAAATGATGGGGCGGTGGAAGGGAACTCAGAAACAAAACACACACTGAGTTTTCAGGAGGCACCAAAAGATCCTGGAAGAGACCTAAAATAGGAAGGCATGGGCTAAGGGAACCCAAGCCCATGGGGTTCATGGCTAGGGGCCCCTACCGGCCTGCAGCCATCCTTGTATTCTCTTAGGTGTTATTATGCATTTGTAACTCAATATATTACCCATCCATGTATGCTTGTATTTTAAAAGGGGGAGCATCGAGTAGATACTATTTAACCCAAAAGAATGAACCAAGAAAAACTAGCAGCCATGCAATTTAGTATGTACTCGATACTGTCACTCAAATCGTGTTTTAAAAAATAATAGTCGGCCAGGCACAGTGGCTCACACCTGTAATCCCAGCACTTTCAGAGGCTGAGGCAGGCAGATCACCTAAGGTCAGGAGTTCAAGACCAGCCTGGCCAACATGGAGAAACCCCCGTCTCTACTAAAAATACAAAAAATTAGCTGGGTGTGGTGGCAGGCACCTGTAATTCCAGCTACTCAGGAGGCTGAGGCAGGAGAATGGCTTGAACCTGGAAGGCAGAGGTTGCAGTGAGCCGAGATTGCACCATTGCACTCCAGCCTAGGCAACAATAGCGAAACTCCGCCTCAAATAATAATAATAATAATAATAGTCTTGAGATAATCCCTTGAGGACAGATAGCAGCATCACTACCCCATCTACCGAAGAGAAAATGGAGCCTCAGGGGAATCAAGTTCCAAGCAGCATCACTACCCCATCTACCGAAGAGAAGATGGAGCCTCAGGGGAATCAAGTTCCAAGCACAAAACTTCTCACTGTTTTGGTCGGCTTTACCCTGCACGATTGGCTAGTTGCAGAGTTTGTGGCTCTGAGCAGATAAATCTTTTACCGTGTGCAGGGGTTGTGTTGGTTTTTTTTTATTTTTATTTTTTCAGGGTCTACTTAACTCATGGAGCATGGGACACTCTGCTGTAGCTGATTGTTACCATGCAGGAATGTAGGTCTAGGTCTTCCAATTTTTTAAGAGAATTTGGACATTTCTATTAGCACACAAGGTCTGAAATTTTGATGTTGGTTCATCTGGAAAAAAAAGAAATCAAAACATTGTGTGAACTAGGTACACTGGCCGTCAGTGTGAGACGTCTGCTTTAGCTCTATGTACTTGGCCTGGAGTCCTCATCTCTTTTGTCTATTTCCCTCCATCCGAATCATTTGCACTGTTTGGGGGGAATCTTGCAAATGAAAGATGGCAAGGGAAATTTGGTTTTTGTTTTTGTTTTTTTTTAACATCCAGAATTCCAATGAGCTTGATATTAGGTAGCTGGAGGGTGTGGGGGCAGGGCAAGGAAGAGCAAGGAAGGAGGGGGAGATGCCTGCGAATGAGAGGAAATGAAAGCACAGGAGCTGACAGCACTCTTAGTAAATATTAAATAGTAATGAAACAAAGAGTAATAGGCCACAGAAACTGCGATAAGAATGCCAGTCGTTTACTATATTTCAGCACGCAGCTGGGTACCAGAGCTTAACACATCTCTTCTGACATTGCAGACAGTTTCACTATGCTAGGAGCAAAAACCTGAGTAATAAATAAAAAGCAAATGTGTTTGCTATTGAAGAAATAAATGAATGGTAGAATGAGAATGACAAAAGAATGAAAGAAAGAAAGTCTATTTCCATCGTTCTAAATAGATGTTACATCTCATGACAGATAAGAGTTCATTAATTAGCAGCAAGAGATTTTGGAAATAACCGTAGTATAAATGGTCTCTGCTTTGCATTTGGTAATGAAAGTGCTTTGAATGTGACGCTTTAGTAATTCAGACACAATATTTCTTAGTTTCTATTGTGTACGAAGTACCAGGCACTGTGGGGAGGGGCATGGGAAATGGTGGGTGTAATCCTTTCTTCTGAGCAGTTTACAGTCTAGTGGTATTAGATTTTCAAGAAGGACAAAGCTCCCCCAAAAAGCCCATGTGAAATCTTAAACAGTTTCAAGCAATAAAAAAGCTATGTGCTAGATACCTTTTCCAGAAAACATATCACTTTGCATTCATCTGAACATAATTCAAACCACATTTACCAAAACTCTGGTTACTCTGTTATACAGACACTTTGCTTTTATGTTTCTGTAAGAAAATGCAAAGAATAGCACTTTTTTGGAAACATCTTTTAAGATTTTTTTTTTTTTTTTTTTTTTCTGAGATGGAGTCTTTCCCTCTGTCCCCCAGGCTGGAGTGCAGTGGCGCGATCTTGGCTCACCGCAACCTCTGCCTCCTGGGTTCAGGCGATTCTCCTGCCTCAGCCTCCTGAGTAGCTGAAACTACCAGCACCCACCACCATGCCTGGCTAATTTTTGTATTTTTAGTAGAGATGGGGTTTCACCATGTTGGCCAGGATGGTCTCGATCACCTGACCTGGTGATTCACCCAGCTCAGCCTCCCAAAATGCTAGGATTACAGGCGTGAGCCACGGCGCCTGGCCAAGATTTTTTTTTAATAACTTTTTTTTTTTTTTAAAGAGATGAGTTCTTGCTCTGTCACCCAGGTTAGCATGTAGTGGTATAATCATAACTCACTGCAGCCTTGAACTCCTGGGTTCAAGTGATCCACTTACCTCAGCCTCCTGGGTAGCTTGTGACTACAGGCACACACCATGGCTAATTTTTTATGTTTTGTAGAGATGGGGTTTAGCCATGTTGCCCAGGCTGGTCTTGAACTCCTGGGTTCAAGCAATCCTCCTGCTTCAGCCTCATAAAGTGCTGGGATTACAGGTGTGAGCCATCATGCCTGGCTATCTTAACATTTTAAACAATAAAATGCTGTTTACATTTATCCAATCTTAAGGCTCTCTGAGTCTGGGCTGTTACTGGATATGGTGATCCTTATTCCTAACCCATCCCCCTTTCTTCCCCCTCCCTTCTTTTTATATTATACTCACACTATCATGAATTGCAGACATATTTATTAAAAATGCTATTACACCTCCCTTTCCATTCTTCTCCCTTTCAATACAGCAGGCCTGTCCTCAAGTTAGGGAGCCATACCTGTCCACTTCTCAAGCCTGACGGTAGTTATCAGGAAGCACATTTCAAAAAAAAAAAAAAAAAAATACAGTGGTGGCAGTACCACCCAGTGAGAAGAATGATTTCCAAATGCTGTCAAAATAAAGACTGGTTTGATTAATGCCAGCATTCACTTTATTTTCATGGCTTCCCTTGCAGGGTCAAAAAGAGCAGCCCAGGGCCAGAGAATATGTGTTGACACTAACGGGCAACTTTTAGCAATGCACATTTTTAAAAGTAACGTCTAAGTTACTTGACATGTTATCAAGAGATTGCCTTATATCTATCAAGAAGCTTTAAGGCTCATTTCCTACCAAGACATCTCCAGTACCAAATTTTTTTCTCTCTCTTCTGTGACAGCTACAATATCAGTGATGTAATGCAGTATATATTTGAGCTCTCTATGACATCTGTGGAAGTCGAACCCTATTTTCCAGACAGACACAAAAATCATATGGGTTTTAATTCATTTTTAAGTGGATTCTAACCTTGTATAAAACATTGAGAACAGGTGATCAATATTCTTAAAGAATCATAAAAATTCAGAACATTCCAAAGAATAAATACCTTTAAGAAAAGTTGATGGGAAATCCTAAGATGAAATCGAACAAGTGACTGTATTTAAAATCACTTGATTTGCCAAAATAGCTAGAAGAGAAGCTTTGGAATATCTCCAAGAAATGACAAGTGTCTGAAGTGCTGGATATCCTAAATGCCCTGATTTGATCATTACACATTGTCTGTGTATATCAAAAGAAGCACCCAATAAATATATACTATTATTATGTATCAATAAAAATTTTTTTAAAAATCACTTGGTTTGCATTCTATCCCTTAATCAATCTTTGTGAATATGATATCATCTATATGTTTCAGACTATTTTCTTACATCTTCTCAACCATTTTCAAAGCTATTGTGGTGCTTTTAGGAAACCGGTAAAACAATCCTTAGACTTGTGTGCAGTGAAAGAACAGAAAAATATGAGAGCTTACTTGGTCCAGCTGGACCTTCTTGTTTACTTAAATAAAAATAATAAGCTAATCTGTGTTGAAGGTAGAATCCACTGAAATGTCACAAACTGACATTGCTTTATCTTTCTCGACAGTGTTTTCTCAGAAATCCCTGCCATCTTTTTGTCAATTTACAATAGTCAGAGAATTCCTTTATTTTCTTTCTGTGAAAATCAGTAATTGGCAATATTTAATAAATATGATAAGTGTACCTGACATAACCTTAACCTTTGACATCTATATTTTAAGTCATTCAAATTACATTATGTCAACTAAAAGCCCATGTTTTATACTCTGATTTTAAAAAAAATTTTAACTTTATATCATTTAGTAAATTATCTCAGTTTTTAAAAAAATAATAATTATTAAGCCTAGGATGGTGTCGCATATCTGTAATGCCAGCTAAGTCTGGAGGCTGAGGCAGGAGGATCACTTGAGCCTAGAAGTTAGAGTCCAACCTGGGCAACATAGGGACACTCTCTCAAAAAAAAAAAAAAAAAAAAAGTGGAAAGGGAGAGAAAAAAATTATTAGTTATCATTGTAAACAAATTTCTTTGACAATATCATCCTAAGCAAACTGATAGGCGTTTTCAATTCGGGATCCTTGTGTATATTGAATGTGGGAGGAGAAACCCTGCAAAGCATCCCCTCCCCCTGCTTCTGGTCCAAGATTTTCTTGTGGCTCGGTGGCTCTAGGTTACGTCCATGTGGCTCTGAGCCAAGAGAAATGCCTATGGAAAGGCTGTTCTCAACAGAGGGCTGTCTGCCTTTGTGAAAGACGAGAAGACAAAGCCTAATACAGTGCAACTTCTTTAGAACATTTTCCAGGGAACTGAACATTTTGAATGTTGTACGTGGGAAAACATGCGCCGTGAGAGCAGCACAATGACGGCATTTCACTGTACTTGCACTTGCCAGGCATTCCAGCGCGCCCTGCCTACGAGGCTAACAAATGGGCTTCAACAGGAGATAGCACAGGCTCGGAAAGCTCTCCTACCCCACCCCCTTTTGTGCTTACACAAAACGGTCAATTATGTCCTTCTGAAACAGAGGCCAGGTCTGTTCTCAAATACCATGCTTTGGAGGAGGTGTGATTACTTAAGCGAGTTCAGGTGGCCTAGAGAAAGGCAAAACAGTACCTTTACAGACTGCAAAACATCCCTGAAAGCGTGAACAATCATCTCCGAAGGAAGGTAAGCACACCAGCACGCGGTAAGTATCCTCATCTCTAAAGACTGGGAGCAGGAGCTCTTTTATTTTCCCTCTTTATGCTTTCTCTATTATATGCTATTCCATTACATGCTATCATATCATGGTTCACATATTTGAAACCCCGCCTTCTTATTCATTTAGATTTATTTCAGATTATACAGAATCTCAGGCCACTGAGGAGCAGGTAGTGGGGCAGGTCATTCTCTTTGTCTTTCTTCCATTGTGCTGTGTAGACCCAGAGGCAGGGCTCTCCATAGAACTGGGATTGGGCAACCTCACTGTCAACTACTGGCTCCAGCCTAGTTACTTTTCTGCAGAGCTTGTTTGGTACAGCGCAGGAAATACTACTTCGCTGGGGTTTTCAGTTATCTAAGAGCATCTTGGTATTTTTCAGATTACCAAGAATCTGTGACAATGTGACTGTGACTCAACAGATAAAGCAACCAAGATAGATGACTGATGGAGACTCCGTGTTTTCTAAGCATGTATGATAAGCACTAGGAGATAAAAAAAATTTTAATCAATCAATGGAACAAGGCAGGAATGAGAAGAATGTTTCTAATTTAAAATCTAGCATAAATTTTGCCCTTAAAATCAGAGAAAATATAAAGAATCGGGAAATTTTTTAAATACAAAATTAATCAAGAAAAGTCTTGCTTAAATAGATGAGTATATGGTTTCAGACACAAATAAATGTATATATGTATGAGATTTTCCTTTTCTGTTAGGGTTAAGTAACTTTTTGGAGCAAATTTATTTAGAAGTTGAGTATTCAGTTTGTGTATAAAAATCTATTTTTTAGAATTCTTTTAAAAACTATAAAATGCACAAGATTAGATTTTTTTGAAAAACACAAATAATATTTTTAACTTTTCTAAATGCTAGGTTCCAGAGCATAAGTGGTCTACCAAAACTGATCAAGTCGTGGTCACTGAAGTGGAGTGCCCTAAAAGTCCTCAAAGAATACAGGAATGAAAGAATGAGGCAACCAAAAGTCAAAGTCTGGATGACTTCCAACTTTCTGTCCACCAACCCCGCCTTACCACACCTCTTATGGATCGGTCATTCTTCCACCATGTGATGGGTTGTATAGAGTCAGCTTTGATGCTTAACAGGCTGAAGCAGCAGTATAAACAGCTGAAAGGCTGGGCGTAGTTGCTCACGCCTGTAATCCCAGCACTTTGGGAGGCCAAGGTGGGTGGATCACTTAAGGTCACAAGTTCGAGGCCAGGCTGGCCAATATGGTGAAAGCTCGTCTCTTCTAAAAATAGAATAATTAGCTGGGTGTGGTGACATGCACATGTAGTCCCAGCTTCTTGGGAGGTTGAGGCAGGACAATCGCTGGAACTAGGGAGGTGGAGGTTGCGGTGAGCCAAGATTGTGCCACTGCACTCCAGCTTGGGCAACAGAGCAAGACTCTGTCTCAGTAAAACAAACAAAAAACAAAACAAACAAAAAACAAAAACAAAAAACACACCAAAACTGAAAGTTCAATATTTAACATTCTTGCTCTTAAAATACTCCCAGTGCTGCTGAGGACTTCTCATTGGCTACCTGTAACCTGTATCCCCACCTCCTGGTGTTCATGCCTTTTGTAATGCCCTCCCCTTCAGTGTGAGCTGGGTTCTGTGAACTTGTTTCTAGCAAACACGATGGGGCAGAGATGATGAAATGTCACCTGTAAGATTAGGTTACAAAATAACTGTGGCTTCTGTCTCAGGTGCCCTCTCTCATTTTCTCCATCTGAGGGAAGCCAGCTGCCCTTTTTTTTTTTTTCTTGAGACAGGGTCTCACTCTGTCACCCAGGCTGGAGTGCAGTGGCGCAGTCACTCTCATGGCAGCCTTGACTTCCTGAGTTCAAGTGATCATCCTGCCTCAGCCTCCCAAGTAGCTGGCACACACCATGACACCTGGCTAATTTTTGTAGACAGAGTTTCGCCATGTTGCCAAGGCTGGTCTCGAACTTCTGAGCTCAAGTGATCTGCCCGCCTTGGCTTTCCAAAGTGCTGGGAATACAGGCAGGAGGCACCGTGCCCGGCCTCAGCTGCCATGTTTTGAGCTGCTCTATGGAGAGGCACACAGTGCAGTCCAATACCCCTCCAAGTAACCAAATCCTGCCAACAACCATGTGAGAGAGCCTGGAATCAGATCTTCCCTCTTGAGTCTTCACATAAAACCTCAGCCCCAACTGACGGCTTGCCTGCAGTCTTATGAGAGATCTTGAGCTAGAGGCACCTCGCTAAGCAGTGCCCAGATTCCTGACCCACAAAAACTGTGAAATGATAAATATTTGTTGTTTTAAGCCACTAAATTTTAGAGTAATTTGTTATGCAGCAACAGATAATGAACACCCCAGTTTTGTTCAGTTTCAGCCTTCCATCTTCTTCAGGCTGCCTTCTCTCGCCCTTTCTCTCTCATAGCTATTCCCACCCCCACATTCCTTTTACTTCTTTTGTGCAAAAGTTTAAAACTATCTCCTTTAGGCTGGCCCTTTTAGGCTATGCCCTATGGGCTTCTCCTCCTTCACTTTCAATTGCCTAAAAATAATAAAGAAAGGTTTCAACCTAAGTGAAACTTTAGTGTTAGCTGTTATGAGAACAATTTTTTCAACTTATATTAAGAAAGTGAGTTATCCAAAACAAATAATGTATCTATGACTTCATCATTTCAAAAATACCTTAGCTTTTGTACATTTTATAAAGTTGAGATTAAAAATCTTGATTAAATAATCAAATCCTTGAGTAATTAAACTTTTTATAGTAATTAGACAAATTATTTTCAAATATTTTATCTGGAATATTTTTATCTTTGGCCTACCATTTTATTTGGATTATTACAATATGTTCTTGTATGAGATGTATCTACATCTGAAATCCTCAACTTTCCAGACTTCTGGGCTCAGCTATAACTTCTTTTTTTTTTTTCTTTTTTGAGACAGAGTCTCACTCTGTTGCCCAGGCTAGAGTGCAGTGGTACAATCTCGGCTCACTGCAACTGCCGCCTCCCGGGTTCAAGTGATTCTTCTGCCTCAGCCTCCTGAGTAGCTGGGACTACAGGCAGCCGCCATCACACTGACCAATTATAGTATTTCTAGTAGAGATGGGGTTTCACCATGTTGGCCAGGCTGGTCTCAAACTCCTGACCTCAGGTGATCCTTCCACCTTGGCCCCCCAAAGTGCTGGGATCACAGGCGTGAGCCATCGTGCCCAGCCAGCTCAGCTATGACTTTAACACTCTAAAGAAAATGCCTTGTGCCACCCTTGTCCCATTCATCACCCTGAAAAATGTTATATTGGAGGTAACAAATAACTTAAAACTAAAATTAGGCTTTTCCTCCTGGATGACTGGAGCACAGAAAAACCTTCACGAACTCCCCTTCCAGGGCTGTGTGTCCCTCCCCACCTGCCCCCATTTTTCCCACACTCCTCTTGTCCATCTTGCTGTTTTCTCCCCCAGTTCCGAAGCTCCCAAATTCTTTCCGCACCACAACATTATTTCTCCTTAATACAGGGCCTTTTGACTTGATTTTAACTTCTCCCATCTAGGTTGTGTGATAGCGAGGAGGGGAGAGGCCTCCGCTTCCGACACAAAGGAGGTCCCCAGACCCATTTTTGTTTTCTTTTTCTTTCTTTCTTTTTTTTTTTTTGAGACAGAGTCTCTCTCTGTCACCCAGGCTGGAGTGCAATGGCTCGGTCTTGGCTCACTGCAACTTCTGCCTCCTGGGTTCAAGATTCTCCTGCCTCAGCCTCCCGAGTAGGTGGGACTACAGGCACCATGCCTGGCTGTGTTTTCTTTCCCAGATGTTGTCCTCCCCTTCAGCTCAAACTTCCTTGCCACTGAAAATAACATTTTAAAAATGTTATACTAGAGTTTACATAAAATGATTGACTTTAAAAATCTTGATAAAATATACAACAAGAAAAGTAATTTTCTCATTGAAATACTGCTGAATTTGCTAAAAAACAAAAATTTTCAAAGTGGAGTATTTTCTTAATCCTGGCCCAAATGTTCATAAGCCAGTTTATAATCCATTTCAGGTAAAAGGTAAGAGCTTTTTTTATGTTATAATTATAAGACTCTCTTTGGGGATCAATAGTCATATATTTGAATGTTCATTTTATGGCATGACAAATGAATGGCAAATATTAGGAGGTTATGTCTTCTCTTTTAACATCAAAAGTATGACACTGAAACTAATCCTGGATTGTAGCCTGCTGTAAATTGCGCTTAGTCTCAGGAAGCTGGGTGAAGAGGAGACACTCACAGGCATTGGTTCTAAGGAGGAACTGTAGAAGAGCTTATGGAAGACTACATAGTAATTCTAGATGACATTCAATTGTATTTTTAAAAAATAAGTGTAAAGGCCGGGTGCGGTGGCTCACGCCTGTAATCCCAGCCCTTTGGGAGGCCGAGGCGGGCGGATCACGAGGTCAGGAGATCGAGACCATCCTGGCTAACACGGTGAAACCCCGTCTCTACTAAAAATACAAAAAATTAGCCAAGCGAGGTGGTGGGCGCCTGTAGTCCCAGCTACTCGGGAGGCTGAGGCAGGAGAATGGCGTGAACCCCAGGAGGCAGAGCTTGCAGTGAGCCGAGATCACGCCACTGCACTCCAGCCTGGGTGACAGAGCGAGACTCTGTCTCAAAAAAATAATAAAATAAAATAAAATAAAATAAAATAAAATAAAATAAAATAAAATAATAAAATAAAATAAAATAAAATAAAATAAAAATGTAAATATTTCTATTCCACTATGAAAATGCATTTCCCCATGAAGGTAAGAAGGGTTGGTTTTTGGCTGTGCACTGGGGAAATATTCCCTCTCTGCTTCCCTCTTGGCAGCTAATTGTATCCAGTGTTTTCCAAGGGAGTTGGAAGTTTCTAGGGAAAATAACTTGAAACATGTTTGGTGAACTGGATAGGGGATAGAAAATAGGGAGTTAGTGAGGGAGAAGGGTGCTGATGAAAGAAAATTTCCACAGGTACATTTTGCTGAGCGGTAGAAAGAATTCATGAGGAGCAAAGAATAAGAATGGCATGGTGCCCTGGATTCAACAGAAGACCTGAGGGTCAGATTAGAGGAGTTTTTAAATCAAAAGTACCTAGGCTAGGCGCGGTAGATCACAGCCTGTAATCCCAGCACTTGGGGAGGCCAAGGCAGGTGGGTCACTTGAGCCCAGGAGTTGGAGACCAGCCTGAGCAACATGGCAAAACTCTGTCTCTACTAAGAATGCAAAAATTAGCCAGGTGTGGTGGTGCATGCCTGTAGTCCCAGCTACTCGGGAGGCTGAGTAACAAGAATCACTTGAACCCAGAAGGCAGAGGTTGTAGTGAGCAGAGATTGCACCACTGCACTGCAGCCTGGGCAACAGAGCGAGACTCTGTCTCAAAAAACAAAAACAAGACAAAAAAATTATCTAGTGAGGCCCTAGCCAGTCAGTAGTGTGCTTGCTAAATAATTAAAAGAGTTGTCACCCAAAATTGTGTTGTTTTGTGGGGGCCCAAGAAAACCTTCTGGGGACCCTCTAAGAAAGCATCTCATAGTGGAAGGGACTTGTTTCCCTTCTCATTCAGCCAAGGAGTCCAAGTCAGAATGGCAATACAGAGAATGGAATGGTAGCCAGAAGCCCAGTGACAGTTGAGTGATCTGGGGATCAGAGATTAGCAGAATTTCACTTTGGCCAATGGCCAATGTAGAGAAGTGCTCCACTGGCATAGATAAAACATGTTTGAGCAGCAGCCAAGTCAAAACTTAACAGAGCAGCAGCCTCGAAGAGAGCAAAGAGGGAAGCATGGGCATCTGGGACCTCCAAAGACTTGAGCTGGTGGACGGAGGAGAGGAGACATTTGAAAGGAGGTTGATTTTTTATAGTTACAGGGGTGGGAAAGATATTAAACTAGGAAAATATTAGGATTGAATGATATGGTCAGTCCATTTGCACTCACAGGCTGGGAAGTTACAATAGCCCGCAGAGGGAATAGTTTCTAACTATGATCAGTTTTTCATACGGGAGAATTTCAATCATGTAAAAATAACATTTTGAAAAACATGTTTGTTGAAGATCAAATTTAGATTTCAGTTATTAAGACCCCGAAATAATTAGCCAGATGTGGGAATCAACATTCTCTGTTGTGGATGTGCAATAAGGCAAAACTTTGACACTAAGCTGTAGAACTCACCTCTTCAGTGAATCAGGGTAATAATTCTGTGTCATAACACTATTGTGCAGATAACAAGAAAACTTTGGGGAAAGTGTTTAGCACAGTGTCTGGCACATAGTAAGTGTCCAATTATATTTGCTCATTGATCAGTGAAAAAGGCTTCACCAGAAAATTAAACTGGTGGCAGGAGAAAGACCACATAAAACACTAAAGCAATCTCCAAGGGCTTTTGACATCCACAACACCAAGAGTGAGATGACAGTTTCTTTTACAAGGCAGAATAGAGAGAAAAACATTCCGAACTGAGAATCAGGAGTGTTGGGGTTTTTTGGTTGTGGTGGTGGTTCTATTTCCAATTCCCCTGGTACCTTTGGTTAACTCCTCAACTAACCTCTCCCAGTGTCAGACAGCTGTCTGACATGAGAAAAATAAGGGATTCAGTCTTAGTAATAGGTAAGGTTGCTTTTAATGATGACAACTCACTCATTTATAAGATATAACCATTATTGCTTCTATAACACTGGCTTTAAATTATCTGTTGTTTTTTAAATGTGCAGTATAGCGATTACAGGATAGCAATTATAATGTTTTGTGTATTTATTTTTAAAAACTGTGTGTCCATAGAAAAAGCCTAAGTGTTGCATCATACCCAATTAAGTTAACTACAACTGGGGGAAGTTGGGTTGATTGGCCCGGCAGGGAATAGCACCACTACACTCCTAGCGTCATCCTACCCAAATTAGAGTTAAATGAGCCAGAGGAAGACTACAGACTCTTTTGTGAGCTGGTGTTGCAAATTCAAATACAAAAAGTAAAGTTATTATGGTCGCTGTTTAAATTTGTATTAATCATCTATGTTTTTTCAGGGAAGAATGGGGTGGGTGGCAAGGATGCAGGGGAAGCCTGATGAGACCAATATTACACCTGATATTTATTGAGTACGTGCCATGCAGCAGGCACTGTGGCAAGCATTTTACATCCATTATCCCAATTGACTTATAGGTAGGCACAATGATTCTCATTTCATAGAAAAGCAACCTGCCAATGTTACTCAGAAGAGTTGTTGGGATTTGAAGCCAAGTCTGTGGCTCTATTCAGTGTTTTCCAGATTATTTCCTGAATATGGAATACATGGAAAAGACATAAAAATATGTGGCAATAGGCTGGGTGCGGCAGCTCACAACTTTGGGAGGCTGAGGTAGGAGGATAGCTTGAGGCCAGGAGTTCAAGACCAGCCTGGGAAACACAGTGAGACCTTTTTTCTACAAAATGTACAAAATTTAGCCAAGTGTGGTGGTACACACCTCTAATCTCAGCTACTTGGGAGGCTGATGTGGGAGGATCTCGTAAGCCCAGGAGTTTGAGGCTATAGTGAGCTATGGTCCCACCACTGTACTCCAGCCTGGACAACAGTGAGACTCTGTCTCAAAAGAAAAAATACAGACCGGGCACAGTGGCTCACGCCTGTAATCCCAGCACTTTAGGAGGCCAAGGTGGGCAGATCACGAGGTCAGGAGATCAAGACCATCCTGGCTAACACCATGAAACCCCATCTCTACTAAAAATACAAAAAATTAGCCAGGTATGGTGGCACGTGCCTATAATCCCAGCTACTCGGGAAGCTGAGGCTGGAGAATTGCTTGAACCTGGGAGGCAGAGGTTGCAGTGAGTCAAGATCGCGCCACTGCACTCCAGCCTGGGCAGCAGAGTGAGACTCCATCCCAAAAAAGAAAAAAAGAAAAAATACCTACATATATATATATAAACACACACATATTTAAGTACCATATATATATTTAAGTACTATACATACAGTGCTTAAAAGTATAAGGTTCACTGATAAACGCTGGCAAAGCTTTCCGGTTTACCAAGTGTGCTTTGTAATAGGATATTTGAATGTTATTATGTAATTGTAGTACATTCTGACCTGTGTTCATCTAGAGATATATCACTGCTATATAATAAAAGCTTCTAGTTTGTATCACTTTTATATCATTAAAATATATAACTTGATTCTTTCGCAAATGTTAAAATAAGATACTTTTACAGGGCCACTGCATTGGCCTCCAAGTTGTAACTGGTAAAGTGGTTATCAACTCTGAAGTAGCTATTAAATTATTGAAACAAGACAACAGCCAAAATCTCATCTGTGCTGAGCAGCAAACCCTGAGTTTCATTAGAAGAGGCTACTATTGATTCATAAACAATAGGGATTTTCTGTAATAAAAAGGCATCTGGTGGCTCATGGAGACCACTTTTAGTCCCAGTAATGAGTTTAGTCACTGTCACAATACTTTATGACAATTTGGGCTAAATTTTAACTGCTCTGTTAGCCTGTTGTGCAGCATGTACAAATCCACATCTAGTTAATGCCATCAATTTCTTTATTGGTCTCGGTTTTCTTTCTTCTGTTTTCTCTGTGTTATTTTGGGGCACCACTACTCACTAGTCAGCCAAACTAGAAAACTGGGGGTCATTCTTACTCTTCAATACACACTCCAAATGTGTCTCCTCTGTGCCTGGCTTAGTTCAGGCCCCATCTCCACTCCCCTGGACCACTTCAACAGTTGCCTGCTGGGCCCCAGGCTCCTCACTTTTCTTAAGCTCATTTTCCACACAGTCAGGTGTCTTCTATTTAAACCCAACACCAACCAGTGTCTCCCCGTTTAAAACCTTTCAGAGGGCCAGGTGTGGTGGCTCACGCCTGTAATTCCAGTATTTTGGGAGCCTGAGTCAGGAGGATGGCTTGAGCCCAGGAGTTCCAGACCAGCCTGGCCAACGTGGTGAGACCCCGTCTCCTGTAGTCCCAGTTACGCCGGAGGCTGAAGTGGGAGGATCACCTGAGCCCAGGGAGGTCAAAGTTGTAGGGAGCCATGATTGAGCCCCTGCACTCCAGCCTGGGTGACACAGTGAGACTCTGTCTCAAAAAAGTAAAATAAATAAATAAATAAGACTGTAAAACCCTCAGGGGTCCTCATTACCTGCAGAGTAAAGCTCCAGCCTCACCTCCCAGCTCACCCTCTTAGTCATGACTCTCCAGCAATGCAGAACTTGTATTTTTGCTATGCACAGTGATATTGGCTGTTTCTCCCCTCCCAGCCTTTTGCTCAAGCTATGCCCTTTGCCCAAAATGCCCTCACCACCCACCCCAACCTCCAGCTCTCTGTCCCTTGTCTAGATCCTAGTCAATCTCTACAACACAGTTCAAACATCGCTTCCTCAAGGAAACCCTGCCTCACCACATCATCAGCCCTCAGCTTCTGTCCCAGCCCCGGCCAAGTGATCTTCCTCTCTGTTCCCATGACTCTGGGGAATCAGGTATTTACTAACGTATTACTACAATGATCATTACTCTTACTACGTTGTATTGTCATTCTCTGTTTATGTGTTTCTTTAGAATGTTAGCTCATTTTTAAAAAAACGTAGGATGGAAAAAAGTCAACTGGTGGCTCTTGATAGATAGTCTTGATAGAGATAAGACTAGACAGTTCATAGCATACAATGCACATGGCCCTGACGCACATGAAAACATGTTCAATCACACTAACAAGAACAGAAGTGTAAATTACTATGTTACCATTTCTTACCTGTTATATTGAAAAAAATTAGAAAGTTTGACAACATAGTCTGTGGATGAGGCTGTATAAAAATCGGCATTCTCAGGTATTGTGGATGAGAATACAAAATGGCATAACCACGATGGTGGCAGGGTTAGCAACACTGAGCAAAATTACATATGTGTTTTCCTTTGACCCAGCACTGTCACTTCTAGTAGTAATCTATCCCAAAGATGTCTGCAAAAAATATGAGAAGATGTATGCAGAAAACTACATTTTGTAGCAATATTTGTAATAGCAAAAAAATTGGAAACAGCCCAAATGACCACTAATAGCGGACTGGTTGAATAAACTGGTAAATGCAGTTTGCAGCTGTACTGAGAGAGAGAGAGAGAGAGAGAGAGAGAGAGAGAGAAAGAGAGAGAGAGAAATATCTTTATGTAATGCTATGGAGTGATCTCCAGATGTATTAAGAGAAAAAAGCAAGGTAAAAGTTAGTATGTTCAGTATGCTGCCATTTCTTTAGGAAAGGTGAGGATATAATCATAAATACATACATATATATATATATTGTTTTTGAGACAAGGTCTCACTCTGTCACTCAGGATGGAGTGCAGTGGTATGATCACAGCTCACTGTAGTCTCAAACCCCTGGGCTCTCAAGTAATCCTCTCACCTAAGCCTCCCGAGTAGCTGGGACCATAGACACAGACCACATGCCCAGCTAATTTTTGTAGAGACGGGGGTCTTGCCATGTTGCCCAGACTAGTTTCAAACTCCTGGGCTCAAGCAGTTTGCCCATCTTGACCTCCCAAAGTGCTGGGATTACAGGTATAAGCCACTATGCCAGGCCTTGTAGTTATATTTTAAAAAATGTTTCCTGCAAGAAACAAACAAACAAACAAACAAAAAAAAAAAAAAAAAAGGAAGGAACAGCAGGAGGTAACAAGGATAAAAGCTAGACTTCTCTGAATATCCCTTAAGGATTTTACTTTGAAACTATGTAGATGTTACTTGTGAAATAAATTTTTAAATTTCTAAAAACTGAAACAACACAAAACAAATGAACCTAAATATGTCTTGAATTAGTGGAATAATTTTATGGAGAAGAGCTAACCTGGTTCTTCTCCCGTATTTTCCCTTCCCTCCAGCCTTTGCCATCAGAATGTCTGACCCTAAGCCTACAACAGATTAAAGTTTGTAACGGTCTCAAAGGCAAAGCAGAAGCCTGCATTTCCCCTGAAGGGTTAATGGGAAGTCCTCCAACAAAAGCCAAGATCTCATTTATTTTCTGCCTTGTTTACTAACGAATTACTTTCTTCATTTAGGTTCCTTCTTCCTTTCTCTTCTCAGCATCCTTAAAACCACAAGTGACATTAGCAGGCTTCTCTCTTCTAGGAATGTTCAAAGTTGGGCGCCTTGGAAAATGGTAGTTTCAAAGACACAACTAGGAACTTTTCAAAGAAAGATACTTTCAGCTAGAGATAGAGAGCCCTTGACTATGGGAACCAGAATTAATTAACAGCAGAAAGAGTAGGAAAGCTTCTGAAACTGTAGCGGGACATAGGAAGGTAAAGAAGAGCGTAATGCAGGTCAGGACCAAAGAAAATGAAACCAAAGATCAGTAACACAACAGCGACTGACTCTAGTTGCCCACACTGGGGAAATATATTCAGTTTCTGGTTAGGAGGGCTGAGTGGTTAAAATGAGAAGCACTCTTGTATAATACATTTGTGCATATGTGCTTACGCTGTCTAGTTATCTCAGGTCAGGTTCTCTGGAAGTGGGGGACAAGGTGGTTATTTGGGTTCAAATACCTGTGAAAGGAAAGGAGAGGAAGCAGGACTGATCAGAGGAAGAAGAAGAACTGTAAGGGCTCAACACAGCCTTGACCAATCTGGTGAGAAATGACTGGTCTTTATATCCCTACCTCATTCAGTCACCTGACATAGGCTCCCCTGGAAAAGGCTTGACCTCAGACAGAGGAGGCAGCTCTCTGCAGCCAAAGCAGACCCTGAAGGTGCTGACAGCTGGACACTGTCTGCTGACAGTCCTTCCTCCAGCTGGGCTACAAGCTCTTCCTTGAAAGGGAACCTACCTGAGTAGCACATCTCTTTGCCTACCATAAGCCTACTGTAAGCCTTTCCACAGTTAATATAGTGTTTTTCTTATAATTCTCAATACATTTACAGTAGACAACTCCATATATTTAGTGTTGAATACAAAATTACTGTTAGAATTTATCTTCAATGGATTATCAGGTAGCCGATATATTTCTATGCAAGCTAGAATTACTATTCATACACTTATTCATCCCACAAACATCTACTATTTATTGCATACAAGTCTCTGGAAATTGAAATATAAATAGGTATACTTTTATCATAAACTCCTAGAAGTCAGATTCTAGTGGGGAGGTCGATAAAATAGACAAATAATTAAAGTAGTGAGTTAAAAAGATACGTCTAAACACAGTGCTGTAGAGGTTAAAGGGACATGAAGAAGAAAGCACTTAGCTGTGTCTGCAGACATCCTCCTGGAAGAGCAGATGTGGGCCTTGGCTGTCAGAGGACAAGAAATATTTGTGTAGCAACATTACAGGAAGAGCAAATTGTATGTGTAAAGGCTCAGAACAATGAAAAAGCATTGCACAGATTGAGAACCACAGGTAAATTGACATGACCAAAGCACAAGCACTATTTAAGGAAGGATTGAAATATGAGACTGGAAATATATCTATATATATTTGTGTGTGTGTAATTATCTCATTAATTTATTAATGTTATTTTTTACTGTATTTTATCTTGCCAGTGTTTGTCAAATATATTTAACCATGGTTTGTGGGGGCTTTTTGTTTTTTGCTATAACATATTTCTGCAAGACATTCTTTTTGAAATGTTGAAAGACAGTGGTGACTGAGCCTGCCAGATTATCTGGGACATAAGCTCGAACCGGATCTAGTACCTGTGAACAAGTGTATTCTGACTTGATATTGACAAATAAGGAAAAGTTATTACTGGATGCCAGTTCTGGGAAGACTGTAGCAGTATCTCTCTCTCTGCTCTTGGAGATTGGAATGCGGAACTCTGCAAGGAGGAACATTCTATCTCCCTGTCATAAAGAGTCGTTAGCAACCACCTGGTTCAGGTCACAAGCAGGGAGAGGAAAGACTGCAGAGTCTGTCGTTCTTTCTGGTGCAGCTTAACTGATTTGAAGAAGCCGAAGAAGAAAATCCAGTAGCACGGTTAAGACTTTAGCCATGGCATCCGTATCATACCAAAAGCCAACATCTACTACTGTGGGAAAACAAATGATTTTTACAGGTAAATAGTTTTTGTATATGCTTTCACAAGGAGATCTAAATTTGCTTTTCCTCTCACATGTATGATTTTTATATAATGGATATAACAATGAAATGATCACATATGTTTTTTGTTTGTTTTTGTTTTTTGGGTTTTTTTTTTTTTTTGAGACAGAGTCTCGCTCTGTCGCCCAGGCTGGAGTGCAATGGCGTGATCTCGGCTCACTGTAACCACCGCCACCCGGGTTCAAGAGATTCTCCAGCCTCAGCTTCCTGAGTAGCTGGGATTACAGGCATCCGCCATCATGCCCAGCTAATTTTTGTATTTTTGTAAAGATGAGGGTTTCACCATGTTGGCCAGGCTGGCCTTGAACTCCTGACTGCAGGTAATCTGCCTGCATAGGCCTCCCAAAGTGCTGGGATTACAGGCGTGAGCCACCGTGCCCAACCCACCCACATTTAATTTACATGATACTGCTATCTCATTATGCCCACTCAGTCTGATCATCATCATCTTGTTGCCATAAACATTTCTTTAACACAGCAGTTGTCACTATATCTGAGGTAACTTTCACAAAGGAATATTTGAATTAGCATAGCTTTTATGGTTTGTGCAAGAGAAACTTCTTTGATGTAATAAAAAACATACTTTTCATCAAATTTTTATTAACACTGATTTAAGCTTCTCATAACATTATAAACTTGACATATTTGCTTGATAAAAATTTGAGCAAGATATGCATTAAACCTAGTAAAGTTATTGGTTTGTGTTTTGTTCATTCAACTTACTTTAAATGATTTGGGCAGTGTGTGTGTGAAATTATAATAAAATCTAAAAAATAGAATATGACTAGTTGTGGTAAGTCTATAAGGCATAAACTAAACTTCATCTTATTTCCTTTTTTTCCAAATTATTTATTTTTTGAGACAGAGTCTCGCCCTGTTGCCCAGACTAGGGTGCAATGGCACGATCTGGGCTCTCTGCACCCTCCACCTCCCAGGTTCAAGTGATTCTCCTGCCTCAGTCTCCCGAGTAGCTAGGACTATAGGCGCACGCCACCACATCTGGTTGTTTATTTATTTATTTATTTTGTACTTTTAGTAGAAATGGGGTTTCACCATGTTGGCTAGGCTGGTCTCGAACTCCTGACCTCAAGTGATCCACCCACCTGTGTTAGGCATGAACCTGGCCTTTTTTTCTTTTTTTCCAAATTGTGAGCATATTTTACAATGTTACAGAAAAATAATCAAATGCATATTTATGGTGGGCATTTATGTTTTGTGTTGCTCATCATCCATCTCATCCACTCCCCTTCTTGTGACTCACTTGGCTTTGGGAAAACCATCTCTTTCCTCACTCTTACCTCTTTTTTACTCCTGTGAGAAGGACTTTGTCAGCTAGGGTACACTGCTTATCTGCAATTCCTTTTACCTTTATTCTTACAAACTCTATTCATTTCCAAAGTTACTTAAGTCTGCACATTTTCTTTCTAGCCTCTTCAGTAAGGTTGTTTTATGCACTTGTAGTACAGTTAGATTTTCTTGTCACAGTCTGAATTCCTTCCTGAAATCCTACAATCTCCTAAATAATTTTTTTTTTAATTTGCATCCATTAAGGTTTGCTTTTTATGCTATTAAGTATATGGGGGTCTTGACAAATTAATAGGACCATGTATTCACCATTATAGTACCATACATTATAGTTTCACCACTTAAAAATTCTCTTGTGCTTCACCTATTCATTCCCCCCTCCCCCTTTCCCCCTAGCTCCTGGCAACCACTGATCTTTTCACTGTCTCCACAGTTTTGCCTTTTCTTGAATGTCATAGAGCTGGAGTTATACAGTATGTAGTCTTTTCAGATTGGCTTCATTTCCTTATCAATATAATTTTAAGGCTTCTCCACATCTTTTCATGGTTTGATAGCTTATTTCTTTTTACCACTGAATAATATTTCACTGTGCGGATGTGTCACAATTTGTTCATCCCTTCCCCTATTGAAAGACATCTTGGTGGCTTCCAGGTTTGGCAATTGTGAGAAATGCTTCTACGTACATTTATGTGCAGCCTTTTGCATGGATATGTTTTCAAATCAATTGGGTAAATACCTAGGAGAGTAATTGCTGGATCCTGTGTTAAGCCAAACTGTCTTCTAAACTAGCTATACTATTTTGCATTTCCATCAGCAATGAATGAGAGTCCTTGTTGCTTTGCATCCTTGTCAGCCTTTGGTATTGTCTGTTTTTTACTTTTTTACCAAAAAAAAAAAAGGTCATTTAGATTTTTATCCTGTGTTTTCTTTTAGACATTTTACAATGTTACGTTTTCATTTAGATCTATGATCTATTTTGAAGAGATTTTTGTGCCTTTTAAAGTTTTAATTTTCATCAGCCAATAAATTTCCTCTTTTCCTTAGCCAGTTTGGGCTGGGTTTTCTGTGATTTGGAACTGTGCAAGAGTGTTAATTAATACTTAAAATTTCTTCTAACTTACACCAGCGTATATACTTAGTTTTATGTATTTACATAGTTCAAATTGTTGTCCCCTTTGATAGATTTCTGTCTTTCATTATACTGACATATAATACTTAGCTTCACAGCCTCCTGTATTTTATAATTTCCTAATTTTTACTGTTACAAATTTGTATGAATACTTTGCATAAATTATTTTTCTTGTTCTCTTATTTTCATGTGGTATATATAGAGATAGCAGAATTAGCAGGTGAAAGATACAGACAGATATATAACTTATTAATGCCACAAGCTTTAGAGGATTGTATATACTATGAACAATGTATATGTATTTAAAGCCCAACAATTTTTTTTTTGAGACAGTCTCCCTCTGTTGCCCAGGCTGGAGTGCAGTGGTATGATCTCAGTTCCCTGCAATCTTTCGCTCCAGGGTTCAAGTGATTCTCGTGCCTCAGCCTCCTAAGTAGCTGGAATTACAGACATGGGCCACCATGCCCACTAATTTTTTGTATTTTTAGTAGAGATGGGGTTTCACCATACTGGCCAGGCTGGTCTCAAACTCCTGACCTCTGGTGATCCGCCCACCTCAGCCTCCCAAAGTGCTGGGATTACAGGCATGAGCCACCACAACCGGCCCCCACCAATATTTTTTAAAATCATTTTTATTACTTCAAAGAAGTAGATATGAATCCTTTTTTGCCTTTGCCTTTTACAAATTTTATTGTGACTATTTTAAAACACACGCCAATGAACTCCCACTTACCTGTCACCCATATTCAACATTTATCAAAATTTTGCCACATTTGACTCACATCTCTCGTCTTTTTCTTGTGCAAAATATTTTAAGCCCAGATATCATATTATTTCACTTACATATTTTATTGTGCATCTGAAAAAAAATGAACATATTCTTACATAGCCACATTGCCGTGACTGCACCTAACAAAATTAATAACTATCATTTGGTATCATGTAATTAACAACTCCATAATACAATTTTCCTGATTGTCTCTGAAATGTATTTTTACAGTTGATTTTGAGAATAAGGATCCAACACACATTGCATTCCGTTGTGTTTTCTCTTTTTGTCTCTTTTAAACTGGTGCAGTCTTCCCTTCTTTTTTCCCTGCCATTTACTTGTTGCAGAAACTGGATCAGTTATGCAGCAGAAATGTCCAACATTCTGAATTTGTCAATTACTTCCTTCTCATATCATTTAACTTGTTCCTTTATTCTCTGTAAACTGAATTTGGCTCTAGAGGCTTGATTATAGCCAAGTTCAACTCTTTAGGGATGCTTATGTCTTAGATGGTACTGCAGTCAGTTCACAGAAATCAAACTTTTGAGCTGTTCAAGAATAATAATTTTAACTCCTATAAGGCCCATCACTTACTACCTTTCTAACCTATTGGAGCTTGGAGCTCTTTCCTCCATGTTTGGAACTGTTTTTAATATAAAGCCCATGTTTTCATAAAAACATTAGTTTAAGTGAAGTACCCAGGCTAGGCAAACAAAAGATTGATTTAATCCACGCAAATATTGTGTAATTGTGATAAAAACATGAAAAATATCTTGTCACTATTAATAATTACTATGACAATAAAATATCATGAGAAATAATTTAAAAATCATTTTGGATGTCGATAATGTAAAAAAAACTACGTAGAGGATGAGAAAATACTGAGGAATTTCGCAGCAATTCTGAGAGTTACTTTAGAGCACTTTTAAGAGTTTCATAGGATTTTTATTGATTTCTAATTTAATTTTAAAATGAAATTTTGGCTGGACATGGTGGCTCACACTGTGTAATCCCAGCACCTGGGAGGCCGAGGCAGGTGGATCACTTAAGGTCAGGGCTTTGAGACCAGCCTGACCAACATGGTGAAGCCCCATCTCTACTAAAAATACAAAAATTAGCTGGGAGTGGTGGCATACCCGTGTAATCCCAGCTACCCAAAAGGCTGAGGCATGAGAATTGCTTGAACTCAGAAGGCGGAGGTTGCAGTGAGCCAAGATTGCACCATGGCACTCCAGCCTGGGCAACAGAGTGATACTCTGTCTCAAATAAATAAATAAATAAATAAATGAAATTTTACTTTCTCTTGGCATAGGCATAACACTACTCTTTTTTTCTTTTGAGGGAGGGTCTCACTCTGTCGCCCAGGCTAGAGTGCAGTGGCACGATTATGGCTTACTGCAGCCTTGACCTCCCTGGGCTCAGGTGATCCTCCCACCTCAGCCTCCCAAGTGGCTGGGACTATAGGCGTGTGCCGTCACTCCTGGTTAATTTTTGTATTTTTGTAGAGATGGGGTTTCACCATATTGCCCAGGCTGGTCTTGAACTCCTGGGCTCAAGGGATCTGCCCACTTCGGCCTTCCAAAGTGCTGGGATTGCAGGTATGAGCCACCGCACCCAGCCAACACCATTCTTTTATTTATCATTTATAACTACAGTTATTTAAATTTTCATTTTAAAAAATTTCCACTGAGACTTCATTATTCTGTGTGATGATTCACAGTATATATTTATCTGGTATACTCGACTACTTAACTAATTTGATCATTCATCAAGTCTTATTTTTCTATCAAATTTTGATATATTTCCTTTTAAAATATATTTTTGATGCTAATTTTTTATCCTACATATTTGAAATCCAATTTAACAAATTGAATGCCAATTAAATACTAAAAACTTGTCCATTAGCATTGGAGGATACAAAAATATACACGAAAAAAAGTTCTCTTTTCTAGAAGCTTATAATCTATTGGATGACCAGAACATAATAGGGTTGATTTGCTCAATCTAAATATCCATCACAGCGTAGTGTGGCATCCAAAGGAAACACAAATCCAATTCCAAAAACCCTGAGAAATAATGGGAAATTACCTCACATAACACTACACAAAACTCAGCCATATGTTTTGTTTTGTTTTCCCACTCATTTCTCTTCTTTTTGAGTATCATATTTAGAGCATAAGTTACTTCCTACATTGCAGATGGATCTTGGAATTTATTTAGTTTTCAATTAATAAAGGAATTGAAATTCTTTTTGAAAAAACAATCGGTGGATCCAACTTATAAAACCTTTTTAAAAAGTTGATGTATAACATACTCTATTAAGTACATTAATTTGTCTTTAGCTTGATAACATTTTACAAAGTGAGCACCTTTATGTATGCACTTTTAGATTAAGACAGTGAATATTTTTATCACTCTAAAAAGTTCCTGTATGTCCTTTCCCAGTCAATCCTCCCACAGTCAGACACTGTTCTGATTTCTATAATTCATGTTTTTGCTAACTGTGAGTTTTAATCTAATAGGGCCAGCTAACCATCTGTACTTTTAAAACATTTATCTGCTGGCTATTCTTCCACAGAAGTTTTACTACCAATTTGCTAAGTTCTGTAATGACATAGTGAGGAGATTTTATAAATAATGTTTGTTTGTTTTTTTGAGACAGAGTCTTGCTCTGTTGCCCAGGCTGGAGTGCAGTGGCATGATCTCAGCTCACTGCAGTCTCTGCCTCCTGGATTCAAGCGATTCTCCTGCCTTAGCCTCTCGAGTAGCTGAGATTTCAGGTGTGCACCACCACGCACAGCTTATTTTTGTATTTTTAGTGGAGATGGGGTTTCGCCATGTTGGCCAGGCTGGTCTCGAACTCCTGAGCTCAAGTGATTCACCAGCCTTCACCTCCCAAAGTGCTGGGTTACAGGTGTGAGCCACCGCACCCTGCCTAGATAATGTTATTTTTGTATTACAAAGATTTTACTATAAAAACCTTATAAACAAAATTAGGAAGAAAATTTAAAAACTACTTTAGAGCATGGTTATATATTTTTAAAACATCTGTTTACATACAAATGACATTAATTTGTTTACCCAGTTCCAGGTCCTATGCAATTTTGAAGTTTAAAACTTGGGCTGAATGCGGTGGCACACACCTATAATCCTAGCATTTTGGAAGGAAGAGGTGGGAGGATTGCTTGAGCCCAGGAGTTTGAGACTGGCCTGGGCAACACAGAGAGAGTTCATCTCTACAAAAAATTCTAAAAATCAGCCGAGTGTGGTGGTGCACACCTGTGATCCTAGCTACTTAGAAGGCTAAGCCAGAGGATAGCTTGGGCCTGGGAGGTCGAAGCTGCAGTGAGCTGTGATCACACTACTGCACTCCAGCCTGGGCAACAGAGCAAGGCCCTATCTCAAAGGAAAAAAAAATACTTAAAAATTACATTTATTTAAAAATACATTCTTTAATTCAGATTTTTCTTCATTAATTCCTACTTGGCTCAAATTAAATATAGTTAATGAATAGTTAATATAGGACATAAAATTAAAAAGGCACTGTAACAGATAATCTAATTTAACCTATTTTTTCAGATGGGAATACTCAGGGTTCAGGTAAGTTAAGTGACTTGCTGAAGGCCACACAGCCTTGCGAGAAGGATGGAAGCTTCTGCCTGCTCCCTGTTTATATGGGGTATTTATGTGCCTTACATCCAGATTACTGACTAAATAAAAGTATTAATATATTTAGTCAGCCATCATATACCTACTAGAAAGTCTGCTCATGTAAACCAGAAATATTACAGAAATCTACCTTACAAAGGAGTGATCACAGCATGAAATTTCTGTTAGAAATACATTAGAATTGGAAATACTCTCTAGGAAATGGCCAAAAAACGATATGATGAATGAAACTGTAAGTGGTCGGAGAAGTACATAAATGTATATGTAATTTTGAAATGTATTGCTCCATTAGCCAGCATTTCAGACCCACTTATTCATCTTATTTTTTGCTCTGTGAAACTGTCATACTAATAGTTATGTCTCAGATTCAATTATTTTAAAAATAGAAAATGACTTCACGCTGAATTGCCAGTGGTTTCCTGTTTGAAGAAATAATAAACTAGTCCTACTGCAAATTCAGCTTAAGTCCCAGCACTATAATCCACAAGGCAACTCTTTTAGATTTTTAAAAACTAATTCATGACAAAAGCTTACACATTTTAATGGTACTGAAACATTGGGTTGACTAAACTGCATTTTATTTGTCTATTTTTATTTTTACCTGCATTTTATTCTGTTGTCATAGCATGCAGTTTGCCCTGAATCAAAATTTGTTCTATTATTTTAAGATATATTGTAGACAATATACGTATGTCCTTACCATGATTCTTCAGTCTATTCAAAAATAATAAATTAAAAGCTAAGATAGTTGGAAACGATCTTCTGATAGAATATAATGGGCCATTTATTGAAAACAAAATTGCCAAACATCTAGTTAGCTTAATTGTATCCAGTTGCAGTGATTTATTTGCTAAGGACATTAGATATTAGGCATTGCTATCATAATAGCAAAAGTGGGAGACCTTATTCATTGTCCTCCATCAAACACTGTTCTTTTCATAAGATGTATTATTATATTTACAAAACTATGAGTGTTACATGAAAGCCTTATCTATAGGTGACAGCAGCTCCAAATCAATCCTACCTTAAATTATTGGTCATCTAACTCAACAAAATGTGATTTACAGAAAAAAAAAATCAGTTGCTGCTATCCCTTTGAAAAGCACCTGAACCAACCCCTTAGAAGAGGACTTCTAAAGAAAAGCTTTGTCTTAACTTCAAGTTTTTTGGTTTTGTTTTATATATGCATAAATATAAATATATAAATATAAATATTTGTACATAAATAATTACTGCATAAGCTAAGATGGAAGGGAGGAGGATTTATTTGCCTTTCCATGGCTTTACTTAATTTTCCAAAGTTGATACTTTGTAGGTTATCTTAATATCACTTCTTAATTTTTTTATTTTTTATTTTTTAGCACAAACACATTTATTTATTAACCAAAGGGATGATCCTAATTCATCTAATACTGAAACAGCTGCATGTAAAATATTTGTGATAAAGATAATTGAACACAGTAATAAAAAAAAAAAAGAAGCAGTATGGAGATTTGCCCATTGAACTGAGCTTGTTGATTTTCATAACTATTTCCTGTCAAAGTGATGATGAAATTTTTATTCTATTTTTTTATAGATCTGAGAACAGGTGACATTTTTCATGACACAGCCTACCATGAATTTCCCATCTTTCAATTTTCTTGTTATTGTGCTTTTCTTCCCATCCCACTCCTGATGCTGAACCAATGCTCCATCTGTAAAGTTGTAGAGAGTCTGAGTTTTTTTGCTATGAGCTGTAGTTTCTTCAAACTTCTCTCCCAGGGTACGAGAAAACTGTGCTATTTTCTAAGTGCTCCAAGTTTTTATGGTGAGGTTTTTGTCATCACAAATGATGATACACTCTGGTTTGGCCATTGTGCCCATTTTTCATAAAGCTATTCCCACTCCTAGTTCCTTCACGTATTCATCAAGGCCTTTGCTGTCCACTAGGCATCATCTTCCAGCTGCTGAACAGTGGCTGTGGTGGGCACAGGAGGGTGTGCAGAGCAAGCTTAGCAGGGTCGTCGTGGGCAGCGCACTGTGAATATGACTTCTTTAAATCAGGGTGAAATGCTCTTGATTAAGCAAAAAGAAGTTTCTGTTGTTGAAACAGGATGTGAAAAAATTATTAAATGCAAGATGAGTTGATTGTTTACTGTGTGCCAGGCCGTGTGCTACCTACTAGGAAATAGGTGTAAGCATGAAGATCCTGCTTCGAGAAGCAAAAACTGTAAACTTAGACACCAATGTTGGCTTTCCCCTTAACTCTTTTGAACTCATTTTTTTAAAAATCTGTAATTTGGGGGATATAAGGTTTTCTATCATGGTTTAATGAAATGAAAGCACCTGTAAATAATATGAATTTAATAATATTTTTTAAACTGCTTTTTTTCTCTTGAGAAGTTGATTATCTGGGTGAGATTGGTGCTGGGGAAAGGACACAAAACCATCTTAAAATTCTTTTTTTTTTCTTAGTAAGCCAACCAAGCACACCTTATTTCCCAAAGTCTGAAGCCATACGCAGGTTTTTAAAGTACAGGAAGAAATAATCTAAGATTATTTAAGCAAATGGTTTTAAAACTTTAATGTGGAAATTATTTTCCTGGAGAGGCTTGTTAAAATGCAGATTCTGGGGTGGGTGTGCTGGCTCACTCCTGTAATCCCAGCACTTTGGGAGGCTGAGGTGGGGGGATCACTTGAGGTCAGTAGCTCGAGATCAGCCTGGCCAACATGGTGAAACCTCGTCTCTGCTAAAAATATAAAAATTAGCTAGGTGTGGTAGTTCACGTCTGTAATCCCAGCTACTTGGGAGGCTGAGGCAGGAGAATTGCTTGAACCCAGGGGATAGAGGTTGCAGTGAGCCAAGATCGTGCCACTGCACTCCAGCCTGTGCGACAGAGCAAGACTGGGGTGGGCTTGAGAGTCTGCATTTCCATCAAGATCCCAGGTGATGCCCACCCTGCTGGTTTCCAGACCACACTTTGAGTAGCAAGGATCTAAACTGTTCTGGCTCCACCATTTACTTATTTTTGTGACTTTGGACAAGATACTTACCCCTCTGTGTCTCAGTTACACCATCTGTAAAATGGCCATAATAATATCTACTTCACAGGGTATTTAGTGGGGTAATACGTACAGAGTACTTAGTGTCTGGCATGTGGTAGGCTTCACATGTGTTATATGTGTATATGCATATCGTCACCTGAGGTAGGTCACAAGCAATATAAGTAAACTGATGGCTACTGGGCCTAGAAGATGAAGTTATTTGTGATGCTAATCATTATCCTGATAAACATTGGCTTTTTGGATTTTCTTGTAAACCTGATCTAAATAACATTAAAGAAAAACAAGTTCCATTAAAAATATTTTACAGTAGAATGGCCGAGTTTGGAATTCTGCCTATAAACTTCATTAGTTTACATAATCTTGGTTGATGAAAACTCTATGTCATTCAGAAAGAATAGAAAGATCTCATTAGGGGCCCCTGGTGGAAAGCTTTTAACTACAGGCGTCATTTTGTCTGTTTACCTTGAGTCCGTTTCCCTTTCCTTTCTTCCCTTTCTTGCAAGAGGAGAGGTAGCACAAGCTGAACTCCAGCAAGGAAGCACTTTACCCTTGACCCCTACTGTGTATGATCCTAGTCAATTTCATTCACAGCGAGTGATAAAGGATAAAGTGCCTCACTGTCTTGCTAACCCCAGTTGCCAGTAATTATCTCAGAAAAGGTAGAACCTTTCACCGTGCCTATTAAAAGCCCCCTTTGACCAAAGATATCACCTTTTAGAAAAATATACCTCAGGGAAAAGTCTGCAGTGGATAGAAGATTATCCATGCCTTAAAGAATAATGGCACTGACAGAGACATCAAATCATTTAGTTGGTCAAATCATTTATTTGAGGCAGCACTTTCTAAAATAAAGGAGATAATTTCTGGAAAGGACAGGATTGCAGGAGAGGTGGTCATTTGAGAGGAAGAAATGAACACAGATGGATTGATTGCCCCTGCTCTGTAGTAAGGGTTGAACCAGACAAACATCACAAGGCATCCAGCTACTTCGTTTCCAAGCTGAGTCTGAGCAGAACTGCGTTCCTAGTCAGGATGATGCCTAACTGTAGCTCTAAAAAGGACCTACAACAGCCTTGGGAAACCTGGTGGAAGAGAGAAGAGATCCGCTTTATTTCTAAGCTTTATTCTTGGCAGTCAGTTGACCTTCTCGGGCTGGAGGAGCGGAGACCTGAGGGCAGAGCCAGGAACTCGAAGTGGCTAGAACAAGTGCAGCAGCTTCTAAGTTTATTAAACAATGATCAAAACTCACAAATGCATAATTGGAGGCAAGAGTGGTTACTGAGGAAAAAAGAGATACAGTGTGCCGTAAAATGTGAGCCTAATCCTGTTTTGGGGTCCTTTGTGAACATTCTGTCCGTGATACAGCCATTCTGTTGGTGGCTTTAGAGGATGACTCTAGAAGATTGTGAGATTTATTCATCACATCTACTTTTACTTAAGTCAGATTATCTCCAAATTTGGATGGGAGTTTGTCTGGTCATTTTTGTGCGATGAAGTGACGTAACCACAGGTTTCTCTAGAGAAGCAGAACCAATAGGATATAGCAAATGAGGGATTGGCTTGTGTGATTATGGGGGAGAAATCCTATAATCTGCTGTGTGTAAGCTACAGAACCAGGAATGCTGGTGGTACAGTTCCATTCCAAACCCGAGGCCTGAGAACCAGGAACACTGATGTCTGAGGGTCCAAGCGGAGCACAAATTTGCCATTTTTCCATTTTTTGGCTCTATTCATGCCCTCCAGGAATTGGACGATGCCCACCCCTATGGGTGAAAGGGTCTTCTGTCCTCAGTTTACCAATTCAAATGTTAACCTCTTCTGGAAACACCCTCAGACACACCCAGAAAAAATATTTAACAAGCTCTCTGAGCATCCTTTAGCCCAGTCAAGTTGACACACTATATATATATATGTATATATATATATATACATATTTTGAGATGGAGTCTCGCTCTGTCACCAGGCTGGAGTGCTGTGGTACGATCTCCGCTCACTGCAACCTCCAACTTTCTGGTTCAAGTGATTCTCCTGCCTCAGCCTCCCGAGTTGCTGGGATTACAGGCAGGTGCCACCATGCCCAGCTAATTTTTGTATTTTTAGTAGAGATGGGGTTTCACCATGTTGGCTAGGATGGTCTCGATCTCCTGACCTCGTGATCCGCCCACTTCAGCCTCCCAAAGTGCTGGGATTACAGGCATGAGGCACCGCACCCAGCCAACACATGAAATTAACCATCACAGTCCTCCTGAAGGGGACCCTGAGCTAACCACAATCTGCGTCTAGGGCATTGCAGAGCAAGATGTAATATGCATAAGAACCAGTTATGGAGACACTTAAGAATGCAGAGCCTCAGGCCCTATACCCCAAATTGTTTTTTGGGGCCTTGGAGCCTGCATGTTAAAGAAGCACACCAGGAGACTGTGATGCAGGCAGTCCAGTGACTCATGTGGGAGACACAGTAGGCCCAGAGCGGTAGGTGCTGTGTATGTTCTGCACCTTGAAGCTCACATGTGCTCCAATTCCACTGCTCTTTACAATCTAACTTTAGTAGGAAGATCAGAAGATGGGAACATCCTTTTAATTTTAATTATTATTTAACTTAATTTAATTATTGAAATTAGCATGTATAATACCGTTCTGTAAACGACTGTATAAAAATGGAATATGTTTTCTGCCCAGTGAATGACGGCACTGGTGACAGGATAATTAGGAATCTAAGTAGTCAAAAGTTATGCAAACAAATCTGAAGTTAAGGGAAGATTAGTGAATAAATGCTGGTAGCATTTGGGTTACATAAATTCTGTGTTCATTGCAAGGAAATAATACCTCCCACATCTCTTTCTTTTAGGGATTTCCAGACTCTTTCAAAGTTCCATTTACAAGCTAAGTAGCTATCACCACCCTCTTTTCATAAAACGGAAACAGAGCAAAGTAGGCACGCTCATCATGTGGGCTGAATAAAGAAGTTAAAAAAATAAAATGATCTATGATTCCAGATCATACCAAGGAACTGACATGGTAGATTTCATTTATTTCCTTTTCTGAGGATTCTATAGTCACTTAGAACTCAAGATCCACCACTGAACCAAACTCACCTTCCTGATCACCACCCCTCACCAGGATATGCACACCCTTGGAGATGCAGAAATGTCCTGAGGAATGCCAGCTTCTTTTGTCTGCATGGATACAAAACAATCCGTTCCAGATCTTGGGGATTTCTTTCTTTTCTCAAACTGAGTATCTTAGACTCCCTTGTAAGTGAGCTAAAAATAAATAATAGCATTGACCCAGGCATAAAACTACTCAGAAGATAGAGATAGAAATCAGGATTTGCAGTAAATCCTATAACATTGTGTTGATTCTACTTCTGCTTCTGAAGGAAGGAAGATGCTGTGGAATTATTGTCTACATGTATGGATTGTTTGTGTGAAGACCATAAAGTACAAAGTTATTTATGTTATTCTATATATTGGTCAAGAATCTCATTAATCATGGTTAAATAAGCAATTTCCCAGCTGCTGCTCACCCAGGAGCACTCTGAGGCATGAGCACCAGCATGGAGAAGCTGCTCATTCACAAATCAATGCGGGACACTGAAAGTCTCTGCCTCTGTGATTTTGTGATGAAGGCTCACAGTTGTCCTGGTCCACAGCATCTTAATGTGAATGGCTTTCTCCAATTGGCCGTTATGGCTGCCTATTATTGTACCTGTGTTTGAATGGCTTTGGAGGATGACTCTAGAAGATTGTGAGACTTATTCATAACATCTAGCTTTTAATTAAGTCAGATTATCTCCAAATTTGGATGGGAGTTTGTCCAGTCATTTCTGTGTGATGAAGTGACAGAACCACAGACAGAAACTATACGTGTAAACCATTGCTGCACCACTGTGGACCCCCTAAGAGAACGGCAGAGGCGGGGTGTGGTGGCTCATGCCTGTAATCCCAGCACTTTGGGAGGCTGAGGCGGGTGGATCACGAGGTCAGGAGATTGAGACCATCCTGGCTAATACGGTGAAACCTCGTCTCTACTAAAAATACAAAAAATTAGCCGGGCGTGGTGGTGGGTGCCTGTAGTCCCAGCTACTCTGGAGGCTGAGGCAGGAGAATCACTTGAACCCGGGAGGCAGAGCTTGCAGTGAGCCGAGATCGCGCCACTGCACTCCAGCCTGGGCAACAGAGTGAGACGCCGTCTCAACAACAACAACAGCAACAACAAAAAAGAACGTCAGAGTGCCTTAGCTTAAATGTTTGGAAGTTGAAGCATACATTTGGGGCTGTGATTGTGGCCTTGAGAAAATTATGTATTGTATGAAAATTAAGGACCATCTGTTAAAGCAGAGTTCAGACTTCCCAGAAGGTGACATAGGGTAGCCTCGCAGATAACTGGAAAGGAAAAGACTCCCTCACCTCTAACCGGCCCAGGGGTAGAAGGTCCAAGGGCAGGGATACCTCAGTGTGGGGCACTCACTTTGTCACATCTCCACTGGACACAACTGAGTAGATAAAATTTTGAGCAAGTGACTCTAACATAAGGCAGCTTCAAAGACAACTTCTACCATAACCGCCATCCCTGTAGTCTGTGCATTAAAAGGGATGACAAATATTTTGATTCTCTGCTATCTCCTACCCTCACCAAATGACTGATTTACCCTTAACCTCTGTTCTACTCCCCATCCCACCCCCTGCGCATCTCTCCATAGCTTCTTTCTATTCTACAATTGCACAGAGATGGAAGAAGAATGAAAAGGGCAAAGATGCACACATAGAAAATCACAAACCTTAGTCTCTAGTTACATTATTAAAAATTGCTACCAAAGGACATTTAGGGAATCTTTTTTTTTTTTTTTAAAGATGGAGTCTGGCTCTGTTGCCTGGGCTGGAGTGCAGTGGCACAATCTGGGCTCACTGCAACCTCCAACTCCCAGGTTCAACCTGCCTCAACCTCCTGAGTAGCTGGGGTTACAGGCATGTGCCACCACACCAGCTAATTTTTGTAGTTTTAGTAGAGGCAAGGTTTCACCATGTTGGCTAGGCTGGTCTCGAACTCCTGACCTCAAGTGATCCACCCGCCTCGCCCTCCCTAAGTGCTGGAATTACAGGTGTGAGCCACCGCGCCTGGCCCATTTAGGGAATCTTGATGAAAGCTTTACAAATCAACTCTAATTTATTGTCCCCCAGAACTCATTTACTGTCCCCCTCTCTCCAGTCAGCAAACCCAGCAGGCCAGATGGCTGGCATCCCTCTCGTTGCACATTTCCTTTGCCTTTTCTTCTGGTTTTAGTTTCTCCCTTTGTCCAGGTCAGCAAAACCTTGTTCCTGCCACAGCCACACTCTGGCCTAAATTGACCAATTGTCCCAGTGTATTCAGGATGAAGGGATTCCCAGGACACTGATCTTCAGTGCTAAAACTGGGTTGAGCTGGTTTCCTGAATTTTAACCCTTGCTTGCTGACCTGGCCAGGCAGCCTCTCCAGTGCCATGACGTCCACTTCCACGTGCAGAGAGAATTCAGATAAGCACCAAACAGAAGGGGAGGCACTCGTGATGTCAGAGTACTGGGCAAAGTTCCCATATCTATAGGCCATTACTGACTTCCTTCCTTGCAATCAGAAAGACGAAAAGATGCAGGCCATTCCACAGATATCACCAAGTAGATACCCACCTCTACTCCGAGGAAATCTTGTGCAATTATGACAGGTGACATTCACTGGTGTATTTATCCAGCTATGGTTTGCTTTTTTTTTTTTTTTGAGACGGTGTCTCAAAAAGAGCTCTGAGCTCTTGCTTGTTCTCCAGCATCTGAATCACTCTCCTGCACTGGTGTTGGAGGACTATCCACTTGGGTATATCACAGGCAGAAACTTTCTTGTGAAGCGTTCTATTTGGGCAACTCCAGCTGGGGAACCAGGACTTCTAGAACACTCTTTTTGGCTCCAGCTTTAAAGGATAGGGAGATAGGACATGCAGGACCTCCTTTTGCCCAGGCTGGAGTCCAGTGGCGCGATCTCAGCTCACCTCAAGCTCTGCCTCCTGGGTTCACGCCATTCTCCTGCCTCAGCCTCCTGAGTAGCTGGGACTACAGGCGCCCGCCACCACGCCCAGCTAATTTTTTGTATTTCTAGTAGAGATGAGGTTTCACTATATTAGCCAGGATGGTCACGATCTCCTGACCTCATGATCCGCCCGCCACAGCCTCCCAAAGTGCTGGGATTACAGGCGTGAGCCACTGTGCCCAGCCTAGTTTGCTATTCTTCTTGACTAAAGAGGACTTTATCAAGACCACCTGTTGACTTCATTATAAACCCAAGGAGAAGACTGTGAATTTATCCCAAATTGATTCCAGTAATTCAGAGATGGCCTCAAATTTTGCCAGGGGGACAAGACCAGCATTCTGAACCATCATACTTGCCTAGGGACAAAAAAATTAATACAATCTCCTTTCACTTTTTATAGTTTGGACATTTTTTTTTGCCTTGTTCAATGATAAGCCATCCAGGTATTTGTCCAGTTTTCTATCATTAATCAGTACATATTGCCTAACACTGAGTCAAAGAAATTATGTAAAGTGCAAACTAGAAAACAACACAGTGCCTTAGCTGGACTGAGCTTGCCACAGCTTGTGGCAGGTTAGTACTATGTCAGCTGAGCCCGTTGGACTACATGTCCTAGATTCCCTTCCCTACATAGTTTTGGGTTTGTCTGGGCCACAAGAGACATTTTGTGGGAAATTTGGAAAGCAGGAGTGAAGCAGCAGACATATCATTTCAATACAACAGCAGTCCCCAGGGGCTGCTGCAGCCATGTGGGCTGTTACTGATATGCTGCCTCTGTTGTGGTGGGGCAGCTGCCACATCCACAGTGACCTCCAGCTCCTTCCTTGCCTCCTCCTTCAGTGTGACTGGTGTCTGGGCCAGGTGATGTTTAGCCCCATGTTGAAAGGCACCAGTTTCAGTGCAAACCACCCACTTCATCAGTGTTGGAGGCTTGTGGGTGATAAGAGACCTCCTTGGGTTCCACTAATCCTCATGGGTTCCAGCTTGGCGAACAAGTTTAAAGCCCACTGACTGTGTCTGGAGCATCCCAATCCACTCCTGAAGCAGCCACAGTAGTCCTAGATTTGTGTGATGCATTCTTATTCTAGCCCACTTCTCGCTTTGTGTTGCCTCCCTGTATATCTTATAAGCTGCCCCAAGACATCCTCTTTACCATTCTCAAACCCACATTGGCTTGACTCCTTGGCTCTGAGCTCTTGCTTGTTCTCCAGCATCTGAATCACTTTCCTGCACTGGTGTTGGTGTCCTGTCCACTTGGGTATATCACAGGCAGAAACTTTCTTGTGAAGCGGTCTATTTGGGCAACTCCAGCTGGGGAATCAGGACTTCTGGAACTCTCTTTTTGGCTCCAGCTTTAAAGGATAGGGAGATAGGACACACAGGACACACCAAAACAGCCCAACACAGAGTACACTAAAAAGATCGTGTTAGGTGGGGTGGGAGGAATCACTTGAGCCCAGGAGTTCAAGGCTGTAGTGAGCTATGATTGCACCACTGCACTCCAGCTTGGGCAATGAAGTGAGACTCTGTCTCTTAAAAAAAAATTGTTGGAGGAAGGAGTAAATGAATGAACTGATTTGCAGGGGCTTGAGAAGTCTGCAGTCTAAGGCCTGTGTGTGTGTGTGCGTGTGTGTGTGTGTGTATGTGTGTGTGTTTGCGTTTTGTCTTACTGTTCATAGGCACTAACTTACAAGTTTGATTGACTGTTCCATCCAGGGAGTCATTCGGGATAACTGTTTATCCTTAACCTGGGCCAATAATAATCTCAGCACAAAAAGGCAGTGCAGAAGGAAACTATCATTGTACACTGTTTTTGCTCACTTTTTCTTTGCCTGGAATAGGGTATGTTGACGGAAAGGAAAGGAGTCCTTTTTCCTTTCCCATCTAACATTTCTCTACTACTACTTTCTCAATGATTTATACTATTTGTTCACTAATAAAGGACTGCTAAGGGCAACATCTAGCAGCAGATTTCAGAGAAACAGCTCCCACCTGCTCCCTCCAATCCATACTCCAATCACCCAGGCCCCTCCTGTCTCATTGCTCCCCACAGAGCTTTCCAGGGTGGTAGTTACTTATGTTCACTGTTCTTTGGAAGAGACAGAGATTTGCTTTCTAGCAGAAGTGGAAAAGTAAAGGTGTTACAGATGCATTGTGGGAAGCAACGGGAGGGAATCACGCAACTGAAACGGAATGCATCTATCCGCCTTCTCCAGTGGCCCAGCTGTGGCTCACCTAGTGTCTCCCTGTGGGGGGCAGGCTGCTGTCAAAAAAGCGAAATTGAAAGCCCAGTTAGACTCCCACTTTAACCTTTTTTAGCTGGCAAGCACGCTTGAAGTAACTAGGCTGCAACCACAAGGGGTTACCAAAGAAAACGTTGAAAAATAAAATAGAAAAGATGGCCATCTAGAAAGCCTCCCTAAGAGAGAAGGAAAAATAAATAAATAACCAACTTAATCCCCTTTTCTTTTTGTTAACTAGAAAATTGGGAGCTAGAAAACGATCTGTAATTTTTAAATTGCTGGATTTTCCCCAGTAATAATTAACATGAAAAAGTATCATCTGATGGAGCAAAAGTAGTGTTATGTTTTCATTTGTGAACAGTAGTATAATAAGTGGGCTAAAGGGAGTTCAGCGAATTAGCCCATGGTTATAGCTTTAATTTCTTCATCTGCTGTCAGGAGAAATCAGCTTTTGAAGTGGGTGGAAAACTATGAAGTTTTTAATATGGATCAATAGGATGTCATAATGGTCTGATTAATAGAGATCGGCAGTGATTTTGGAAATCTGCTTTACATTTCATGTCTCTTACACAGAGAACAGGAAAATTTAACAGATTCCCATCCCCGCGTTTCACAAGTATTTGACTGTATACTTGTATTTTTTAAAATTATGAATTCTAATTTTTAAAACTTGCGTGTTGACGTCATCAGTCTGTCTAAGTCCTGCTCAGAACCACATTTTCCATGACTACTACAGACTGACCACACCCTTCTCTGAATTTCTTTTTCAGTGAAAGGCGGCATCACCCAGCTTTGCTGTAGTTATTCAGTGCATAAGACTCTTTTCTTAGCTAGATTATAAGCTTTCTGAGGACTGGAACAAGCTTTCTCTCCTTCTGCCACCTCCTCATCCATCAACACGATATCACACATATATTAAGCACTTACTATAAATTTTAAACAGCTATAATCATTACTCATTCTAATTGCACAAAATTCTAGGTTTTTAATCTTTTGTCAGCATTTGAATGTATATTATTCATATTTATACTTTATCTTAGCCAAAAGGCTGAGAAGCGATATTATTCATATTTATATACAAATTACAAAGCATTGTAAAAGCTAAATTTCTTTGTTCCAACTCTCTTTTTTGTAATAGAATAGACTGTTTCTCTTTCCTTGATCTAGTAAATCTTGAAACTTTTATATGACATGTGTAAAGGCATTAGGACAGACGCTCAGAAAGTTGCACCAGCATTTCTTGTTTTTGCTTTTCAAAGGGAGGAAGTTATATTGAATTAAATTTTATTTCTAAATGCTTTGCTGCACTTGAAAATAATTCTTTCCAAATATAAACTTATTATCTGTATTTTAAAAACTGAACTAGTCCTACAATAATGTAATGCTATCCTAAAATACGTTGCTTAGAGGTCTGCACATGACTGGTTTGCATGAGGCACTGGATTTTTCCTTCAGTAAAGGAATTGTTTTCATAACATGCAAATACACACATATATTCATTTATTCACAAATATTTACTGTATTTTAGGACACAGGCATTCCTTGCATTTGTATATTAGCCAAGGAAGGGAAAGAGACAGAGGCAAAATAAATCTGGGAGTTTCCAATTCTGCTAGTTTAGTCAGTCAACATCTGACGATATTGTTAAATTATTTACAGTCTTGCAGGACTTACGAAACCCCAAAGCTGATTTTCCTGTAATTCAGTAAAAATGTAATTTTATTACCATCACTGTAATTATAACACATGGAAAAAATTAAGTTGCAATGCATAATGAAAATTTAAGAGTTATGGAAAGGTAGATGTAAATCAAGCTTGTCCAACCAGTGGCCCATGGGCTGCATGCAGCCTAGAACAGCTTTGAATGTGACCCAACACAAATTTGTAAGCTTTCTTAAAACATTAAATATTTTTGAATTTTTTTTTTTAAGCTCATCAGCTACGGTTAGTGTTAGTGTATTTTATGTGTGGCCTGAGATAATTCATCTTCCAATGTAACCCAGGGAAGCCAAAAGATTGGAACCCCTGACATAAATCATGAAATACCCATCTGACACATTGGAAAAGACAATATGGAGAAAAAGCATAAAATGCAGACTTTTAGGCTAGTGGCTGAGAGACTGACAGCACATCATGGCAGCATAGTAAGTGTGTGTGTTTAAATTTGTTTCAGGAGGAATACATCCACCTACAGTGAGTGGCATTTGGGGCTGCAATTTTTTTTGAGACAGAGTCTCGCCCTGTCGCCCAGCCTGGAGTGCAGTGGTGCGACCTCAGATCACTGCAACCTCTGCCTCCTGGGTTCAAGTGATTCTCCTGCCTCAGCCTCCCCAGTAGCTGAGACTATAGGCGCCAGCCACCACACCCAGCTAATTTTTGTATTTTTAGTAGAGACGGAGTTTGACCATGTTGGCCAGGCTGGTCTCCATTTCCTGACCTTGTGATCTGCCCACTTTGGCCTCCCAAAGTGCTGAGATTACAGGCGTGAGACACCGCACCTGGCCCGGGGCTGCATATTAAAACACAAATGGTTTAATGTCGGAGTGCTTTTCTCATTCTTTTCTTTTATAAACATAACAGAATTTACCTTTTAACTATTTTAAAGTGGACAATCCTGTGGCATTCAGTATATTCACATTGCTTGCAACTATCACCTCTTCCATCTCCAGAATTTTGTCATCCTGTAAAACTGAACCTCTGTACCTATTAAACACTCACTCTCCACTCTCCCCTTCCCCTAGCCTCTGGCAACCACTACTCTACTCTCTGTCCCAGTAAATTTACTCAGGACCTCATTAAGTGAAATCATGCAGTATTTGTCTTTTTGTGACTGGCTTATTGGACTTAGTATTATGTCCTCAAGCTTCATTTATATCACAGCATTTGTCTCAATTTCCTTCCCTTTTAAGACTAAATAATATTGCATTGTATGTTGTTATGATCTGAATTTTTATCCCCACCCCCCCCAATTCATATGTTGAAGCCCCAACCCCTCAATGTGACCGTACTGGGAGGCCAGCCCTTTAGAAGGTAACTGAGGTTAAATGAGGTGCTAAAATAATCTCATAAAACTGGTATCCTTATAAGAAGAGGAGGGAGCATCAGGCCTTCCTCTCTCTGTCTTCACCTGCACAGAGGAAAAGCCATTTGAGGACATGACAGGAAGGTGGGCTCCTTCCAGCCAGAAAGAGAGGCTCACCAGTCACCAACCCTAACAGCACCTTGATTTTAGATTTCAGGCTCCATAACTGTGAGAAGATAAATTTCTGTTGTTTAAGCCACCCAGTCTGTGGTATTTTCTTATGGCAGCCCTAGGGAACTGATACATATGTATACACCACACTTGAGTTGCCTCTGTACCTCTTGGCTATTGTGAATAATGCTGCTATTAATATGTGTGTACAAATACCTGAGTCCCTGTTTTCACTTCTTTTGGGTATATACCCAGAACTGGGATGTCTGGATCTCATGGCATTTCTCTGTTTAAGTTTTTGAGGAATCACCATACCTTTTCCCGCAGCAGCTGCACCATTTTACATTTTCACCAGCAACATACAGGGTTCCCATTTCGCTTTATTTCTCATTTTTAAAACATTTAAATATACTTTGGTTACTGTGAAGAACCTGATGCCACTGGGGAATGATCGTAGATGTGGGACTGTTGACAACATATTCAAACCTGTAAAGTTAATTTGCTTTCCTGTAAGCAGTGATGCAACATATACACAACACTGCTTTTGAAGTGGAGATCTAATTAAGCAGGATCCTCAGTGCCATTTTGTGTCAGCATAACTTGATCAAAAATTGGCCAGGTGCAGTGGTTCATGCCTATAATCTCTGCAATTTGGGAGGCCGAGGTGGGAGGATCACTTGAGCCCAGGAGTTCGAGATCAGCCTGAGGAACATAGTGAAACCTCATCTCTACAAAAATAAAAAAAATTTAGCTGGGCATGGTGTTGAGGGCCTGTAGTCCCAGCTACTCAGGAAGCTGAGGTGGGAGGATCCTTTGAGCCCACGAGATCAAGGCTGCAGTGAGTTGTGATGGCACCACTGCACTCTACCGTGGATGACAGAATGAGATCCTCTCAAAAAAAAAAAAATTATTTCAACATACTGTGGTACTAGGTTAGCTAAGGTTATTCATGTTAAAAATGCTGCCACTCCTTCCCTAACAGTGCTCTCACCATGTCTATTGAAAACACATTTTCTGATCTTTCCTCTCTGGGTGCTGTGAAGGTATCAGATCAGGTATCATCTCAGCCCACATTCTCTGAATTGAATTATGGTATTTTCGATCATGATGTTATTTGTTTTCAACTCCACGTTACACATAATCATGTAGCTCATAAATTTAGGAATACATTTCTTCACATAGCCCATGATCTCTAAATGCCAATACTCTGTGCTAAGTAAGATATCTTAAAATTTTGTTTTAATAGAGGTAGGGTCTCACTATGTTGCCCTGGTTGGTCTTGAAATCCTGGGCTCAAGTGATCCTCCTACCTCAGCCTTCCAAGTTCTGGAACTACTGTTCTTGGCTTTAAATTTTTTCTTTATAATTATTTTCAATTTTTATAGATTTAAGAAGCCATTTGAGGAATAATTTTTTTTTTTTTTTGAGACGGAGTCTTGCTCTGTCGCCCAGGCTGGAGTGACAGACAAAATCATGTGATTTTGGCTCACTGCAACCTCTGCCTTCTGGGTTCAAGTGATTCTCCTGCCTCAGCCTCCTGAGTATTACAGGTGCACACCACCACACCTGGCTAATTTTTGTATTTTTTTAGTAGAGACGGGGTTTCACCGTGTTGGCCAGGCTGGTCTCAAACTCCTTACCTCAGGTAATCCACCCACCCTGGCCTCCCAAAGTGCTGGGATTACAGGCGTGAGCCACCATGCCTGGTCGGAATAATTTTTTTTTTTTTTTTTTTTTTTTGAGATGGAGTTTCAATCTTGTTGCCCGGGCTGGAGTGCAATGGTGCAATCTTGGCTCAAAACAACCTCCCCCTCCCAGGTTCAAGTGATTCTTCTGCCTCAGCCTCCCGAGTAGCTGGGATAACAGGCATGTGCCACCATGCCCGGCTAATTTTTGTATTTTCAGTAGAGACAGGGTTTCTCCATGTTAGTCAGGCTGGTCTTGAACTCCCGACCTCAGGTGATCCACCCCACCTTGGCCTCTCAAAGTGCTGGGATTACAGGCGTGAGCCACCGCACCCGGCCAGAATAATTTTTATAAGCATTAATTAACCCAGAGAAAATTACAAAACCCTAAATGTTGTAATAGTGGTTTTCAGTATGACATCACCACTCTCTAAATACTTCAATTATTCAAGATCATGATAAAAGCTTTTAATTACTCTATACTATTCTTTAACTACCTCCTTTTGCACACATCAAAGAATGGGGATTTATATTCAAATATTTAATACCCATTAGGCATTCTAAATATTCCCTAAGAATTATTTAGAATGATTACATTTTCATTTTTCAGGCTACTTCCATTGAAAGACAGATTGAAGTAAAATTGGCAAGTGAAAGTCAATATTTAACTGGTACTTCACTTGGACATTTTATTCTAGTTTCAAGCTTTGAGGTAAATAATTGAGTGAGGGAGGGGAACAGGAATCAGCTCTGTTTTGTTCAACAGTTTCCTCAGGATTTTATACAAAGAGAGATGTCATGTCGTTACGTTTGCTGAACATATAAACCTAGGAAGAAGAGAGAGTAAAATTCGATGACAATTTAGACTGTAAAAGATGTTACTATTTTAGAATTGGGGCTGAAACTCACAAAGTTATAATTTAATAGGACTAAATATGAAGCTTGCACTTAGAGTTTAAAAATCAACAATACAAGTAGAGGATAGGTAAGACATTATGCAATAGGTTGGTGTGGAGCGTGGAGCTGACTGCAGACTGGAGATGTGCCCGGAGGTCAGCTCAGTCGCCAACAAAGCTGACACAATAACAGGCTGCATTAACAGAGAGCTGTGTTCCAGAAACAAACGCTGCCCCAATTGGGCCACATGGTAGCATTATTTTTGGTTCTGCATGCCACATTTTAAGCCAGATGTTAATAAATTGAAGAGCATCAAGAGGCAGAGTGGTGCAGAGCCTGGGAATGTTGTTACATGAATGCCTGAAAGAAGTGGGGAAGCCTAATTTGCAAAAGAGCCTAAAGTGACCCTTTCCTGGGATCTGATGGGCTATTTCAATGAGACGGGGATTCTTTACCAGAATTCAGAATTCAGACTACTGTGTGACTGTTACAGGAAGGCAGATTTTAGTTCAATGTATGGAAGAATAATTAGACCTGTCCAAAAATAGAATGTGCATTTGTTACTGGAAATATTTTGTCAGTTAGATGAACATGTGCTGTGAAGGGGAGCCCCACATAGAGTGCAAGGTTGTACCTGCTGACCTCTGAAGTCTGTACCAATCCAAAGCTCCCTTAGAACATACTGGAAACCGTGTATCTCTGCCAATACTGTGTATAGTATAACTGAATTTAGGGCTGTATTTATGTGATTTTCAAACAACCAACCAGCCGTACAAAGTAGATTAACAATGTGTCCACTAATATATCAGGGCATATATTTATTTCAGCACAGGGATTTTGCCCATGGTCTCTGCTGCAGAAGCAACCAGAAATCACAAGCAGTAGTTTTTGTTTTTTGTTTTTGTTTTTTTTGTGACAAAGTCTCCTCTGTCATCCAGGCTGGAGCACAATGGCGCAATCACAACTCACTGCAGCTTCCACCTCCCAACCTCCTGGACTCAAGTGATCCACCCACCTCAGCCTCCCAAGTAGCTGGGACTACAGGCGTGCACCACTGTGTCCGGCTAATTTTTGTAATTTTGCATTTTTTTTTAAACAGAGATGAGGTTTTGCCATATTGTCCAGGCTAGTCTCAAACCCCTGGGCCCAAGGGATCTGCCCACCATGGCCTCCCTAAGTGCTAGGATTACAGGCATGAGTCACTAAGCCAAGCCAGTAGAACTCTTAACTAACCCTTATCAGAGCCTCTCAATAGCAACTGAAACATGGGGACATTTGAAGATAAGATTACCTTTCCATGCAAAAGAGCAGCAGCTTGGTGTCCTTTGTTGATTCTAGGAATATATAAATTGCAATTTCAGAGTCCATAATTAGATGCTTTGAAGAATGAGAATACCAACATTGCTAGTCTTGGCACATTAATTAATAAATGTTAGGAGTTACTTGGCACTTCTTCCCCTTCAGAAACAACAGCAAGAGCAGGGGTCCTCAAATGTTACGCATCAAAATCACTTGGAGGGATTGTTAAGACAGATTGCTAAGCCTCATTTTCATGGTTTCTGTTTTAGGAGATTATGAGGTGGGCCCTGAGATTTTGCATTTTTAGTAAGTTCCCCAGTGATGCTTATGCTGTTGGGCAGGGGATCACATTTGCAGAACCATTGGTATAATGAATGAATGAACACCATATGAGAAGCCATGCTATAATCATGCAAAGTATTTATGTGAATGGTGTGTGGGAGCCTGTTTGTACCTTCTTGAGAGAACCAATTATTAGCATCTCTTTCCAACTTTGCATTCAGTAACATCACACAATAGTTTGACATTGAACATGTTGGAAATGTTTTTACCACAGAAACTGGTAAATGCTAAAACCATAGCTTTTTCTCTTGAGAGCCCAGTAAACCACTGCTATAGACTCAAAGCAGAATGAAAATATTGGATGATTGAATGTCTAATGCAATGTTTCTCAAATTCACTTCATTCATGGTTTTACTTAATGCTTCTTAAGTCCTGGCTACATAACCACAGCAATATTTTTTCAATTATAATGTGTTAAAAGGGCTTAACAGGAATGGAATTCATGAAATAAAGTGTATTCTTGGATTAAAAAGACAATGCAATATTATTTTATTTGCTAATTATTTAAGAATAGTCAACATCTGACCCACTTTATAAATGTGTATTAAAATTATAATATGAAAATGAACATAGTGATCATTAAATATATGTACAATACTAGTTCATCATCATCTAACATTTACCAGCTGCTTAAAATGGGCACTGTCCTAATTCTTTACATGAATTATCTCAATTTTTTTTTCTTTTGAGACAGAGTCTTGTTCTGTCGCCCAGGCTGGTGTGCAGTGGCACGATCTTGGCTCACTGCAACCTCCGTCTCCCGGGTTCAAGCGATTCTCCTGCCTTAGCCTCCTGAGTTGCTAGGATTATAGGCGTGTGCCACCACACCTGACTAATTTTTGCATTTTTAGTAGAGATGGGGTTTCACCATGTTGGTCAGGCTGGTCTCAAACCCCTGACCTCAGGTGATCCATCCAGCTTGACCTCCCAAAGTGCTGGGATTACAGACATGAGCCACCGCGCCCGACTGAATTATCTCAATTCTTACAAAAGTCTATGATGTAGATATGTTATCCCCCACCTTAGAGATAAAAAACTGAGTCACAGTAGCAGGTATATGAAACTGAGGTATCAATATGTATATGAAAGAGGCTGGCATGTATCAGATGATCTCATAGGTAATGTCCTGGAAACCTCACATGTAGCATTTCTTTTTAAAAATTTTGTACTGTATCTACTTATTTTTTTTAGACAGAGTTCTCAGTATGTTGCCCAGGCTGGACTCAAGCTACTAGGCTCAAGAAATCCTCCCACCCCAGCCTCCCAAGTAGCTGGGACTACAGGCGCATGCCACTGTGCCAGGTGAAATATACCATTTCTTAAAGACATTTTACTGATAACTACACTGTTATTATGTAATTACCATATTCTTTTTTTTCCCCACACAACATATAGGTCATTTATTTTCCTTCTAGTCCTGGGTTCAGTGCATAGATGGCTTCTCTTCACCCTTTGGGTTGACAATTTTCTCCAGGTTGCTGCTGCTGATATGATAAACCTCAGTGTAGAAGGCCCTGAAGTCCAGCACCATGGCCCTGAGCTCCCCATAGGCTGCCTCATCTCACTGGTGCACCAAGACCCGGTAGTCCATTACATGAGTCTCCTTGGAGGCCTTGGCCACAGCATCCCGACGTTCTGAGAAGTACTTGGAAATGGTTGTCTGGAAAGCTTCCACTTTGCTCTTGACGGCATTCACCCTCTCCAGCACCTTCTGCTGGATTGCTACCCCAAAATCATCCATCTTCAATCTTGAGGATCAGGTGCTGGATCCATGTGATCACCAGAATGCATTTCTCTTTGAGACTCCAGACTCCTGGCTTAACCAGGGCAAGCAGGAACAGGACCTTCTTATTCTTAGGGAGAAATCCACTCTTAGGGACTTCTTTCATCTCCTGCTTATCTGTTTCCATCTCATCATCCTTGGGTGGAGGGCCTGGGATGAGATGTCCAGTGGGGCCCGGAGGGAAGTCAGGTCAGCCACATTGAGGGAGTACTCTTGCAAGAGCTGATTCAGGTATATGATTTTCTGTGGCAAGAATCTGTAGAGGAATTCCTCAGCCTCCTGAAAAAGATTCTGCCTGAAGATCTCCACCTGTTTACAGGCCTCCCCTCTCAGGCGCACCCCACACGGCTTGGCCATATGCTGCTTCAGTCGCTAGATCTCTGGCCTCCTAATTACCATATTCTTAAATATATTTTAAATACATTTTAGAAGAAAATACTGCCGGCATCAAAACTTTCACAGAACAATATTAGAACAACACTGGCATTCTAGGGAAAACAATGTTAAACATTGGCTTAATGGCGTTAAACTGTAATAACTTGACCAATCCTAACTCTTCTCTTTTGAGCTTTGCCTCTCAAAGGGAGGAACTTCAGCCCTTGTTTGTGGTGGGTGGACATTATCAATGCTTGCCACTTTGACTCCCTGATTTCTATGCTTCCCTGAGGTTGTCCTACCTGTGTTTGACATGTTTTAAATTTACATATTATTAGTAAGTTATTGGCAATCTGTGATTGTTCCGACTTTAAAACCTCTGTCTTTAAGTTTCTTTTGTATCTCTTTGATACAACCAGGATGCATCCTGGGGATTTCTATCTGTCACCACTTAGTATCATCTTCAATTCAGCTTTTTCATGTTCAGCATTTTGTTCAAAGCCGTAATATGACCAAAAATTAGTATTAGGTTGAATGAAAACCTTGGAAACTTGGCTGTCAGCATGTACAACATATCCTGTAGGGAGTGTAATCTCACTTTAAAAGGGATCCAACTGTGAGCAATTAGCTATAGAAAGCTGGGGGGGCAGGTTTCAGGGATGAGTAACAAGATGAACTTTACATTGCATTGGCAGGGTGTGGTACATTTTCCCACAGGTTAAAGCCACTAGCTTTTCATCTTGCGTAAACATGGTTGCTTAAAATGGTTTCACTTTGGACTTCTGAATGACCCTTCTATTCTGCTTCTATCTGTCTCTTCAGCCAGTTATGTACATTAAAAACCTCTCCCTCTCTAACAAATATTGCAACAAGTTTTCCAAATCCTAATGAGCCACAGTTATAATTATCCATCAGGTTTAAGTATTGTAGAATTTCACAAGTTTCTAAACTTCAGACCAACACTGTTCAACAGAAACATAATTCGAGCCACATACATAATTGAACATTTTCTGGCAACCACATTAAAAAATTAAAAGAGGGTCAGGCGCGGTGGCTCACGCCTGTAATCCCAGCCTTTGGGAGGCCAAGGCAGGTGGATCACTTGAAGTGAGAAGTTCAAGACCAGCCTGGCCAACATGGAGAAACTCTGTCTCTACTAAAAATACAAAAATTAGCTGGGCGTGGTGGCGCACACCCATAATCCCAGCTACTCGGGAGCCTAAGGCAAGAGAATCACTCAAACCTGGGAAATGGAGGTTACAGTAAGCCAAGATTGCACCACTGCCCTCCAGCCTGGGCAACAGAGTGAAACTCTCTCTTAAAAAAAATTAAAACAGGTAAAAATAACTTTAATAATATATTTTGTTTAATCCAATAAATCCAAAGTTATTTCAATATGAAATCAATATTGAAAGTTATTAACAAAATGTTTACATTTTTTCTTTTGTACTAAGTATGTGAAATCTGGGTGTGTACTTTTGACTTATAGTACATCTCAGTTTGGGCTAGCCACAATAACACATGTGGCTAGTGGCTGCTCCATCGGAAAGTATAGCTGGAGACTTGTTAAAACTCAGATTAATATTATCTCGGAACATCCATATATCCAAAGACCCTAGTTGATGGTTTTTTGTTGTTATTATTATTGTTTTGTTTTGAGATGGAGTTTTGCTCTTGTTGCCCAGGCTGCAGTGCAATGGTGTGATCTCGGCTCACTGCAACTTCCGCCTCCCAGGTTTAAGCAATTATCCTGCCCCAGCCTCCTGAGTAGCTGGGATTACAGACACCCACCACCACGCCTGGCTAATTTTTGTATTTTTAGTAGAGATGGGGTTTCACCATGTTGGCCAGGCTGGTTAATTTTTTTTTTTTTTTTTTTGAGACGGAGTCTCACTCTGTCACCCAGGCTGGAGTGCAATGGAGCAATCTCGGCTCACTGCAACCTCCGCCTCCTGGGTTCAAGGGATTCTTCTGCCTGGGCCTCTTGAGCAGCTGGGATTACAGGCCTGCGCCACCATGCCCAGCTAATTTTTGTATTTTTAGGAGAGATGGGGTTTCACCATATTGGTCAGGCTGATGTCGAACTCCTGACCTCGTGATCCGCTCACCTTGGCCTCCCAAAGTGCTGGGATTATAGGCGTGAGCCACCGTGTCTGGCCGATGGTTTTTTAAAACTAAGTTTCTGGAAGGAGGTATTAATTAAACAGCCTGGGCAACAAGAGCAAAACTCCATCTCAAACAAACAAACAAACAAAACCACTCTTGACGTGGTAGCTTTAATACCAGGTCATATAATTAATAGGATGAATAATAATGAATTAATTATGGTAAAAAAACAGCTTGACACTTACTGTGTATTAATAAAAGTGAGTAAATTTATTGGAATTGTGACCCAGTGCAAAAATAGAACAACCATGTTAGGTGCCAGAATTCCCATTATTATTTATAATCAGGTAGAGTCTACCCAGGCTAGGAATCTAGGAACTCATAGAGTGGCTCTCGATTATTTTAACATTTAACAAAAACTAATGACTACATCATGCCTGTAATCCCAGAACTTTGGGAGGCCAAGGCAGGCAGATTACCTGAAGTCAGGAGTTCGAGATAAGCCTGGCCAACGTGGCAAAACCCTGTCTCTACTAAAAATACAAAAATTAGTAGGGCGTGGTGGCATGGGCCTGTAATCACAGCTACTCAGGAGGCTGACACAGGATAATTGCTTGAACCTGGGAGGCGGAGTTTGCAGTGAGCTGAGATAGCACCACTGCCCTCCAGCCTGGGCAACAGAGTGAGAATCCATCTCAAAAAAAAAATAAAGAAAGAAAGAACACAGAGTAGCTTCAGACAATCTCTATTTCCTCCTCAAAATGGACTCAGCTTGGCCTGGGCAACATGGCAAAACCCTGTCTCTACCAAAAATACAAAAAAAATTAGCCAGGTGTGTTGGCACACACCTGTGGTCCCAGCTACTTGGGAGGCAGAGGTGGAAGGATCACTTGAGCCTGGGAGGTAGAGGTTGCAGTGATCCAAGATTGCGCCACTGTGCTCCAGCCTGGGTAACAGTGAGACCTCAACTCAAAAAATAAAACAACAACAAAAAAAACCCAAAATGGACTCAGCTGGTGATGACTCGTCAAAAGTCTGTGGATCAGTCTAAGTTCCTTTTCTGTGTCCAACATTTTCTTTTCTGGTCTAGGTTAGAATGTTCTTGTCCCCATCAGCATTCACAGAGCATTCTTATTTTTGCCTTTTAAGTCCTGGGGAATGGTAGTTTGAGCTACCATTCTGACCCTGTTAGCTGAATGGTTAGCATTTCTAGTAGCTGTGTTCTCTTTAAAGGGGAATATTTTTCTGTCTACCTTGATAATGGGAAGGAGATTTTAAGCCCTCTTTTGTGGAAGAAAAAATGTCTTTCTTTTTTAGAGTGAAATGAAATCTGATCTCTTTCATCTCTTTGGCACCATGACACTGCCTGTGTAAAATCGTTAAACATTTCTCACAAGAGTAGTTCAGGTCATTGAATTTAATTATCTGAGGCGCCATACTGTACAGCCTACAATAGCATTAGCATAGTAGAAGATACAGACATGAGGGAAGGTGATGGAAATAACAGAAGTGGTTAGAAGGTACATAGTATGGTGATAATAGCTATCATCAGGCATCTATTATGTGGCCAGTTTAGGACTAGACATGACTCACATATGCTACATACAATACCTTACTTAATTCTTACAAAAAATATATGAGGTTGTTAGATGTGGTTTTATTTTTCAGATAAAGAAACTGAGCCTGAGAGATGATATTTTGAAGAAGGTTATGAGCCTATTATGAAATAGGGTTCAGCTGGAGTATGGCCCATTCTCTTTTCTACACATCATGCTGTCTCCCAATAAAGCAAAACAAATGAAAAAGGAAATGATGTGCTGGAAACCAATTGTGAACCACAAGAAACATTGAATGAAAGGTCACAGGGTGAATTACACAGAGAGTGGTATAAACTTGGCAGGGAGAAATAAAATGTTTTATCATTTCCCTGTATAGCAGAGAGGGGAGGAAAAAATGAAAGGACCAGCAAAAACAATGGTTTCCTGAGGTGATCATAAATGTGCTTCCACAGAAAATGACGTTTTAGAGGAACAGTGGAAATTGAAGAAGCAGGAAGGACTGAATATATGGAAGTGATAGACAAGAGTGATTAGGAGACCAGGGAGAGAGAAAAAAGTAATTCAGGTAGCCATCATAACACTGCCTTTCAAACTTTTCTGACTGCAGTCCACAGTAAGAAATACATTTCACATAGGGACCCAGTTAACAACACTGAATGTGTGTGTGTGTGTGTGTGTGTGTGTGTGTGTGTAGTGATATGTATCATTAAAACAAAGATGCAAAAGCAATTTAGTGAAAAGCGATAGTCTTTTACAAATGGTGCCAAAATAACTGGATATCCATATACAAAAACAATTGAACTTCATATCTCTTCTTATATACAAAAACGGACTTGAAACGGGTCATGGACCTATATGTATAAACCTAAAACTATAAAACTTCTAAAAGAAAACATAGGAGAAAAACTTTGTGATCTTAGATTAGACAAAGATTATTTAGGCTGGGCACAGTAGCTCATGCTTGAGGCCAGGAGTTGAGACAAACCTGGGCAACATAATGAGATCCCATCTCTACAAAAAATAATTTTTTTAACAAAATAATTTTTAGGTGTAACACCTATGTATGATCCATTAAAGAATAAATTAATAAAGTAAACTTTATCAAAATTAAAAACTTCTGCTCTTCACAAGACACTTTAAAAAATGAAACTACAAGCACAGATTAGAAGAAAATATTTGCAAGGTACATATCTGATAAAGGACTTGTATTCAGAGCATATAAAATACTCTTGGTCTAATATCCAGCATCTATAAGGAACAGAAAAAAATTTACAAGAAAATAACAACCCCATTAAAAAGTGGGCAAGTGATAAGGATACTTTTCTAAAGAAGACATACATGTGGCCAAGAAACATATGAAAAAAAGCTCAATATCACTGATCATTAGAGAAATGCAAATCAAAACCACAAAAACACCAGTCAGGATGGCTATTATTAAAAAGTCAAAAAATAACAGATGCTGGCGAGGTTGCAGAGCAAAGGGAACACTTGTTGGAGTGTAAATTAGTTCAACCATTGTGGAAAGCAGGGTGGCACTTCCTCAAAGAGCTAAAAACAGAACTGCCATTTGATGCAGCAATCCCATTACTGGGTATAAAACCAGTGGAATATAAATTAGTATATCATAAAGACACGTGCACACAAACGTTCATTGCAGCACTACTCACAATAGCAAAGACATTGAATCAACCTAAATGCCCATTAATGATAGATAGAAGAAAGAAAACATGGTACATATACAACATGGAATACTATGCAGCCATAGGAAAGAGTGAGATCATGTCTTTTGTGGGAACATGGATGGAAATGGAGGCCATTAGCCTTAGCAAACCAATGCAGGAATAGAAAACCAAATACTGCATGTTCTCACTTATAAGTGGGAGCTAAATGATGAGAACTCACAGACACAAAGAAGAGAACAATAGCCTACTTGAGGGTAGAGGATAGGAGGAGGGAGAGGAGCAGAAAAAGTAACTATTGGGTACTAGGCTTAGTACCTAGGTGGCAAAATAATCTGTACAACAAACCCCCATGACATGAGTTTACCTATATAACAAAGTTGCACATGTACCCCCAAACCTAAAATAAAAGTTTTTTAAAAAGCTCAACTCTCTCAATAAGAAGACGAGGCAATTAAGAAATGGGCAAAAGATTTGAACACTTCACTAAAGAAAATATATGGATAGCAAATAAGCAAAAGATCCTCTATATGATTAGTCATTAGAGATTGCAAATTAAAACTGCAATGAGGTATCACTACATACCTATTAGAATGCACCAATTAAGAAGACCAAGTGTTGGCAAAGATGTGGAGAAAATAGAACTCTCATACACTGCTAGTGGGAATGTAAAAATGACACAACTACTGTTGAAGCAATTTGGAAGTTCCTTTACAAATTAATACATCTACCATATGATCCAGCCATTCCACTTCTAGTTATTTACCCAAGATAAATGAAAACAAATGTCCATGAAAAGATTTATACACAAATGTTCACAGCAGCTTTATACAGCCCCAAATTGAAAAGAACCCCAAAGTCCATCAACAGGTAAATGTTTCATATCTGTACAATAGAATATTACTCAGCAATAAAAAGGAATAAACTATTGTTACATGTTATAATTTGGATGATCTCAGAATAATTATGCTTAGTGTAGGGAGCCAGACAAGCCAGGCACGGTGGCTCACACCTGTAATCCCAGCACTTTGGGTTGGGTGGATCACTTGAGGTCAGGAGTTTGAGACCAGCTTGGCCAACATGGTGAAACCCCATCTCTACTAAAAATACAATAACTAGCCAGGCATGGTGGCGTGTGCCCGTAATCTCAGCTACTAGGGAGGCTGAGGCAGGAGAATACTTGAATCCAGGAGGCGGAGGTTGCAGTGAGCAGAGATTGCGCCACTGCACTCCAGCCTGGGCAACAGAGCAAGACTCCCTCTCAAAAAAAAAAAAAAAAAAAAAAAAAAAAAAAAAAAAGAAGAAGCCAGACAAAAGAGGGTGCATACTGTATGATTTGATGCCATTTAGATCAAATTCTAGAAACCACAAACTAATCTATAGTAACAGAAAGCAGAAAAGTGATTGCTTGGGTATGGGAAAAATGACAGATAAGTTCTTGATCTTAACTGTAGTGAGAATCCATGGATAGAGCTATTTGATTTCGCAAATAAAAGAGTGGCCAGTTAAATTTGAATTTCAGATGAATAAATTTTTTTAGTATGAATATGTACCATGCAAATGTTTGGGACATACTTATACTAAAAATGATTCATTGTTTATCTGAAATCCAAATTTAACTGGGCATTCTGTACTTTAAATCTGACAACCCTGTTCATGTGTGTACATATATGTAAAAATGTACAGATGTATACTTCAAATATGTGCAATTTACTGTATGTCAATTACATCTCAATAAAGCTGGTTTAAAAAAAAAAAGAAAGAAATTGAAGTTAACCAAGGAAGATGAAATGACTTTCCCAAGTTCTCTATGCCAGTGGCAGCAAGGTCAAAACCAAAATCTTAATTGCCATTTTTCCCTGTTCAAGTGCTCTTTCTATTATACCAAGTAGGTTCTTAAAAAAAAAAATGTTTATTTACAGGGATGGGAAAATAAATCCTTAAAGTAAGAATATTCAGATAAAGAAATTTAATTTGTAAATCTTTACTGTCATGTGGCTTTACCCATCTAATATTTCACCTGTTTATAAATCCATTTTACAAGCTAAGTGCTGCAGCATAGTGAAATCCATTTCTGGAATGAATAAGGAGTCACTTTATTTCAGTCTTCTCAATGATCAGGAAGCACAGCCAGTTCCCTGGGTGTCTTAAGCAGAGAAGGGCAAAGGTTTTACAAAGAGATACCAAAAAATTTAAAGATTATCTATCTGTTGATTACAGCTTACTTGCTTTACACAATTAAATATTTCTCAATAATCCAGATAACAGGTTTACATGTTTTTCCTACAGCATACTTTTAGCTATTTTCCCTTTATTATATATTTACAAGGTTGAGAAATACCACTTACTTGTCTAAATTACCCTGGCCTAAATTGAAGTCACTTACTGCCATGTAGAAATAGACAAGCCCTTCCTAATGTACTGTTTATCTAGGGAATTGCCACATTTCATCCAGGCTAAAAGTGTCATTTTCATAAATTACATTTAACTTGTCTATAATCGTGATACTCTTTGCTATCAATGCCTACATTTAAAGTGGTAAATTTCTTTTCTCTTTTTGAAGCAAAGCTACTATTAAGTCAATGGCATTTTTTTTTTTTTTTTTTGAGACAGGGTCTCACTCTGTCTCCCAGCTAGAGTGCAGTGGCACGATCTTGGCTCACTGCAGCCTCAACCTCCTGACCTCCTGGGCTCAAGCAATCCTCCAGCCTCAGCCTCTCAAGTAGCTGGGACCACAGGTGTGTACCACCATGCCCAGTTAATTTTTAAAATTTTTTTGTAGAGACAGGGGCTCACTATGTTTCTCAGGCTGGTCTTGAACTCCTGGACTCAAGTGATCCTCCTGTCTTGGCCTTCCAACGTAGTCATGAGCCACCACGCCTGGCCTCAATGGTACATACATTTTACAACCCATATTGTTATAGAGTGGAGGATTGAGAGCACTATTTCCACCCAGTCCAGTGTTAGTTGTGCTCTGTGGATTACATCATAATTACCATCATTACTCAGGGCAATAAAAGAGCAATGCATACCTCTCAGCTCTTTCCAGTGTGGGTAAAACCGGCGTGATTCTTACCTAATGTTATTTCCAGTCTATCTGTATAATTTAGTGTCTTCCCCACTTTTCTATTTTTTATTGCGCTGGCAAATCTATTTTATATTCACATCTTCTCACTGGTCATTTATACAACTCCAATAATAAGAAAACCAATTAACACAAAGGCAGAAATGATATGGGGCCAAATTGACACTGGCAATGTAGAGTCAAGCAAGACTCTCCATTGGGACCTGTTATTGTACAAATAAAAAGTACGTTCTTTTATGAATCTACAAAATAGTCCACTTAAATGAAATACTTATTTTTGCAGTTATGTAATCAATTAAGTCTAATAAATAGAGAAGCTTCATTCATATCTAAAATATGCAAGAAGGAGGTGTAAGATAAAAGACAAATATGAAAACCGCTGTAGATCAGGATTTGGTAAACCATGGCTCATGTGCCAAATCTGGCTTGCCACCTTTTTTTATACAGCTAAAAGTGGGCTTTCACTTTGTAAGTGGTTGAAAAAAATTAAAAGAAAAATATTTACTAACCCATAAAAACTATATAAAATTCTAATTTCAGTGCCCATAAATTCTGTTTTACTAGAACGCAGCCACACTTACTGGTTTACTTATTGTCTACTGCAGTGACAGGGTTGAGGAGTTGTGATAGAGATTGTATGTATGACCTGCAAGGCTAAAACATTTACTATCTGGCCTTTAAAAAAAAGAAAATGTGCTGACCTCTGCTCTAGATCAGAGTTTGATTATGGAGGCCAGGCACAGTGGCTTATGTCAGTAATCCCAGCACATTGGGAGGCCAATGTGGGAGGATCACTTGAGGCCAGGGGTTTGACACCAGCCTGGGCAACATAGTAAGACCCTCATATCTACCAAAAAAATTAAAAAATTAGCTAAGTGTGGAGGCCCATGCCTATAATCACAGCTACTTAGGAGGCTGAGGTGGGAGAATTATTTGGGCCCAGGAGTTCAAGGCTGCAGTGAGTCAGGACTGTGCCACTGCACTCCAGCCAGGGCAACAGAGTGAGACCCTGTCTCTAAACAATAACAACAACTAAAGAGCTTGAATATGGAGGAATACCAATAACTGCCCTCTCCCTTGCCTTTTGTGAGGATAGTTTCTGACTGAGCCCCTGGCTTGCCTCCATTTCTTTGCATTGCTTTAGTATAAACCCATATCCTTGGCTAGGTGTGGTAGTTCACACCTGTAATCCCACCACTTTTGAGGTGGGCAGATCACCTGAGGTCAGGAGTTTGAGACCAGCCTGACCAACCTCGTGAAACCCTGTCTCTATTAAAATTACAAAATTATCTGGGTGTGGTGGTGCATGCCTGTAATCCCAGCTACTTCAGAGGCTGAGGCAGGAGAATCACTGGAGCCCAGGAGGCAGAGGTTGCAGTGAGCTGAGATTGTGCCATTGCATTCCAGCCTGGGCAACAAGAGTGAAGATTCATCTCAAAAAAAAAAAAAAAAGCCACATTCACAAGTATGATAGTACAAACACCAAACTAATTATGATTTAGCTAGCAACAAAGACCAAAGAGGAGAAAAGAAGTAACTTCAAATAATTTCATGTGGTCTTAAAAGTAAATTGCACAGCAGCAGTAAAAAGTTGCATTGTGTCTGTGTGTTTGTGTGTCTGTGTTTTCTCTGAGGAATGTTTTCCTTTTTGCTTTGTAGCTGACTACCCAGAGGCCAGCACACTCTTCTCCCTTTCCAGAGAGCCTCCATTTTATTTGGGTGGCTACCCTGACCTCACATGACTCAGGATTAAATTCTGAATCATCCAAGCCAGTCATCGAAATTCCAGTTCCCTTGCCAGCGCTTGGTTTTAGGAAGAGACGAATGACTCAATCCTGGTGAATAAAATGAGAGAGGAATTTATCTGAGGTTTTCTAGGAAGGGCTTCCCCGCTGATTAAACATACACACACCCTCTTGAACATCATCGTATCTGCCTATGATAACTGAAACCGTGACAGTCTCCTTGGGACCTCAAGGGGAACTTGCCTGAGATAAGGGGAGGATGCAGTGCACATAGATGGAAAAGCCTGTGATTCCGAAGACATCATTGAGCTACTGAAGAAAGCAACTCTGGATTCCTCCTGCCTCAGAAGATCTTATTATGGGACATAATTTTCCTTAATTGTTTAATCAATTTTGCAATGGGTTTCCTATTACTTGCAGCACTCAAATGGATTGTTATTAGTTCTATATACACAAATCTTACTAATTTTTTACATGAAATATCTAGAGCCTATCTATGTGAACGGTGAGAGTTTCTTATAATAAAATTGACTATATCATGCACATTTATGCTAGGAAAATTGCAAGCCAAAATAAAGAAAATGTAATTTATTTGTTATCTACTTAGATTTTCCTTTCAGGAGAGATGGATATGTGGAGTCACCTGGTTGCAAAATTTTGTCAAGATGGGTCAGTTTTACTTTTTAACTAAAAGTCCAAGGATGTTTACAAAATTTTTGATTCTGCCTTCTTTCTCTACTAGACAGGAAAACTATGGAATTTTATGTTTTTTATTACATCAGCAAATTTAATGAGCAAGCAGTCATTCTTTCAGCAAATATTACTAAGCATTTGCTTGGTGGATTGCACTGTCCAGAATGCTAAAGAGGTCCCAAAGCAAACGAGACATAGTGCGAGTGTCTAATAGGGACGAATAAGGGGTTAACTGTAAAGCACAGAGACAAGACACATACAAAACAGCTAGGAAACCTCAACACAGAAATAAACAGGTCAAATTGTACTTTAAAGTTTCAGTGAATAATAATGTCTGCCATGAAGGATAGAAAATGTTTTCTGGTTTTTTTTTGTTGTTTTTTTTTTGAGACGGAGTCTCACTCTGTTGCCAGGCTGGAGTGTGGTGGCACAATCTCAGCTCACTGCAACCTCCATCTCCCGGGTTCAAGCAATTCTCCTGCCTCAGCCTCCCGAGTAGCTGGGACTACAGGCACACGCCACCACACCCAGCTAATTTTTTGTATTTTTAGTAGAGACGGGGTTTCACCATGTTGGTCGGGATGGTCTCGATCTGTTGGCCTCGTGATCCGCCTGCCTTGGCCTCCCAAAGTGCTGGGATTACAGGCGTGAGCCACCACGTCTGGCTCAGAAAATGTTTTCTAAAGGAGGTGAGCATGGTCTTTAGATTGTATGGGAGACCAGAAAAACAGAGGCCACGTCATAATGACCTTTGTTCACACTGAGCCAGTATTGGGCACATGGTAAGGTGCCAAACATATTATTTAAGTCATCAGTTAAGCTGTGCATAAGTGTCAGGTGAATTCTCTAATTCTTTGTGACTGAATTCCAATTTATAATTTGAGACATAATTATATCAGTTACCTAATTGACACAATAATCCCATGAGTTTATTATTGGAAGCAGTTTGATTAGTAACCACTGCCCCTGCTTTCAGGTTGTCCACAGGAAAGTTTGACTACAAAAAACAAAAAGAATAATAACAAAGTCCAGGCACGGGGCTCATGCCTGTAATCCCAGCACTTTGGGTGTCCTGAGTAGGAGGATCACTTGAGGCCAGGAATTCAAGATCAGCTTGGGCAACACAGCAAGACCTTGTCTTTATTAAAAAGAAAAATGAAAAAAATGAGAAAGTTTATCATTTAAGAATAGAACTAAGGTATGTAGCAAGGATGCTTTTGCCTTCTGTTTATTTGGCTCATTCAGAAATTTGACAAACCGAGCCTTTCGGTTCTTTCAATGGTTAGACCCATTGCATAATTGTACCAACTGAATTGAAATGCAGCATTTAAAAATTTTCCAGGCCATGAGTCCACTCTGTGGTAAATGTCAGATTTGGAGAGCCTTGTTCACATTAGCAGTTACAGTAATTAATCTCTAGCAGTATTTCCTTTTTTCTTCCCCCTGTGTGCACGTCAGACATGCCCATTAGAGTTCATTTCATAGGTTCGAATCCCACCACCACTCTCTGACCTTTACCTTGGCTTGATTCCCCTGACAAGCCCAGCTGTTCTGCACTGCACATCTTCAAGGGGCAAATTGTGCCTCTAGTGTCAACAGATTATCAAATATACTTATTGAAACACTCATTTCCACGGTCCACTTGATTCCTTTTGATTTATTTCTTTGGTGGGTTTCCATCTGGTCACTGAAATGGAGGATTGACCTTATGAGGCAATATTATAAAATGAAATAATATAACTGTGAGCTCTCATCCTTCTACCTCTAAGTATTAAAAATAAATGTAGTGAAAAGCAATTCATCATCTGATCTTACACTTAAGTATCTTAACATAAATCCCAGAATAGGAGGGTTTTAAGGCAGTTCTGGGAATTAAGTTGCTCATTGGAAATTTAAAGAAGTGCTTGCCTCTCACCCAATATGACTTTATATATCTTCAGTCTTATAATGGAATTCTTTAATTCATGTATTCAATCAACAATTCACTTACTTATTCAACATCCATTTCTTTTGTGGATCTCCTACGTTCAAAGCACAGTGCTGGCCATTAAGAATTAACAGAGATAAATAAGATACAACTCTTCTCCTCCAAGAGCTTACAAATGAGGAAGATCCAGTAAATTTGATATAGAAAAGAAGAAGTGAAATTCAATGAAGCTACCATCTACATCGTGCTGAGTGTTTAATTTTGACTTGAAGGGATTAGATATGTTCTCCATAGAAGGGAGCATTTACAATAAGCCTCATAGTGTTTGGTTAAATAATGAGAAAAAGGTTAAGGAAGGTATTATGGTCAGATTAGGAAGACACTATTCTTCAATCCTGAGAAATCTGAATGGACACAAATTCCCAAGCGCTGGAGAAAATTATTTCATGTTATTTCATGTTTTTAAGGAAAAGAAGTGTTTAATGTTATCTGAGTTTTAAATCACTTTTGGCAGCTGTGTAGAAGATGGATCAGAAAGGAGAGAAACTAGAGCCAAGACTAGTTAAGGAGGCTGTGGTGATAATCCAGATGATGAAGAATTGTTTATTTCTAGCACCTGCCTCTCAAAGAATGCCAGTTTCATAAAGGCAGCAGCCTTTGTTTTTTTCACCGCTATATTCCAAGCACTCAGAAGAGTGCCTGACATGTAGTAGCTGTTCATAAGTACATGTTGAATAAATGAATAAATCAGTGAAAGAATAAATGAATGAACTAAATGAGACAATGAAACTGCAGAGAATCCCAGTAATAGCATGAAAATAGAAATTTAAAAAAAAAACTGCAGAGAAGAGGTCAGAAAGACACATTTGCTTCAGGGATGGAATTTTCCCTTTCTCTATTAACACACATTGTAGTTAGGTCCTTTTTTTTCTTTCTTTTTTTTTCTTCTTTTTTTTAGAGACAGGATCTCACTCTGTTGCCCAGGCTGGAGTGCAGTGGCATGATCATAGCTCACTGCTACCTCAAACTTCTGGGCTCAAATGAGCCTCCTGCCTCAGCCTCCTGAGGAGCTGGGACTACCTGGGCATGCCATGGGCGGCTGGCTAATTTAAAATTTTTTTTTTGTAGAGACAGGGTCTTACTATGTTGCCGAGGCTGGTCTCAGACTCCTACACTCCAGTGATCCTCCCTTCTTAGCCTTCCATGGTGCCTGACACACCATGCCCAGCCCTTTTTTCAAGTGTTGGCAGAAGATGAAATTTGTCAGACTGACTGGACACACACACACAAAAACACACATACTTGGGTTGCAAAGCATGTGCACTTTTCACCACACCTTCTAAAACTAAGTGCTTTTGACTCAGCTTGTGCTATGGTTTAAGTGTGCCCACCTCCCCAAATTCAGGTGTTGAACTTTAACGGCCAATGTGATAGGAGTAAGAGGTGGGGCCTTTAAGAGATGATTAGGCCATGAGGGCTCCTCCCTCATGAATGAGATTAAAGCCTTTATAAAGAAGGCTTCACAGCACCTCCAACTTGCTTGTCCTTCCACCCGCTGCCCTGTTGGGACCTGGTGTTCCTCTCCTCCAGAAGATGCAGCAACGAGGCACCATCTTAGAAGAAGAGAGCAGCCTTCATCACACGACCTGCCAGCACCTTGATCTTGGACTCCCAGCCTTCATAACTGTATGAAAACAAATTTCTGTTCCTTACAAGTTACTTAGTCTCGGGTATTTTGTTATAGCAGCACAAACCAAGACAGCTGGCAAGTAATGGCTTTTTTCAGAAACTTACTGCAGTCCACAGAGCAACTAAGGAACTAATGACAGATAAATATCTACTCTCACATTTACAGTAGGATGCATGTAAGTGACCCAGTAGGGAAAAACCATCTCTGTTTAAATCAGTTTGAGGAACACTGGGCTACGTAATTGTAAATAGTTTATTTACCATAAGTCTTATTGGAACTCTTAATATACTTTCATATGCTGTGAATATCTGCAAGGCTAATGTAGCCAGCAGTGTTCCCAAATGCATTTGACTATAGAGATCCCTCCCGCACACACCACCACCTTCACAGTGCACTCATACAAGCAGCATTTGATGAAGTATTTGGGAAAACACTGATCTGAGTCTGGACACAGTGGCTCATGTCTGTAATCTCAGCACTTTGGAAGGCCGAGGCAGGAGGTTCACTTGAGGCCAGGAGTTTGAGACCAGCCTGGCCGATAAGACTCCATGTCTACAAATAATAATAATTAGCCAAATGTGATGGCCTGCACCTGTAGTCCTAGCTACTCGAGAGGCTGAGTCAGAAGGATCCCTGGAGCCCAGGTGGTCAAGGCTGCAGTGAGCTAGGATTGCATCACTTTACTTCAGCCTGGGTGAAGCAAGGTCCTGTTTCTAAAAAGGAAAAAAAGTATTTTCTGAAGGGTACACCTCAGAGTAAAATAAAAAAAAAAACTGGCTTAAACATACACTGCAATTCCAAAAAGACTAATACAGTTCTTCCACATTTCACTGTTTAGAAGAGATTGCAAAAAGTTCCTTATGACAGTTTTGTAAATGAGGCCTCAACACCTGTCATATGGAGAGAGAAAACAGGTTTTCATGCTCTGACAATTCTATGCTTTATCAAAGTAGTTCTAAGTGAAAACCTGAAGCAAATAAAATCGAAGCCACAATGTTTTCATCAGGGGAAATTAGCCACTCAGTGAATACTCAATTTTCACAGGGAGTGATGGTGATTAGGAAGCTGTGAAAACACCTGCTAAAATTGTTTCTGAAAAACCCTCATATTTTCGGCTTCCTTGGAAAGCTGAGATTTGTTTTCTGAGCGCAGTCTTGTTACACATTGACCATCCTATCAAGAGTACCTGGTCCATGTGTCAGGGGCAGTGGATCAAAGACCTTGCCTGCCTTGCACTTTCTGCAAATACTGAGCTCCCTGATTTAAGAACAAGATGAAAGGAGCCAGAAAGGACTGAGGCAATGTTGTCACCACAACACAGATTCTGTCTCCAAGGTCTTTGGTTAACTTTTGGAAAAGAAATGAAGTTCCTTCTTTTGTCCCCAGTCTGCCCACACACTTCTACACTCATTTTGGTTCTGGGGACTTGAACTTCTTCCTGGGCCAGTAGCTCCATTGTCTGTTTTTCATCAGTAAGTACCATTTCTTACAGAAAGTCTTAGATATTTCACATTCACATCATCAACTTTACCAGTTTTGGCAGTGCTTGGTGGTATGTGCCGGTAGTCCCAGCTACTTGGGAGTTTGAGGCAGGAGAATCATTTGAGTCCAGGAGTCCAAGTCTTTAGAGCACTATTATTGTACCTGTGAATAGCCACTGCACTTCAGCCTGGGCAACATTGCAAGACCCTATCTCTTTTTAAAAAATGAATTTATTTGAACCAGCTGCAAAAGTTTTTTTATTATATTTTAAGTTCTAGGGTACAAGTGCAGGATGTGCAGGTTTGTTTACAAGTGCCATGGTGGTTTGCTGCACCCATCAGCCCATCATCTACATTAGGTATTTCTCCTAATGCTATCCCTCTCCTAGCCCCTCACCCCCCAACAGGACCCAATATGTGATGTTACCCTGTCTGTGTCCATGTGTTCTCATTGTTCAACTCCCACTTATGAGTGAGAACATGGCAGTGTTTGGTTTTCTGTTCTTGTGTTAATTTGCTGAGGATGATGGTTTCTCCAGCTTCATCCATGTCCCTGCAAAGTACATGACCTCATCTTTTTTATGGCTGCATAGTATTCCATGGTGTATATGTGGCACATTTTCTTTATCCAGTCTTCTCATTGATGGGCATTTGGGTTGGTTCCAAGTCAGTATTCATTGTTCACTATTGTGAACAGTGCCACAATAAACATACGTGTGCATGTGTCTTTATAGTAGAATGATTTATAATCCTTTGGGTATTTACCCAGTGATGGGATTGCTGGGTCAAATGATATTTCTGGTTCTAGATCCTTAAAGAATTGCCACTCTGTCTTCCACAATAGTTGAACTAATTTACACTCCCACCAACAGTGTAAAAGCATTCCTATTTCTCCACATCCTCTCCAGCATCTGTTGTTTCCTGACTTTTTAATGATTGCCATTCTAACTGGTGTAAAATGAAATCTCATTGAGGTTTTGATTTGCGTTTGTCTAATGACCAGTGATAATGAGCTTTTTTTCGTATGTTTATTGGCTGCATAAATGTCTTCTTTGAGAAGTGCCTGTTCATATCCTTCACCCACTTTTTGATAAAGTGTTTTTTTCCTTGTAAATTTATTTAAGTTCTTTGGAGATTCTGGATATCAGCCCTTTGTCAGATGGATAGATAACAAAATTTTCTCCCGTTCTGTAGGTTGCCTGTTCCCTCTGATAATAGTTTCTTTTGCTGTGCAGAAGCTCTTTAGTGTAATTAGATCCCATTTGTGAATTTTGGCTTTTGTTGCCATTGCTTTTGGTGTTTTAGTCATGAAGTCTTTTGCTTATGTCCTGAATGGTATTGCCTAGGTTTTCTTCTAGGGGTTTTATGGTTTTAGGTCTTATATTTAAGTCTTTAGTCCATCTTGAGTTAATTTTTGTAAAAGGTGTAAGGAAGGGGTCCAGTTTCAGTTTTCTGCATATGGCTAGCCAGTTTTCCTAACACCATTTATTAAATAGGGAATCCTTTCCCCATTGCTTGTTTTTGTCAGGTTGGTCAAAGATCAGATGGTTGTAGATGTGTGGTGTTATTTCTGAGGCCTTTGTTCTGTTCCATTGGTCTATATATCTGTTTTGGTTCCAGTACCATGCTGTTTTAGTTAATGTAGCCTTGTAGTATAGTTTGACATCAGGTAGCATGATGCCTCTAGCTTTATTCTTTTTGCTTAAGATTTTCTTGGCTACGTGGGCTCTTTTTTGGTTTCATATGAAATTTAAAGTAGTTTTTTCTAATTCTGTTAAGAAAATCAATGGTAGCTTGATGAGGATAGGGTTGAATGTATAAATTACTTTGGGCAGCATGGCCATTTTCATGATATTGATTCTTCCTATCCATGAGCATGGAATGTTTTCCATTTGCTTGTGTCCTCTCTCATTTCCTTGAGCAGTAGTTTTGTAGTTCTCCTTGAGGAGGTCCTTCACATCTCTTGTAAGTTGTATTCCTATGTGCTTTATTCTCTTTGTAGCAATCGTGACTGGGAGTTCACTCTTGATTTGGCTCTCTATTATTGGTGTACAGGAATGCGTGTGATTTTTGCACACTGATTTTATATCCTGAGACTTTGCCAAAGTTGCTTATAAGCTTAAGGAGATTTTGGGCTGAAACTATGAGGTTTTGTAAATATACAATCATGTCATCTGCAAACAGACAATTTGACGTCCTCTCTTCCTATGTGAATACCCTTTATTTCTTTCTCTTGCCTGATTGACCTGGCCAGAACTTCCAATACTATGTTGAATAGGAGTGGTGAGAGAGGGCATCCTTGTCTTGTGCTGGTTTTCAAAGGGAGTGTTTCCAGTTTTTGGCCATTCAGTATGATATTGGCTGTGGGTTTATCATAAATGGCTCTTATTATTTTGAGATATGTTCCATCAATACCTAGTTTATTGAGAGTTTATAGCATGAAGGGCTGTTGAATTTTATTGAAGGCCTTTCTTGCATCTATTGAGATAATCACACGGTTTCTGTCATTGGTTCTGTTTATGTGATGGATTACTTTTATTTGTGTAGTTGAACCAGCCTTGCATCCCAGGGATGAAGCTGACTTGATCATGGTGGATGAGCTTTTTGATGTGCTGCTGGATTCAGTTTGCCAATATTTTATTGAGGATTTTTGTATTGATATTCATCAGTGATATTGGCCTGAAATTTTCTTTTGTTGTTGTGTCTCTGCCAGGTTTTGGTATCAGAATGATGCTGGCCTCATAAAATGAGTTAAGGAGGAGTCCCTCTTTTTCTATTGATTGGAATAGTTTCAGAAGGAATGGTACCAGCTCCTCTTTGTACCTCTGGTAGAATTTGGCTGTGAATCTGTCTGGTCCTGGACACTTTTTGGTTGGTAGGCTATTAATTACTTCCTCAATTTCAGAACTTGTTATCAGTCTATTCAGGGATTTGACTTCTTCCTAGTTTAGATTTGGGAGGGTGTATGTGCCCAGGAATTTATCCATTTCTTCTAGATTTTCTAGTTTATTTGTGTAGAGGTGTTTATAGTATTCTCTGATGGTAGTTTGTATTTCTGTGGGATCAGTGGTGATCTCCCCTTTATCATTTTCTGTTGAATCTATTTGAATATTCTCTCCTTTCTTCTTTATTAGTCTGGCTAGAGGTCTATTTTGTTGATCTTTTCAAAAAACCAGCTCCTGGATTCATTGATTTTTTTGAAGGGTTTTTTGTGTCTCTGTCTCCTTCAGTTCTGCTCTGATCTTAGTTATTTCTTGTCTTCTGCTAGCTTTTGAATTTGTTTGCTCTTGCTTCTCTAGCTCTTTTAATTGTGATTTAGGGTGTCAATTTTAGAATTTTCTCGCTTTCTCCTGTGGGCATTTACTGCTATAAATTTCCCTCTTAACGCTGCTTTAGCTTTGTCCCAGAGATTCTGGTATGTTGTGTCTTTGTTCTCATTGGTTTCAAAGAAATTACTTATTTCTGCCTTCATTTCGTTATTTACCCAGTAGTCATTCAGGAGCAGGTTGTTCAGTTTCCATGTAGTTGTGCAGTTTTGAGTGAGTTTCTTAATCCTGAGTTCTAAGTTGATTGCACTGTGGTCTGAGAGACTGTTTGTTATGATTTCTGTTCTTTTGCATTTGCTGAGGAGTGTTTTACTTCCAATTATGTGATCAATTTTAGAAACAGTGCTATGTGGTCCTGAGAAGAATTTACATTCTATTGATTTGGGGTGGAGATTTCTGTAGATGTCTATAGGTCTGCTTCATCCAGAGCCGAGTTCAAGTCCTGAATATCCTTGTTAATTTTCTGTCTTGATGATTTGTCTAATATTAACGGTGGGGTGTTAGACTCTAACACAATAATAGTGGGAGACTTTAAGTCTCTTTGTAAGGTGTCTAAGAACTTGCTTTACAAACCTGGGTGCTCCTGTATTGAGTGCATATATATTTAAGATATGTAACTCTTCTTATTGCATTGATCCCTTTACCATTTTGTAATGCCCTTCTTTGTCTTTTTTGATCTTTGTTGGTTTAAAGTCTGTTTTATCAGCGAGTAGGATTGCAACCCCTGCTTTTTTTTTTTTTTTTTGCTTTCCATTTGCTTGGTAAATATTCCTCCATCCCTTTATTTTGAGCCCATGTGTGTCTTTGCACTTGAGGTGGGTCTCCTGAATACGGTACACCAATGAGTCTTGACTCTTTATCCAGCTTTCCAGTCTTGTGTCTTTTAATTGGGGCATTTAACCCATTTACATTTAAGGTTAATATTGTTATGTGTGAATTTGATCCTGTCTCTATCATGCTAGCTATTTTTTTTTTTGCCCATTAGTTGATGCAGTTTCTTCATAGTGTTGATGGTCTTTACAATTTGGTATGTTTTTGCAGTGGCTGATACCGGTTGTTCTTTTCCATATTTAGTGCTTCCTTCAGGAGCTCTTGTAAGGCAGGCCTGGTGGTGACAAAATTCCTCAGCATTTGCTTGTTTGTAAAGGATTTTATTTCTCCTTCACTTATGAAGCTTAGTTTGGCTAGATATGAAATTCTGGGTTGAAAATTCTTTTCTTTAAGAATGTTGAATATTGGCCCCTATTCTCTTCTGGCTTGTAGGGTTTCTGCAGAGAGATCCACTGTTAGTCTGAAGGGCATCCCTTTGTGGGCAACCCAACCTTTCTCTCTGGCTGCCCTTAACATTTTTTCCTTCACTTCAACTTTGGTGACTCTGATGATTATGTGTCTTGGGGTTGTTCTTCTTGAGTAGTATCTTTGTGGTGTTCTCTGTATTTCCTGAATTTGAATGTTGGCCTGTCTTGCTAGTTTGGGGAAGTTCTTTTGGGTAATATCCTGAAGAGTGTTTTCCAACTTGGTTCCATTCTCCCCGTCACTTTCAGGTACACCAAGCAAACATAGGTTTGGTCTTTTCACATAGTCTCATATTTCTTGGAGGCTTTGTTCCTTCCTTTTCATTCTTTTTTCTCTAATCTTGTCTTCATGCTTTATTTCATTGAGTTGATCTTCAATCTCTGATATCCTTTCTTCTGCTTTATTGATTTGGCTATTGATACTTGTATATGCTTCACAAAGTTCTCATGCTATGTTTTTCAGCTCCATCAGGTCATCTATGTTCTTCTCTAAACTGGTTATTCTAGTTAGCAATTCCTCTAACCTTTTTTCAAGGTTCTTCCTTGCATTTGGTTAGAACAGGCTCCTTTAGCTAGCAGGAGTTTGTTATTACTCACTTTTTGAAGCCCACTTCTGTCAATTCGTCAAACTCGTTCTCCGTCTGGTTTTGTTCCCTTGCTGGCAAGGAGTCGTGATCCTTTGGAGGAGAAGAGGCATTCTGGTTTTTGGAATTTTCAGTCTTTTTGCGGTGGTTTCTCCCCATCTATGTGGATTTATTTACCTTTGTTCTTTGATGTTGGTGACCTTCAAATGGGGCTTCTGCGTGGATGTCCTTTTTGTTGATGTGTTGATGTTGATGCCATTTCTGTTAGTTTTCTTTGTAACAGTCAGGCCTCTCTGCTGCGGGTCTGCTAGTTTGTTGGAGGTCCACTCCAAACCCTGTTTGCCTGGATATCACCAGCGGAGGCTGCAGAACAGCAAAGATTGCTGCCTGTTCCTTCCTCTGTAAGCTTTGTCCCAGAGGGGCACCCACCAGATGCCAGCCAGGGCTCTCCTCTACAAGGTGTCTGTCAACACCTGCTGGGAGGTATCTCCCAGTCAGGAGACATGGGGGTCAGGGACCCAATTGAGGAGGCAGTTTGACCTTTAGCAGAGCTCAAACACTGTGCTGGGAGATCCACTGCTCTCTTCAGAGCTGGCAGGCAGGGATGTTTAAGTCTGCTGAAGTTGCACCCACAGCTGCCCCTTCCCCCATATGCTCTGTCCCAGGGAGAGGAGAATTTATCTATAACCTCCTGACTGGGGCTGCTGCCTTTTGTTCAGAGATGCCCTGCCCAGAGAAGAGGAATCTAGAGAGGCAGTCTGGCCACAGTGGCTTTGCTGAGCTGTGGAGGGCACTGCTCAGTTCGAAATTCCCAGAGGCTTTGTTTACACTGTGAGGGGAAAACCACCTATTCAAGACTCAGCAATGGTGGATACCCCTCCCCCCTACACCAAGCTTGAGCGTCCCAGGTCGGTTTCAGACTGCTGGGCCAGCAGCAAGAATTTCAAACCAGTGGATCTTAGCTTGCTGGGTTCTGTGGGGAGGGGATCCGCTGAGCTAGATCTCTTGGTTCCCTGGCTTCAGCCCCCTTTCCAGAGGAGCGAACAGTTCTGTCTCGCTGGCATTCCAGGTGCCACTGGGGTATGAAAAAAAAAAAAAAAACTCTTGCAGCTAGCTCGGTGGCTTCCCAAACGGCCACCCAGTTTTGTGCTTGAAACCCAGGGCCCTGGTGATGTAGGCACCTGAGAGAATCTCCTGATCTGTGGGTTGCAAAGACCTTGGGAAAAGCATAGTATCTGGGCCAGAGTTCACTGTTCCTCATGGCACAGTCCCACGTGGCTTCCCTTGGCTAGGGGAGGCAGTTCCCTGACCCATTGTCCTCCGTGGGCTGCACCCACTGTCTAACCAGTTCCAGTGAGATGAGCCGGGTACCTCAGTTGGAAATGCAGAAATCACCCACCTTCTGTGTTGATCTCACTGGGAGCTTCAGACCAGAGCTGTTCCTACTCGGCCATCTTGCCAGCCTTCCTCAGGAGTTTTTTTGTTTTTTGTACCCCAGTGGTGCCTGGAATGCCCGTGAGAGAACCATTCACTGCCCTGGAAAGGGGGCTGAAGCCAGGGAGCCAAGTGGTCTGGCTCATCGGATCCCACCCCCATGGAGCCCAGCGAGCTAAGATCCACTGGCTTGAAATTCTCGCTGCCGGCACTGCAGTCTGAAACCGACCTGGGAGGCTCAAGCTTGGTGGCAGTGTAGGGGTGTCTGCCATTACTGAGGTGTGAGTAGGTGGTTTTCCCCTTACAGTGTGAACAAAGTCTCCGAAGCCCACCTCAGCGCGGCAAAGCCACTGTAGCCAGACTGACTCTCTAGATTCCTCTTCTCTGGGCAGGGTGCCTCTAAGAGAAAGGCAGCACCTCCAGTCAGGGGCTTATAGATAAAACTCCTATCTCCCTAGGACAGAGTACCTGGGGGAAGGGGCAGCTGTGGGCACAGCTTCAGCAGACTTAAACATTCCTGCCTGTCGGCTCTCAAGAGAGCAATGGATCTCCCAGCACAGCACTCGGTACAGAGTGGCAAAATTGGATAAAGAGTCAAGACTCATCGGTGTGCTGTATGCAAGAGGCCCATCTCATGTGCAAAGACACACATAGGCTCAAAATAAAGGGATGGAGGAATATTTACAAAGTAAGTGGAAAGCAAAAAAAAAGCAGGGTTTGCAATCCTAGTCTCTGATAAAACAGACTTCAAACCAACAAAGATCAGAAAAGACAAGGAAGGGCATTACAAAATGGTAAAGGGATCAATGCAATAAGAAAAGTTACATATCTTAAATATATATGCACTCAATACAGGAGCACCCAGATTCATAAAGCAATTTCTTAGACACCTTACAAAGAGACTTAAAGTCTCCCGCTATTATTGTGTTAGAGTCTAACACCCCACCGTTAATATTAGACAAATCAACAAGACAGAAAATTAACAAGGATATTCAGGACTTGAATTTGGCTCCGGACAAAGCAGACCTAATAGACATCTACAGAAATCTCCACCCCAAATCAGTAGAATGTACATTCTTCTCAGCACCACATAGCACTGTTTCTAAAATTGATCACATAATTGGAAGTAAAACACTCCTCAGCAAATGCAAAAGAACAGAAATCATAACAAACAGTCTCTCAGACCACAGTGCAATCAACTTAGGACTCAGGATTAAGAAACTCACTCAAAACTGCACAACTACATGGAAACTGAACAACCTGCTCCTGAATGACTACTGGGTAAATAACGAAATGAAGGCAGAAATAAATAAGTTCTTTGAAACCAATGAGAACAAAGACAGAACTTACCAGAATCTCTGGGACACAGCTAAAGCAGTGTTTAGAGGGAAATTTATAGCAGTAAATGCCCACAGGAGAAAGGGAGAAAATTCTAAAATCAATAACCTAACATCACAATTAAAAGAGCTAGAGAAACAAGAGCAAACAAATTCAAAAGCTAGCAGAAGACAAGAAATAACTAAGATCAGAGTAGAACTGAAGGAGATAGGCCGGGTGCGGTGGCTCACACCTGTGATCCCAGCACTTTGGGAGGCAGAGGCAGGCAGATCACGAGGTCAGGAGATTGAGACCATCCTGGCTAACACAGTGAAACCCCGTTTCTACTAAAAATACAAAAAATTAGCCAGGTGTGGTGGCAGGCACCTGTAGTCCCAGCTACTCCAGAGGCTGAGGCAGGAGAATGGCATGAACCCGGGAGGCAGAGCTTGCAGTGAGCCGAGATTGTGCCACTGCGCTACAGCCTGGGTGACAGAGTGAGACTCTGTCTCAAAAAAAAAAAAAAAAAAAAAGAACTGAAGGAGATAGAGACACAAAAAACCCTTCAAAAAAATCAATGAATCCAGGAGCTGGTTTTTTGAAAAGATCAACACAGTAGATAGACCTCTAGCCAGACTAATAAAGAAGAAAGGAGAGAATATTCAAATAGATGCAACAAAAAATGATAAAGGGGAGATCACCACTGATCCCACAGAAATACAAACTACCATCAGAGAATACTATAAACACCTCTATGCAAGTAAACTAGAAAATCTAGGAGAAATGGATAAATTCCTGGACACATACCCCCTCCCAAACAAAACCAGGAAGAAGTTGAATCCCTGAACAGACCAATAACAAGTTCTGAAATTGAGGTAGTAATTAATAGCCTACCAACCAAAAGTCCAGGACCAGATGGATTCACAGCCAAATTCTACCAGGGGTACAAAGAGGAGCTGGTACCATTCCTTCTGAAACTATTCCAAACAATAGAAAAAAAGGGACTCCTCCTTAACTCATTTTATGAGGCCAGCATCATTCTGATACCAAAACCTGGCAGAGACACAACAAAAAAAGAAAATTTCAGGTCAATATCCCTGATGAACATCAGTGCAAAAATTCTCAATAAAATATTGGCAAACTGAATCCAGCAGCACATTAAAAAGCTTATCTGGCCAGGTGCGGTGGCTCATGCCTGTAATCCCAGCACTTTGGGAGGCTGAGGCAGGTGGATCACGAGGTCAGGAGATTGAGACCGTCATGCCCAACATGGTGAAACCCCGTCTCTACTAAAAATAGAAAAATTAGCCGGGCATGGTGGTGTGTGCCTGTAGTCCCAGCTACATGAGAAGCTGAGACGGGAGAATTGCTTGAACCCGGGAAATGGAGGTTACAGTGAGCTGAGATGCCACTGCACTCCAGCCTGGTGACAGAGCGAGACTCTGTCTCAAAAACAAAAAAACAAAAAAAATATGCTTATCCATCCTGATCCAGTTGGCTTCATCCCTGGAATGCAAGGGTGGTTCAATATATGCAAATCAATAAACGTAATCCATCACATAAACAGAACCAATGACAAAAGCCACATGATTATCTCAATAGATGCAGAAAAGGCCTTCCATAAAATTCAACCCCCCTTCATGCTAAAGGCACTCAGTAGACTAGGTATTGATGAAACATATTTCAAAATAATACGAGCTATTTATGAAAAACCCACAGCCAATATCATAATGAATGGCCAAAGGATTGGCCATTCAATATCATAATGAATGGCCGCTGGAAGGATTCCCTTTGAAAACCGGCACAAGACAAGGATGCCCTCTCTCACCACTCCTGTTCAACATAGTATTGGAAGTTCTGGCCAGGTCAATCAGGCAAGAGAAAGAAATAAAGGTATTCAAATAGGAAGAGAGGAAGTCAAATTATCTCTCTTTGCAGATGACATGATTATATAATTAGAAAACCCCATTGTCTCAGCCCAAAATCTCCTTAAGCTGATAAGCAACTTTGGCAAAGTCTCAGGATATAAGATCAGTGTGCAAAAATCACAAGTATTTCTATAAACCAATAATAGCCAAATCATGAGTGAACTCCCAGTCACAATTGCTACAAAGAGAATAAAATACATAGGAATACAACTTACAAGAGCTGTGAAGGACCTCCTCAAGGAGAACTACAAACCACTGTTCAAGGAAATAAGAGAGGACACAAGCAAATGGAAAACATTCCATGCTCATGGATAGGAAGAATCAATATCATGAAAATGGCCGTACTGCCCAAAGTAATTTATACATTCAATGCTATCCCTATCAAGCTACCATTGACTTTCTTAACAGAATTAGAAAAAACTACTTTAAATTTCATATAGAACCAAAACAGAACCCACATAGCCAAGACCATCCTAAGCAAAAAGAAAGCTGGAGACATTACACTACTTGACTTCAAACTATAGTACAAGGCTACAGTAACCAAGACAGTATGGTACTGGTACCAAAATAGATATGTAGACCAATGGAACAGAACAGAGGCCTCGGAAATAACACCACACATCTACAACCATCTGATCTTTGACCAACCTGACAAAAACAAGCAATGGGGAAAGGATTCCCTATTTAATAAATGGTGTTAGGAAAACTGGCTAGCCATATGCAGAAAACTGAAACTGGGACCCCTTCCTTACACCTTTTACAAACATTAACTCAAGATGGACTAAAGACTTAAATGTAAGACCTAAAACCATAAAACCCATAGAAGAAAACTTAGGCAATACCATTCAGGACATAGGCATGGGCAAATATTTCATGACTAAAACACCAAAAGCAATGGCAACAAAAGCCAAAATTCACAAATGGGATCTAATTAAACTAAACAGTTTCTGTACAGCAAAAAAAAACTATCATCAGTGAACAGGCAACCTACAGAATGGGAGAAAATTTTTGCAATCCATCCATCTGAAAGGGCTAATATCAAGATGCTACAAAGAACTTAAACAAATTCACAAGAAAAACCCCATCAAAAAGTGGGTGAAGGATATGAACAGATACTTTTCAAAAGAAGACATTTATGTGACCAACAAACATATGAATAAAAGCTCATTATCACTGGTCATTAGAGAAATGCAAATCAAAACCACAGTAAGATACCATATCACACCAGTTAGAATGGCGATTATTAAAAAGTCAGTAAACAACAGATGCTGGAGAGGATGTTGAGAAATAGGAATGCTTTTATACTGTTGATGGGAGTGTAAATTAGCTCAACTATTGTGGAAGACAGTGTGGCAATTCTTCAAGGATCTAGAACTGGAAATACCATTTGACCCAGCAATTCCATTACTGGGTATATACCCAAAGGATTATAAATCATTCTACTATAAAGACACATGCACACGTATGTTTATTGCAGCACTATTCACAGTAGCAAAGACTTGGAACCAACCCAAATGCCCATCAATGTTTTACTGGGTAAACAAATTGTCGCACATCTATACCATGCAATAACTATGCAGCCATAAAAAAGAATAAGTTCATATGCTTTGGAGGGACATGAATAAAGCTGGAAACAGTCATTCTCAGCAAAGTATCTCAGGAACAGAAAGCCAAACACTGCATGTCCTCCCTCATAAGTGGGAGTTGAACAATGAGAACATATGGGCACAGGGAGGGGAACATCACACAAGGGGGCCTGTTGAGGGTGGAGGGCTAGGGGAGGGATAGCATTGGGAGAAATACCTAATGTAGATGACGGGTTGATGGGTGCAGCAAACCACCATGGTACATGTATACCTATGTAACAAATCTGTACATTCTGCACATGTATCCCAGAACTTAAAGTATCGTAATAAAAAAATTCATTTAAGTGATCTTTTCCCAGACTTTCTCTTGTTTCTGCTTTTTTCACCTATTTCTAGAATTCGTTGATTTTTTTTGTTGTTGTTCATTGTTTTACTTTTAAAATACAAATACTTCTACCTTTGGTAATCTGTTACAAGCTACCCTCATCTAACAATTTTCTCCATTTTTCAATTTTTGCTAATACATTCGGGGAGTATTCTAATACTCACTTCGGATTTTTATCTCCCTAGATAAAACACCTCAATATCTGAAGGCCTACATCCTGCAAATGTAGCATGTGATAAATTTTAGTATATATCATGTCTTTTTTTTTTTTTTTTTGAGGTGGCCTTGCTCTATTGCCCAAGCTGGAGTGCAGTAGCACAGTCATAGCTCACTGCAGACTCCACCTCCTGGGCTTAAGCAATCTTCTCACCTCCATCTCCCAAATAGTTGGGACCACAGGTGTGTGCCACCATGCCTGGCTAATTTTTATTTTTTGTAGAGACAAGGTCTCAGAAGTTATCCAGGCTGGTCTCAGATTCCTGAGTTCAAGCGATGCACCCACCTTGGCCTCCCAAAGTGCTGGGATTACAGGCATAAACCACCACATCCAGCCCATGTCTGTATTAAGTTGATTATATACAAAGCAGTTTAATGGGTCAATTAAGAGCCCAACCTTCACATCAGCCTGTCTGGGTACAAAGAGCTTGTTAGTATAATTCTGGACAAGTAACCAATCTTTCATTTTCCCCATACATACACTGGGGAAAAGAATTCTACCTGTCTCATTTGGTTATTAATAAGCATTAATTAACAGATAAGCATTAATAAGAATTATTAATTATAAATAAGTATTAATAAGAATTAACATGTCTAAAAGGCTTATAATAGAACCTAGAACATAGTAAGTGCCATATAATTATTGGCTGTTAGTATTTCAATGGTTAAAATAACAAAAGTATCTTAGAATAAAGTGTGGAGAAGTTTTAAGTACTTTTTGTCTTTTAAAGGTCCAGACTACATAAAGGATTATTTACCCAAAATTCATCAGCACACCTCCTATGTGGGAGAACAGCATCTGGCGTTAGAAAAAACTGGAGATCTCAGATATTTATGGAGGCCTGCCTCAAATAGAAGCTTGCCAGCAAAATATAAACATGAGTACGTTGGTGAAATTGGTTGGGGAGTACCACAGTATAATTTTATCAACAAATCAAGACTGGAGAGTGGCTTTCATATCAAGGTATTGCTCTTAAATTTATGCTTTTCATAGTATACTGTTTTCTAACTTGAATTCTTTATGAATTTGCTTCCAAAGGAAATATCGGATGCTTGATTTCTCATTGAGACATAATGAGGTTTGAGTTTTGCAGAAAGACGCATGTGTGAATAAATGCATGTGCTCCACTCCTGGAGCCCCTTTAATACACCAAGGGAAGGGTATGAGGAAAATGAAGCCATGGATAATCCAAAAGCGTTTGTGTTTGTCTTTGGAATGTATTCTGATTCACATTCAGGCTGAGGCACTTGCTACACACTCTTCCCCCATCCTAGCACTGCTTCATGCGTGGACGATGGAAAAAAGAAGCCTGTGCTGGGCATCCCATAATCCACAAACCTAACACATGCGTCTCAGATCTCTAAGATTCACTGTACTGATAATGCCTTTGCATCAAGTATTAATGCAGGGTATGTTGTCAGAGGGTTTTAGAAACCTTGTCTTATTTCCTTTTGGTGATGTAGACATAGGCATGAGATCATGGTGTATCCCCTGAAACAGAAGAGTGCACAAGTAATTTTAGAAGCAAAATCTGAGAATTTGGATATTTTTTTTCAGGCAGGCCTGTGCATTATCTGAAAATTGAATGTATCAGTCATGCAATAACTGAATTTCCTCAAATTCTTAAGTTTCATCTGGTAAAGATTAACAAAAGGAAAAACCATTTATTATTTATTTATTTAGAGACAGGGTCTCACTCTGCCGCCCAGGCTGGAGTGCAGTGGCACGATCTTGACTCGCTGTAACCTCCGCCTCCTGGGTTCAAGCGATTCTCCTGCCTCAGCCTCCCAAGTAGCTGGGACTACAGGCACACGCCATCAGGCCCAGCTAATTTTTGCATTTTTAGTAGAGATGGGGTTTCGCCATGTTGGCCAGGCTGGTCTTGAACTCCTGACCTCAGGTAATCCACCTGCGTCGGCCTCCCAAAGTGCTGGGGTTATAGGCGTGAGCCACCACACCCAGCCAGAAAAACCTTTTTCTGGCCCAAACTATGGCAGTCCAGGAGGGTGGATGGGAGCACAGTCTTTGAGGTTACACTCTGATTTTGGTCTAGCTCTGTGACCTTGGGCAAATCAGTTCACCTCTCTGCATCTTTGTTTGCGCCTCTTCTACATGGCAGTATTCAGAGGCTCACTTCACAGGATCACCTAAATTTCTGTCCTAGTTCTGCCACCTACTAGCTCTGTATGGCCTCGGTTAAGTTCATTTGCCTCTGTGCGTCAGTGTCTTCATTATGAAATCTTAGTTCTAGGATATTTTTTCTAGGCAGGCCTTTGCATTGTCTTTGCTCAGGTAACGGGCTGTTGTAAACAGTGCATAAGTTAATGTTAGTAAAGCACTAGAAGCAGTAACTAGCATGTATCAAGCCCTATATGTGTTTCATATTGGTAGGTTGTGAGGACTGTATATGAGAACCCAAGAAATGCACTGGGCGTGATCTTGGCACCAGGCTGACATCCAGATTTTAGCTATTAGTACCGTTGTGGTTGTATTTCATGTAATTCATTAAATTTAATATAATATTTAATGTATTGTAATATGTTTAAATGCCAGGGCCAAGAAAAGGCACTGATGATAAGCAACGTCTCTTACAGCATATTCCAAAGAAGACCAGTTTCTGAGTGACAAGCTAAGTATAATGAATGCTTAGGTTCTTAAACTGTGTCCTATTCCACTTAGGCAATAAAAATGAAAATCCAAGATTTGATTAAATATCAAACTAGCCACCAGCAAGAAAAGTCCAGCCCCAAAGCAAAGCAGCTGGGTTGAATGAAGTCCAGAACTTTTGTTGTCTTGGTGTTTCTCCTTGGGTGATGATGCCCTGCTCTCGGACACAGCCCTCAATCTGTCAGACCATCTTGAGTGTGTATAGCCTCTGTCCCTCTTTATCTTTAACTTAACCTATTTTTCTGCTCAAATGAAGTGCAATCAAGCATTCCTTGGTCTTCAAAGCAAGCTGGGAATCCAAAAGAGATGATAGCTGTGAGTTAGCCTTCCAGGAATGTATTTATTCTGTATTTTTAGTTAGTATTTCATGGATTGCTTTTAATCACTGCACTGCTGGGTAACGGGGTCCTCTGTCTCTGAGACTGTGAACCACACAGTGATTTTTCTTCCCCAGCTGTGGCATGCTCAGAAACTGCTTGGAATATACTGTAAGAAACGTTGCTTCTCATCTGTGCACTTTCTTGGCCCCAGTATTTTAACAGTAATTGTTTTCAAGGGTCTAGCTGTCTCAGATAACAATCTTGAACAATACCTTAAAGCTCCTCGGACTTAGAGCTTTATAATAGGAAAAAAAAAGTTTCACTGAGAATGACCACACATACCAGCATCGAAGCATCTATAATTTCCTTAACAGTTAAGATCTAGGTTTTGTCACTGGGTCTACTCATCTCCCTCTCTGCATCTAAGGCATACCTCTCTCTCTTTCCATCCAAGGCAGATCAAAATCTTTTTTTTTTTCTTTTTTTGAGACAAGGTCTCTCTGTGTCACCCAGGCTGGAGTACAGTGGCATGCTCACAGCTCACTGCAGCCTCCATCTCCTGGGTTCAGGCAATCCTCCTACTTTGGCCTTCTGAGTAGCTGAGACTACAGGCACATGCCACCACACCTAGATAATTAAAAAAATTTTTTTAGTAGAGACAAGGTCTGTGTTGCCCAGGCTGGTCTCAAACTCCTGAACTCAAGTGATCCTCCCACCTCGGCCTCCCAATGTGCTGGGATTACAGGTGTGAGCCACCGTGCCCACCTCACAGTGTCATTTTTGGAGTGTAGACTCAGACTTTGATTCCCTATAAACCCTGTGCTTCAGGCAGCTACTTCTAAAAAATCAGACTTGGTGCATGAATTGACACTTGAGCCGATACATACACATACACTCCATGCATTCAAACATGCTTCTAAATACAAAGCCTATACAAGAGTGGTGGCATTAACCTAGGGCCACCCTCACAAGGGAACTGGCAAACTTCTCAGTGTGGTGTCACTTTGAGAAAAGTCTCAATCCACTTCCTGTTCGTTCTCCAGTTTCTTATCTGTCTATAGACCCTTTCCATATCCCTTGCTCTTCCTTGTCCCATAATAATCCAAATCAAAATGGTCACTTCTTGTTTTAGTCTAACTGCAGAGACTCCTCAGTGTCTCTCATGGCAATTGCTCAGAGCTTGGATTTTAAGCACAACTTTCATCTCCTGGATTTTTATAGCTCTAACAGCTGCTCTGCCTGATTTACTGCTCCAGGTTTATATAAGACTGGCAGTTAAGGACGCTCAGGCACCTCCAATAGAGTCTTGGTAAAATGCCTGGAGCAGCTGCCTCCTACCTGGGAATGGTCTCTCCTATTTGGGGCACTAGGAGGGGTTCTGCAGATCATCTGGCTTTTTGCAGGAAGATAATAACTTCCATGCTGAGTGACACCTGAACAGCTTCCCCCCACGTTGCGGAGGTCAGTAAAAATCACAAGATCGAGTTTCTCTTCCGGATTTTTTAATGTTTAGCTATTTCCTACTGACTCTTACATGGGTTACAATGCAATGATAATAAATGTATGTATAAACTAGGACAGACGATTACTTTCATCATCTCGGATTTAAGAGCAGCACATTCTTTAAAAAAAATGGATTTGGTCTCTATCGAACTATATATGTTGTTTCCGCAAGAATATATGGAGACAATGGAAACAATTTCTTTAGTTTCAATCCCGTGCTAAACTAAGGAACTTTTCTAACTGCTGCTTAGCTGGTCATGTCTCCTCTCCACCGGCCTTTCTTTAACCCCAACCTCAACGGGGTCTGCTGGCTTCCTAATGTCCATTTGCTGCACCTGTGCTCTGACCTCGTGACAAAATGATTTAAGTCATTTGGTTTTCTCACAGAAACAATGTTACACTGGACATGATGACTAACTTTTCATGTGTGTGACCCCAAAGGAAATATTAAATCAATTAATCATAATATATTATAACCAATATATATTTTAAAAACTATATGAGGTAATAAGGAGAATCGTGGGAACTCATCAACATATTTATATATAACATGAGGTAATAAAAACCAAAATTTTGAGGCTTTGAAATCTCTGCCTCACTTTTAACTGTCACAAGTTCCGTTGTCATGAAATAGAGCTTCTTTGTGACGGTTTTATGGACATTTGAACAGCCTTCTGATGAAATGTTGAATTTCTTGATGGCTATGGAATAAACTGATACAAGATTGGCTTATTAGACATTTTGCTCACTGTGAATTTATTTAGAGAAGGTAAACATAAGAAGAGCTACAATGGATTGTTATTAATAAGAATGGTACTGTGATGACTTTACAGCCGAGGAAACTGAGGTATCAACAGGTGAGGTTCCTTGCCTGAGGCCACACAGCTAGTAAATAGTAGAGCCAGGATTTCAACCCAGGCCATGTGAAATCAAGGACTCGGAGGAATACAGGATGTATGAAATGCAATGATAGACAATGAGATCAGAACATTAGATTGGAGCCACTTTATAATGTACACAGTTGTGTTATCATTTTTCTCTAAGGCAGGGTCAGGCTGGGGTCAAACCTACTTGCTTTATCTTATAAGGTATGCATCCCTTTCTTCATGGTTCCATCAATTGTCTCCTAGCATCCTACTTTACATCATTTGCACGCAATATAATTCATTTATAATATCAAAATAAATAGTAGAGGCCGGGCATGGTGGCTCATGTCTGTAATCCCAGCACTTTGAGAGGCTGAGGAGGATGGATTATTTGAGGACAAGAGTTCAAGACCAGCCTGGCCACCATGGTGAAACCCTGTCTCTATTAAAATACAAAAATTAGCTGGCCGTGGTGGTGGGTGCCTGTAATCGCAGCTACTCGGGAGGCTGAGGCAGGAGAACTGCTTGAACCCAGGAAGTGGAGGTTGCAGTGAGCCAAGATCGCGCCACTGCGTTGCAGCCTGGGTGACAGAGTGAGACCTTCTCAAAAATAAATAAATAAATAAATAATAGTAGAGATGATACTACCCACATATTTGACATAAGAAATTGCTTGATAGTAGTTTTTGAATTTGTATTTTGTAAGCACTTTATTGCCTTTCAAAACATATAAAATACAATCATTGGCATTATGGGGAAAAAAATAAGAGAGTGAGTTCTCACCAAGCCAAACCCTCTTTCCTTGCACTAACTCTATGCAATCTTCCAAACTCCTACACAACAGTGTCCTCCTGTGTTTTCAGATTCATCTGGGAAAAATGTATTCCCAGCATGGAGTTGATAAGTCTGTAGGCCACCAAAATACATATTTCAAAATTTCTGCATTTTTTATCCCCAAATTCTCATTTACCTTGGGGTTCGTCTAGAGCAATCATAAAAATAGCCACCAGTTTTGAGTCTCATTAAAATTCCTAATCTCCAGATGTTGTTATCAGTCTAGACAATTTTAGAAACATAATAAAGCTTCCTTTTTCAACTAACTTATAAAAGCAAAATAGAAAATAGCTTTTCTAAAATTAGGCATGTCTTTGGAGGGCTGCTGTTCTTTCCCAGATGAGTGTGTATTTAGTTCTCACTTTTACTTACAGTTATTTGCATCCTAACAGTTTGTGGTTTAACATAAAAATAATTACATTAGCACCTTTCATCCTTAAGGGCTGGTATAAAGTAATATGTCTTATGATACCACCAGAAGGCTTTAGTGAGAGAGTACCACATGCTGACCATCTGTGAGGCGGGAGAAACATTGTCTAGGGAGACCAAATCACCCTCCTTTTTCTTGAAAATAATATATTAACCTCCTTATATACAGATGTTACATTTTCTCCATTTTACAAAGCTTAGCTTTATAGGATTCTCAAATACATTGAAGGAAACAATTTCCTTATAAAATTTTACTTATATCTAAATTTCCAGAAAATAAATTTTACGTTTGATGCTTCCTTTTCCTAACAGACCATGGGAACATCAAGGGAGGCATGTATCACTGATGTGTACTCTCTGTACTGTGTTCAAAGCAGTTCCACAAAGAGTAATGCGTTTGGAATGGGAAGCCTGTTGGTAGCCAGCGATGCTGCCACATTCAAGTGGGCATCCCAGCCCCCAATTACCTGGCCTCTCAACTAAGCACAGGGCTTTCTCTCTCTTTTAGAGGTGACTTTCTAGAAAATTATTGGCAAATTGGAAAACAAAAGTCCTAATTGTCACATCATTTGTTAGGATGTGAAAATTTAGGGGAAAAAAGGAAAGAAAAAAAGAACCCAAAGTAATGTAAAGCTTGGTAGATGATTTTATCCCTTAATTTAGGCAGGCTAAAAATACATTGTGGTAGTTATGAACTCTTGTTAAGGCTTGACATAATATCTGGAGTATGTGTCTAAATGTAAATATCACCTTTTAAAAAAATTTAGCTTCTTAAAGTTAGTAATTAAGGATATGTCACAGATTTTTCAACAAATGTTATTTGATGATAGTGACATACAAAGCTAAGAAGGATGCTATAACTTAGAATAGGTGCCAGTAAAAGTGTGGTATGACTCCATAGCTAGGCTGTTAAGTATATTGTCAAAGAATTCTGAAACTTCTGTGTGAGCCAATATCCCAAGCACAGGTGGATCAAATACCAGGACATCTGTTTTCTAAATCTGGCGTTAATCCTGTCTTTTTAAGATCACTGGAGGAAATTCTTAAATCATTGTAAATTTATGACTGTAGTTTTTCCCTATTATTCATATACAACACTCCCAGGGTATCTCAGCTATGTTGACAAAAATGCATAGCATGCATAGCAAATGAGACCAGAAACCTTGAGATTTCTTTTCCCAGGATTAAATCTAGGAAACCAAGGAACTTTAATTGGGGAAGTTTAGGAATAGTTCATTAAATATAGGGGCCCCCCACTACATGGTCTCAGCTCTGTGTTTGGGCAAGAAGAAATGGCACTGAAAATATATGCTATAGGAATCCACTATGACCACCTACTTTGGAAGAATTCACAGGAAAGTTTCTTTGTGGAAGTTTAGTGCGATTATTGTCAGTAATTGCACTACACAGTTCTAGCCACATTCCAATGGCTTTAAGCAATTTGAGGTCTGAGATCTGTTGTATGTGTCTTTGTACTGACAACATCAATACAACATCAATACCAGCCCCCACCCACCATCTCCTAGTGCTTAGCATGCGGTAAATGATGATCAGTAAACGATGAGAAATGGAGACTGGAATCTATTCTATTCTCATGCAGAGTCTTTGTTGAGAGACCAAGTTTTAGATAAAGAGTAATGAATTTTTAAGTGTGTATTAGGTTGGCAATTAGTCCACTCCCAGCTTATTCAATAAAATCATTCAAAACTATGTACCTTTTTTTAAAAATAGAAACTTAAGGAAACTGGGCACAGTCTCCTTCATATCAAATCTCATGTTCACAGTGCTTGTTTTACAACCCATAGTTGTAGAGCTAATTGGACAATTAACTTGGGGGGAGCATACTTTCTAACCTTAGAATTAACAACAGTGGCAAACACATTAGAAAACTCCAAGGGTGAGTACAGTTGCAAAATAGGCCCTTAATGGTATTTCAGAAACTCAGCACTGAGCACACACAGTGACTTGGAAGCACTTGTATAGCTTTCTGTTGCTTGAATAGTCCACTCAGATTTCAGACCCTGCTAGGAATCATCAACCAGCTCTGGGTAAAGGACTGAATCAGAATGGCTGGTCATCCATCACAAATCATAACAATTCCCAAGAAAATTAATTCCAGTCTTTCTTTAAAAAAAAAAAAATCCTGGTGTATTTTGAATTATACAATGAAATAAGGAAAATATTTATCTCCTTGGAAGGATACTGGGAGAAAATAAAAAAATTTACTTTTGTTGTTGTTCTTATTTTGTTTTGTTTCGTTTTTTGTTTCCACCCACTGCGTTGAAAAATATGCCTTTTCTCTGAGAATTAATGAGGCAATTAGCATTTGTATTTCTTCTCAGGGCAAATCCATGTTTGTGGCCTGATAGGGTTTGGCTTATTGTCCCCATCCAAATCTCATGTAGAATTGTAATTCCCATAATCCCCATCAGTCAAGGAAAAGGACCTGGTGGGAGGTAGTTGGATTGTGGGGGTGGTTTCTCCTATGATGTTCTCCTGATGGTGAGTTCTCACAAGATCTGATGGTTTGATAAGGGGCTTCCCTCTTCGCTCTCTCTCACCTGCCACCATGTAAGACATGCCTGCTTCCTTTTCTGCCATGATTGTAAGTTTCCTGAGGCCTCCCCAGTCATGTGGAACTGTGAGTCAATTAAACCTCTTTCGTTTACAAATTACCCAGTCTTAGGTAGTATTTTCACAGCAGTGTGAAAACGGATTAATACATGACTGTAATGAAAATGGAATGTGGCTTTCAAGCTAAAATAGCCAGTTGAAGAATTTTTTATATTCCTTTTCTCCCCTTGCATGCTAGTCCAAATGCCATTTTTTATAATGCCTCAGTTTTCTGATCTATGAAATGGGGATATACTGGTTTTCTATTGCATAACAAATTACCACAAATTTAGCAGCTTAAATCAATACTCATTTATTGGCTCACAGTTCTGTAGGTCAGAAATCCAGGGACGGCATGACTGGGCTCTCCACTCAGATCTCCCAAAGATGAAGGTGTTAACTACGGCTGTGAAGTCATCTGAGGCTGGGGCTGTCTTCCAAGTTCATATGGTTGTGGAAGATTTCAGTTCCTCATGGTTGTAGAGCTGAACTAGTACTTCTGTTTCTTTGCTGGTTGTCAGCCAGGGGCGATTCTCAACATTCAGAGGCCACCCAGTCACCTCACTCCATGACCCCTCCACATGTTGTTGTTGTTGTTTTTTTTTTTTTTTTTTTTTGAGATAGTCTCACTCTGTTGCCCAGGCTGGAGTGCAGTGGCGTAATCTTGGCTCGCTGCAAGCTCTGCCTCCCGGGTTCAGGCCATTCTCCTGCCCCAGCCTCTCGAGTAGCTGGGACTACAGGCACCCACCACCACGCCTGGCTAATTTTTTCTATTTTTAGTAGAGATGGGGTTTCACCGTGTCAGCCAGGATGGTCTCAATCTCCTGACCTCATGATCCGCCCGCCTCCCAGACTGCTGGGATTACAGGCATGAGCCACCGCACTTGGCTGACCCCTCCACATCTTTAAAGCCAGCTGTGGAGAGTCTCCCTCCTGTCAAATCCGTCTCATGCTTCAAATCCCCTTTGCCAAGAAGAGCCTAGATCTTTTTAAGAGCTCTCCTGATTAGCTTAGGCCCACTGAGAATAATCTCCCTTTCTTCAAGTCAGCTGATTTGGGACTTTAATTACATCTGCAAAATCCCTTCACAGTAGCATCTAGATTTGTATTCAGTTGAATATCTGAGAATGTGTGTATACCAGGGGGTGAGAATCTTGGGTGCTCTCTTAGAATTCTGCCTACTGGCTGGGCACAGTAATTCACACCTGTAATCCCAGCACTTTAGGAGGCTGAGGAAGATGAATAGCTTGAGCTCAGGAATTTGAGACCAGCCTGGGCAACATGGCAAGACCCTCTCTCTACTAGATGGGCATGGTGTGTGCACCTGTGGTCCCAGCTACTGAGGAGGCTGAGGTGGGAGAATTGCTTGAACTTAGGAGGCAGAGGTTGCAGTGAGCTGAGATTGTGCCACTGCACTCTAGCCTGGGTGACAGAGCGAGACCCTGTCTCAAAACAAACAAACAAAAAATACAAAACTACCTACTACAGGATAACAGTAATACCTTAGCATATTATTAAATGGATTGAGACATGTATAAAGCACTTAGCATGCTCAACAAATGGGATCTAGTATTAATGTCTCTGTATACTATATTTTCCTGCCTGCATGGATTTTTAAATTATAGTATTATAAGCACACTAGAAACATGAGAGACTGTGTTGCTCATTATTTTGATACTCCCCAGAAAGCAGAGATACTGGGGCCACAGTGAACAAACTCACAGAACCCAATGTTTAGACTATTTGCTGAAAGTTGATGAATTAATTCAGATTATTTAAAAACTATAGTTAAAAGAGACCAGGATATCATTAATGTTGGTACTCAAGCCCATCCATAATGTGCCATAAAATGAAGTATGTATGGGTCTCTGCATTGAACTTTTTTTTTCCTTTAACAAGAGAAATGCATCACTGAATCCATGCCTTAAACACCGACATTTTTCAGAAAGAATTCTTTTGTTACTCATGCTCTGAATGTAAAATGAATACTTCAAATGCTCCATTCATGCAAAGGCCTTTATGTCCTCTTTCTCCCTGTAATAGTTCCAATCTAGAATAGGCAACGTTATGCAATTTGGTGACCCTGCTGCAACAATGGAAATGCTTCTCACAGGCTGTGGGAAGAAAGACACCTAAGGAGTTAACAGTAATATTTTGCAAATTGAGGCAAGTGAAGGAAAAAATACATTAGCATAAGAAAAGATAGCCGTAGGGAATTTTCCACTCAAATGTTTGATACTAAGAGCCCTATGTTACCAAGGAGGAGGCTATAGAAGAAAACCCTTAGTGTCTATGCATTCTCGAATTACATTGCCATTGTATTCGTTCTACGGTTGAGAAAGACTCATAGTTATAGAGATGGCAAATTGTTCTTTCTAGAAGTAAGAAAAGTAAAAATTGGATATACTAAGAAAATCATCTTGGATTATTGCAAGAAAGCAAGAGGATTCCTCAGGAACCGTCCCCAAAACACTTCCTAAATGTGTCAGGACTAGACTAGAGTTTAGAGATTAAAAGTGAAAGTCTTAAGCAATGATTTTAATTTTTAACTAGAATGTGCCCCAAATGTCTGCAATTAATTTAACTCAAATTTAACAGTTTTTACTCATTTTAGAAATTGTGTAACTCATGATATGTGAATGTAGTTAGCAGGTATTTCCCTTTTGTTAATAAACAGACTTATTTGAAGATTGATCTGTAGGAAATATCCAAATTGGAGTTGTAATTATTTTTGTTGAAAACATTTAAGTGTAAAAGGTTCTCACTGATTTAAGATAGAAAATATAATTGTTACCCATTTCAATGAAGATATTGAATTGGTTTTGAAATCAATCTTTACTCTTAGGAATGATTGGCCAGTAAAAAAAAAATGACTTATCTGAGTCTGAATTTTATTAGGTTTAACACTACAGTAAACATAGATGTCCAAATAAATCATGATGCATTTCATTAATAAATTATGATAGAGAAGGACCAGCTTATTTTAGATAACAAATTGTTTATAGGGACTGATATCTATAGGAGGAATGGAAAAAAGATATGTTATTTTGTTTCCGAAAAAGGTCTTCACCAATTAAGAAGATGCAATTTTGGATTATTAAAGATAAGAATAGCATAAAACTAAAGATCATCCAAGTCCTGCAAAATTTGTCCAGAAGCTGATAATAAAATTCAATGGATAAGGTCAATTTTCAGGGGATCATGTCAGGAATCAATTGAGAAAAAAAGCTATCCCATGATCTTTCTATTATATGCAGATTATTTTCAAAGTTTCTATGGAATAGTGACCTTGTTTATTTTGTGCCTTCCTTTGTTCAATTTATGTGTGAACATTGAAGAGATTAAGGTTTCAGGTCTTTATCCCTGAGAAGATGACACAAATAAATGAATTTGCATTCTCAAGCACAAAGAACTCTGTGGTAGTCAATAAGGAAAGTCATTCTGAACTGAAGCTTGAGGGAAAAGGAAGAGGAGAGAAGAGAATTTAAAAAGTACTAAGTAACATCATTCCTTTAATGTTGAAATTTTTGTAATAGGATTTTGCCACTTTTTGAGATGTTATGAATAGCGCATCCCATACTACTGTAAGTAAAAAATGCATCCACAAATGAAGTGAAATACTTTTTGATAATTTATGTCACGGCTTCTCAATCCTAGTATAGAAATTTGAGAAATGGTTATAGACCAATACGCTTTTCAATATAAATTTGACACTTTTATTCCCCATCCTTATTTACAAGATGTGCCATCCATCTGACAGTTCCTGGAGAAGAGGAGTCAGTATATAGCAGTCATTCATTCAGTAATAACAGATCATTTCAGTGCACATGGGAAGTGGTGGGTGGGAATTACTTTTTAATCTAAGAACCATTCTAAGTCACCAAATACGTTATCAATACTCTGAATTATCCCTTCTGAAAGGAGTTTTCAAATCTACACTTTACCGCAGTCTGTCTATAATCCAGCTCTTTCCTACCTTATTGCGACCACATTTTTTAGATTCTGTAAGGAGAAAAGTGAAAAGAGGTAACCTGTTTGAGTCTAATGACAGTAGTTTAGAATGCTCGCTTATTTAGACATAGAATCATAAAGATGGAAAGCAACTTAGTGATTACGCATCACACTCTTCCTGCTACCCAGCACCCCTCCTTTCAAAGAGGGAAAGTAAAGTGCATACGGTCTTGTTTATTTTACTTCTTGTACTTTTTTCCTCTCTGTTCAGGAATCAAAAGCCTGTCTTCTTCTCTGATCTTCTTTTAACTGAATTTAGCATTTCCTATTTCATTTCCCAACCTGACTTCCTTTTTTGACTAGAAATATGGATACTTAGACCTGCCACCTATTTACTTTGGAATTACGGTACATTAATTTTCTTCCTTTTACAGTATGAAGAACTAAATCAAGCTTCTCTTGATTCAATAACCCACAGATATCAAAACCCATGGTAAGCAAATATGAATATATTTTTATTAATTACTGTGTTTCTTTCCTAAATTGGTAACAGGATTCATTTTTGTAAACTTTTAAGTGTATTACCACTTTCTTTTTATTTCATGTAGGTTTTTGATAAATTTACGAATTTTTATTTCTAATAAACACAGTAAATCTTCACTATCTGCTAAATTTTATTTAAGGGGAGAAAAGGAATAACGCAACATAGTTAGAATGAGAAACTGTTAGACTATAGTAAAGAAAAGGAGAAGCAAGCCTGAAGCTATTAAGAATAGCAACTGGATTAGTAGATTAGCTTTAACTTTATAAATAATTATCTCTGTGGAAGAAACAATATTAATTTTTTTCAGATTAAAAAAACTCATTTCATGCTGTTGGCCTGGAAACCATCATAATGGGTAATCTTGGTTAATAAACATAATCTTACTAAAGTCACATAATGACTTCAATTCACATTATCTTATGGCAGCTTCTGACCCAAATGAAACATGGGTAGCTCACGGCATGTTAAATTACAGGAAACAAGCAAAAGCTGACTTGTCATCTAGGTATAACACATAATTCAGATTCCTAAGAGGGAAAAGATCAATCAGCATTGCTCTTACAAGACTCCAGATTGAATACTGTCTTTGTTATCATAGGTTTTTGAAGGTGAGGATTTCTGGGGCTTATTTTACTTCACTTTTAATTGTTGAAGGATTTAGCTATTAGCATATGCAAAATCACTGGATTTTATTAGCCCTGAGGTGGCTGTACTATACCAACATGAACTGTATCAAATAGAGAAAAGACTTCAAACCCCATGTCAAAAACCTATTATTTCAGAACAAAAAAATACCTCAGTGGGCAATTCCTATAACTTATTAAACACGTACCATATTTAAAGCCACAAAGAAACAGGTATGCTTTAAAGCATGAATAACACATATTCTCATTAGAATATTCTACTTCATTTGTTTAGATAGCATTGCAGGCATCCACTGCAATTACCTTATCAAATATTTCCAAGCAAAGAAAAACATTAAAGACCACTGAAAATCAATAAAACTTCAGCAAGCATTGGTGGTAAAAGCATGAAAATGTGCTGCATTTATTTAAACATTAAAAACTTGTTGGAGGGTATCTGAGCAACACTGAAGCCCTGGGCATGTTCTTTGAATGAAAGAATGTTGGCTATATTCATTTCTAGGGAATATGCTGTGGGTTGAACTGAGTCATGAGGATGTAGAATAGTTATGAAAGAGACCTTGTATTTAGGAGATTGCAGATTCAACTAGGAAATTGGGCGTATATGTGAAGAAAAATAACAAAATTACTTTGCAAATACTGAGAGCCAAATTAATAATTAAGATAATATTTAGAAAATTATAGCTAGAATTTTTTTTTAATTAAATGTATTGACAGCCTCCTGGACTCATCTATAACTCCTGGCTTGGGTCCTATTTAACTAGTCAGACACCAATAACCTGAATACTGCTTCCTTTGTGAGACTATAAGCACCTACCCTGTTTCAAAGCCCTTGTTAGCAGGGTACTTTTGAATAGGGCCCTGACTCAGGTTCAGCTGTTCCCCACCCCTTTGCATTCTCTAAGGTGGCCTGAGAGCCATCTTTTTCCTGGGCAAAGGTTAGTGCTGAGTCTCCCAACCAGTTTTCATGTTCTGTTCTTTTCAGTCAATAGCATTCACTCAATATGTTCAGCATCTCCCGGGTTCAAAGCACTGTTAGATTCCGTGGCCATCATGGTGAACCAGCCAGCCTCAGTATATGCCCTTCTTGGAACTTGTATTCTAGGGCAGGAGGCAGACATTGAAGCAACAACATGGCTTTTAAAAAATAATGTATTGGCTGGACACAGTGGCTCATGCCTGTAATCCCAGCACTTTGGGAGGCCCAGCAAGGCAGGAGGATCAATTGAGGCCAGGAATTTGAGTCTAGCCTTTGTAACATGACAAAACCCCATGTCTACAAATAATAAAAAACTAACTGGATATGGTGGCTGTGCCTGTCCCCGCTATTCAGAAGCCTGAGGTGGGAGGATGGCTTAAGCCCAGGAGTTCAAGACCAGCCTGGGCAACATAGAATCCCCATCTCTACAAGAAAAATTTTAAAAATTAGCCAGGAGTGGTGGTGCACACATGTGGTCCCAGCTACTGAGGGGGCTGAGGTGAGGTGGGAGGAACACTTGAGCCCGGGAGGTTGAGGCTGCAGTGAGCCTTGATCATGCCAGTACACTCCAGCCTCGGCAACAGAGCCCCTTCTCCAAAAATAAAAAATAAATAACAACAAACCATACTGTTTCTCAAACTTGAAAGCAAATGTTTTAAATTACAACTCTAATTCATGCTTATGGCAACAAATCAAACAATATAGAGGTATATTGAGAAAAAGTTAATATCTGACCCGAATCCATCTGGTTTCTGATAAAATAGTTCATTATAAAAGAATATTTATAGGATGTAAAGAGAAGGTTTTCCCAGGGCACCCACATGGACTGAGGGTCAGATAAGTGTTTACTGAGGGAAGTGATTATTAAGCTGATGTTGAAAAGATAGGTGAGGCCGGGCACGGTGGCTCACGCCTGTAATCCCAGAATTTTGGGAGGCCAAGGTGGGTGATCACTTGAGGTCAAGAGTTCAAGACCAGCCTGGCAACATGGTGAAACCCTGTCTGTACTAATAATACAAAAACTAGCCAGGCGTAGTAGTGGGTGCCTGTAATCCCAGCTACTTGGGAGGCTGAGGCAAGAGAATCACTTGAACCCAGGAGGTGGAGGTTGCAGTGAGCTGAGATGGTGTCACTGTACTCCAGCCTGGGCGACAGAGAAACTGTGTCTCAAAAAAAGAAAAAAGGTAGGTGAGTACAAGATCATTCCTGGCAGAGAGAACAGCATGAGCCAGGCCCTGAGGTGGGAAAGAGTACATCAAATTACAACCTGTGCTGCCAGACTGTATTGAAAGCAATGGGGAGAGTAGTGAGATGAAGATCAGATTTTGTAGAACCTTGTGACCTGGGTTAGAGAATTTGGATTTTAATAAATATAAGAACAAAGAAAATTCATTAGAAGATTTAAAATAGAAAGCAACCTGATTATAATTGTTTTGTTAAGATCATTCTGGAATGTTGGAATGTTTTATGGAGAAGGGATTGGAAGGTGACAAGAACAGCTACAGAAAGATCAGCCAGGGCCAGGCTTGGTGGCTCACACCTGTAATCCCAGCCGCTGGGGAGGCTGAGGCAGGAGAATCACTTGAACCCAGGAGGTGGTGGTTGCAGTGAGCTGAGATCACACCACTGTACTCCAGCCTGGGCAGTAGAGCGAGACTCCATCTCAAGAAAAAAAATAAATAAATAAAAAAGAAACATCAGCCAGGAGATGATTTCATTTTTACAGGCCCATCTTGAGTTTTCAGTAGGCTTTGCAAAAAAGCCAAAACAAATGTGATTATGGAGAGCTGGGGCCAGGGGAAAGGTTCAGTTGAGCTTTTAAAGAAAGGTGGGCTTTAAGTAAATGGAGAAAAGAGGAGACCATATTTGTTATAATGATGGGGAAGTAAAGCATGTGTATACAGCAATCTGATGAAGCAGATTTAACATTATCTTAATTTTAGGTGAAGAGATCGAATGTCAGAGATTGTCACATGACCAGGGTCACAGAGCTCATATCCTGTTGATCTGGGTTGGGATCTGGACTTGGACATTTTATTTATTTATCTTTTTTGAGACAGAATTTTGCTCTGTTGCCCAGGCTGGAGTGCAATGGCGCGATCTCCGCTCACTGCAGCCTCTGCCTCCCAGGTTCAAGCCATTCTCCTGCCTCAGTCTCCCAAGTAGCTGGGACGACAGGCATGCACCATCATGCCCAGCTAATTTTTGTATTTTCAGTAGAGACAGGGTTTCGCCATATTGGCCAGGCTGGTCTCAAACTCCTGACCTCGTGGTCCACCTGTGCGGCCTCCCAAAGTGCTGAGATTATAGGCGTGAGCCACTACACCCAGCTAGGGCTTGGACATTTTAAAAGAGCTCTACCAATGATTGTGATGTATCGCCAGGGCTGAGAACCACTAGTGACAACTGAGAAATGAAAGGGACTGAGCCTTGTGGGATGCCCACATTGAGGGCAAGATAAATGGGAGCCACTGAAGAAGGAGCCTTAGAGGTCAATTCCTATAGAAGGCTATAGCAGCCGGTGAAGAATTTTGAGAGGAAGAGTTTAATGCAAGGAAACAAAGAAATCAAGGAAAACACAGCAGACAAATGTTTAGAGGTGATCAGTGGCCTCAGAAAAAGCAGTATAGGAGAAAAGTAGGATGCTCTGTGTCAGTGTCACTAGTGCTGAGAAATGTTTGTCTACTGACGTAATGCAGGCAAGAATCCACTCTGTTTATGACATGAGAAATTCAGTTAGAGCACAATTACAGGACTTCCTCCGTTCGAAGGCATATTTTTTACATCTTAATATTCTTGAAATCAGGATGCATTTTATAATAGTTGTTTATAAATGCAGTGTTCAAATGTAGTGCCTTTTTTTTGGCCTCCAGTGTAAAACTGTTAAATTAATGGCCGCATGGAGTGGCTCAGGCTGGGCATAGTGGCTCACACCTGTAATCCCAGCATTTTGGGAGGCCAAGGCAGGAAGATCACCTGAGATCAGGAGTTTGAGACTAGTCTGGCCAAAGTAGTGAAATCCCATCTCTACTAAAAACACAAAAATTAGCCAGGCGTCTTTGTGCATGCCTGCGATCCCAGGTACTCAGGAGGCTGAGGCAGAAGAATCACTTGAACCCAGGAGGTAGAGTTTGCAGTGAGCTGAGATCATGGAACTGCACTCCAGCCTGGGTGACAGAGTGAGACTCTGTCTCAAAAAAAAAAAAAAAGAAAAAAAAATTAATGGTGTGTTATACAATTAATTGTATCTTAAAGACTGTTAAAGTTGTAGGTTAGGAAATTGATGACTTGCTATGTGCTAAGTGCTCAGAATTTAAAAATTTGTACACAGAGTCCTTACTCTTAGGTTGCTCACAGAATTTTCAAGGCAGATAGATGTAACAGATGATTTCAGCACAAGGTTCGGTGATGGACAGACAGTGCAGTTATTGCGTGTAGGTTAACTCGTTTTTGTTGTGTGTGTGTGTGTGTGTGTTTTAAATCTTTAATCTATTTTGATTTTTAAAAAATTTATAAATTAAAGGAAATGTACTCTTGTTTTAAATATCTCAAGTTTCTCTAGATATGTGACCCGATGATTTATTTGTTTTCATATGATCTCTTCTGTTTGCAACTGGGTGTTTCCTTATATATGCCTACAGTAGTTCTAATTTCAACAAGCAGAATAAAAAGCATAGACAGGAAATAGAGGAATGGTTTACAGTCCAATTAAGAGAGGTCATAAGAGAATGTATTAGCAAACAATGAATTGGCAGGGCTTTTGTTTTTTCTCTAAGAGGTGAGTGGATTCTGCAGGAGCTACTCACCATTACTGAAGAGCCCACCCTATCTTCTAGGCCTTTAATAAATAATATGAAGGCTAACTTCAGAAATGCCTGTTTTTATTTGCTAATGAGAGCTAAATTTCTTCTGTGATAATCTTTTGTTCTAGATGTTTCTGAGTCATTGAACTCGAGAAAAACTATTTCCAGGGATAGGACTTCTTTAGCTCTTTGGAATACATCTTATTTTGGTAGTTGTAATTATTATGTTATTAAACAGCTGGGCATGAGATTGATCTCAAAGTCAGTGGGTTTCTCTAAAGCTACATTGATTTAAAGGCAAACAAGTTTGGAAAGGGACAGTGTTCTTGTAGTTCCTTTGTATTAGTCCGTTTTCACACTGCTGATAAAGACATACTTGAGGCTGGGAAGAAAAAGAGGTTTAATTGGACTTACAGTTCCACATGGCTGGGGAGGCCTCAGAATCATGGCGGGAGGAGAAGGCACTTCTTACCTGATATCAGCAAGAGAAAATGAGGAAGATGAAAAAGTGGAAACCCCTGATAAAACCACTAGATCTTGTGAGACTTATTCACTACCACGAGAACAGTATAGAGGAAACTGCCCCCATGATTCAAATGATCTCCCACCAGGCCCCACCCACAACACATGGGAATTATGGGAGTACAATTCAAGATGAGATTTGGGTGGGGACACGGAGCCAAACCATATCATTCTGCCCCGGCCCCTCCAAATCTCATGTCTTCAAATTTCAAAATCAGTCATGCCTTCCTAACAGTCCCCCAAAGTCTTAACTCCTTTCATCATTAACCCAAAAGTCCATAGTCCAAAGTTTCCTCTGAGACAAGGTAAGTCCCTTCTGCCTATGAGCCTGTAAAATCAAAAGCAAGCTAGTTACTTCCTCAATACAATGTGAGTACAGGTAATGGGTAAATACAGCTGTTCAAATGGGAGAAATTGGCCAAAACAAAGAGGTTACAGGGCCCATGCAAGTCCAAAATCCAGCGGAGCAGTCAAATTATAAAGCTCCAAAATGATCTCCTTTGACCCCAGGTCTTACATCCAGGTCATGCTGATGTAAGAGGTGGGTTCCCATGGTCTTGAGTAGCTCCACCCGTGTGGCTTTGCAGGGTACAGTCTCCCTCCCAGCTGCTTTCCAGGCTGGCATTGAGTGTCTGTGGCTTTTCCAGGCAAATGGTGCAAGCTGTCAGTGGATTTACCATTCTGGGGTCTGGAGAGCAGTTGCCCTCTCCTCACAGCTCCACTAGGCAGTGCCCCAGTAGGGACTCTGTGGGGGCTCCAGCCCTACATTTCCCTTTCACACTGCCCTAATAGAGTTTCTCCATGAGCACCCCACCCCTGCAGAAAACTTCTGCCTGGGAGTTTCCATGCATCTTCTGAAACCTAGGCGGAGGTTCTCAAACCCTAATTCTTGACTTAGGTGTACTCGCAGGCTGAACACCACGTGGAAGCCACCAAGGCTTGGAGCTTGCACTTTTTGAAGCCATGGCCCAAGCTCTATGTTGGCCCCTTTCAGCCATGGCTGGAGCAGCTGGGACACAGAACATCAAGTCCCTAGGCTGCACACAGCACGGGGACCCTGGGCCCAGCCCATTAAACCATTTTCTCCTAAGTCTCTGGGCCTGTGATGGGAGGGGCTGTCATGAAGACCTCTGATATGCCCTGGAGACATTTTCCCTGTTGTTTTGGGGATTAACATTCTGTTCCTCCTTACTTATGCAAATTTCTGCTGCCAGCTTGAATTTCTTGTCAGAAAATGGCTTTTTTCTTTTCTATCACATTGTCAGGCTGCAAATTTTCTGGACTTTTATGCTCAGTTTGCCTTATAAAACTGAATACCTTTAGCAGCACCCAAGTCATATCTTGAATGCTTTGCTGCTTAGAAATTTCTTCCACCAGATACCCTAAATCATCTCTCTCAAGTTCAAAGATCCACAAATCTCTAGGGCAGGGGCAAAATGCCACCAGTCTCTTTGCTAAAACCTAACAAGAGTCATCTTTGCTCCAGTTCCCAACAAGTTCCTCATATCCATCTGAGACCACCTCAGCCTGGACCTTATTGTCCATGTTGCTATCAGGTTTCTGGTCAAAGCCATTCAACAAGTCTCTAGGAAGTTCCAAACTTTCTCACATTTTCCTGTCGTCTTCTGAGGCCTCCACACTGTTCCAACCTCTGCCTGTTACCCAGTTTCGAAATTGCTTCCACATTTTTGGGTATCTTTTCAGTAACACTCGACTCCTGGTACCAATTGACTGTATTAGTCCATTTTCATGCTGCTGATAAAGACATACTTGAGACTGGGAAGAAAAAGAGGCTTAATTGGACTTACAGGTCCACATGGCTGGGGAAGTCTCCTTACATATGGTGGTGGCAAGAGAAAATGAGGAAGATGCAGAAGTTGAAACCCCCGATAAAACCATATCTTGTGAGACTTGACTACCACAAGGACAGTATGGGGGAAACCACCCCAGTGATTCAAATAATCTCCCACTGGTCCCTCCCACAACATGTGGGAATTATGGGAGTATAATTCAAAATGAGATTTGGGTAGGGACACAGCCAAACCATATCATCTTTCTACTCATGATTTCATAGAATTTTTTTCAAGTCATTTTCTTTTCAAATAAAAAGCAAGGAGTACTGATTCATTGGTAAATTTTACTTCCTTTCACAGTGTGTTAATTTTCCTTACCTCAGAGACAGTGGATCAGCAAACATGAAATACCTAAATACAAATCCTTAAAGTTAAAATACCAACCAGCAATCCCAGATTACCCAAAAAATACAAATAATGTGTTTGTCTGCTGTACAAAGTAAATAGATTCTGGATTTCCCTGTCATTTTACAGGCCAGAAAGAGGAATTTAGACAAAGTGATTTTGGAAAGTCTAGCCTAAGCCTTTTCCCCTTTTTCTTCACCCCACATCTGTAGTGAGAATGTATGGAAAATTACTCAAGGTTCTGAAATCACTGAGCAATCTGAACTTTCATCCATCCCTGACATATTTCAGCTAGTCACCTAGTTAGGGAAAGCATTTCACTGCAATAAGAACTCACACATGGGAACTTGGCTCCTCAGACACCGTTTCCCACTAATCTGACATTCTCTGCAGGTCTAGCTCCTCAAATCTTTCCTATTCTTTTCTGTATGCATTTTTTGTGTGTGTGCATGTCCTCTTTGTTCTACTTGGAATAACTTTTAAACTTTCTCACAAAGCACTCTCCTGCATCTATTTATTTGACTTATTCATAAAATGGGGGAATTTAACATTCATTCTTCATTTAATAAATCTGTGTACTGCTTAACGAGGAGCTGCATATAGAAAGGTGATCCCATAAGGTTATAATACTATATTGTTTACCTTTTCTATGTTTGGGTATGTCTAGATACACAAATACTTACCATTGTGTTACAATTATCTACAGTATTCAGTACAGTAACTTGCTGTGCAGGTGTGTAGCTTAGGAGCAATAGGTTATACCAAATAGGCTAGGTGTGTCATGGGCTATGCCATCCAGGTTTGTGTAAGTACACTCTATGATGTGCACACAGTGATGAAATTGCCTACCGGCACATTTCTCAGGACATGTCCCGTTAAGCGATATGTGACTGCATTTAGTACTCATGTACCAGGTGGTAGGCACTACAGCAAAGCATTGAGGAAACAAAGATAAATAAAAGTCTGGCACCTACCATCAAGAAGCTTATAACAAGGGAAATAAAAATAGGATATAAAACTGGCAGTTTAACATGACAGGATACGGTAGAATGGGAAGCCGTGTACTGTGGCTGCTCACAATAGGAAACATCTCTAGCTCGCTGGAAGCCCCCAAAACATAAGCTTGAACATGTTTTCTCCTTTGTGAACCCTTTAACATTCCCACAGACCCTCCCTTCAGTCTCCATTTTGCCTGCTTGTTTTTGAGACGGAGTCTCACTCTGTCACCAGGCTGGAGTGCAATGGTGCAATCTCGGCTCACTGAAACCTCTGCCTCCCAGGTTCAAGCAATTCTCCTGCCTCAGCCTCCTGAGTAGCTGGGATTACAGGCACCCGCCACCATGCCTGGCTAATTTTTGTGTTTTTAGTAGAGATGGAATTTCACCATGTTGGCCAGGCTGGTCTTGAACTCCTGACCTCAGGTGATCCACCTGGCTCGATCTCCCAAAGTGCTGGGATTACAGGTGTGAGCTACCACTCCCAGCCTCAGTCTCCATTTTGAAGACCGACTCAACTCCATTGCCGATTGGTCTTCCCCGCAAGATTGTGCAGCAGGCAGTGTTTTGCTTTTGCTTTCCCTTTCCCTTGCATTGAACATGGTGCTTGGCATAAATGGGCACTCGATACAATTTGCTGAATTGTGTATAAAAGACAAGTCCTGGTCTATATTGTATACCTAACAGCTCAAATGGCTGTGGTTTAGGCTTGAGAAGCTGAATGCGTTCAAGTGATGAGGACTTCCTTAGAGGAAATTTAAGCCAGGCATAGAAGGAACATTTAAGGGAAACCTCTAGCTGCCTCCATGGGTGAATTTTTCAATATGTGCAAATGAAAGACTTGAGATTATTAAATCAATGGAATTACACTCAAACACCATTCTAGAAAGAAATGATGACATGCCTCTCATCTAATGTCACAATAAAGATGCCTCTTCACCAACTGGGGGTGCCTGATAAATTTTCCACTTACTTGCTGATTTATGGATTTGTCTTAAGGAACACTTACGGAACACTGCTAGTTCCTGTGGACTGTCATTGTTGGTAGATGGGGTTGGGGGTCAAGAGGCTGCAAATCCCAAGGTAAGGACAGCCAAAGTGGTTGTCAGCCATGACCAGAGAAATATGGGTTTTAAAGGACCAGAATTAACTACAACCTTCCCCAGTTTTTCATTTGCTTGAAAGTCACAGAAACACAGCTCTTTTCAATATTGCCTCTCCTGGTCTGCTTTTTTTTGGCTTTGTAATAGAAGCAAGATCAAATATAACTGATCCACTTTCTTGTGGTCTGTCTGCTCATAATCTTAGACTTCATTAGTTGAATGCAGCCACATTCAACAGGCATGCAGCATGGCTGAGTTGAAAGAACACTGAATTGAGAATCAAGAAAATTGGGTTCACTAGGAATGTATGCTTCCCAAGTAAGTAATAAAGGAGATGTACAAAGGTTTTGCTGGAATGAAGTCTAACAATATGTGAGCAGGAATAAAAAGTCAGAAATCACTTAATATCCTGCAAATAGGGAATTCTAATCAGTCATGAAGCAGTATCTATATGCTAATTAAGTATAATCCCTTTGAAGACAGACTTCCTGAATTCAAGTCCCAGCTTCACCACCTCTTAGCTATGACACCTTGGACAAGTTATTTAAACTGCCTCAGTTTTCTAATCTGTAAAATAACAATCTACTCCACTGGATTGTTGTATAGATAGTGTTGTTAAATATACAGACTTAGAACAGCATTTGGTACATACGAAGGGCTTAATAAATAGTATGACCATATAATTTATCACCCAAGACAGGACACTTTTGAAAGTGAAAGAGGAAGCTAATCAATGAGTCACCAGGACAACAGGATAAATTGGAACTATCTTGAACAAACCAGGCCAGTTTATTAAAAAATACTATGTATTAAACAAATACAGTACACTGAAATAATGAAGCAAATATATTAAAATTCATATTAGCTAAAAATGATCAGGATAAAGATTCAGTATGGTCTAGAAATTGTATACTGTATAGGCGAGTTAATCCTTCAAAAGTAGAACAAAAAGTCTAAGAGATGGAAAAGAAGAGGAAAAATAAGAATTCAGTTAAAATGTATAATATCTAATCAAGGATTCAGAAAAAGGTCAGAGAAAACAGAAGGAAACAATACAAGAAAATTTATCAGAAGAAAATAATAAATTTCCAGAATGAAAGTTTCCATTAATTGTGGGGCACGGTGGCTCTTGCCTGTAATTCTAGAACTTTGGGAAGCCATGGAAGTTGAATTACTTGAGCCCAGGAGTTCAACACCAGCCTGGGAAACATGGTGAGATCCATCTCTACAAAAAATACAAAAATTAGCTGGGCATGGTGGTACATAACTGTAGTCCCAGCTACTTGAGAGGCTCGGGTGGGAGGATCACTTGAGTTTGGGAGATCAAAGCTGCCATGAGTCAAACATCCCACTGCCCTCCAGCCTGGGTGACAGCAAGACTCTGTCTTAAAAAAAAGTCTCATCAAATATGAATTGAAAAACAAAACAAAACCACATACAGGCATGTCATTGTGAAACTTCATAATATCAGAATGAAAAGACAATTCTAAAGCCTTCAAGAGGAAAATTAGGATATTTACAGAGGATCAGGAATCAATATGGTATCACATTTCTTGACACAATGCTGGACTCTAGAAGACACTGGGGCAATGACTTCCATAGCTGATAGAAGATGACTTTTAACCTAGAATTTTATACCCAGCCAATGAGCAAATAGGAAGGTAGAGAAGAAATTTTCAGGCATTTATGTACTCAAAAAATGTACCTCCAAGCTTTTTTCCCCCCAAGAGGCAGCTGAAGAATGTTATCTAGCAGGACAAGCAGGTAAAACAAAGAAAAAGGAGTCCAGTCCAGGAACCAAGGTACCCAACAAAGGTGACGGGCAAAGGGAATTCCTAAGACAGTGTTAAAGGACTAGGAATGTGGCTATGCAGGAGCCTAGGGAACTTTCAATTCAGACAGGAACTAGTAAAGTGGGGGCTCCAGAAGGAGCTTTATCGAGTATGAGTATTGAGTATAAGCATTGGGTTAAATACAGTACTAGAACCAAATGGGCTAAAAGTGGTTGCTTTGGGGGAAGAGAACATTGGAGCAGGGAGAGAAGGGGATTAACATTTTAATAAGCCTTTTAGTGTTATTTACATGTATTATCTACATGTATCTAAATTATTTCATTAAAATGGAGAAAAAGCACTCTATTATGTACATGTAAAAGTGTTCTATTTGGTAAAAATGAAAATTATTTTTACTTAAATAATGATTAAAAAATTGATTTCCTTGTTTTCTCTGACCTCTTTCTGGATATTTTATTAGTTAGATATTATACGTTTTAATCTCTTATTTTCTTATTTCTTTCATCTTTTCCATCTCTCAGACTTTTTGTTCTACTTTTGAAGGATTAACTCATCAATATAGTATAAGATTTCTTTACTGAATCTTTATACTGATCATTTTTAGCTAACAATATGAATTTTAATATATTTGCTTCATTATTTCAGTGGCACTATCAACTTACTATGGGAGAAATGCAATAGCCAACAGGAATGTTAGTAGTTAGGGCTCCTAAATTGAAAAAGAAATTGCAATTAGGACTTTCCGTGCTAAAGAAATATTCACTGACCTGAATAAACAGGGCTTTTTGTTTATTCAGAAAGGTGTAAGGTGTGCCTGTATTTTGCATTAGTTGGGTGGTGTGTAGAAAATTACCTGTTTTATTTCATAAGAAATACTGCCAAAACCAGTTGTTAAACTAGCACAGACTTAATGTCAGCCACTATTTTAAACCATATTGGTACATAAATGCATGCTTTTTTTTTTTCTTGGAGTTGTTTTCCTCAAAACATCCATAAATCTGGACAGTTTTCTGTTTTTAAGACTGTCAGTGCCTGGCACATTGGAGGGATTTCCATAAGCATTAAGTAGCAAAGTTCTGCAATTTTTTTTGAGATAATTAGTGCCCATTCTTACTTTGGCCCTTTAGGTCTGTTCAGTAAAAACTGTCTTCCCACTTCCTTTCCCAAGCCTATTCCTCCCTCCCTCACCTCTCCTTCAGCTGGGCAGTGGGGGAGCAGGGTTCTCAGGAAGCTGCTGCTGTAGTCAGGTCAGTACAGAGCTCCTGTAGTTGTTACCCCTGTAGCCACAAAGATAGTTGGTGCTGATATGTTCATTCAATAAATAGCCAAGTGCCAACTATGTACCAGGCACTGGGCTAGGCCTGGAATTCAGAAGTGAACAAGACAGACATACTTCCTGCTTTCTTTACCTTCTATTGGGGAGATGGGACAGAAACAGCCTAATACATGATTGATCATTTAATTGCAATCATAGTAGGTGTCACAAGGGAGAAATGCAGGATGCACATCAGTCAGTCTTTGGCAAATGAATGATGTGTTAGTTCATTTTCACATGGCTGTAAAGAATGACCTGAGATGGGGTAATTTATAAAGAAAGAAGTTTAATTGATGCACAGTTCTGCATGGCTGGGAGGCCTCAGGAAACTTACAATTGTGGCAGAAGGCGAAAGAGAAGCCAGGCATACCTTACATGGCGGCAGAAGGGGCAGGGGGAAGTGCCAAACTTTTACACCATCAGATCTCATGAAAACTCACTATCACAAGAACAGCATGGGGGAAACTGCCCCCATGATCCAATCACCTCCCACCAGGTCCCTCCCCTGAAATGTGGGGATTACAATTTGAGATGCGATTTGGGTGGGGAAACAGAGCCAAACTTTATCAGATGAATATTCTTCATCTCAGAATGGAGCACTGAGAGCAAACAGATGAGATGTCATTGGTCTTTGAAAAGCTACTGTTTTTGAAAGAAAAGCTAGCTCAAGAGACTGTACTGTGATTTTTAAGAAGAGAACTTACTAATCTATTGCTATTACACACTGTAATCTATTACAATTAAAGTGTGTGAGAAAGAGGCACTATCAATTCACTGGTCTGTCATCTATAATTTCTTAGCATTTTGGAGAGAACTGTATCTCTTACAGCATGTTTCAGGAGACCAGGTTTACTGAGGGAACAGCTCCTGGACCTAACAAAATGGTTTATGGTGATGAAATCAAAGCATGGACTGCAAATTACAAGTAAGTAGATGAGCTAAGATTTTAGGTCCAGGCAAAGTTCATGTACTGAACAGAAGACTACAGAAAAAAAAATAACAGACAAGTTATGTTACAAGTCTTATGTCCATCTTCCTGGTAGGGGTCAAACTGGTTCAAAGATTTTGAATTTGGTAAAATTTCAGCTTTCAGTCATGGGGAATGTCTTATCTGTGGCATATAACTTATTGGTGTCATCATTATGTCTGTGGCTGGTGTGGTTTCCCAACTGTTCATCCGCCCAGCGATGAGGAAGATCCATGCGGCTCTATGTGATATTTGATGACTATAAACCATCAAGAGTCCCTGCAAGGGTGTTTTAAAATTATTAATAGAAGGAGAGTAGTTGTTCAGTATTTGTCTTTTTCTTGGCACTCACTTTATTCCAAATGCTCTCTTCCATCTTCGATGAAAAGGAAATGCCCTTTTTTGACTACTTTGGGTTAAAGTTTTCAGTCAGACCATTCATTTATTCAGTCAGTAAATCAATAATTTTACAGCATGGTCCTTTCCATCAAACTGTTCCTCATGTAGGGGGAGAGTGGACACATAGGTAATTCTGAAACACATGGCCAGAGCAGTGATGCAGCCATGCCAGGGTATTATGCATGCCACCCAGAACACAGGTGAGGAGGGAAGGCACAGAGGCTCTCTGTGGAGGAATCTGAAAAGTGAAGTTAGGTGGGAAAGGAAGGGCAGTGATGTGGGGGAGTGGTTCAAGAAGAGCAGACCTCAGTAACAAATGTTCAGAAGCGAGAAATATTGTGGACCGATGCAAATGAGTGTCATAGTGTGCTGCCAGATCCCAAAGTGTAATCATGAACAGTACAGAGACTGATGAAGACAGTGACATAGTCAGGAGCAAGTTAATTCTTGAATTCTGACCTTCAGAGGAGGAGGAAAGCCAGGAAGGAATTTAAATTTTGTCCACCCATCCCTTTACATAGTACCCAAAGTGACAAGGGCAGGTTTACGTTTTGGATGGAAGATGGATGTGAGCGGGGCATAACCAGGCATGAATCTGTCACGTAGCCCAGGAGAATGATGGTGGCCTAGAAGAGTGGAGTCAAAGTGGAGAGGAGGAACAGATTCCAGAATTATTAAGGAGAAAAATTATCGGGACTTACCAGAAGGGATGAAAGTAGTGATGGAGGCAGTGACGACTCCAAATTTTCTAGTTGGAGTGAATAAGTAGAAGCAGATCAACTCAGACACAGCATGGAAGAAGCAGCTCCCTTAATGGGGAAGATGATGAGTTCAGGTGGATTCCAGGTTTCTGTGGGATCACCAGTGACAAGCAGAGGTAGACGTATGAAGCTGGATGGAAATACTGTGCTGAAGAGCTTTTTCTGCCATCATTTTGAGGTTGTATTTGAAAATGTGTGAGTGGATGAGAAGGGAAAAGAGCGCAGGAATAAGGGCAGACTTGTAGGAAATTCAAACTCTGATTGTAAAAAGAACAGCCATGAAAGAAGATACAGCAGAAGCAGAGGAGACCCTGGGGGGCTGAGGTTCACCGTGAAATAAGACGTCAAATAGCAAATAAGATGTCTACTTTCTTCAGTAGACAGCCAGTCACTGAGACTTGGTGAGAAGAGAACAACTAGAACAATTTAGGGGAAGAGGGAGGGGAAGGCAAAGAGGGATGGATGGGAGGTATGAATGGGAGGTGAAGTGGAATAAGCCAAAACATGCCATGGTTTTTGAAAAATTTGGATAAGGAAGAAAACATGGCCAGGTGCATTGGCTCACACCTGTAATCCCAGCACTTTGGGAGGCCAAGGCGGTTGCATCACAAGGTCAGGAGATCGAGACCATCCTGGCCAACATGGTGAAACGCTGTCTCTACTAAAAATACAAAAATTAGCCAGGTGTGGTGGCAGGCGCCTGCAGTCCCAGCTATTCGGGAGACTGAGGCAGAAGAATCCCAGGAGGTGGAGGTTGCAGTGAGCCGAGATCGCACCACTGCACTCCAGCCTGGTGACAGAGCAAGACTCTGTCTCAAAAAAAAAAAAAAAAAAAAAAAAAGTGTGAATAGTAATTACAGGCAGATGAAGGGCCAAGTGTAGGATTTTTTTAGGATTCAAGAAGCTTGATCTAGAGAAGGCTTACTGCTGTGGAGCAATGTTCTGGGGTCAGCAGTGATTCATTCCCAGAGACTAAAAAGGAGACAGGATTGGCTTGCATATGTAGGTGGGGATGCACTTATACATGTAAGTGTAGGGTAGGGGGTTATGGTGGTAGTTGATGAAGTTTAAACCAGAAGGCCTTGTTCTCCATGGAGTCTTCTTTTTTTGGCTATTAAAAAAATGGTGGTAAAAGATATATAACAAATTTTACTGTTTTAATCATTTTAAGTGTATAATTCAGTGGTCTATGAAGTCTTGTAAAAAATTCTGTCCTATAGAGAACTGATGAGAGTGATGGGAATGAGAAGTGAGCAGGGGTCTTGAGGAAACAAAGAAGGCCCACTTGAAGTTAGAGGCCAGGTGTTTGTATCAGCAAGGTTATCCAATTGTTCTGTAAAAGAGTTAAACCACCTTGATATAGGATCCAAGAAAAATTGGAATTGGGGCAACTGGCTAACCTTTTGGAAAAAGTAAAATTATAGCTATACCTCATAGCATGTAATACAATTAATTCCAGATGAACTAAGCAATTAACTGCTTTAAAGGCCTGATATTAAAACACAGAATAAAATATACAGAAACATTTATATTATGTTTATAGAGTCTGAGGGTACAAAAGGCAGACTGTAGCGGTAAGCATTAAGTTGATGTTTTGTATGTTATCACTTTATATTTAAATGTTGACTCAAACTTATGTTTCTTAAGAGCAGCTCATGTTTATTCTTTGTAATTCTAATTCAATTTTCAAACAGCATCACTAATGTTTTTTATTCCATCAAACTATGGACAAGTATAGTACCAAGAAAATAAGACATAATTCCTGCCCTAGAAGAGCTTATCATCTGGTTGGTGGGGAGAATACCTAAATAGATAATTTTACCCGAGTATATTAGGATGCAGTGATAGAAATTTTGAGTTAACCAATATTTAGGGATTACCTATTTGTTTTTTGTTTTGTTTTGTTTCTTTGTTTTTGGAGACAGAGTCTTGCTCTGTGGTCCAGGCTGGAGTGCAGTGGTGCAATCTTGGCTCACTGCAACCTCCACCTCCCGGGTTCAAATGACTCTCGTGCCTCAGCTTCTCAAGTAGCTGGGATTACAGGCGCCTCCCCACCACCACCATGCCTGGCTAATTTTTGAATTTTTAGTAGAGATGGAGTTTCACCATGTTAGCCAGGCTGGTTTCGAACTCCTGACCCTCAAGTGATCTGCCCACCTTGGCCTCCCAAAGTGCTGGGATTACAGGTGTGAGCCACGGTGTCCGGCCAGGATTACCTATTTATGCTGATACAATGCTTGATGCTGGGTTTGGATACTTAACAAAGTTTAACAACTGATGCAAAGCCTGTTAATATCAGGGAGGATTTTAGAGGGTGCAGTGGAAACACATATCCGGAAGTCTAACCTTCGAACAGGGATCAGGAAGACTCAATAAGTTCACCTGAGCTTGAAGTGTTGGTAGGAGTTATCTTCTAGAAGTCCTGGATTTAGATTCCAAGATGCTGCTATTTTAGAAATGGAACGTCACACATTCAGATGAATTACCTTGGAGCACAATTACCACACATTTGACAATCAAAACTTTTCATTTCTAGCTTCTACAGCAATATGTAAAGATGGCAGGGTTTATGCAGTATGCTGTGGCTTGTTTCTGTCTAGCAGCCTAAAGGCTAACTCATTAAAATTCAAGGATGAATTACATGGTGGGTGGCAGAACAAATGTTTTCTTCACTGAGCAGAGCTAGGACCTTCAAGACAGTTTCTCCCAGAACCAAAGTCACTCTTTGCAGCTGTTCAGTAAGACATGATCCAAGTATCACCTCCTCCAAATCTACCAGGACACCACCATCTCTTAATCTGCATTAGACCCATATGGTAATGACAGCAATAAGAAAACAAAATAGAGCAATGCTGGTTCCACCCTTGATTTTTCTTTGGAACCAGGTACATTTCTTACCTAGTTATAAAATAAATTAAGTATTACTTTAAAAAAAAAAAAAAGCGACATGTGTTTCTAGTTGATAGTTTAATTCACAGAGTAGAGTTATTCCAAGAGATTTAAAGCATAATAATTTGAGTAGAAATCTCCTTTTTGTTTTCTGAGACAGGATCTTGCTCTGTCACCCAGCCTAGAGTACCGTGATGTGATCATAGCTCACAGCAGCCTTGAACTCCTGGGCTCAAACAATACTCCTGCCACAGCCTCCCAAGAAGCTGAGATTATAGGGAGGCACCACCACAGCCAGCTAATTTTTAAAATTTTTTTGTAGATACAGAGTCTCTTTATGTTTCCCAGGCTTGTCTGGAACTCCTGGCCTCAAGCAGTCCTCCCACCTTAACCATCCAATGAGTACAAATCTCTACTGTGGTGTATCCAGAGAACAAAAAGAACAGCAGAAAGCTTGGTTGAGGCATTCATAGTGCTACTCAGATTCTGTTGTGGGTATATTGTGGGATAAATGATCAATCATATAATGTTCTTATTCAATCATTCCTGGTTTGGTTGAGTACCAGCATTCTTGGAGTGGGAGAGAGAAAACACAGATGTTAACGTAAAATACCTGAAAAACAAACCCTGAATTTGATTGGAAGATTATATATGTCTATTTGTCTATCTGTACATGTGTATTTGCATTTTTTTCTGGCGCTGTTCTCTGTAAAGGCCTAGACGTAGAGATCAACTCAGTAGCTGTGATGTCTCCTAGTACTCAGATTCTTCAAATACCTTTCCTCCTAAAAGAAATTGGCGCTTCTTGAAGAAATGGCTGATTCTGGATCTGGAAAAGGAAATGAAAAAGATGAACCTAGAACATCTTTCCATATCAGACAGCAAGAAAGCCATCAGAGACTAATTCAGTCCTGTCTAAGAGACTTAGGAGCCAAACTTGGAGAGATTTTTGTTGGCCAAAAAAAATTGGACAACTTGAACAATAAGGGCAATAGCTGCAATGGATCAATATACATCATACATACATGTCCACATATGTATCCATGAACATTCACGAGTCCATAATGTCACTTTAGGAAAAACACAACAAACTGGTCACATTATTTTAAAACTAACTCATTATTTTGAAAACGGTAAATAAGAGGAAAGAAACATTAATTCCACCTTTGCAATACATTAGTGCATAACCAAATAGAAAATAAAATGACTTCAAAAAGAATCAAGGTAATTCAGCTAAAAAAATAAAGAAGGAACAACAGAATTAGGACATCACCACTTTGGAAACCCTGATGAATCAATGAATCTAGGGACTGAAAGTCCAGGGCTGCCAAAACCACAAAAAGACTGACACTGAGATATTTAGTGCCTCTTGGTGGAAAAACACACCACCACCCAAGAGTAGGTGTTATGGGATGAATTGTTTCCTTCTCCAAGTTCATATGGTGAATTTTGAACTCCCACTACCTCAGAATGTGACTGTATATGGAGATAGGGCCTTTAAAGAGGTAATTAAGTTAAAATGAGGTCATTGTGGTGGGACCTAATCCCTCCTAACTGTGGGATCATAAGAAAAGGAAATTTGGACAGGTACAGAGGGAGAACCATGTAAAGACACAGGGAGAAGATGGCCATGTACAAGCCAAGGAGAGAGCCCTCAGGAGAAATCAACACTGCAGACTCCTTGATCTTGGACTTCTAGTCTCAAGAATTGTAAGAAAATTCATTTCTGTTGTTTAAGCCACCCTGTCTGTGATACTTGGTTATGGCAGCCCTAACAAACTAATACAGTAGTCTTGCCCCCCAAAAACCCAACCTGATGCAGATCAATCCTCTAAAGCCAACTGACAATGTATAGGAAATAAGATGACCTCGGAACATGCTAAATGACATCGTGGAGATGTTATCAGAAAAGTGTACTGTGAAAAATTTTATAGAATAAAGGATCCTTTTTATTTTTTATTTTATTTTTTATTTTTTTTTGAGACAGAGTCTTGCTCTGTCACCCAGGCTGGAGTGCAGTGGCACAATCTTGGCTCACGTCTCGAACTCCTGACCTCAGGTGATCCACTCATCTCGGCCTCCAAAAGTTCTGGGATTACAGGTGTGAGCCATCGCACCCGGCCCCAGTTTTTTTCAACAAATAAGAGAAGAGGGAAAAGAAGGAGAAGAGAAGCAAAGAGATGAGAGAGAACCTATGAATTAAAAGAAAGTTAACCAATTGCAAGGTGTGGGACTTACTTGGATTGTCCTAAGAGACAAACTGTTAAAAATTCCTAACATGACACAAATCAGACTTTTGAATACTGAATATTTGGTCAAAATTCTTAAATTTTTAGGAGAAATGCATGTTAAGAAAGTGTTTTCATATTTTCGAGAGTCATATCGAAAGATATTATGGGGTGGGGTGGAGATTAGTAAGTAGGATAGAGATGAAATAAGATTGTCTAAAAATTGATATTTTTTGAAGTTGAGTGATTAGTTCTATGGATCTTTATACTATTTTGTCTTTTTTGTGTATATTTAAAATTTGCAAAGTAAAATAAGTTGGATCAACTTTATTCTTAGTTAATAAGTGTCAAGATTTACCATCTGGATAGATAAACTTATCCAAAACTAAACTGAGTCAATACTGCTATACTCTCCCAAAGAACCTTCACTCCAATTGCTACCAATCAGCTCACAGAAACACTGTCCTCCTTCCTTCCCTGTGTTGCTCTCTGAAGTATAAATTAGCAAGTGATGCTGAGGAAGCACCAGCATGAAGAGAAACTGGACTTGGTTTAGTTTCAGAAGCCCCAAACTGCTGGAATTGGAAGACCTTCCTGAATGTCTTATATAAAATCTCCCACCTCTCTGGGAACACCAGGAATTATATTCAACACTTCTAATAGATGACCCTAGATGATCTAATAGGCCACATTTCTGGTAAGATTTTGGACAGCTGCCTCTGAGGCTGTGTGCAGGAGAAAACCTGATGCGCTCATTACTCCATATAAATCATTTCAAAATACTGAATGAAAATCAATAAACACTGTGTATTTTTACATCATGGACCAACTCTTGGCAACAGTAACCTTTTGCGGTATGTTATTCTGCCCAGGAAGACAACATGCTTGATTTAGAGTGCATGACTGGTGTAACTAGAAGCCCAGCTGGAGCCCGTAAGGGCAACCAGCAATGTCCTGGTGACATCACTATGGCAAGGATGGCATTTTTCACATTCTGGAGCTTGGGGAAGGCAATCTGGCAAATTAGGGAGGAAGTGTTCACTTAGCATAATGTGAGACCTTTCTTGTTTCAATTAATTCTTTAGAATAGTGGTAGAATATTTAACAAGCCCTTCAGGTAGAGTGGTTGTATTCCTATGAAATCAAAGCAATAAATCAAACCAAAATAGTCACAACCTGAGGTTCGAAGCTTATGGTGCATGTAATTTGGCTGAACTGCATAATCTTTTTGATGCTTCCCTTATAGAGGAGAGCCCTAGAGAGTGGGCTTTTCCTTCTTAAAGGAAAAATAAATATGTTTACACTTTGTTATCTCTTTCTGCCTTTTAAAAGTGGCATTTAAGCAATATTCATCTGTCCGAAATAGGTACACTGGCAATTTGGGATGACGTCTCTTGTGCTTTCTTAAATACTTCTTCGGGGAGCGATTTCATTTTGATCCCCAGACAGCATGGGTATCATACTAACGTGGGATCATCCAATTTTGTTTAGAAATTTAAATAACTCTTACCATTTTTGCAAAATAGTTTTGTCCATAGATACGCAGACCTATTTCATAAATTCATGTTTGAATTGTTAACGATGTAAAACAGATCATAATCATAAACACTTTTGCTGCCTTGGGAGGGAGGAAACTCCTAAGCAAGAATAAAAGATTTAAGCTGGTATAAAAAATTGTCTTTCACATTTCATCATGAACGACTGATTATCCTTGGAATTTATTGCCATCAAATAACCTCTTAGTACCCATTTTACTCATGTACAGGTACAGCGGTAAATCAGTTATTGTTTATGCATATACTAATGTTTGTGCCTTTTGCCATGAGTCTGTATTACATAGACTGTTCACTTTCTTTGTGGGTTCCCAGAGGACCTTGTACATGGCTGAACACATGGTCAGTGTGTGCTCAGTAAACTCTGGCCAAGACAATGTCTAAAGACAGAAGAAACAGATGGAAAGATTCTGGATCCTTAAGGCTACTAAGTGCCTCAAATTGTCTTGATTAATCAGTTGAATGTTACTTTGGACCTTTATTTTAAACAGCATGCCACCACTCAGAAGTAGAACCTCGATTTTCCCAGCATCCTGAAGACTGCACATAAAACAAGTAAGCATGACCCATGCCTTCTAGATAAATCTCTATACGCTCCTGTGGATTTTGATCGCTAAAATTTTGCTTCTTTTTATAAACCCCTTTCGGTTGCACTTACCAAGAACCCCCCAGGCAACAACTATCCTTGGGTAAACTCCATTAACGTTTAAATTTTTCTCTATTAATAATTGCTAAATATGGTTGTCTAGTCATTCGTTCATCCAAATACAAAATATATACAGAATCATCTCCATGACAACTGTTGATCCAGTATCAAATAAGTGTTCTCCCAGAGGATTAAGATGAAATGTTTTGCAAACAAGATACAACATTATCATGAATGATTCTATGGCGGCAGGGAGAAAAGGAAGATCAATGTCTGAAAAATAAGTTTGGATTAGCTCAATGATGATACGTCTAAAACGGACCTGTTGTATTGGTTTCCCCCGTTCCTCTTTTGTGGTATTACCCCTTCAAGATATGCTCTCTCAAGAAGGGGTGGGTGATCGTGCCTTATAGTACCTCTCCTAGCTGTGTGCACTGTTAGCCTAATCTCCAGTTTTGAATAAAAAGGAGCAGAGAAGGGCAAAAGGGAGTGTTTTCTCAGGCAGCCAGTGTCGCTGAAATACCACATATGTGGCTGTTTGTGTCAGCAGTAACACCCACCCCACCTATGTGGAAAGCCAATGTAGCAAGGAAAATATGATTAAATACATCTTTAAAGCCCTAATAGTGATTCCTTGGAAGATTCTGTAGGTGTGGACTACACCATCACACACAAAAAAGATCTTTAAAGAGCAGAGGTCTTGTTTTCCTGTGAATGTTCCAAAGGGAAAATAACAGGGAAAGAAGGCTTGTTCTCCCAGAAAGCACAGATCCTGCCAAATGGTTTCTAAATGTGTTTCTCAAAAGTTTCCATGTGCCATCAATGGCTTTTTAGTACTTTTGGAATGGAAAGAGCAGAAATCGGTACCACTGTGAGAAAGCAAACATTGAAGGAAACCAGCTTGCTGAGGAAACAGGTTGTGCTTTTAAGTCACAGCACAGATATGGCACCGGTCCTCTTCACAAGCTTGAAATACATGAATACACAGAGTTACATCACGTTCTGATGCTGCAAGGAAAATGTTGAAGTCCCAAAGGGAAGTTTCCACATTATTTCTCTATTTGAAATTCAAGTGAATGACTGTTTCTGGGGTTTATATTAGGCAACTAGACTGACTCCCTGGAACTCAAACAAACAGTGATTTTCTTTCTTTAATTTTGGAATCCAAAAAGACATTAATTTTGCCACTTATTAGAATTATTTTTAGTCAACCAGAGAATCTCCAGAAGGTGTGGGTCAGAATGCCAAAGAGAAGGATATAAGGTTTGTTTCTGGGCAAGACTGAAGCTGAGTGGTCAGTTATCCAGAATACCATCTGTTTTGATCCATTTAAGTCAACATGTTTATTCAAGTTCCTTATTTTGCCAAAATACTGAGAGTTCATTGAATTGTTTGGTCATGAATCAAAATAGCTGACATGGATGCTACTGTGGGCCCAGCTGAAGTCACAAAAAGTGGAAGACCAAAGACCCAGCTCAGCAGCAGCCCCAGCGGGTCCCTTCTTCAGCCCTCTGGAGTGTTTTCTCTGGCTAAAGTGTCAAAATTAAAGTGGAGTTTGTCCTGTTGGTTTTAGACATTATATAAGTAAGGCACAGCCAGTCCTTTCCTCACTGAAGGCTGAAGCCTATTTTATCTTCTTACCCCATTTCCCAGACATTCAGGCCACTAGGAAAATCTTGGTCCTTTCTCAAATAACCAACAATGTTTAAGGAAAATTTAAATATGTTTTATTATTTAAAATCAGTTCTACCACACTCCAAACCCTTTATCATTGTGCAGTCACAATTTCCGTTGCCAGAGATAGACACTTTTCTTTGTATCATTAGAGAAGCAAGCAAAATTGACTGAAAATGTGATCTATGTCAGGAACTCTGCTAGATGCTGAAGATACAAAGACGTAAGGAATGAATCCTTCCCTTTATCACAGATTTACTGAGGGAGGGAGTCAACTTGACTACCCCAAGTGTCGTGGATATGAACGATGGTCTGTGGGGAAGACAGGAGGGAATCATTGTGTCCCAGTGTTGCAGGTGGGTAGACACTGAGGGATGCTTTGTAGGAGAGGTAACACTTGAGCTGCATTTTCAAGGCTGTGTGGGAAATTAAAAGAAGAGTGTGGAGGTGGAGGCAGGAAAGGAATTCCAGCCATATGGGATTGCATAAGCCAAAGCATGGAAGGGTGAACCATCATCATGTCTTAAGGGAATGGCGAAAACACAGGGTATTGTTTTAAAAGTTTGGTGGGAAGCAAGGATGCAATTGCAGTATACGGAAAAGATTGCGTAGTATTTTAAACTCCACACTGAAGATTTTGTGCTTAATTCTAATAGGCAATGACCTGTTCTTTTAAATTCTTTAAGGAAGTGATATAATCAAATCCATGTGTTAGAAAGAATACCTGATATATAATAGGTATAGAAAACTGTTTGCTGAATGAATGGAGCCGAGGAAGGAGAGACCGAGGGAGACAAGTTATGTGATATTGCAATAATCCTGATGATGGGAGCCTGAATTAGAGAGCTGGGGGTGGTGAGATAGCTTAAAGAAAGATGCAATGAGACTTGGCAACCAACTAAATGTGGAGGGATGGAGGAGAAGTAAAAATGAAAGCTAATTCTGATATGTCTCTCTTGGATGGCAGAGTATATGGTTATATCATTGACCAAAATAGGGAACACAAGAAGGAGAGAGTATTTTGAGGGGTGACAGGTGGGTAGGGAAAGCAGAGAGATGGGGAGATAAGTTGAGAGGCAGCATTCTATAATAATAATACAGCTAACACGTATAAATTTTTACTATGGGTCAGATACCATTTTAAATGCTTTGTAAGTATTAACTCATTTAACCCTCATAAGGAGTAGTATTACATTATTGTTCCTATTTTATTTTATTTTATTTTTGAGACTGAGTCTGGCTCTGTCACCCACACTGGACTGCAGTGGCACGATCTTGGCTCACTGCAACTTCCACCTCCTGGGTTCAAGCAATTCTTATGCCTCAGCCTCCCGAGTAGCTGGGGTTATAGGCATCCACCACCATGCCCAGCTAATTTTTTATATTTTTAGTAGAGATGGGGTTTCACCTGTTTGGCCAGGCTTATCTCAAACTTCTGACCTCAAGTGATCCACCTGCCTAGGCCTCCCAAAGTGCTGGGATTACAGGTGTGAGCCACCAGGCCTGACCTGTTCCTATTTTATAGATAAGATAATTGCATAGGTTTGGAAGGCAACAACTCTGAGTTCAAGTCCTAGCTTTTCTGCTTTTTAGCAGTCTGATCTTGAGTATGTAAAAAATGGGTAATAATACCTATTATATGAAATTATTAGAAAGATGAGAGATAATACATATAAACCAACTGGCATAGTGTCTGTAACCTCATATGTCTCAATACATACTAGAAAGTATTATCAGCTATGAGATGTCCAGTAAAAAGTCAGGCATTTGTGTCTAGATTGTAAGAACTGAAAGTAAAAAATTTAAACATCAATATGTTGATGTTGGTTTGATCCTTGGATATAAATACTATTCCCTGGCTTGGAAGTGAGTGGCAGTGTACAAACAGATAAGAATTGAGGGTAGAATTCTAGAAAATACCAATGGTAAAGGAAGAGAAGAATAAAAGATTCTTCCAAAAGAAATATAGATGAAATAATATTAGAGGTAGGAGGAGAGACATAGAAAAGTTTTGCAAGTCCAAGAGGAAAGGGTTTCTAAGAAGGCAATGTCAACAATCACAGATGCTTCTGAGAAGCCATATATGAAAGTCTGAAAAGAAATGATTTTATCTGACAGAAAAGAGCTTGCTGTTGGCTGGGGTAAGAACCATTACAATGAAGTAATGGCAATCCAAGGCACAACTTCAGCATATGGAGGAGGGGCAAATGAAGAAGTGGAAACAAAAGGAAAAGGCAATTTTTCCTTTAAATAGCAAGTCTCCGTTTCATTTCACAATGATACAGTTTGGAAAGCACTTCAGGAGTGGTGAACTAAGGACCTCCAAAAATATGCTCCTCTAAAAAAGAAACAAGAACACTGGCAAAAATCATCAAAATCACCTTTTTGAAAACACTGGAGGCGTGTTTTCACACTTGTAATCCCAGCACTTTGGGAGGCCAAGGCAGGAGGATCACTTGAGGTCAGGAGTTTAAGACCAACATGGTGAAACCCTGTCTCTACTAAAAATACAAAAATTAGCAGGGCATGGTAGTGTGTGCCTGTAATCCCAGCTACTTAGGAGGCTGAGGCAGGAGAATCGCTTGAACCCAGAAGGTGGAGGTTGCAGTGAGCCAAGATTGCGCCATTGCACTCCAGACTGGGTGACAGAGCGAGACTCTGTAATTAACAAATAAATAAAGTATAAACAAGAAACCACTGGGAATAAACCAAATGCTTGCAGCAATTCTTGGAGCATTTATTTGAGAAACATGGCTGAATCTTGGTAATAACAATGATTTTTGTGCCATTTGAAATTGTACTATTCCCATCCCTCTCTTCCTAGCTCCATGGCAGCCTTGAAAACCAACAGCCTCACATCCATGGAAACTATGAACATCAGCAGCTTACCAGTCACTGGAAGTTGAACACCGATTTGAAGCTGTTTGAGAAGCCCTGTACCCAAAGAAATGTCATTTTTGACTTGTCTTGAAATCCCTTGAAAAGCTTCATCCACAGGGCTTGTTTTTGTTTAACCTGACTCTCTGTGTGCTCCACCCCATGGGCATTTGCCAAAAGCAAAAAATTAAGACACCCAAAGAAATGAGAAATGGCCCATACACAGGGTGAAAAAACAGTCGATAGAAACCATCTCCAAGGAAACTGAAACATTGGATTTACCAGACAAAAACTTTATTTTTATGTATGTATGTATGTATGTATGTATGTATGTATGTATGTGTGTATGTTTTGACACAGAGTCTTGCTCTGTCACCCAGGCTGGAGAGCAGTGGTGCGATCTTGGCTCACTGCAACCTCTTTCTCCTGGGTTCAAGCAATTCTCCTGCCTCAGCTTCCTGAGTAGCTGGGATTACAGGTTTCCACCTCTATGCCATGCTAACTTTTGTATTTTTCATAGAGGTGGAGTTTTGCCATGTTGGTCAGGCTTGTGTCTAATTTCTGACCTCACGTGATCCACCCGGCTCTGACATACAATTCTTGAAACTGTTTAGTGTTAAGAATTTTAATTGTCTTCCTTAAAAGAACACTGCATAAACAGATGCATTATTTATTTACACAAAGAAAAACAAATTGTACCTGATATTTCTACCTGAAGCCAGGCTGGTCTTGAACTCCTGGCCTCAATCTATCCACCCACCTCAGCCTCCAAAGGGCTGCCTCCAAAGTGCTGGAATTACAGGTGTGTGAGCCACCATGCTCGGCTCAGACAAAGACTTTAAGTTGGCTATTATAAATATGTTCAAAGCACTAAAGGAAATTGTATCTAAAGAATTAAATTATGAGAATAATGTTTTATCAAGCAGAGGATATCAATAAAAAGATAGCAATTATTTTAAAAATTCTGGAGTTGCTGGACGCAGTGGCTCACACCTGTAATCCCAGCACTTTGGGAGGCCAAGGTACGCAGATCACTTGAGGTCAAGAGTTTGAGACCAGCCTGGCCAACATGGTGAAACCCCATCCCTACTGAAAACACAAATGTTAACTGGGTGTGCTGGCATGCACCTGTAGTCCCAGCTACTTGGGAGGCTGAGGAGCAAGAATCACCTGAGTCTGGGAGGCGGAGGTTGTGGTGAGATTGTACCACAGCTCTCCAGCCTGGGCAAAAGAGCCAGACCCTGTCTCAATAATAATAATAATGATAATAATTTCTGGGCTGGGCATGGTGGCTCATGCCTGTAATCCCAGTAATTTGGGAGGACGAGGCAGGTGGATCACGTGAGGTCCAGAGTTCAAGACCAGCCTGGCCAACATCATGAAACCCCATCTCTACTAAAATTACAAAATTACAAAAATTAGCTGCGCATAGTGACAGTGCCTCTAGTCCCAGCTGCTTGGGAGACTGAGGTACAAGAATTGCTTGAACCCAGGAGGCGGAGGTCACAGTGAGCGGAGATCATGCCACTGCATTCCAGCCTGGGTGACAGAATGAGACCCCATCTAAAAATAAAATTCTGGAGTTGAGAAGTATAATAAAAAAATAAAGAATTTACTAAAATTTACTAGAGGAGCTCAAGAGTAGATTTGTGCTGTCAAAAAGTAATCAGTGAACTTGAATATAGATCTATTGAGATTATCCACTCTGACAGAAAAGAAAAAAAATGAAGAAAAATGAACAGAGCCTCTGAGACTGTGGGACACCATCAAGTGTGCCAACATAGCAAAATGGTAATCCCAGAAGTAAATGAGAGCGAGAGAAAGGGGAAGAAAGAATATATGAAGAAATAATAGCCGAAACTTCCCACATTTGATGAAAAACAGTAATCTATATATTCAAGAGGTTTAGCAAACTCTGAGTAAGATAAGCTCAAAGATTCATCATAGTCAAACTGTTAAAAGGTAAAGACAGAGAATCTGGAAAGTAGAAAATGAAAAATGACTATCATATACAACAGATGCTTAGTAAAGGCTGGGCACAGTGACTCATGACTCTAATCCCAGTGTTTTGGGAGGCAAATACAGAAAGATTGCTTGAGGCCAGGCCTGGCCAGGAGTTTGAGAACAGCCTGGGCAATGTAGTCAGACCTCATCTCTATCCAAATAAAAATAAAAAATTTAGCTGGGCATGGTAGTGCATGCCTGTAGTCCTGAATACTCAGGAGGCTAAGGCAGAAGGATCACTTGGGTCCAGGAGTTCAAAGCTGCAGTGAGCTATGATCCCACCACTACATTCCTGGGTGACAGAATCTCTAAAAAACAAACAAAACAACAAAAGCCAGGCATTACAGGCTCATGCCTGTAATTGCAGCACTTTGGGAGGCTGATATGGGTGGATCCCTTGAGCCCAGGAGTTTGAGACCAGCCTGGCAACATGATGAAATCCTGTCTCTATAAGAAATACAAAAATTAGTTAGGCAAAGTCATGTGCACCTGTAGTCCCAGCTACCTGGGAGGCTGTGGTGGGGAGGATTGCTTGAGCTTGGAAAGTCGAGGCTTCACTGAGCTGTGATTGTACCACTGCACTCCAGCCTGGGTGATAGAGCAAGACTTTTTTAACTCAGAGCGAGAGAGAGAGAGAGATTGAGATCCTCAATAAGATTAACATGAATTATCAGCAGAAACCATGGAAGCCAGAAGGCAGGAGGATGACATATTCAAAGTGCTAAAAGACAGACTGTCAGCCAAGAATTCTATGTATGCAGAAATTTGTAGTATGCAGGAATACTATGCTTTTATGCTTCAAAAATGAAAGAGAAAGTAAGATATTCTCAGATATACAAAAATTGAGAAATTTTTTCACTAGCAGACCTGCCCTGCGAGAAATGTTAAAGAGAATATTTTAGGCTAAAATGACCATACACATGAACTCAAATCCACATGAAGAAGTAAAGGGCACTGGTAACTACATAGGTAGTCAGTATTAATATATTTTTGATTTGTAACTTCTCTTTTCTCCTATGTGATTTAAAAGAACTGCATAAAACAATAATTATAAAATTATATTGATAGGCTTATAATTTAGAAAAATGTAATTTGTCTAAAACTAATAGCACAAAGGAGGAAGGAGGAAATGGAGTTATACTGAAGCAAAGTTTTTCATATGATGGAAATTAAGTTGGTATTAATCCTAACTAGATTATTTTGAAATAAGATATTAATGATAATCCCCAGACCAGCCACTAAGAAAGTAACTCAAAAACACATACTAAAAGATAGAACAAGGGAATTAAAATAGTGTACTATTTAAATGAAATGCAAGGCTAAAATGATAGAAAATATCTACCACAAAAGCAAGCATGAAGAAATAGAGAAACAAAAAATGTTTAAGACTTATAGAAAACAAATAGCAAAATAACAGACGTAAATCCTACCAAATCAATGGCCATGACCACATCATTAAATGTAAATGGACTAAACAATCCAATCAAATGCCAGAAATTGTGCTGGGTATGGTGGCTTATGCCTGTAATCCCATCACTTTGGGAGGCCAAGGCAGGAAGACTGCTTGGGGCCAGGAGCTCGAGACCAGCCTGGGCAATAGAGCAAGGCCCCATCTCTACAAAAAGAGTTTAAGTAACCAGGCATGATGACATGCACCTGTAGTCCTAGCTACTCAGGAGGTTGAGGTGGGAGAATCACTTGAGCCCAGAAATTTGAGGCTGCAGTGAGCCAAGATCATACCACTGCACTGCAGCCTGGGTGACAGAGTGAGACCCTGTTTCTAAAAATAAATAAGTTTAAAATTTTTAAAAGTAAGAGATTGGCCAAAAAAAGAAAAAGGAAGAAAACATAATTCAAGTATACGTTGTGTATAAGAGATATACTCTAGATTCAAAGACACATGAAGTAAAAAATACATCAGACAGTAGTAATCAAAGAGAGTTAGAATGGTTACTCTAATATCAGACAATGTAGACTTCAAGACAAAAGTTGTTACAAAGAAGAGCATTTTTAAGAGTCTCCAGATCCAGCTGGAAAATATATTTTTTAAAAAAGAGGGCATTTTATAATGATAAAATTTCAGTCTATCAGGAAGACATAGCAATTATAAATAAATGTGTACCTAACAACAGAGCCCCCAAACACATGAAGCAAAAACTGACAGAACTAAAGGGGGAAATAGACAATTCAACAATAATAGTTGGACAATTAAATACCCCACTCACATTTTTTGTAAATTTAATTTTATTTTAGATTCAGGGGTACCTATGTAGGTTTGTTATATGGGTATACTGTGTAATTGTGGGGTTTGGGCTTCTAGTGTACTCATTACCAAATGGTGAACATTGTATCCAGTGGGTAATTTTTCAACTTCACTCCCCTCCATTTCCTTTTTTGGATTTCCCAGTGTCTATTATTTTCATCTTTATGTCCATGTGTATTCATTGTTTAGCTCCCACTTATAAGTGAGAATATGTGGTTAAGTGCTCCACTTTCAGTTATGGATAGAACAACTAGGCAGAAAATCAACGAGAAATTAAAAGACTTGAACACTATAAACCAACTAGATCTAACAGAGATCTATAGGATACTTTACCTTATGACAACAGAAAATACATTCTTTTCAAGTGCTCATGGAACATTCTTCAAGGTAGACCATATATTGGGCCATAAAATAAGTCTCAGTACATTTAGGAGGCATGAAATCATGGAACTATGATGAAATCTTCAGCCATAATAAAAATTAAATTTAAAATCAATAATTAAAAATTTGTAAATATTAAACAATAAACTTAAATAACCAATAGGTCAAAAAAGAAATCACAGGGAATTAGAAAATATTTTGAGATAAACAAACACACAACACATGAAAACTTTAGGGATGCAGTGAAGGTAATGCTTAGAGAGAAATGTATAGCTATCAATGCCTACAATAAAAAGGGAAGATATAAAACCAAGAACCTATCCTTACACCTTAAAAAGAAAACTGGAAAATGAAGTACAAACTAAATTCAGAGCAAGTGGAAGTAAGGAAATAATAACTAATAAAAATAGATAAAGAATAGAAAAGCAATCAGGAAAATTTGTTTAAAAGTTGATTCTTAAATGATATAATTGACAAAACATTAGTGAGACTGACTGCTACGGTCTGAATGTTTACGTCCCCTCAATATTCGTATGTTAAAGTCCTCAACCACAAGGTGATGGCATTAGAAGGTGGGGCCTTTGGAAGGTGACTAGATCAAGAAGGTGGGATTAGTGCCTTTATAAAAGAGGCTTGAGAGAGACCCTTCCACCCTGTGAGGACACAGGAAGAAGATGGCTGTCTAGGTGGAAGCAAGTCTTTACTAGACACTAAATCTGCTGGTGCCTTGATCTTGAACTTCCCATCCTTCAAATTTCTGTTATTTATAAGCCACTTAGTGTATGGTATTTTGTTACTGCAGTCCAGATGAACTAAGACAGGTGTCCCCATCCCCTGGGCTGTAGACCTGTACCCATTAGGAATTGAGCTACACAGGAGGAGGTGAGCAGCAGGCCAGAGAGCATTACTGCCTGAGCTCTGCCTCCTGTCAGATCAGTGGCAGCATTAGATTCTCATAAGACTGTGAACCCTATTGTGAACTGCACATGTGAGGGATCTAGGTTTTGTGCTTCTTATGAATGTAGGTAATGCCTGAGGATCTGAGGTGACAGTTTCATCCTGAAACCATTCCATTCAACCCCTCTTCGTCCATGGAAAAATTGTCTTCCATGAAACTGGTCCCTGGTGCCATAAGTTGGGGACTGCTGAACTAATAGATATCGACTAAGAAATATGAGAAAACATTTAAATTACTAAAATCAGGAATAAAATAAGGACATCACTACTGATCTTATGGAAATAAGAATTATAAGGGAGTACTGTGAACAATTATATTCCAACAAATTAGATCAATTCAATAAAATTGATAAATCCCTAGAAGGATACAAACTATCAAAATTGATTCAAGAAGAAATAGAAAATTTGTATAGACCTATAACAAGTTAAAAAATTAAATCATTAATCAACAAACTTCCCACAAAGAAAAGTTGAAGCCTAAATAACTTCACTGGTAAATTCTAGCAAACATTTATAGAATAATTAACAGAAATTCTTCACAAAGTGTTTCCAGAAAAATAAACGAGGAGGAAACACTTCGAATTCATTTATTACTCTGTTACCAAAGCAGACAAAGATATAACAAGAAAACTGCAGACTAGTACCTGCTATGAATATAGATACAAAATATGTTCAACAAAATACTAGTAAACCAAATCTAGCAACATAAAAAGGATTATACATCATGACTAAGTGGAATCTATCCCAGGAATGCATGGTTGATTTAATGTATGGAAATCAATCAATGTAATATACCATGTCAACAGAATGAAGGATAAAAACCATATGGTCAAGCCAGGCATGGTGGTACATGCCTGGAGTCTCAGCGACTTGGGGGGCTGAAGTGAGAGGATCCCTTGGGCCCAAAAGTTCAAGTATAACCTGGGCAATGTAGTAAGACCCTGTTTGAAAAAACAAACAGGCCACGTGCAGTGGCTGACTCCTGTAATCCCAGTGCTTCGGGAGGCTGAGACAGTTTGATCACCTGAGGTCAGGAGTTTGAGACCAGTCTAACCAACATGGTGAAACCATGTCTCTACTAAAAATACAAAAAAATTAGCCAGGCATGGTGGTGGGCACCTGTAATCCCAGCTACTTGGGAGGCTGAGGCAGGAGAATCACTTGAACCCAGGAGGCAGAGGTTGCAGTAAGCAGAGATTGCGCCATTGCACTCCAGCCTGTGCAACAAGAGCAAAACTTTGTCACAAAAAACAAAAACCATCCATATGATCATCACAATAAATGCAGAAAAAGCATTTGACAAAAACTCTAACCCTTTTTCATGATGAAAAACACTTAACAAACTAGGAATAGAAGGGGACGTTCTCAACCTGACTGTATTAGTTTGCTTGCACTGCTGTAACAAAATACCACAGACTGGGTGGCTCAACAAGAGAGATTAATTTTCTTACAGTTCTGGAGCTAGAAATTCAAGATCAAGGTACTGTTAGGGTTGGTTCCTGGTAAGGCCACTCTTCTTGGCTTGGAGATGGCTATTTTCAGTGTCCTTACATGGTTTTTCTATGTGCATATGCATAGAGATAGCTTTCTGGTGTCTCTTTCTCTTTTTATAAGGACACCAGTCCTATTGGATAAAGGCCCCACCCTTATGACCTCACCTAACCTTTATTATCTCCTTATAGGTCCTATCAGCAAATAGCATCACCTTGGGGGTTAGGGCCTCAACATATAAACTTGGGGAGAAAACCAGCCTATAACATTGATAAAGTGCATCTATAAAAAAACCACAGAGAATATAATGTTTATGGTAAAAAAACTGCTTGTGTTTATTCTATGATCAAAAACAAGACAAGGATGTCAGTTCTCACTATGTCTATTCAACCTTGTGATAGGTATTCTAGCCAGGGCACTTAGATAGAAAACAACAGGCATCATATTGGAGAAGAAGCAATGCTATCTCTAATTGCTGATAACATGGTCTTATATATAAAAAATCCTAAGGAATCTACATAAAATCTATTAGAACTAATAAGTTCAGTAGGTCACAGTATAAGATCAAGATACAAAAATCAATTGTATTTTTTTACATTAGCAATGAATAGTCTAAAATGAAATTAAAACAATTTTATTTATAATATCAAAAGAATAAGACATTCAGAAGTAAATTTAACAAGCACAAAATGTGCACACTGAAAACAAAACATCATTGAAAGAAAGTAAAGAAGACCCAAATAAATAGAAATACATATTCATTAACTAGAAGACTTAATATAGTCTTTTCTAAATAGATCTACAGATTCAATGCAGTCCCTATCAAAATCTCAACTGGCTTCTTTGTAGAAATCGACAAGTGTATCCTAAAATTCAAATGGAAATATAAGGGATCCAGAATAGTCAAAACAGTCAAAACAATCTCAGAACAAAGTTGGAGAACTCACACTTTTCCATTTCAAAACTTACTATAAAGCTACAGTAATCAAGACAGTATGGTACGGGCATAAAGATAGATATATAGATCAAAGGAATAAATTTTAGAGTCCAGAAATAAACCCTTACATTTATAGTCAACTAACTTTAACAAGGATGCTGAGACAATTCAATATGTTAAAATAGTCTTTTTGACAATGGTGCTGGGATGACTGAATATCCACCAAGTGATGAATATGTATAAACAAACTATTATATATCCATACCATGAAATACTATTTGGCCATAAAAAGGAATGAAGTACATTCTACAACATGGACAATTCTTGAAATCATTATTCTAACTGAAAGAAGACAAAAGGCCACATTTTGTATGATTCCATTTATATAAAATGTTCCCAATAGGCAAATGCATAGAGATAGAAATTGCTAGGGGCTGGAGGAAGGGGAGAATGGGGACTGAGTGTTGATGAATATAAAGTATCTTTTTGGGGTTGGTGAAAATGTCTGAAATTATTAAGTGGTGGTGATTGCATAATCTTTTGAATATAATAAAACCCTACTGAACTGTTCACTTAAATGTCTGTGGATTCAATATATGAATTATATCTCAATTTAAAAGTGATCTAAAACATTATTGAATGATATGATCTAACAATCTGGATCTAGTGATATAAAATCAATTTATTTAATCAGTGGATATATACAGTATCTTCTTCTAGACATTTGGGGATGTCTCAGAGATATCTGACCATGTTCCTCTTCCCTTCCTCCACAATACAGTCTTAGAGTCACTAGGTGCAGTCTGGAAAAGGGATTGTCTGCCCCAGAGTGGGGAGTTGGGGGACTGTGGTGGTCCAGAGCAGAGTGAGAAGGACTCTGCTGGGGAGAGCATCCTGGGTTGGGATGTTGGGTTCCAAGTGGTGTGAGGAGGGCATACACAAGGCAGAGGGGGGTGGCAGTAGCATTGGGAGATTGATTATAGACAAGGAGGCAGATCAAAAAAGTAAATATGTAAGGCCAGGCGTGGTGGCTCACGCCTGTAATCCCAGCACTTTGGGAGGCCGAGGCGGGGAGATCACGAGGTCAGGAGATTGAGACCATCCTGGCTAACACAGTGAAACCCCATCTCTACTAAAAATACAAAAAAATTAGCTGGGTGTGGTGGCAGGCACCTGTAGTCCCAGCTACTTGGGAGGCTGAGGTAGGAGATTGGCATGAACCCAGGAGGTGGAACTTGCAGTGAGCCAAGATCGCACCACTGCACTCCAGCCTGGATGACAGAGCAAGACTCTGTCTCAAAAAAAAAAAAAAAAAAAAGTAAATATGTAGAAGGAATGGGAGCCAGGTTTATCACTGTAGTAGAAGAAATTTACAAATATGGCAAGGGAGAAAACTATAGCTCAGGAACAGTGTCACCCCTATAGCAATAAGAATGTTTAACACCGAGATCTTGGGTTTTTAAATACCATTCTCCATGAAAAGGAACTAGAGTTCTGTATTAATGTTTTCTCGCACTGCTATAAAGATATATCTGAGACTGGGTAATTTATAAAGAAAAGAGGTTTAATTGGCTTACAGTTCTGCAGGCTGTACAGGCTTCTGCTTCTGGGGAGGGCTCAGAAAACTTACAATCATGGCAGAAGATGAAGTGAAAGCAGAAGCTGGCACATTTTCCTATGGCCAATAGGAGGGAGAAAGAGCGAAGTGGGAGGTGCTACACACTTTCTTTTTTCCTTTTTCTTTCTCCTTTTTTTTTTAAATTTTAAGATGGAGTCTCACTCTGTCACCCAGGCTGGATTGCAGTGGTGTGATCTCAGCTCACTGCAACCTCTGCCTCCCGGGTTCAAGCAATTCTTGTGCCTCAGCCTTCCAAGTAGCTGGAATTACAAATGTGTGCCACCATGCCTGGCTAATTATTTTTGTATTTTTAGTAGAGACGGGGTTTCACCATATTGGGCAAGCCGGTCTTGTACTCCGGACCTCTGGTGATCTGCCTGTCTTGGCCTCCCAAAGTGCTGGGATTACAGGCTTGAGCCACTGTGCTCAGCCTACACACTTTCAAACAACCAGATATTGTGAGAACTCTGTCACAAGACAGCACTAGGGGGATTATCAGGGGAACCCGCCCCCCAATATTTCAACGTAGGTTCTTTCTATTTTCCGTAAGTGTCAGCCAGCTAAGAAATAAAGAGTATAAAAAGAAGAATTTTACAGCTGGGTCACCAGGGGTGACATCACATATTGGTAGGACCATGATGCCCACCTGAGCCTCAAACCAACAAGTTTTTTATTAAGGGTTTCAAAAGGGGAGGGGGTGTAATAACAGAGTAGGTACAAAGATCACATGCTTCAAAGGGCAAAAAGCAGGACAAAGATCACATGCTTCTGAGGGAACAGGACAAAGGGCAAAAGCAGAACTACTGATAAGGGTCCAACAAAGATCACAAGGCAAAGGGCAAAAGCAGAACTACCGATAAGGGTCTGTGTGCAGCAGTGCACGCATTGTCTTGATAAACATCTTAAACAATAGAAAACAGGGTTCAAGAGCAGAGAACCGGTTTGACCACAAATTTACTGGGCAGAGTTTTTTCCCCATCCTAGTAAACCTGAGGGTACTGCAGGAGACCAGGGCCTATCTCAGTCCTTATCTCAACCGCATAAGACAGACACTCCCAGAGTGGCCGTTTATAGATCTCCCCCCAGGAATGCATTCCTTTCCCAGGGTATTAATATTAATATTCCTTGCTAGAAAAAGAATTTAGCAATATCTCTCCTACTTGCACGTCCATTTGTAGGCTCTCTACAAGAAGAAAAATATGGCTGTTTTTGCCCGACCCCACAGGCAGTCAGACCTTATGGTTGTCTTCCCTTGTTCCCTAAAAATTGCTGTTATTCTGTTCTTTTTCAAGGTGCACTGATTTCATATTGTTCAAACACACATGTTTTACAATCAATTTATACAGTTAACACAATTATCACAGTGGTCCTGAGGTGATGTACATCCTCAGCTTATGAAGATAACAGGATTAAGAGATTAAAGTAAAGACAGGCATAAGAAATTATAAAAGTATTATTTAGGAACTGATAAATGTCCATGAAATCTTCACAATTCATCTTCCTCTGCTGCAGCTCCAGCTGGTCCCTCCATTTGGGGTCCCTGACTTCCCGCAACAGGGGATGGTGCTAAATGATTAGAACCCCCCCCACCTGTAATCCAATCCCCTCCCACCAGGCCCCACCTCCAACAAGTTCCTTCACAAAATGGATTATTCCAGAGCTGGGGTGGGAAAAGATAACCCTGGAACATCTTTTGTGCCAAAACATAAGGAAGTGTATGAAGAATGACAGGGACATGTCAAAAGGACACAGAAGCCAGATTGAAGGGGCTACGACTAGGCAAATCTGGGATAACTTTAGCATCAAAATGAACAATGTTAGTGATGGATTATTACTTACTGGATAAAGCAGGAAACCGTGAGCCCATACTGAAATAAATAGATTTAAACAAATACAACATTTCATATGGGATGAGATTTTTACATAATTTCAAAGTACTTTTCCAAAAAGTACTAATAACAAGAAATGTGATGGTATAAAGGAGAATTCTCGTAGGTAGCATTTTAAGCAAGTGACCTAAGTGAACATCATCAGTAATGGGACAACTCAAAATTATGGTCATTCTGTGTTATTCGTGTCCAAAGATGCATAATGTGAATCTAGCCAAGAGGAAACATAAGAAACCCAAATTGAGGGACATCTACAAAATAACTGGCCTGGATTCTTCAAAAGTATCAAGGCTATGTGAAAGTCACAGGAAGACTGAGAAATGGTTCCAGACTGAAGGGACATAGAAACTAATGTAACACGTGATTCTGAACTGGATTCTTTTGCAAAATGGGTGTTATTGGGATGTCTGGCCAAACTTGAAGGTGTCTGAGCATTCGATGGTAGTAATATAAAAATGTTAATTTTCCCATTTACTCTGCTTTTGACGGTTATGTTGAGGTTATGTAGAATGTCTTTGTTTGTGGGAATTACACACTTACATACTTGGGGATGATAGGTATCCTGTCAACAACTTGGGGATGATAGATATCCTGTCAACAACCAGTACTTTTAACTGGTTCGAGAAAAGATTTTGTACTGTGCTTCCAACTTTTCTATAAGCTTCAGGTTATAGAAAAAAAAACAACAAAAAACAACAAAAAAACAAAAAAACAAAAAAAACAACAAAAAAGAAAAGTATCTGACCCTAAGGGGCCTATTTAGTGTAATAATTAAGTAGTAAGAATGTTGCACTATAAATGTCCGGTGGTGGTGTTCATTGTGGGGCATGCGTGTGTTTGCTGCTATTTTGTGTGTGCACCTGACACCTACCCATCACACGGGCCTGGCACTCATGGCCCATCTGGAGCCAAACCTTCTGCTCCTTGGTTTGTCTCTTTAGAGTTTGGGTCCCATCTGAGGCCCAGTACAATACAGTGTGGGTAAATCCCCATAGTTGATGTGGCCAGTATATTTGTAAAACCTTTAATATCTTTGAACTACATCTAATTTTTAACTTTCTATTGCTTCTGGTGTTCCCAATTTCAGGGATTTAGGAGATACTGAATTTAAAAGATAATAAAATATTTTAACGTTTAAGTGAAGACTAAAGATGGGCAAGGATTTTTCTTTTTTTTTAAATTAATTAATTAATTTATTATTATTATACTTTAGGTTTTAGGGTACATGTGCGCAATGTGCAGGTAAGTTACATATGTATACATGTGCCATGCTGGTGCGCTGCACCCACTAACTTGTCATCTAGCATTAGGTATATCTCCCAATGCTATCCCTCCCCCCTCCCCCACCCCACAACAGTCCCCAGAGTGTGATGTTCCCCTTCCTGTGTCCATGTGTTCTTATTGTTCAGTTCCCACCTATGAGTGAGAATATGCCGTGTTTGCTTTTTTGTTCTTGCGATAGTTTACTGAGAATGATGATTTCCAATTTCATCCATGTCCCTACAAAGGACATGAACTCATCATTTTTTATGGCTGCATAGTATTCCATGGTGTATATGTGCCACATTTTCTTAATCCAGTCTATCATTGTTGGACATTTGGGTTGGTTCCAAGTCTTTGCTATTGTGAATAATGCCGCAATAAACATACGTGTGCATGTGTCTTTATAGCAGCATGATTTATAGTCCTTTGGGTATATACCCAGTAATGGGATGGCTGGGTCAAATGGCATTTCTAGTTCTAGATCCCTGAGGAATCACCACACTGACTTCCACAAGGGTTGAACTAGTTTACGGTGCCACCAACAGTGTAAAAGTGTTCCTATTTTTCCACATCCTCTCCAGCACCTGTTGTTTCCTGACTTTTTAATGATTGCCGTTCTAACTGCTGTGAGATGGTATCTCATTGTGGTTTTGATTTGCATTTCTCTGATGGCCAGTGATGGTGAGCATTTTTTCATGTGTTTTTTGGCTGCATAAATGTCTTCTTTTGAGAAGTGTCTGTTCATGTCCTTTGCCCACTTTTTGATGGGGTTGTTTGTTTTTTTCTTGTAAATTTGTTTGAGTTCATTGTAGATTCTGGATATTAGCCCTTTGTCAGATGAGTAGGTTGCAAAAATTTTCTCCCATTTTATAGGTTGCCTGTTCACTCTGATGGTAGTTTCTTTTGCTGTGCAGAAGCTCTTTAGTTTAATTAGATCCCATTTGTCAATTTTGGCTTTTGTTGCCATTGCTTTTGGAGTTTTAGACATGAAGTCCTTGCCCATGCCTATGTCCTGAATGGTAATGCCTAGGTTTTCTTCTAGGGTTTTTATGGTTTTAGGTCTAGCGTTTAAGTCTTTAATCCATCTTGAATTGATTTTTGTATAACGTGTAAGGAAGGGATCCAGTTTCAGCTTTCTCCATATGGCTAGCCAGTTTTCCCAGCACCATTTATTAAATAGGGAATCCTTTCCCCATTGCTTGTTTTTCTGAGGTTTGTCAAAGATCAGATAGTTGTAGATATGCGGCGTTATTTCTGACAGCTCTGTTCTGTTCCATTGATCTATATCTCTGTTTTGGTACCAGTACCATGCTGTTTTGGTTACTGTAGCCTTGTAGTATAGTTTGAAGTCAGGTAGTGTGATGCCTCCAGCTTTGTTCTTTTGGCTTAGGATTGACTTGGCAATGCAGGCTCTTTTTTGGTTCCATATGAACTTTAAAGTAGTTTTTTCCAATTCTGTGAGGAAAGTCCTTGGTAGCTTGATGGGGATGGCATTGAATCTGTAAATTACCTTGGGCAGTTTGGCCATTTTCACGATATTGATTCTTCCTACGCATGAGCATGGAATGTTCTTCCATTTGTTTGTATCCTCTTTTATTTCCTTGAGCAGTGGTTTGTAGTTCTCCTTGAAGAGGTCCTTCACATCCCTTGTAAGTTGGATTCCTAGGTATTTTATTCTCTTTGAAGCAATTGTGAATGGGAGTTCACTCATGATTTGGCTCTCTGTTTGTCTGTTGTTGGTGTATAAGAATGCTTGTGATTTTTACACATTGATTTTGTATCCTGAGACTTTGCTGAAGTTGCTTATCAGCTTAAGGAGATTTTGGGCTGAGACAATGGGGTTTTCTAGATATACAGTCATGTCGTCTGCAAACAGGGACAATTTGACTTCCTCTTTTCCTAATTGAATACCCTTTATTTCCTTCTCCTGCCTAATTGCCCTGGCCAGAACTTCCAACACTACGTTGAATAGGAGTGGTGAGAGAGGGCATCCCTGTCTTGTGCCAGTTTTCAAGGGGAATGCTTCCAGTTTTTGCCCATTCAGTATGATATTGGCTGTGGGTTTGTCATAGATAGCTCTTATTTTGAGATACGTCCCATCAATACCTAATTTATTGAGATTTTTTAGCATGAAGTGTTGTTGAATTTTGTCAAAGGCCTTTTCTGCATCTATTGAGATAATCATGTGGTTTTTGTCTTTGGTTCTGTTTATATGCTGGATTACATTTATTGATTTGCATATATTGAACCAGCCTTGCATCCCAGGGATGAAGCCCACTTGATCATGGTGGATAAGCTTTTTGATGTGCTGCTGGATTTGGTTTGCCAGTATTTTATTGAGGATTTTTGCATCAATGTTCATCAAGGATATTGGTCTAAAATTCTCTTTTTTGGTTGTGTCTCTGCCCGGCTTTGGTATCAGGATGATGCTGGCCTCATAAAATGAGTTAGGGAGGATTCCCTCTTTTTCTATTGATTGTATTGATTGGAATAGTTTCAGAAGGAATGGTACCAGTTCCTCCTTGTACCTCTGGTAGAATTCGGCTGTGAATCCATCTGGTCATGGACTCTTTTTGGTTGTTAAGCTATTGATTATTGCCACAACTTCAGAGCCTGTTATTGGTCTATTCAGAGATTCAACTTCTTCCTGGTTTAGTCTTGGGAGAGTGTATGTGTTGAGGAATTTATCCATTTCTTCTAGATTTTCTAGTTTATTTTCATAGAGGTGTTTGTAGTATACTCTGATAGTAGTTTGTATTTCTGTGGGATTGGTGGTGATATCTCCTTTATCATTTTTTATTGTGTCTATATGATTCTTCCCTCTTTTTTTCTTTATTAGTCTTGCCAGTGGTCTATCAATTTTGTTGATCCTTTCAAAAAACCAGCTCCTGGATTCATTCATTTTTTGAAGGGTTTTTTGTGTCTCTATTTCCTTCAGTTCTGCTCTGATTTTAGTTATTTCTTGCCTTCTGCTAGCTTTTGAATGTGTTTGCTCTTGCTTTTCTAGTTCTTTTAATTGTGATGTTAGGGTGTCAATTTTGGATCTTTTCTGCTTTCTCTTGTGGGCATTTAGTGCTATAAATTTCCCTCTACACACTGCTTTGAATGTGTCCCAGAGATTCTGGTATGTTGTGTCTTTGTTCTCGTTGGTTTCAAAGAACATCTTTATTTCTGCCTTCATTTCGTTATGTACCCAGTAGTCATTCAGGAGCAGGTTGTTCAGTTTCCATGTAGTTGAGCAGTTTTGAGTGAGTTTCTTAATCCTGAGTTCTAGTTTGATTGCACTGTGGTCTGTGAGACAGTTTGTTACAATTTCTGTTCTTTTACATTTGCTGAGGAGAGCTTTACTTCCAAGTATGTGGTCAATTTTGGAATAGGTGTGGTGTGGTGCTGAAAAAAATGTATATTCTGTTGATTTGGGGTGGAGAGTTCTGTAGATGTCAGGTCCGCTTGGTGCAGAGCTGAGTTCAATTCCTGGATATCCTTGTTAACTTTCTGTCTCATTGATCTAATGTTGACAGTGGGGTGTTAAAGTCTCCCATTATTATTGTGTGGGAGTCTAAGTCTCTTTGTAGGTCACTCAGGACTTGCTTTATGAATCTGGGTGCTCCTGTATTGGGTGCATATATATTTAGGATAGTTAGCTCTTCTTGTTGAATTGATCCCTTTACCATTATGTAATGGCCTCCTTTGTCTCTTTTGATCTTTGTTGGTTTCCAGTCTGTTTTATCAGAGACTAGGATTGCAACCCCTGCCTTTTTTTGTTTTCCATTTGCTTGGTAGATCTTCCTCCATCCTTTTATTTTGAGCCTATGTATGTCTCTGCATGTGAGATGGGTTTCCTGAATACAGCACACTGATGGGTCTTGGCTCTTTATCCAATTTGCCAGTCTGTGTCTTTTAATTGGACCATTTAGTCCATTTACATTTAAAGTTAATATTGTTATGTGTGAATTTGATCCTGTCATTATGATGTTAGCTGGTTATTTTGCTCGTTAGTTGATGCAGTCTCTTCCTAGTCTCGATGGTCTTTACATTTTGGCATGATTTTGCAGCGGCTGGTACCGGTTGTGCCTTTCCATGTTTAGCGCTCCCTTCAGGAGCTCTTTTAGGGCAGGCCTGGTGGTGACAAAATCTCTCAGCATTTGCTTGTCTGTAAAGTATTTTATTTCTTCTTCACTTATGAAGCTTAGTTTGGCTGGATATGAAATTCTGGGTTGAAAATTCTTTTCTTTAAGAATGTTGAATATTGGCCCCCACTCTCTTCTGGCTTGTAGAGTTTCTGCCAAGAGATCTGCTGTTAGTCTGACGGGCCTCCCTTTGAGGGTAACCCGACCTTTCTCTCTGGCTGCCCTTAACATTTTTTCCTTTATTTCGACTTTGGTGAATCTGACAATTATGTGTCTTGGAGTTGCTCTTCTCGAGGAGTATCTTTGTGGCGTTCTCTGTATTTCCTGAATCTGAATGTTGGCCTGCCTTGCTAGATTGGGGAAGTTCTCCTGGATAATATCCTGCAGAGTGTTTTCCAGCTTGGTTCCATTCTCCCCGTCACTTTCAGGTAAACCTATCAGATGTAGATTTGGTCTTTTCACATAGTCCCATATTTCTTGGAGGCTTTGCTCATTTCTTTTTATTCTTTTTTCTCTAAACTTCCCTTCTCGCTTCATTTCATTCATTTCATCTTCCATTGCTGATACCCTTTCTTCCATTTGATCGCATCAGCTCCTGAGGCTTCTGCATTCTTCACGTAGTTCTCGATCCTTGGTTTTCAGCTCCATCAGCTCCTTTAAGCACTTCTCTGTATTGGTTATTCTAGTTATACATTCTTCTAAATGTTTTTCAAAGTTTTCAACTTCTTTGCCTTTGGTTTGAATATCCTCCCGTAGCTCGGAGTAATTTGATCGTCTGAAGCCTTCTTCTCTCAGCTCGTCAAAGTCATTCTCCGTCCAGCTTTGTTCCATTGCTGGTGAGGAACTGCGTTCTTTTGGAGGAGGAGAGGCGCTCTGCTTTTTAGAGTTTCCAGTTTTTCTGCTCTGTTTTTTCCCCATCTTTGTGGTTTTATCTACTTTTGGTCTTTGATGATGGTGATGTACAGATGGGTTTTTGGTGTGGATGTCCTTTCTGTTAGTTTTCCTTCTAACAGACAGGACCCTCAGCTGCAGGTCTGTTGGAGTACCTGGCCGGCCGTGTGAGGTGTCAGTCTGCCCCTGCTGGGGGGTGCCTCCCAGTTAGGCTGCTCGGGGGTCAGGGGTCAGGGACCCACTTGAGGAGGCAGTCTGCCCGTTCTCAGATCTCCAGCTGCATGCTGGGAGAACCACTGCTCTCTTCAAAGCTGTCAGACAGGGACATTTAAGTCTGCAGAGGTTACTGCTGTCTTTTTGTTTGTCTGTGCCCTGCCCCCAGAGGTGGAGCCTACAGAGGCAGCAGGCCTCCTTGAGCTGTGGTGGGCTCCACCCAGTTCGAGTTTCCTGGCTGCTTTGTTTACCTAAGCGAGCCTGGGTAATGGCGGGTGCCCCTCCCCCAGCCGCGCTGCCGCCTTGCAGTTTGATCTCAGACTGCTGTGCTGGCAATCAGCGAGACTCTGTGGGCGTAGGACCCTCTGAGCCAGGTGCGGGATATAATCTCCTGGTGCGCCGTTTTTTAAGCCCATCGGAAAAGCGCAGTATTCGGGTGGGAGTGACCTGATTTTCCAGGTGCCGTCTGTCACCCCTTTCTTTGACTAGGAAAGGGAACTCCCTGACGCCTTGCACTTCCCGAGTGAGGCGATGCCTCGCCCTTCTTCGGCTCGCGCAGGGTGCACGCACCCACTGACCTGCGCCCACTGTCTGGCACTCCCTAGTGAGATGAACCCGGTACCTCAGATGGAAATGCAGAAATCACTCGTCTTCTGCGTTGCTCACGCTGGGAGCTGTAGACCAGAGCTGTTCCTATTCGGCCATCTTGGCTCCTCCCCCGCCGAGGATTTTTCTTTTCTAAACTCTTCTATATAGTTACTTGTATAACATGTTAAAAAAAAGGTGACATTTGCATGAGATAGTTTTCCCATGCATCATTAATCAAGCTAATATAAACTATAAGCACTATCTGTTGCTTACATTCTCACCATCAGCTATCCTGCCTTTTAAGCTTTCTTGAAATTATTTCCAGCTATTAATCTGTACTTGTAAATAACACAACTCAGACAAACTGGACCGCAGGGATCCAGTCCTACATAGCTGCCTGGCGGGAGGGGAAAGAGGCTGTGGAGCAGGTGGGGTGAAGGGAGTGGGAGGGAAGGCAGGCGCTCTTAATGTCACTCAGTTCTGGTCTTTCCTGTCCTTCCCTCTTCCTCCATTCTCCAAGGTTAGTTGAGTGTCAATTACGTGTCAGGCAGGGTAATGGCACTGGGGAGCCAATGACGAATGAGATACACTCCGGGCCTTTTAAGGAGCACTGAATTTGTAGAAAGAGAGACTGCTGAGCTAGGAATTCAAGAATATTCTAATAGTTTCTACAAAAGAAGTCAGGCCGGGCACGATGGTTCACGCCTGTAATCCCAGCACTTTGGGAGGCCGAGGCGGGTGTATCACCTAAGGTCAGGAGTTTGAGACTAGCCTGGATAACATGGTGAAAGCCTGTCTCTACTAAAAATACAAAAATTAGCCAGGCTTGGCGGGCACCTGTAATCACAGCTACTTGGGAGGCTGAGGCAGGTAAATTGCTTAGACCTGGGAGGCAGAGGTTGCAGTGAGCTGAGATCATGCCATTGCACTCCAGCCTGGGAGACAGAGAATGTGTCTCAAAAAAAAAAAAAAAAAGTCAAATAGTGCTATTAAAGGAGAAAAATTGCTTCATGACAGGAACAAAAAGTCTTCATGGAAAAGGTGATGTTTAAAGCCCCAACTTAGTTGCAGTTTTCCAGGAAAGAAGGAGGAGAGGGAATCACAAGCAGAGGAAATTTAAGCAAAAGGCTGTGAGTCTCAGAGTGCAGCTTCTTTGGAGCTCATCGAGGGGAAGGTGAAGGCAAAAGGAAGGACTGTGTGTGTCTGAAAGTAGAGACAGGCTGAGGAGAGTGGGCCAGAAGGATCAACTGAGGTTGGACCTTTTTTTTTTTTTTCCCCTGCTCTGTCACCCAGGCTGGAGTGCAGTGATGTGATCTCGACTCACTGCAACCTCCGCCCCCCAGGTTCAAGTGATTCTCCTGCCTTGGCCTCCAGAGTAGCTGGGATTACAGGCGTGCACCACCACACCCGACTAGTTGCTTGTATTATAACTATTGTTTTTTTTGAGATGGAGTCTTTCTTTGTCACCCAGGCTGGAGTGCAGTGGCATGATCTTAGCTCACTGCAACCTCTACCTCCTGGGTTCAAGTGATTCTCCTGCCTCGGCCTCCTGAGTAGCTGAGACTACAGGCACGTGCCATTACACCCGGCTAATTTTTTGTATTTTTAGTAGAGACTGGGTTTTGCCATGTTGGCCAGGATGGTCTTGATCTCCTGACCTCGTGTTCTGCCTGCCTGAGCTTCCCAAAGTGCTGGGATTACAGGCATGAGCCACCACGCCCAGCAGGACCATTTTTAAAAAGAAAGCAGACAGGCCGGGTGGTGACTCACGCCAGTAATCCCAGCATTTTGGGAGGCTGAGGCGGGAGGATGGCCTGAGGTCAGGAGTTCAAGACCAGCCTGGTTGACATGGTGAAACCCTATCTCTACTAAAAATACAAAAATTTACTGAGGGTGGTGGTGCACACCTGTAATCCCAGCTACTTGGGAGGCTGAGGCAGGAGAATTGCTTGAACCCGGGAGGTGGAGGTTGCAGTGAGCAGAGATCATGTCATTGCACTCCAGCCTGGGTGACAGAGTGAGACTCCATCTCTACATACATACATACATACATACATACATACATACATACATACGTACATACATAAAACAAAAGCAGACAAAAACCAAACAGGAACAACAAACTCCTCTACGCTGAGGAGCTCAGACTTTATTCTAGGATGATGGGATGTCAGGGGAGGGTCGGCTGGAGACAGCCATGGTCACTTCCCTCCCACCACAGGGATTCTGTGATTCTCAGGAGCAGGAAGGAACTGTCTGACCTCTGTATGCTGGGAGAATTGCTCACACTCTTGCTTCACTGAGATCTCCGCTCAAACATTACCTCGTCCTCTCCTGTCTAACCTCATGAAAATAGCATGCCCAAGATTTTCTACTCATCTGCCTTAATTTTTCTTCCTAGTATTTCCCAAATATTTCAGTTATCTGTTTATTTTTTGTCTCCCCCACAAGTATATAAGCTCTATGACAACAGGGGCTTTGTCTTATTACTGCTGGTCCTCACGGTGCCTTGTACTGTGCCAGCCATGTAGAAAATGCCTGTAGATTCTAGAGTGAGTGAAGGGCAATGCAAATCTCCCACAAATCATGGTCCAAAGACCTTGGGAACCCACAGACTCAGATTCTAGAAAGAGAACTTTGTAGTCCCCAAGGGGCTCTTGCAGCCCAGGTGGAAGGATGGTGAATAAGAAGTCCCAAGAGGCTCTCTAAGCAACAACAGCTTTCTAAATGAGTTGACAAATCCCTACTCTTACAATCCTGTTTCTGTCTGTTCCCCAGAGTCAGCCTTTTATAACGGAAAGGCAGGGCTGAGATAATGTTCTAATTTAGGGTTGTTAGAGCTTAGCCAAGGATCTCACCAGGGAAAGAGGAAGAAGCCTAGATCTTTCCTCTAAAATGCAGTCCAAAGCCAGAGCTTGGAATAGAAAAGCTGGTGTTTTCTTGAATGTCCATGAGACCTCAGAATGGATAGGCTGTGTCCTTCAGGAGATCACATGAGTCTCATGAAGCCTCAGCATTAGCATATCACCTTCAACTTCACAGCATCTTCCATGCTTGGCTCTGAATGGACAGTAGTGCATTCATCAACAAGCTTCCTAGATAGGCGTCCATCTGGGGGGTGGTTCTTTGGATCTCTAGCAGTCCAGTGATGTACAGTGGAGAGAGTCCAGAAACTTCCCAGGATGGGTCAGGTCTTCAGCTTTCCTAAGCCACATGGCTAGAATCACCTTAAATTACTAGAAAAACAGACAAATCTCAACTATCTGAAAACTGGTGGCCTTGTTTCTAGATCTTTTCCATTTGAGAACCAATTTGTTCCTATTCCAGGCAACCAAAACCTCATGTCCTGGATATGCAAGGAAAACAGAGTCGTGCTTCTTTAGCCTGGCATATGAGTGCTTTCGAGGACAGTGATCAGAGAAATTCCAAATGGGCTATTCTCGTTAGGCAGAGTAAGTCATCGTTACCAAGAGCTTCCAAACCACCTAAGCTGCCGAAGCTACCAAAAAAGGAAAAGGTATGATTTTTTGCTTTTCTAAATTGTCATAGAAAAAGTCAGGCTGCTTTAACATATAAATCGGGAGAGGTTTCTCATAGTAATACTAATAAGCAGTTTTGTAGCTTCTTTTAACCTATCGAAGCATTTTGTAATTTATACTGGATTGCCACAGTGATGTTTATTCAGTGGGTAAGTGGGCATTATTCCCCTTTTATAGTTAAAGAAAACAAGAGGTTGTGTCCTCAGAATTTCTTATCACTAGGTTTAACCTCGAGAGAATGGCCACCCCTGTGAGTTCCAAGAGCTGAGAAAGCACCGTTTGTGAAATGGAGGTAAATCTGTAACTCCCCTCAAAACCTCACAAACTGGTTAGCAGAGTAAGCTTATACCCGTTTGAATTCTAGGTTGTCCCCTAAACTATTTATGGAATCTTGGGCAAGTTGCATAATTTCCCTGTATGGGTTTTTAGAAGTAAAATGGGGATTTTGGTATCTGTTTTGAATATTTTATAGAGTTAGGAGGAGAATTAAAGAATGTGGAAGTAGATATTCAACAACTATTTCCTGAGGTCTGTGTACAAACCATTTGCCAATAATAGCTTTCTGTCTAATCCCACAGCACAATGAACTTTGCAGGCATCCAGTTTTTCAATAGAGTTTGACAGCAGATTTCCATGCTAGAAAAAGGAATAGAATAGCTCAGGCCCATTCAGAGACTCCTGTTCCCTACACATAAAAAGACTTCTTGCTCTTTTGGAGAATCTTGCCAATTCACTAGAATATTACTCACCCTCTGTTGCCAGAGATCTGATTCATCAGCAAGCCATTATGTCTATTTGAGACATTCTGTGATGGAGGGAGACTTAGCTGTCCTCCTCAGTAGATCCTGACCTTAGGAATACTTCGTATTGAAAAAGGGAACAGTTCCACATCTAACATTTCAATGTAGTCTGAATTTTGAGATGGGTCCAAGTGAAATGATTTATTGCAGTGTGTGTGGAGGAGGGCTTGGATTAGTTACTTTCTGTCACTGAACTAATTTTGTGTCGGATTAGAGCTATTACGGACTAAATTATCCCAAACGCCTCTATCATTCACCAAATCCAGTTGAAATATTTTTTGTATTAAAAAATCTGTTAAAAGACTTCTTATTTTGATTTCAAATTTGTAGAGCACGTTGTAACAACAGCACAAAGAACTTGATATACTCTTTCCCCAGCCCCATCTGTTGTTAATTTTACTTGCTTTTAAGTTTGCTTTCTTCCTCTCTGTCTTACACCATTTGAGTGCAAGTTGCAGACATGATGCCCCCCAACTTCTCTTGTCTTTTTTTTTTAAGATATGGGGGTCTCACTATGTTGCCCAGGCTGGAGTGCATTGGCTATTCATGGGCACAACCATAGTGCACTGCAGCCTTGAACTCCTGTTCAAACAATCCTCCCACCTCAGCCTCCTGAGTAGCTAGGACTACAGGCACAGACCTTATGGAATAAATGGTCTACAGGCTAGACCCTTTACTCCTAAATATTTCAGGGTGTATTTCCTAAGAACAAGGATGCTGTCTCACATAACCACAGTACAATTTATAAGATTCAGGAAATTTAACATTAATAGAGTATTATTATCTCATTTAAAGTTCATAGTCGAATTTTACTAAATAGCAGACGGTGGTGGTTCACACCTATAATCCCAGCACTTTGGGAGGCTGAGGTGGAAGAATCACTTGAGCCCAGGTTTGAGAGCAGCCTGGGCAACATAGTGAGACCCCATCTCTATAAAAAATTAGGCAGGGGTGGTGGTGCATGCCTGTAATCCCAGCCACTCAGGAGGCTGAGGTGGGAGGCTTGCTCGAGCACAGGCCTTCAAGTCTGCAGTGAGCTATGATTGCATCACTGCACTCCAGCCTGCGTGACAGAGAGCCTGTCTTAAAAAATAACAACAACAACAACAGCAACGACAAGAAGTATTAACTGACGATCTTTGTAACATTCTGATCCAGGATTCAGTCTAGGACTATGTATTACATTGCGTTATCACGTCTCTTTAGTCCCCTTCAATTTGGAGGAGTTCCTCACTCTGGTCTTTTATAATACGGACTTTTTTTTTTTTTTTTAAGTATTTATTGATCATTCTTGGGTGTTTCTCAGAGAGGGGATATGGCAGGGTCATAGGATAATAGTGGAGAGAAGGTCAGCAGATAAACACATGAGCAAAGGTCTCTGGTTTTCCTAGGCAGAGGTCCCTGCGGCCTTCCGGCCTTCCGCAGTGTTTGTGTCCCTGGGTACTTGAGATTAGGGAGTGGTGATGACTCTTAAGGAGCATGCTGCCTTCAAGCATCTATAACACGGACATTTTTGAGGAATCCAGGCCAGTTCTGTATCTTTCAGTATGGGCTTGTCTGATGTTTCCTCATGAGTGGGTTCAGGTTGCGTGTTTTTGTCAGGAATCCCAGATAAGTGACGTTGCCTCATGCTCAGTGCGTCACATCAAGAGGCACCTGAGGTCGGTTTAACCCATTGTTCCTGAGAGTAGTTGAGCACTTGGTCATACCCCTTCCATTCCAGAAATAAACAAAATACTGAATCATTCAAAATAATTTATCTTTTTTATCAATGAGGCTTTCTTCTAAATTTCCAGAGATACTTTAGATACTTGTCCCACAAGTCCATTTTTTGGACTGTCCTGCAGAATTTGTGTGGATGCTTCAATAAATACTCAATCCCCCTCTCTTTTATATGAATCCTCTTTAGGGAAAATAAATTGGAACAAATGTTCTTATATATTTGAAAGCAAATAATGAATACCACATATGAAAAGCCTCCAATGCAGTGCCTCACACATAGCCCCCAATGAGTGGCTATCATTACTATTCTTACTTGAGATGCCAACACATTTTCCATTCTTACGTGACAAGAATCAGAACCATGCACTGAAAGTCTCTTAAGTAGAAATTTGTCTGTGTTAGTGGGCGACTTGGGGGAGATTTTAAAAGCTTAAACCTATAGACAGTATCACAAGCTTTCCCATCAAAATAGATGGTTGAAAATGGGAATATCTTATATCCATGCTTTGAGTTTGGTTTTCCATGTATAAACTTAAGTTTAGAGAGCTTAATTACAATGTTTCTAAAAAGTACAGTTTATGAGATTTAACAGTATGTATCATTCTTGTATACATTTACCCAAAAATGCTTTTAAAAATACTTTTGGAAGTCCATTGAGCAAGTCTCTAAACCACTTCTATAATGCCCTAATCTCTCTTTTTAAATCACAAAATGTCTCTTAAGTTCTATCTTCTATTCCATTCATTATTTTCCCCTTCTGGATTTCTGGTAGTTTTTTCCTTCATATAATAGCTACCTAAGCATTGTACAATTTACGTGCATATGATAAACACTTTTAACGTAATTCATTTCTATTTCATTTCTTTGCTGGCAAATATTCTCATTGTCCCCCTTCATTCCAATACACAGACTTCAGTCTCAGTGACTGATACATTCTTTTCCTCATCCACTCCAGTTTGAGAGCAGTACTCTCAAATTTTAAAGGTCATGCAAATCACTTGGGGATCATGTTAAGATGCAGATTATGATTCAGTAGGTCTGAAATGGGGTTTGAAATTTTGCATTTCTGTCAAGCTCCCAGGAAATGCAGTTAGTTGTTGCTGGTCTGAGGACCTTGAGTAGCAAGGTGCTGGAGGATTTGACAATGAATTGAATTTTGTGCTAGGAACAGGGGGGACTTGATGAGGCAAAGGGAAGTCTATTCTAGGAAGAACAGACAGGGCAAAGACAATAACCTAGCACCTTTGGGGAAGTACATGTGGTTCAATGTGGCTGGAATATGGAACACAGAATTATCTGGTGATGAGGCTGGAGAAGATGAATCAGCTGGGTCACTGGAGTGCACAGGGCTGGGCTTTTATTTATTTTTTTGAGACAGAGTCTCGCTCTGTTGCCCAGGCTGTAGTGTAGTGGCACAATCTCGGCTGACTGCAGCCTCCGCCTCCTGGGTTCAAGTGATTCTCCTGCGTTAGCCTCCCGAGTAGCTGGGATTACAGGCACTGGCATGAGCTACCGCGCCGGGCCTTTCCACCACTTTTAACGAAATGTTACCTCCTTCCTTCTCAGAGGGTTGTTTTCCAATTCTTTGCAACACATATTCAGAGACTATGTGACATCTATGTCAACCTTTATGGGATAACTCTCAAGTTGGTACTGTTTATGATGTTAAAGATATTTGCTTGAAAGTCTACTTCCTGTAACTTGGAATGACGATTTTCTGATCCTACTCAACTCCACTTTGGGTTATCATACCATATCATTGGACCGATCTCCTAAGTATCTGTATCAGTCAGGGTTCTCCAGAGAAACAGAACCAATGATGTGTGTGTTGTGCATGTAGGAGAGCAAGAGCCAGGGAGGGGTGTTTATTTTTAGGAGTTGGCTCCTGTGATTGTGGAAGTTGGCAAATCCAAACGCAGCAGCAGGGTGGGCCAACAGGATGGAGACCTCGGGAGAAACTGATGTTGCAGCTCCAGCCTGAAGGCAGTTTGCAGGCAGAATTCTCTCTTCCTGGGGAATCTTCAGTCTTTCTCTTAAGACCTTCAACAGTTTGAATGAGGCCCACCCACATTATGGAGGATAAATAAATAGCTTTATTCAGGGTCCACTGACTTAAGTATTAATCTCACCTAAGAAATACCTGCACAGCACTGGGCTGGGAGTGGTGGCTCATGCCTGTAATCCCAGCACTTTGGGAGGCCGAGGCGGGCAGATCATCTGAGGTCGGGAGTTCAAGACCAGCCTGACCAACATGGGGAAACCCCATCTCTACTAAAAATACAGAATTAGCTGGGCATGGTGGTGCATGCCTGTAATCCCAGCTACTCAGGAAGGCTGAGGCAGGAGAATCGCCTGAACCCGGGAGGGAGAGGTTGCAGTGAGCCAAGAACGTGCCATTGCACTCCAGCCTGGGCAACAAGAGCAAAACTCTGTCTCAAAAAAAAAAAGAGAGAGAAAAAGGAAAAAAAAAATACCTGCACAGCATCATCCAGATTGGTGTTTGACTAAATATCTGATTACTATCGCCTAGCCAAGATGACACATAAAATTAACCATTACAGGCCAGACCTGGTGGCTCATGCCTGTAATCTCAACGGTTTGGGAAGCTGAGGCAGGAGGGTCATGTAAGGCCCAGAGTTCAAGACCAGCCTGGGCAACAGAGTGAGACACTGTCTCTACAAAATATTTTTTTGTTTTTTTTGAGATGGAGTCTCACTGTTGCTCAGGCTGGAGTGCAGTGGCACAATCTCAGCTCACTGCAACCTCCGCCTCCCAGGTTCAAACGATTCTCCTGCCTCAGCCTCCCGAGTAGCTGGGACTACAGGCGCGTGCCACTACGGCCGGCTAATTTTTTGTATTTTTAGTAGAGGCAGGGTTTCACCATGTTAGCCAGGATGGTCTCGATCTCCTGACCTTGTGATCTGCCTGCCTCAGCCTCCCAAAGTGCTGGGATTACAGGCGTGAGCCATCACGTCCAGCCCCCAATTTTTTTTTTTTAATTAGCTGGGTGTGTTGGTGCATGCCTGTAGTCCCAGGTACTTGAGAGGCTGAGGCAGGAGGATACTTGAGGCCAGAAGTTTGAGGTTACTGTGAGCTATGATCATGCCACTGTACTCCAGCCTGGTGATGAAGTGAGACCCTGTCTCTTAAAAAACAAACAAACAAACAAAAACCCATCACAGTACCCCTCTCATCCATTGTGAGGATTAAATGAGGTAACATACAGAAAGCGTCTGACAGAATGGTCCAGGCGCTAGGGAACCAAAATGCACTGTGGTGTGCACGTGCGTTTAAATCCTTTTATCAATGGCATGATTTTAAAGCTGTTTCACCCGAGTACACAGCAGGGAAGCCATCCTAAGAGAGCTGAACATGCAGGAAAAGGAAAAAAAAAAAAAAGCTTCAGGGAAAAACACTTGAAATTTTCATTTATCAGAAAGGATTTTGAAGTATCTACTGTAATTTTCCCCCCAGTCTTTAAGATAACATAACTCAGTATGGCATTATGTTGGTACCAACAGTTGCACTCAGTGGCATATTTTTTCCTGAGAACAAATATATCACTGGACATCATCCCTTTTCAGAGCAAATATTTTGTAATGCCCCCTTTATTAACCTAAAATAAAATTTACAAATATACTCAATTTATATCATACCAATATAATGCCCTATTATACTGTAATTTAAAAGAAATTTAAAAGTAATTTATAATACTACTTTAATACATAAATATTCGGGCAGTAGATTAGAAAATATAATGAAGTTGGCCAGGCGCAGTGGCTCACGCCTGTAATCCCAGCACTTTGGGAGGCCGAGGTGGGCAGATAGCCTGAGGTCAGGAGTTCAAGACTAGCCTGGCTAACATGGTGAAACCTCGTTTCTACTAAAAATACAAAAAATTAGCCAGGTGTGGTGGCACATGCCTGTAACCCCAGCTACTTGGGAGGCTGAGGCAGGAGAATCACTTGAACCCGGGAGGCGGAGGTTGCAGTGAGCCAAGATTACACCATTGCACTCCAGCTTGGGCAATAAGAGTGAAACCCCAACTCAAAAAATATAATGAAGTAGGCATCTATATACAGAGTCTTCATGAATGCAGGGGCTACAAATGAAGACTGATAGAGATGTGCTGTATTGGTGACTCAAATTCCATGAGTACCACAGCTACCAAACTATGTTACCATTGGAAACGCGGTTTTCCAAAAGTATATCATCAATTCTTGGTAAAGACCAAGTGACCGCTTCTTGCTAAAATTCTAAATCTTACAAAGTAAAAATCTTCCCTCAATTTATACAACAATTGCATTCCTGGAGAATGCATTATATACAAAAATCATGTAAAAATACATTGTGTTTTTATGTATAGCAGAATTATCTGCTTAATTATAAACAGGCTTTTTAAGCCATATAAATGTCCAGCAGGACATTTAAGGGTTACACAGGAAGTGGGTGGGACAAGTCCTCATCCCATGGGGCTGTCTCTCATGGTGCAGGACCTCTCGCCTATCATCTGAGCCCCCACCCTCTCTGTGCCAGTAACCCTAACCTGTCATTATGCTAACCAAAAATGTCCCCGCATTTCCAAAACACCCCGGTTAAAAACCACTGAGATAGATAAATAATCAGCTTGTTTTCAGCACGAATTATTATTAGAAATGAGACCTCTACATTTTATTAAATATAACAAATTGCATGCAGCACCAGGAAAATGTTCAAGATAAATTCAAAAGTTTTATTGCACCAAATGCCACAGAAAAATGGATCAAAATAATACATAAACAAGTTAAAAAAAAATCCCCACACAACGACATTGGTATCTATTCAGACTGATCAAAAACCAAGTCCTACCAATTTCTCTTATGGAGCTTCAAATGACAAATTCCAGAATTTTCTCGTTTTTGAAATACCACTTAAGTTTAAGCATATTGCAATCTCACTTTCAAGATATATGGTTCATCATATTTTGACATTTAAAAATTTACATTCACAGGGGACTGCTTGATTTAGGCAAAAATTATATTAAAATACCCTCTCCCCCAAGCACAATAAAAAACAAACGGTTCACATTTACCAAGAGAAGCTGAAGACATTTTCAATTTAACGTGAAAGTATGCATGAACAAAATATTCTCTAAAGTACATATTAGTGGAAAAATCCAGACATTTAAAAGAATTTTGGGGTACTTTATATTCTTTATTTTTATGTACAACCAACTCTAGTGAATAACCTAAAAAGCTACAGACTAAATTTTTATAAAATCTCAGGACCTAATTATAAGAGCCCAAACAATGGTTTAGTATCATTTAGCAAGCGGGGATTTTTCTCCCTCCAAAAACGTTAATTTTGAAAAATATGGTTAAGTTTAAAAAGTTGCAATGTGTAAACGGCAGTTCCATGGGATGTGAAAAGATTATAGTTACTTTCATTAAAAAACAGCACACTTCAGAAAAATGGATTGAAGCCTGTACAAAAAGCTATTTAACACTGATAAAAAATAAAATACTTTGGAATTATGCACAAGTATGGAAGCTACATTTTAAATTTTCATTGTCATGTCTAAAACGTACACAATTACCTTTACATTCATTTCACTTATCAATTTATTAAAAATAAAACTGCAACATGCTAGAAAGAGGTCCATCACAGGGACATTTACAGACTTCTGCTCTGTCATGCCTCACTAGCTTGCTTGGAAAAGCAAGATGCTACAAAAGTTACACTCAACAGGTAAGACTTAAAAGTTGAAGAAACCCTAAAGGTGGAATCCTGTCAACTGAGGTAGATTTCTTTTCTTAAAAAAATTGGTTTATGTTTTTTCTTGAGGTGGGCGTGGGAGCGAGTGGGGTCCCTTTCTTGCCTCTGCGGCTAAGCCAGAATGAAGCCACTGGGTGGTGCACGGCGTGTGAGCGGTGGATCTCAACACAATTCTGGGAGGTTTTTTTTTTTCTTTTTCGCTTTTAGGAAGAGGCTGAATTTAAGACAAAGAAAACTTGAATGTTAAATACTTAAAGGATTATAAAAGAGCAGCAACATTCTTGGTCTATTTTTGTAGGCAATAGATATGAGGATTAGGTTCTGACTGGAATCCTGAGTGTCTCGGAGACAGCCCCCACATGTGACCCACCTTGGAAAAACGTAGTTTTCCAACAGGCATTTTTCCAAGAGTGAGTTTTGGAACATTAGATTAAGAGCAAATTAAATTTTCTCAGGCTTTGAGGGGCCTGGGCTGAATTTTTTTAACGTATAGAGTTTAGAATAAACGATTTAAAGCTCAGTGTCCCCTATATGGGTCTAATTATCAACATGCCACTACATCCACATTAGAATTGAACTGATTTTGTAACAAGTTATTTTCTATGAAAACAGAAAATATTTTCTGGAAGAAAATCTATTTTCGTGGAAGGTGGTGAATGAGGGAAAGTGCCCAAAACATGTAAACAAGAAAAAAGGAACTAGAGACAAGGGGAATGCTTTAAACTGTAAAAGCTGTAACATCAGCTCTGACAGTTTATTTACACGTAATGAGAAACGGATGTGGGGTGAGCTGAGCCACAGGTGAGGATCCTTCTCTCTCTGTAACACAACAGCAAACAATGATCTCATGGAACTACAGAACTTAAAACACCAAAGTCAAATGCTAGGCAAAAGGAAATAGGAAAACATTAAAAAGAATGAACATTTCAATTTTCAATGAATGACATAAAATGATAAAGATCTTACAAACCTTAACGCACTCATCTACATTTTGCATCATTAAAAAAAAGGGAAAGGTAGCAGTTCTGATTTTTATCAAATGAAAAAATTGAAGTCATTCTAGTCCCTAATAGGGAAATTACTTCATATTCTTAGGTTCAAAGATACATGAAAAGAACTGGAATTAATTCATAAAAAAGTGAATCAGAGCCTGGTTAACTGCTTGAGATCTGCAAAGTGCTAAAGATGTTTTGCTTTGCTAGCTTAGCTCCTGTCCTTTAATGATCAATATTTAAAAGTCTTTTACTTTACCCTGGATGTCAGTACATAGTCTGTTTCACGGTCAGTAAACTAAAGTTTCTTTTATATTAACAGAAAATTAGGTTTTTTTTTTTTTTTTTTTTTTTTGCATGAACTTTAGGAAATCATTTTGGTCGGTTTTATACAATGTGTAAGTTAATTTCTGGAAAGATGTTTTGAAAAGGATGCAGGAATTAGAAGGCACAGAAATGATAATATAAAAATTTAGATCATATATGTATTTTTTCTAAATGTTCAAGCTAATTGCTTTCATTAGTCATCCTGAACTGTTGCAGGTTTCATTTCCCACCAGGACAGCTGTGCCTTTTAAAGTAAAAATAGTCATTTGTATTAACTATAAGGAAAAAGTGGCTTCAGCTGGAAGAACTTACCAACCGAAACACTCTTGAGCTTATAGAAATAACTTTGGTAAATGGCCTCTCTTAAAAAGGCTGCTGAAAGCTCTAAAATATAAGGATAAAACATACGGTTTCAGACTGTACACTTTGCTGCTACAAACTACATCTTGATGGGATTAAGAGGCTACATTGATTCTTGGGTTTATTGCACCAACAATCCATCTCTGACCTACCTGTGGCTGCACCTGAAACAAGGTAAACTCCAAGAAGAAATGAAAACAGTGGGTCCCTAAAGCACTCTTCCCAACAAGCAATTCTCTTACATGTTTTATGTCAAACAGTCACTGCTACAGCCACTGGAGCTGAAGATGGCACAATGTGGCTTTCTTTGCTTTACCTTGTGTAAAAAGCAAACTGTGACCTGGAATCCAAAGTCTGTATTCTCACTGTTGTCTCAGAATAGCAAAATATGTTTTCTCCAGTTTGGGGAGCTCATGCTTAAACTCGGAAGCAGTTTCCTACTGGAATGTTATGTACACTGCTGACCACCCCGCTCAAGTCACTTGTCTTTATTCTGCCCAAACAGCACAAGGCAATCTGTTGCAACAGCTTAGTGTTTAGTGCTTATGTTTCCTACCACCAAAAAGGTCAGTTTCTTTGTTGATTCATGGGTAATAAATGGCCTAAAGTGTTCATGACAATCACAAATGCTATTATGTCAAGTAAACCTAAGTCTTCAATGAAGCATCAGCTTGACAGCAAAAACACAAAACAAAAAGGTGGAATGACTGTTTCTGTTTGCTCTTCTCATGCTTTTGACATCACAGAGAGCTTATTCCTTTCTCCTTCAGTTGAGAATTTGATTTTTTTCTTCCAAGGAAGAACTGTCCTGAGCTTTAGCTTATAAGAGTATTTGAGCCACATAAGGAGAGTGAGTACTGGCAACAGCAGTCAACAGAGGCAGGTCGTTGGATTCAATCCTGAATATTGAGAAAAGAAAAGAATATTACTTTAAAAGAGCATGGTTTTATGAGAAAGTATTATTTCTAGGTACTAAAAGTTTGATAGATTATCATTTAAAACTAATGAAAAAGAAAAACAGATGGAAGGATAATAAACTTACTCTTTTAATAAAATATTCCAGTGGACATTGACCACGGAGGCAAAGGGAGAGAAATACCGGAAGTGTGTTGCGCCTGTGTGTGGACATAAAACTCTTTTTCCCTTGGCAGGGGTCACCAGACTTTCTAACTTTCCTGTATTCCCTATATAACTTCATTGTATCATACTTTAAGGTTTTCTCCATTATAGACTCATTCTTCCAGTCAACACTTCTAAATGCATACTGATTTTTCACCTAAGTTCAAATTGGTCTTAGAAAAATGGTGATGGTAGCAATTTTTTAAAAAACACTGGGAATTTGTTCAAAGTTTATACTGGGATCCTCACTGAGCATTTAAGCCACAAGAGATTCTGAGAGCAAAGTGACACTAAAAGGTACTGGGTTAAAAGTGACACTAAAAGGTACTGGGTTAAGAGACATCATGGTTTCAAATGGACACAGCTTTGGCTGCCTCTCCTACAGCAGAGGTGGATACAGTATGGGCACTGGCTAAAAATGATGCCAGGTGTCATGAAAAAAAAATTGAACTGTTTCAGTTTGTGGACTATGTCCTAATTCTTACCCTTGAATTCCTCAAAATAAAAATAAAACAGTATCTGGCATTACCTCATGGAGTTTTCTAGTCCTTCTCCAGTAATGCTACATACAGATCTGATTTCAGAGTGCACAGAAGTTCTCTAGTACTTTTAGTGCTACTGGCCCTGACTACGGGAGGAAGGGGATAGATAAAGGAAGGATGAACATGAGTCCACTAATAATGCACTAAGAGGACCTAGAGATGAGTGCAAAGGGGAATAAAAGCTTATGATTACACGTGTTGATGATGCACACCTGTAAGGGTCAAGGACAAGGTAAAGTCCTTGAAATGTAAGGTACACATTTGGCAATGGAAAATCTAATAAGGCAAGATGGCCGAATAGGAACAGCTCCGGTCTGCAGCTCCCAGCAAGCTATATTTCCAACTGATGTACCCGGCTCATCTCATTGGGAGTGGCTGGACAGTGGGTGCAGCCCACGGAGGGCAAGTAGAAGGAGGGTGGGGTGTTGCCTTACTCGGGAAGTGCAAGGGGTTGGGGAATTGGCTCCCCTACCCAAAGGAAGCCGTGAGGAACTCAGTATCTGCATTGCAGTGTGAATACTGCACTTTTCCCCTGGTCTTCATGACCCACAGACCAGGAGATTCCCTTGGGTGTGTATACCACCAGGGCCCTGGGTTTCAAGCATAAAACTAGGTGGACATTTAGGCAGACACTGAGCTAGCTGCAAGAGTTTTTTTTCCATACCTCAGTGGCACCTGGAACACTAGCAGGACAGAATGGTTCACTCCCCTGGAAAGGCGGCTGAAGCCAGGGAGCCGAGTGGTCTGGCTCAGTGGGTCCCACGGAGCCCAGCAAGCTAAGATCCACTAGCTTGAAATTCTCACTGCCAGCACAGCAGTCTGAGGTCGACCTGGGACGTTTGAGGTTGGTTGGGGGAGGGGCGCCCGCCATTGCTGAGACTTGAGTAAGTGGTTTTACCCTCACAGTGTAAACAAAGCCGCCTGGAAGTTCAAACTGAGCAGAGCCCACTGCAGCTTGGCAAGGCCACTGGGGCCAGACTGCCTCTCTAGATTCCTCCTCTCTGGGCAGGGCATTTCTGAAAAAAAGGCAGCAGCCCCAGTTAGGGGTTTATAGATAAAACCCCCATCTCTTTGGGACAGAGCACCTTGGGGAAGGGGTGGCTATAGGCGCAGCTTCAGCAGACTTAAACATCCCTACCTGATAACTCTGAAGACAGCAGCGGATCCCCCACACAGCGTTTGAGCTCTGCTAAGGGTCAGACTGCCTCTTCAAGTGGGTCCCTGACCCCTGTGTATCCTGACTGGGAGACACCTCCCAGTAGGGGCCGACAGAACCTCATACAGGAGAGCTCTGGCTGGAATCTGGTGGGTGCCCCTCTGGGACGAAGCTTCCAGAGGAAGGAACAGGCAGCAATCTTTGCTGTTCTACAGCCTCCGCTGGTGATACCCAGGCAAACAGGGTCTGTAGTGGACCTCCAACAAACCGCAGCAGACCTGCAGCAGACAGGCCTGTTAGAAGGAAAACTAACAAGCAGAAAACAGCTGCATCAACATCAACAAAAAGGATGTCCACTCAGAGACCCCATCCGAAGGTCACAAACGTAAAAGACCAAAGGTAGATAAATCCATGAAGATGGGAAGAAACCTGTGCAAAACAGCTGAAAATTCAAAAAACCAGAACGCCTCTGTCCTCCAGAGGATCACAGCTCCTCACCAGCAAGGGAACAAAACTGGATGGAGAATTGAGTTTGATGAATTGACAGAAGTAGGCTTCAGAAGGTGGGTAATAACAAACTCCTCTGAGCTAAAGAAGCATGTTCTAACCCAATGCAAGGAAGCTAAGAACCTTGAAAAAAGGTTAGGTGAATTGCTAACTAGAATAACTAGCTTAGAGAAGAACATAAATGACCTGATGGAGCTGAAAAACACAGCACAAGAACTTCATGAAGCATACACAAGTATCAATAGCTGGATCGATCAAGCGGAAGAAAGGATATCAGAGATTGAAGATCAACTTAATGAAATAAAGTGTGAAGACAAGATTACAGAAAAAATGAAAAGAAACGAACAAAGCCTCCAAGAAATATGAGACTATGTGAAAAGACCAAATCTACGTTTGATTAGTGTACCTGAAAGTGACAGGGAGAATGGAACCAAGTTGGAAGACACACTTCAGGTTATTATCCAGGAGAATGTCCCCAACCTAGCAAGGCAGGCCAACGTTCAAATTCAGGAAATACAGATAACACCACAAAGATACTCCTCGAGAAGAGCAACCCCAAGACACATAATGGTCAGATTCACGGAGGTTGAAATGAAGGAAAAAATGTTAAGGGCAGCCAGAGAGAGACGTCAGGTTACCTACAAAGGGAAGCCCATCAGACTAACAGCAGATGTCTGCAGAAACCCTACAAGCCAGAAGAGAGTGGGGGCCAATATTCAACATTCTTAAAAGAATTTTCGTGGCACACGCCTGTAATCCCAGCTACTCCGGATGCTGAGGCAGAGAATTGCTTAAACCTGGAGGGGCGGAGGTTGCAGTGAGCCAAGATCATGCCACTGCACTCCAGCCTGGGCAACAGAGCGAGATTCTGTCTCAGAAAAAAAAAAGAAAATTTCAACCCAGAATTTCATATCCAGCCAAACTAAGCTTCACAAGCAAAGGAGAAATAAAATCCTTTACAGACAAGCAAATGCTGAGAGATTCTGTCACCACCAGGCCTGCCTTACAAGAGCTCCTGAAGGAAGCACTAAACATGGAAAGGAAAAACCGGTGCCAGCCACTGCAAAAACATACCAAATTGTAAAGACCATCAACACTATGAAGAAACTGCATCAACTAACGGGCAAAAAAACCAACTAGCATAATGACAGGATCACATTCACACATAACAATATTAACCTTAAATCAAATATGGGCTAAATGCCCCAACTAAAAGACACAGACTGGTAAACTGGATAAAGAGTCAAGACCCATCATTGTGCTGTATTCAGGAGACCCATCTCACATGCAAAGACACACATAGACTCAAAATAAAGAGATGGAGGAAGATCTACAAGCAAATGGAAAGCGAAAAAAAGTAGGGGTTGTAATCCTAGTCCTGATAAAACAGACTTTAAACCAACAAAGATCAAAGAGACAAAGAAGGGCATTACATAATGGTAAAGGGATCAATGCAACCAGAAGAGCTAACTATCCTAAATCTACATGCAACCAATACAGGAGCACCCAGATTCATAAAGCAAGTTCTTAAAGAGCTACAAAGAGACTTAGGCTCCCACACAATAATAATGGGAGACTTTAACACCCCACTGTCAATATTAGATCAACGAGACAGAAAATTGACAGGGTATTCAGGACTTGAACCCAGCTCTGGACCAAGCAGACCTAATAGACATCTACAGAACTCTCCACCCCAAATCAACAGAATGTACATTCTTCTCAGCACCTCATCACACTTATTCTAAAACTGACCACAAAATTGGAAGTAAAACACTCCTCAGCAAATGCAAAAGAATGGAAATCATAACAGTCTCTCAGACCACAGTGCAATCAAATTGGAACTCAGGATTAAGAAACTCACTCAAAACCACACAACTACATGGAAACTGAACAACCTGCTCCTGAATGACTACTGGGTAAATAACGAAATGAAGGCAGAAATAAAAGTTCTTTGAAACCAATGAGAACAACGACACAGCGTACCAGAATCTTTAGGACACATTTAAAGCAGTGTTTAGAGGGAAATTTATAGCACTAAATGCCCACAAGAGAAAGCAGAAAAGATCTAAAATCAACACCCTAACATCACAATTAAAAGAACTAGAGAAGCAAAAGCAAACAAATTCAAAAGCTAGCAGAAGACAAGAAATAACTAAGATCAGAGCAGAACTGAAGGAGATAGAGACACAAAAAATCAATGAATCCAGGAGCTGTTTTTTTGAAAAGATCAACAAAATAGAACTCTAGCCAGACTAATAAAGAAGAAAGGAGAGAATATTCAAATAGATTCAACAAAAAATGATAAAGGGGAGATCACCACTGATCCCACAGAAATACAAACTACCATCAGAGAATACTATAAACATCTCTACACAAATAAACTAGAAAATCTAGAAGAAATGGATAAATTCCTGGGCACATACACCCTCCCAAGTCTAAACTAGGAAGAAGTCAAATCCCTGAATAGACTGATAACAAGTTCTGAAATTGAAGCAGTAATTAATAACCTACCAACCAAAAAATGTCCAGGACCAGATGGATTCACAGCCAAATTCTACCAGAGGTACAAAGAGGAGCTGGTACCATTCCTTCTGAAACTATTCCAAACAATAGAAAAACAGGGACTCCTGCCTAACTCATTTTATGAGGCCAGCATCATCCTGATACCAAAACCTGGCAGAGACGCAATAAAAAAAGAAAATTTCAGGCCAATATCCCTGATGAACATCAATGCAAAAATCCTCAATAAAATACTGGCAAACTGAATCCAGCAGCACATCAAAAAGCTTATCCACCACGATCCAGCTGGCTTCATCCCTGGGATGCAAGGCTGGTTCAACATACACAAATCAATAAAGGTAATCCATCACATAAACAAAACCAATGACAAAAACCAGATGATTATCTCAATAGATGCAGAAAAGGCCTTCGACAAAATTCAACACCCCTTCATGCTATAAACTCTCAATAAACTAGGTATTGATAGAACGTATCCCAAAATAATAAGAGCTATTTCTGACAAACCCACAGCCAATATACTGAATTGGCAAAAACTGGAAGAATTCCCTTTGGAAACCAGCACAAGACAAGGATCCTCTCTCTCACCACTCCTATTCAACTATTCAACATAGTATTGGAAGTTCTGGCCAGGACAATCATGCAAGAGAAAGAAATAAAGGGTATTCAAATAGGAAAGGAGGAAGTCAAATTGTCTCTGTTTGCAGATGACATGATTGTATATTTGGAAAACCCCATCATTTCAGCCCAAAATCTCCTTAAGCTGATAAGCAACTTCAGCAAAGTCTCAGTATACAAAATCAACGTGCAAAAATCACATGCGTTCCTATACACCAATAACAGACAAACAGAGAGCCAAATCATGAGTGAACTCCTATTCACAATTGCTACAAAGAGAATAAAATACCTAGTAATATAACTTACAAGAGATGTGAAGGACCTCTTCAAGGAGAACTGCAAACCACTGCTCAAAGAAATGAGAGAGGACACAAATAAATGGAAGAACATTCCATGCTCATGGATAGGAAGAATCAATATTGTGAAAATGGCCATACTGCCCAAAGTAATTTATAGATCCAATGCTATCCCCATCAAGCTCCCATGGATGTTCTTCACAGAACTGGAAAAAACTACTTTAAATTTCATATGGAAGCAAAAAAGAGCCTGCATAGCCAAGGCAATCCTAAGCAAAAAGAACAAAGCTGGAGGCATCACGCTACCTGCCTTCAAACTATACAACAAGGCTACGGTAACCAAAACAGCATGGTATTGGTACCAAAACAGCATGGTATTGGTACCAAAACAGATATACAGACCAATGGAACAGAACAGAGGCCTCAGAAATACGACCACACATCTACAACCATCTGATCTTTGACAAACCTGACAAAAACAAGCAGTGGGGAAAGGATTCCCTATTTAATAAATGGTGTTGGGAAAACTGGCTAGCCATATGCAGAAAACTGAAACTGGACCCCTTCCTTACACCTTTTACAAAAATTAACTCAAGATGGATTAAAGACTTAAATGTAAGACCTAAAACCATAAAAACCCTAGAAGAAAACCTAGGCAATACCATTTAGGACACAGGCATGGGCAAAGACTTCATGACTAAAACAGCAAAAGCAATGGCAACGAAAGCCAAAATTGACAAATGGGATCTAATTAAACTCAAGAGTTTCTTCACAGCAAAAGAAACTATCATCAGAGTGAGCAGGCAACCTACAGAATGGGAGAAAATTTTTGCCATCTTCCCATCTGATAAAGGGCTAATATCCAGAATCTACAAAGAACTTAAATTTACAAGAAAAAAACAACCCCATCAAAAAGTGGGCGAAGGATATGAACAGACACTTCTCAAAAGAAGACATTTATGCGGCCAACAAACATGACAAAAAGCTCATCATCATTGGTCATCAGAGAAATGCAAATCAAAACCACAATGAGATACTATCTCAGGCCAGTTAGAATGGCGATCACTAAAAAGTCACGAAACAACAGATGCTTGAGAGGATGTGGAGAAATAGGAACACTTTTACACTGTTGATGGGAGTCTAAATTAGTTCAATCACTGTGGAAAACAGTGTGGCGATTCCTCAAGGATCTAGAACTAGAAATACCATCTGACCCAACAATCCCATTACTGGGTATATACCCAAAGGCTTATAAATCATTTTACTATAAAGACACATGCACATGTATGTTTACTGCAGCAGTATTCACAATAGCATAGACTTGGAACCAACCCAAATGCCCATCAATGATAGACTGGATAAAGAAAATGTGGCACATATACACCATGGAATACTATGCTACCATAAAAAGGATGAGTTCATGTCCTCTGCAGGGACATGGATGAGGCTGGAAACCATCATTCTCAGCAAACTAACACAGGAACAGAAGACCAAACACCACATGTGCTCCCTCATACGTGAGAGTTGAACAATGAGAACACACTGACACAGGAAGGGGAACATCACACATCGGGGCCTATTTGGCGGGTGGGGGGCTGGGGGTGGGATAGCATTAGGAGAAGTACCTAATGTAGATGACGGGTTGATGGGTGCAGCAAACCACCATGGCACGTGTATACCTATGTAACAAACCTGCACGTTTTGCACATGTATCCCAGAACTTGAAAGTATAATAATAATAAAAAAAACTAATAAGGCAGGATTGAAGTATGAGGCTGGTAGAGAGATATAAACAAAAGCAAAAAAATAAATGACAAAGAAAAGAGACATGTTGCAAGTTAACTGCAAAAGCAAACACCTCATAAGGGGGAAATACTTTGTAAATAAAGTATGTAAGAATAATCTATGAAGGAAATGCCAAGAGTCAAACAACACAGGCGTCACATTCTGGGTGTGAAAGATGAGAAATCTAAGGAAAATACGAAGGCCCCAGTCTCTTAGGAGGCTTAGAGAATTTAAACGCCGACATTATAAACAATATTTTCTTCTCCCAAGTGAGGGGAATCATCATTATGGATAAGCGGGGGCAGTTCCCCAAATGTGCAACGTCTTTTTGTTCTCTTTTGAAACATCAAGCAGACAGTAAAACAAAAGTCAGAATTACTTCCCCTAGAGAAGTTATGGCAAATACCCTCTGGAGGATGATAGGCATTTTTAGTAACATACAAATCTCCTCTTTGGTGGGCTTATAATAAAGGAAGGAAAGCACTGTCCCCCCACAGACACGCAGGCAGGCTCCTCAAGCCTAGGAGGGCCTTTCCTGCCACCAGGTGGAATGTGCCAACCTACTCCTCCTCCAGGAAGTGAAATGTAAACACAAGCTGCTGCTGCATGTCCCACAGCTTGTGACTTCGGCATCTTATTCAGTTACTAGAAACGGGCAGTGTGGGATTAAATTTTCTTTTCAAGCATAAGATAACCCACGGAGAAGAGCAACAAAGCACGACCAGCCTAAAGTCCTGCGATTGATTGTAGGTGTGAAACCCAGTATCAGATAATGGAACATGCTGTTCACTGGGGAGCTGCAGAGGCACATATCTGATGGACTCCACATACTTTGATGGGTTACCAGGGCCTGAAGTTTAGGGTGACACAGGCTAAACACATCAGTGGGTACAATGCTAGGGATACCTATCAAAGGGAGAAGTGACAGCACTTCACAGAACTCACCCCAGTACGACGCCTAATTCTTTCACATGGACTCGTGTGTGTCCCCGGAGATATTCAGATAGCATTTTACTTTTAAGGTACATCTCCTGTAGTCTATCTTCAAGATGCATGATGCACTGCAAAGCCAAGAACATTCACAATGAGGGCTAGAAGTCAAATCTCTGCCAATATTTTAAGAGTCAGCATTTTCTTAATTCATTTCTAACTACACAGCTTTAATCTCATCAGTTTCAAATACACTTAAAAAATCACGAGCCATCTCAAACCCTACCACTACCAGGTATAAGAATAGGTTCTTGTAAAACAAAGTTTACTTTTGCTAACTATTAAGATTTACATATGTATTATTCTAGTCTTTTTAAACAAGTATTTTTTCCATAGTTGAAATCATTCCAAAAGTATGTTTCTTGCCTTTAAAAAATTTATAATAATCCTTTCCCACATTAAGAACTCCTTGATATAATTTTTATAGCTAAACAATCTTGAGAATGTGAATTTACGCATAACCACATAGCAATTTGCATTTTTGTTATAAATAATTTAGTAAACAGTATGGTTTTTGTTTTTTTCCCCCAATATCTCAGATTATTCTGGCCCAGTACATTTCCAGAGGAGACTGACCGGAACAGGTCATTTTGAACCTCCCCCACAACTTTTTTTTTTTCTTTTGCTTTCAAGAGTGTATTTTAACTAGGTCTTTAATAACAATAAAGAAAAGGCAATTATTTTCAGGACATCTTTACCCTTGGAATTGTGTTCAGCTTCATTTTTTTAGAGAATAGCAACCATCTGTGTCTTTCACCAGAGGCAAATGCTTTTGCATTTGGCAGGCAGATACCCGAGCATCTTCAGTAAGACACCTGATGGCTTTGGCAAGGGTAATTCCATCATACATAATTTTCTTCTAGACCATTAGGCCTGTTATTTTCAAGGTAAAAAGATTAACAGATGCATTTGAAAATGTTAATCTTGACCATCTGGGCTGATCAGTGACATGGAAAAAATATCTATCAGAGATGTAATCTTTTCAGTTTTTCATTGGTTTAAAATCTTAAATACATTGTGTCAGGTGGATGAAACACAACTGCTAAGTGACTAAGAGTAATAAAGTAAGGAGGATTTCACCAATTCTCATGGAAATGCTCCTCCAAGTAAACAAGGTGGTAAAAGGATCTTTATTAGCTTTCAGTTCCTTATGGAGTGAAATAGAAAATTTTTATTAAGAGTCACAAAACATTAAAAATAATATTCATATTACATTGAACCCTTTCTGTTTGGAAAAAGTAATTACAGTGTTCACAGCCTATATGAAAACTGTATGATGCAGTGTGGAAATAAGAACTGTGGTCTATATGAAATATATACTAGACGTGAAATCAAAGCATTTAGACAACTTTTAGCCAGTCACAGTGGCTCACGCATGTAATCCCAGCACTTTGGGAGGCTGAGGTAGGAGGATCACTTGAGCGCAGGAGTTCAAGACCAACCTAGGCAACATAGTGAGCCTCTGTCTCTACAAAAATTAAAAAATTACCTGGGCATAGTGGCACACACACCTGTAGTCCTAGCTACTCAGGAGGCTGAGGTGGAAGGATTGCTTGAGCCTAGGAGGTCAAGGCTGCAGTGAGCCAAGATCATATTACTGCACTATAACCTGGGTGACAAAATGAAACTCTGTCTCAAAAAAAAAAAAAAAAGAAAAACATTTTTTAAAAGACTTGATTATTCCATTGAACATGCTGGGGGCTTTTTTAACTCCTCTTTCTGGGAGTTTATTCCTGAGATGGATTTCTCCAATTTTTAACTTCTAAAATTTCAAATAGCTACTTTCTCTTTTTGTATTGAAGGTTCTAAAAGCCATTTAATCACAGGTTTCATTCAAGTGATTTTTTTTAAGGAGAATTTTAAACTGCAGATAAAATTTTCTTTGATCTTGGTTTTGTCAGGTTAAATAAGTCATTCACACTAGTAAGTGCTTGAACATACTTCTGTCCAAAGGAAGTAAAAAGAATTAACTATAACAATTTATTGCTTTGATAACCAAGATGTCAACTATGACAAGACGTATGTATTATAGAATGAAATATAAAAGTTTGGCAAATACTTATGAAGTAAACTATGAAGTCTAATATACATTACTTCTCTTACAGAAAAGGAAACATTAGCCTCTAAATCAGCATAACTCAACCTGCTTTTAGAAGGAGAAACTGCCTACTACTGTAGAACGAAAAATAAGATCATAATAATCCATAAGTGCTTCTCATATTGCCCCAGGACAGATGTCTTGCAAGAGTATGCTTCAGCTTAAAGCCCAAATAAAGAGTTTGGAAAAAAGGTGTTGTCAGTCTTTGCAACCATTAATATTGTTTCATGAAACTAATTGTTATTGACTATCATACTAATAGTAGCTGTTTACTGAGTGCTTATAACATCTAACACTATTCCAAGTGCTTTACATTCATTCTCTAATATAATTTCATAACCATAGGAGATAGGTTCTATTATTTCCCCAGCTTTGCAGATAAGGAAATTAAGGCTTTGAAAGATTACATGGTTAGGAAGTAGCAGAACTTGGATTTGACCCCCCAGTTATGGGACGCTAAAGCTGACATATATGGCTTTTAAAGTATTTTATAATATTGGCATGGTGCTTTAGCAGTAAAAAGCAGTTATATGCCTAATTTTCAGAAGATTCTCACAGCACCCTTGTTGAACAGGTACTATCTTCCTTTTACAAATAAGAAAGCTGAGGTTCGGAGAGACTCGGGATTGTCCACTGTTACACAACTAACCAACGGCAAAGCCTAGACCATAACCCAGCTACGCTCAGTGGTCTTCCTGCCTTGCCACACTGTCACGACTTTGATAACAACCAGACGGTATTTCAGAGCACCTTCTTCAAAGTCATAAAAGTCTAGACTCTTTTTGAGGAATGGGTACAAGTATAGATTTGGTCATAAAAACACAGGACAATGACCATTACATTAGCAATTAGCGTAGGTAATTAATATTTAAAAACTTCTTGCTTTGTTGGGTAAACAGGTTTGCATCATTTTTGGAGGCCAGGAGGCAGATAACAGATGTTTTGGTTTGGGGCTGTGCTGCAGAGAACAGCGCTGTGCAGATGGGAAGGAACAGCAGAGAAAGCAGACTCTTTCCTCACACACCTGTCTCTGAGGTCAGCCCATCCAAGCTCTACCCAGCTATATGCCATATGCCCTTAAGCTTCTCTCTCTCACTTTTTAAGTGTTCATCATCACTGGAAAAGCTTTTCTTCTTTTGAAACCTTTCCCCCTCCCTCTCTAAATGTATTTTCTCTTTCTTTCAATTTCTCTGCACATACGCAGATACTGAGATTTTGTCGTGCACGTTAATTCCAGTGGCTGGGGGGAGCTACTGATACTTTTCTAAGGGTGTATAGGCTCTGTCTGTTGTTATGAAAGTGATTTTAAAATCCCATTTGGAAAGAAGCGGATTGCTTGAGCCCAGGAACTCGAGACCAGACTGAGCAACATAGCAAAACCCATCTCTACAAAAAATACAAAAATTAGCTGGCGTGGTGGCACATGCCTCTAGTCCCAACTACTCAAGAGGCTGAGGTGGGAGGATCACTTGAGCCCGGAGGCGGAGAGATCATGCCACTCACTCCAGAGTGAGACTCTGTCAAAAAAAAAAAAAAAAAAAAAAAAAGCAACAATTGATATAATCTTACATGTGTATAGTACTTCAAAGTTGGAAATGTTTATACAAATGATATTCTATTTTATCCTTAACACCTTTGTGTAAATGTTTGCTTAATAAAAGGAACTACAATCCCTTCAGAAACTGGCCTACTTATTATAATATCAATCTAATAAAACGAGAACTCATGAGTTCTCCAGTGGATGATTTACAGTTTCCTTTTATGCTTGATCTCTCCACCCATTCCTTATTTACTGCACCATACACCTCATTCCAAAAAATTCCAGTGCCGCTCCTCGTTATTTGTTTCACAGAAGAGCTATTGTTACTGAAATCTATCCTGTTGCGGGTTTTATGTTTCATGTTCTAGTTTTAGTTATGCTAATCTCCAATTATGTTAAAACAGTACTTTTGAATTTGTGATTTTATAATCAAAATGTTGTTAAAAGCATTTTAAAACTAGATTTCTTTGGTGATATAAGAACCAGTACTTACAAAATCAGCAGGGAGGTGAAGCTTGTAGAGCTGTAAAATGGACTGAAGCAAACTGGACACCTGACTAGAGACCAGGACATCCTGGCCTAGTTTCATGTTGTCCGTCACTTTCCTCTGACTTGTAGCTACCTGCACACTCCATTTATCCGTGTCTGCGATAATACAGACAGCTTCAGCTATTGGCTCATCCAGGACTGGATGCTGAAAAAGAAACACAAAGGGTTGGGTTTATTTATCCAGGTGAGTCCAAAAGGTCAAAGTTTCACTACTGATGAATACATTTAAATGTAAAATTCTTGACAGCCAGGCAGTTATGGATAGAGCAGATTTAACAACTGGTAAATTATGCCATAGGGTAAATAGGGTAAACATTGAAGCAGTCACAAGGACTTTTTTAAAGACCTAATTTCTCAAAACAAATCAAAGTGTAACTGCTTGGGAGGGATGGGTGTGGGAGGGGGAGGATAGAGAGAGCCAGAGACAGGGAGACCTGCCTCAAAGCCAATGCACAAATGCACATTTTTCTAACCCTCATTTACCAAGGAAAATTAGTACTGGCTGCTTCCGTCCTTACTCCCTTCTACTATCCTGGGGTGACTGCTTGATTCTTTTGGCTGCTTAAATAACTTCCTCCAATAAATCCATCCGAATTTTCCTTTGAAGAATGGTCTTTCTTAGACAAGGCCCAGTGAGACTGCAATCGGGTCCATCCTTCCTCTATCAAGGTGTGTTCGTATGGCCCAAGCTATGCCAGCTGGATGCTCCTTCCCTGGGAATTCCTTCTAAGTACCAGCACAGAAGACCAAAAACGGTTGGCACTACCATATTCCTGCCCAGACAGCAATTAGTACAAGGCCTGGTGGGACTTAGTACAAACACCTTCAAGTAGTCCATGGTTCCTAGAACTCCAGAATTGCCTTGTTGCCTATTTGAACCCTAATTCTTTTGTCTTCTCATCAATTCTATACATTCCTAATATTCCTCCACTAAAGTCCCTCCTGTATAAGTTAACAAGAGTTGCTAATTGCAACAAAGAACCCAAAGAGATATACAGCTTTGCCACTGGACCACGGTTACCTGTGATTTTTACGACTTAATCCAAGTAGTGGGAAGGCTGCAAATACAAATCAAAGATGCATAATGTAATACTGTAATTTTAACAGGTGATCTGACTCCCTAGTCTTGGACTCTGTTACTAAAAGGGGAGCCTGTGCAGCTTTGTATTCCTTCTCACAAATGGGAAAGAGAGTGGTGAGATGAATGAAAACTTCGGCGGATCAACATTTTTTCCTACTATTATCCAAGGTGGAATAGTAGGAAAAATAGTAGGAAAAACCCTGGTAATAGGGTTTATATTTTTCCCTATTATCAGGGTTTATAAAAATATAAGGGTTTAAAAAGATATAAATCCTATTATCAGGATTTATATTTTTCCCATTGAAAGGAACAGCAATCAGGCAAAGTCTGATGTTCTACATTTATTTGTCTGTTCAAATAATTTTAAACATGAGAGATAAAGAATTTGATAAAGTATACTTTTGAATTCATAAACCCCAGTTTCCCAAGACAGTTCTCATTTTGTAGAATTGTTAACTGAAAAGTACAAAGATTTTCTTACACACATAATGACCCCATCACCATTTTCAACCAAAGCTTTTCATGACCCTTTCACCTCTACGCTTCTTACACATGCATATATACACTCTCCAAAACGGACAACTAAAGATACAAGGCTTCAGTGACTTCTCTTTACAAGTTCCTCCAAGGTCTTGTTCATCATGTGTTATAAATTTACAGCAAGATGATGACGACTTGCCATCAATGAGTCTGGTCCTTATGGAAAAAAAAAAAAAAAGGAAATTTGAACACTTAAAATATTTGTATTTTGAGCTCAAACTCCTTCACTGCTTTGCATTTGTCAGAAATCCACAACATGCTGGTCATGCCACAGGACAGATCTATATTAGGGACCTTTCCCTCATACTGACCATATGTCAACATAGAGACAATGAGTTGAACGTATGCCTGTCACCTTTCACAGTGAATTCTAGCTTTTGCAAGGGGCAAAGGGAGGAAGAGGATTGATTTGCAGTAGGTAATTTGGGCCCTAGGTTCAAATCGAACTTAGTCTTCTAAATGATCTTCCCACTGCAGTGGTAGGGAAGGGAAGAGTGTGTCAATCCCCAACAGTGCATAGACTGTAAGTTATATAGTACCACTACCAACACAAAAGGCTTTGTTTTAAGCAACTAACTGCTGGAATAAGGGCCAAGAGGCATACTAGGAAGGTGACGGATGGAAGATTCTGCAAGCCTAGGTTTTATCAGAAGGCTGTAGATTTACATGCAATAACAAAAAGGGACAGAGAGGTTGGCTCAATTATTTTAAAAGTAAGCATGCAAGAGAAATGTAAAACTAAAAAATACTAACATGAAAAATCAGCACAAGTCTTTGTATTTATTTATTTTTTAGAGACAGGGTCTTGCTTTTGCCCAGGCTGGAGTGCAGAAGTCTGATCACAGTTCACAGTAACCTCAAGCTCCCGAGCTCAAGTGATCCTCCTGCCTCAGCCTCCCAAGTAGCTGGACTACAGACATGTGCCACCATACCTGGCTAATTAAAAAAAGTGTTTTTGTAGAGATGGGGTCTTGCTATGTTGCTCAGGCTGGTCTCAAACTCCTGGCCTCAAGTGCTCCTCCCACCTCTGCCTCCCAAAGAACTGGGATTATAGGTGTGAGCCACTACATTTGGCCTCCAAAGTTTTTTTTTTTTTTTTTTTTGAGACAGTTTTGTTCTGTTGCCCAGGAGTGAAGTGGTGCAATCTCAGCTCACTGCAACACCTGGCTCCTGCATTCAAGCGATTCTCATGTCTCCTGGGTAGCTGGAATACAGGTGTGTACCACCATACCCAGCTAATTTTTGTACTTTTAGAAGAGACAGGGTTTTGCTGTGTTGGCCAGGCTGGTCTCTAACTCCTGGCCTCAAGTGATCTGCCTGCCTTGACCTCTGAAAACGCTGGGATTATAGGCTCAGAAGTCATTTTTAAATTACTGGAGCAAAGAGGCAGAATCTGAGGTAGAGACCTGAGTAAAGACGAAAGAACAATGAGTCCAAAGATTGAGACAAACTGACAGGAATTTGCGGGAGTCCATTCCTTGAAGGTGGGGCTGAATCTTCTCTCTGCATCCTTAGCCTCTAGCACAGGAGCTGGCATTTGAAAAATGTTACTTGCTGAATGAAAATGAGACAGATTAAGCACAAGCAAATGACAAGAGTCGATGAACATCTCGTGTTCCTTACAGCATGGATTGCTGACTTTTATGCATGCAGGCCCCAGGAACAGAAAAGAACCAGCAGAACCTTTTCAAAAGAGAAAAAACTCCAAGAATTACACGTTCTCAGGCTACTAAATACATAACACACAATTTCCTGAATCAATCCAATTGCCTCCATCTAACTATATCACTTAGTAGCTACTTACTTATTTACTAAAGAATAAACACCCTTTAAAAGAAGAACAAACTAGAGGGAAGTCTAAATATTCAAGAAAAAGAAATGAATGCTGGAAAGAGACAAAAATATCATCAACTACTTTTAGTTACAATTCAAGGGCCACTGGGGCCACTGCTGGCCATCCCTGATCTGGCTTGAACTTGCACAGGGTCAGAGAGTTGAAGCTGAAGTTCTGGTGACTGGAGATTTCTGATATCTTTCCAAAGGAAACTCAACCCCATTAGAGAGTGGGCAGTGTAAACATATTATGATCTGGCTTATCAGTCAATCTCTAAGTTTTCAGAATTTAAAGAACTCTAAGATATAGAAAACTACGTTTGGATTTGTCACAGAAATACATACATGCACGCACCTTATGCCCTGAAATTCAATTTAACATTCCTCTTGAGGTTTTTTTTTTTTTTTTTTTTGAGACACAGTCTCGCTTTGTTGCCCAGGCTGGAGTGCAGTAGTGCATTCTCAGCTCACTACAACCTCCACCTCCCAAGCTCAAGCAATTCTCCTGCCTCATCCTCCCGGGTAGCTGGGATTACAGGTGCCCACCACCACACCCAACTAATTTTTTGTATTTTTAGTAGAGACGGGGTTTCACCATGTTGGCCAGGCTGGTCTCGAACTCTTGACCTCAAGTGATCCACCCACCTTGGCCTCCCAGAGTGCTGGGATTACAGGCGTGAGCCACCGTGCCTGGCTGGGAAGACTATTTTTTAGGCATCTATAGAACCACAATAAACAAACACTGAATTATATGTATGCTTCTTTATAATACTATTTCTTACTAGCCATACCTTAATAGTAGAAGTTAGTAAATACTGAAATCTGTCAAGTAAGTTTAAGTTCACAATTTTATCAAGTTCACATGCATAGCAGGTTTCATACATACACTTATGTGCAGTAACATACATGTAGCAGTACTTTTAAGAAATTATGTACTCTAAAAAATACGAACCTAAGATTGATGTAAACACCTATGAAAAGCCTAATCCACTATCTGCTCACTTCTTAGGACTTGGAGTTTGGGCATGGGAACTAAAGAAAAGGAATAGGAAGGTGGGGCGTGCCTGTACCCCAACGCTGACAACTTAACCATGGTGAGCCTCACTTTGGCCTCCCATACACCTTAAGGAAAAGGGAGATACAATATGGATACCTGTCAGTTTAGTAAGATTACTTGGCAAAATTTCTCTTCTTAATGCTAACATCTTTTTTCCCAAAGAGTTTTGTTACCTTGACTAAATATCTCTAGAAAAACAAACCAAAAAGCCCACATTGTATAGTTACCTTTTTAAAAAGTTCTCCTGCAAACCATTATTGTCTCAGATTAATCAGGTCCTCATTTCAGAGTTCCAAATGAAAATCTGAGAGAAATACTAATATTAAATATAGTCATTCCACTTAAAATGCCTGTTTGAGAAACTTTACAAACCTTATGGATGCTGACATACATCAATTACCCTCTTCTCTCACAAGCTAAGGAGAATCAATTTTGAAATAAGTTTCCTGTCCAAAGAATTTATCAAATTCTCCTATCAGAATGGATCTGCAATATGTTTGTACTTCCTCCATCAGATGAGAAAAGCACTGCCCTATCATAACCCTCCTGAGTGCCCATACCACACTGAGTGTCCAACGGCAGCCAGGGTATCAATGCAGAGCTGCCAGCCCGGCACCTTCCTGCCACTCTCTCCAGACCACTGCCAGCAGGTTACATGCCTCCCACAGAAACTTAATTGGGTAACTCAGAAACTTCTGACAGGGACTTTCGGATAGAAGAAAATGGGAGGTGAGTAAGGAGCTGCAGACGACTGTTAGGGTGGACGGCCAGTCTCCAGAGAGAAAGGAGATAGAGGCCATATGCCATTATCATTTTCCCCTTGCTGCACTCATATGAGAAGTTAGAAACAATCATTTATTCATTTCTACCTTGTCAATATCTTGTTTACCCAAACCACTTTCCTGTGAAGATTTTTCAAGATAGATTAACAAATGAAATGCCTTGTTTTATAAATCTTCAGAAGATTATTGCGTTTTCTTTGCTATTACAGCTGGTTGAATCAATAGGATAAGCCTGGTTAATTTGTAGCCTCTAAGGATGGGTCCGTTTCCTGGGAGTGTTAAACGCCTAGGACATTCCAATTTCAAGGTTTTAGGTCAGATTGCTGCACACACAAAATATGCTGCCTTGATTCATATACACATGACTTCTGCTTAACTTAAACTTCCACGAGCAAGAAATTGTCTACAAGGTTTAGAGAATCGCAAGAGCTGTGGTTCTGATAATTCAACAAAGGGCAACAATAAGATGACAGCGAGGGCTCTGAAGTCAGATTGGGCTTGAATACAACCACCGTCACTTACCAGCTGTGGAACCTCAGCAACTCAATCTGGGCCTCAGTTGCTATGTCTGTAAAATGGGATAGTACTTAGTTCAGAGCTTCTGTGAGGCTTAAATGCCATTTAAAGCACAAGTTTTCTGTGAGAAAAATGTGTTGAAACATGTAGCATAGAACCCAACACATTAGGTGCTCAAATGTTCGTCCTGCTCTCCTGAACCATCCTCTCTCTGTATTGACATGTCCCCTGAAACCTCAGACTCAAGAGCTCACAAATAGTGCAACTGTGGACAACACTGTCCTAGTTTATGCACTTTACCTAAAACCTCAAACTTCTTAAAATACCACATGATCATTTCCCTCACCAACTCTAAAATCTACACTAGCACACATCACCCAAACCGTTAAGTTAAAACTGTTCTTCTTCCACACTTAAAGCTCTTCACAGCCTGGGCCCACCCAACCTATACATATTCAGTTCCCAATAAGACCCCTGATACGGTTTGGTTCTGTGTCCCCACCCAAATCTCATCTCCAATAATAATCCCCACATGTCGAGGAAGGGGACAGGTGGGAGGAGATTGGATCATGGGGGGGATTTCCCCCATGCTATTCTCGTGATAGTGAGTTCTCACGAGAGCTGATTTTTTTTTTTTTTTTTTTTTGAGACAGAGTCTCATTCTGTTGCCCAGGCTGGAGTGCAGTGGCACAATCTCGGCTCACTGCAACCTCTGCTTCCCAGGCTCAAGTGATCCTTGTGCCTCAGCCTCCCGAGTAGCTGGGACTACAGGCACACACCACCATGCCCAGCTAACTTTTGTATTTTTTTTTTTTTTTTAGCAGAGGTGGGGTTTCGCCATGTTGGCCAGGCTGGTCGCAAACTCCTGGCCTCAAGTGATCTGACTGCCTTGGCCTCCCAAAGTGCTGGGATTACAGGCATGAGCCTCTGTGGCTGGCCGAGAGCTGATGGTTTTGAAGTGTGGTACTTCCTCACATACACCTGCTCTCTCTCCTGTCACCTTGTGAAGAAGGTACTTGCTTCTCCTTCACCTTCTGCCATGACTGTAAGTTTCCTGAGGCCTCCCCAACCCTGCAGAACTGTGAGTCAATTAAATCTCTTTCCTTTATAAATTACCCAGTCTTGGGCAGTACTTTATAGTTGTGTGAAAATGGGACTAATACAGCCTCCTTCTCCAAGCCAAAAAGATTCCTGCTCTTACCTCAGGTTGTGCCCAGAATGCCTTCCCTGCCACCCCGTCTCAAGTCCACAATCCCTCAAGGACCTGGCGTGGGTCCATCCCTCGCCCTGGAAACCTTCCCACATGCACTGCACTGCTCTTCCTTTGACCTCTGAGAACACTTGCTGTCCACACCATTCATTTTGGCACTTCATCACACACTGTCTTAACTTGTTCTTGATTTCACATGTTTGTCTACTCAGTGATTTTACAAGTAACTCAAGGAGATAAATCACATTTCTTTTTCTTCTGTAGCCTTTGAAAGGAACATAACACAGTGCTGGGCATGTGCAAAATATCTAATACATTCTAGCTGTGGTGAACAGTTTATTTTTGGATGCAACCCAGTTCCTATTAAGTCATCTGTGCATTTCTTTTTTTTTCTGGCATATTATACCTCCAATGCACAATAATTAATATATTTCTTTTCTACGTGCCACATTTAAATGACTAGTATTTCACGTGATTATCTATTTTTAACCTAATGAAGAGTGAGGAAATGCCATTCTTGCATATTTGCTTCCCATAACTACTTATTAATTCATCATGCCATTTCTCCTGAAGGGAGGCAGGAACACAGTACTGCTCTACAGATAGGAACACTCAGGACCAAAAAAAAAAAGAGCTTATTAAGTATCTTGGCATGTAAGAAATAAAGTCTAGGAACTCACAAGTGTTTCCAACTTTTAGCCCAATGAGTCTGCCAAGCCCTCTACTACAAAATCCGAGGACCGCATCAGGGTGGAAATCCCTTAGAAGACAAGAGTGCAAGAAGTGTGAATGATGGTCTGAATTTATTGTCATTAGGAGAAAACACAGCCACTTCTATCATGCACGTTGCTACAAGTTCCCCATCTTTATGCTGCTTGACATTGACCCTTCATCAATCTTCAAAGATGTCTCAGCCCACATGTGTATTACAGACAGCAGGAGTGTGGAGACTTCTGTATTCATAACCAGCTCTAAAATCTGCACAATAGTTATAACAGTGAGGGTTTAACTATCAGGGATAAGCCACTGGGCAGCCTCTTTAAAACACAAAGGGAACAGGCAACTTATGATTCAGGTAATTGGAAGCACTTCTCTCTAAGTTTTTCTCTGAGATATTCTGGATAATAAAACACATGACTCTTTGGCTTCATTTGAACTCCCATTTGTTATTCATTTTATATAATTCTGGTAAGTTTTATACATTTATTAAACTGTACTTAAATAAGAGGATGCTACATGACAAAATACCTTTCCACAATAATTCTCTTTATGTTACAGCACCATGACTTAATATTAGCTTTTATGTAGCTTTAAGAAAGGCCTTTAGTCTGTCATGCAAAGAGCCCAATATGATGAATGTGATGACAGTCGCCTTCTCAGCATTACTCTTAAAGGTCCTCAGATCCCCTTTGGTATTCCTCTGCCTCCTGAGAGGAGAAGACCCACCTATATAACTGCATCCTCCATAGCCTTGGAATTGAAGATTCAGACCATACAAGATCATCCTTGGCCAACCCACCCCACTAGGATGACTGAGAGCCACTAAAAGGACTGCAGAGGTATGTGAATTGTAGACCAGTTTTTTAAAAAATAAAAACAAACCAAAAAACCCCTTCAGTCTCAAATCCATCCAGAGAAAAGAAGTCTGGTTATCACTTATTATTCTTAAACCATCTCCTCCAATATATATAGTCAGCTAGAATTTTTTTTTATTATTATACTTTAAGTTCTAGGGTACATGTGCACAACGTGCAGTTGTTGAACTAGTTTATGCACAACGTGCAGTTGTTGAACTAGTTTACAGTCCCACCAACAGTGTAAAAGTGTTCCTATTTCTCCACATCCTCTCCAGCACCTGTTGTTTCCTGACTTTTTAATGATCACCATTCTAACTGGTGTGAGATGGTATCTCATTGTGGTTTTGATTTGCATTTCTCTGATGGCCAGTGACGATGAGCTTTTTTTCATGTGTCTTTTGGCTGCATAAATGTCTTCTTTTGAGAAGTGTCTGTTCATATCCTTCGCCCACTTTTTGATGGGGTTGTTTGATTTTATCTTGTAAATTTGTTTAAGTTCTTTGTAGATTCTGGATATTAGCCCTTTGTCAGATGGGTAGATTGCACAAATTTTCTCCCATTCTGTAGGTTGCCTGTTCGCTCTGATCGTAGTTCCTTTGGCTGTGCAGAAGCTCTTTAGTTTAATTAGATCCCATGTTGAGTAGACATTCCTGACAGCAGTTTTACTGAAAGAGGGGACAGACAGACCTCCTGTTGGTGGCAAAGCCAGCTCTGAAATATGCTGAAGGGGTCATCAGTGAAAGGGGCTTCAGTTCCCTGAAAAAGCCATGCTATCCCCTGCACCCTTCCCTGCTTCTCATCCTCACTCTGCTACTGACCCTAGCTGAGTCCTCACCACAGCCGCCCTGTGCGCCCATTCTCAGCACCCTGGCCTCCTGCTGCCACACACTTGACCATGCTATTTTCACTGCTGATTTATTTCTATTTCCCGTTAGATCGCAAACTCCCTGAGGCCAGGTGCCATGTCTTCTTCTCTCTGGCTACTTCTCAGAGTTTTCTTTATCTTTGATGTCCAGTTGTTAAGTGTGAATTTGTTAATATTCTCCCTACTTGGGAGTCAGTGTGCTTACTTAACCTGAAAAATGCCAGCCATTCTTTCTTTGAATATTACTTTCCCTCATTTTCTCTATTCTCTTTCTGCATATGCTATAAAGTCTCTTCATTCTGGCCACCCATCTTTTACTTGCTCTTTGATATTTTTTAAGTCTTTTTGTCTCAGAGCTCAAAAAGATATTTCTTAAGTAGCCTCCATTTCAAATTCTAATTATCTTTAGCTGTATTTAATCTGCTCTGTTCTTTAACCTATACCTGGAGTTTTAATTTCAGGGACTATTTTTCAATTTTAGAAGTTGTTTTTCATTCTTACACGAATCTAAATGGTCATTTATCACATTATCCTCTCTTTTTTAAGGTTCCAATTCCTTCTTTTTATCACCGTAAATATTTTAAACATGGCTACTTTAATAGTTATTGCCGATTGGGGGAGTGCTGATTCTCCTGCTTGTATGCGCTTGCTCTCCACTCATGATGATTTCCTGGTTTCCCACATATGTTTGTAATTTCTGAATGTGGGCCTATCTTACTGGAGCTATGTTTCATTTTCCTATATGCGTCTCATGAGCTTGTGGTTGTGGAAGTGTCTAAAGTAGTGTGCTTCCTTCTGCCAGAGTCCTAAAGGTTTCTATGCTCCTGGTTTTATGTTTATTTCTTGGGTAGGGATTCGCAAATCACTCGGGTAGAATAAATCTGGACCTGAAACACACAAATAGCACAGACCGGGGGTTTTGATTTCTCATGGGTGACTTTATTTTCCCTAACCTGTTTCCAGCCTGTTTCTTTGCTGCTTCACTGCTTATGTCTGGTGATTTCTAGTCTCCTTTTCATGGAAGAATAGTTCTTTGAAGCTCCAGGCTTTAGGTAAGGGGCTTGATTTCAGGTCTCAAGCCTTACATGCACACAAGACCACAGTCTCTCATTCTCGGGTGAATCTGAGAACTCAGCACCCAATTCCTAGGACCTGTATCAAGACTGAAATCCTGGAGGACCAGCTCATGCTTACTGCTTTGGTTTAGATTTCCATTTCTCTCTGGCACAAAAGGATTTCCATTTTTTTTTCACGCACAGGAATTATAACAATGGGGCGGCAATGAGGATGGTGATATTTTATCCATCACTATATAGTTTTAGAGGCGAGGCATGCCATCCACACCAGTTTAGTACATGTTGCTGGAATCCTCCCACCTCAGATCTTTTTTTTGGCTGGCGGGGGGGTGAGGGGGGTGGGGGAGGAGACACGTTCTCACTCTTTCACCCAGGCTGGAGTGCAGTGGCTCCATCATAGCTTACTGCAGCCTCGACCTCCAGAGCTCAAATCATTCTCCCACCTCAGCCTCCCGAGTAGCTGGGACCATGGGCACACAGCCACCACACCCCGGCTAATTCTACTTCAGATTTTGACTACTGCTATAAACACAGTACCAAGCACATAAAAGGTACCTGATAAGTATTTTTCAACCGATAAATCTCTCAGGTGTGATTCTCCCCACTCTATCCCAAAAGCATCTCCAGCTTCTCTGCCCCATCAGGTGACACAAGTTATCTCCACCACCTGAAGTGCCACCACTGGAGATTTCTAGTGCATCAAACATATTTTTAACACATGAAAATACCAGAAGGGGTAACAATCACATATGGCCTTGTCATAACTCTAAAAGCATTTGCTTATCAGAAATTTTTCCCTTGGAAACAGGTTTAATGTCAGTCACTAAAGGCTTAAGAGTTGTACTAAGGTAAACAAGAGGAAGAGGAAAATTAATCATTTTTGGACCTTGGGACATTGCTGAGGGATCCTGGTAGGTATACATGAAGACAGTATGAAGACTTAGCGGTAGACGGAAAGAAGAAAGGGTCCAAAGTGTGGCAAGATGGTCTGCAAGGGTGCCAGGAAAATGTCTGATCTTCTGTGTATCTGTGCCTGTGCTCACCAGACTAGGGCCCAAATTCAGCTTGTGGCCTTGAAGATACCGTACATAACTTCTAGAATGGCTGCACTGTCAGGCTGGCCACTTGCTGAGTAAAATTCAGTCGGAAGTTGAGAAGAGGTGCTCAAGGTCAGAAAGGGTATCAGAATCAAGTTGCGTGATGAGATGTGCAACTCCAAAATCAAATAAGAGAGGGTTGGTAGCTTTTTTGCAGAGAATGGCACAGATGTTCAAATATCTTGTAGGTAGTAAAACATTTTGGGAAAAACATCAAAATTAGACATGTGTCTAACTCTGACACGATGCAAGAGACATGAAGCCCAAGAGACCTATAATAAGCTTTTATTTTCCTTTAGGTAACAACAATGAACACACAGAGCTGTAGGCATGTCTAAACATCTTACTCTTCCCCTTTAAGTTTCTTTAAAGAAAGGCCATCTCCCATTTCTCTTTACTTCAGAAGAAAGGGCCACACTAAAAAAACAGACACACATGACTCTAACCCCAGTTTTATGGGGAAGAGTCAACTAACATTAGTGAGCACTTTCTATGTGCCAGGCACCAGGCAAGGTGCTGGGGATATAAGGAAAATACAGTCCCTGCTTTCTGCTTCAAGGCACCTGCAGCCCTAGTAAAGGAACACATCTGGAACAGAACAGGGATATGGGGCCTGGAATGATTTTGAAGAAGAGGCAACATATGAAATGGGTCTTCAAAAACGTAAAAAAGTTTGTTCAATAGTGTCCTAGGCAAAGAAAGCATAACCTGATAGGCAGAGAGGTGTGAGGAAAGGTGGACTATTTAAAGAACGGCAGTGTTACTGGGGCGTAAGAGGAGATACAGGGGTATGTGTGTGTATTTGAAGGACATAAAAGGGGCAATTCCAGCTACGGAGTTTATAGTTTAGTCTCTTAGAAAATAGGAAGCTATTCAAGCAAAAGAGTAAATGATTGTCCCATGCTTTAGAACATCCTCTTGTAGCACTGCACAAGGTGATGGAAGCGGGTAAAGTGGATACAGGGATGCCATTTGGGAAGATCAAAAGGAACTTTAAAAAGACTAGTCACATTGAGATGGCGAGAGAATCACAATGATTTCAGATTAGAGTTGGGGATACCCAGAGATGAGTATTTTTTTTTAACCACAATCCATGATAAGAAATACATTTTAACATCATGACCTGGCATACATGCTTATATGACATAACCTGGCATGACATGCCATATGCATACAAGTGACATGTGTGCATGTGTGTATAAATACACACACACATAATACAAAGGTTTCACTGATCAGTAAGAAGCCTAATGTGTGATGATTTTAGTTGTATATCTTTAAAAAAACTGGTAATCAAAACCCATTTATAGGTCAAAATATGTAGTTTTAAAAGTGCTCCATAGGCCAGTGGACATAGGTAGTGTTGCACTGAGGGCTGTGGCTATAGAAGACAGTGCTAGAGGCCAGAGGCACTGCCATGTTTATTATCCAAACATGGGGAAAAGAAAACAACGAGAGATGTTCCAAAATAGTGGATTTGTCCTACATAGATGTTTTCTTTGTATCCTACTGATTTTAAGGTTGTTGCTGACCTGAGGTATTTAATGTTATCTGTGTTACTTAAGTAATGATTTACCATTTGAAGGGACTTGCTGTTCTTTTGTAGTCCTACAGGTTGATTGCACTGCATGGACTAATTAGGTATTCATGAGCATATATATATATATATATCTCACAGCCAGGCTTTTAGCAAAGCTCTTTATCTGTGCTACTGATTCCTGCATGATATTTCTGGAGTCAATCTGTTGCTACGCTTAAAATTAAATGGAAGAGGCTGCTGTATCCAATGGTTACTTCATCTTATAAATTATTCTGTAAAATGCTTGAAGCCCTGGAGCATGGTTGTTTTTTTTAAAAAACATCAAAATGTAGTGTTAATTTTGGTGTTGATGACCCTGCCCTGCAGAGTTAGAGCTGTCCAGTCTGCTCCTGGGCAAAGCAAAAGTGAATGTTTTTAGCACTCAATGAATGTGTGTACAGGTTCTGTTCAATTAGCCATTGACTAGTTAGGAGAACTTTAAGTACATACGCATATAGCTTTCTTTTCTCTTTTTTTTTTGAGACAAAGAGTCTCGCTCTATTGCTCAGGCTGGAGTGCAGTGGCGTGATCTCAGCTCACTGCAACCTCTCTACCTCCCGAGTTCAAGCAATTCTCCTGCCTCAGCCTCCCAAGTAGCTGGGACTACAGGTACCCGCTGCCACACCTGGCTACTTTTTTTTTTTTGGTATTTTAGTAGAGACGGGGTTTCACTGTGTTGCCCAGGCTGGTCGCAAACTCCTGAGCTCAGGCAATCAGCCCACCTCGGCCTCCCAAAGTGCTGGGATTACAGGCATGAGCCACCGTGCCTGGCCCATGTATAGCTTTCTTATCTCTGACAGTAATTTTCATTTTTACAAAAATAATGGTTGTCATTCTGCTCTCCCATATTAAAAACATGATATATTGCTGTATCATTTACAAAGCACTTTCACATATATTATTATTATTATTTACTGAGATGAGGTCTTGTTCTGTTGCCCAGGCTGGAGTGCAGTGGCAATGATCATAGCTCACTGAAGCATTGAACATCTGGCTTAAGCAATCCTTCTGCCTCAGTCTCCTGAGTAGCTGGGACTACAGGCATGTGCCACCATGCCTAACTTTTTTTTTTTTTTTTTTTTTTTTTTGCTAGAGATGGGATTTTGCTATATTGCCCAGGCTGATCTCAAAGGATCCTCCCACCTCAAAGGATCCTCCCAAAGCTCTGGCATTACAGGGGTGAGCTATCACATCTGGCCCACATTTACTGGGCACTTAACAATGTGCCAGGCACTGCCCCATCTGGGAGATGAGGAGCACCTCTGCCCGGCTGCCCCGTCTGAGAGGTGAGGAGCGCCTCTGCCTGGCTGCCACCCCGTCTGGGAGGAAGTGAGGAGCGCCTCTGCCCGGCCGCCCCATCTGGGAAGTGAGGAGCACCTTTGCCTGGCCGCCCCGTCTGGGAGGTGAGGAGCGCCTCTGCCTGGCCGCCACCCCGTCTGGGAAGTGAGGAGCGCCTCTGCCTGGCCGCCCTGTCTGGGAGGTGAGGAGCGCCTCTGCCTGGCCGCCCCGTCTGGGAAGTGAGGAGCCTCTGCCCGGCCGCCCCGTCTGGGAAGTGAGGAGGGCCTCTGCCCGGCCGCCACCCCGTCTGGGGGGAAGTGAGGAGCGCCTCTACCCGGCCGCCCCATCTGGGAAGTGAGGAGCGCCTCTGCCCCGCCACCCCGTCTGGGAAGTGAGGAGCGCCTCTGCCCGGCCACCCCGTCTGGGAAGTGAGGAGTGCCTCTGCCCGGCCACCCCGTCTGGGAAGTGAGGAGCGCCTCTGCCCGGCCGCCCATCGTCTGGGAGGTGAGGAGCGCCTCTGCCCGGCTGCCCGTCTGGGAAGTGAGGAGGACCTCTGCCCGGCTGCCCCATCTGGGAAGTAAGGAGCGCCTCTGCCCGGCCGCCCCGTCTGGAAAGTGAGGAGCGCCTCTGCCCGGCCGCCCCGTCTGGGAGGTGAGGAGTGCCTCTGCCTGGCTGCCACCCCGTCTGGGAGGAAGTGAGGAGCGCCTCTGCCCGGCCGCCCCATCTGGGAGGTGAGGAGCGCCTCTGACCGGCCGCCCCGTCTGGGAGGTGAGGAGCGCCTCTACCCGGCCGCCCATCGTCTGGGATGTGAGGAGCGCCTCTGCCCGGCCGCCCCATCTGGGAAGTGAGGAGAGCCTCTGCCCCGCCGCCCCGTCTGGGAGGTGAGGAGCGCCTCTGCCCGGCCGCCCTGTCTGGGAGGAGAAATTCTTCTGCCTTGGGATGCTGTTGATCTATGGCCTTTCCCCTAGCCCCGTGCTCTCTGAAACATGTGCTGTGTCAACTCAGAGTTAAATGGATTAAGGGCGGTGCAAGATGTGCTTTGTTAAACAGATGCTTGAAGGCAGCATGCTCTTTAAGAGTCATCACCACTCCCTAATCTCAAGTACCCAGGGTCACAAACACTGCAGAAGGCCGCAGGGACCTCTGCCTAGGAAAACCAGAGACCTTTGTTCATGTGTTCATCTCCTGACCTTCTCCCCACTATTATCCTATGACCCTGCCATATCCCCTCTCCGAGAAACACCCGAGAATGATCAATAAATACTTAATTAAAAAAAAAAAAAAAAGCTAGATGGGGTGAGGTAAGGAAGATGTTGTAACAGATATTGATACTAGTAAGTTATAATAGGGCCAGATATTCAACTTTTTAAAGGCTCTCATTTATTTTGTTTTATGCATCGAGTCTCAATAGTGTTCTGTTTCCCTTCTAGTATTTCATCTTTTGTTGTAAACATTATAAAATTGGGCTTTTTTCAGCTGGTGAAAAATTATCAGAAAGATATCAAAGCTGGCACACTTATTGTACCACTGAGAAAGATGTAGCTAAATGTGGATTATTGTTTATTTGAAATATGCATATCAATACCTTGTTGGGAGAGGGTCAGGGAATTTCATTTACCAAAATGTGAATTTTGAAACAGACTACATTATCTAGTACACATAGTAGGTAGTTGATAAATGTTGAAAAACTGTGTGAAAAATAAAGAGTCTTTTATTTAATGACAAAAAAACAAAACAAAACAAAACAAAAAAAACAATGTGCCAGGCAATGTGCTAACCACTTGATATGCATTATCTCACAGAATCTTCAGACCAAACCTATGACATAAGTACTGTTCACAGTATAGATAAGAAAATTAAAGAAACTTGCCCAAGGCCACAAAGCCACTAAGGGGTGAACCATGATTCAAACTTAGGTTTGTCTGTCTTCAGAAGTTAACTTCCTAACCACTGAATCATATTTCATCTGTTCCACTAAATACATTTTTCTGGGGCTTAGCAATGCTAGTTTATTTACCTAAGATTATCAACAAACGAGTGGTAATACCAGGACTCAAACTCAAGCCATCAACACTAAGTCAGTGAGATCTTCATCACCTTACACTGCCCCACAATAACCCCAACAGTAACCCCGTCAGCTGTATTCACAGGCCAGACCCAAGAGGAAAAAGGAGAAGGAAAAGGCTACTCAGGAGTCAGAGGCATAGAATGCTGCTGGCGCATACACCCGCTCTCTTTCCATTTAAAGTCAAAAGGAAAACAGAGGAAAGAATGCACAAGATGTGGCAAGAAAAAAACTGAAACCATATTACTTCACACTAATTTAAGGCAGCTGTATAACCTATATGTTAAGAGGCAGAGAGAGTTCAAATGACAGAAAAGAGGTAGTATATGGACTAAACAAGAATACGTGTTTAAATATTTAAAGAACTTCTGAATCTTGATATGCGAAAGTCAGTAATAAAAATGAAAATTGATGAAATAAAGTTACTATATCTTTCTTTCATAAGAGACTAGGATAAGAAAAGTACAAAAAAATTCTCAATATTGGAAGCTTTACAAAGCAATCTCTCAATGAGAGAAAAACTCCAAACTAGCAGTTATAGAAGTGTACATTTAGAGCCAGGTACAGTGGCCTGTGCCTATAATCCGGGCTACTTGGGAGAATGAGGCAGGATCACATGAGCCCAGTTCGAGTCCAGCCTGGGCAATACAGGAAGATCCCATCTCAAAGAAAAACAAAAACAAAAACAAAACAACAAAAAAAAACCACATTTAATTTACATAAGACAGATTATAAAATCCAAATTGTGCACAGGTCTAGAAAAGAGATCAATAACCGGAATCAATTGCTTTTAAACAGTTAAAAATCCTTCTCTAAAAAGAATTTTGAGTACCAAAGTCTGCTGAAATCTGCCATGAACACTGAAATTAATGTTCAAAAAATAGGTTTTTTCTTTTTTTTTTTTAATGCTATTTTATTTTTGAGATGAAGTCTTGCTATGTTGCCCAAGCTGGTCTTGAACTCCTGAGCTCAAGTGATCCACCCACCTTGGCCTCTCAAACTGCTGGGATTACAGGCGTGAGCCACTGTGCCCAACTTAAAAAATAGGTTTTGAAAGCAAGTTATGATAAAGCAATTTATTACAATTTTCTCTTCTTCAACAAGCTATTATTTCAGCTCTAACTCTGGTCATATACTTGTTTTTGGATCTCTGTTTCTTTTTCTGGCAACATACTCAAGAATTTAAATATTCACTAGGCTTTATGGAGCAGTAAATTCAGTATAATGTTTAAACAAATATTCCTAAAATATTTTTCAACAAATGTTTGTAAATGGATGTTGAAAGTAAGCCTGTTTTGTTTGTTTTTTTTAAAAAAAACCACTGTCATAGACCAGAGCGCCAGTCTGAGAGGCAGTTTAAACAGAACACTACTTCAAAAGCAAAATTCATTATGATGAATGTGTCAAGTGAAATTAGAAATCCACTAATGCTAATTGGATATATTCTGAATGTATTAAACTTCTGAAGATATTTTTATGAACCCTTTGGAATTTCCTATTAACACCCACGCATGGCTGCACTTTGGATGTACCCACAATTTGACACAATATAGGTTATTATGCTTAATAACTTTCGATCTCTCAGGGTGATTGCATAAAGAAATGAGAAAAGCTACAGTGTGAAAACACTCCTTCTAAAAGGAAGGGAAAATGAAACATGAAAAAGCTTGAAGAGTAACGACAAAGTAAACATGGTTGTGTTTTTTCAAATAAAAGAATTATAGAGCCAGAGGGTCACCATGAAAATCTAATACACAAAAATGAGAACTTGCCAGCCTATGGAAACATAAAATATTTCATGAATGGTTCTACAGATAAGTTCAAGAAGGGTTATCAATCAATAGATTGCATTTCCAGAGTGGTCAGTGAGTAAATCCAGGGCATTCAAACAAAGTCCCCAGCTGGTAAAACTGATGTCACTGAGGACAATCCTGTTAGTTCCCCTGTAGTCTCTTGGTACCTCTGTCAGAAGCAGCTCACTGGGCTTCAGGGAAGGAAGGTCCAATAACCAACACCAATATTGTTAGAAATCAAAATGATAGCAGAGCAGAAAAAAAAAACAACAACTCACAGTTTGGCATGTGTGAATATAAACAATAGGAGCGGACAGAAAAGGTGCCTTAATGTTATAGGCAGTTACTAAACACACATAAATACAGCCTGTGAAATTGCCAAAGCATCAGACATCGTTTTGGACAACTTAGAGAGCATTATACAATGAGGGCATTGTTCTTACAGGGGTCACTGATGCGTGGACTCATGAAATGATAAATGACTATATGGTGTTTATAACTATAAAGAGAAATTATGATATTAAATAATTATGATATTTTAGAGACAAAAGCAACTTCATAGCGTCATTCCAGGAGTATCCTGGTGAGGGGTGGCGTGTGACCACAAAGCAGGGGTGGGGTTAGGAACGTTTGGCCACACACGTGTACACTGGGCTGGCTTTCCCCAGCTTCGGACAGCCCTATCCTCATCTCTTAGCTCTCCCCATTAAGGGAGGTTATGATGACATCTGCTTTACTACTGAGTTTTTTTCCCACTTCACATAAATATACTTAGCCTGTTTAGCCTGTGTCTGATGTTTAGTCTTCACAGAGGAGATGCTCAAGGCCAAAGATAACATGCAATGCCTTTTGTTCCACCTCAAAACAAAAATACTTGTTGGCCAAGGAGGTAGGTAACAGGCCAAATTCTGATTTTCTTAATGCGATGAGGACTTTCCCTATTGCACAAGATACAAAATGTTTCTAATACAAAATGTCTATTTTTGCACATCTGCCCAATAACAGCTCAATTAAAAACAGGCCCATCAGATTGACAGTTTCCTTAACTGCTTAGTTCCTGTTGCACTGCAGATAGCAGAAAAGCACTTAATAGCAGCCATGAGGCAATTTTTCAGTAAGACATGTTAGTCTTTATACAGTCATCCTCATGCAGCCATCAAAGTGAACTTAATGACAAATCAGTTAAAATAAATTACTTTTAGGAACTTGTTTAAGCATCAGATAAAAAACAAACCACATGTGACACCTCTTCGGTCCTCACTGTGACGGCATATGATTGTCACCATCTGTGCTGTTTATTCCATTTTCCCAGCCTATCTGCTAACCCACCACCCCCAGAGCAGCTCCTTGCCCTTCTGTGTCCTGTTCTGGGCCCCAGGAGGCTGACCTCTATGCACCACAAGGCTGTGTCTCCATCAGCTGTGCCCCTGCTCTCTGGCTTTCAGCCGGGCTCAGCCAATGAGAGGCACCAGAAAGAGATCAGAGAATGGGAGGAGGGATGGCAGGAAGTCACCCCTCCTCACTGCTCCTGCAGCCAGGCCGCCCCTCGTCCTGGCTCAGGCTCTCCAGGGCTCTGATGTCACGCACCCTTCTCTTACTCTGTCAGGCCCAGGTGTGCTTCTAGCTTCCAGCTGCTGCTAGGCCCCAGGTGCCTCACTAGCCCTAGCTGGTTCCCATAACCCTGCCCACATCTCCATAAACAATCCCTTAACTAGTCTCTCTTCAGTCTAAACACCTGTTGTCAGCAGCCAGAGGCTCCACACTGGGATCACTTACATGGACTGTGTGGACAAGGTCGGCCACCAGGCACTGCTTCAGCTTCTCGTCACTGCCGGTCCCATGAAGCACAAGATCAGGCATGTATGTGGGGCAGTAGCCCGCCAGAAGTGAGCGGCCAAAGTTCCTTACATTCTGGGTGCTGATGCTCTGAGACCTAAAACAACATGTGGCCCATTAAAATGCACAGCTGAAAATGTACTTTTTTCTTTCATTATAATTGGTACAAGCACTCCAATGATACAGGTAAATAAAATAGATTCAGGGTGGTCCATGTCACCAACCCTCAAGTAAGTGGATCACAGGTGGGAGAAAGGGGAGTTTTTTAAAGTGGAAGGCTGGAAGAAAAAAAAAACTATATCCATGGCTAGTTATGAGTTTGTTTTTGTACCTCATATTGGACATCCACCAGTCAGTCTGTGTCAAAATACTGACCAAAGAAAATGTTTCAGGAAGGGCTCTTGCCAAAGCCTGGCTTTAGGAATCTGACCTATCTGCACAGAGTGGTGCCCACGACAGTGCGGAAGAACAGAAGAAATTTCTAATTACTGCTTTCAGTCATCACAGACCAAATAATCAACCTGATGGAGTGTTAAGAAAGAGGTGTTGTTTCCCAACCACCTCACGCTGCTCTGATCGGCAGGAGAGAGGCCACACGGCGAGTGTAATCCACCACCTCTGAAGTAAGGCATCTGCTGCCAGCCACGGACCTTCTCTGCAGCTGACAGAAAATTAAACTCCCTATTCCCTCCCCCATCTCCACTACATCCCTTAGGCTTCCCCAAAGGGTCACAATAGCTGCAAAGACAACCACTGGCCACCTGCCCCAGTGAGCTCCGTGGTGCTAAGCCAGTGACCATCCTTGGAAGAAGGACAGGTGGGAAACCGTTTGTATAGAATTAATAATACTTCTAGTACTTTGTGGAATAAAAGATACTGTCTGTAAAGCAGACAATAGCAGTAGCTAACAACATCACAGGTGTCAGGCCAGGAAAGTGGGATTTGAACCCAGTTCCCTCTACTTCCCAGCCTGCTGGAGTTACCTTGGCAGAGGCAGCTCCACTTCCAAGGACCCTCCAGTCCTGTCACCACCGTGACCCAGATCTAGCATGGCTGAAGCGCAGGCTTCGTCGTCACTGTCTCCCAGGGCGCTATCCGAGCTTTCATTTCGGGGAATGTCTCCTTCAGTCCTGAAGTTGGCCTTCTTGTTGTCATCCCCACAGGGGATATTCGCACCAGCCACGAGGCCAGGGCCCCGCTGGACACACCTGGGGGCAACAGGCTCCAGCACAGGTCCTTCCGCAGCCTTCACATACAAACCTCTAGCAGCCTCCAGCCTCCTCCCTCCCGTTCCTGCTGCACCGTGGGAGGCTGCTCCCAAGTCAGCACCGTGGCTGAGCTGCCTGGCAGCATCTGCTGCCGTGTCATTTCTGCTGCCTCTGTCCTCTGCAAAACCTTTGTCAGACTCGCCTTCATCCCCCTCTGAAGGCTGATTCTGAGGACAGCAGACATTCTCCTGAAACCCAGGCTTGAAAGGGCTCCTAGAAACCTGCAGGTCCTGAGCCACATCAGCAGCCTCCCTGGCCTCCAAGGAGGGGCCACAGGCCTTCACCCGTTCCTCCATTTTTTTCATGCGGCTTTCAAAGTCAGACTCTGGAGATGCAAAGCTTCCAATCTGGAAAGTGACCTTTTCTAAGGAAGGTTTCTCCCGGAGATGTCTGTCAGGGCAAGGCCAGGCCACTGACCGGTCTGGCAGTCTCGTAGGCATCTCCACTTTCAACAGCTCACAGACAGCTTGCTGGTCCATCTTCATTCCTGCCCCCAAAACTTCACAGCTGGGAAGTCTTGAAGAGCCATCTTGCGGTGCCTCTTTATTTTTCTCATCCCCACAAAATGCATTCTGAGGTTTCCAGGAAGCGTCTGATGCTGGCCCCTGGCACCCTGTGCTGCAAGCCTCAGAACCCTGCTCTGGCCTCCTGTTAGCTTCTTTGTCAGGTTTAAGACCCAGGTCTCTACTGTCAGTGCCCTCTGGGCTCTCAGGAAACCCTGCCGGCCAGGGGTTGTGTCTCTCAGCTGCTGTTGGTGGTAGGATGGGGGGTACAAGAGCGGGCTCATTCCTCACCGTAACGACCACATACTCAGACTCCTCCACCTCTCCTTTCTCCAAGGCTGTTATGATCTTGCTCCCATTTAAAACTTGGTCACCTTCACCATGATTGCCACTCCAGGTCAGCTGGTTCTCTTGTAGCTCAGAGCAACGGAGAAAGTAGGTCAGGACATAAAGTATTCGCTGGACCAAGTCCTTCTGCTTCCCTACCACTACGGTGCGAGTCAGTCTCACTGGAGAGCCTATGGCTCCGTAAAGATCACCTAGAGAGCAAAAGTGGACACAAAGGCAGTGGTCTCTGGGGTTAGCATGTCACAGATATATCAGTCTTTACAAGAGCAAAAAGATAACTTATATTCCCAATCTGGAGTCCCTGCTTCAGACTCATGATTTCTACTTTCTAGTAAGGACCACGTTTTAGTTTTGCCACAGTAAGCGAGTCAGCCTGGACACAGGCTGTGGCCCACCACCCCTGGTGTGTGGGAGTCGTGCTGCTGTGCCCACAGTCCCTCCCAGTGCCTGCTGGGTCTTCCCTGAAGCTCAATGGGTCAGCCAATGAGATGGCCCAAAGAAGGCTAAAGCCAGAGCTCTGAATATGCGACCAGATCTAATACTATATCTTGGAAACTAGAATAGTAAGAATTTGTTGGAAGAATCCCAGGACATTGGGCCTTGGGATAAAATCCAAATTCAGGAATTTCTCGACAGTAGTGCAGTGAATTAATTCAAAATACTTAATGAGGTGGTCTACACAGAATTATCTTAATACGCATACACACACCAAGTAGAATCAGCTTGATTAACAAGAAGAAAATCACTTAGTCATGAATGAGTCTGAAGGTTTTATTTCATTTCGCTTGAAAATTCAACTGGGCCAGGCACAGTGGCTTATGCCTGTAATATCAGCACTTTGGGAGGCTGAGGCAGGCAATCGCCCGAGGTCAAGAGTTTGAGAGCAGCCTGGCCAACATGGCAAAGCCCCGTCTCTACCCAAAATACAAAAATTAGGTGAGCGTGGTGGTGTGCACCTGTAGTCCCAGCTACTCGAGAGGTCGAGGCAGGAGAATTGCTTGAACCTGGAAGCCAGAGGTTGCAGTGAGCCAAGATGGCACCACTGCACTCCAGCCTGGGCGACAGCGTGAGACTCTGTCTCAGAAAAAAAAAGAAAAGAAAATTCAACTGGAAAAAAATATGTCCCATTAGTTATATCCTGACAAGTTGATTAAAAACTGACTAACGTATTGTGAGCTCTACAGTCAGCTTAAGGAGGAGACAATAAGGGCAAATGTGTCATCCAACCACCCAGCAATAAGCTTTTCATCAAAAGTACTTAAGTGCCTATTAAAACTACTGCATTTGATAATTTATTACATTTTATAAGTTACACATTTGATAAGAAGATGGAAAATTATAATAAAGAACCTATGTTTACTAACTGGACAGGCACTGTGTTAAGACCCTAAAGATGTATCTCAGCTGGGTGTGGTGGCTCATGCCTGTAATCCCAGCCCTTCGGGAGGCTGAGGCGGGTGGATCACCTGAGGTCAGGAGTTTGAGACCAGCCTGGCCAACGTGCTGAAACCCTGTCTCTGCCAAAAATACAAACCATTAGCCAGGCATGGTGGCGGGCACCTGTAATCCCAGCTACTAGGAAGGCTGAGGCAGGAGAATAACTTGAACCCGGGTGGCAGAGGTTGCAGCGAGCCGAGGTGTCGCCACTGCACTCCAGCCTGGGCTACAAGAGCAAAACTCCATCTCATAAAAAAAGATGTATCTCATTGTATCTTTGTATAACCAAACTGGAGTTAGAAACCCATTAAAGAATAATCAGAGGGCTGGGCACGGTGGCTCACACCTGTAACCCCAGCACTTTGGGAGGCCAAGGTGGGCGAATCACTTGAGGTCAGGAGTTTGAGACCAGCCTGGCCAACAGGGTGAAACCCCGTCTCTACCCAAAATACAAAAATTAGCCAGGCGTGGTGGCAGACACCTGTAACTCAGCTACTTGGGAGGCTGAGGCAGGAGAATCGCTTGAGCCCGGGAGGCAGAGGTTGCAGTGAGCCGAGATCACGCCACCACACTCCAGCCTGGACAACAGAGCAAGACTCTGTCTCAAAAAAAAAAGAATAACCAGAATGTTGGAACAAATCAAAAGCTGAAAAGATACTAAATAAAGGAGAACTGATACATGGTAATCAGTACAAATCAGAATGTAGGAAGTTAGAACCCCTCTGAGGAATGCATCTAGAGAGGAGGGAAAGCAGTTATAAGGGCATATACTAGATAAAACTAATTAAAATAGATGAGTATGGAAAAAAAGTTATGAGAACCATCAGAAAGTACCTCCCCCTGGGACCCATTAAGAAATACCTCCTTCTGCGAGTATTCCCTTGTGTACGGTTCCTAAGAACATTCAAATGGCAAGACATAAATAATAATAAACAATCCTCTCTATAAAATGACTAGATTATAGGCTGATAGAGCTTTAACTGAGAGGCCTTGGCAAGTGACTGAGAAATCAGCTTAGAATTCAAGAGAGTAACTCAGAATTGTAGGCTGAAGCTAGGACTTTTGTTTGAGAAAACCTTTCTAAGAGCTCATTACTGTTAACACTTTGATTACATCTGCCTATTGCCGCAGGATATCAACAGTCATTTCAGGAATTCATGAAATATTTTTTGTTAAATCAGTTTCAATATTAATAAAGAAGAAGCATTACTTATCCAAAATCTGGTATAACAAACTACAGGAGAAAGATCACTTAGAATATTATTTTTTAGCAATGCATTTGAGTATTGTATATTTTAATAACTAAGGAATAAATGGAAATGGTAAAACAAGGAAGGTTATTAAAAATACAATTTATAATCATTTAAACTATATAAAATAATGAGTGCAATGTGAGTGGAACCAGTGCTATTACATTATAGCCAAACTTCATAAAATAAAGCATTTTTAAAACAATAGACCCATAATATTAAATATTTACTGGAAGTTCAATTTTTTTTGAGTCTTGGATAATTGAAGCTAATTTTTAGAGTAGATTTGTTTTCATGAATATAATTTTTTAAAATGTAGAAATTGCACAACAATGTGAATGTACTTAACAAGACTGAACTGTACACTTAGAAACGGTTAAGATAATAAACGTTGTTATAAGCTTTTTACCTCAATTAAAAATAAAAATTTAAAGGAGAGGCAAATGGGGAAAACGCAGAAGAAAAAGTGAAGGAGTCAAGAGTGCTTCCAAGTGAAACAGGCCAAAGACAGAGTGCATGGAAGCAGGAAAGCTGCTGGACGAAGTGGAAGCAAGGGGAGGTCACAGGAAAGGAGGACACAGAAAGCAACGGTGGCAAACGGGGACACAGAGTGGAGACTCAGGGAGGGAGAGACAGAGAGAGCAGAGGAACAGACAGAAGAAACTAGGAAGAAAGAGGGAAGAATAGAGAGAAGGGAAAGCAGAAAGAAAAAAGATGGGATGTTACAGAGGTGCAAAATGATAGAGAACTGGGGTGAAGCCAAAAGAGGATGGAGAAGGAGAGGAGATAACAGCCAGGAGGGTAAAACATGTAGAGAAAAAGAAAACAAAGAGGGAGGAAGAGGGAGAAGAAAGGAAAGAACTGTTGAGGGGAACAATAGTGAAAAGTTGGAAACTAGAAAGAGGAGAGGAAAGAATGAGGTGGAGAAGCTGAGAGAATTTAGAAGCCCTGTAAAGGAAGCATGGTAAAAGAAAGGGGGTTAGAGAGGTAGGGGACTATATAGACAGAAACAAAAATAAACCAGGAGAAGCTGAGAGAGAACAAAAATAAGGAGATGAGAAGAGAGTTTAGTATCTTAAAGGCACACTTATTCCTGATCACATTCTAATAATGTCTATGTTGTAGAATTCCCCTTTCAACAGTGTTACCTTATACCCTACACAGTTTAACTTATTGCATCTTTATTATCATTATTTCAAATGTTTTCTAATTTCTTTTGTGCAATTTGTTTGGCTTGTGGGTTATTTAAATGTGGTTGTCAGCTGGGTATGGTGGCTGACACCTGTAATCCCAGCATTTTGGGAGGCAGAGGCAGTTGGATTGCTTGAGCCCAGTTCAAGACCAGCGACCAGCCTGCAAAACATGGTGAAACTCTGCCTTTACAAAAAATGCAAACATTAGCTGGGCATGGTGGCGCACACCTGTAGTCCCGGCCACCAGGGAGGCTGAGGTGGGAGGATCACTTGAGCCTGGGTGGTTGGGTCTGTGGTGAGCCTTGATTGTACCACTGCACTCCAGCCTGGGTGACAGCGTGAGACTCTGTCTCAAAAACGACAACAACAAAAATACATGGTTTGATTTCTGAGAAAGTGAGAATTTAAAAAAAATTGATTTGTAGTCTAATTCCACTGCATTTTGAAAAATACAGTGTAAACTTCTGAGGAAAAAATTTCACACATTTTAACTTATATTAAATCAGTGGTCCAAATCTCTTTTGCGTAGAAAAGCTCCTTTTCATTTCCACAAACCCTTAAGATCATTAGGTCAAAAAGAGACCTATGTGGAACTACTTCAGTCAGTGGTGTAGACAGTGGCATTCAAACTTTGTATACCTATGCCAAGAAAGAAATACATTTTATACTGCAACCTCAATGCACCTTTTGAAACAGACATTTTACAAAACATACATGTAAATCACTGATATTTTCTATTCTATTATACCAATTAAATGCTTTTTAATTAAACCCACTAAATTGCTTCCGCAGCCCACTAATGGGTGGCGATCACATTGTACACAGGGAAGTGGCTGGGCAGAAGCAAGGATCACCGAGCTCCTGAGCAGCAGGCCCGTGAAAGTGGCATCTAGCTTCCCTCCCTCTTCCCTGGTAGTGCTGAGCAGCCATGGAGGGGGAACACACAGTGGCACCTGTCCTGGAAAGCTCTCAGAGAAGTCTTTAGAATGATTCCAGATAGTCTTCTCTATACTTAGGAACCTGGATTGAAATTATATCTGCATCATTGTGTATTCCCAGCAGTTTCTATTTTCATGTTTACTGTGACTTGCTAAATACTGAATGAAAACAATAAAATGTGAAGCAAGTGCTTCTACCTGTCAAATTATTGAAGGCCCCCCGACTTCTTTGTAATAATGGAAACTCGGCCATCACTTACACTTGGCTTTACAAAGCTATCACAGGCCTTTGCCGACCAGAAGCTATCACAGGCCTTCGCCGACCAGGGCCTCATCCCCTCCTCACACTCCTCTTGTCAAAAGCCAGACCCCTGATGGATTGTTTGGGGGAAGGGAGGACTGAAGACTTTCAACAATACATGATCTCCCCTGAAAGATGAGGATTGTGAACCCAAAGGAAAAAAGTATTCCTTGTTATGCTGAACATAGGGAATTAATGGCTCTCAGTTATGTTTCAAATAAGAAGTACACCTAATTATAAATACATTTTTCTAACTAAATGCACACTACTTAATTAGCATTGTTTTAAAATGGGTGACCCAGCAGCATGGAATACAATGTTTCCTTAATATTCAGCCCCCTTTCCTTCTCCACTTAATGAGACTATGTTTTTTTCAAGACTATTATTGTTCCATAACAAAAACAACCATGTTCCATGTTCTGTCTTCCCCAGGAAAAACTTCCCGTATGACCAAGAATGAGTTAGGCATGTTCTGAGTAATGATCAAATCAGGGCAATTAGCATATCCATCACCCCAAACTTTTATCATTTCTTTGTGCTGGGAACATTTGCAACCTCTCTTCTAGCTTTCTCTGAAAATAAGCTATTCTTAACTATCGTAATCCAGTGCTAAAGAACACTAGAACTTATTCCTTCTATCCAATTGTAATTTTGTATTTGTTAACTAGCCTCTCTCCATATCTCCCCTCCCTTAAGTCCATTTAAATATCCATAAATTCTTCAATTGATTTAGAACACGCCTTTTACCCCCTAACCATGAGAGGGCTTGTATTCACTTATACATCTCATGACCAAGAGCACAAGGACAAGACAACATCTGTATTGTTACAAAATGAGGCTGAGAGTAATAAGGGTAGGGATGAGAATCTAATGACTGTATAAAACCAGTGCTTGGCTCATAGTGTAAGCTTTCATTATTGTTACTATAGCATGCTGCTTTCCAGGATGAGGTGCTTTTCTGTGGATATTTTTGATTGTTACAACTTTGGGCGGGAGGTGGGAGGGGCAGTTCTACTGGCATCTAGTAAATGGAGGCCAAGGATGCCACTCAATATCCATTAATGCATAAGACAGCTCTTCCCACACCCCACAACAACTTAACCAACAAAGAACTACCTGGTCAACAGTGCTGAGGTTAAGAAATCCTGCTCTAGGGTGAACAGCCACTGTGGAATGGGAGAACACAGTTGGCTTACACTGCTTTAAGAGTGTAGCACAAAGCTGCCAGTAGGGAAAAAGGCAGAGGAAGGTCGTGGCCCTACAATTAGAATCCAGGGACCAACTTCCTATTCCTCATCTGCCCAAAGACAACCTATGAATTACTGGGTGAGAGAGCCAGTATAAACTACAAATTCTAGCATTTTTTTCCTATTCCATCCCATATATTCTCTGAATAGTCAAATTAGGTACTAACCCAGCTGTGCCCAGAGAGGATTATATGGATGTGTTTTGGCCAGCATGTTCACTGACTGGGAGGTACGTTTCTCTGAGAAGGCTTTAATGGGAGGGTGATCCACAGGCATGACAGTTGGGACCCAGGCCAGGTGGTAGGTTAACACTGCAGTCAGTAAGGCAGCAAAAAACCTTGGAGAAATGGAAAAAGATACAACCAACTTAGTCAATACAGAAAGAGGCACATCTTATGCAGTACACACATTGGCTATGGGATTTGTATACAAGTCTCCAGAGAGTTGAAGCTTACTGGTTTTTATTGATCTGTTCTATCAGAAGTGTAAACTCCTTGAGAAAGCGCTGGCAGAGCTGGTTTTTTTCCAAAGTGCCGGACATCATAGTAAGCCATACAGGTTCAGCTATCCTTGGAACAGAATATAAGTTCCAGATAGTTCCTCTACACAACAGAAAGAGAGGGAAACACAAAAGTGTCAGAAATACTATTTTGGATAATCTTGGTGTAAACGAATAAAGGAGAAAACAACTTGAATCTATGTAGTCCTTAAAAGATTCAAGCTCCACACATAACAGGGTTGCACACTATGGCCCACGGGCCAAATCTGACTGCCACCTTTTTTTGTAAATAAAAAGTTTTACTGGGTCACAGCCATGCTCATTCATTTACTTATTTATTGTCTATGGCTGCTTCTGTGGGACAATGGCTAAGTTGAGTTGCTATTACAGAGACTCTACAGAAACTGAAAGTACAGAACTAGAAAGCCTCACTTTCAGCTTCTTGACCTTTGAAAAATGGACACCTCATTAAAGTAGGACCCAGATTCTCGCCCGGGCGTGGTGGCTCATACTTGTAATCCTAGCACTTTGGGAGGCCAAGGTGGTAGATTACAAGGTCAAGAGATAGAGAACATTCTGGCCAACATGGTGAAACCCCGTCTCTACTAAAAATACAAAAATTAGCTGGGCGTGGTGGCGGGTGCCTGTAAACCCAGCTACTCGGGAGGCTGTGGCAGGAAAATCGCTTGAACCCAGGAGGTGAAGGTTGCAGTGAGCCGAGATCACACCACTGCACTCCAGCCTGGTGACAGAGCGAGACTCAGTCCTAAAAAAAAAAAAAGTAGGACCGAGATTCTCAAGCACAAGCCAGTGAGTGTCCAGTCTGACCACAGCAGAGCAACAGGCAAATCTCCAGTGCTTTCCCCAAATCTATGGAAGGTTTACTAATCATCAGATTGCCATCAAAGAGCACAACTTTATGTCATTCTCAAATATATGACTTAAGTCTTAGTGATCACCAGATAATAAGTAACATGTTACTTGAGTACTTTAACACATAACCCACAGTAAAAACAGGCTTGTGATTTTGCTCCAGGTAGCATTACAGAGTTCATCAGCATATACTTTAAGCATCATAAAAGTGTTCTAACATTCAAAGGATTATAAATTTTTTTTTTATCCTTCAGCTATGGAGTAACAGTTTGACTCATTCGCTCATGACTGCGAATGGGATTCCATTCCCCATCAAGAAAGTGGCTCTAAATGGTGCAACAACCCCAACTCAGCATGATGAGAGAGGATCCCACCTGCTACCCAACACAATTTACCTTTCCACACAGATACTAGGAGCAAGGACTCTAGACACCAGTTTCCCAAGGACACTGGGTATAAACTAGGACTGTCCTGGCAAACTGGAATGTATGTCTTCCCGACATGCAGAACCTCTCCATCTGTGCTTTGAATAAGCATCCCTGAACTCAAGTTTCCACATCTGTAAAATGGGATTAGTAGTACTTAGGGCTTTTGTGAGGCTGACATAAGATAATGAATAGTCTGCTGAGAGATACCTGAACATTAGTTTTCCCCATTCATCCTGTTAAAAACAATCCTATCAGGGACCATCGGTTGAGCAGTAGTGAGGATTACTAAGTGGTAAATTATTTAAATTTTTTGCTTCATTTCTTCTGTTTCCATCTTGAAGGGCGGAACCACAAAAGTGAGGAATAACTGCCAGGCCCCCAATTCTTCCAAGTCACAGTTTATCTTTATCCATGGCTGCTCATAAACATCTCCTGTTGGATTTGCCAAACTTTGCCACTTTACCTGAATTCTCCCAGAGCTTCCATCAAACGGCTGACATAAAACTGGACTCGGAGACTTGATTCTGCTATTTTTCTACAGGAGATCATAGCCTTTATTGAAAAGAAAGCAAACCAAATTACTGAGAAGAAATTTTATAACTTATCTACTGGGCTGTATTAATAAAAAATATTATGTAATCAATTAACAACACTCAAAGTAATAATGTCTTCAGTCATGAAAAAGCAGTCATTTCCTTCCCTAAGGTAACCCAGTATCTGGTAACGAACATCAACATGCCTAAGAATTTATCACTGCTATGGGTGATTTAACTTCCTCAGGAAAGACATCTGATACATAGGCAAAGAAATTCTGCCATCTTCAAAGCCCCACAATCACTTCTCTATTTGACTTTGGATTACATCCTTATTACCTTTTCAATTGCACTCTTCAGCCTGTTCATGTGAGATTCAAACAGGGGAAAATGAGAAAAGAAGAAGTCCTGGAAATTCCTTTGTGCTTCTTCTTTCTCACATAGGGAAAAGATGATGCTTATGGCAATTTTCTTCCTCCTAACCATAGCTGGATTAGAACTACAGGTTTCTTCAGCCAAGCTGAATGTCTCATCAGTTGACCTGGAGGGAAATATAAGTTTGAAAAGTTGCCATGCATCAATGAGTCACACTGAAGGTCAACTGTAATGACTGGGGATGACACCCAGAACATTCAGTCGTAACTAAGAGTATATCTGCCTTTAGTTCATTCTCTTCTATAATTCCCTGGCACGAAGATGAGAACATCAGCTTGCTTGCCACACGGTATTATCCTAACACGGAAAGAAGCTCAAATGAAAGCTACAAGTAATTTAAATTTCCCATTGTTACTCTTGTCCTTTTCCTTTGGATCGTTTTATGTCAAACTGATGATATTTAGGAAGGAATGTGAAATATCTGTTTACCCAAAACATGGTCAGATACCAATAGATAAGACGTCAAAAGAGGAATGATATTATGTGGTATTCTATTGAATAAGAGTAACACATTTGAACATGTACTGGTACTTCCAGGATTACTTTCCCAGGGCTATTAAAACTACTAGATCAAGTAACTCTTCTAAATGCTCAGATTAAGCCACGTGATTAAGCTCTCTGAAAATCCTCCAAGCAGAAACACTTACTTCTCTTCTGCTACAGTAGAATTTTCAAAAAACCTGATTCTTTTGAGAGACTCGGCTTCTAAGATGACAGCCACGAAGCCCAAAACTTCTAAATATATATTTAATTTGTCTTGTGGGGTAAGCCTCACAAAAATGGCCTAACCATGTCTCTTACTTAACTACTGTGAAAAGCCAGTGTAGCTACCAAATAGCTACTAACAGCAAGAGTACAAATAAAATAGTTTTTTCCTACAAAAACACCAACACAAAGGACCTAACATTGCAAATGAGAGCCCTAGACTGGCAATACATTTTCTCTTTCTAACTCCATCATCTAGTCTCATATCTCTGCCAAATATGGAAAGGAACTGCTTCCTCCATTTTCTTTACTATAAATTACAACATAACAATTACTCATGCTGGGCAGAATATGAGAATTAGCCTTCTGCCCCTGGTCTTCAACTTGTTTACTTAGGGCTCTACTCATAGCTTGTGTGATTTCAAATAAACCCAGATTTTATTATTAAACATACATATGCCAAAAGTGTTATGGTCAGGAAAGCTATTAAATTAATTAATTAATTTTGGGGGGACAGGGTCTCACTCTGTCACCCATGCTGGGGTGCAGTGGTGTGATCATGGCTCATTGCAGCCTCAATTTCCCAGGCTCAAGCGATCCTCCCACCTAGCCTCCCAAGTAGCCGGGACTACAGGCACATGCCACCATGCCTGGATACATTTTCTGTTTTTTTTTTTTTGGTAGAGATGGAGTCTCCCTACGTTGTCCAAGCTGGTCTCGAACTCCTGGGCTCAAGTGATCCTTCCACCTCAGTGTCCCAAAGTGCTGGGATTACAGCCATGAGCCACTGCACCTGGCTATTTTATTTTTAAAGGAAAGGAGATAGACATTTTATTCTAACCTCATTATATGTTACTGTTTTCCTTAACTTCAAGCAAGATCCTGGAGATGTAGGTATGGTTGGTAAATCAGTAAAAGGTTTTCACTCCAGATGTGTCACTGATGGCACATGGTGCTGTCACAAATGCTACACATTACAATAAACCATCAATTGCTTTCTCTGGGAAATCCCTAGATTCTAATCATCAGAGAAAATTCTTGAGGTTTCCTTAGAACTTCACACAATTTCATACAATGTTCTCTCTTCTTTACCAAGGTACTGGTACTAAAGCCTTGTTTTCTTGCACTACAGTAGTTGATTTCTGTTCTGTATAGAAAATTCTTCTGAGTTTATATTACAATAAGGCTTGCTTGCAATCCTTTCCACTTTGTCTGTAATCTTACATTTCCCTTCTTTTTCAAAAGTAAAATGACTGTATCAGTCCACTCATCTTTAGCCCAGTTTGACCTTTAATAATCAAATTATAATAAACACTGAACCCAATACAGTTTCTCATCATCATCTCCACCCTACAAACAATAGCCAATGCTCTCAACAGTTTTAACGTAGGAGAGGGTGCCACCTGCTGAAATTTCTGAAAAACTTCCATAGCTATAATAGAGTGGAGAACTTACTTGCTTCACTATAACCCTCCACTGAATTCTAAATCAACTGAGTTTCATTCTGTAGTCTTGCATCAACCATGCAACGTGGAATAAATCAGGTCATGTAGTATCTTACTTATAATTTAAAAATTATTCTACAAAAAATGATGTTTAAGAATGTTTTCAAAAATTTAAGCATGTGCCCCAGTACTTCATCAGTACTTTATCTCCATGTCACCAGAGAAGGTACACAGGTTGTACTGCAAATGTGGAAACTGAGGCAGAGTTCTGCCTCAACTTTCCTCGGGAACAGAAAGGTTCTTAGTAACAACGCTGGAGTTAGAACCCAGGATTCCTGTCTTCTAGTCTAGGCTCATGACTTGGATACTGGCAATGACCAGGGATTCTGACCCCATGCCTAATCTGTCTGCTGGTGCTCATGCTAGTTAATGCATCATGCCATGCAGAGCACTGAGGAAAGGAGCTGGAAGCAGTCTGATCAGCCAACAGCCCTGAGAGTCAAGGAAAGGCTGCAGCTACACAAAATTTTTTTCCTAATAAAGAAATCAAACAGAATTTTGTTAACACTTACGGATAAGCATTTATGTACATTGTAAGTACTTCAAGATCATAAATAATTAAAGCAAAAACAGCTATTTAAGTACATCTCAATAATCTATCATTGATATCAGGACTCCTTAGTCTAATTGTTATTTATGTCAGTTTTGAACTTATACTGAATCTATGTATTATATTGGACTATATGAAATTAATGTTTTGTAGGTCAAAGAACATCCCATCAGCAACTTTATAAGGTTGGTCCAATTTAATAATTCAAATCAAAAGGCTTCCTGGGACATTATACCTTGCTCTTTAGGGTTTCAATTGCCTCGGTAAGTGATGGAATCCCTGAGGTTAGCTGTTAGATGCCCAAGCCCCATTCCCCACCTAGTAATCAAAGCCTACCACTTGGCACAGCAGGGGGCCCTGAGGTCAGCGTGGAGCCAACTGTTAAGAATTGTGAATACTGAACATGTTCATTCTATTTTATAGAATAAAGTGTTGCCCGATTCTAACAAAAAACAGAAACTGTGACTATCATCCCTGCTACCTTTAACTCTCTTAGGAAGGACATTTTTAATTACCATGAATTTTCTGTCAAAGCCAGAAGCAATCATAACGTTTGGTACCCACTGTTCTCCTGTCTCTAGCATAAAAAACTAATTTTCCCAACCACATATCTGCCAAAAGGGAGAGATCAACTACAAATCCTTTAAATGAAGGGATCTTAGGCTGGGCGCGGTGGCTCACGCCTGTAATCCCAGCACTTTGGGAGGCCGAGGCAGGAGGATCACAAGGTCAAGAGATCGAGACCATCCTGGCCAACATGGTGAAACCCCATCTCCACTAAAAATACAAAAATTAGCTGGGCGTGGTGGCACACGCCTGTAATCCTAGGTACTCAGGAGGCTGAGGCAGGGGAACCGCTTGAACCCAGGAAGCAGAGGTTGCAGTGAGCTGAGATTGCACCATTGCACTCCAGCCTGGCGACGGAGTGAGATTCCCGTCTCAAAAAAAAAAAGAAGGGATCTTCATGGGCACAGTAATCAACTCAAAACGTCTGCTACACTTATGTTCTCGGTGTTCAGCAGTACTCTATTAAGGGCTGGCTGCATGGGCATGCGACCCCACACACACAGCGTCCCCCCTCTCACAAATGCCCTAGGCTTCATTTAATGTTCTGTGATTACCATTTTGAATTTTAAATAATTTTATCTTTGGACTTTTGTGCTGTAAGTGAAGTCTAATGGGACAACGAAGCATGTGTTGGGATGAAGTCTAATGAGACAATGAAGCTCAGAAAAGGATACCCCAAACTATGACACTTTGGTATGCTGAGTACTTTGAACTGAAGGACAGGGGCTCAGAAGCAAGACCCTGCTTTTCTGACCTCATCCTGCCCTTCCTTCTCCTACTCCTCTTTCTGCCCAAAGGCATAGAAACTAAGATTCCTGTTCCCCAAGGTGAATCAAAACACTTGAGCCTCTTTTTCCCCAAAGCTAACTGTAAAACCTATTATAGAAATACTATTCTAACTTCCTCCCACCTTTGTAAGTGCTGGTCACAAATAATTTCTCTGACCTACCTTGCCTGAAAATAGATGATAAGACCCTCCCATTTCGGAGGGGTCTTACTCTCTACCTGGGAGGAAGGAATGCTATACAGAGAGGTCAAAAAGAATTCCGACAAGACAGGTCCCGCTGGGTTTTCCTGCTTAAGTCTATTACCATTAGATCATATTTCTTTGTCCAATCACATTTCTACATGGCAGTCCATTCTGTGTTGAACTTAAGCATAAAAATACAGTTTTCCTTGGGTCCCTCAATCTTCATGTCTGAAGGCTCCATGTCATGTGAAACTTTGACTAAATAAAATTGTTATGTTTCTCTCTTGTTAACCTGTATTTGTTATAGGAGTGTCAGCCATGACCCTTATGATGGGGAGGGCACGGATGAACTCAGAACCCAGGGCTTGCAGCCCAGACACCGAGCAACTGGCCCAGCAGTCAGGCACATACCCATAAGCCTGGGGCAGGCCATGGTGTTACAAGACTCTAAAGTGGCACTGCCGGGTCTTGGACCCACACTAATGGCTGTGACTGTGGTGACAGCAGAAGCTGCATTAGCCATGGTTGTGGGAGATAGGGGAGAGGAGAGAGGAGGGACTCTGGTAGCTCCAGGAACCAGGGTGGGAGGCCAGTTTGCCCATCAGTCACCGGAGCCTGTCCCTATAGAGTCCGCACAGATATTTAACTCTATGACCTGAGCGCCAGGACAGTAAATTATCACAAAGCAAAAGCCTACATGGGGACATTGCAATAAAGAATATCAAGGAGTTATTATAATTCTGCAGAGAGTTTAGTCTCTGTTTTTGAAAACTGCTGCAACACTGCAAAGTAAATATTCATAGGCATAGAAATAGAAATTGAATGTAAAGATTGTTATACTGGACAAAAAAATACACTGTTTTCATATGAAGCTTCAGATCAACAAATTATTAAAGAGGAAGGCCATTTTAAAATTAATTTTTCCTTGTAATTGAGGACACAGTGATAGAATGCATAAACAGGCTTTTTGAATTATATATAACTCATGAGAACATTTTTAGTTTCTTGTAAGATCTCCACAAGTTACAGGAAATGTCAGAAGAAATATTAAAATAAACTCGTATAAATTTACATCTAAAATTAAATTCAGACTTACTCAAAATGGATTTGTGTGAAGAATTAAATCTTTTAAAGAACTCTTTAACAAGAATCATCTGATCCAGATGTACTAAAATTTACATCTTGAAAGTTTATCAAAAATTTATCCATAACCATCATTCTGAGCAAACTATCGCAAGGACAGAAAACCAAACACCACATGTTCTCACTCATAGGTGGGAACTGAACAATGAGAACACTTGGACACAGGGTGGGGAACATCACACACCGGCGCCTGTCGTCCGGTAGGGGGATGGGGGAGGGATAGCATTAGGAGATATACCTAATGTAAATGACAAGTTAACGGGTGCAGCACACCAACATGGCACATGTATACATATGTAACAAACCTGCACATTGTGCACATGTACCTTAAAACTTAAAGTATAATAATAATAAAAAAAATTTATCCAAATGTTGTCATAGTCCATAAAGCTATGTAACACTGCATCAGCAGAAAGATCCTTCTCCAAGTAAAAAATTATCAAAAATTATTTGCCACCTTGCATTTGCCAGGAGTGACTATCACTTTCAATTATATCCATTGAAAGCCAAGTTGCTAAAACTATAAACTTTGATGACTAAACAAATGTATTTGCAGAAAAGGCTTACAACACAAGATATCATATAATGATATTATAATATAAAATTATGACATCAAAAATATTGTTTGGAATTTATAAGTTTATATTATTATTCATCTGTCACTATCATCTCTATTATATCTTACATATAAAGTATTCTTAAAGAAAAACTTTTTTCCTTTTTAGTCCCTTTAATAACACTTTTCTTGTTTTTTGGGTAAGAGGCACCACATTTTTATTTTGCACTGGCCCATAAATTAGGTAGCCAGCCTTGACCATATTCACAACCTTTCTGAATGTAAGATACTTATTTTAGGTGTAAGTTCACTAGAGATTCACTAGCTCCCAATGCCAGATCTCAATTCAAATTAGTTTTGAAGAATTTTGAAGGAGTTGAGAAACATTATTTCAACTTTGGATTTAAACCTGAAGGGATAAAAAAACATTTTCAGAAAAGAGATGTTGAAAGAGGATGTTTTCCAAGACCTATCTCTTCCAATCACAGAAGCTGTCATAATGACAGTGAGGATGGTGGCGGTGCCGTCTCCTGACAGTTGCAGTAATGGTAATGACAATGACAGCAATAATAATAGTAAATAATTCACATTGGCCACATTTTATTGCCCATATCCTATGTCTTGGCTAAACACCAGACTTGATTTATCTCATTTAACCCTCCCAGGAACACTCTGAAGCTGTGCTAGTATTATTATCACATTGCAGATGACGATGCAACACTCAGAATCCAGGTTAACTTATTCTATCAGGCATCTAGTGAGTGACAGAGCTAGGACTTGTGTTCACACAAAATTCCAAGCTTTTAATCATTTCATTCAAAGTCCACCAACCAAAAAGCAGCTTCTTGACGGGTGACAAAGCTATAATTTTTTCTTTCCAGCTAGCTCCCTAGGATTGTGAAAGGAACAGAAGTGAGGCAAGCAACCTGACATGTGCTGCTCACACACCCTGACCCCTCAGTTTCTCAGCTTGTCCCTGCAGTGCCATCTCTTCCAGGAAGGGCTCCCTAATTCCCCCCATGACCATCACTGTATTTTCTCCATCCTGAGTCTCATGGCAGTTTATGTCTCTCTGTGATATTTATCATGTACCATCTTGGAAACTATTCAAGTACAGGCACATAGCTGAACTGTTTTATACCTTCACAGATCTCTACGTATGCTGAGTACTAGTCAATTTACTAAATCAGTTAATTGACGTGAATTTTTATAGGTACACATAAAAATTCCACTTCAAGTATTTGGATTGTAGGAAGAACAAGTTGGAAGCTATGAATGTAACATCAAATGTACATTTTACACACAAAACCAACTGAAATAAAGACAGAAAATATCTAGATGCCATCTCTATTTAAAATCATGTTCATATCTGTTTAGTTTAACAATTTGCATTTTACAAAGAGAATATATCACAAACCTTTGACTTCATATATTTTTGAATACCACACTGGTATCACTGTAGCCAAGGAAGAGATTGATCCACCCTTCATTACTTATACAAGCTACATCTGGAAGGGACTCAATTTAAAGAGAGCACACCATTTTAAATGAACACCCAATCTAGCTCAACATGATGCAACTACCCAGATACTTCCCAGTGTCTTCCAAAGGAGGAGATTTTAAAATTTCAGCTTTTATTTATTCTTCCTTTTAGAACTTCCAATTTGTAAAGTTTCAGGCTCAGCTGAAGCTAATAAAAAAGTTTTGGTTCTTTTTCCACTGACAATAGGCACGAACAGCTGCCCTGCCAGTTTCATCAAGCTGCCTACACTCCTACTTTTCTAAGCAAGACGAAACTTGCAACTCACCTTCTTGGAATGATGCCATTTTCCAAACTTGTTGTCTGACTTCGAAGCCAGCGGCGCTGGTAACTGCTGGAAGAAGATGTAGAGGAGCTTGGAGATGGGAAAGGTGTGATCAAAAGACTGCTTAGTGAGGCTGTAGGAAGAATTTAGAATTTGAAAGTTGAGGTCAATTAGTCCTCATGTAGCTATATAATGCACAACATTAAGAATGTATTTAACATCACTGAACTCTACATTTATTATGTATTTAATATCACTAAACTGTACACTTCACCATTAAAAAATGACAAAACCCGCAATTACCTTTACACCAACCTAATAAAATGGTTGAGATGGTAAATTTTATATTATATGTATTTTAATACAATCCAAAAATTGGAAAAAAAATATCTATGCCAAGTAATCTAAAATTTCAGGTTCTACCAGTCATATCCAGCAGGGGGAGACTATAATTTCTCTCTTCCTAAGATTTCTGAACAGCAAAGAAAACGTCCTTTAAAAAGGAACACAAATTAAAGGAAATAAGAGTCACAGATGTAGCAAGTGCATAAATTAGCAGGCCCATATTACAAGTGCAAAATAATCATTACTCAGGCTGTAGATTGCAGATTTCTACTAAAATGGTCCACACAACATAACTATATTGCCACCTGGTAACTAATGCCATACACAATGCTTACTTTACACATATTTCCTCCTGAGTACTCCTTCACTCTATACTTTGAGGTAAAATTAGGCAAATAAGTTTTTTCCCCACCTAGTATCCTGTCTCCCAAACTTCATCTCCATATATACAATACTTATCCTCCTTCCCTCCAGCCCCCACTGCTACTCTGTTGTCTGTGAAAAAGAAACCTCTACTCTCCAATACGCTTTCTGCTTGGATTACTTATTTGCTTCTGAACCTTTCTCTGCTTCCTCCTGCTACATATTAGATGCCTACACCTGTGTCTCAGGAAGTATGAGCTGACAGTGCCATCCCAGACTTTTCTAACAGGCAGGGAGGAGGGACTAGTCCCTCTCAGGTAGGCAATGGGTTTCTTTCAAGTCAAGCTGCTTGATGAACATCTACTGGTTTGAAAGAATGGAAGAAAACAGACTTGTTCTGCTTTTACTTCCCTAAGGCTAAGGAATTAGACATTGAAATGTCACTCAGTCCAGTGGAAAATAAAATAGGGTGCTACAGATGGCCAGTCAACATTTTCTGAAACAAATCACAGGGCAAAGGAAATTAATTTTGGTAAACACAGTATACTATGCTCAAGAATATCACTTGATAAAGCAGTGTCTCCACATGAACTATTACATTTATACTTTTGTAGGCAAACATAAATAACCTGACTCCCCGACCTGAGCTCTTAAATACTACAGGAGTTACTTTGCTATCAACTAATAAGAAATGCCAGGTGTGCTAGGCAACTGGGGTAAGTGGTGGACAAGTCTATAATAGTATCAATGAACATGATGACTCAAGTTTCTTTCCAAAGCAGAGGTCTCTGAGATGCTTTTCCTTTTATCTAGCTGATATTCACGGAAAATTTGTTCGGTAGGTCTTAACCATCTTTGCATCCATTGTACCCATAATGGTGCCTTGACCACAGTAGGCAATTAGCAAATGCTTCCTGAATGTATGGCACTTTTTTTTTTTTTTTTTTTAACCAAACTGTTACATGTGGCTGGCCCCAGTAAGTTGACCTGGTTGCCATCCTGAGACCAGACTTAAATCCCCAAAACCAAATCCACATTTCAAGTATCAGTGAACAGGTAATTTTCCTGAGAGTTTTGAAGGGAGTTAGAAAAGAGCTTTTCCTTGGAGTCACACAAAATTAGTTAATAAAACTTCCCAATTAGACGTTTCTGTCCTGCCCCCTAGTTCCCAAAGTCCCCTACAGAATCCAGAAGCCCCCTCCCACATCTCTAGGGTCCTGCATCTCTCCTTGCCTTATGCTGAGCAAATCAACTTCTGGCAGGCAGAGGACAAGGTTGACAGATGGTACTTGCTGGATAAATACTTTTCTCCTGTCATAGTGTTAGGGCTCAGAAAATGGTACCCCAAAATATGGTGCCCTGGCATCCTGAGCACTTTGAACCAAAGGACACTGGAAGGCCTCAGAAGTCAAGTCTGTCTCAGATCTTCTCCTGCGCTTCTTTCTCCTGCTCCCCCTCCTCCCTGCAAGGCAAACCACAGAAACTAAAATTCCTCTTCATTAAGGCAAGTCATAGAAACTAGATCCTCTTTTCCCCCAAAGCCAGCCATGAAACCTAGAAATATTACTCTAACATTCTCTTGCCTTTCTATGTAAGAGCTGGCTATAAAGAAATTCTTAGGCCTACTTTATCTGAAAGTAGATCGTTAAGACCCTTAATTCCAGAAGGGGTCCAGTCCTATACCTGACAGGAAGAAATGCCACACAGAGAGATCAAGAATCAGGATGGGCCCTTCCTAGGTGGGTTTTCCCCTTTGGTCTGTGACTATAAGATCAACCCCCTTTTGTCCAATCACAGTTCTACCTGGCTAACCACTCCATCAAATCTAAGCATAAAAAGGGACAGTTTTCCCTTGGGTCTTAGGGTATCTCTGAAGGCTCCCATGCCATATAAAATTCTGATGCATTCTTCAGTATGACAATTGCATTTTTCAACTCCAGAATTGCTGCTTGATTCTTTTTAATTATTTCCATTTCTTCATTAAATACATCTGATAGGATTCTGAATTCCTTCTGTGTTCTCTTGAATTTTGAGTTTCCTCAACACAGCTATTTTGAATTCTCTGTCTGAAAGGTCACATATCTCTGTCTCTCCAGGACTGGCTCCTGGTGCTGTATTTAGTCCCTTTGGTGAGGTAACGTGATCCTGGATGGTCTTTATGCTTGTGGATGTCAGTCAGTGTCTGGGCATTGAAGAGTTAGGTATTGATTGTAGTCTTCACAATCTGGGCTTGTCTGTACCCACCCTTCTTGGGCAGGCTTTCCAAGTATTTGAAGGGACTTGGGTATTGTGATCTAAGTTTTTGGTCACTAGAGCTGTATCTGACCAAGCCAACTGACACTGCGCTCCCCTTGGCTGATCTTGGATAAGATCTAGAAGAATTCTCTGGATTACCAGGCAAAGACTCTTGTCCTCTTCCCTTACTTTGTCCCAAACAAATGGAGTCTCTCTTTCTCTCTCTGCTGAGCTGCCTAGAGCTGGAGGAGGGGTGATACAAACATCCATGTGACCACCACCATTGAGACTACATTGGGTCAGACCTGAAGCCAGCACAGCACTGGGTGTTGCCCAAGGCCTACTGCAACTACTACCTGGTTACTGCCTATGTTTGCTCAAGACCTAGGGCTCTAAAATCAGCAGGTGGTGAAGCCAGCCAGGCTTGTGTCCTTCCCTCAAAGGTGGCAAGTTCCCCCGGTGGGTCCAGAGATGCTGTCTGTGAGCCACTGCCTGCAGTCAGAAACCTTACGAATCTACCTGGTGCTCTGTTCTGCTGCAGCTGGGCTGGCACCCAGGCCACAAGACAAAGTCATTCCAACTCTTCCCTCCCCTGTCCCCAGGCAGAGGAGTCTCTCTCCATGTCCACCACCACCACAGGCCCACAGTGGCTACTGCTAGCCTATAGCGATGTTCACTTAACTCCCAAGGGCTCTTCAGTCAGCTTATGGTGAATGCTGCCAGGCCTGGGACTCACCCTTAGGGCAGTGGGCTCCCCTCTGGCCCAGGGCAGGTCCACAGATGCTGTCCAAGAGCCAATGTCTGGAACTGAGGACCCTAAGCACCTGCTTGGTGCTCTACCCCACTGTGGCCACCAAGCTGGTACCACTTTTCTCAAGCATAAGGGGCCTCTCCTCAAAGCCACCACAGCAGTGACTGTGCTAGGTCACGTCATGTCTCAGAGTCTCACCCAGGGCCTTAAATCAGCAGGTGATGAATCCTGCCAGTACTGGGTCCTTCCCTTCAAGGCAGCGGGTTCCTTTGTGCCCAGGCTGTGTCTGAAAATGTTGTCTGGGAGCTAGGGCCTAGAATAGGCACCTCATGACATTGCCCAGTGCTCTATCCTACTGTGTCTGAGCTGGTATCCAAGTTGCAAGACAAAGTCCTCTTTACTGTTTCCCTGTCCTCTCCAACTGGAAGAAAGGAGTCTCTCCTGGAGCTACGAACTACACTGCCTGGGGTTGGGAGATTGGTGGCACAAGCACTCCCTTAGCTGCCCTGGCTGGTGTATCACTAAGCTGTGTGCACCCCAAGTCCACTGGCTCTGAGCCCAGCACAGCATCAGAACTGGCCCAGGAGTTGCAGTCCTTGTGGTCTAGACAGCCTTTCAAGTTTATTTATTTAGGACCCCAGAGCACTTTAGTCCGTGGTGGCAAGACTTTCTGAAACTCAAGTTCCAGCTGCTGGGATGGGCGTTTCCTTCTGGCTAAGGATGGAGTAAGTGCTCTGTGGGTGCCAGCTGAGCTCTGCCTGGTGTTGGCAGCACTGCATTCCAATGCAAAGTTTCTCCCCAAGCGCACAGATTCCCTTTCTGCACCACACATCCAGGGGATTGGGGAGGGGTGGCGCTGGCAATTCAAGACTGTCTCGCCTACCCTCCCACCCTCTATGAAGTTAAAAGCAGGTTCTGTGATCGCTCACCTGATTTTTGATTTTTATGAAGGTGCTTTTTTTGTGTGGATAGTTTTCAAATATGGGGTTCCTGCAGGGAGGACGATCAGTGGAGGCTTCCATTCAGCCATCTTGCTCTGCCTCCTCTTCACGTAAAATTTTGATTAAATCATTTGTTACGCTTTTCTCTTGTTAACCTGTATTTTGTTACAGGCGTGTTGGCTATGACTCTTAAGAGGGGTGAGAAAAGGTATCACACCCTTTCTGCCCCTACAACACAAGACAGAGAAGACCCTGAGGTCCAATTTATTCTGGAAATTATCTGTATTATATAATTCAGGTTAGCAAACTGAGTAAGAGTCCAGGCTCCTAGTTCACATCCTGCTTCTGTGTCTAGTAGCTGTGACACTTGGCCAGCAGTTTACTTAACCTGTCAGCTCTCTCATCTGTAAAACGGGGACAATAAAGTACCACACCTCAGTATTTTTCATAAAAGCTGCTATCTGCTAGTGGATTCTGAATTGTCTAGTGGATCAAAACCAACATTTAAAAAAACAGAAAAGAAAACAGAGTATATTGCACTGTTAATATTAATCCATGAAACTTCTCTGTAATATATAAAGATGTTTCTTACTAGATCATGATGTAAAATGCATTAGCATGGGTTGCAGACCAAAGAAGAATTTGAAAAAACAGCTATTTCATAAGCTTCCTGTGAAGATTAAACAAATCAATACGCGTACAACACTTAACCCAGTCACCCACACGATAAATGTTAGCTTTTCACTCCTTCTAATCATTCTCGGAAAAGGTGGGCCAAGTAAAACAACTTGGTGTACTAGAAGATTATTAGTTCTAATTAGTTAATTATGAGAACTTATAACTTGTAAAAGAGACATAACAAGGGAAGGCAAAAAATCAAAGAGAACATTCCTTTTTTCCTGCTGAATGACACTTTTTATGGCATGCAAATGAGACAGTTTATATTACAGTGTTGGCTTAGTGCTATCCAGCGTTTCCTCATCAAAAGTATTTTAAGATTTTTATGTAAAAGTGCTGTGGCACATCATTGTTAATCATATACTCTAGATAACAATTCAGTACAACTTTCAAATGCAAGAGGACTAACCTTAACCTGAAAACAATTGCCATTTTCATGACAAAAGGGTGGATTCAGTCAACATCAGTGTATCTGAATGTTAGCCTGGCTCACTATCTGAATGGCAGGGCCTTCTGATGCAATGCATGCAATGCTCGAGTGCTAGTATACATGTGAGCCACCTGGGGAGCTTGTTTAAAAAGAAAGCTTCATGAAGGTGGCGGTGCAAGCATGTTGTCCAGTAACTTGGTGGCCTGAGGCAGGAGGATAGCTCAAGCCCAGAGGATCGCTTGAGCCTAGGAGCTTGAGTCCAGCCTAAACAACATAGTGAAACCTCATCTCTTTAAAAAGAAAAAGACAAGACAGCAACATGGGCTCTCCCCTAGTTGATTCACTACCTTTGGAATAGGCCTAGCATCTACATGATAATGAAAAGAACTTTTGCATGAGTTCAGTGCTAGCTGTGCCTCCAGTTAACTCTGTGTACTGGATAAAGAAATTCTCCAATTGGTACCTCAGTTATCAAACGCCAAGACTTTTAGTTAAATTATTCACAGGCTCGGTTTCAGTTTTAAAAGTGGTATATCTAAATGTTCCTTAATATTTTTAGGAGCTTTTCTTTTACAATACTTTTATAATTAGAAAAAAGTTAATGCATATAGGTTGCAAAGACTTTGGCAGTTTTGTGCATTAAGAAGAAAATTAAAATTAACACTAGTCCCATCACTAGATTACTGTTAATATTTTATATCTGGTTAACGCCCAGCTTAAACACAACTGTGCTTTTGTCCCCACCCTCCTATCTAAGGAGGTATCTTCAACTAGCAACCATTTATACCTGCATAGATTAACAACAAGAAAAGAGAATCAATCTAAAGATTTTAAAATGCTGCTTGCTGCTGTTCCTGGCATATGCCAATCAAGTTCAAGATTAATGTTTAACTTTCTCTGAAAAAAAATTTTTGCTACTTGTGACAGTTTACTAGAAAACACTGTAGTGATTATTTGATGAACGAATTTAGATTTGACCAAATAAGGCCCTGAAACTCTTAAATCAAATCCATTCACTCAACGAATATTTACTGAACACTTACTAAGTGCCTGCACCATGCTAGGGACCTAGGATGGAAACTGAAGGGACATAGGCAGAGTAGTTGCCCTTAAGAGACTTACACTCATGGAATAAATAAGATTATTTCAGACAGTGGTAACTACTATAAAAATAAGTTACCACGATTTTCTCTAAGTAACTAGGACAAAGGTTTTTGGGGGTGGTAGAGGTAAATTCTTTAATCAGTGGTCGACAACACCTTTATGAAAATGGGTCATCTCAACTGAGACTTAAATGCCAACAAAAGCCAGCCATGGAAAAGGCTCAAAAGGGAGGACATCCCAGACATTCTATATGAAAAGAACCAGATAATATCAATATTTACCAAAAAAAAAAAAAATCCAAGCATACTCCTACTTATATATAGAATGGATTTATTCCCCCCCCCCCCCAATTCAAATATTCATTGAGCATATACTATATGCCAGGTACTATATAAGCTGCTGGGAACAGATCTGTTGATATGACAGATTGGGTATGTTTCTGCCCTCATGTAGCTCACACTTTGAGGGAGAAGAAGAACAAACAAAAGTCTTCAAGGATTTAACAACATAACCACAAAATGTGGTAAGTTGAGAAAGAAGGTGCAAAAGTCAAGCACTCAGAAGCAGCAGCTCCAGTTTCTTCAAAGGAAAAAGTTTTGAGGTTGGCTTATTTATTCTGCTGAAAAATGTGATCACAGTTCGAAACAAGCAGCACCTTCAGACTTTGTCCAAGAAATAGGGCTATAGCAAATGATCAGGGCAGGACCCTAGAACAGATCTACGCCCTACCAAGCATTTTCATTTGCAAGGAGACATCTAGGGAAAGGATGCTGCAGAGAACTCCTATCTCTTCTCTATCTTCAGCAGCCATTCAAATACATGTGGAAACAATCCCATCAAAATAAAAAATGTATCAGTGGATCAGACCCCTTATTTCCTCTCCAGGCTCATTCTGCACCACTCTCCCATCCCTACGATACATCTTTGCACTAGCCCTAGCCCTTCCCGTACCTAAGATGCTCTTTGTTGTGATCTTCACATAGTTGGTCCCTACTGCCATTCAAGTCTCAGCTGAAATTTCATCTTCTCAGAGAGGCCTTCCATAAGTTTTCTTTTCCTCAGTGGTAAGTGGTTGCTTACATTTTATTGGTTATTATCTGTCTCTCCTTTATTGAATATAAAATCTGTGAGATCAGGGGTAATATCCATTTGACCACTGATCTACTCTCATATCCTAGAAAAAAATGTCTGCCACATGAGATGCTCAAGAAATGCTGCTGGATGAAGAATGAGCAAACAGTATGTGCAGGATGACAGTGATATCCATCTCTTCAAGTGTGACAGAAATGAAGCATTAGAGAAACACATTTCTAGACAGAATTCAAATACTGAATTTGTTAAAAGTTCCTTGTGGCCAACACAGTATATACGGCATTTAGATTTTCTTTTTTCCCGTCTTCATTAAAAATAATTTTTTGAATGACATAAGTGATAGTATGGCTCTGAATCTGAGCACTTTTTATATATGTTTGACACAGTGGGTATTACATCCACAACACAATAATGATCTTTGTTTACTGTAATATGACACTACTTATCTTCAAGTTTTAGCTTGAAACACTGGCAAAAATACAAGGTTCCTCAAAGTTTAGCAATTGTATTTCTCAACACACAAACATAGGAGCATTTAAAAGGTAAATGAGTATAGCTGTAATTATTGTCTAGCAGGAAAATTTCACTTAAAATAAACCAAAAATGTTAATTTAATAGGAAAATCAAATTATAAGGAATACATTATAGTTCCCAAATCACAAAATGATTTTAGGACTTTAAAGGGTCCTCCAAAGCCAAACAGGTACTTTAAAGTTTTAATAAAATTTCTATAAAGGCCCTTTAATAAAAAGCCAATGTTTTTACCACCTTGATTTCAAAACATCTTAAATTTTTTCCTTTTTAAAAAATTTCTATAATTAAAAAAATTTATACAAAGGTTTTAAAAAATTTATAAGGGGTACAAGTGCAGTTTTGTTACGTGGATATGTTGTATGGTAAAACACCTTAAATTTTAATTTATCTAAGGTATAAACGCGAGCCACCTTGGTAACCAACTCACTCTCTGCATTTATGTGTCAAATTATTCTAGTGTCCTATGTCTTTTATCCAGTTTGGGCTCTAAGAAAGAGGTGTCTACAAAAGACTTATGGAGGGCATAAAAATGTGGTCCTTTATTATTTCATTTAAGTAAAATTTATTTAGTCTGGCTTCACAAAGGATTTTAATTCAAGTTACACTAAATTTATAGATTAATTTGCAGAATTTGATGTATCGCTCCATTTATTTAGTTCTTTTAATATAAGTTATTACAATTTCTCCATACCAGTATCACATATTTTTTCTTAGATTTATTCCTTTATCCCTTACAGTTTTTACTGCTATCTGCATTACTTTCTAATTTTTCTTAAACAGGTATGTAAGAATGCAAATTTAGAAAGGAAAAAGCTAAGGCAAAAGACCAATTAAATTTGTGGAAATTAAAAAGATAAATATCCATGCCAGGAAAATACCAAACATCTGAAATAGGAGAAGTATAAAGAAATAAGAAACTGAGCCACACTACAGATTATCAAGCTCACATATATGAAGACAAGGCAAAGCAAGGCTAAGGCCAAGGCCAAGATTCAATGGTTAAGATACAACCAGGCATTTTTAGATTTGGATAGTTTATTACTTACATAGACAGTGAAAAGAAGAATAAGCCAAAGGTGCCAGCTCCCAGTGATCCTTGCCCCACACACCAAAAAGGACAACACCAACACAAAAGGGGCCAGATGCCTACAAGGCAAGTTGTGGGATATCCTGTTGCTGGGGAGTCAGTTCTAGACTGCAGCTGCGCGCTTTTATATACTGCAGCTCTAGTCTGAGGCGGGTAGGGCAGAAAGTCCCACACCTCATCAGAACTCTGGAGTGGATGAGAAACTATCATGACAGCCTCCCGGGGAAGGTAGGCAAGTGTTCCAGGAGGATCAAGTTGTACTGCCAGGGCTCAGATAAGATGCAGCTTAATTAAGCCTTTGCCTGTATGGAATTGTGCAAGGTCAATGGGGTGTCACAGCCTTTTCCCTGACACAAAGAATAAACAAAAACAGTACCCTCCTTTGCTCTTGCTCCTCTCTACAAAGCACTCTATCAGTTCAGTTGGTGAAGGGTTCAAGTACAAATGGGATGCCATCCTTCATTATTCAATGGTCCCACACTGTAATAAAGAACCTGACTTATTTCCTGATGTTCAACTCCTGATAGCTTTTAAGCTTTACTCTCCTCTCCCTCATCCCTTTCTGCTCCACACCTGGGCAAACTGATGAGGAAAGCCCAGGTGCTCACTCCTTTGGTACCAGTGAGAATTTCAAACCATATGCAGCAACCCTCACCCCAGCCTTATCCCGCAACCACCATAAAAGCCCCAGTGTAATCCCCTGTCCCATTCTCTCAAGACATTCTCCAACCAGCTCGAGAAGCCCACCCTGTTGTCTCCCCAGAACAGCCTCACTATGTGAGTAATAAACCTTTTCATATCCTCTTGGTGTGTGCATGTAGAGTCATCAATCTTGACATCTAAACCAAATTTTGGATGGTTGTACATCCTGTATCTGCAGAGTGACCAAAACACATGTCTTATTTGAACACTATGATAATGTATATTCTTACCCTGAAAGTTCATTTCAAAGCACTTAAATAAAAATGTTTAAAAGTATATACTGTAAGTTCTCCTTATACTGACTTTATTTTACCACTTTTAAGAACAGAGGAAATGCAGTTGCAGACAGAATGGAAAAAGTATTTTACTTATCAATGATGTGAACACCTTGACGAGGAAGAGTTTAAAGCTGAATTCAGGTCAGTAGACAAGGCTTGATGACACTGGTCTCAATCCCAGCCCTCTGAACCTTACTCTACTCATGTACTCAAGACTTCCAAACTTTAGCTTCTGGCTGGGCACGGTGGCTCACGCCTATAATCCCAGCACTTTGGGAGGCTGAGGTGGGTGGATCACCTGAGGTCAGGAGTTTGAGACCAGCCTGGCCAACATGGCAAAATCCCGTTTCTACTGAAAATACAAAAATTAGCTGGGTGTGGTGGTGTGCACCTGTGATTTCAGCTACTTGGGAGGCCAAGGCAGGAGAACAGCTTGAACCTGGGAGGCGGAGGTTGCAGTGAGCCAAGACAGCGCCACTGCACTCCAGCCTGGGTGACAAAGCGACACCTTGTCTCAAAAACAAACAAACAAACAAAAAAAAACAACAAATTTTAGCTTCTGCTCCAACCCATCTCACTAGAGCCAGTTTCCTATTTCTAACTTACAGCTGACTATGCACAACTGGAGAACATGTAGACATGTAGACATTTCTAGGTAAAAATGTATCCCAATCTCTGTAGCTAGAAAATTATCTCAATATCTGTCTCCCCGACCTGGCCTCCTGCTTTCCCTGTACTGGGTAATGCTCACCTTCCACTTGCTTTCTCAGGTTAGAAACTGGAGACGCATCCTTGGTTCCTCCTTCCTCCTCCATAACCTGTGTCCCATTAATCACTGAACTTTGCCGATGCAACCTCCTAGGATGGCTGAAACCTAACCCTCTTCTCTCCCAAGACCCTACTTGAAAATTTCTAATGGGAACCACTAGAATAACCCCTTAAAAAGCTATCTTTTGGATCTGTATATGTAAAGAAGACATATTCAAAATATCCAAAAGAGAATACAATGAGGATGCATTTCCCTCCATAACTGCCCCAGCTTGTGCTGCTTTTTCCAAAGACATTCCATAAGTGGAGAAATGGCTGATTCTAGGACGGGGATAGGAAATACACAAGATGACTCTGGAGCATCTTGTCTTGCCAGAAAGTAAGGAAGTGCTCAAAATACTCACCCCAACCCCTCACAGATAGAGGTATGTTAAAGGAGCATGGGAGCCTACTGAGAAAGCTCCCAATGGTCAAAACTGAAACAATTTGAACAACAAATAAATGAAGTGGTGGGATGCTGTGGCTCATGCCTGTAACCCCAATATTTTGGGAGTCTGAGGTGGGAAAATTGCTTGAGCCCAGGAGTTTAAGACCAGCCTGGGCAACATAGTGGGGCCTTGTTTCTACATAAAAGAAAAAAAAAAAATTTCTGGGTACGGTGGTGCATGACTGTGGTCCCAGCTCCTCAGGGGGCTGAGGAGGGAGGATCCCTTGTGCCCAGGAGTTCGAGGCTGCAGTGATACAGTGAGCTATGATCACACAAGAGCACTCCAGCCTAGGGACAAGCAAGACCGTCTCCAAAAAATAAATAAATAAATAATAGAAATGAAGTAGTACTGGGTTTTAGCCAAAAGTGAAAAATAAATATCTTTGAGTCCATAGTAGAATAATGACTAAACAAATAAATGGGAGAAGAGACATATCTCCATGCCAGAGAAGTCCAAATAATTTATGTAGATACTCTGTCCTCAAGGAGGGGCAGCATAATTCCCCACCCCTTAGGTATGGGGTAAGCATCCTGACTTCTTTCCAAAGTACACAGCCTGGACAGGAGGAAATAAAGAGTAACTTTACAGTGGAGAAACTGACAAACACTACCTTAGCCAGGTAATCAAGGCCAATATTAACAGTCATAAATAATGTTGGTGGTATATACCCTTATAGGATGTGACGAAAATGGCACTTTACTTCTATGATCTTCCTTCCCCAAACCCACAACCTCAGTGTAATCATGAGAAAAACATTAAATTCTAATAATGGGGCAATCTACAAAATACCTAACCAGTACTCCTCAAGATTACCAAAAACAAAGAAAATCTGAGAAACCACCATAGCTAAGAGAAGCCTGAAGAACATGACAACTAAGTGTAATGTCCCAGAACCAGAAAAGGCTATTAGATGAAAAACTAAGGAAATAAAAAAAAACTGTGGACTTTAGCTAATAGTAATGTATCAGTATTGGTTCATTAATTGTAACAAATATACCATACTAATATAAGATGTTAATAATAGGGTAAACTGAGTGCAGGTTATATGGGAACACTTGTACTACCTTCTCAATTTTTCTGTAAGTCTAAAACTGTTCTAGAAAATAAAACTATTTTTAAAAATTTCCCCATTTATCAACTATTTAGACAGGAAGTTAAAAATTGCAGGCCTAGGCTAGGCATGGTGGCTCACACCTATAATCTCAGCACTTTGGGAGGCCAAGGTGGGTGGATTGCTTGAGCTCAGGAATTCCAGACCAGCCTGAGCAACATGGCTAAACTCCATCTCTACCAAAAATACAAAAATTAGCCAGGTGTGGTGGTATGTACCTGTAGTCCTAGCTACTTGTGAGGCTGAGGTGGGAGGATGGCTTAAGTCTGGGAGGCAGAGGTTACAGTAAGCCAAGACTGTGCCATTGCATGCCAGCCTGGGCAACAGAGGCAGGGAAAAAAAAAAAAAAAGCAGGCCTAAAAGAGAATAAATAATATCTTTATGTCTTTAATTTCTCTACATCTTCTACTGCTAACTTAACTCTCACACTTGGAGCTCCTGCTCTGTTTCAGAACTTGGACCTTCATCCCTACACAATTTTAGATGGGTATAAGGAGATGAAATCTTAGAGAACAAACTACAGTGTGAACATAAAGAGTTCTTACATTAAAAGAGTGTTAAACGCCACCACAGGTGTGAAGCTCACACTAGTCTTGACATGGACTCTGTGACTTCTGAACCGCTCCCAGGTATGATATCTGAAGGTAAACACATCTACCAGGATAGCAGGGAGAGCAAAATGCCACTCAGGGCCATTTGCAGCCCTCTCCACCATCTGTGCTCCCTTCCTCCCAACAGGAGAACCGGAGACTGGAAGTAAAGACTGCCCAGAATAGAAGTCAAACTACCAAGGAAAGCCAGCCTTCTCCAGCTTTCAAAATTCACATTGGTATCAACACCTATCCCCTATTCCCTCCAATCTGGTCAGTCCCTAGTTCCTCTCATGGACTGCAAAAAAGCATTCCGATCTGGCTGAATCTTTACTTTTAATCTGACTTTCTACTTTAATTTGAACTTGGCTTCCCAACTTTCCTGTTTCTCAAAGAGCAAGGAAAAGCAGTTTCAGGAGCAACTTAGAATCTGAATACAAAACAAGTAAGATTTCAACCTGTACAACATGAACCATTTATATGAACTATATTATAAACTGAAAAGTTACCTAGGAAAATCCAAACTTTTCCTAATAATGTTTCTTTGTTATTAGGTCCCTCAAATTCCCTGAATCTTTTCTCCATAACAAAAAGGGGCATAAACAAATAAGGTTACAGCTGTACAGAAATTGTGATGTCGGTGTTCAGAACGGGCCCCAGTAGAATGTTGCTCATCTTTCTTTCTTTCACAGAGAGCTAAAGAGCTCCCACCACACAGAGGCAAACATGTTAAATTCTGTCACCCACTAAGACAGCCATTTTGACTAAGAGTGATCTTGGTTCTAGGGCTGTGCTTCCCACTCTGCGACTTCTGGTGAGGCCCACATCTTTTTGCCAGGAAAGTCAACCATAACAAAGCCCTAGTGCCAGTCCTGTCAGGGGCTGGGTTGCGGGTGGTTACAAAGGCAGGGAGCCGAGCTTTGGGACACTAAGCTCTGTAACACATGCTTATTGTCCTTGAGTAACTGATAGAACTCAGTTATCTGACAGTGTCCCACAAAGACTGGAGGAGTTATCTTCAGCACCATTAAACAGAAACAAAACCAAAACAGTTTACTTAGTGCTTCATAAGTTGCCCTTTACCTTCTCAGACTTTATGTTGTACCAAAGGGGCTGTAAGTGAAAATGATATAGGTCTGATCAATGAGTCTTTTTTTTTTTTTGAGATGCAGTCTCTGTCGTCCAGCCTGGAGTATAGTGGCGCAATTTCGGATCCCTGCAACCTCCGCCTCCCAGATACAAATGATTCTCGTGCCTCAGCCTCCCGAGTAGCTAGGACTACAAGTATGCGCCACCACGCCTGGCTAATTTCTTTTTTTGTGTGTGTGTTTTTAGTAGAGACGAAGTTTCACCATGTTGGTCAGGCTGGTCTCGAACTGACCTCAAGTGATCTGCTCGCTTTGGCCTCCTAAAGTGCTGGGATTACAGGGGTGAGCCACTGTGCTGGGCCTGATCAATGAGAGTTTCTGACCAAAGGTTCCCAGCTCAACTTTACAGAAAAGATTATGAACACCAAAACACATCAATTTTAACGACAAATAAAATGCTATATACTTTACATTATGTGACATATGTAAACCAAACTGGGGACTCAGTAACAAATCACATTTCATTTAGTAACACAAGAGCAGAGTTGCACAGAGTGGGGTAAAAGGCTCTGAGACTACACAGGAGCACAAGGACCTTGGAGTAGTGTCTAAGGGGAGGAGCTGGACAGAGAAATTAGTGAAAGGCCAAGAAGAACATCATGTGAGGCCTGGATCCAGTCTGAGCAATGCCTGGCTGGCCCATTTGTTGAAGGTGTCATGTATCATGGGAGAAACCAGCAGGGTGCTCCTAGTCTCACTGGAAGGTAGGGGCTGCCTGTATGATATGTATTCATCAGGCAGAGCACCACACACCACCTCCAGTCCTTGAATTTCAGTTCACTCATTCATCACCCTTCTCTTATAATACAAAACCTCAGATTTGAACCACAAGTCAAAACTCAAAAGAGGTCACATACAAAAGGTGAAACCAAGAGATCCTAAAAGCAGTAACAGAAAGGTTTAGGCCTTGAGGCAAGGAGAGAAGGGTACCTGATAAAATCTAGATCAGTATGTCTCTAGAACAGAAGAAACGGTGACCAGGTCAGCTGGCTGGTCCTCCCACTGTCACAGGACAGATTTACTTCCACAAACCCTTCTCTTCCTCTGAGTCTATACTCAACAGTCAAGCAAGCACATTACTAGTACAATGGGCTCAAGGAAGCTTCACTCTGGAAAGAAATTTCTTAACAAACATTAGTCTCATATTAATTTGAGTGTTAGAAAAAACTAGTTTATGTTGCATAATCACTCATGGATACTGTACATTAAAGTTTCAGATCTTTAGATATGTCGTCAGACTATCTTAGGAAGGAAAAAAACAAAGAACAGGATGAGGGTTATCTAGCTGTCTTCTACTTTCCCAACTTCTATACCACTGTAGATAGTTCACTCTGTTAGTTAAACCAATAAACGGAGTACCAGTACCTGATCGGGCAATGCCACTGTCCCTGTCTTCATTCTGTCCTCTGCTTGGCATATCAACTGGTGTGCTGTGTGCTAAGATAAAGGAACAAGAAAACCATGTTATTGGGCTCTTCAGAGATAAAGTTTTTAAAATGACTGCAGTAATTTTTAAATTTCAAAGTAGGCTACTGCTACTGATGATTGGCATAAGCTTATAATAGAGATTAACTAGAAGGCAAAATTAAATATATAAAAAGATGATGAGAAAAAAAGAGAACCAAGTAACCATCTCATAAAAATCTGCCTGTATTCAATTGTAAGCACACAAACTTTTCTGAGTGATGTTCAACTCTTAAAAAAAAAACTCTGAATAATAAATGATTCATGCAGTTGATGCAATGAATAAACATTCTCAGGTAGATTTTTTTTAGCCATTTTCCTCATTAGCAGTAGTATTTAAATAGCAATGTATTTTCAAAATGCTTTATAATCAGTTTTGGTAGTAACTGTAGGCGACTTAGGGAAGAGAAATACTTGAAAACCATTTCATAAATTCAAAAAATGTTTCTCTGTTTATAACCCACTCTCTTGGCAGATAGAAAACATTTATACTCATTTTCAAATATTTCTTCCTCCATTTCTTTCCATATACACCCAAACACAGTATTATTGTAGAGTTACTTAGAAAAACTCATATTCTGGCATGAATTGTGGAAAACACTCTGAAGTATTATAGACTTCTAGGAATGCTTCAGATTGACCTAAGCTGTACACTTATTGCGCTAGAAGGTAGATGTGATGCTGCTGTAGTGAAGTTTTAAATGGACAAGCAGCCCAGTGCTCTGCCTGATTATTATATTTGACAGCTATTTTTTGAAGCATGTTTATTTTCACAATTTTAAGGAGAGTATTTAAACGCATTTTCCTCACTCTAAGTAGGTAGGAGCGTGTCAATTTCATTAGGGTGTCAGTTAACTATGGTGCTTAGCATATTTCAGGCTACAAGGAACAGAAAGGAAAATACCATTTGCTATACTCACAACTTTAAATGTTAGTAATGGAGGTTCCCCACATGTTAATCATGCTAAGACAAGTTAAATCTCAGAGACACCAAGATGACTATACCTGTAAATAACCTAGAAATTGTATTTACACTACTTAAATGAGAGAGGGAGAGAGAGAGAGAGAGAGAGAGAGAAGTCTTCCATGCTCTTATTAGAGTGACTTTTAATGAAACTCCGTGCAGGTAAGGATGCAGTTGAATAAATGGATAAAAGACACCAAGGCAAAGGGCAACAGTTCATAGTAGCAGAAGAGGCCCAGAAAAATCAGAAAAAACAATCCTCTTCGAAATACTAAGGGCTCATTTCAGATCAAAATCAGCTTACACTAGAGTATTAGCGAAGACATTTACAAGAGAGGTTCATTGGCGGAATTTTCAAAACACCATGGATTTGGCCGCATTTGAAACCAATATCTGTGATCACAAGAGCCCCTTGGATTTCTAGAGAGGCAAAAGTAGGATTTTTCCTAAGAACCTGCACAGGATTTATTAATATGTGTGGGTCACACTGTACTCAGCATTCCACACAAACCTGCAAAGAAAGAAGCACTCCGGGTGAGCCGGAGAGGTCCTCCTTCAGCTACCCCCTGCAGCAGTTTGCTGCTGCATGCTTGCAGCAGACCTAGAAATGGAAACACACAGAAGAGGGCAAACAAAGCACACACACACAAAAAATAAACACAGATTAAAGATAACGCAAAAAAAAAAACCCCACAACAAACTCAAATAAAGCAAAACACACACCCACAATAGTGTATTCAGAAAGAAAGAATTTGTTTGTGTGTCTGATTTTACCTAGGTTACTTCCAGTACGACAAGGACCCAAACTATTCTGATTTGCGTTCAGTTTTCCCAAATTAGGATCTTGGTTGATGTACTCAAAGCTGTCTTGCAAGCTATATCCGGAGATGGGGGGGGAAAAGGAGAAAGAGGACAAAAACGTCAAGAAGCTACCAAAGCTGTTTTCTAATAGACTTCCAAATATAGACAACGACTGATCAGTCACTCAATACTTTCTTTATAAACAAAGTTTCACATCTACCAAAGGGAATTAAATTTGCAACTTCAGGTGAATTTTTGGAAGAAAACAAAAGCTATTTTGGAGGTAGCTCAACCCGTGTAACTAAACAACTGTACTTCTAACAATTTCATATTATATAATGAGACACCAAACTCTAAATTTTGCTTCAGTGACTGACAACCGAGATACTGTTATTCATTTCTACATTTTGCTTTAGCAACTGACAGCCAACTTGTTGACATTCATTTCAAGTATTTTACATAAACTCTCAAAATGAAATTCACTTTTACTCTTGGTTAACATCAATGAGCAATTCAGCAACTTTTTTCAGGAATAAAATGCAACAGAAATTATAATTCTTATAGGAGTTTCATTTCACAACTTCTAAAAAGAATTACTCATAAAAATGTGAGGGAAGCAGATTTTAACAATTTATTGTATTTATTAACAATTAAACTAAAGACTTTTGCTGTGTGTAGAACTGACAAAAACAATGACAAAAAGACTTTGAGAATAATACACCATAATGAAGCCAAAATAATTTTTACTTAAATCTGCATGTAAGGGAATTAATGCAATAAATGTTCAGGTAATCCCAAGGGTCTGTTAAAAACAAATCTCATAAGAAATAAATAACAATTCTCATATTGGCTTAAGTCATGACATTCCAATGTTAAATGTTCAAACTGTTTTGTTGAAGAGTAAGCCAAGACTCACTTAATGGTATTCAAATACATAGAGAAATATTTTTAATTTCCCAGGATAAGAAAAAACAGCTTTCACTTGACCCCTAAGAATGTCCTTTAATTTATAACAAGCCCTTCTTTCAAATTTATCAAAGTACAACTGGTATTTTGTTGTTTTATTTAAAAAATGAAGTATATGAAATATTTCTGCTTGAAAGTTCAAAATACATGAATGAATATGCCAAAATGAGTTTAAGTTCTCAGATATTTCAGAATAATGTAGCCCCTTCCCTTTTGTTCTTTATTTTTGATTTCCCAGGAAATTAAAAATCGGTGACTGGGTAACAGATGGAGACTCAAAACATATAAAGACAGCCATTTGTCTTTAGGGCCACCTAATAAAGTCAAAGGTCTTTTCCCACTCACTGTTTATAGGACAGTAGCCACTTTTAAAACCCCTTTGTTAATTTGGACTCATTCTGCTTGTCATTTCAAAATGCCTTATGGCCCTTAAAGAATTAGTCTATCTAGAAATACATACTTTAAAAAATGGGGGTGGGGAATGCAAAATCCTACACTTACTTGTTTGTACTTCCACAGAAGCTGCCCATTCTAGCAGAGAAGACTTTACTAATCATCAGTTGTGGAGGAGAACTGGGTAGGGGGGGAAGGAGAAGGGAAACATAAATTTATGAGTTAAGGAGTCAATACCACCATTCCACTTCTCAAAACTAGCAGAAAAGGAAGTCCAGACTCACCGTATGTAGTGTATCTTTAAGGTAGAGCCTTTGTAACTCATGGCAACTGAGCCAAACATCATTTCCCCTAACATGTTGACATCGGAAGCTGGTCTTGTGTACTACATGCAAGAAAACAAAATCAAAGTTAGTACATGGAACATGACATGCAATGCAACAGAAAATAATGTTTATTAATCTCATTAGTGTCATCGGTGTTTAAAACTATTTCTCAAAGCTTCAAGTGGTCATCTTACAATCTTAACTTATAATGGCAATTGCCTATTTTCCCCCCAAAGTATTACTAATGTTTGTGATTTCTTCTCTGTACACAACATCATCACATAGGATCCAAGTGTTTTATCAGAGTTCATTTTTATTTGTGTTATGAGAAACAAAGATTACTATTATCTCCATTTATAAACTCTAAATACAAAGATTAAATTATGAAAATAACCGTAACTCTTCTCTTGGTACTAAGAAAACATCCTGAAAAAAATATGGTTCAGTATTATTCAGCCAAATAATTAACAGTGTGGAATAAAAAATGCCCATTGCTGCAGATAATGCCCAAAAGATAACAGATGGTCTGATAACTCTGAAGTTTCACAAAAGTATTTCAAAAACACTTGACCCCTCTAGCTTCTGACCAGTCTCTCTCATGCCTTTTACCATCCAAAGAGTGGACTGCCTGCCTCCTCTTCCTCTACTGTCACTGGCTTGTTAATCTACCACAGCCTGACTTTACCTCTTAGCTCAAACTAGTCCAACTGCTCCAATGATGACCTCCTCCCTCTTGGTCAAATCCAATGGACCGTTTCCACTTTGCTTTATTAAACTTCTCTCAATATATTTGATGCTGTTCATGACTTTCCATTTTGAATCTCTTCTTTCTCAGATCATCCCTTACTGTGGTTTTGCCTGGAGGTCAACCCTACTAACTGCCTGCCTTTTCAACCATTCTTTTGATTTTGATTATTATTTACATAGAATACCTCCTACATTTTTGTCTCTAGACCAAGAGCTCTCCTGGAGCTCTAGAATCGTATACCCCAATACATTCATTCACCTAGTGACATCTGAATGAGTGTCTTGGGATGCAGAATTCTGAGCACCCGTGCTAAGTGCTGGTGACACACTGATGAACAGGACAGGTATGAATGCCAAGCAAACCGGTGTGCCACCAAAGCAACCATGGCTCTGCACCCCGACCTACCAACTAGATTCTCTGTCAGTGTGCTTTCCACCCAAGGAAAAACATGGGAATCACCCTTAACATACTCTTCCGAATCTTTTTTTAAAACTCCAAATACATACACACACATAGACACACAAGCATACATACGCTGACGCACAAATACTTATACATGGTTGCAGAGGCGGAAAGAGAAAGATAAATCTATCAGCCCTGCTCAGCTAGGTTCCTCTCTCTCGTTATAGCTCATACCAACTTCTTCCCACTATATGCAGACAGAAACCAACTGGTTTTCACATTCTTTATTACTAACTTCCACCCACCTCCTTCATTTATAATCTGCTTTTGGGGTACAAGGGCCACATGCCAACTGTGATTCTCAACCTGCTGAAAATTCTACTCCATACTTTTTAAACTGCAGACTGCTGTGAGACCCAGGAGCACGGTGTCTCAAAAAGGGCAAATGCATGGCACAAATCCTAACTATGAAATTAACAAAGTCCTCTGGACCCATTTGCTGGTAATTTCCCTAGTGTTGTTTTTCCAGCAAAATAGTAGAAAAGATTCTACATGGGTTTAAGAAAAAGTTCAACATGTCCTCCATCAATTAATATCCTTTTGTCATTCAATATTTATAAAACACTTCTTCCTTTTTATCTTGTTAGCCAATATTTCTCAATAACCTTAACCCCTATCCTTACACACACACACACCCCCCACACACAGTGTAAAGAATGCCATCAGCCTTTTATCCTTCATACTCAGATTAGATCTTGCCATTTCTTTCTGTTCCCATACAAGGCTTTCTTCCTTTTACTGGCATGTTCTATTTTCTTAGGATGCTCATATACATTCCCAGAATCCTTAGGAATTCTTATAACAAAACTGGAAAGTACATGTTTATTATTCTGGATCAGAGAGCAAAGGAAACAAAGCAAGGTAATTTACCTGACTGGCAATATTTCTTCCTCATCCAGTTCACAGAAGCCTGTATTACCTCTACTTGATTACAGTTTTTATTGGAGATAAAAGCCAAAGAGCAAAAACAACACTGATGTGAAACATTTAAGAGTACTCTGTTGAATACTTGTCCTCATATTCCTGGAGTAGAGCCCTCGAGCAGGCATTATTTCCCGAGGAGAAATTACAATAAATAACTTTAACCGCAGGGGCTATTCCCACAGAAGGGATGGTTGTACCTGGTACTTCGGAAGCTGTTCCTTAGCATGGTGTGAAGATCCCCCAGAAGAAATGTGGGAAGAGATGCTGCTGCTGCTACTGCTGCTGACACTGCTGCTTCCCTGGCAGCACTTGGCTGATATTTTAATAGGAACATCCTCTGTTTTCTAGGTTAAGAGAGACAGGCAAGGTAAAAGATTACTAAGTATATCAGGTTCGTCAACAGTTCTTCATTGGGAATTCCTTTTTAAAAGCATTCTGGTGCCTAGGTTGCATCAAAAAACAGAAGCTTTTTTTTTTCCCCCAGTAATGACAAAAACATGATTTGGGAAGGCAGAATGCTGAAGAAGGGTTCTAGACAAAAGGAGGTAGGTTATGTATTAAGACTTTATCCTCTTTTAATAATTTAACTATTATTTACACTTCAATTCATATAATTGACCTCTGTTTTGGTTATTAGAGTTTTGATTATTAGCTTTTTAGTATTGTGTAGAGTCATAATCCATTAAATTGATGAGGAGAAAGATGAGCCTTCAAATCTAAATTTTTAGTAAGCAAATGGAACTAATAAAACAAAACTATTAATTTGGGCAGACTGGCTTGTAGGGTGGGTTGTTTGTTTGTTTGTGAGATGGAGTCTCACCCTGTTGCCAGGCTGGAGTGCAGTGGCATGATCTCGGCTCACTGCAACCCCTGCCTCCTGGGTTCAAGCAATTCTCCTGCCTCAGCCTCCAAGTAGCTGGGACTACAGGTGCCCACCATCACGCCCAGCTAATTTTTTTGTATTTTTAGTAGAGATGGGGTTTCACCATGTTGACCAGGATGGTCTTGATCTCTTGACCTCATGATCCACCCGCCTCAGCCTCCCAAAGTGCTGGGATTACAGGCGTGAGCCACCGCGCCCGGCCCGCTTGTGTTTTTAATGACACAGCTCCTCTACTACTCCTTTAAAGGTAACAGGAAGGAAAATCATGAGGTTGAATTTGTAAGGGATGAAACCAAAACCCTGAAACAGGAGCTACTGTGAATTACATAGCATATGATGGAAATATGGTCTTCAAAGGTTAAAGACAACAGACGATGCTCTACTATACATTCCCTAGAGTTCGCCGCTAATTTTTATCACAGTGACAAAGGTATAAGGATACACCTTTATTAATATTTACCTCCCCCCAAACATATTACTCCCTACAGAAGCTTCCTGCACCCTCTATGATAAGTTGTTTCTATTCTGAGTCTTTGCCTTTTTTTTTCCTTGTGCAGCTTTTGCTTGGAAAAAAACATGAATGCAATTGCAGCTTATCTAATCTCCAATGTGACAGTCACACTGGTGGTCTAATGCAAATGCCTGCAGTCATGTGCTTGATACAAACTCATGACGTTTTGTGCTTGCCAAGGGAGGCTGGGGCGGTGGGGACTGAAAATGGGAAAAGAACGTAAGGAAAACACAAAATGTGCTGGACCACAACTGCCACTCCAGCAATGATGGCATTCAAAGTGGCACTTGATTATTCCTGAGCATCCAGCACTCCCTCAACACGCTAAAGATAAAGCTGTTACTTAATCTCACTTAAGCCAGAAACACAGCCCCTCAGAGGGACTAAGTGACACGAGGTGCCACCTGCCTCAGACTGCTAGACCCTTTGGCTGGAGTACAACACTGAACAGTCTATAATTGGAGACACCACCTGGTATAGTGAATAGAGCACCGACTGGATTCTTTTGTAGCCTTGGGCAAGCTACAAACCTCCTGAACCTAAGATGCCTTTTTGGTTAGATGAATGCTTCTAAGAAAGCCTATGTTTCCAGATTCCAGCATTATCAGTGCTCTAGTACACTGAAGATTCCAGTTCCTTTTGAAAACTTGTGTTTCTTTTCCCCTCCACCTGCCACCACTATGAGCAGCCCTAGTGATAGCTGCTCAAGTAGACCATCCATGTGAGGCCTTCAGAGAAATGGGAAATAATTCAAGAAACTAAGAGGTAAACCATCTCCTGTCCACCAAAGGGTCAAGTGCTGGCTCACCTAAATTTCTGTTACAAATCTAACCAGGAAAGCCTACAGTGAATCACCTGAGAGATTTCTTGGTTCCCCCTCCCTCCCTCCACCTACCTAACAAGCCCAACAACTACTGTAATGATTAGCCACCTGGCAGAACTCCACTTTAAAATACTGTGGAATCCACCCAGCTAAACTGTGTTTAACCAAACACTTCCTTCCTGCAGAAATGATCCTTATCAAAAGCAGGAAAACAACCCCTTGGCCCTGACGAGACAAAGACTGCGTTATAAACTGTTCGTTTACTTAGCTGCACATTCTACAAACTGCCAGTATTTGGTCAGTATGGGTAGCAACTTATTGAACATAAAAAGAATGAATACAAGTGGATTTATTTAATTTGTAGGCATCTGAACAAATATTGAAAAGAGAATGAAAGGTCTAAAGTGAATTTACAAGTACCCTGGTATCATATCCAAAAAGACCCAGAAAGAATCAGACTCTTCTCACCTTAAACATGTTACTTTACCATTCCCATTCTGGTTCCAAGGGATCAAGAGCTGCTCTATCCTCACTCTACCCATCGTTTGTCGCCCACCCTACACAACCACCACCACCACCACTACCACCCAACTCTCCACAAAAAAAAAGGGAAATAAATAAAAGCTCCCCTGGTCAGAAGGGTTTGAGAAACAATCGTTTTTGAAAATAACAATGCAGGTTTGCATATGGAAGCCCTGTAAGTAAGCAAAACTGTTTAATTTTGTTTAATCCAGTGCTACTTATTATTATCCATGAGAAACACTGGACAGAATGATCTTCACGCTAACACTTTATCACTTTATGAATTTTAGAGTTCTGCTTTCCCATTACATTTGAGGCACTCACTTGGCATCAAAATCTTACTGGATTGCAACTCACCAGCAAATCTACCTCTAGTACTATTAATAGTACACTACTTAGCTCCTGCCATGATTAATTACTAACAGTTTCATTTGTGTTTAGCAGTGAGCATACTCATACCTGTTGGGGGTAGGGCTTTGATTAAAGGATTCAATGCTTGCTTATGTTTCTTCTGAACCATTAATGGCACTGTATAATATAACTCAAAGAGAAGATTATAGATGAATAAATGATTGATCAGAGGGGTGGTTAAAAGCACAAAAGAAAAGGAGAAAGCAAATCAGCATTTCATACCTGAGCTGTCATCTCCTCAATCTTTTGAACAGCTTTAGAGTCAAACAAGACTTGTCTGCCTCTCCTGTCACAGTCCTGGTAAACTATCAGACGAATCTCATTCAGGTCAAACTCCGAACATGACCAACTGTGGATTAAAAAGGGAGAAAGAAGTTATGTTATCTGCAGCACATGAGATGATCACAGACAGATAAGCTTCCCAGTCACCATGCCTGCATGCACATCAAAAGGCCACAAGCATGCAGGGCTAGTGATCCCCTCAGAACTGGGGCACAAGTGAGCCTGGGACAGATAGCCTTGCATGTGGATTCCAACGGGCCATATGAAAATTGCCAGTTTTCATGATAAGGGCTGAGAAGACTGCTTTAAATAATAAATCACTGGAGAGAAAGCTTCTCCTTCCAAAGCCAATTTGGACACAGATGGCAGTCAGAAATCACAAGGACATGCAGAGAGGGCTAAATTTGGATGCCTGGGTTCTGGGGACAGCATATCCGAGTTAAAGGAGTGTTAAGGCTTCTGTGTTATTGGACAGGGAACCATTTGGAGCAAGTCGGTAGAGCCTTCTCTTCTTTCCCTCACCCACACTCAGGTCAAATTGAGAGGAATTACATACCCTAAAATTTATTATTTTCCCCTATTATGGCTAGCTCTAATCCAGGAGTTTCAGAAACCAAGTGCATCACTGTAGAGCACTGGAATTGCTAGCAATTACAGTCAGCAAGAAAGGAAGCATGTTTCTAAGCAAACCAAAAGCAACTGGGATAAAACTGCTCTGAGGAAAACATAGGTTCATTCTTAATAAATGACACAGTGAGGGAACTATAGAAAAGGTAATCATTTAAAAGTGCACTGCTTTGGACATACTCAGTTTTTAACCCATCAGTCCAGTCAACACATATTTGAGTGTCTGTGATGTTCCAGGTACTGTGGTTGCTGCTAGAGACTCAGCAGTTGATTACCCAGACAGACCTGGTCCCCGCCCTTACGGAGTTCATGATTCACTGGGGAATATTAGGCAAATAATCACAGACGAATGTATCACTACAAACTGTGACAAGTTCAAAAAGGAGCAGTAAACAGTTTCAGATTTCCAGATTGAAGGGGTAGGGGAGAGGGACAGACAAGTCCCTAAGGACTTGAAGTGACATGTAAACACAGACCTGCAGAAGTAAAACAAATGAAGCGCACCATAGGAACAGAGAAGGACGTGGTAAGGTGTAAGACTGCTGCGCTGGAGAAGGAAGAAGAAAAAAGGCCAGAGTGTGAGTGCCGTGAGGTGGAAAGGACGGCAGGCAGGGGCCAGGATCATGCTCTCCCTCCATGAGAAGCCAAGGAAAACAGACACTTGATAAGATCAGGTCTGCACTTTTTGAAAGTTCAATCTGGCTGTTAAGGAAAATGGGGGTGGAAGAGATGAAGACTGGAAGCAGGAAGGCCAAACAGAATTCATAATAAGAGTTCCGGCCCTTCATAATGAAGGCTAGAGCTCCAGCAGCAGAGGTGGGGGAAAGGGGACAGACACTGGTGGCATGCTCAGTGGACAGAGTTGAGCTGGTTTCCCAATGGACTGGAGAGGTGCCCGAGGTGAAAGGGGGCCTTGCTTAGAGAAGCTGAGGGGGAGCTCTGACAGGACAGAGGAGGATAGATGGACACACAGACAGCCTAACAAAAGCAAACTGTAAAACTAGGAGATGACATAAATGAAATCAGACACATCTGGATTCAAACCCAAATGCCTCTGGCCTCCTAGTTCTTCATCAGTACAATGAGAATATTAAGGCTGCTCTCACAAAGCTGTCCTACAAAGCGTTAAGTGCCTCACACAAAGAGTGACACACAGTAAGTGCTCCAAAATGGCAATAATTACCTCAGAGGATTGTTAATGTTAGGATTTTTAAAGAAAATTAATACAGTATCTGGTACTCAATCACAAATTGTGCATTTTTGGTCTTTTCCTTTTTCAGGCAGTTAATACTGAACATGTTCTTTTTGGGTAGCAGATTTGTTTTCTTAAATCCCTACAGCAAAACATATAAAGTTCTGGTTGTACCTTCTTTCAACAAGCTGTGCCCTAAGTCATCATGCCCAGCATCCTTTCCTCCTAATCTTGATAACAATATGCCAAGTTTATTTTCAAACCATCTTCCCTCTACTCTCAGTCCAGAGGGAGTCCATGTTTCAGGTCTGGCTAATGAGACATGGCCACATGACCCAAGCTGGCTGTGTGAGCCAGCCCCAAAACTCAGTTGTTCAGCTTGTAAATGGTAACCCTGGAGTTGGTGGTGGCTATTTTTGCCATCATGAAGTAAGGGCCTGTCTGAAAATGAAGTCAGCACAAGTCAGCGTGGAGGAAAGTAGAGGTGAGCAACAGAATGAAACAGATTCCTGGCAGTACCCGAAGCCAGCTGTTCCTGAGTAAGCACTATTCCTGGAATTAGTTCACTGTCACTTACAACCAACACAGTCTGATGACTATGACCCAGACCACTAAATTTTAAAATTACACAAGGCCGAGGCAGGCGGAACACTTGAGGTCAGGAGTTCAAGACCAACCTGGCCAACCATGGCCAACATGGTGAAACCCCGTCTCTACTAAAAATACAAAAATTAGCCAGGAGCACTAGTGGGCACCCATAATCCTAGCTACTCAGGAGGCTGAGGCAGGAGAATCGCTTGAACCTGGGAGACAGAGGTTGCAGTGAGCCAAGATCGCACCACTGCACTCCAGCCTGGGTGACAGAGGGAGATTCCGTCTCTAAATAAATAAATAAATAAAATGAGGTCATTAAAAAGGCTCTGAAGCTATATATTATTATAACATAGTACATATGTTGATTTTGTTAAAAGTAAAAAAAATCAGATTTAATTGCCTTGCATTTTCTTTTAAATCAATTTTGCCCTAATAATTACACTTTGCCAAGACAGCATTATAATTTATAACCAAGTTGTTCAATCCTTATTTTTGAAGAATAACACGTATTCAAATATCAAACTGAAAACAGCTACTTTAGAAGAGATAAAATTTAATAATGATCATAACACCTTATTAAATGTTTCATGTTATTTTTCAATGAAAAAAAGATGGAAACAAAAATCATGGACAATTGTTCTGATCCAGGAGTCTAAAAATAATTTTTTTAATTTAAAACTTTTTAAAAAGACACAGAGGGGAAAAGTATGTATTTCAGATTGTCTCATTTTTTGATCCAAATGCTTTAAAAGTATTTTATAAGATACGAGTGATGGACACAGTGGCTCATACCTGTAATCCCAGCTACTTAGGTTGCTGAAGCAAAAAGGATCTCTTGAGCCCAGGAATTCCAAACAAGACTGGATGACACAGCAAGACCTAGACTGTTTAAAATTTTTTAAAAATTAGCTGGTTGTGACTGTATACACCTGTAGTCCCAGCTACTTAGGAAGCTGAGGCGGGAGGATCACTTGAGCCCAGGAGTTCAAGGCTGCAGTAAGCCATGATCATACCACTGCACTCTGACTCCGGTCTTAGTGACAGAGTGAGATCCCATCTCTTAAACAAACAAACAAAACAAAACGGTCAGGCACAATGGCTCACGTCTGTAATCCCAGCATTTTGGGAGGCCGAGGCCAGCTGATCGCTTGAGCCCAGGCGTTTGAGGCCAGCCTGGGCAACAGGGTGAAACCCCATCTTTACTAAAAATACAAAGTTAGCGGGGCACAGTGGTGCACACCTGTAGTCCCAGCTACTGGAGTGCAGAGGCTGAGGTGGTAGAATCACCTGAGCTCGGGAAGTCGAGGCTGCTGTGAGCTGAGATCGCATCATTGCATCGCAGCCTGGGCAACACAGTGAGACTCTATCTCAAAAAAAAAAAAGAAAAGAGGAAAACTCTATTCTTCTTACATATGAATACTGTCTTTGGTTTAATACATAAATATAATTTTGACATTGACATTTCTTTTTTTTGGAGACAGCATTTTGCTCTGTTGCCCAGGCTGGAGTGCAGTGGCGCCATCTCAGCTCACCACAGCCTCAACCTCCTGCTCAAGCAATTCTCCCACCTCAGCCCCCCAAGTAGCATGTGCCACCATGCCTGGCTAAATTCTTTGTATTTTTTGTAGAGATAGAGTTTTACCATGTTGCCCAGGCTGGTCTCAAACTCCTGAGCTCAGGCAATCTGCCCGCCTCAGCCTCCCAAAGTGCGGTGAGACACTGACATTTTAGTATTAGTAGAGGAAAAAACAGTTGCATAATTTGGTAAAGGAAACAGAAGCAGGACAAAGGTCACCAGTGCTTCAGAATGAGACAGGCTTGGGATCAAATCTCAGCTCTGCTTCCCACTGGTTTTATAGTTTTGGGAACATCTCCCCTAGGAGTACTTATAGGTCCTGTTGTGAAGATTAAAAGAGATAATCTATGGAAATTCCCCGCACACTCCCAGCCCCTTTCCCTGCCATCCCTGATACACAGGCCTTGAGCTATTGGTAGCTCTGTGGCACACATATTCTCTTCATGTTCACATTCACTTCTACATTCAACCAACAGTTACTGTGGAGCTTCCAAGAGCACCGACCACAGTTCCCGGTGCTTTACTGATAACATCTCTTCATATGACTGGGGCCACTCAGCATGATTCAAAAGGGGTATGAAAACAAGCCTTGGGACTTTTGCCTAAAAATAGCTGACCATTTCAGGGAAATGTATTCTAATCTGAATTATTTCATTTCTGTTTTTGCTGAACATAAAGAATGAACACTGTCCTTGGCATCAGGGTATTATTTATGTCCACTTTATGCCTTCAGGCACAGTAAGAGAAGATGATTTGTCTACCTTTTCTTATTGTTAAATTTAAGCAAAATGACTATGGACTCTTTTTGGTTTTAAAATTCCATGATGCCAGGATTTGTCTGGTTAGCACTGAAGCCAGGCCTTATTTCTGAAACTACTCATCAAGATTGGAAAAGCAAGGAACCAAAGTCTCAGTTACTTCTCTGAAACATGACAGACACTAGTTCAAGTGATCTGAAACACAGAAAACAGAATCCTCTTTAAAATACCTAGAGCCATGTACTGTAGTTGAAATTGTGTACCCAAAAAAGATATGTTCAAGTCCTAATTCCTATACCTGTGAATATGACTTTGCTTGGAAACAGGGTCTCTGCAGATATAATCAAGTTAAGATGAGGTCATACTGAATTAGTAGTCACCGTAATCCAATGACTGGTGTCCTCCTAAGAAGGAGAAAATTTTGGACAAAGACACAGAAGGAATAATGAACAGGGAAGTCACTGCAGACTGAGGGCACAGCACAAACACAAAAAGACAGTATCACTGGGTGCTTGGGATGTGTCTCCTACAGAAGAACCACACAGCAAATGAGGCTAGAAAGGCACCTGAGGACTACTTGTGAAGGACTTTAAATATTATGCCAAGGAATGCATCTGTTGCTCTACAAGCTGCGGTGTGCCAATTCCAAGATTCCAAGAAAGAGAATGACACGATCTGACCTGTGTTTTAGGAAGAGAACTAAAGTGATTTGAGAAGACCATTTTCAGGGCAAATGCAGAGGTAGTAGTGACTTGTAAATCCTGGGTTTTGAGGAGTAATGGCCAATAAGGAAAAGAGCAGTAGTTGTATAACATGTTGCAGGGTGATTTGCTATATCCTTTGAGACCAGTTCTAGTGTGGGTGTTGTTTCTTCTCTTGAACTTTTACAGGAATCAGAGTAGAAGTGGTCATGGATATCCCCGTGTGGAAGAAGCATGATCTCTGTTTTTCCTCCTGGTCTCACACAAGGAAGCCTCCCTACACAGTCAAAAATAAGTTTACATAAAGAGTTTAAAGAACAGTCTTGTGATCCAAAAAGGTAAATATTTAAACAGTCAGGAATGACAGGAAACTTTCAATGGTCCAAGAAAAGGTAAAATGAAACAAAACAAAAACAAACAATAATGATGACAACAAATACTGGCAAAAATACTATCCATTTAACCAGCAATTCCTGCATGCCTACTACTTGGCAAGCATTCTGAGATAAAGCAATGAGCAAGCCATAACCCTGCTCCTATGAAACGCACTACATTACATTTTCCAACCACTCTTTAACCCTATTCGATATTCTTTTTTCTCTGCCAACCTCCACCGTTTCCCTACTCTCTCAAAAAACAGCTTCTAAGTACAAACAGAAATCTCTCAAAAGGTTTGCTCAAGAAGAGTGGGGAGACCCAAAGGGCTACACCCTGAAAATAAATGAAGACTGGGGGTGGAAGAAAAGGGAAAATTAAGCTTGACATGGCAATGAGCGTTCACCCTGTCAGCACAAAATACACATTATTTCCCACCCAGTAAAAAGCTGTTTATTTCAAGAAAAAAATTATGTAAATAGATGGCAGTAACAGATTTGGAATTCATTTATCTTTTGCTATGTTAGTACTCTCAGGAAGACTGTGTTGGCTCTCCTTTCTTCCCCTATTTTGCACTTATACAGCCTTAGCTGTGTGAATTGCCTAGAGCAATTTCAGTGGAACTGCATAAAAAATCACCACTGAGTTGCTATCCTGTGATCAGGAGTATAGTGAAAAGCACTTAAAGTTCTTATCAGAAGCTTTAATATATATTGATAACCTAAAGATGTTAATATTAATTTACAAACAATTCCAATTAAATGTAGTCCACTGTTATATTACCAACACAGAGCTATACTGCATGTTGGTTACACTTCTTCCATCTTTAAGAAAGTAGGTGATATGTAAATCCTTTATTCCTTTTGTACAGGAAAATGTGGAATGAAAGAATAAATGTTTAATCAGCAGCAAAAGCATGGAACCATACTTCTGAGTTCATTCCTTCTGCACACCTTTGAGTGTGTGGCTTCACACAGGCACCATGAAAGGTACCAGGAACAGAAATTAACTATATCCAGTCTTTATCTCAATATGCTTACAACTGGGAAGGGAAAGGCCAACATATAAATATTAAGTTAACTATACTGTTACAGGTGCCAAGATAAATGTCTATAGGGACTTATGGGGACTCTACAGGATAAAGAGGTCAAGTCCACATAGTTGGGTGAGTGATGGATGTGAGTCACAGAGGACATGATGCTTGGGACACGGATTAGGATTCACCAGGGCAAACAGGGCTTCTAACTCAACCCAGATAATTTTAGAACGCTCCAACCCTAGCGCTGAAACCCTAGCGCTGAGCTTTCCCAAAATGCATCTGCCTTATCTACCTCACAAGGCTGTTGGGAAAAACAGAGATTAAGTTATGAAGGCACTTTTAAAACTGTAAAGCATAATTCAAAGATCCACTCAGATACACAATTCCTTAACTGAGAGCCTTGGGGCTAGATGTTTCAGAATTCAGAATTTTTTTTAGAAATCAGAAAGATGCTACACTACATATTACATAATACCTCCTCCAGGGGCTAAGATGTAATCAAACCCCCAAAACAAACAAATTAATATTTCACCAGCCCAAGTTATGAATACTTATGCTAAGTGGATTAGATAGAGACTATAAACAGCCTCACATCAGTTCAGATTAATTCCAAAAGATTTTCCAGAAATTTCAGGATTTTGGAATTATAGGATAAAGGATTGTTGATCACTTTAGTGATTACCATGTCTGAGAAAAGGACAAAAGACTGGAATAAATAACTTTCAGGTTCCCCACATTTTCCTGAATATAACTGATCTCTAACAAAAATGACAGCCAAAAGTTTATGCGTAAGTAGGTTAGTTGTAGCTCTGAACTTGTTTTCCCCCTCCTTGCCACTAAAACAATGAGTAAATGGTAGCAAAGGTCACAAGTTAAAACCACATAAGTCTTTAAATAATGTGTTCACACGGCAGTGACAAAACATTATCATATGTGTCACAATACAGCCTAAGGTTTGGGTGCTATGAACAAGGAACTACAAAGTACAGAGAGGAAAAGACAGAATTTCTTCCTTCCTTTCTGAGTTCAGGATTACAACAAGTAAAACTCTAAAACAGATGAAGTTTGTTTGTGGCACTTACAGCACCACCACCCACATGCCACTGCCCTGGGGCCACCACAGCACAGACAAAACAGCGGAGCACTGCACAGGATGTCAGACTGCCTAGGCTGGAGGCAGCCATCCCACAGTCCCATCTCAGTCACTTCTTCACCTCTTAATCCAGCGTCTCCTCCTCTATAAAAGGATGGGGTGGGGCCAGGCATGGCGGCTCACTCCTGTAATCCTAGCACTTTGGGAGGCCAAGGCAGGTGGATCACTTGAGGCCAGAAGTGTGAGACCAGCATGGCCAACATGGTGAAACCCCATCTCTACTAAAAGTATAAAAATTAGCCAGGCGTGGTGGTGGGCGCCTGTGATCCCAGCTACTGGGGAGGCTGAGACACAAGAATTGCTTAAACCCGGGAGGCAGAGGTTGCAGTGAGCTGAGATCACACCACTGTACTCCAGCCTGGGCGACAGAGTGAAAAAAGAAAAAAGAAAAAATGGGAAATGGGGTGGGACTAAAATTATACCTAAAAGTCTGGTGCTTCCAATTCTAATACATTATAATCCCAAGTTATCTATTAAATGTGCACAGTGTGATTTAGAATAGATGATCTCAGCCAGGTACTAAAAGGAAAGCAATCCTAATGAATTAACCTACATTATTACTACATGGTATCCCTTAAACCTTCTAAACATAATCTGTCTTTGATAAGCATCTTAATATCAACACAGCTCTAATCAACAGAACTTTCAAAAGGTGCTCACAAAATCTGAAGGGGAAAAGTACAAGTTCTTTTGAGGTGAGAGGGATAATGAGTGGGCAGGTCACTGTGGCAGTCAAGACTCTGCCCCTTGCCTTCTGATGTTGTTGTTGCTGTTATTAACAGTTCCTTCCTTTTTTCTGCTTAAAAAACCCACAGAGGTCAGGTGCAGTGGCTCATGCCTGTAATCTCAGCACTTTGGGAGGCCAAGGCAGGAGGATCGCTTGAATCCAGGAGTTTGAGCAATACAGTGAGATTGTGACTCCACAAAAACAAAACAAAAACCCCCCACAGAATCTCTATAAATGGCCCATTTTTCCCCAAAATGCTTCCCTTAACTCTTAAATGCACATCATTTATTCTTTTCTGATATCTATAAACTAGAAACTACTTGTACTTAAAAATAGCCAAACTGACAAAAAAAAAAGAGCTTTACTGTTCATCTCCATGCATATATTAATTCAATAATCACTGAGCTAATTTTTTTTTTTTTTTTGAGACGGAGTCTCACTCTGTCGCCCAGGCTGGAGTGCAGTGGCGCAATCTCGGCTCACTGCAACCTCCACCTCCTGGGTTCATGCGATTCTCCTGCCTCAGCCTCCCAAGTAGCTGGGATTACAGGCACCCACCACCACACTTGGCTAATTTTTTTGTATTTTTAGTAGAGAGGGGTTTCACCATGTTGGCCAGGCTAGTTTTGAACTCCTGACTTCAAATGATCCGCCCGCTTTGACCTCCCAAAGTGCTAGGATTCCAGGCATGAGCCACCGTGCCTGGCCGAGCTAATTCTTTTATACCCTTGTCAGCATAACCAAAGCCGTCAACACATTATTATATTCCTGGATTACTGAAATACATAATTGCTCTGCAATTATAAAAGGTAACTTGCATCAAGATGATTTCATATCTTTCCCCTCCCTCATTTTGGGAAATCATATACTAATAACAGACAACTGAATAAATTTCAAAGTAAATACTCAAGACATTGTCTTATATATTATTCACTTCTAGATCTAATTAAACTGTATGCAGATAAGGTAATACTTCTATTTTCCAAGAAGTTTCCAGAGGTCAAAAGCATGATTCTCTGTGTAAGGTCTCTCGTTTGCAAGATGAAAGAACCAAAATAAATAGACAATTGTCACCTATTTTGGGTTGTAAAATACTATCTCTAAAAGAGATAGGTTAAAATAAATAAATATACATATATATATATATATACTCGTGACCCAGCAAGTTCACTTCTAGGAACGAATCCTACAGATTAATTTGCACAGGCACAAAATGATTATGTACAAAAAGGTAATGACTGCAGCACTGTTTGGAAACAAACTGTCAGCAGGATGATTAAATAAATTATGGTACATCCATACAAGGGAGTGCTATACTGACACAGCAAAGAATAAGGAAGCTCCTTAGGTAAGTATGTAATAAACTCCAAGACGTATTTTTGACTGGAACAAAAATAAGTATAAAATATTGTGTATAGAATGCTACCATAAGTCTAGAAAAAGGAAAAATTGGAGGTAAAGAACTCTGGGTTTTATTACACACATATAGACTATCTCTAGAAGAAATACAATGAATTGTTAATACTAGTTGACTCTGGAGTAGAAAGCTGGATTACTGCACCGGGCATGGTGGCTCACACCTGTAATCCCAGCACTTTGGGAGGCTGAGGCTGGCGGATCACGAGGTCAGGAGATCAAGAGCATCCTGGCTAACACGGTGAAACCCCGTCAAATTAGCTGGGCGTGGTGGCGGGTGCCTGTAGTCCCAGCTACTCGGGAGGCTGAGACAGGAGAATGGCGTGAACTCGAGAGGCGGAGCTTGCAGTGAGCGGACCTGGCGCCACTGCATTCCAGCCTGGGCGAGACAGCAAGACTCAGTCTCAAAAAAAAAAAAAAAAGAAAAAGAAAGCTGGATTACTGATGAAAAAGAAAGCAGAAGACTTTTCATTCTACACTCTTTACAGAGCAAAGGGAAAGGCTTTCTCTGCACCATGTAATAAACATCCATCAAAACAGCATACTGAGAAGGAGTATAGACTGGACCCAGGCATCCTGGGCTCAGGTCCTACCTCTGCCTCTTCCTAGCTATGTAACTTCGGTGAGTTACCTAATCTCTTTGTTCCTCAATAGCCTCATCTGCAAAATGGAGATAATATAATAGTACCAACCTTTGGTGACTAAATGTAAAGCACTTAACACGGAGTCAGGCACACTGATTGTGCTCTAAACATGCACCACAATTTTGTGCCTTTTGAATATTAAGCCGTGTGACTGTATTGTCTCTTGAAAAAGTAAAAACAAACAACAAAGATGAGGACTACAACAAGAACACCCTATTTTTAAACCCAAACAATCTATTATTGCTTTAAGACAAACCCTTAACTACTGTTTCCTTTAAGAGGCTTCTTGGTAGCTGAAGCATGAGGCAGTGGGTGAACTCCTACAGGGAAACCACCTTAATGAATTCCAGGCATTCAGATTCAGTTTTCAAATATGTAGTTTGGCCTAGACAATGGCATTTATTGAGCTTTCTTCTCAACAGTTGTACACTACATTTTCCTGTCCTTCATCCCCTCCCTCCCCCAAGGACAGGAGAAAGTTTTTCTCTAAAAAAGCAATCCCTTTTCTCATTTATTAAACCCATGTATGTTTTTCAGTTTGTGATTGCTGTTCTAGTAGTGTATCAGATGGACTTCCATCATATTAAATAACTGCCTTTTTTACTGCATAATTCATGCAGAGCCTAGAGACATCAATTCCAGAAGGTCTGGTGTTTGCATGTAGGCAGGGGAATGCTGGTGATAAGAACTGCACAGCACATGCACAAATAATTGCCTAATATTTTAGAGTTTACCAAACACTTTTACAGAATTCACCTGAGCTGACCTTCTCAAATATCCTGTGAGAGTCTGTATTATATAATGTTTTACACGGAAGTTAGGAGACTCTAACAAGGTTATGTCCGGTAAGTGGCTAAGTCACGACTAAAATCAAAGTCTCCTGACTCTAAATTCTGTGCTCATCCAACTCAACTGCACTATCACCTTGATACCAGTAGCAAACAAGTTAGGATAACATTCTCTTCCTTCCAGGACCTTCCTCTGCATGTCCTTCTGAGGTGCAAAAACCTGCACTCCAGCTTGGGCAGAGTGAGCCTCCATCTCTTAAAAGAAGGAGGAGGAGAAGGAGGAGGAAGAAAAGGAGGAGGAGAAGGAGGAAGTGTGGCATTGACAAAAGAATAGGGAAACTGATCAATGGAACAGAATAGAGACTTCAGAAAAAAATCCACATAAATATAAATCAATATTTGACAAAAGAGCAACAGTAATACAATGGAGCAAAGACAGCCTTTTCAACAAATGGTGCTGGAATAACTTGACATCCAGGTGCAAAAAAAAAGAATCTCGACACAGACCTTACATCCTTCACAAAAATAAACCCAAAATGGCTTACAAGCCTAAGTGTAAAAAGCAAAACTACAAAACTCACAGAAGATAACACTGGAGAAAATATAGACAGCCTTGAGCATGGCAAAGGATTCTCAGATACAACACCAAAGGCGTGGTCTATGAAAGGAATCATTGAGAAGCTGGGCTTCATTAAAATTAAAAACTTCTGCTCTAAGAAAGACACTGTCAAGGGAATGAGAAGACAAGCCACAGACTGAGACAAAATATTCACAAAAAATATACCTGATAAAGAACTGTTTTATCCAAAATAAAGAACACTTAAAACTCAGTAAGAAATCAAACCAACTGATGAAAAAATGTGCAAAGGACCTGAACAGACACCTCACCAACAATAATATAAATGGCAAATAAGCATATGAAAAGTTGATCCACATTGTATGTCATTAGAGAAACACAAATTTAAACAAGAGATACTACTACATGCCTGTTAGAATGGCCAAAGTCTGGAACACTGACAATGCCAAATGCTGGTGGGGATGTGGAGCAACAGAAACTCTCACCCATTGCTGGTGGTGCAGTTGTTTTGGAAGAGTTTGGCAGTTTCTTACAAAACTAAACATATGCTTACCTTACAATCCAGCAATGGGACTCATAGTTATTTATCCAAATGATTTGAAAAGCCTGCAGCTGTGTATAGGAGCTTTATTCATAATTGCCAAAACATAGAAGCAACCAAGACATCCTTCAGTATGCAAAGAGATAATCAATGGAATATTATTCAGTGCTAAAAAGGAAATGAACTACCATGCTATGAAGAGACATGAAGGGACCTTGAATGTGTATTTCTAAGTGAAAGAAGCCAATATGAACAGGGTACATACTGTATGATTCTAATCAAATGACATTCTGGAAAAGGCAAAACTATGGAGACAGTAAAAAGACAAGTGGTTGCCTGGGGTAAGAGAGGGAGGGAAGGATGAATAGGCAAGGCACAGAGGATTTTTAGGGCAGTGAAACTATCTAGTATGAATAGTGGATACGTGTCATTATACTTTTGTCAAAACCTATAGAATACACAACACCAAGAATGAACCATAATGCAAACTATGGACTTTGGGTGATAAAGATGTGTCAATACAGATTCCTCAATGGTAACAAATATATCACTGTGGTGTGGGATGTTGATTCTGTGGGGGCAAGGTGTACATGAGAATTCTGTACTTTCTGCTTAATGTTGCTGTGAACCTAAAATTGCTCTAAAATTTTTTTGAAGGAAAAAATTCTTTTAATTTCAGTAGTCAAAGGAACTTTTAAGATATAGAAACTTTCAGGAATAAGCACTGGTTTAAAAATTTGTGACAGGATTATTTTCTGAAGATCACTTTTGTCTGTTACAGTCAGCTACAGAATACCCTGTGAAGATGAGAACCAAGGACACATAACTTGAGCTTCAGATGTAGCTATCAAGTCTGTCCCTGTTCAGCAGAATTACAGGCCATCTCCTCCTTGTTCTATCCACCCGGCTGGAAAAAGGAGGGTCAGTCCTCACACACTGCTGTACAGAATGTACCCAACTGTCACATGTGGTCTTGCTCCTACTGACAGAGGGGAATGTTCCCCTAAGATGGTTCACAGTAAGGTATTAGTTACTGCCTAGAGAGAACAATGCTTAAATACAAAGAAATGAGAATTTAATAATAGGAGTTTTTGCCATCAAGCACGGTCCAGTGGGAAAGATATTAGGAGCAGTGACCTCTGCCTTCCTCTCATATCACAGTGTGCAGCTGCTAAACCATCCACCAGCACACCTCCACCCTATTCATATTCCCACGAAGGATCGTTTACTTTCTGAATCCAAATCATCTTTGCCCTGAGGCAATATTCTTTTTAGGATGCACACCAGGCATGTTCCTGTCTTAAGATCTCTGTACTTCCTGTTCTCTCTGTTGAAAATGTACTTCCTCAAACACCCACGTGGCTTGTTCGCTCAGGTGGAAAAAGATTACCACTGAGCTAGTTTTAACTCCCCTGATTACTCAAGGCCCAGCCTTTATATTTCTCTAACTTCAGGACTCATGGATCACTGACAGATTATCAGAATGTTAGCTGGAAGGGACTTCAGACACTACCTGTCCACTGGTTCCAAGTTGTTTGGCTCATTGTTAGAATTACCCCAGAAGTTTTGTGTGTGTTTGTGTGTTTGTGTGTGTGTGTGTACGTAATCAACAAAGCCTCACAAGCTCTACCTCTAGGAATTTGGTTCAGCGGATCTGAAGTTGAGGCTCAGGAAACACCATTCCAATCTACCATCATCATTATTATTATTATCATTACTAATTATTATTATTTAGAAAACAAAAACAGAGCGATGAGATGATGTTCCCAAAGACAGTGATTTCAAGGTAGACAAGACCCCCAGATCATAAAATCAGGGTAGAGAAGATCCCCAAGTCAAAGGCCCTTCCATTTTATCTGGTATTAAGTCTAGGTTCTCATATGCTAGAGCTGAAAATCAGTAAGTGGAAAAATAGCTTAACTAAGTTCCTTTTTCTGCCTTTGGACAGGGTGAGGCATGAAAGTGAAAGGATATGGCATCGTGAGAAAAAAGGATTTTCATTCACATCTGTTCTGTAAAAACCTAAAGTAGTTTTTTTAAAAAACCTTTCTTAAACCCTTAAAGACATAAGGCTGATGGATGGATGTACACCTGACACCTAAATATCCCCCTGGGAACTCATAAAAGATAAGAATATTCCCAGGAACCTTGGGTGTTTTTATAACCCATAGGCTGGATTCTCTTTGGTGACTTTTGACAGTTATAATCTTAGATGGGTCACAAGTTATTGCTCTCTCCAATTCCCACCAGGGCTTGCTACATCACTGTTCAGCAATTATTTGGCTTTTGTTACTATAACAATAAAAGGATAAGGCTAAGCCAGAGCCTGACTCACCACAGGAGTCATAACAGGAGAACCAGGGATGTGGGGACCAGTTCAGCCAGCATTCCGCTTCAGCACAGAGCTGAGCAGAACTTGAGGAAAAAAGGCTTCAGAAGCTGCCCAGTCAGTGACTGGCCCGCAGACTCCAGAGCTGGATTAACCTCATCTTCTGCCTGGAACACTGTCATTCTGGACACAGTTAGCTATGGTGATTAATAACAAGTCCTTTACCCTGTTATGTCATCAATGCTTATCCAAATATGACCCAGACAAAAGCTGATGTCAGTTGTTAGCATCTATGAAAATCTCCTATATTAAGATTGCTGATTTATTCCTAGTAAGTACTGTATCCTCAGAGGGAAAAGACTAATGTTCTTGAACCCTAAATCAGACACAACACTGCATTCCTTGATTCATTCACTCTTATCAGTCTGGAATTACATCTCAAAATCTCTACCCTCAGCCAGCAGAAATAAACTCTTCTAACTAGTCAAAGAAAAATTCTCATGGTACGTAAAAATCAGTAAAAAGGGAAGGAATGCAGGAAGCGCAGAAGAATGTGTGACTGCAATACCCAACCCATCAGAGTCACACCCAACCATTTACGACCTCTCTGTGAAGCTTGTCACAAAGCACAAGACCATCAGCTGACTAGGGTTTGTTTTTTCTCTCTACCCACTTCATTCAACCTGTCCAACTGCTACATTTTCTATTAAGTAGCATCAGGGTAGAGTGGTTTTCACACTGTTTCCAGGAGCAGCAATGAGAAACATTCTTTCCACTCCTACAAACCTGCCTTACGCTTACTTTTAATGACCTTTTATTATACTCTTTAGAATTCTTTGGTCTGTTGCCTTAGCATATCTCTCTCTAAATCTGTGACTATTTTTATATTTCCTAGTCAGTAATCCCAACTGCTATAAATAAAGACTGGTCATAAAATCATGGTCAGCTTATCTATGTGAAGCAGCTCACCAGGGGACAATGCACTCAAGTTTCTGTACTTACTTTCTTGTTAAGTAACTACCACAGACAATCTAAGGATTTCTCTTTTTTAATAGAATTATCTCATCTAAAAATGTACATAAAATGGATATACTCATTTAGAATCATCCTGGTGATTCTAAAGCAGTACAGAGAATTTCTTCTGAATTCAAATTTCAAGATATGAAACTGTAAAGCACAATTGACTCTGAAGTGCTCTGTTTCAGTTCCTTTTCAGTGTGTAAGGGGTATACTTTAAAGACATGGCAAGTTTTCTCTTGCCACCAGAGCAACAATGATTCACAGATATGTGTGGCAAGTCCCAGATTTCTCATATAAACAGCCCTATGGATTTTGTTTGCTAATTTGCCGGTAAAGTTTGAAAAACTCAAAAGTTGTTGGCAGCTTTGCTATAGTCAATATTTTAAGAAAGAGGACTGGAAGCAATTATTCGAGGATGATACCATATACCTGGCATCATATTTAAGAGTCACTAGATTTTTTTTTTTTTTTTTGAGATGGAGTCTTGCTGTGTTGCCCAGGCTGGGGTGCAATGGCACGATCTCGGCTCACTGCAACCTCCACATCCCAGGTTCAAGTGATTATCCTGCTTCAGCATCCCAAGTAGCTGGGATTACAGGTACCTGCTACCACATCTGGCTAATTTTTGTATTTTTAGTAGAGATGGGGTTTCACCATGTTGGCCAGGCTGATCTCGAACTCCTGACCTCAAGTGATCCGCCCACCTCAGCCTCCCAAAGTGCTGGGATTACAGGCATGAACGCCACCGTGCCCAGCAAAGAGTCACTAGATTTGAAGGGAGTTTTAGCAAGGAATTTTTACTGACAAGCCATTTAAGATGCCTCTCATCAAACTTGGTAGTTTTTTGTTGACTCTAGAATTTTGTGAAATGAATTGAACCCCAACATCTGCCTTTATAGAGGTTAGGGGGAATGGAAATGGAGATGCATAGGACAACTCCTATCCTGAAATGTGTCATGCTACATGAAGAGTAATGAGACGACCAACATGTTTCTTTCTGCACTGTTTCCGTCTGTTTTACACTGTGGCTGTCATCACATATACAACATGATTCTACTGTAATTGTGGAATCTTTCTCTTCATCTTTTCAGTTACTGGAAAATCATGAGAAGAAAAAAAAAACCCTGCCTGTCAGTGTGCTGAACTAAGACCACTCGGAACGACTGATTTAAGATATCAAAGAGCAAAAAGAGATTGGAAGTCCTACCTACCTGACTGCCACATGACTTGGACAAAGAGATAACTCGTGAGCACTCTGGAGTCAGGTCCTTCAGTGCCAGCGCCTGTCAATAATTCACTTCTACCCTCAAGTTGGCCCAAGTTCTAAAGAAGTTCTGGAAACCAAGCACAATACTGCAAGTAAGCAATGTTTCCAAGATCGTAGTAAGGAGAAGAGAAAGCGGACGAGGTCTACTACAGCACATTGTCTGACTAGAGATGAATTCCAATTAATTGACAAATAGGTCATCATTGTACAAAGTTCTAAAAAAAAAATTCTCAGCACTAGAGAAGTAAATCTAAAGGAAGTTAAAACAAGGAAAGAGGATAACAGGTATGAAAATGTTAAAATTTAAAGCATCACTTTGAAGGTGAGAAGCAGCAGCTCATATCAAAAATTTTAGAGGTTTTTAAAAAATTGGCCCTGCATATTATTTTCTTACATGGACATTCACTCCCCATCTTTCATCCTAAATAACTATCTGGGGATCTAGAATTCTATAGAATAACAAAAATAGGGAATACAGAAGGCCCTACTACTACATCTAAGAATCTCAGAAGAAGAAAGAATTTTTTAAATAATCTGAGCCAATTACATAGTTTAATAGTTGAGAGTGAGATTAAGAAAAGCCTGGAGACTGGCCCAGGGTTAGAGGCTCCTGGGCAGGCAGAGCTAGGGATCAAGATTCAGATAAACTTGAGTCACTCCGTTACTCTCTCCTATCACTCCGCTGCCCTTTCTTGATAAGAAACAGATAAAAACAGATAGTATAAAAGTGAAATTCTTATCTGAACACTCAAATGTATTTTTCTAATGTACCATATCATTACCTCCTCCTCTACAAACAGATCTCTTTAACTGAATGAAAAGCATGTGACCTAACACTTGTAAAATAACTTCCTCACTTCTCTCTCACTCTCCGGTCTACTGTGCTCTTACACTGTAATGGACTACATCCCATTTTATTAAGTTTCTTTTTTCTTTTTTAGAGATGGAAGCCTCACTCTGTTGCCCTGTTTTATTGTTTCTATTAAAAAATGACAAAGATTTTTACGTGACAAAAACTATATCCTGATTATTTTTAACCAAACTAAGAAGCATACTTATGGGATAAAGTTGATGAGACATGTTAATTTTGAGAAAATTTCTGTAAGAAAAAAATGTTTTAAGTGAATTTATTTTATTACTATTATTTTTAAAGCGACAGGGTCTTGCTTGGTTGCCCAGGCTGGAGTACAGCGGTGAAATCACAATTCATTGCAGCCTACAACCCCTGGGCTCAAGCGATCCTCCCACCTCAGCCTCCCAAGTAACTGGCACCACAGTTGCATGCCCCCATGCCCTGCTAATTATTTTTAAAAATTTTTTGTAGAGGTGGGGTCTTGCTACGTTGCCCTGGCTGGTCTTGAACTCCTAGGCTCAAGTGATCCTCCCACCTCCGTTTCCCAAAGTGTTTGGATTACAGGTTTAAGCCACCATGCCCAAGTTAAATGAACTTATAAACTTGCTTTCACACCAATCATTAACTTTTAGCTCTCCTTACTATCTATCTATGGAAGAATTTGGAATGAAATGTAATTCTCAAAACAGTTTTTTGTTTTTATTGATATGCAATAATATTCTTTACAAATAGCATTTCAATTAAGTACCACTAATAATAAAATTAATAAATTCTTCCAAATTTATTAATGGAAGAATGTGGATGAAATAAACCAAAAAAAAATTATAAGTATGCTATTTTTTTTAGACAAGCTCCATTATTAAAATTTGCTGTTCATAACATCCTTCTCATGGAAAGGGTCTTCCAGAGGAAGACTGGGTCACCCCGATCACCCTGCTTCCGACTGGAAAAGCACAACCACCTGGCTGCCATGCAGACTATGAAGTGAGAACGCCCAGGCCTGAGCCCCATCTACTAACTGTGCTGGTACTTCAGGACTGTACCATTTTTTCCTGATAATTACTGTGAACAGTTTCATCCAAGTTTCAAGGGACAAAGATGTACACACTTCTTATAAGTTGGCTCCAGTAGAGGTAATGAAAAGAAGAAAATGGATGGGTAGTGGAGTCACAATAGTCACTAAAAAATATCCATGCTTACATCTCTTCTGTAAGAGAAGGGACTTGACTCTGCACACCCACCAATAACCCCATTTCTCCTACTTAGAAGCACTTATGAGAAACAACAACTTTCAGATCAATACAATTCCATCTCCTTAGTACACAGTAAATTAAATAAAAAATTATCTGAGATTTTGAAACAGAACTAAAGTTTCAAACCTGTTGTCGAGTTCCGTGTGGTCAGTGCTCCTGTCTACCCTGGTGTGTTTTTTAATCTTTGTGCATAAAAGCGCCCTGTAAATCCTCCCAGCACCAGGTACAGCGTCATTCACACATCTGGCAGAGTCTTGCCAGCTCTCCGGCTGGTTTGTGGTCTTCGCTGTGCCGCCGCACATCTCCTGAACGGTTTAATGTTCTTCCGGTTTATCCTGACCATAAACATGGACTTGGAGACAAATCCTGAAGTTCCTTTGTTATGTGAGGAATATTCCGTAATGACCACCAGTTCTAAACAATCATTTCACTCCCTATACAGTATGTGAGAAAAGCTACTTGACAGCAGCGTACTAATTTCCCCTTTCAAAGGTTAAAAAAAAAAAAAAGGTGGAACATTCATTTGTTACGTAAATTAAGCCTGCCAGTAATTTAGGAAGTCAGATCCATCTATCACATTACAAAACACGCTGTCTGCAATCCCATTACAAACATAGACAAGTCCTACTTTTGTTCCTAAGCTTATACTCCAGTTAGCAAAGACAAGACATTTAACAGGTTGAGCAGCTTGGACTGACTCACTCCATCTGTGCTCCCTAGCTGGAGAATATGTAGTAGTCAATTAATTGGTCACAAGACCTGTTCATATGGCTCTGGGCAATGCAGTGACTTGCCTTCAGCTGCAAGGTTGTTCTGACATTGGCTACACCACCCTCTTAATGGCTCTCATGTGAGCCAGTGTCAGCTGACAGGTCTTACTCTGCAATCTTGCAAAATTCTACCCACAGCAAGTGAGAGATGGTTACCCACAATAGCCAAATGTAGGACTTAATGTATAGATGACAAGGGGAGGTGGGACACATATTAGGGATGTATCCTTGCTTTAATACAAGAAAAAAAATGATAACGAGCAGCCATAAACCCTCAGAACTCTTGCACTGAATTCCTAGGCATATTCAAATGAGAAAGCCCAACCTGAGGACAAAAGCAGCTCAATTTTGACTTCTGACACTAATATTCTTCATCTGAAAAAGGAGAACAATGCTACAGAATCAATATGATTCTGTGGGTTCATGAAGAAAACATTTTTCTTTTATTAGAAATAAAAATCAAGATCCCTGGAATACAGGTCTAATCTTTACAATACAAAACTACGAGGGATTGTCCCAATTCTTTTCCTTTTCTTAGTCCTGGAATTTGGTGAAGAAAACATTAATAGATTCCTAAAACCTGATGAACTCTTGTCTGGTCCTTTGGCTTCAGCAATTTTTAAATGTACCTTTGTACTAGGTTGGTGCAAAAGTAATTGTGGTTTTTGCCATTACTTTTAATATATGGTATCCATACATTTCACTCCACGAGTGTGAGAAAAACTGATGTCATGGCAGGGCCTTCAATTACCTTAAGACAATCTTATATATATAATCCCTAAAATTCCTTCAAAATGAACTCAAAAAATAGCTGAAATTCACCCTCTCCTGAAAAATAAAAATTGCAACATACATATGACAACTTGAATCCTCTGTGGCACATGCTAAATTGATAGTATCAAGATAAAACCAGATTAGGAGAAAATGAATTCCTTTCTCCAAGAAGAACACATTTTGAGCTTAAAACTTAACTGACATGGCCACTGATCATGAGTTCTTTCTTCCCATAAACTGCCTTTAAAGTCACTTTCTCTTTTTAACAGAGAACCAAAAGATTACTTACGCAAGCACTATAAAAACTATTGTAGATCAAGCCTATAATCGCAGTGCTTTGAGAGGCCAAGGCGAGAGGACTACTTGAAGCAGGATTTAAAGACCAGCCTGGGCAACATAGCAAGATCTCATCTCTACAAAAAATTAGAAAATGAGCCAGGAGTAGTGGCATGCACCTATAGTCCCAGCTACTCAGGAAGCTGAGGTGAGAGGATCACTTAGCTCAGTAGTTCAAGACTGCAGTCAGCTATGACCACACCACTGCACTCCAGCCTGGACAACAGAGAGAGACCCCGTCTCCAAAAAAAAAAAAAAAAAGTATATAATACATCTCTTATGATCCTAACTAGATTATAAATTATTTGCATATTAGTCTGGGTCTTGACATTCATTTTTGTACCTCATGCAGGTTTTATCCATGGCAGATGTCCAACAGATACTTTCTGATTGGTTTAATAACACTAAATATTTGCATTAAAACTATGATATGGGCCAGGTGCAGTGGCTCATGCCTATAATCCCAGCACTTTGGGAGGCTGAGGTGGACGGATCATCTGAGGTCAGGAGTTTGAGACCAGCCTGACCAACATGGTGAAACCCCGTCTCTACTAAAAAAATACAAAAAAATCAGCCAGATGTGGTGGTGGATGCCTATAGTCCCAGCTACTCAAGAGGCTGAGGCAGGAGAATCGCTTGAACATAGGAGGCAGAGGTTGCAGTGAGCCGAGATTGCGCCACTGCACTCCAGCCTGAGCGACACAGCAGGACTCCATCTAAAAACAAAACAAAACAAAACAAAAACTATGATATGAATCTAACTGTAACAAGCAGTGTGCTTCTTTGACAGTCAGATGCATACAGTCTGATCAGGAGGGTGCTTATACACTCCTTTCTGCCTTTCCCTCGTTTACCACAGCAAAAGTTCCCATAGAGGCTTTTAATATCTTGTGATCACTCCTATCAGTGAGACCAACATGATATCTTAACAGAAAGGATTTTTAGATTTTTTTAAAAGTGAAAATGCCATTTCCTCTGTTACCCAGCTAATAAGCCTTAATTCCACAGTTCAAAATCTGATAAAATGTAATAGGGTAGAAATGAAAAAACCACAACTATTATATGTTAAAGGAGATGTCTCTATATGACTTCAAATTTCCTGATGTTTAAATAGGAGTCTAAAATTTCTTCAGTAAGTGGAAAAAGCATAATTGTATCATCACAATCACTCTTCTGAGACATTAGAGCAACTCAGAGAGCAACTAAGAGGTGGTATATGTAGATCTTTTATGCTTAAGAGTCTGTTCTCTCCCTCAATCCAATCTCCCTTTTTTCTCGATCTTCTCTTCCCTAAAATGTAATCACACACTTAGAGAGGTATTCACATTGTTATTCATTATCATGCTGGGTGCCTGCTCTTAAATATTAAATACTATGCATATTACAATTTATCATCCACCCTATTTGTAACCCTACACATGGCGAAGTTATCTATTTCCTTTCTACAGTTCATCCATGTATCATAGAAGATAATTTGGGTTATCCAAAGTTTACACATTTACAAAAGTGTCTGCAATCACTGACTAGACTCCCACATTCCACATGTGGTTCAATAGGTTGTTGACTGGAACTGCTGCTGCCACCACTGCTACTTTCACAATACTGATGAACTTTCTAAGACACTGGAAGGGAGGACCACAGGAGTATGAAAGCATGATGAATCCATGTGGTATATGTAAGGAAGGTAGACTACTACTTCAATTTTTTAAAGCTGCTATTTGTACTGTTTCCAATCTCATGTACCAGGTATTAAGTGGTCCTACAGAAGGGTGCCAAGTTTAAGAATCAATAAATAGCACAGTATCATTTAGATCACCAAAGACAAATATCTGGTACTCAAGACACAAGTCCAACCTCTTTCCCCCGTGGCCAAAATCTCTAAACAATCACATTGTCTCCTGTGATGCCCAGACTCCTCTCCAAAACCTTCAGATGCAGTGCTGCCAGGACCCACCTCCAATCCAAGATTTGACACCTGAGAAAAAGCCCATTCCCATGCCTAATTTAGAGTTGGGAGAATTAAAGTCATGAAAGTTTCTAGGTAAGTATTCATGCATTTCTGTAATTCCTTGACCTCACATTCTTCACATGATGAAAAGCAATATCATGATATGTAATGAAAAATTAACTCAAAAGCAACAACTGAGAAACGTAGCTTGGAGGAGAAAAATCTAAGACTTAATACAGCTCCCTAAAAAGTCCATTCTAATTATTCTCATTTAATGAATCTTGCAATAAAGAATCTTTCTCCTTTCAGGATGTCCAATCTTGAAAGGAAAAAAAAAAAAGAATCCCTCTTTCTCTGATATTTGCATTACATTAATGAGAAAAAAAGGAAAAATAAATACAGGACGGGAGAGAGTGGGGGAGGTTTAAGATCCACAGCACCACAAATGACCCTCCTCTTTATCAGGGTAATTCCGTATCTTCCATAATGCCTTCTCCTTGCACAAGAACAAATGATCACAAATCTTTCTACCAGAGACTTCAAAGCACGGTCCCCAGAAAGACACAAAAAGGTTATGGGATGCTGTTTCTTGATCCCAGTACTGGTACTGTGAACGCACAGCAACTCGAATATGTATACTGTTTTGTATATTATAATTCAATCAAAGTTTATTAAAAACAAAATAGGTCCTCCTCCTAGCCTACAGCCAGTAGATTAAGGTAAGGGGGTGTGAAAGCTTTTTTGAAGCAGTCTACTTTAGGGGAATGGGCTTTGGAGACAGATCCAGGATCAGAACCAAGTCTGTCAATACCTGGCTGTTTTCAGAAACATGACCATGGATAGTTCCTAATAGCTAAGCAGCAGGCCATCCTCACAATACCAGTTCAGTGTGCAATCAAACAATAACATACCTACCCTAATGCCATCTAAACTCATCTGACGAGCTCAGCACTAAGGAAATTTGTCAATATGTCAAATTCAGTCATATAGGGTAGAAAATACTGGTAGGTAGTTAGATCCACTGAGTGCTCTTTTATGTGCCAAGCGTTGTTCTATGTGTTTAATTTAACCACAGGAAGTAGGCAGTAGTAATATCTTCTCTTAACAGATGAGGAGAATGAAGCACAGGAAGGTTAAGGAACTGACCCAAGGTATACAGTTTGTCAGTGGCAAAGCCAGGCCTTAAATCCAGGTATCCTTGTTCACGAGCAGGCCCACTCTGCTCATTCTCATACCACGTCTGCGCCTGACCACTGGGACAGATCTGGGAAGGGGCTAAGGAGGAGGCAATTGGATATCACTGACTGATAAGTCAAATTCTTTCTTCTACATCTCAAATTCCATGCCACCTAGAATGTTTAGATTCTCATTAATTCAGTCCTCTGAGGACAAGGCCCAAGTCATGTGCTTTGTGAGTGACTAAGTATCTTGTCGGACACCTTGCCATGAACCCTGCCCTACTCACTCACCCCTGTCAACAATTCCTGTGCAGAAGCCGAGCACACCAGCCCCCACTGCCTTCCCAGGATTCTGCTCTGCCCTCCACTCGCAGTCCAGCACTTCAGCTAGGGACAGACTCCTAGGCAGAGCGATTTTTTTTTAATCCATACAAAGTTAGCTTAAATATTCAATAGAAATCTATGAGTATTATTGTTTTGACATAAAATGTGGAACTACCTGGGAAATAATTTAACTTTCAGATCCAGATCAAAGTTACATGGAAATTCAGGAAGATGTGCAGTTCCTAATTATAATCTAGATTATTTTCTACTCCCATGTCTCCATACTTTAAAGAGCAAAGCATTTGGCACCCAGAGCACAGAGAGAAGGCACCCAGTAACTGAAAGAATCAATGAATGAGTGGCACATCTTCATAAAATCTGTGAAACATAGAAAATTCTTATGTTAAATAAACAGAATGGGATAAAAATTGTATATGCAGTTTGATAACAAGCATGCTTTTAAAAAACTAAATGTAGAAAAAGTAAATATCAGAAAACAGAAAAAAGAAAGCATAGAAAAACCATACCAGAACGCTTTTGAGCAGCCACGATTAGGATGCTTTTTAAAAATTCTTTTATATTTTTGAATTTTCTAATAATAGGCATGTATTATTTACAAACAATGGGAAAAAACTATTTTTTTAAAAATTCTCGCCATTAATGATCACTTGATTTCCTTAATCTGTAATAATTCTGCAAGCTTTATTTTAAGAGAATTGTCAGAGGCAAAACAATTTCTGACAGCTGAAAGGAAAAGCAAAGCACTCACCCTGGAAGGGTGCAATTTGACTCACACGATTTTTCCTTCAACATAATTGCTATCACTAATATTTATAAAAACCAGCAAAAGTATATAGCCATAGCCATTATCCTCTTAAAGTATCTAAACAAAGCTCCACAATTTCCCTTTATTTGGAAACTTTGTGTAGTACCAAGCAGCAATGCAATATACATAACAATGAAAGGAATTTTTAAAGTACACATATTATACGATTTTTTGAAAAAGTGCTACCGAAAGGCTATCTGACCAGGTACCAGCATCCAGACAACACAGAGATAAGGAAAAGAAAGTTAAGGCTCCAGGAAATCCCCAACCTGATAAACGAAACAGCGGCCCAGAAGAGCTATAATAAAGCTGTGTTTGTAACTACTTCATATCTAAACTTTAACACCAAGAAGAGGTGGCCAGGTCAGGCCGGCAGTGTAACTCTCCACCCACAAGAAAAGGCACTGTGTATCTATTTGTCTCGGTAAAATGATTCAACCTTTCCAGAATCAGGGAGATAACCAGCAATTTGGATAAAGACTTTCATGACTTTTTTGTTTAAAGGTCCAATATCAGAACTCAATCTACAACCTATTTTTCTTATGTACGATTTTTACAACCCATCCCCATGATTAAATTATAATCATATAATCATTAATTCCCCTGAAATTAATAGCAGCTATGGGATTATTTTTTTAAATAACTTTTAACTGCCAAAAGTTAGAAACACATCAGCAACAAAATATTACATAACTTTTAAAGTTTAACTTTGATTTTGGGCCAGGCTGTCACTAGCATTTGGACCTAGGAAAGGTATCAGTAGTCTAGAGCTGCTTAAGAAGTTGGAAGCTGAGCTACTGGGTTGGGGCCATCATCTCAGCAATCATTCACAGATCTCTCATTCTCTGCAAATCATGTGATCAGGACACTCTGTTATCAAGTAAGGTAGAAGGTGTCTGGAAGAGCTTCTGCAGAAATTCTTATCAACACATTTGCTTACTCTACCTAGTTCATCACAGAAAACTGCTGTATGGTAGTGCCACTTTTCAGTGCTCCCAATCTCCACATCGGGACTAAAACTATTTAATTCATGAGAAGCATGTCTGAAAAACACCTAGCAGAGAACTCTTGGCTATCTCCAGCTCCCTTCCATTTGGATGTACAGCTATAACATAATTAAATCTTCTGTTAATGCTTTGGAACTTTCTGTTGCTGATGCCTGGATTCCTCAGCAGGCAATGCAGAGCTGTACAAAGTCCAGTCCCCTAAAATGCTGTCAGTATTGAGAAGCAGCAGCTCACATGCCCAAAACTACTACTGACAATTTAGCCACCTCACGAGCATGAAGGTAAAACCTTCTCATCATTCTGTACCTTCTCATATGCCTTGCTCTAACCAACTACACACCTATGTCTCACACTAGACTGGTCTCTGTTTTCCTGGAGAGGAATGTTTTTGTGAATAGGCTTCTCTCTTACATTTACAACATTTTTAAGCGTTTATAATTTTTAACATTTATAACATTGAGATACAACTATTTATCTCACAGAGGAATAAAAAATTCATTCAGGCTACTGTAAATGGCATCATACAAATACATATTATTGCCATTAGGGTAATTTTGGAATTACTAAGTTATTCATTAATCTGTGTTATAATTACACAAGCCACCAAATGGGATTAAACAAAACAAAGAACATCTGACATTCTTCCAGTTTATAAAGGCATTTCATTGCTTTTGTAGAATAATTTATGAACTCACTTTTAAAATGTGCTATCTAAAGACTTAAAACTCCACTCACTTCATCTTTTCAAACATTTCATGTGCCAGACCCTGTTAGGATGCTGATGATACATGAACCAAACCCCTGCCACCTTTATGAAGTTTACATGATAGTGGCAGAAGAAAATCAATAATTCAGAAAAATATTCAGTGTGCCAAAACAAATGGTGAGTGCTATAGCAGAAGATGAAGCAGGGGAAGGGTAAGCAATAGGGAATATTCAGTGGGAGGGAAACTTACCTAATTATCCATCTCTTATATATGGAGAGTAAAGACTTGGATTAAGAAAAAATCTAGAAGGGCCAGGTATGGTAGCTCACGCCTGTAATTCCAGCACTTTGGGAGGCTGAGGTGGGAGGATCACTTGAGTTTAAGAGTTTGAGAGCTCCCTAGGCAACATAGCAAGACCCTGTCTCTATAAGAAATTTAAAAGTAATCAGGCATGGTGGTGCATGCATGTAATGCTAACTACTCAAGAGGCTGGAGTGGGAGGATTATTTGAGCCCAGAAGTTTGAGGTTGTGGTGAGCTATAATCACACAACTGCACTCTGGCTTGAGTGACAGGGCAAGACCCTGTCTCTAAAAAATAACAACAAAAAAAAATTTAAACAAAAACAAAAAAACCTAGAAGCCTTGGTCTTTTAAAGGCTGTCAGTGTAAATAGTTGTAAACAGGATAAAGAGGAAAATGAAATTAGTGTGCCAACAGTCTCAAAGCAGATGTGGTGATGGAGTAACAGGTCTCCCAATGGTGTGGGAGAAGGTCTTGCCAGAAGCCCCTCTCTTCTCTCCACACTAGTGATAGGAAGGCTGGGCAAGAAGTTTTCTCTGGAGCCTGTGGCACTCCTGGCTCCCTCTTGACTCATGCCAGTGGAGAAATGGCAGCTTCCATCACAAATTCCACTGGTACCACCCTAATCCAAGCCTGGTGGATTTGGGGTTTTTTTGTTTGTTTTGTTTTGTTTTGTTTTGAGACAGGGTCTTGCTCTGTCACCCAGGCTAGAGTGCAGTGGCAAGATCACGCCTCACTGCAGCCTCGACCTCTAGGCTCGAACAATCCTCCCACCTTAGCCTCCTGAGTAGCTGGGACTACAGGCATGTGCCACCATACCTGGCTAACATTTGTGTTTTTTGTAGACACAGAGTCTCACCATGTTGCCCAGGCTAGTCTCAAACTCCTGGACTCAAGCAATCTGCCCATCTCAGCCTCCCAAGGCGCTAAGATTATAGGTGTGCACCACCATGCCCAGCAAAGCCCAGTGTTTTGCCAGGACTACCGTAATAGCCTTCATACTGGTATCCCACTCATTCTTGGCCTGCTACAAATTCATTCAATGGAAGTCAATGTATATAACAGAATAACAAAGTTAATTAGAATTATTAAAGGAAATCTATGTAGAGGTTAAGTTAGTGACAGTTCTCCTTCAGTTTTGGTTTGACAGGCAAAAATAGTGATACCTACCCAAAATATAGCTATAATTAAAGGTTTCTCATGCAATACATTCATCGCTGGTAAATTAAGTCAGACTCTTAAAGTGCTCTAAGAGTTCTAATAGCCACAACGACTACGAAAGCTGCTTGGGAGTTGACAGAAATCAATTTAGGAGAAGAGAAAGCTGGGAAATGAAAGACTGGGAAAGGATATTCAGCTCTGAATCAGCAGACTCTCATTTCTCTGAGTCAGTTCCTCATGATCAGGCTGAGTACGAGGAACTCAGGAGACGCCAGCCACCAGCGCGTAGTCACCGTCAGCAGGGTCCCTGCTGAGACAGGGTGTCATACCAGGAAACAGAACCTTGGACGAGAAGGCAAGAGCTAAGTCTAGTTCTGGCCTAGTCATCCACTACCTATGTGACTTTGGGGAAAGACATTAGACTCTCTGGGCCTCAGTTTCCTTAACCATAAATAGACAAGAATTGTTAGAGATGTTAAATGTGAGCATTTGAAAATCCCTTTGAAAAACTATAAAATTCTAGACAAATGCGATGTGTTAATTTTTATATACACAAGCCCAAAAGTACTCACTGTCTCATTTGAGTTGCTAAGCTCATAGATGATTGCACTGTATTTATACAACATGAAGCCAAGATAAATAACTTTGGCCACAATGATACCTGGCAAATAATGATTTTACCCAAGAAGGTCAATCACCTTCCCACCCCATCTTCCCTCCCCCCAAAACATAGCCAATTCTCTGGAAGCTCCAGGCAATTAAACACTCTGAGATAGACTCATCACAAAGTTCCTTGGGAACAATAAGCTCTAGAACAAATCAGCACAACAGTTAGAAAATTATATCTGTGGAACAATTATCTTTCAAATTAATATAAGGTATTCTCTCTTCCACTCATAAATCCCCTTTCAACACCCCACATATCCTCAGTCACATCAATTTCCCCTTCTAAAGTACCCCTCATTTAACTTTACAAGCTGAATCCTCTAAGTTCTTTTAGGACCCAAACCAAGGGCCATTTGCTCTATAAAAACTTCCCAAATGGTCCCTTTCCGAAAACGTTTCAATATTTGTAATAGGAAGACAGAATGGACTCTATAAACAATGAGTCTAAAGGATTCTCTACCTTTCTTGTAGCTCAGAACCTCCCCAACTACAACCACGGTTCAACTTTCCCCTTGGCTATACCTTGGAACAACAGTCACCATGTCTACACATTGCCACCAACCACGGTTTAGGGCAGCGGTCCCCAGCCTTTTCCAGGACCAGGGACTGGCTTCGTGGAAGACAATTTTTCCATGGACTGGGGGTGGGGGATGGTTTCGGGAGGAAACTGTTGCACCTCAGGTCATCATGCGTTAGATTCTCATAAGGAGCGCGCAACCTAGATCACTCGCATGCGCAGTTCACGATAGGGTTCGTGCTCCTGTGAGAATCTAATGCCGCTGCTGATCTGACAGGAGGCGGAGTTCAGGCGGTAACATCGGCGATGGGGATCAGCTGTAAATACAGATGAAGCTTCGCTCCCTTGCCCGCTGCTCTGTGTGGCTGGTCTGTGGCTTAGGAGTTGGGGACCCCTGGTTTAGGGAAGAATACCTGCAAGCCATGCACAATTCCCGTAACAGAACATGTGTGGAAGTGGTGTTTCCTCAAGTAACTTTGGATCTGCGACTTTTAATAAATAATTTTCAAAGTTTAGTGCTTTAGCTGCTATTATAAAGGTATTAATCTCTCTTTACATCTCATCAGATACATCAGAATGTAGATGCCAGTTAGGAATCCCTGAGCCAGAGGATGAACTTCGAGGACATGGACCACACCTTTAATTTCTTTTGTGTTTTGCTTGTGCAGTTAATACTAACACTGAGCAGAGAGCAGGCAGTTAGTAAGTGGTTCTTAAACTAGCTCCTTTTAAATGAACCTCTTTTCTGTCATATTTACTAAGGCTGCCTTGCAAATAGCTGTTCACCTAAGTTCTGAAAATAGTCACTCTCTCAGGGACAACAAAACCTCATTATACCACGGCTCAATGTGACATAGATTCAAATGCTCCTTTGAGAAAGAATTGCACATTTAAAAATATGACTGCATTTGATTAGTCCAAAATCCAAGCTAATGCTAACCCTGATACCAATTCTTAAAGGGATTCAGTTATATTCCATCCAGTAGAACTGTCATAAATGTTGACTTCATTTTATTTATGATAGAAGAATTTCCAAGGAAAATGAATAAACTTCTCTTAGCAGAGGGGTGCTTAGTACTTATGACAGTAATCCTTTTATTTATAAGGGATACATTCAGGTATACTAACAACTTCGAGAGGATTAATGTAACTGGACCCAAGAATTTTCTTTAGAAGTGTATCATTTAATACAATCATTTTCAAATTATTCCATGGAAATCCATGAAATCCAAAGAGACAGTGCTGTTCAACAGAAAGATAATACAAGCCACAAATATAATTTTAAATGTTCTAGTACCCATATTTAAAACTGCAATAAGAAACACGTGAGGTGCTCACTTTGGCAGCACATGTACTAAAATTGGAACGAAACAGAGAAGATTAGCAGGGCCCCTGCACAAGGATGACACGCAAATTCATGAAGTGTTCCATATTTTTTTAATACCTAGGTGACGGGTTGATAGGTGCAGCAAACCACCATGGCACATGTTCACCTATGAACAAACCTGCACATCCTGCATATGTACCCTAGAACTTAAAAAACATAAAAGAAAAACACATGTGAGGGCTGGATGCAGTGGCTCACACCTGTGATCCCAGTACTTTGGGAGGCCGAGGCTCACTTGGGAGGATCACTTGAGTTCAGGAGTTCAAGACCAACCTGGGCAACATAGGGAGACCCTGTGTCTACAAAAAAAATTTTTTTTAATTAGCCTGGCATGGTGGCACACTTGTAGTCCCAGCTGCTTGGGAGGCTGAGGCCGGAGGATTGCTTGAGCCCAGGAGGTCAAGGCTGCAGTGAGCCATGATCACACCACTGCACTCCAGCCTGGGCCACAGAGCAGGACCCACAAACAAACAAAAAACAAGTGAAATGAATTTTAGTATTTTGTTTAATCCAACATATACAAAATCTTAATTCAACATGTTATCAATATTAAAAATTATTAACTTTCTCACAGAATATTTCACATGCTTTATTTCATTCTAGGTCTCCAAAATCCAATGTGAATTTTATACTTAGAGAATGTCTCAATTCAGGCTAGCCACATTTCAAGGGCCGACTAGACATGTGGCTGGTGTTTACTGAGCTGGGCAGCGTAGTTCTAGACAACTCTTCACATAAATGACAATAGTAGGGTACAAGTATGATTTGCCTCTGTTCCATTTACAAACCCCATCACAGCAACCAATAGAAGGGGTATGAAACCTAACCCAGTGGCCAATAGGAAAGCTTGGAAAGCTGGAATCTGAGTATCCAAAATTGTCAGTGAAACTTCAGACAGTCAGGAGGAAGCTGACCTAGCTCCACAACCCCCATGCAAACAGAACTGAGAGGAATCATTACCTCTATTTACCAAACCATAAGTATGCTCATTCGCCAATCTTAAATGTCATAATAACGAAAATCACATGATAAGGGAACTGAAAACTGAAGAATTATGAGATAACAAAGACAACTCTGGAAGTAAAACATCCATCAAACTCTGTAGAACAAAAAGCATCTTATAGCAATTAGTAAAACTGGAACAACTCTTGACTATTCACTCCTGTCCTCCCCTCCTCTCCCTAAACCTAATCTGTAAACAAATCTTGATTCTTTCTCTACATCTTTCCATGATAAAATGCTGTGGGTCCTGTAACTGAAAAAGTACACTGTATTCTGTGTAGTCAAGAATCTGCCACTCATGTGATACTTTGCATAGGCCTCTTTATACCTGCTTTCACATCTGGACATTTAGGATTCCTAGATCATGTCTCAGGGTTCTTGGAATTTCTGGAAATTTGCACAGACAGCTGCACCTTATAGGCACACACCAATTGTCTTTATCAGCACTCTGGGTCCTCTGACCTAAGTATCCCTGTATCACTCCCTAGAGCTCAAAGTTCCCATGAATGGTCTATCCAAAAACAAATGTGTTGTTCTCTGCCTTCTTTAATTGCCCTCATTTCTACCTTCCCCCATTTTCCAGCAAGACTTTGACTACACCCTCTGATCCTTGCAGCTATAATTATTCCCTGCAGGCCTGCCCTCTGACTTCATACAATCTTCCAGTCCCTTGATAACTTCCTTTATCAAACCCATCCTGACTTCACCTCTTTATCTTTCAAAGCCAATAAGTCATCACTTTAATTCCCTACCTCATTCTATCCTTCAATCGGACTGGCCTCCAAAACTCATTCTAGGATGAAGCCACCCATTTACCTTCTCCATTCTAAGGCTGCGGAGTGCTGCAGAGGGCTTCTACTGTGCAGCCCATTCTCATTCTGTGAAGCAGTTATGTTCTATAAAGTCACCATGAACACTGAATTAGTGAATACCGAACCACTGCTTCTAGGGGGAAATAAAGGGTTAGGCTCCTGAAAGCCTCTGATTACAACATTTTCATCAACAGATTAATACATACCTTGGTTTATAGTGTATATGTGTTTCTGTTGAAAGATACCCTATTTAATGCATATTGTTGCTTCATTAATGCTGAACTCATACCAACAGCACTATTAACTCATGCCTGAACAAAGCTTACCTAAAGACACTGTCTTTGTAATGCACATCACAGCTTCTTACAGTAGGACCACTAGACAGCACTCCAGCACTATACATGGGGGCTAAACAGTGACATTACCAAGAAGCAGCAAAAAAAAAAAAAAAAAGCACTAAATTCACTGTGAAAAGGACACTTGTTTATAGAAGAGCTGACACAGGACAGCAGAGGGTTACCCTGTTTGACTTCAGCTGGGAACATGTGTGTAAAGTGACTCAAATATTTTGCCATTCTGCATATGTCCATTGAGTGACCATGAAAGTGCCAAGAGTATTGATTTTGGGGTTACAAATTTTGGTAAGTAGGTGAATTTACTAATAAGGAATCTGCAAATAATGAGGACTATACTTAGCACCTGATGTGTGTGTGTGTGTGTGTGTGTGTGTGTGTTGAGACAGCGTCTTGCTCTGTCTCCCAGGCTGGAGTGCAGTGGTGCAATCACGGCTCACTGTAGCTTCAACCTCCTAGGCTCAAGCAATCCTCCTGCCTCAGCTTCCCAAGTAGCTGGGACCACAGGTGTGCACCACTATGCCCGGCTAATTTCTCCAGATCACCATTCTCTGGATCTCATTGTCTGTTATCCCCTAAGGACAGTTTTCCTGATATCAGCTGCCTCTACCACCATGTTTTACCTATTTTCAAGCCTTCTATATGTGTCATGCTTGCACTCGAGATTACTGATGTATATAACCCTCAGACTGCAGAATGCCGAATGTAGAGAACACACAGGAAATGAAACACAGAGGGTATTACTGACATTCTTATCAGACTGTTTGGGCAGGGAGGCATTATCCTCTGTTTTGGCCTTCCAAAACAGAATTTCTTGCACATCAACAGTGGCTGGCTATAACTGGTAAAATTTCTGGTATTACAAACATACCAACATGAAAATTCTCTTAGGATTCTCAGTGCAGGCTGGGTGCAGTGACTCATGCCTGCAATCCCAGCACTTTGCGAGGCTGAGGCAAGTGGATCACTTGAGGTCAGGAGTTTGAGACCAGCCTGGCCAACATGGAGAAACCCCTACTAAAAATACAAAACTTAGCCCCGGGCATGGTGGCAGGTGCCTGTAATCCCAGCTACTCAGGAGGCTGAGGCAGGAGAATCACTTGAACCTGGGAGGTGGAGGTTATAGTGAGCCGAGATCGCACCATTGCACTCCAGCCTGGGTGACACAGGAAGACTCTGTCTCAAAAAGAAAAAAAAAAAAAAAAAAAAGGATTCTCAGTGCAGAAGGAACATCTAAAGACTAGAGTGTCTGTAGGCACTAAAAATAAAAATGAAGTTATAGAGGGGATTGGAAGCAAAACTGCCTGAAAGTGTTGAGGGAGAAATCACAAATTCCTATCAGAAAATTCCACCTTCTCGTTTATTGCTACCCACCTCCTCCACCTACCTCGTTACCCTCACCCCTCTCTCTCCATTCCATTAAATTAGTTTAGGTTTTCAGAAAACTGTTTAATTCTAATCATGATAGCCTGGTATTTATTTTGGGAAAATCACCTGCAAACAAAATGGAAAGACAAGAATTAAAAATTATGAGTACAAATATAAAAACAACTTTAAAATGTGTATTTAGCATCTAACTCGCCAAATAAAAAGATACAAATCCAAGAAAGTGCTAAGTGAAAAAAAAAGTGAAAATTAAAGGTATATACTACTAAGCTTAGACACCTAAGTCATCTAACAAATCTTTATTGATCACTTTTATTATTTTATTTTATTTTACATTTTATTTTAGAGACAGGGTCTCACTATGTCACCTAGGCTGGAGTGCAGTGGTGCGATCACAGATCACTGCAGCTTGGAACTCCTGGGATCAAGTGGTCCTCCCACCTCAGCCTCCTTAGTAGCTAGAATTACAGGAATGCATCACCATGCCCAACTGATTTTTAAAATTTTTTGGAGAGATGGAATCTCATTATATGGCTGGTCCCAAACTCCTGGCCTCAAGTGATCCTCCTGCCTCACCTCCCAAAATGCTGGGATTACAGGTGTTAGCCACCATGCCCAGCCTACTGAGCACTTCTGTAAGGTCTCCTTGTGCCTATTTTTTGGTATACAGGTTGAGTATCCCTTATCCGAACCAAAATATTTATAAGAATAATGGCTATAAGTTAACCTGGTTTTTATAGAATGGCCAGGATTTATTAATAGGATATTAACAGGATCCCATAGTTTAGTATAGGATTCATTAATGTATTTACAAATATTCCAAAATCTGAAAAAACTCCAAATCCCTCAAGGGATAAGAAGTGTTTCAGATTTGGCGTTTTTTCAGATTTTGTAATATTTGTATATACATTATGAGATATCTTGGGGATAGGACCCAGGTCTCAACATAAAATTCACTTATGTTTCTTTCATATACACTTTATATATACATAGCCGGAAAGTAATTTTATATAATATTTTTAATAATTTTGCATATGAAGCAAAGTTTTGATTGTGTTGGGACCGTGACCCATAAGGTCAGGTGTGGAATTTCCCGCTTGACGTGTCATGTCAATGCTCAAGTTATTCCCTAGTATCACTCTTGTACTACTCCAAACCTTTAATGGCTTTAAACAAAAGAATCACAGCAGTACAGCAAACCCCTCTCCCCTTTTCGCTTGGGTAAGGGATTATTTCACTTAGAACACATCCACCACTGCCAGGACTTAATCAGGCCACCACAACCCTTGGAGTTGGAAAAAATGGACTCTCATTGTGTTTACTCAGAAACTACTCCAATTTTGGAGCATTTCAGATTTTTGGATTAGGAATACTTAATCTGTACTGTTAGCTCCTATTACACATGTTATAACAGAAGAATAGGGAGCAAACTTCCATGAACCGAACTCCTCAAGGGCAGGGTATTATCTTATTCATTCTTGTACTCTAACAATGCTTTGCACCTAGAATATGGAAAATGTCAACAGATGCTTTTGAATGAACATTTACTATTGAGGATCCTATAAATTCATTTGTAAGTTTACTTTTAGAGCTCAGAGCACACATCAGAAACATCATTATAAAGGGCAGTCAGAGTACCTGGCCATCCTATAAAAACCAGGTTAATTTATAGCCATTATTCTAATAAATAAATGAACTGTACTTCATAACATAGTATCTTAGGTATGAAAAAATGCATTCTGAATGGTAAAAGCCTGTGATTTCTCTCTCTCTCTCTCACACACACACACACACACACACACACACACACTGCTTTTAGAGGCTCTGAGGTTGGAAGGTGAAAAGTAAAAGAGCTCAGCTGTGAAAGTAGCTTGGGATCAGGTGATCTTTGTGTTTCACTACTGCCCCTTGAAAATCTGATGGATTCTACAGCAATTATTCGCTAGTATCACTCTTGTACTATCCTCCAAACCTTTAATGACTTTAAACAAAATAATCACAGCAGCACAGCAAACCCCTTCTCTCCTTTGCCTTTAGGTAAGGCATTACTTCACCTAGAACACATCCACCACTGCCAGGACCTAACCAGGTCACAACCCCTGGAGTTGAAAAAAATGGACTCTCATTACTTTTAGTCAGAAACTATCCTGCTCTCGCATAAGCTTTTCCTTTTACATTGTTTTTAGTTTTTACTCTTGCCTAAAGATGAAGCATGGAAGGTAAGGAGTCAAGTGGCTTCCACTGCTACATTATGGCCACAGCACAACTGATGACCAACAAAACAAAGTGCCAGGAAATCCTGTGAGTGTGCCTTTAGAGAGCTGGGGAGCAGGAGGCTACAGCAGTTATTAGATTAAATCCAGACTTGTGGTCAATGTTAACCTGCAAGTTCCTTGTGAGTCTAGCCTTTTCTATGTGGAACCTACTTTAACTTTTTCTTAAAGAATACAGCAACTTTTCAAGAGGCCTGTCCATATGTACGGCTTCTTCTCCCAAAGGGGATAAACAACATGAAGCAACCATGTGTTACAACTCCAGAAGCTGCCATAAAGCAACCTAGGTTAAACTTCCCTATTAGCTCCCTTCTCCTAAAATTACCCATCAAAAACCTCAAATAAAAGGCAAAAAGATCATCACAAAAAGAAAGAAAAGCGAAGGTTAAACACATAAGATTATAGCATGAGCTAAGCGGGCCTTTGCTTATTGATTTATTCAGACATTTGTCATGTGCCTATACGTGCCAAGTGCTTATATTGCAAAGTGAATACAGATTCGCCATGGTCATCCCTGTCCTCAGAGGGGAGTAGTAAGTCATGCACAGGCAATTACACTCCAGGGGGACACAGTGCTCAGTGCAATGAGTCTGTGAAAGAGCAGATTATCGGCAAAGGCTTCCAGGAATCAGAGTACTTATTATGCGCCCAGCACAGTCGTAACTGCAAGAACCACCCACTTAAATCTCATACCACCACCATGAGGTGGTTACTATTATTCCCAACATACCAAAGAGAAAACGGCAGCATAGCACAGCATGGTTAAGCAACTTGCTCGAGACCATACAGCTATTAAGTGATAGTGTCAGGATTCGAATCCTGAAGTCCAATTCCAAGCCCACTCCCGCTCTTAATCACCACACTAGTTAGGAGTGTGAGTCAGGTTAAAGGAGGAAAGGAGGAGCCAAGTTCCAAACAAAGAAATCTTCATAAAGAGAAAACTCAAGATTGTTTGAGGAACTGAGACAAATTCTCTTTGACTGGACTTAGGAGTATGAGGGGAAGAGCAAAGAGAAATGAGGCAGGGCTGCCACATGAAAGAGGCTGGACTTGATTTTCAGAGTTCCATAGTCTACGTCTCAGTCCCTCAATGTCAGAAAGAAGCAAAAGTCTAACAAAAATAACAAAAAAGTCCAACAACATGCAAGAGAATATAGTTGTGTGATAATTAAGAATCATAAAAATGTATTTTAGCTATAAATTCTTAACAGTTTTTTAACTACACAACCCATACTCATAGGACTAAAAATTGGCTGAGATGTGATGCAGGAATCAAAAGGTGTGCGTCCCACATCTTGGCCTATCCATACGGGTAACTAGCTCTGTAGCCTTGGTGAGTGAGCCTTTTCCTATTCTATAAAATAAATATAACTGCTTTGGGAAATAAAAGTCATGTAAATATCAAGTTTACAGTTAAGTTCCTTTTATCATTTATACTTTGAAATACTGGTCTTTGGCGCAGAGCAGCACGTTTAACCAGTATGCACCTCTCTCCCACCACAATTTTTAGAAAAGAAAACTATGGGAAAAACTGGTTTGTACAACACGTAATTCCCAACTTCGGCATCCTAAACCTCCAAAATGCATACCTCATTTCTGCTTTGAAATCACCACTACATTTCATTGGCTAAACAAATCTTTGTCTTTGCCAAGGAAAAGAAATGATTCCATTAAAAAGATCTCTGGTTAACTGCACTCATGGGAGCTGAAAATACTCTGAACTTTCTCAACAACAGCTAAATCCAAGTTCCTCCCCTCCTAGACTTTGGGAGATGGATCAGCTACCTGAAGTCATGGATCCTTCTGTCCCAAGTGTAAAATTCAAAAATCACAGACTTAGAGATTAAAAAAAAAAAAAGCTGAGACCCCCAAAAGCAATACAGACTCTGAAGATAATCTCTCCCACTACTGTTTCCTATCCCCACCTCCGCTAAGAAATTACTTCATCTTAGTCAATTAAAGTGGCAAATTAAAAACATAGCATCATGAGGAGAGAATCACAAAAAATTCATAAGGACAAAGAAACCCTACATAAAAATTGCAATGCCTTTGACTCTGGTTAATTTGTCACTATTGTCTTTAGAAAACAGGGAACGAAAATCTCACAGAATAAAGAAGTTTGCAAAGGCTGACTGCAGGCACCTTTTCCCAAACAGAGCTGTTTTTTTAAAAATAAAAACCACTGTCAACTCTCATTACCATATGAGGACAGGCACAATTTATAGTTGAAATAATTATTTTCAAGTCCTGGGTTTGTTCATTTATTTCAGAACTGACATTCACAAAAATGCAAACGGAAGGAATGAGCTTCTGGCAGCTCCCTGAAGCTGTAATAGCATATGACCTGTGCACTAGTAAATCTAGTTTTCTTTTTTTAACTCTGGCCATGAGACACCAAAATAAGTATTCTTTTATTCATCTGAATCTCCTGTGCAATTAACGTTTTTACTATATGAACTGCATTAGTACACAGGTATTTGGTGACTTGTTTTTATGAAGATAAAACAGCATGAAGCCAGTAGAATATTTATCTTGGACACAGAACTGGATCAGGTCCAGAAAACAAAAGGACAGATAAGCATTTCTCTGGAAGGAGAAATATAAACAGAGTGGTCTTTTCAGCAATGAGTGTGAAGATTGAACTTAACATTTTCATAATTAATCTGGACGAGAGACTGGTCATAGATAGGGCCATCACTGTAGATGATGGCACTAACAGTTTTTCACCAGGTAAGTCCCAGATAAAGGGAATAAACAGTAAGATCTTTCAAGGTTCTAGGAACAGATAAATGGCAAATGAGTTTCAGTCCAGGCAAAGGTCAGATTGGTTTAGACAAAAAAGACCTTCAAACTATTCTTATGACAGACCCTAAACTCTTAAGTTTTGTTCCACAGAAAGAATTTACTAAAGAAAGACGTCAGCTGGGAAGAGGGGAGGAGCCAACAAAATGCTGAGTAAATCAGATATGACCTCAGAAACAAAATGAAAATTACTTTGCCTTCATATGTAAAACAGTGTATTTTTAATACAATACCCCATACATTTCTTGGCAGTGAATTTCAAAACTCTAAACTGGAACTGGTATAGAAAATTAAACAATCTACAGAGGAGAATCTCTGAAGTTAAAAAAAAAGAAAAAGAGAAAAGAAAGAACCCTGTAACTGGAAAGAAAAAAATGGAGTAAATACAGTTAAGAAGCATGGGTAGGGCTGGGCGCGGGACCTCACGCCTGTGATTCTACCGCTTTGAGAGGCCAAGATGGGAGGATTGCTTGAGCACAGGAGTTCAAGACCAGCCTGGTCAATAGAGCAAGACCTCATCTCTTATTAAATTTAAAATTAAAGAAAGAACAAATCATGGGTAGGATAAACATATTTATTAAATTCTGAAATAATGGAGATGTTCTTAAAACTTCAAATTTGGAGACAAATTTATGTTTTAAAAAAGAGAGGGGCCAGGCGTGGTGGCTCATGCCGGTAATCCCAGCACTTTGGGAGACTGAGGTGGGCGGATCACGAGGTTAAGAGATGGAGACCATCCTGGCCAACAAGATGAAACCCTGTCTCTACTAAACAATACAAAAATTAGCTGGGCATTGTGGCACGTGCTTGTAGTCCCATGTACTCGGGAGGCTGAGGCAGAAGAATTTCTTGAACCCGGAAGGTGAGGTTGCAATGAGCCGAGATCGCGCCACTGCACTCCAGCCTGGCAACAGAGCGAGACTATGGCTCAAAAAAAAAAAAAAAAAAAAAAAAGAGGAACTTTATATACTGGCTAATAAACTCACATATTTTTAAGTACTGGTAGTAGCTGAAAACAATGCAGGTTCAAATAAACGTATTTAAACAAGCTCCTACTAATGTACTGTACTTAGTATTATGCTATACACTGCAGGGACACACATACAATGTTGCTGTCAAGGTATAATCTTGTAAAGTATTTGGATAAATAAAAAACAGCTAGTAGAATGTGGTAGCTGCCATATAAGAAGAATCAGAGCAGGGATCCGCAGCCCCTGGGTCACGGACTGGTACCAGACCATGGCCTGTCACGAACCGGGCCACAAAGCAGGAGGTGAGTGGTGGCGAGTGAGCATTACTGCCTGAGCTCCACCTCATCGGGTCAGTGGTGGCACTGGATTCTCATAGGAGCGCGAGCCCTATTATGAACCGCGCATGCGAGGGAGCTAGGCTGCACACTCCTTATGAGAATCTAATGTCTGATGATCTCTCACTATCTCCCATCAACCCCAGATGGGACCTTCTAGTTGCAGGAAAACAGGCTCAGGGTTCCCACTGATTATACATTTGGTGAGTTGTATAGTTATTTCATTATTTATTACAATGTTATAATAATAGAAATAAAGTACACAATAAATGTAATGTGCTTGAATCATCCCAAAACCATCCCCCACTCCACTGTCCGTGGAAAAATTGTCTGCCACGAAACTGTTGCCTGATGCCAAAAAGGTTGGGGACCACTGGTTTAAAGGAAGCAGCACGCCCATTTGGGGTAATCAGCAAAGATAATGAGAGGTGGCATCTAAACTGAGTTTGGAAGAAGGAACAGAATTTCTACAAAAGTAATTTTGGAGGAGGGAATAGAAAAAGAAAAGTCTTAAAGAGCAAGAGATGAATTTTCTGGGCTCTTTGGCAAATATTGGCTTAATATCTTCTGACAACTACAGCTTCATGAATATCACAACTTGGAGTGTTCAACTACACCTTAAATTCAACATGTTCAAAACCAATTTCTCCTTGTAACTTCCCTATTTCCACTAATTATGCTACCCACATTATTCGGGCTCAAAACTTGGAAGTTGCTTTATATATCATGATTTTGTTTATTCTTTTTGTTTACAAGTATCTCCCCACCACGTTCACATCCTGTCCAGCTTTCCTCTGAAATGTGACTCATGTACATTCCTCCATCCATGCCAGTTAGGTCCCCAAGAAAGAGAAAGCAATGGGAGACATAATAAACCCTTCATTGCTTCCAAGTTTTGATGCAAACCTCAGCCTAGGAAGCTGAACTGGTCCAGGCTCTGGAACTGGATGGGACCAGATGGAGAATTCCAGCTGTGAGGATTTTAGGCCACTCAGAGCCTAGAGCAATGCAGTTCAAATGTCCTCGTCCCCCGCCCTGACAAGGCCACACAGGAATCTCTATTTCACTAATCTGATGGTGAACGGACTCCTGAGAAGGCCAAGCAAAAAAGAAAAAAAGATCAAGCCTGCTTGCTTCAGTGCTTCAGGCAGAGTTGGTCTAGATCCACATGCCAAATATCTCTAAGATGAAAAGAAAAGTGGAGTCTTTGGAACAGACAGGTAATAAATGAGATTTACAATACTTTGGAATTTGAATTAAAGAAGAAGAGAGACCCAATTATTTTCTCCTTGAAGGTAACTTGCCCCTCCCCAACTAAAAACATCTCTGAGGTAAACCTCTGCAGGGAAAATGATGTGTTGGAGGCCCTGTGCCTTGTACAGATGGTTTCTAAAATAAATGGAGAGCAGAGCACAGGTCTAAAACATTATGGCAATGCTTTCACCCCAGGAAAGTTACCTACTGTGGTCTGGTGATTGGACCACAACAATTCTCACCATCAATTGCTAATCTTGACATAATTCTGAAAGGAACTCTCCTCTTAAATAGCATTAAGCATGCTAGCTTAGCATGCTAGCAGGTCACGGCAAGCTCAAGACAACTCACTCTGCTGCTGCTGTGTTAAACACAATATTGACTTTAACAGTCCAAGCTGTAAAACTCAATGCTCTGCTGGAGTAAACTAAAGAGCAGCATGGCACAGTAATCAGCTATAAGATCAAAGTCCAATACAAACTGGATTTGAAGAATGAAGACAAAATGATGAACAAATTAAAGTGTGGATTTGCACCTACTGGAACTAGACTGCTTTTTAACAGCTTTAGTTGGAGCAAGCAGAGGTTGTGCGCTTCCCTTGGCACATTATCTAAACTAGCACCCACCCCCTACATACAATTACAGGGAGTATTTAGCACTCTGTAGATAAGATTACTGGACAATTGGGAGCTTCCCCCCTCCTCTAGTTTCTGATACAAATGCCTCTCCCCTTTCCCTCCCTTTTTCCAACCCTCTCCCTTTTCTGTTTGTAAAAATATAACAATCATGAGAACTGAATTGGTAAGAACCTTCAAACACAAACTCCTTTCCTTGCAATAAGTCTGGAATTTTAGGATTAGCTGCCATAACTGACTCCTCATAAACGTTTGTGAAATGAATCAAAAGAGGCAAAAGAACTGTCAGGAAACTAATTTGAGGAAAAAAAAAACAAAAGAAGCTCCTGATATTAAAAGATACAAAAAGAGATAGTTATGTATCTGGTAGGTTTACCAAGTACAGATTTTGCCATAAGCTGGAGGGGAAGCTTAAAGGCTGGGAGCACGAAGCTGTCAGCTTGTATGAGTTTTGTTTTTTCCCTTTGAAGATAAGGGAGGTCTGAGATAGGGGAAAGAGAGGGAAGACTGGGGAATACACGTATGTTCTACTTGCTGATATCATATATCATATACACTAAAACTGCACTAACTCACATCCCAGCACCAAAATTTAAGTTAGGGTCCCTGTGTTTAGCAAGCTGCTCCACCAATCCACTACTTAAAACCTCAGTGGCTCCACATTGCCTTCAGAGCAGGAACTCCACGTTTTGGCAAAGATAAGCTACTTGCCATTTCCCTACAACCTTGAGATCAGCAGAGATGCATTTAATACAGGGAAAGAGCTGGAGGGAAAGACATAATATTTAAGTCTCTGAGAGTTATGAGAGTCACTACATATTGAATGTCTAATAGTTGCCAAGCACTGTGCAGTAGGATTGATATGTATTATCTCTAGTCTTCAGATGAACTTGCAAGAAAGGGAACTTTACACCTGTTTTACAGATTAAAAAAAAAAAAATTCATTTAGAGAGAATAATGTGCCCCACATTGTAAGTGGGAGAGTCAGGTTTGAATTCAAAAATGTAAACCCAGGCTGGGCGCAGTGGCTCCTGCCTGTAATCCCAGCACCTTGCAGAGGCCGAGACAGGCAGATCACTTGAAGCCAGGAGCTCGAGACCAGCATGGCCAACATGCTGAAACCCCGTCTCTACCAAAAAAAATACAAAAATTAGCCAGGCATGGTGGCATGCGCCTGTAGTCCCAGCTACTCAGGAGGCTGAGGCAGGAGAGTCACTTGAACCTTGGAGGCAAGGGTTGCCGTGAGCCAAGATCGCGCCACCGCACTCCAGCCTGGGCGACAGAGTGAGACTCTGTCTCAAAACAAAAACAAACAAAAAATGTAAATCTGTAACAAAGGCCCTACTCTAATAAGACTCAAAGTATAGACTGGGGTCCCTCCCCATCTACACTTTGGGGTTACCTAAATTTAAAATTTAAAATTAATAATGCTTGCAACAACTTGCACAATTTGGTCCAAATGTATCTTGCCTCACAAGAACACTGATTTCATAGAGACCGGTCCACTCATTTTTAACTCAGGAACACCTCTAAGGTAAAAAGTTTTTCACCTCTATTAGCTCTTATCTCCTCCATAAAGCCTCCCTAACTAGCCCAGATTAAAGAGCCCTCCCTCACTCCTTCCTTTCATCTTAATAGGACTTTAGAGACTTGGTCCTGAACTACTGTTTTGTATTATTAATTAGTTTTTCACACGTAATATATAATTGCACAATTAACAGTAAGCTCCCTAGAAATAGTACTTAGACTTCATACTTTCTTTTTTCTTTTTTTTGAGAAGGAATCTCACTCTGTTGCTGAGACTGGAGTGCGGTGGCGCGATCTCAGCTCACTGCAACCTCCGCCCCTGGGGTTCAAGCGGTTCTCCTGCCTCAGCCTCCTGAGTAGCTGGGACTACAGGTGCACGCCACCACACCTGGCTAATTTTTTTGTGTTTTTAGTAGAGACAGGGTTTCACCATTTTGGTCAGGCTGTTATTGAACTCCTGACCTCAAATGATCTGCCTGCCTCAGCCTCCCAGAGTGCTGGGATTATAGGCGTGAGCCACCGCACTCAGCTACACTTCATACTTTCTTATAAACCTCACAAAATCTACCACTGAATCTCAGTCTTAAGTACTTCAAATATTAATCTGCAGAGAGAGAATACAGATCATATATTAATAAAGAGCTGACTGACTTCAGTTTTAATTCCTAGGGTCACTAGTTAACCACTCAATTTCAGGCAAGCCTCAAGTGTTCATCCATAAATTATGGTAAATTTATAATCTATACATTGGCTAATAAAAATATCTATCATCAAAGGATAACTATGAGATATGTGTGAAATGATTTAAGTAAAAAGCTCTTGGTATAGGGGCTAGCAAATGGTAAAGAATACTATTATTTTTTAAATGTTAGAATGGGCTCCCTTAAAATTCTTGAGAAATAGCTATTCTAAAACCATTCTAAAAGATTTCAGGGAAGTCATTTACGTACATATTCTACAATTATGTCTTCACTAATTAACAAGGTTTACAACATCTTTATAATCATAAATAAATGGCTATTTGTATTATAATAGAATTTTATATTTTTCTTTTTTTTTTCTGAGACAGGGTTTCCCTCTGTCACCCAGGCTAGAGTACAGTGGTGCGATCATGGCTCACTAAAGCCTCAACCTCCTGGGTTCAAGCGATTCCACCACCTCAGACCCACAAGTAGCTATAACCACAGGCATGTGCCTAGCTAATTTTTTTTTTATTTTTTGTTTTGTAGAGATGGGGTCTCCTTTTGTTGCCAGGCTGGTCTCAAACTCCTGGACTCAAGAGATCCTTCCACCTCAGTCTCCCAAAGTACTGGGATTACAAACATGAGCCACCGTGCCTGGCCTCTAATTTTTACTTTTTGCCCATACATTTTATAGGATATTTATGGTCAGGCAAGGTGGCTTATGCTTGTAATCCCAGCACTTTGGGAGGCTCAGGGTGGGGTAATCACTTGAGCCCTGCAGTTCAAGACTACGCTGGGCAACACAGTGAGACCACCCCTCCGCTCCCATCTCTACAAAAAAAAAAAAAAAAAAAAAGGTGGGTATGGTGGTGCATGCCTGTCTGTGGTCCTAGCTACTTGGAAGGCTGAGGTGGGAGGGTCACTCAAGCCTGGGAGGTCGAGGCTGCAGTGAACTGTGATTGTACCACTGCATTCCAGCCTGGGCGACAGAGTGAGACTCTATCTCAAAAAAAAAAAAAAAAAACCACCACCAACAAAGGATATTTACCCACAATCTCATCACCGCATAATGTCAACTGTTCTTTATTATTTTTCTGTTTTTCTTTCTAGTTCTTGGTCATACATTTGCATATTTTACTAATATATTCATCTTGTAGATACCAACTGGTGCTGGTTGTTTTCATTTAACATAAACATTTTATATTAACACTGTCTTCATAATCATTTAACTATTATATTACTACCCTACAAAGCTGACATAACAATTTAGATACTTTCCTGCTGTTGGACAATTGTTAAGATCCTTTTATTTAACATTATAATGATAATATATAAAGAACATCTTTGTGCAAACATTTGTTTTTTAAGCATTTTCATGCACAAAAGTTTTTTCTCTTAAGTTACTGAGTCAAAAAAGTATGAGCATTTTTAAGTCTGGAAAGCACAGCCAAATTGAGCTGTAAAAGAGTCTAACAATCTGCACACATGTTGAACTAGACAAATGATCAACAACTACCAAGAATGAGCTAGGGTCCAAGTTTCCCCACCACCCTACCACTGTTATTTCTTCAGGGTACTTTAAATCATCTTCACTAAACAGCCGCTATCATATGCTGTTAGTAGGCGTATAAACAGGTGCAACCTCTCTGGAGTGCAGTTTGGCAGAAATTCTATCCTGGGTTCTTATCCTGGAAATATAGTTGAGCTTATGCATAAGAATCTTTCAACCAGGAAGTTCACCATTTCTAACAATAAAGCCTGAAAGCAAATACTCCATCAGTAGAGGACTGGTTAAAATTACAGTAGTCCCCTCTTATCCACAGGCGATACCTTTCAAGACTTCCAGTGGATGCCTGAAACAGTGCTTAATGCCAAACCCTGTATATACTATGTTTCTTCCCATACATACCTATGATAAAGTTTAATTTATAAATTAGGCACAATAAGAGATTAACAACAATAACTAATAATAAAATAGAACAATTATAATATACTATAATCATAGTTACGTGAATGTGATCTCTTTCTCAGGAAATATCTCATCATACTATAGTCACCCTCCTTCTCCTTGTGATGATGTGAGATGACAAATGCCTACACGATAAGAGAAAGTGACAGTGGAGATTCCATTGTGCTACTCAGAATGCTGTGCAATTCAAAACTTAGGAATTGTTTATTTCTGGAATCTTCTTTCTTCTTTTTTAAATGGTACTGCTCCTTGCAGAGCAGAGCTAACTCACAGGCAGTGCACCCAGAGTTGCTCCACTTCTTGAGTTTTTGACTTAATATTGTCAGACTGAGGTTGACAGCAAAAAGTGAAACCTCAGATAAGGGAAGACTATTGTAGTGTGCTTGGCTGCACATGCAAATTACCCAAGGAGAGTTTCATAAAGACAAACATAAAGCCCCAGCCCAGATCTATTAAATCAAGATCTCTGAGAAGTAGTCTGAACATTTAAAGCTCTCTAGGTGACTTTAGTGTCTGACCAGACTTGAGAACTACTGGGTTAAGTGTTATACATGAATTTATTCAAAGGAATACAAAGCAACTTTTAGCAAAATGATGGACAGTGTAGGCAGCAACTACCATTTTGTCTGAGGGAAAGAATTTTTTTTCTTGTATTTGCATAGAGTATTTCTAAAAGGATACGAAAGAAACTGGTAGAGCAATGGTAGCCTTTGGGAAGGGGGATTGGGGTGTGAAGAGGCTTACATTTCAACATATTTTACATGAACTTTTAACCAGATATGTTTGAAAAAATCTTAAAATAAAATCATAATTTCATGGATAAGCAATTTCTCAGGTACACATGGCACTAAGCAATATATGGCAATCCCACTGTGGGGCCAGTTACCAGCATCCACAGGGTCTTCCGTGGAGCCTGCACACTCAGCACCAAGTGGCTAACAGGGGTCCATCTCTGCCCCCTGGGCAGGGCAGGGCCAGTAGTTCCAGCCGCCTCCTTCTGCCCTAGCAACTAACTTACTCAATGTACCATTCTAAAGCAAACAGTCATTGCCTGATATGCTTGGAGAAAATGTTTACTCATGGCTCACCTCCTCACACAGGGTAGGCCACCATTAATGATATGTTAGTCTGGCACATTCTTTTTAAAGAACATGTCAGATTCGCAAATCCATTTCTAAATTAGTTTCTCAAATGGAAGAATCATACATGGAAAGCAGAGATGATTCCATCTTTTTTCTAAAGTGCTTACTTCATTTAACATGCAAATATAGTCTTCGCAGGGTTCAGAATATCAATATTGTTTTCACAATTAAGTGTACTATTATCTTAAATTTGAGAGAACCAATTTGCTCATTTCATTCCATAATGTATTTCAGTTTTACCAGCCACACAAGAATTCAAATGAATCTAAAAAGTATATAGAGAAGAGTTCTACATCATCAACCCACAGCTAACAATTTCATAGCTTCATAAATATTTAAATCGTTTTTCAGTAGGTCATTTCTGACAGCTGTGGGATTTCATAACTGGATCTCTGATATATTACTTAGGCAAGTGTCTTCTTAAAGGTTTTTTTAGGGAGGTGGGGGTGCAGGTCAATCAACTGTTAGAGCACTTTTACCCTACCATTTTGATACCAGAAAAATAATTCACTAATATTGACAAAAAGGAGGAAATTTCTTTGAGTCATCTGTAACAAGATTCATTTTCTAAAATGTCATAACGCATGCTAGAAACATCAAGAAATATTTCAAGAGATCAGATTTTGGAATACTAGAGACTCTTTAAGGATTATCAGTGTTCAAAACTCTTGAATTCATTCATTCATTCAACAGGTATTTATTAAACGCCAACTTCCTGCCAAGCACTGCATTAAAAGCAGAGACACAATGGCAAGGCTAGGATTTAGAGGAACTCTCACAGCCATGCTGTAACTATCACATGTATGTTTTCTTGTTTCATTTACAGTTATTTCAAATGTATGCTTTAAAAGACTTTGTGGCATTGAATTTAAAAGGTATTTTTGTTACTATTTTTAATCATATTTTATAAAAGAACTTGAGTAAATGAGGATAGCTAATGAAGAAATGAATGATAATATACTTTTCCCCCATAACCCCAAAGGTTTTGACTATAAGACAAAAAAAGAAAATGTCCAATTTTCCAGGCATATCAGAGAGAGAGTTGGCAGTCTGAAGTATTTATAAGGTGTTAAAGCCAGAATCAATTGGACTGGTGAATTTGCTGCTGCTTCCTAACACATCCTAAATCAACACCTGTTTCATCTCTTGAGGAATGTGCAGGTTAACGTCTAACTTGTCTTCAACTTGTGAAGAAAGAGTTGCCATGACAACATGCAACTATCCTTACTGGGAATCAGGCTGAGGTCCCCACCAGATATGTAGGTTCTTAATTAGCCCCCTCAGCTTTTGGGGGATGAATTTCTGCTGCCTCAGTGTTCATTCTCACTTAGATATCCTGCATGAATTGGTTGTCATTTTCAATTAGACATCAGTACATAACCAAACACCAATCATTTATTTAAAGATATATATCAAATATAGAAATCTCTTATTTATGATTAAAAAGTCTTAGATGTGGTAATAAAATCATCTTCATAAACCAATATATAAATCTCTTGTAGCACTATCATGGACACAAATTCTAAAGTATAATCTACAAATTAAACAAGTTTACAGGGACAAATAACTAGAAAAATAATTCCTAGAAATGAAGGCACACAGTTCAGGAGAGAGAAATATGATAATCGGGGATCCAAACTCATGCTAATACTAAAATCTTATATAACAGAAAGAGTACTCTGCTATACAACATTTATCCACAACATTATAGTATTAATGGCTACATTTTATTGCACTTAATATATTGTATTATTCTGGCACAAACAGAAAGTGCAATAAGGAAAAAAAAATATGTAGCATGATGCATGAGAAGGCACATTGTCCTTTTCAGAAGTCCATTATAAAGGCAGCTGGACAGATTCTGGCTGAACACAAGTGGGGTGCCAGCCCATCTCCTTCCATCCCCATCCCACCCTCCCATTCAAGCACTGGTTACAAAAGTGTCTGTGTGGCCATGAGAAGTGAGTCATGGATGTTCCATTTACAGATGGGGTGGGGTTGAGGGAAATCACTGTTACATGCCCAGTTAGCTGGAAAAGTCATCCTGTTTTTCCTTTTTTTACATAATAATCATTTTTCACAAATCTGAGATAAAGAATGCTTGGTAAGTAGGAACTCACCAAATATTTCAGCACTCTTACATCCAAAGGAAAGACTTACTTTTACAGCCAAGTATATGATCTCATAGTCCAGGCCTAACAATTCACACTAAGCAAGGGGCTTGTACAATCAGTACAAAACATTTGTTCCTTTTCACCCACACCAAGAAAAACAGTGGCTGGAGAAATAAAGCACATTACCAGTTCCCAAATCAGATTCACCCACCAGGAGTTCACGCTGGCAGCCAAAGTATTTCATGACGGCAAGGACAATCTTTTACAGCTTCCTTTTCCAAGGAAACACAATGGCAAAGGAGCTTCCTTAGGGTGACCTTACAGGCAAACCACGAGAAACACAACCTAAAGCAACAACAAAAACCAATGCTCTTTTTGGAGCTGTATACTCCATGCATTAAAAGACCACATGCCTCTGTCCATCTCTTAGTACCACCTACTAAATCAAATAATAATGCATAATATGACAAATTCACATTTCAGGACTTAAAATTATAACTACATGTTTTAGCTTTTAAAACATCTAATCCAGGCCTCTTAATTCACATTCCCTCAAAATCCAAAGGACTGTGTCAGTCTTTTCTAAACATATTTCAAATAAAGCTTGAGCTGCACGCAGCTCCTAAACTGTACTCTGAGCCCCCAGGAAGACTACACTGGGCTCTGAAGCTCAGGTAAAGTAGCGACCCTGTCAAACTAGTAAACATTTTGCACACACATATCTCCTATCATTATTGACACTGCGAATTAACTTGGCCTCTGAGGTTTATAATGAGTTTAGGTTTTAAATACATTAAACTTCATAACAAATGTATTACTTTTAATAATAGGAGCTAACAGTTATTTTGATGAAGAAGAAAGATTCTATGAAGAAATTTATTTAAATCAGGTTTCTCCATAAACATTATCCTTACTCTATTCCCTCATGGTGTAGAATACGCTAAATGCTATTTAAGTTATTTTAAATAGTTAAATAATCTAATAGTTAAATAATCTAGAACACTTAGGTTTAAAATAATCCAAATCACAAAAGTAACACAAATTCATTAGAGCAAAATCCAAAAATACCAACAAGAATAAAACACAAAAAATTAAAATTTTCACCTACCTCTTGGCAACCACTGTTATAATATGTTGGTGTAGAGTGCTGCTGGCCTATTCTGCACATGCATAATCGCTCCTATTTTTAAATGTTTTCCACATAAATGTATAACTTGCTTTTACTTTTTAAAATTTATATAAATTTATGGGGTATAAGTGTAATTTTGTTACATGCATAGATTGCACAGTGGTGAAGTCAGGCTATTAGAGTTGCTTTTACTTCTTCTATTGAGAACATTTTTCTTTTGTTTTGTGTGTCTGTGTATAAAATTATGATTCGGCTGCTATAGAATGTCATCCATTGTGTGACTATATCATTTTGCTTAACCAATTTCCTTTTTTGGCTAAGTGTGATTTTATTCTTGATAATAAAAACTTGCAAATAACTTTGAAAAAACAAACACACCATATTTCTAAGAATCTTTCTGACACCCCATCACCTCCACCAGGTTTGAGTGAGTGCCCGCTGAACATCTTTAAGACCCCTCTGAAAACTTAAGGTCTCTGTTTCATGACTGACTACATCGAGGTTAAAAAACTAAAACGCAAGCGAAAACAGTGCACTTCAGCTCTGTCTCAAGTCTCTCATCTACAGAAAAAAAACAGCCTCTGAAAAATGGTTCAATTTTCGTAAAGCCTCAACAGGAATAATACTGAACTCCATGACCTAAAAAAAGACGCTTGGTAATACTTAAAATCATTTTGTATTGCATGCTATTCTTTTCAAAAGATTTTCAAGCTCATTACCTCCTTACCACAACTTTGTTACACAGGTCTGATGCTGTCACTTTACAAATGACCAAGCTGAGGATCAGAGAAATGGAGTCTTGTTGGGTCTGCCACCAACATGGTACATGAGGCAGGGCTAAACCAATGGCTTCCTCAATCTGTGTTCCAAGTGCTCTTAATAGAACTCACTGCATTCAAAGGAAGGGTTCCCTTCTTCACCTCTGAAAAAAATCTAACCAGTGCATAGTATCTTTCAGGACAAGGAGATATGATGTAAGGAGTGTGCCAATAGATCCAAGGCAGCAAGCAAGAAAAATCTACAGAAAGACTTTCTTTTAGAAAGTAGTCAAAAGAAATCAAAACTGCTATTTATATGTTTTACATCATTGGCATTAAAAATGTTGAGTGTACTAGAACAAAACTGTTTTTTTCCAAAATATTCTCCACCCTACCTCAGAACAAACCTCATTAGAAATACTTGCATCTAGAGACTTATTCGTGGGAGGGGAGAAAGCACTTCTGTGTAATTTCCCTCTGTGTGAGGGAAGAGTAAATCACAATCCTGCCCTTAGTCACTCCAGGCACAAGAACAGCAAGTAAGTTCTTAATTCTGTGCTTACATAAAAATCTACTCTTTATCAGTGTTTATATGTTTGTTATAGTCTCCAATGTGTTGTCTGCTCTTTATTCATCTTAGTGTATAATCTGTTGTCCTTTAGATTGTAAACTCCAGTAGGTGAGACCGTGGGTGTCCTGCCTGGATTTATACAGGTAGAGCACCAAGCCACAAGCACAGAGGCATCAGATGCTATGTGATAAGTGGATTAAATTATACTTATACTAACTCTATAACAGATTAAATTTGTTCTAACAAAACAGTGGGGATTAGCACTTACTAGGCCGTTTGGCCTTAGGTATACTCTTCTCTGGCATTCACACAGCTAGCTAACAAGCAGCTGCAATGCCTTCACTTGTTCTTCATATCCCAGATAATATATATGCTTCCCTACTTCATTTAACTGCTCCAAAATAAAAGAACATCTGACAGCCCAGGGTCTTTTCACCTCCCTGCTAAATACACATTTTAGGGGTTTGAAACTGCTCCATTAATTTACAAAAGACGTGGAGAAAACAACAACAACAAGAAGAACAACCTTAAGATAATGCTTCAAACTTGAACCACACATGTAAGTCACTGGGCATAGCGTGGCTTGAAAACATCCTGGCCTTAAATCCAAGGTAACCAAGAACATAATTCTATTTCTGACTTGAGTCACTGTACACATCATTTTTTTTTTTGGTCCTAATTTATTTTTCTGGTACAAAGCATTATTCAAATGTAAATACCATAATCATATAGCATTCCTGACTACTTCTCCCAAACATGTAAGTTTGGTCAATCGTGATTCCTTTTGTTTTCCTAGCAACCTGTTTCCTGAAAGCTATGAAAAGGGCTTTCTGTCAAGATCCTAAAGGAAATACTCCAGAAGAAATCTTGACTATGATGATCCTGTTTTTAGATGAAATGCCAGGAAGCATCAAGTCCTGAAAATGACCTGTGAGATAAACTAGTTACATTGGACAACAGATTTCCTCTCTAATCAAGTGTGTAAAAACTGGAGGAATGAGAACAGTCATAAGCCCAGCGAAGGGACTAGGAAGTGCACAAGAGTAAAAAGACTAACAACGAGGGCAAAACAATTCTGAGAAGAGAAGTTTAAAATAACCAGTGAAAGTCCATCATGGAAAGAGAAGATATACGAACTCTAAAACAAACAAACAAAAAGTTGGATCTTGGATTCTCCCCCACATACACTAAAACTGCCCCAAAAGTCTACCTGAATTCTTAGTGAATTTTCAATCTCCAGATAAACAAGTTACATACTGTACTTAAATGCACTAAAGAATACAAATTCATGTTAAGAATACTTGATTTTTAATCTAAGGGTTTTACCTTCATTTCTAAAACTCTATTTAACTACAAGGTAGTTCCCAAGGGCAGCTAATGCCCTGCAATAAGGCACCTTGTTCCCCCCAAAGTACATACCAACTCCTATTTGGCAAAATCTGGATAAAATGAACCACAGGTTCACAATTTTTTAGGTAGAGAGAAAAATTTTCCTGGAAGCTTTTCCCAGGCCAACTACACAGCATCTTAGAATTAAGCCAGGTGAAAAGAGCAAAAGGAAAGACTTGCACGGGGTCTCCTTTGTCAGTCTGGTGAGCACAGGATGGTCTGTTCCCATCTTCCAGCATCCTTGCTCACATCTGCTACTTTACTTTCTTTTCCATGGTGACCTCTATCAGGGACACTACTGAAGGGGGCCCTCATCAAGTAGGATGTTCAACTGGGATCCCCAAATTCTCCAAAAATATCGATCTCAAACACTTGTAGAAAATCCTAATGAGGTCAAAAAAAAAAAAAAAAAAGACCGTACTTGGCACGATTTTCTATTCTTCATTATACACAAATGAGAAGTCAGACTACTACTGAAAATGTTCCCATGAAGTGGGAATCCATTTCCCTAATATGGCCCAAAACCCTAAATATAGCCACAATTTTTTTTTTGTTCAAATACACTCAGTTAAACCTGTGGATAGAGGAAATGGTGGTGGGCAACTAGGCAAGGAGCACAGAAAACAATGACAATGTAACCGCCACTATCTCCTCCTGCATTCAAAAGGCTTTAAATGTCCTTGGCAAGAGCCGCCAAAGTACAGACACCTGTAACATGCCCCTTCCGCTCCAGGCTTTGTACCCTTGATGGAGTCTGGGTTACAGGGAGGGAAGGGACGAAATTACACACCTTGGGTCCGAAGTAATTCTACCATCCGGAGAAGGTACATGGCATCACTAGTACTCAGCCTAACAAAAGGCATAGAATTCCCACTCAAATTATAAGGCTTGTTAGCCTAAAGAAAACATGAGAATTTAACTTGGGGAGTTTAAGGTCCTCACAATATGCCTTCCATACGCGCGCGCGCGCGCACATACACACGTTTAATTTTCACATGACCACAGTGAGATACTGTTTTAAATGATGGAATTCAAGAAAAGCAAAATCTAGAACATAAAACTTAATCCAGAATTTATTTCAAAGTTTCACTTGAAACTTTTAAAAGGTTTATTATACTGGGTCTAGATCTGTTTAACAGTGAACTGTTTTTGCAAGACATTTTGGCCAAAAAGCACCTAGCATAGTGTCAGAATTGGGAGTTGGTGCTCAATTTTAAAATGTGCTCAAAAATTGTTAAATAAAGATAAATGAACCTCTCAACATACGTGTGCTCAAAGGCAATATAGGACATTTTAAGGCTTCTTTTAAAAGTTAGCCCTTGAAATCAGAATAGCATAGGGATTTTAAACACTGGAATTTGTGGTCAAACTGCTAGGGTCAAAACACAGGCACTGACAGCTGGATTTTGGGCAAGCCAGGCCTAAGTTATCTGTGACTTTAAGTTTCCTCACCTGTAAAATGGGAATTATAATAGCACCTACCTCACCGCATTGTCAGAAAAGTAAACGACAGAAATCAACATAAAGCATTTTAGGTCGTAACCGCTCCATAAATGCTATCAATATTCAAAGGTATGTGTTCGAGAGATCAAATCTATTAAATATACACATCAGCTTTGATCAATTGAAATCTCGGAAATTTCATAATTGCATCTCACTCCCCCTTTCCACACATCATGCGGCATCAACCTTCCAAATGATGTGGAAATTACATACTTTCATTCATCCGTTTGAGAGCTTGTCATATATGGCAAGAAAGAAGAAAGATGCCTTTTTCGTGACTGTTGCTCCTTCAGAACTTCAAAACACTGTCACGTACACAATAGGTTGGAGCTGCCCTCAAAATGACAGCTCACAGCTTTGCTGGGCCCTCAGAGGCGCCCAAGCGGCTCTGCCCGGAAGGGGTTCACCCCAATAACCGGAGAATCTCCGGTCGCCACAGCCAAGCACAGCGCACGCCCGGGAACCCCAAGGAACACAAGATAACTCTGAAATGGGGAAGGACCCTGAGTTGTGGAGAAAGAGCGGGACGAAGGGTCACGGAGGGTCCGGAGCCACACTCGGATCAGGCGCGTCCACGCTGACAAGCCCGGGACCAGGTGCCGGCGATGGGCAGCGCCGTCCTGGACGGCCCCTTCCCTTTCCCCTACCCGGCCCCTTCCCTTTCCCCTACCCGTCCCCTCCCCGGCGAGCACCGAAGCCAACTCGGGTCCCGCGCCAGAGTCGCCCCCCGGCGCCCCCTCACCTAAAGGCGGGTCCTTCCTTAGGAGCCCTGCCCTGGGCAGACGCCGCCGCGGAGCTGCCGCTGCTGCCCCTTTTGTTGAAGAGCTTCTGGAGCAGGGTCGGGGCCATGATGCCGCCACCGCAGCTCCGGCCGTGGTGCTCGGGGGGCCGGCGGCTCAGCGCGCAGCCGGGGGCGGCGGCCGCGGTGGCGGGGCCATCGCGGCGGCGCGGCCGCCCAGCCTTGCGGGAGCGCGGGGCCGCTGCGGCTGAGTAACTCTGCTCGGCGCCGGAGCCGCCGGCTGCCGGTCATATGACTGAGCCGGCCCGCCGCCGCCTCGCGCGCTGACAGTTATCTCCTGCGGGAGGAGCCCGCAGCCCCACGGCGGCGGCGGCGGCGCGGGAGGAGCGCGGCGGCCCCGGCGGCGGCCATTGGCCCGGCGGCCGCCCGCCCCGGGCTCACGTAACCCCGGCGGGAGGCGGGAGGTGGGAGGTGCGGCCAGGAGCGGGCGGGCGGCCCAGTACTCCGGGCACGCGGGGGACGCGGACGGGGGCAGGCGCGGCACTTAAAGGGGCCCGGGGGGCGAGGGCGGCCGCCGGGGCGCAGCGCCGCGAGTGGCGTGGGGTTCCCACGGAGCCTGGGTTCTTTCGCACAGCGAGCATGCAGCTAGGCCGATCTTTGTTCTTTAGAGACAAAGCCCCTGAACTTGGGTCCTCGCTTTGTTCAGGTACAAGAGCCCGTTCACAGAAGGCGTATGCTAGGGGAGAGGGGTTGGTACGTGCGGTGGCCGCTTCGGTGGGCTGTGATTTGAATCACATAGCACCCAAGGTTTTGTCAGGTTTCCTCCATATCCAGATTCGATTCCTCCAGGCTTTCACAAAATTTAAAACTGTTTATCCAAATCATTTGTTCTGTTTGGCGTCTTGGGCCAGCATACCATGGTTATATAAGAAGTTGCATTTGAAATATTAAGCCCCCCCTTTAAAACACACACACACACGGAACTCACTACATAGATTTAGAAACTTAAGATATTTTATAACAAGGGATTGTTTTTCCTAATACATATTTAACAATCAATCAAGGTATATCAGCAGCAGATATTTGGTTTGAGGAAGGGAGGAGTTCATGTATTTGAGTCCACTTTCCTGCCCTGTCCCACCCCAGTCCCCTTTGGAATTTAATCCTTGGTGATGCAGGGCTCTAAACAGCCAGTGTAGGACACGTTACCAGACTCAAAGCAACTTCTTAACCTGTGTTTTAGAGCGTTGGGCTTCACGAATTTTTCTGATGATGGGAAATAGAGATAAAGTTAGTAAGACCCCAACCATGCCTCTTCTAGCTTCTCCATGAGTAGAGAACAGTGACTCACCTGGGCTCTCTTACACTTGTTGAGAGGAGGACTCTTGGAGACTCAAAAAGGAAAATATATTTCCAAAAACATAAGTAATCAAAAGAACCTATTCTGGGCCTATTTTACTTTGCATTTTCTTTTTTTAATTGTGTTAGTTTCTGGACTTGGTTGGGAACTAGCTGTGAATAATGTGCTGAAATTTCACAAAGGTAAGAGAAAGGTGGTAGAAATGGAAACTTAGTCATTTGTTTCCTTCAGACTTTTACTGTTAAAATGGTGGATTAAGTGTTTATCCTGATGAGCAATCATCCTTTTGCACAATCGAGTATACACAGAACCCTAATTTGCAACTTTGCTATTTCTGTTTACTAAAGGCCTTTACCTCATAGGGCTGCCAGCGTTGGTCAGGATGCTGTATAAAAGGTATTGGCTTTATACGTTGTGACTTTCAGATACAGTCCCAGGTCATACTATGGCCAGCAACTCACCACCTTTCCTTACTCCATCCTTGGTCAGAAAATGTCCTTTATTCTCCAGACTAAAATCTGCGTGTTCCTCATGAGCCTAGCAGCTTTTGTAACTGCGTATGGAAGAGGAATTTGACATATTGTGCCTCATTCCTCACTTCCTAGGACTCTTTCAGTTCCAACCCAGTCCAAATAGACCAGATCATCCAAAAGAGGCAATTAAAAAATCATAACCCAGTTGGTGGGTGCAGTGCACCAGCATGGCACATGTATACATATGTAACTTACTGCACATTGGGCACATGTACCATAAAACCTAAAGTATAAAAAAAAAAAAAAAAAAAAAAAAAAAAAGTTATTTCTGACAAAAAAAAAAAAAAAAAAAATCATAACCCACTCTAGCCATCATCTTCAATTTTGGTTTTGACTAGGCAACTATAAAGGAAGAGTGTGTATTTAAAACTATTAAAGCCAGGACTTCAGTTAAAGGAGACAAAAGGAACCAAAATGCTTCCCTTCTCCCCTCTTTCTCCCTTTGCTTCCTCTCAGCATCACATTCTTCCTCATCCTGGTTCTGGCCACACCTCCTCCTTTGGATTTTTAAAGTATACAAAAATCCTAGCCAAAAAAGTTCTGGGAGACAGCTCTAGCCAGCTCTCCCAGTCTTCTTGTTTTTTATTTTTATTTTATTTTATTTTATTGGCTATTCAAGGCCGCTTCAAAAACCCAATCTTTTGCCTATCATCCATTGGTCATTGCCTGTCCCTGAGGCTTGTCATAATCTCAGTCGCCAACACTGGTCACGTGGCCCATCGCCCAGTTCCATACATCTCCTTTATTCACCTCTTCCCACTCACCCTATCTTGGAAAATATACCAGCTGGCTGTTCTTGTATGCAGCTGTCAAGAGGAGCAGGGAATAAGACAATATCCTGAATGCTTGGAGATGACAGAACAACACTAAAATGGGAAAGGGGAAGTTGTAAAGGGCTGACTTACTTAGTCCGGTCCATTCTGAGTCCTGATGACAGTTCTCAATTAATGGATATTATATAAGTTGTTTTAGTTCTGCTTCTGCAATTAGACTGGCATTGATACTGTTTGTAGCCTATGTAATACCTGTTACCCTTATTCCTAACAGGAGGCAAGAGAGAAAGGAGCTGGAGGAAAAGGAGTAATTCTGGAAAAAGTTTCCTCACTCTTAATAGAAAGACAGAGAGAGAGAGATAGGTGGGTTTTTTTCTCCATTTGGATGTTACATGTCTAGGTCTAATGCCATCTTGCTGCAAGCCTAAAGATGAAACCAGGACTGGAGATGGCAAAGAGACACAGAAGCGAGCTGGGTCCTTGATGGCATTATTGAGCCACAATCCCTCTACCCTAACCTGACACTCTCCATTAGGTGAGATAATATTTCTATTTTCTTATAGACCAGTCTATAAGAGGCTGAGGCAGGTTCGTGTTTTCTGTCTTCTTTATTGCTTGTTATGTGAGACAAATAATGCCAATCTGTTTATCTCTCAATATGCCGGAGAAAATACTCGTCACCAATGGTCCTGTTCTGTTTTTTCATACTGTTAAGTCATTTTGCAAATCATTTACAGAGCTAAAAATAAAGGAGTAGTGAAAAATAATTCTTTAAAAAATTTTTAATTTAAGTATAGCAAACCCGTTTTTTATTCTATTATTTTCCTGCATTTGAAGGATTATTTACCCTAAATGGACAGTGTTCTTTGAACGTAACTGACTACTTATCAATTAGCATATATGAACCAGGAACACAATCATCTTATAAATATTGATTCCAAGCTTCAAATACTTTTTTTTTTTTTGAGACAGAGTCTCACTCTGTCACCCAGGCTGGAGTACAGTGGCGCAATCTTGGCTCACTGTAACCTCCGCGTCCTGGGTGCAAGCAATTCTCATGCCTAACCATCCAGAGTAGCTGGGACTACAGGCACCCACCACCACGCCCGGCTAATTTTTTGTATTTTTAGTGGAGACAGAGTTTCACCATGTTGGCCAGGCTGGTCTTGAACTCCTGACCTCAAGTGATCCACCTGCCTCAGCCTCCCGAAGTGCTGAGATTACAGGTGTGAGCCACCACACCCAGCCTCAAATACATCTCTAACAATTCTAACTTATCATTACCTTTGTGCTGCTTGCACTTGAATAAACAAAAAGCAGTGCTTTTGAAAACTTTGATGGCTCATCATTTTGTTGAAGAGACAGTAGTTCTTTGTTTCTTAGTTGCAAAATATTTTCATTTTTAGATTTATAAACACCAAGTAGAATTAGCAATCCAATGAATTTTTTCATCTCTTCCTTATAGATTTCCTTCCCTTCACCTTTGTATATATACATCTGCCTTTATCATTTGTTATCTTATAAACTATATCAAGTATATTAGATGCACAACACCATGAAAGATGACAATATATCACACTTTTTTAGGATGGCTCAGGTTCTTGTTGCAAAGTATTGAATAAGGAAGTAATTCCTATTAAATGTCAAACTGGATGAGAATACCCTATTTCCTTTTTATTCTTAGGTATATGTTGTTGAATTGTCAGTTCTTGAGTTTGAGAAAATGTATCTAGGATATCATCATCTAAAGACTCATAATCTGAGATTTCACTTACATGTTTCAGGCCAGCCATGATGGCTCACACCAATAAATCCCAGCACTTTGGGAGGCCTAGGTGGGAGGACTGCTTGAGCCCAGGAGTTTAAGACCAGTCTAGGCAACAGCATGAGACCCTCTCTTCACAAAAAGTAAAAAAAAAAAATAGCTGGGCATGGTGGTATATACCCGTAGTCCTACCAACTCAAGAGGCTGAGGCAGGAGAATCACTTGAGCCCAAGAGTTTGAGGAAGCAGTGAGCTATGATCACACCACTGTACTCCAGTCTGGGCAACAGAGCAAGATCCTGTCTCTAAAATAAAATTAAATAAATAAAATTTCACCATCATCTTTAAACTATAGAGTCCTCTGTCTTTTTGCATTAGACATCTGCTTTTTCTAATTATTAGAAATATTTTTCTTTATCAATTTTCTTCTCTTTGCCGTTATGGGAAAAAATGAAAAATTCTGAATATTTATCAATGAAAGCTTTAAAAAAAGACAACAAATACTATAAAAATAATATCTCCAGATTTTTTTCTACCCTCTTAAAAGATGATACAGTGTTTTGGGCATTACAATAAGATAAAGGAAGAATCATCTATAGCGATTATTTATTTCACTTTTGTCCCCAGTGTTTCTGTTATAGCACCCACCTTAACTATTTTTGTCTTGTCTTGTACAGTTGGGAATTGCTGAAAAATGTTGAAATAATCCCTAGGATAGTGATATAGCAAAATTTCTGGAGCTGGAGGAAATCAGAATCACCAAGATCCTCTTAAGTTATGAAAGGGTCCAGTGGACCCTATGTGGGACTTGCAAGATAGAATTTTATTATATTTTTTAAAGGGAAATTTACATTTTTGGAAAAGGTGAGAGTCTAAGAAAGAATAAAAATAATGAAATAACCATCCTTATAAGCAGTTAGAACCAGCCAGTCACGGTGGTTCACACCTGTAATCCCAGCACTCTGGGAGGCCGAGGTGGGAGGATTCCTTGAGCCCAGGAGTTAAAGACCAGCCTGGGCAGCATAGTGAGACTGTGTCTCTACAGAAAGTTAAAAAGAAATTAGGCGTCGTGGTATGCGCCTGTAGTCCCAGCTACTAGGGAAGCTAAAGTGGGAGAATCACTTGAGCCTGGGAAGTTGAGGCTGCAGTGAGCCTTGATCGTGCCACTGCACTCCAGTCTGGGTCACAGAGTGAGACCCTGTTTAAAAACAAACAACAACAACAACAACAACAAATAAAAAGCAGAAGCTCTCAGGGAAGAAAACCTCAAAATCTAACATTGAATCTAATGAATCCTATAAATTGATTCTTCTGGTATTTGCAGAACTCCATCCACCTGACAGTCTTACAGTGGTAATCAGTGACTTCCATGGTGCTGAAATCAAGCGACATTTTTCTCTTCTCTGCAATCAATTCAACTGACCATTTCTCCTTTTGGAAACTTTCATCTTTCAGTATTGCAGACCTCTGCTAGTTTTAACTAAACTTGTTGGCTACTCATTCTCCACTAGTGGGTCTTCCTTTCCCATCCTTTATTTATTTAGAGACAGGATATCACTTTGTTGCCCAGGCTGGAGTGCAGTGGCACAAACACAGCTCACTGCAGCCTCGACCTACTAAGTTCAAGCATTCCTCCTGCCTCAGCCTCCTGAGTAGCTGGGACCACTGGCACTCACCACACCCAGCTAATATTTTAATGTTTTTTTTTAGAGATGATATCTCACTATTAGCCCAGGCTGGTCTAGAACTGCTAGGCTCAAGCGATCCTCCTGCCTCAGCCTCCCAAAGTGCTGGGATATTGCAGGCATGAGCCACTGTACCCAGCCTCTCTTATCCTTTAAAGTATGAAATTCCTCGGGCTTCTCTTCTCTCACTTCTATTCTTCTCATTTGTTTTCTTAAGCTCCCTAGATAAACTCATCCATCCCTGTGACTTTAAATGCCGTCTATCTGTCGATGACACCTAATTTTTACCTTTGATCCCGACCTCTCTTCAGAATTTTACAACCAGCTACCTACTTGATATCTCCACTGGGATATCTTAAAAGCATCACACACTGAACTCTTTATCTTTGCTTGTTCCAAATCCTGCTTCCTTTGCCATCTTCCCTATCCCAGTAAATGGCACCTTCCTTCTACACATTTGTTTCAACTGAAACTTAGGAAGCATCCTTAATCCTTCTATTTATCTCATCATCCAAAATATTTCTCATCCATTTATTTCTCTATTCATTGCCACCACCCTAGTCCAAGCCCCATTTATCTCTTGGACTTTGGCAGTAGTAATTGGTTACTTTCTTGCCCAACTCCTATCTACTCTAGTGCAGCTGCTGTAGGGATCACTTATAAATGTAACTTTTTTTCATGTCCCTTCTTCGATTAACAGTTTTTAGTGGTTTCTCATCACGCTTAGTAAAATCCAAAATTCTTAGCATTGCCAAGAGAGGTTTAGGTCCCTGCCTTCCTCTCCAAATTCATCTCACATCACCCACCCCTGACCTCACCCTTGGTGTCTTCTAGCCACATTGGTGTGCTTTCATTTCTTCAACCAAGCCTCGTCTGTCAGGAGTGCTCCCACCCCCATCCCACAGTTCTGCCTGGTTAACTCCTATGTGTTTTTTGTTGTTGTTGTTGTTGTTGTTGTTGTTGTTGTTGAGACAGGGTCTCACTCTGTCGCCCAGGCTGGAGGGCAGTAGCATGATCTTGGCCTACTGCAACCTCTGCTTCCTGGCGATCCTCCCACCTCAGCCTCCTGAGTAGCTGGGACTACAAGCACACACTATCGTGCCTGGCTAATTTTTTTTGTATTTGTAGTGACAGGGTTTTGCCTTGTTGCTCAGGCTGGTCTCAAACTCCTGAGCTCAAGCAATCCACTGGCCTCAGACTCCCAAAGTGCTGGGATTACTGGTGTGTGCCACTGCACCCAGCACTCCCATTTATCTTTCAGGTCTCAACTTAATGTCACTTATCACATGTTGACTGGCTGATTCCCTCAATCTATGTTCTTAATTAAAAGCCCCCACCTTGCCCCCAGTGTTTCTGTCATAGCACCCTTTTCTATTTCTTTAAAACACTTACCATAATTTGTAATTAACCAATAAACAAATTTATAACACCTTTGTCCCACACTAAATTTATAACACCTTTGTCCCACACTAAACATATGTACTCCTTTAGGTCAGAGACTATGTCTGACTTGTTGACTAATATGCCTGGCACATGGTATCTCCTCAGATATGTATTTGTTGGCTGAATGAATGAATGAGTCAATAAATGAATGGAGTTTGCCATCCCTACACCATGGTAAGCTCTAGACCCTCACAAAAGAATTTGCCATGGAAATTGCTAGATGAGGAAGACTTTCTTAACTTTTTCCATTTATTTATTTTGGGAGGAAGAAGAGATCATTGCTGTTCAGTTGTAAGTCCCCATTAGGAAACTGATTGTATAGGGGACTTAGACTTTTGTTTTTGATTACCTGGCTTAACCCAGAAGCCCTTTTGCTTCAGCATCACCATATTGGGTCTCCTACTCTGAATGTGAATTTTGCCTTTCTGAATCACCTAACATGTAATACTATCTGCCTTCTCTCTTCTCCCTCTTATACCAAATCCTCTTCCTGAGACAAAGCAGACTGTATCAGTTATTGCCTTTTACTTCAAGTAATAGAAGCTCCAGCCCAAATTGGCTTAAACAATAAAAGTATATTTTACCTCATAAAATGTTAGGTCTAAAGGTAGCACAGGGGCCAGTCATGGCATACTAGAGCCACCCCTGCTTCTCTGGGATTCCCTTGGCTGTGCTCTCCTCTATGTGTTAAATTCTTCCTCGGGCTGGCACCAAGATGGCCCCACACTTCTGGGGACTATGTGCAGGTGCAACTATATTCAGCAGGAGATGGGGCTGGTCTCTCCCTGTGTGTTTCATTTTCTCAGAAGCTCTGCAGCATCTAATCACTGGCAAGGGGGATGTGGTGTTATTATGATTGTCTTTGACTAACGAGACTATTCCCTGAGTCACCCGGTGGAGTGATACTCACCAGAACAAAACCAAGTCTCTCAAAAAGAGAAGGGGGTGTGGGGAAAATGACTGTTGGCCAAACAACCACGAGAATTGGCTGCATATAAATTAATTTATAAATTACAAAATGCAGACAGCTGTATTTTTCCTGAGTATTTTTCAGGAACCTACTACATCATGACCATGGATCTTTCTTAAGGGATGAGACGGGGGATTTTTGGATTTTTGCATCTCTAACTCCATGCATAGATTCTGTGAGATATTAGTCACTGAATACATTTTCTTTTTTTTTAGATGGAGTCTCGCTCTGTCACCCAGGCTGGAGTGCAGTGGTGTGATCTTGGCTCACTGCAACCTCTGCCTCCTGGGTTCAAGCAATTTTCCTGCCTTAGCCTCTCAAGTATCTGGGATTACAGGCGTGTGCTACCATGCCTGGCTGATTTTTGTATTTTTAGTAGAGACGGGGTTTCTCCATGATCAGCCTGGTCTGGAACTCCTGACCTCAGGTGATCCGCCCACCTGGACCTCCCAATGTGCTGAGATTACAGGCATGAGCCACCGCGTGTGGCCCTGAATACATTTTTTAAAACAAATGTAAAAATGCTCATATGATTCCATGCCTTCTCAGTTTTAAAAAATTCCTCCCAAGACACTTTCTTCTCTCAAACCAAACTTTTTTTTTTAAGTAGTTTCTCAGATTATGATTCAGAAAATAGTTAGCTGCCAGGTGCAGTGGCTCACGCCTGTAATCCCATAATCCCAGGACTTTGGGAGGCCAAGGCAGGTGGATCTCTTGAGACCAGGAGTTCAAGACCAGCCTGGGCAACATGGCAAAACTCCGTCTCTATGAAAAAAATACAAAAAGTAGCCAGACATGGTGGTGTGGATCAATTGAGCCCAGGAGGTAGAGGTTGCAATTAGCTGAGATTGTGCCAATGCACTCCAGCCTGGGTAACAGAGTGACAACCTGTCTCAAAAAAAAAAAAAGCGAGAAAATATTTACCTATTTCTTAATGCTTCTGTGGTATTTAACTTTGGCTTAGGCACTCAATAAAAGCTTGTTCAATTAATGTATATGTTTCAGACTCTGTGGACTTTATTTTACCTCCAGAGGTGAGGTGTTGAGAGAGGTACAGAAACTCTCTCGTACACGCAGTCATGCACACTGCATAAAATTTAGAAAATGCAGAAAAGTACAAAGAAGAATATAATAAGGTATCTATTCCACAACCTGGATAGATAGAAATAGGTACAGTTAACATACTTAGGACCTTTCTTCCTTCTTTTTCTTTCTTGTTATTTATTTATTTGGCAGGGATTTTCATTTTGGGATCTGATGAGACTCCTTGGGTCAGTAGTTTAACAAATACCATTTTTGCTGCTTTTAAATATTTAATTCTTTCTAAATTCATCTAGTTCATGACATATTTAGTCAATAGTCAGCCAGTATTCCAGCACCCACTGTATTCTAGCCAGTGACCCTCAAGCGTGTGTTGCACAAGAATTACTTAGGAATTCCATTTACAGATTGTAATTTCACCACAAGCATTCCCTTCTCCACCTCTCACTTCTTCAAAGCCCACTAAAATGACAGTAGAGGAATAAAAACACATTAATCTACAATAATAAAGACAAAGAGAAGGGAGGCACAATTAGAATTAGAGATTTCAACAAGTATTTGGACAAAGACACATGTTTGGAAGACGGAAAGTGGGTGAAGAAGTAGTAATTAACTTAGCAGAGAGGAAGAGATCAAAACCTAAGTGTAAAGATAGGGGCCAGTTGCCCTCAGAGATCCTTAAAGTGTCAACATTTGGGATATAGGAGGTGTCACTAAAGGATAGGTCAGGTGTGTGGGCTCAAAACGTGGGAGATGTTTGAAAGTCTACATGTAAATAGACCCCAGGTTTTGTGGGTTTTGTTTTTTATTTTGTTTTGTTTTTTAGAACGGAGTTTTGCTCTGTTGCCCAGGCTGGAATACGTTGGTGCCATCTCGGCTCACCACAACCTCTGCCTCCTGGGTTCAAGCGATTCTCCTGCCTCAGCCTCCCAATTAACTGGGACTACAAGTGTACACCACCACACCCAGCTAATTTCTGTATTTTTAGTAGAGGTGGGGTTTCACCATGTTGGCCAGGCTGGTCTTGAACTCCTGACCTCAGGTAATCCACCTACCTTGGCCTCCCAAAGTGCTGGTATTACAGGCATGAGCCACCATGCCTGGCTGACCCCAGGTTCCTTTCTGCACCTACCCTGCATGGCTGGACAACTGTCCCTCAGTGGACCGAAAGAGGAGAATCAAGTGAATGCTCAGCTCCTGGAGAAGTGGAATGGCAGCAGAGAAAAGCTCTCCAGACATTTACAGTTGGGAAAGTCCAGTGAAGAGATGGTTCACTGCTGGAGCATCTATTCGTGAACTTCATAAATCAGTACTCCATACAGAGAACTTCAAATCAAGTGTTTGGGGTGTCATTCTTTAATATGAAGGGTAATCCAAGAATCACTAAACATTTGACGAATGCCTCCAAAATGGTAAGGAAAACACATACTTAGAACTAAGAGGGACCTGGAGGAGTGGAGACCGTGCAAGGAGAAGGCAACTTCAAAAAAAACTATAATAGGCCAGGCATGGTGGCTAACACCTGTAATCTCAGCACTTTGGGAAGCTGAGGTGGGGGGATCACTTGAGGCCAGGAGTTCGAGACCAGCCTGGCCAACACGGTGAAGCCCCATCTCTATGAAAAATACAAAAATTAGCCAGGAGTGGTGGCACATGCCTGTAATCCCAGCTACTCAGGAGGCTGAGGCACAAGTATTGCTTGAAGCTTGCAGTGAGCTGAGATCATACCACTGCACTGCAGCCTGGGCAACAAAGCAAAACTCCATCTCAGAAAAAAAAAAACAAAAAAAACAAAAAAAACCCTATAATTGATTAATGTCAAAGAGACAAAAAGATATGTCTATAAAACAAATTGGAAGCCATGAAAAAGGAAAGCAAGACAGAGCTCTGAAAATTAAATATACAGTGATGTGAATAAAATAAGAGTTTCAGAAAGATCAGAGAAAACAGAGGGGGAACAAATCATCAAAGAAATAATAGAAGAAAATTTCCCAGAACTGAAGGATAGAAGTCCTCATATTGATAGGGCCCACCCAGAACAATTTAAAAACAAAACAATTTCAGGGCACATCATCATCAAATTTCAGAACATCTTGGATAAGGAAATAATTCTAGAATCTTCCAGAGAGAAAAAGCTGATCACAAAAAAAAATGGAACAGGACTCAGAAAAGCGTTAGAGTTATCGCCAGCCACCCTTGATGATTGAAGATAATGGACTACAACCTAAAAAATGCAGAGGGAAAACTTTTTAGCCTAGAATCCTTTATCAAAGTAAACTATAAATCAAGTCATAGAGAATACCCACATTTTCAGATGTACGAGGTCTTAAACATTACACCATCTGTGCATCCTTTCTTACAAAGCTGGTTAGCAAAATAGGGAAGTAAAACAAGAAAATAGAAGATATGGGAGAGAAGATGCAATGAAGAAAAGCAACAAGAAAATTCCTAAGGTTATAGGAAGGGATGTCCCAGGATCTCTAAAACACAGTCAGGCCAAGGCTGGGTGTGGTGGCTCATGCTTGTAATCCCTGCACTTTGGGAGCCTGGGGCAGGTGGATTACTTGTGGTCAGGAGGATTACTTGAGGTCAGGAATTTGAGACCAGCCTGGCCAACATGGTGAAACGCCATCTCTACTAAAAATACAAAAATTAGCCAGAGAATCGCTTGAACTGGGAGGCAGAGGTTACAATGAGTTGAGATTGCACCACTGCGCTCCAGCCTGGGTGACCGAGCGAGACTCCATCTCAAAGAAAAACAAAACAATCAGGCCAGAGAGGAGGGGGAGGGAAGAGGGCACCAGGAGTAGCTCAGAAAAATGGAACTTAAATGTTTGGGCATAAAAAATACCATTGTTGGCTGGGCGTGATGGCTCACGCCTGTCATCCCAGCACTTTGGGAGGCCGAGGCAGGCAGATCACTTGAGGTCAGGAGTTCAAGACAAGCCTGGCCAACAGGGTGAAACCGTGTCTCTACCAAAAAGAAAAATATTAGCTGGGTTCTCTGGCACATGCCTGTAGTCCCAGCTACTCTGGAGGCTGAGACAGGAGAATCGCTTGAACTTGGGAGGCGAGGTTGCAGTGAGCCAAGATAGTGCTACTGCACTCCAGCCTGGGCAACAGAGTGTGACTCTGTCTCAAAAAAAAAAAAAAAAAAAAAAAAAAAGTCAATGATAAGCATATGCAAAGACACTGGAACACTGGGAAAAAATTAACAATAGGTAAATGGAAAACCAAACGATGCAATGCAGCAGTTACTAACTTCAGAAAAAAATGAAAGCTATGCAGGAAAAGAGGTTGTAATGCATTATCTGGCTCTGAGCAATATATTGTCTTAATAATTAATGTTGACTTGATTTAACAAAAAGTTGTATACAACTATACTGGGACATGGGGGAAGGAAAGTAAAGTTAGCATAGGGTAGTAAGATCCTAGTGTTTATTCACCATGGCGGGAAGTCAATAGACAAGGACTAAAATTGGCTAGTCAAGACATAGTGACATGAGCATATAAACTTTTAAAGATATAGAGTAAAATATCAGTGAAATTAGCTAGAAAAGTTGAGGGTGGTAACCTGTAGGGCTGAGACTGGGTGTGGGAAAGAGTGTAATAGGAGACTGTTGTTTTTTTGCTTTGTTTTTGAGACAGGGTCTTGCTCTATCTCTTAGAATGGAGTGAAATGGTGCAATCATGCCTCACTGCAGCCTCGACCTCCTGCGCTCAAGCGATCCTCCCACCTCAGCCATCCAAGTAGCTGGAACCACAGGCATGTACCACCACACCCTGCTAATGTTTTAAATTTTTTGGTAAAAATAGGGTATCACTATATTGCCCTAGCTGTTCTCAAACTCCTGGTTCAAGTGATCCTCCCGCCTTGGGATTATAGGCATGAGCCTCTGCACCCAGCCTGACTGTTGTTTTTTTTTTTTAATTACAATCTTTTTAGTACTATTTGACTTTTAAAATGTTACACATGAATACGCTATTTGTGCATTCTTCTTTGATAAAAAAATACAGTCTATCTTAAAATAATCTCATCTGTGGACACTGTTAAAAATCCTATTTCTGGGCCAATCTGGTAAATCTGCAGTGGTGCTCAGGAATCTGAACTTTTAACTAGAACTTCAAGAAATTTGGAAGCAGATGGTCTGTGGATGATACTTTGAGAAACAGCACTTAGATCCCTCAAATTGTGTACAAAGTATTGTAGGAATGTGCAGGTTTTTGAAGAGTTCATAATTTTTCAGATTCTCTTTTGATGCCTCAAACCTAAACAAGTTTAAAAATTACTGTTCTCTGCCTCCTGCTTGCCTGCCTTTATCCAAGAATAATTGAGATTCCATTAATTATTTAAGATAAAAAGCAGAGCTAATTATTGTTAAGTGAGTTAAACACCTTATAAAATTCATTAAATGATACAGATTAGAAAGCATTGGCTAAATTTTTAGTCCATTGCTTAGTATATTGCTATGGTGAAAACCAGTGCATTACTACTTGCAATGTGTTGACTAGAAATCTAGAGGCTTGAAAAAGTTAGTATGAATCCATTGTTACCTACCATGATGTTGACCAACCCTGTAGCTAAATTATATTCAGTTGAAAAAAAAGTTCGTATGTGGTTATTCAATAATTTTTAAATGGTTATAACTGCCACTTACAAGTACTGTAGTCCAACTGGAAAAGTTTAATGCAGGTATTTTGCCAATTGCATACATTTAGACAACATTTTAGTAATTTTATTGTGCAAGCCAGTCTCTCCCAAACTTTTTCAACACTTAAAAAAGAAAATTTAGCTAGGTGCGGTGGCTCATGCTTGTAATCCCAGCACTTTGGGAGGCTGAGGCGGGCTGATTACCTGAGGTCAGGAGTTTGAGAACAACCAACATGAAGAAACCCCGTTTCTACAAAAAATAAAAATTAGCCAGGCATGGTGGTGCATGCCTGTAATCCCAGCTACTCAGGAGGCTGAGGCAGGAGAATTGCTTGAACCCAGGAAGCGGAGGCTGCGGTGAGCCGAGATCACGCACTCCAGCCTCGGCAACAAGAGTGTAACTCTGTCTCAAAAAAAAAAAAAAAAAGAAAAAATAGCCACTAGGTCTTGCCACGTTGCCCAGGCTGGTCTCAAATCCCTGGGCTAAGCAACCCTGCTGCCTCAGCTTCCCAAGTAGCTGAGAGTACAGGCATGTTCCATTATGCCCAGCTTTTTTCAACCTTTAAAAATTTGTTTTTGTCTTTATAAAACATTATAGGAGTTCGTAAGATGTAATTTGGATACATAGCAAAATGTAATTTTATTTTTGGCATGAAATCCAAAATGGAAGGTATTAAATTTTGATTCATTTTTTATAAACCCTTATACATTAAGAAATTAGAGAAATTAAGTTTTATTTTTGTGGAAATAAAAAGTATAAAACATTTTTAAAAGAAGATGCATCACATAGAAAAGTACAAACCAGCAAGTGACAAGTTAATATTTGTTGAATGAACAGTAACATATAGTATGACCATTATTAGTATTTAAGCTGATTATATAGTAATTCACATATCAGAGGTGCCTCATTCATATGTCATCTCTGACATTCTTAGGTGTGGCATACCATTTCTTAAAAGTAATAGCAATCCCATGCATAGCACTTACTATATCTCAAGACTTGTTCTAAGCATTTTCCTTGTGTGTATCTCATATTTCCTTTAACCCTGGCAACAACCCTCTGAGAGATGTAGTAGTAGTATTCTCACTTTTTTTTTTTTTTTTTTTTTTTTAAGAGACAGGGTCTTGCTCTGTCACCCAGGCTGGAGTGCAGTGGTGCAATCATAGTTCATTGCAGCCTTGAACTCCTGGGTTCATGTGATTCTACCACTTTAGCCTCCTGAGTAGCTGGGACGACAGGTGTACACCACCACACCTAACTTTAAAAACAAATTTTTTTAGAGATGAGGTCTCAGTATGTCACCCAGGCTGGTCTCAAACTCCTGGGCTCAAGCAATCCTCCTGCCTCAGCCTCCCAAAGTGCTGGCATTACAGGTGTGAGCCACTGTGCCCAGCCTCAAATTTGTAATTCTTAAACATAAACAAAATTGCATTGTTCTCAATGACAGATGGAGCTAAATTTAATTTATTCACTCTTATGAATGAAGATTACACTGCAAGAATGAGACAGGTTCAATATTAATTTATATTTTTAATTTTTTAATAGCTGTAAATGCTAAGAAACCTTATTCACATAAGTAGGTGAAAATGGAAGGAGTTTGTAGCAGCATATAATTATAATTTTTTGTTCCAAAATATATTTTTAAAAATCACCATATTCTCCCCATTTACTCTGATGTGACTATTACGCATTGAATACTATATAAAAGTATCTCAGCCAGGCGGGGTGGCTCATGCCTGTAATCTCAGCACTTTGGCAGGCTGAGGCAGGTGGATCACCTGAGGTCAGGAGTTTGAGACCAGCCTGGCCAACATGGTGAAACCCTGTCTCTACTAAAAACATAAAAATTAGCTTGGCATGGTGGCGGGCACCTGTTATCCCAGCTATTCGGGAGGCTGAGGCAGGAGAATCGCTTGAACCCGGGTAGTGGAGGTTGCAGTAAGCCAAGATCGCACCATTGCACTCTAGCCTGAGTGACAAGAGCAAAACTCTATCTCAAAAAACAAAAAGTAGCTCATGTACCCCATAAATATATACACCTATGTGTGTATCCACAAAAATTAAAAATTGAAAACTGAAAAAAATCACCATATTCTATCATCAAAAATTATATTGGTGTCCAGCACATGAAAACTCCTTATTAAAAGTTAACATTAACTTCCAATTGTTTTTAAACAGACTTTCTATTCTTTTTTCAGTCTTTTTAAAGCAGTTTCTGCATTCCTTTAATCATTATAGGTTTACAAGGTATTTTGATATCTGTTGGGGCAAATTTTTCACTTACCCTTTGTCCTTTTTTTCCTGTTTCTCTAATTTAAATTTTTATTTTTAATTGACAATAATTGTATATATTCGTGGGACACTATGTGGTGTTTTAATATTTGTATACATTATGGAATGATTATGTCATGCTTATCCATCACCTCATATACTTTTTTGTAATGATAGCACTTAAATATATATATATTTTTGCAATTTTGAAATATACAATACATTATTATTAGCAATGGTCACTGAGCTGTGCAATACATCTCGAAAACTTATTCCTCCTAAGTAAAACTTTGTACCCTTTGGTCAACATCTCCCTGTCCCCATCCGACATTCTGCCTCCGATCCCTGGTAACTGTACTCTCTGCTTCTATGAGATCCACTTTTTTAGATTCCACATAAAAGTGAGATCACATGGTATTTGTCTCTTTGTGCCTGGCTTATTTCACTTGCATAATGTCCTCCATCTAGGTTTATCCATGTTGCAAATGACAAGATTTCTTTCTTTTTTTAAGGCTGAATAGTATTCCATTGTGTATATATACCACATTTTCTTTATCCATTCCTATTGATGGACACTTAGGTTGATTCTATGTCTTGGCTATTGTGAATAGTGCTGCAGTGAACATGGGAGTGCAGACATCTTTTCAAAATACTGATGTCAGTTCTTTTGAATATATACCTGGAAGTGGGATTGCTGGCTATTCTCTTTCAAAAAAATTTTTTTGGCTCATAGATATCTTTCCTAGTAGATTTTATGATTGACTTGTCAAGTTCTAAAAATTTGAGTTGGAGTATTTATTAAAATAAATTAAATTTTAGGTTAATTTCAGCATATTTGATACCAGTCCATACTGATTCTTCTCGCCCAGGAACCCAGTAAGTCTCTCCATTTTACAAGCCTTTTCTCATGTCCCACAATAATGTTTTATAGTTTTCTTTTCATGGATTTCACATATTTCTTTTTGAATTTACAATCACATGTATTTTAGTTACTTTAAATGTATTTTTTATTTCTCCTCCCTCTCTCTCTTCCTTCCTTCCTTTTTTCTTTTCTCTTTCTTTCTCTCTTGTCATCCCAAATAGACTGTAAACTCTTGTAGGATTGGGAATGGATTGCCCTTATAACCTCGTAAGTGCCTAGGATAAAGCCATGCTAGACTGGTTGCTAAGGAAAGAAATACTTGTTGAATAAATAAATAAATGAAAGGCTTGATTCATAAACTAGAAATGCAACAAGAAGAATCTGGGGGCTTTGCCAGGAAAAGCCTCAAAAGAATTATAATCCCTCACAAATGGATAATAAATTGTGGCTTGGTTATTCCATAGGTCAGATCTAAAGAGAAAAAAATGACTTGGTTGTTAGACAAATTCTCCCAACGTGGATTTGCTCAGAGAAGATCCAGAGGAGATAAATATATGCTTCTAATTTCTTCAGACTTTGAGAAAAAATGCCAACTTTTTCTACCTGTGAGGCCCTTTGAAACACTATTTCCATTGAATAATAAACAAAAATTTTCTTTTAAAAAGGATGTATGCCTCCTGAATGTTACAGATTTAAGTTGCCTTTTAAATAAGAAATGTGGGCTGGGTGCCGTGGCTCACGCCTGTAATCCCAGCATTAGTAGAGACGGGGTTTCACTGTATTGGCCAGGTTGGTCTCAAACTCCCGACCTTGTGATCCACCCACCTCGGCCTCCCAAAGTGCTGGGATTACAGGCATGAGCCACCGTGTCCAGCTCACATTTCTTATTTAAAAGGCAATTTATATCTGTAACATTCAGGAGGCATAGATCCTTTTTAAAAGAAAATTTTTGTTTATCATTGTATTATTCAATGGAAATAGCGTTTCAAAGGGCCTTACAGGTAGAAAAAGTTGGCATTTTTTCTCAAAGTCTGAAGAAATCAGAAGCATATATTTATCTCCTCTGGATCTTCTCTGAGCAAATCCACATCTACATGATGTTGGTCCTGGAGATGGGATGAAGGTTCCTTTCGCACCTCATTTTCACTTTTGAACCACTCCTCCTCCCTAAAAATCTCCAGCTTTGAATCTCATGGCATCAGTTTATACCACCTACTATCCCTCATAGTCACTTGCCCTCATTTCTCAGATGTTAGCAGCTCAGTGTGGGGTCACTTTCTCCAACAGTACACATAGCATAATTCTAAGTAATTTTAATATCCAAAATGGTCAGCTTTCATGTCTTAGCCTCAATTTTTTCACCTCCCTTCTTCCTGTGATTGGTCCTTTCACCCTGTATCAGCCACTAACTGTGAGATCATACCCTAGACTTTGACATAGTAACAGTAACTCCATATTCCCCATGTCCAGCATTCTCCATGTCTCATACCCCTACCCTAGCCATTCTTTCACTCCATTGAGGTCTACCATCCCCGATTCTACTACCTTAACGCTATGCCTCCTTATTTTCACATTCTCTCATTCCTTGTTGCTTAGCATACATCCGTTGGTCAACTGTAATCACTCCCTGGCAGACAGTTATAGTTGTCCACAAAAATCCATCCTCTCCTTTCTCAAAAGTGATAGAATTGTAGCTAAGCACATAGCTAAGCATACATATGACATTTCCTGGGCTTTCTTGCGTTTAAGTGTAGCCATCAGACTAAAATTTTGCCAGTGGAATATAAACCGAAGTAATATGTGGCACCTGCAGGCTAGGCCCTTAAAGCAAGGGCTTCCTCTTCAAGCTTTTCTTCCCCTCCTGGTAAATGGTAAAGGATGTGTCTGCCAACCAGTTTCTATGATTCAAATGAGGAAAATGCACTAGGATGTGGAAGAGAAACAAGATGGAAAGACGGATCCCCAGTCCCTAAATGATTCTTTGAAGATGAGACCCAGTGACCTGAAATGGTCACTTCTGACTGTTGCTTGAAGTAGAAATAAATATCTGACTTAAGTCTCCAAATTAATGTTGGGTTGCTTTGTTATAGCAATCTAGCTTTGTTCTAAATAACACAACTCTCAACTTATTTGGTGCTCTCTCACTTGCTAATACTAGCATGGAAAAACCACAACCCTGGTTAAAACTCTATCTCTTCCTCACCTGCATTCATCTATGGAGTCTGGCCAGAGAAAACTCTTGATGATTAGATTCTTGGCCACCAAATTCCAGTATGATTTTAATGCTGCCTAGCAATCATACCATATCTTTCTAGTACCTTCACTTCCCACCCTCCTAGACAAACAATTTTTGCCCTTTCTCAGACCTCCAACACTTTGTCCTCCAACCTCACTCTTCATGGATAACCAGCATCTGTTTCATTAAGGGAACTGAGGCTTCAGAAGAGAATTTCAACCACCTCTTCTTTCCCTGTCCTGTCACATCTGTGCCCATGTTTTAGTCCATTTTGTGCTGCTGTAAAAAAATTACCTGAGACTGGGTAATTTATAAAGAAGAGAAATTCATTTTCTCGCAGTTCTGGAGACTGGGAAGTTTAAGGCACCAACAGTTTTGGTTGTCTGGTGAGAGCTGTTCTCTGCTTCCAAGATGGCACATCATCCAAGGAGATGCAGGCTGTGTTCTCGCATGGTGGAAGGCAGAGGGGTAAGTAAGCCGAAGGATGCATGAAGCCTCGTTTATAAAGGGCTTTAACCCACTCATGAGAGGGGAGCCCTTGTGGCCTAATCGTCTGTTAAGGCCCCAGCTCTGAGTACTATCACATTGACAACATCTGAATTTTGGAGGGACACATTCAAACCATAGCAGCCAATATTCTGTCTTGCCTCACCTCCCGTTATTGCGGCTGTAATGTCCGGTCCCCCTGTTTATGACCAGCACTTCCACGTTTGCGGCTGTGATGTCCGGTCCCCCTGTTTATGACCAGCACTTCCACGTTTGCGGCTGTGATGTCCGGTCCCCCTGTTTATGACCAGCACTTCCACGTTTGCGGCTGTGATGTCCGGTCCCCCTGTTTATGACCAGCACTTCCACGTTTGCGGCTGTGATGTCCGGTCCTCCTGTTTATGACCAGCACTTCCACGTTGGCACCAGCCCTCATCCCTTCTCGGCTATTCAAAGACATTCCTCCGAAGAGTCTCCTTTCTCCCCCACATCATCACATTAAACCGGGTGTGGTGGCTCATGACTATAATTCCAACAACTTGGGAGGCTGAGGTGGGAGGATGGCTTGAGCCCAGGAGTTTGAGATCAGCCTGGGCTACATATCAAGACCTCCATCTCTAAAAATAAAAAGAACTATTTAAAAAATGTTTGGCCTGGCATGGTGGCTCACACCTGTAACCTCAGCACTTTGAATGGCTGAGGTGGGTAGATGGCTTGAGCCCAGGAGTTTGAGACCAGCCTGGACAACATGGTGAGACTCCGTCTCTATAAAAAAACTTATAAATTAGCTGGGTGTGGTGGTGCACACTTGTAGTCCCAGCTCTTCGGGATGCTGAGGTGGGAAAATCGCTTGAGCCCAGTAGGTTGAGGCTGCAATGAGTCATGATCACGCCACTGCACTCCAGCCTGAGTAAGACCCTGTCTCAAAAAAACAAAAAAAAATTTTTTTTCAAGCATTCACAAAGGTAGAGAGACAGGATAATGAGCCTTGTATATCATTAGCCAGTTTCAACCTTCAGAAACATTTTATCAATCTTATGTCATTTACTCTTTTTCCCTACATTTTCTAAAGTTTTTTTTTTTTATTTTGACAACCTTGCCTTTGTCTGTTTTCTAAAGTATTTTAAAGCAAATCCCAGACATCATATTATTTTGCCTATAAATACTCCAATACATGGCCGGGTGCGGTGACGCACGCCTGTAATCCCAGCACTTTGGGAGGCCGAGGCGGGCGGATCACCAGGTCAGGAGATCGAAACCATCTGGGCTAACAAGGTGAAACCCCGTCTCTAATAAAAATATAAAAAATTAGCTGGGCATGGTGGCGGGTGCCTGTAGTCCCAGCTACTCGGGAGGCTGAGGCAGGAGAATGGCGTGAACCCGGGAGGCAGAGCATGTAGTGAGCAGAGATCGCACCACTGCACTCCAGCCTGGGCGACAGAGCGAGACTCCGTCTCAAAAATAAATACATACATACATACATACATACACACATACATACTCCAATACACATCTCTAACAGATAATGACTTTTACAAATGTCAGTCACAACAGCAATGATCATATCTAACAAACTTAAATATACAGCTAGGTTTTAAATTTCCTAGATTATTTCAAAAAACTTCTCGTTTATGTAGATTTGCTCAAATCAGCCTTTAAACACATTGTATTTGGCTGGTATGTTTTTTAAGTCTTTTGTCATCTCTAACAGTATTCCTCCCCCATGTTTTCATGCCATTTATATGACTTATTTTTAAAAAACAGATCATTGTTTCCTGTAGAAGTTCCCACATTCTGGATTTGGCTGCTTGCATCCTCATGGTTTTGTTTAACATGTTCATCTTTCTTCCATATTTCCTGTGTATTGGTAGTTATATCTAGACACTTGATTCTCTTCTCTCTTGAATTCACTCCAGTCATGCTTTCACCATGTTGGGGCTCAGAAGAGGGTCCCCCAAAGTATGGCACTTTGCCATGCTATGTATTTTGAATGAAAGGAGATTTCAAGGCCTCAGAAGCAAGGTCTCTCTGACATTCTTCTATACTCCTGTCTCTCACCCCATTTTCTCCCCACAAGCAAACCATGGAAACCAGAATTCTCTTCTCCAAGGTGGTTCACAGAAATGAGAACTCCTGTCCCAAAAGCGATCCATAAAACCTCGACAGGTTACTCTCTCCCTTCCTCCTTTCTCTCTTCTCCCTAGAAGACCCTCGCTCCAGAGGGGTCCTGCCCCACACCAGAGAGGAAGAAATGTTACGCAGAGAGGCCAAGAAAAATCTGAACAGACAGGACTTGCTGGATATCCCCTCTTAGCCTGTTACTATTAGAGCATACACTTTTTGTCTAAACACATTTCTACATGGCTGTCCATTCTTTGTTGAATCTATACATAAAAATAGTTCTCCCAGGATTTTAGGGCTTCATTTCTGAAGGCTCTTGTGTTATGTAAAACTTTGATTATATGAATCTGTTATGCTTTTCTCTTGTTAACCTGCATTTTGTTATAGGAACGTCAGCTGTGACCCTTATGATGGGGAGGAAAGGTACCACCTTCCTCTTCCTGCAACTACAACTGTTGTTCTAAAGCTATGTGTGTCTTCAAGTTTGTTAGTGACCTGTGTTGCTAACTCTAATGGTCTCAACCCTCATCTTCCCCAGTCCATCAGCAGTATTTGACACTATTGATCACTTTCTCCTCATTGCTGGGTTTCATTATTAGGCTTACAGGACTGGTACCACACTTCCGTTGTTTTACTTTTACCTCATTTTTTGCTCCCTATCAATCCCTTTTCCTGCTGGCTCCTCTTTATGATTCTCTAAATGGTGGCATGCTCTCGGATTAGTTCTTATTCTCTTTTCCTCTCCATCTGCATTGACTCCATGGTGACCTCATCTAGTTCTCAGGCTTTAATAACTATTTTTACAGGCTGAATTCCACTTTTGGGGTTTGTTGTTGTTGTTGTTTTGAGACAGGGTCTCACTCTGTCACTCAGGCTGGAGAGCAGTGGCATGGTCATGGGGCTCACTGCAGCTTCGACTTCCTAAGCTCAGACGATCCTTCCCCCTCAGCCTCCCAAGTAGCTGGGACCACAGGTGAGTGCCACCATGCCTGGCTAATTTTTGTATTTTTTGTAGAGATGGGGTTTTGTCATGTTGCCCAGGTTGGTCTCAAACTCCTGGGCTCAAGTAATCGGCCCACCTTAGCCTCCCAAAGTGCTGGGATTACAGGCATGAGCCACCATGCCTGACCCCTGTAAGGGCTGACTTCTTAATTTGTAGCTTCAGCCTAGATCTCACCCAAGAAATCAGAATTCATGTAACCAAACTGTTTCTTTGATATATCCATTTGAATGTCTAAAAAGCATCTCAGGTTGATCACATTATCATTTAACACCTGACTTCCTTCCAAATCATTGCTTCATTTCAGTTGATGGCAACTCTGTCCTCCAGTTTTTCAGGCCAAAAATCTTACAGTCATTCTAGACTCTTTCTTTCTCTCTACCCATATCCAATCGGTTGTCAAATTCAGGTGACTCTACTTTCAAAATATACCCCAAATCTGGTCATTTCTCACCACCTCTACTACTGTCATCTTGATTCAGTTCACTGCCCTCTTGCCTCATACCGTAGCCTCCTAACTGTTCTCTCCTCTGTTCTTATCACAGCAGTAAAGTAAAGTGGTCTTTGAGAAATGTAGTTTACACAAGGTCACTCCTCTGCTCAAAATGCCCCAATGATTTTCTATCTGCTTAGAGTAAAAGCTGAAGACTTTAAGATGACTTAGTAGACCCTCCACGTCCTGCCCTTCTAATATTTCCCTGACACATCTCCCAATATTCTCGTTCTTCACTTATTCCACTCCAGCCACTCTTGTTTCTAGCATATGCCTCACACTGTTCTCAACTTGGGCCTTAGTATTTGGTGTTCTGCCTGGGCTGTTCGTCCCTGAACTTTCCTCACCTCCTTCAGGTTTTGTCCTTTCCCGACCACCCTCTTTAAAACCACATTCCCCTAAAAGTACAAGTGAGGAATCAATAGGCATAGCATTTGTGTTTCTTTTTGATTTTTATTATTATTTTTCTCAATCTTCCCATTCTTTGCCAGTATTTGTGTTTTGATAAATATTGCCAAATTACTGTCACCAATAATGTATGAGCATGTAAGTTTCCCCCATAGATTGACCCAACTGAGGCTACTAACTGTTGAATTTTTGACAATCACCGTGTAGTTTTAACTGGCATTCCTTATGAGGGAGTTTGAGAGCCATTTTTATTTCCACGTCTGAAAACTGTAAGCACATATCCCAGGCTCACTTTTCTAAGGATGTTGGTATTTCTCTTATTTGTAGAAGCTCTTTGTACATTAGGGAAATGAGCACTTTGTCTGTGATATGAGTTGGAATAAAATTTTCCTGGTTTGTTTATGGTGGGTTTTTCTACGCAGAATTTTTTTTAATTGGAAGTCTAATTTATTCATATTTTCTTTTATGTGTTCTGAGTATTATATTTTAAAAGTCCTCTCCCACCTGAGATATATATATACATATTTTTTTCATCAGACTTTTAAACATATATATATCTTTTTATCTATCTGGAATTCATTTGGGGACAAGGTGTGAAGTATACTTCTAACTTTAATTTTTTTGCCATATGGCCACCCATGTGTCTCCATACCATTTATTGGATACTCCACTGTTTTCTCCATTGACATGAAATGCAGAATGAAAGGCAGCATTTAATGGTTGTGAGCTGAAGTTGAGGTACCAGCATTTTCTCTTTGTGAAACCTGTTCTGGCAGAGCCCTTCTGCATGCCACTGAGAGCTGCAAACAAGTCAAACCTGTAAAGTGCTGAAAGCCTACACCCAGAAAATGCATGGATAATGTCTCCAAATTGTAGCTTGAGATGTTGTGAGCACATGATTCTGATATAATTAGTTCTCCACCCCACGCACATTCTCTCCAATACTGTCAAAGGGTGGCAAAGAATAGTCACATAGTTTTTGGTTGGTTGTTTTGCAGACTGATTCCATCTACATTTGATGAAGCCCACACCTTAATATTTGCAAATCATCTTGAACTATAGATAACAAAGGTGCTACTGCAATCCTCACGTTATCTTTTAGATTTCCAGAATGTTGTGATTTCAGCATTCTAGGCTTAATGAAGTTTTATTTAAATTGTATAAATGTATCCATCTGTGCTTAACTAACTGAAACAGAGCCACTGGGTATGGAGAATGAGGGCTGAAGCTTTCGGGGATGGGATACAACTTTCAAATTGGTGATATCATATGAGACCATTATAGGGAGTTCACCTGGCATCTGTCTACTAGGCTGTTTTTTAAACTAGGACACACATCTATTGTTCAATGATAATTATACTGATAAGGACACGAAGAGGCTGTAAAATCCTGCTGAACTATCTGAAATAGTTTTGTATCATTAAAGGTAATTATGAAAAATGCAATTTACATTTTAAAGCTATTTGACTGTATTTCTTAATGGAAGTACTTAGTGGTTAGGAGTTTTTTTCAAGACACAAACAGGAGTGCAATCTGGATTCTTCTACTTTTTCTCTGAATGACTTTAGCTAGTTACCCAACCTCTGTAAGCCTTAATTTTCTCATATGTAAAATGGTGATAATAATAGTACTTACTATTATAGAGATTAGTGAGAAAATCTATTTAGAACATAAGTGCTAAGGCATTTCCACTGAATCTTATTAGCAAAGATCAAAAAGTTTAAAAATACATTTGTTGGTAAGAGTCTGGTGGAGATAGGTACTCTCATACATTGCTTGGGGGAGTGTAAATTAGTGTAGCCATTACATAAGACAGTTTGGCAATACTTATCAAAAATTAAAGCCCACATACTTTATTTTTTAATTGTTTGTATGTATGTATGTATGTATGTATGTATTTTTGAGACAGGATCTCACTCTGTTGCCCAGGGTGCAGTGCAGAGGCATGCCTCACTGGAACCTCAACCTCTTGGGCTCAAGTGATCCTCCCATCTCGACCTCCCCAGTAGCTGGGACTACAGGCATGCACCACCATGCCCGGCTAATTTTTGTATTTTATGCAGAGATGGGATTTCACCATGTTGTCCAGGCTGGTCTTGAACTCCTGGGTTCAAGAGATCTGCCCACCTCAGACTCCCAAAGTGCTGGGATTATAGGCATCAGCCACTGTGCATGGCTCACATACATACTTTACAACCAGCAATCCCTCTTGCTAGAATTTCTCAAACAGATGTACTTGTAAATGAGTGAATTGATACCTATATGTGGATATTTACTGTAATACTGTTATGGTAGGGAAAGTATGGAAACAACCTAAATCTCCATCTATAAGGGGCTGCTTTGATGGACTTATGCAATCAAACACAGGTTGAGAATCCCTTATCCAAAATTCTTGGGAACAGACATGTTTCAGATTTTGGATATTTTTGGATTTCAGAATATTTGCATATACATGATGAGATATCTTGGGATTCAAGTCTAAACACAAAATTCATTTATATTGCATGTGTACTTTATACACATAGCCTGAAGGTAATTTTATACAACATTTTTAACAGTTCTGTGCGTGAAACAAAGTTTTGACTGTGTTTTGACTGCAACCTGTCACATGAGGCAGGTGTGGAATTTTCCACTTGCGGCATGTGAGCCCTCAAAAAGTTTTGGATTTAGGGAGCATTTCAGCTTTCAGATTTTTGGATTAGAGCTACTCAATGCTATGGTTTGGAAGTTTGTTCCACTAAACCCCTTGTTGACCTCTGATTCCCAATGTTAGAGGTGGAGCCTAATACAAGGTGTTTGGGCCTTGGCAGTGGATCCCTTGTGAATGGATGAATCCCCTCCCACCTCCTAGGGGAGAGGAGTGGATCAATTTTCACTCTGTTAGTTCCCACAAGAGCTGGTTGTTAAAAAGAGCCTGGCACCTCCTCTTTCTCTCTTGATCTCTGCACACAGCAGCTCCCCTTCACATTCTTCTATGAGTGCAAGCAGCCTGTGGCCCTTACCAGATGCAGAATCACAATCATGAACTTTTTCAGACATCACAATCATGAGCCAAATAAACCTTTTTTTCTTTATAAATTTACCCAGCCTCTAGGCACAGTGGCTCATGCCTGTACTCCCAGCATTTTGGGGGGCCGAGGCAGGTGGATCGCTTGAGCCCAGGAGTTCAAGATGAGCCTGGGCAACAAAGTGAGACCCTGTCTCCACAAAAATAAAAAAATAAAAAAGTTAGCTGGTACAATGGTATACACCTGTGGTCCCAGCTACAAGGGAGTCTGAGGCAGGAGGATTGCTTTATTCTGGGAGGTAGAGGCTGCAGTAAGCCATGATCATGCCACTGCACTCCAGCTTGAGTGACAAAGCGAGACCTCGTCTAAAAAAAGTTAAAAATAAATTAAAAATAAATAAATAAAATAAATTACCCAGCCTCAGGTTTTTCTCTATAACAACACTAAACAGACAAAGACACTCAACCTGAACCATGCCAGAAAAGAGAATGAGGAAACATTTATGTTATGACAAGGGGTACTGCCAAGATATAGTGTTAATTAGAAGAAGCAAAGTATAAAACAGTGCAAAAATGAGTGACAAGTAGATGATACATGTACATATTTGCTGTATAATCACAGAAAATGGTAGCGCTAAATTTCTCTAAAGCTTGAATTTGGGTAGTTGAGTGGCCAAGAAAATTTTCACTGTGTATTCCTTTTCATCTTTTGATTGTACTTTGTGAATGTGTAGCTTTTTAAAAAATAAAATGGGCGGGGTACAGTGGCTTATGCTACTTTGAGAGGCCGAGGCAAGAGGATCACTTGAGTTCAGGAGTTTAAGATCAGCCTGAGTAACAAGGTGAGACCCCCATCTCTGCAAAAAATTAAAATATTAGCCAGGCATTGGGGAACATGCCTGTAGCTCCAGCTATTCGGGAGGCTGAGGCAGGAGCATTACGTGAGCCAGGAGGTCCAGGCTGTGCTTCAGCCTGGGTGACAAAGTGAGACCCTGTCTCTAAAAAATAAGTACATAAATAAATAAAATAAAATAAAACATATATAAAATATATGGAACACTCATGATACAGGGTAAGCATGGAATAAATGTTAACACTTATTTTAAATGTTCACTTAATGATAACGATTATCTTCCACTAAAATAAAGATATCCAGAGACTAAAAAAAAATACCTGTTTAAAAATTGAAATACTAGGCCAGATGCAGTGGCTCACACCTGTAATCCTAGCACTTTGGGAGGCCGAAGGAGGAAAATCACATGAGCCTAGGAGTTTGAGGCTGCAGTGAGTTATGGTACTACCATTGCACTCCAGCCTGAGTGGCAGAGACCCTGTCTCAAAAAAAAATTATGATATATAAGTAATTTTAAACAATTGGTCTTAGTTTTAAGTTATAAGGGCATTTTTTGGGGGGAGCCATGAAGTCCTACAATCTTGTCTTTTATCATTTACATCTCTAATAAAGGTATTAAAATATCCAGTAATTTTAAAAAATCTACTTATATGCAAAGAATATGACTAGAAGGAAAAGTTTTCATATACAAATGAAAATTTCTCATGATTTAGTCTTTGAGCCATTGGAGGTTTGGTAGATAATAGATGTAATTTAAACTTCTCTCAAACATTACCAGATTTTGAAAAACGAATAAAAATATTGAACATATTTTAGATAGATTTATTTATATATAGTTGTGTTTTGTTTGTAGTCCTGAGCTTTGAGCAAATCTGGATAAATTGAGAAAAAATGAAGAATGAAGAATTTATTTCCATTTGTGTTTTCTTTCTTTTCTTTTTTTTCTTTTTTTTTTTTTTTGAGATGGAGTTTCTCTCTGTTGCCCAGGCTGGAGTGCAGTGGCGCGATCTTGGCTCACTGCAACCTCCACCTCCCAGGTTCAAGCGATTTTCCTGCCTCAGGCTCCTGAGTAGCTGTGACTACAGGCATGCACCACCATGCCCAGCTAATTTTTGTATTTTTAGTAGAGATGGGGTTTCACCATGTTGGCCAGGATGGTCTCGGACTCCTGACCTCAAGTGATCCACTCACCTCAGCCTCCCAATGTGCTGGTACTACAGCCATGAGCCACCGCACCCGGCTCTTCCTTTCTCCCTCCCTCCCTCCCTTCCTTCCTTCTTTACTTCCTTCCTTCCATCCTTTCTTTTCTTTTCTTTATTCCTCCCTCCCTTCCTTCTCTCCCTTCCTTCCCTCCCTTCCTTCCCTCCTTTCCTTCCCTTCCTTCCCTCCTTCTCCTTCCCCTTCCCCTTCCCCTCCCTTCCCACAGATCTCACTACGTTGCCCAGACTGGAGTGAGTGGCTACTCACAGGTGCCATTATAGCGCACTGCAGCCTTCAACTCCTGGCCTCAAGTGGTCCCATGTCAGCCTCCTGAATAGCTGGAACTACAGGTGCACACCACCATGCCTCACTTCTTTTCCCATTTGACTTATATGTATTTAGGCCATCAGGCTGTTCTAGCCTTTTTTTCAATAAGCTACACATGTAGGTTTCTCACTTTTGTTAGATATTCCGTTATTAACATTCTATTTTGTTCTCTCTTACACTTGGTAATAACAGCTTCACTTATTTTATCGGTTTCTAATTTCTTAGACAGAAACATTGATATGGTTTGGCTGTGTCGCCAACCAAATCTCATCTTGAACTGTAGTTTCCATAATCCCCACATGTTGTGGAGAGAATTGAATCATGGAGGTGGTTTCTCCCATCCTGTTCTCGTGATAGTGAGTTATTTCTCACAAGATCTGATGGTTTTCTAAGGGGCTTGCCTCCCCCTTAGCTGGGCATTCACACTCCTCCTTGCTGCCGTCATGTGAAGAAGGATGTGTTTGCTTCCCCTTCCGCCATAGTTATAAGTTTCCTGATCCCTCCCCAACCATGCTGAACTGTGAGTGAACTGTGAGTGAATTAAACCTCTTTCCTTCTTTTTTGGAGATGGAGAGTCTCACTCTGCTGCCCAGGCTGGGTTCAGTGTCACAGTCATAGGTCACTATAGCCTTGAGCTCCTGGGCTCAAGTAATTCTCCCACCTCAACCTCCCGAGTAGCTGGGACTATAGGCATCCACCACCACACCTGGCTAATTTTTGTATTTTTAGTAGAGATGAGGTTTTACCATGTTGGCCAGGCTGGTCTTGAACGCCTGGTCTCAAGTGACCCACCCACCTCAGCCCCCCAAAGTGCTGTGATTACAGGCTTGAGCCACCACACCGGCCAAACCTCTTTCCTTTATAACTTAGCCAGTCTCGCTGGGTGCAGTGGCTCACGCCTGTAATCCCAGCACTTTGGGAGGCCAAGGCGGGTGGATTGCCTAGGTCAGGAGTTCGAGACCAGCCTGGCCAACATGGTGAAACTCCATCTCTACTAAAAATACAAAAATTACCTGAGTGTGGTGGCATGTGCCTGTAGTCCCAGCTACTTGGGAGGCTGAGGCAGGAGAATTGCTTGAATCCGGAGGGCGGAGGTTGTAGTAAGCCGAGATGGCACCATTGCACTCCAGCCTGGCGACAGAGAGAGACTTCGTCTCCAAAAAAAAAAAAAAAAAAAAAAATTACCCAGTCTCAGGGATGTCTTTTTTATTAGCAGCGTGAGAATGGACTAATATAAACAGTTTTTAGGCCTTGTTACCTCTATGATGTTAGCATGTGTCCCTCTAGAATCTAATCTTGTAGCCTAGTATTTTCCAACATTTAATTTATTAAAACATTTGATTTATTAAATCAAATAGCACATCCCCTATGAAACTATTAGAAACCTGCAAAGTTGGATAGCCCAGTTTTTCTCCCATGATTCTTACTGCTACCTCCATTTTATAATGCTCTGTCTCTTTCAGTAAACAGTGAACTCTTCAAAAGCAGCAGCACTGTTTTTCACTGTTATAACTATGTGCACAGCCCAACATGTATTAGGTACTCAATAATATCTGCTGAATAAAGACTAATTTTTCCCAGTAGATATGTTACATCCTAATGAAATTACTTCAGCAAATATTATCACTATATTGTAATATTAGGGTATTTTAATTCAATATAAAAGTAAACCAAATGGAGAGTACAGAGTCTTTATCCAGCATATCTCAAAATTAGACTATAGAGGAATTCTGTTTTCCAAGATCAAATTTCAAATTAATTTCATAATAAATAATTGTGATCTAAATTGCCCATTTTAAGCTGAAATGATTGATATGTGTGTGTGTTTGTGTGTGTGTGTGTGTGTGTGTGTGTGTGTATGAGCTGAACATGTAGCCTCCTTCTGACAACATGGTCCCATGATCACTTTTAAGGAAATGTTCAAGAAGTAATTGACCCTGTTGGCTAATTTTTCTCAGGAGCAACAACTCATATCACTAATGATCAAAACAAAATTGTCATTTTTTGACAGTTGTCCCCAAACATCTAGACAGACTGTTAGATTAATGCTTTTAGTGATCTAGGAGGGCATGTTTTACAGTCTGCTGTAGAAACAAGAGTAGCTGTGACAATTTGGCTATGCGGTAACTTCTTTCCTTCTTTGTGAAATAGGAGTGTAACATCAGCCTCACAGTTATGTTTTTATTTTTTATATATATGAAATGTTTATTTTAGCTTTATTTGTATTGTCAAAAACTTAAACCAAACTGAGGTCAACCTGGAAAGAATTAGTTGAATAAAACTGGTACATTCCTGCAATGGAACTATGCATCTATTAAAAACAAATGATCATATCTATGTCAGTTGAACTGGATATATGTCCATCATATAGTAAGTGAGAAAACATATCACAGGATAAATAATTGCATTTTTGTAAAAAAACAAAAACAAAAACAAAAACAAAAAACAAAAACAAAACAAGCCACAAGTCATAATTCCCAATTTCTGTTTATATAGCATTTTGTTTATGCTTAAAAGGAATGGAGGAATAACTTTCTCTCCATACCTTTTTGGTAGAGTCACTTGAGCATGTTTGTTGTTTTTTCCCGCCTCACAGGTTTAGTAGCCAAGGTCACCTTTTTTAAATTGACAAATAAAATTTTATATATTTATGGTATACAATATAGTGTTTTGATATATGTATACATTGTGGAATGATGGTCAACTTTTTTTATGATGCTTTGCACAGATTTCTGGAGCTCCAACAGAGTTCCACAATTTAAACAGATCCATTGCTGCAATTTGAGAAATGTCATAACCCTCACTGAAACCCTCCTTAGTGAAGTGAGATATTCTTTTCAGTGGGCAACAATACAAACCCTTTTTTTTTTTGCTCCTCACTAGTATCCAGGGCACATAAATTACTCTTTAGTCAACAGCATAGAAATCCTGAATTTCTTATTGTCACTAGTGATCTCAATTATGACATAATCCCAGCACTTTCGGAGGCCGAGGCAGGTGGATCACTTGAGGTTAGGAGTTCGAGACCAGCCTTGCCAACATGGTGAAACCCCATTTCTACTAAAAATACAAAAATTAGCCAGATGTGGTGGCATGCACCTGTAATCCCAGCTACTTGGGAGGCTGAGGTGGAAGAATCGCTTGAATCCAGGAGGCAGAGGTTGCAGTGAGCCAAGATTGCGCCATTGTACTCCAGGGTGGGCAACGGAGCAAGACTCTGTCTCAAAAAAAAAAAAAAGGCTCAGCTGATACAGGTAAAAGTCAGGGAGAATTGCATAAGCAATCTGGTAGCCATTAAGCCCTGTGGCTTTACTAAACTTATTCATCCTTCAAATTTGAATTCTAGAAATCTATACAACTAGACAGTATTATTTGGCCACTTGCAAAAATAGTATGTATTCATTTGTTTGTTTTTGATGGTTAATACAAGAAAATACCTTGGGGAGGAGCAATTCTCTGTTTTGGTTTTATCAAGAATGGTACCCATTATATTATTTAATGTTTCTCTTATAATGTAGAGAAACCATAGAGATGGAAAACCATTAATAGACTATTTTGTTTATGTACGGAATTTCCTGAACAGAAGGGAGATAAATTGGAGAGACATTATACAAGAAGAATTGACAGATTGTGACAGTGAACGTTCCTGAGATCTACTGTGTGCAGAAGTAGAGTGAGATCTTAAGGGTTTCTAGACCAAGGTACCTTTAAAAAAAAATAGAGAGGGTAACAGGAGAAGGTAATTTGAGTGTAAGGTATAGATAAGAGTTCACTTTGGGATATATCAAGTTTGGTGGGATATGATATTGGAAAGAGGACTAAAAAATTCCCATGTGCCAATCCATCTTCTTTGAAATTCAAACCAATCAAATTCAAACTGTTAGTAATCAAACTGCTACAAAATTCAAACTGTTAGTAATCAATATGTATCTAGGATGGTTAATATTGGCATTAGGATACAGAAGGTACCTATATGTGAAAGCATCTGGCACACAGTAGGTATGGAGTAATGTTTGTTTTTGTATCTTTAATTCCCAGAAATCATTCTGCCAAAGAAACAGAATCTCAAGGAATAAAACTCTCTATTATTAAGAAGAAATTATTATGTTTATAGGATTTTTAAATTCTATGCATCATTTTCAATAAATTTTAATGGTATTACAATAGTAAGATTACTAGGAATAAATGTTAAGACTAGGAATATAAAAAATGAAAAATCACAGGTTATTTTATTTGAGATATAATACCACACATTTTTAACGTCTCAGCAAGCTCATTAATTGCCTCCATGTCACTACATTCAGTGGATATCTATCAGTCTTCTTTTTGCTTAATTTCCTAGTCAACTTGTTTATCACTCTCTCCTTGAAACACTCTTTTTTCCCGTCAATGTCATAATGCCACATTTTCTTCCTGGCTTGTCTTTCTACTCTTCTTCTCTGCCTCCATTGCAGACTCATTCTTCTCTCCTCTTGGCCTTTAAAAAGTGCAGTTTCTCAAGGCTCTGTCCTAGGATCTTTTCTCTATTCACCCTCTACTCCCCTTGTCCAACTATTACACCTTTCCCCACTAAATTATCATCTGTATACCATGATACCTAAATTTATGTCTTAGTGTTAGATCTTTCCCTTTATATGTCCAACTAACTACTCAGTATCTCTATTTGGATGTCTCAAAGGTACCTCAAATTCAACATGTCTGAGACCAAAGTGATGATATTCCACTCAAACACTATCTTTTTCTTCCAGTGTTCCTCATCTCAGTAAACAGCCTCACCATCCATCCAATTGTGTATCTCAGGAAGCCAAGTGTCATCCTTTTTCCATTCTTCAGTCATATCCCACATCCAGTCCAACACTTGTTACTGTTGATCACCCCTGTACCTTTCCCATCCACCCATTTTAATCCATCTTTACTATCACAACTTTAGTACAAGTGGAGTCATCGCTCACCAATAGTAAACTGCTCAGTGTCCTCTTTAAATCCATTATGGCTCCCCTCCATTTTGTTCTCCATGCTAGAACCAGAACAGTCTTTTTTTTTTTTTTTTTTTTTTTTTTTTTTTAAGACAGAGTCTTGTTCTGTTACCCAGGCTAGAGTGCAGTGGCATGATCTCAGCTCACTGCAGCCTCCGCCTCCTGGGTTCAAGTGATTCTCCTGTCTCAGCCCCTCAAGTAGCTGGGATTACAGGCACCCACCACCACGCCCAACTAATTTTTGTATTTTTTGTAGAGATGGGGTTTTGCCATGTTGGCCAGGCTGGTCTTGAACTCCTGACTTTGGGTGAGGTGATCCCCCTGCCTCAGCCTCCCAAAGTGCTGGGATTACAGGTGTGGGCCATGGTGCTTGGTCCAGAATAGTCTTTTAAACATGCAAATCTTTTCATGTCAACCCTGCTGAAAATCCTTTTCATTCATTGGTTTACTGTTGCTGTTGGGAAAATATCTTAAATCCTCAACAGGTCACAAAAGTCAAGTCAATCAATAAGCCCTAACAGATCCTCTCTATATAAACTCTTCTACTTAGCATAACCCTTTTTCAGAGACACCAGCGTCTGTTAGTTGCACATCTATTTGTTTCTTTTGGCTTCTATCTCTGCCCAGAATTAGGGAAGTTCATGGAGATGCCAAAAGATTGGCACTAATTCTCTAACCTTTCTCACTCCATGCAAAGTGATTTGGTGGAAATTTTATTATTGTTTTTATTTCCTGTGGAAAAAATGTTTTATTTGCCTCTATTCACATTCTATAAATACAGAATATCTTACAAAAGGTATAAAAACCTAAACCATTTTATTATGAGATCTCAAAACCAAATTATATAGGGATAAAACAACTCCAGCATTAATGTCAGAAGGAGCTCAGGGGCCCTTTATATATCATGGTATTTTAAAACAAATATTTAAACCTATCAAGATTGTTAGATTATATTTTTCTAGTATATGGTAGAAGTGGTTTTAGAATCATATTGGGCAACATTTTTTTACCTCTCTAACCCGTATTTGCCTTGTAAGGATTAGAGAGGTAAAATGGGATAATAAAGTTACCTACATTTCCAAGTTATTTTAAGGACTAACTAAGATAAAGTATGTAAAGTACCTAGCACAAGTGTGGCGCATAGTAATGATCGATAGGTGCTAATTATTACTATTTTTGTTTATGATAGTCACGAAGTCATTGTTTTAAAAGTTCTTTTAGGTTCATGTAACTTTTTTTTTCTCCAGAGAAAAGAAATACTGAGGATTTGAACAAGTCTATCATTGGTTTTGTTCTATCAAATACGGGTAAATATACTTTTTCAACTGAAAACAGTAAACATTAATCCTATTACTCTGCAGAGAAGAAAATAATCTTACTGCTCTTCAGAAAGATTTTACTATTACTCCTTATTGCACATAAGCCCTGTCTATTGTGCTATTGTGAACTGATAATCAATATCCTTTTTTTGCCATTGTCACTTCCAGCTCCTAGATGAAGAAGCTTGTCCCGTTGGGAGTCCTCAGGCACAAAGTCCACTGCACCACTTCTGTCTGTGCAATGATTTCTGCCAGTGGTGGAGACTTTGCTGTCCCCTGGTGGCATTTGCTGTCTTTCATTTATTCAATGTTCTGGCTCAGAAGACCTACGGTTATCCTTAGATATTCGTAAATTTAGCAGGCAAAACCTGAGAGTTGCTATCTCATTCTGATCTGTAATCATGACCCTTGTAGTGGAAGCATCACTTTCTCTATGTGGTTCAGAGCAGGAATTCTTGGTTAGGAAACTCTCCCACATGTTACTGTCTCATCAACACCAGTGCTTCCTCTAGGAAGGAGCAGAATCATTTCGTCTCCTCTTTAAGGAGTTACATGCTAAACTGTTCTTTGGAGTTCTATCTTTGGTTTCAGAGTCTGATTCTACAGACAGGATCCTGAAATTTCCTCTTCTAACTCTACTATCCTTCCTGATTTCTTATCTTTGACAAAGAGGTTGGATGTTACTTCAAAATTGTCCAGGATCCTAGTAAGGACTTCAGTGATCTACAACCTAACCTATGCCCATGTAAAGGAATAAAGTTAGATCTGTATGAAATACAACTTTATTTTTCTATAACTCTGCTGAAATTCAATTTTGAATTGCCTGTTTCAAAGGGCTGGTAATATCATAATCCGTGTCTATTTCTGGCATTCCTCCTTTTTCTCACTTGGGGTTGGATCTAAATTCAAAAAGGCCTAATATAACAGCACATTTGGGGGTTTGGAGCCTCTGGTTCTCAATGTGATCTGTCTACACAGGCATCCAGTGAGAAATTCATGATCCTAACTCAGTTATCAGTTCTACAAACCTCTAATGAGTTCAGAGTTCCCTTCTGCAAGCTCCCTTTAAATGTGGAGGCTGCCTTTCTTTTCCGTGTCAAACATGGGTGTACAGGGATATTGTTTTGTTTCCACTTCAAGTTAGGGCATACAAAATCTCTGCGACCCTGTCTAGTTCCCATCTACCTACTCACACCATGAGTCTTGTTCTCTTTCTGGGGCCTGTTGCCTTCCTGGGACAGTTCAGGAATCAAGGAACACGTCCCTCTGCTCCTGGATTTCACAAATCCATCTATGGAGGTTTGGTGGCTTCCCAGGTATGTGACGGGGACCATGGTAAGATCCCTGTCTCTGGACTGTGGAAATCTGCCTTGCCATTGCCTCCTCTCTCACTTTCCCCTGTGCACCATCCACAATCTTGTCATCTCCCAACACAGAAAGTGGATTTTTTGTTTGATTTTTTTTTTCTGAGAATGGAAAGCCATGATCTTATAAAAGATGTTTTGTCCAAATCTTTTGCTATAGCCAAGAGTCTTATCTGTTTCTGTAAAGCCAAGCCTTTTGCAACACCAAAGTCAGGAAGAGACTCCCTTTGTTCCCTCTGCTTTCTTTGCTGTCACTTCTTTCTTTAAAAGCAAAGAGCACAGAATGCCTAGCTGTTTGTTTGGGGTGATGGGCAATGAGATTGAGAGAAGAGAATATTGGGGAGGAAGGCAATCTATTAGTATTATTCTACCACATTTATGAGCAACAGACAGAAATTATAACAACAAAGCTATAAGGAAAACTCCCCACTCCATCTGGATGAAACTGTGCTCTCAACCCTAAGAAACGGGGCATGCTTTTGCCTCTTCTGTTCTTTTCCTTGCTAAGCACAGACAAGATGTCAGAACTCAGAAGTCCTGTTCCATGTAAGCAGACTGACAGTAGGACAAGTGTTTTCTAGGAAAAGGTTTATCTTTTCACTGGAGATCCAGTTCTGAGTGGTTTTGAAAGGTACAATTCTTTTATTTGGTTTGGTTCTAGGAACATGACAGTTTATATAAAGCTGTTGCTTTACTGTGAAAAACCTAGACATAGTGAGAGTAACATCTGAATTAATCTTTTACACCCAGGAACCTGTAGAGCAGAAAGAGTCACTTTTTTTCCTTGTAAGAATGCAAAGGAATCCTCAAAACTCCTTTGCAGTTTTAACATTCATTTTGAAATATGTTGATGTAACTATTATAATGAAGTATTAGGAACTTATGGTTAGTAATTGCTTAGACTTATTGAGTACTTACTATGTGTCAGATACTAAAACACTTTTATTTAATCTTTTTCATTTCATCTTCATAATAACCTTAGGAGATACATATTATTATTCTGATTTATAGGTGAGGAAAGTGAGGCACAAAGAGGCTAAGTAACTCGTCCAAAGGCACAAACTATGATCTGTTACAGACTGAATGTGAACCCCAGAATTCTGATGGCAGAGAAGATATGCTTACCTAAGTATATTCATCATGATAATAATGGTTGAGAGGCTATGGCATATGAGTATCAATTCTTGTAATAAAATGTTAAATTTAAGCTAGTAGATCAAAATAAAAATGTTAATGTGAACTTATTGTGATATATGTGAGACAAAGTTACCAGTTTGCAGCCAAGACATGAAACTGGATTAGTGAATGATTTTGATGCTCTAGTTTATCAAGGGATACAGAAGTTTTGTTCTGAGCCATCCTGGGTCTTCAGGGAACCACCATGAATAAATACCATGAATAAACACCAGGAATTGGAGAACATAAGAAATTAACATTTTATATTTATGTTAATGTGCTGGAATTTGGAAGGATCAGCATGAAAATCTGATACAGAGAATCATTTTGAATTACACTTAAAGGCATGGAAATAAAATTTCTTGTTAACATTGTTTTATAAAATTCTCAAAGCCATTAGTATTTTGTATAATCCATTCATTCAAAAATATTTACTGAGCACCTACTATGTGTCAGGCACTGTTAGAAGTGCTGGGGATAGAGTAATGAAAAAAACAAAGGTTCTTGTCCTTGTGGAGCTAAATTTTGTTTTTTTAAACTCCTCTTACTATCTATCATTCCCAAGGAGCTGATTTTTAATGAGTAAGTGAAATAAATAAGGAAACAGTATATTACAAAGTTATAAGTGCTATGGAAAGATAAATTAGGGGTCTCTTTGAGTTTGTTCCTTTTAGTGTTTCTTTTCCTTTCTATTTCAGGGATAAAATGGGCTAGGTTATAAAACTGTTACTCATTCTGAAAACTCAATCTGAAGGAGCTGAACGAAAATACAAACCAAAGTATGACTTCTGATTTCAACGTTGAAACCAGTTAATACGGTTAGGCTTTGTGTCCCAACCGAAATCTCATCTTGAATTGTAATCCCCATAATCCCCATGTGTCTAGGGAGAGACTCCATGTGTCTAGGGAGGTCGGATCATGGAGGTGGTTTCCCCCATGCTGTTCTTGTGATAGTGAGTGAGTTCTCATGAGATCTGATGGTTTTATAAGAGGCTGTTCCCCCTTCGCTCCTCACTCTTCTATCTTGTGCCACCACATGAGAAGGTCCAAGTGTGCTTCCCCTTCACCTTCTGCCATGATTGTAAGTTTCCTGAGGCCTCCTTAGCCATGTGGAACTGTGAGTCAATTAAACCTCTTTCCTTTATGAATTATCCAGTCTCGGGTATTCCTTTATAGCAGTGTGAAAATGGACTAATACACAAGAGGTCCAGACCCACCTGAAGTAGCAGCACTATCTGAAAAACTGGCTTCTCATGGAGAAATAACATTCTTTTTGCCCATTTTCACTTTACAAGTATATATAGTTCCCCTCCTTTGAAGATGCTCTTTACCTGTTCCCTCCTTAACTGTCTTCCTTGCCACATATGCTCCTGTGACTGATCTTACTCATATTTCTGACCTTAGAAAAGGCTACTGTGTTCACTGCCCCTGCTGTGTGCTGAATGTGATTGTCTTTTTCCTATTAAAACACTAATTATATTGCATTGTAGAGGTTTATTCAATAGTCTTTCTCCCCCATAAGACCGTATAATTTGTGTAGTTAAGGATAAGGGGCCAGGCGTGGTGGCTCATGCCTGCAACACTCTTGGAGGACAAGGTGGGCAGATTGCTCCAACCCAGGAGTTCAAGACCAGCCTGGGCAACATGGTGAAACCCCGTCTCTACTAAATTGTTAAATTTAAGCTAGTAGATCAGAATAAAAATGTTAATGTGAACTTATTGTGATATATATGAGACAAAGTATAAGTTACCAGTTTGCAGCCCAGACAAGAGACTGGATTAATGAATGATTTTGATGCTCTTGTTTATCAAGGGACACAGAAGTTTTGTTCTGAGCCGTCCTGGGTCTTCAGGGAACCACCATGAATAAATACAATGAATAAACACCAGGAATTGGAGAACATAAGAAATTAACATTTTGTATTAATTTTAATGTGCTGGAATTTGAAAGGATCAGCAAGGAAATCTGAGAGGAAATCATTTTGAATTACACTTAAAAATTTAAAAAAAATTACCCGGGCATGGTGGCATGTGCCTGTAGTCCCAGCTACTCAAGAGGCTGAGGTGGGAAGATCACTTGGGTTCAGGACGTTGAGGCTACAGTGAGCTGTGATTGCACCACTGCACTCCAGCCTGGGTGATAGCACAAGACTCTGTCTCAAAAAAAAAAAAAAAAAAAGGATAAGGAATATGTTTTTTTCATCATTGTATCATCAGCACTCAGAATGGAGGTTGGCATACAGTAATAGTAAGAGCTAAATATTTGTCATATAATTGAATCAACTTTTGCTGAGTATCTATGTGGACATGCCTATGTATGCATGCATTTTGTTAATGAGGCAAATTTGTGATTACACAGAAAAATTCAATCAATATAATATCCTTACTGATTTGTCCTAAAATTTCACTGACACCTATTATTTATTTTTTCACAAAAGGTAGGTTGGTATTTTAATTAAAAACGACTCTATAAATTGGTTTTATTATTTATTTATTTATTGTTTAGAAAATATTTTTTGTAGAGATGAGGTTTCACCATGTTGTCTGGGCTGGTCTTGAACTCCTGGGCTCAAGCCTTCCACCCACCTTGGCCTCCCAAAGTGCTGGGATTACAGGCGTGAGCCATCACACCTGGCCAACAAATTGGTTTTATTATGAGTAGCTAGTAATACATGTAATTTCTCTTTTACTTTTTAAAATATTATGAAAAAATTTAAATGTGCAAAATAAAGAAGAGTAGTATAATAAACTCCCATTCACCAATCATCTGCCTGGCCCTTATGTTTCATCCACAGCCCAACCCACTTACCTGACTCCAGGTTATTTTAAAACAACTTCAGGCACCATAGCATCTAATTTTCAGTAATTTAAAAAAAGAATGTATAAGAACGCTTTAGAGATTACAAGGCAAATGCTTACACATTATCTTTTTCCATTCTCATACCCTGTTCTTTGGCACTTTACCGAAAAGGAAATGAGAAGGGTTCAGAGAAATTAAATGACTTTTCTTTGATAACATTCCTAGTATATGTATAGTCAGAACTTGAAGCTTTTGTTTTTTTTTTTCTTTTTTAACATCAACTTTCGTGCTTAGTCCAGTGTATAACATCACAGGCAAATTCAAACTGAGAATAGGAACCAGTTGTTCTTCAACCGTAACCCTTCTTTTACATATCCTAAGACTGGGTAGCAAGTAGGGCAGGAGCCTTCATCTAGAGGGATGCTGGCAGCTCTGATAGGGGAAAATTAGCACTGGTCTTTCCTTCCAAAAAGCCACTCTGGCTGCTGCTGTTGACACAAGGCTCCTGGCTTTTGAGACATTATTTGAGTGCTGGATTCCAATACTTTTTACTTTCTCGTAAGAAAAAAAAATGTTAAGCATCTAAGGATATCTCATGCCTTATTGATAAAGTAAGCCTCAGGCTGAATCCAAATTGCTGAGCTCCAACAGAACTACAGGGCAAAGCATCTACACAGGGAATTGCCACTCTTCTCCAAAATTAGGCTTTATTAAGAGGAAAGGCTATGTTCTCCTCATATATATGTGTGTGTGTGTGTGTGTAAAAAGTAAATGTTTTACACAGATCCCCATAAGGGAAAAGTGGGCTATAGTAATACAGTATTTTTTTGTTTTTCTTTTTTTCGAGGGGGGGACAGTTTCGCTATGTCACCCAGTCTGGAGTACAGTGGCGCGATCTCGGTTCACTGCAACCGCCGCCTCCCAGGTTCAAGCGATTCTCCTGCCTCAGCCTCCCGAGTAGCTGGGACTACAGACAAGCACCACTACGCCCGGGTGATTTTTTTTTTTAAATTTTTTAGTAGAGACGGATTTCATCATGTTGGTCAGGCTGATCTCGAACTCCTGACCTCAACTGATCCGCCCGCCTCGGCCTCCCAAAGTGCTGGGATTACAGGCGTGAGCCACCGCGCCCTGCCAAACACAGTTTTATCAGGAATCAAAACTGTGCTCTCTTCTGGACTCTCAGCTTTAGCTGTTTGGAGCATTTAGTCTAACCCTTACCACTTACATTGTAATGTGAAGATCAAATTGTAACGACATGGCAATAATAAGGCTCCTATTGGTTGGGTACCACCAGTTTATGCCAGGCATTGTACTGATTCATGTCTTTAATCCTCAAAACGACCTTCCGAGGTCAGCCTTTTTATTCTCTTTTTCCAGACGAGCAAACTGAGTTTCTGAGAAGTCACACCCAAGTTGGTGGCAGGGCTGACGCTGGCATGGGGCTGACTCCAAAGCTCTCTACGCCACGAGGGTAGGAAAGACAATGAAACACAAGCAGAATAATGAGAACTGGGATCGTAACTTCATTAAATGAGAAGCCAGGGAACAGGTGGCGGACGGCACGCGGTTCGCTGCACGGAGTCGCTCGGGCGCTTTGAAACACCGCGCGGGGGAGCGGGGCGGTGCCGGAAGTCAGGCCATAGCTTCCGGTTCTTGCGCCGGAAGTGGCCGGTCAGCGTCGTTGCCGGTCTCCGGCGGAGACTGGCGCTCTGAAGTTTGAGCTGACGGGGCGGCCACGAGGTACACTGATCTTCCGTCCTAAACACGTCTGCAAGTCGAGATGTCGCACCCGTCCCCCCAAGCCAAGCCCTCCAACCCCAGTAACCCTCGAGTCTTCTTTGACGTGGACATCGGAGGGGAGCGAGGTGAGCGGAGTCTGACGCTCGCGAAAAAGCCCCTAGGAGGCGGGGGTTCCCGGGATTTGGGGGATTCCAAGGGCGGAATGCGGCTCCGGCCGGTGGCTGCTCGGTTTCGCGGAGGGGATGGCTGCCTAGGCTGGTCCGCCGGAGCAAGCCCGGTGATCTAGGGCTAGATCGATCCAGCGCCCTTGTATCAATGCCATCGGTCGTGCGGAAGTTTCTGGAAATTTCTAGTTCGGGAATTGTGGCGTCCTTTAGGTTTGCCTCCCGATTTGGTTGCACTTCCACGCCACCTTTGCACTACCAAGTTAGCATGAAATAAGATTATTTTATGTTGGCAATGGGACAGTTCAGAAAGCATATCCTGGGATATGCGTCTGCTGGGCCCCAGGAAACTATATTTGCCACGAGATAATATATCAGCACGTGCTGTGTTATTTATACGTTAAAGGGACTTGTTTGCTCATTGCTTTTGCCTTATTACTGATTCTTAACTTAGAGGTCCGTTCAGATGAGCAAACATTTTCTCTTAATTTGCCATTGGGAAAATGCGCTCAACGTAGTGATGGTGTTGCCTAGGTTACATAGCCGCTCAGAAGTTCCTAAGGCCTGGTGAATTAGGGAGCGTGTTGCTTTGTAACTGGATTGGCCTTGTTCTGGAACATGTTGGAATTGCTGGCCAGGCAATGTGTTTGAATGCATGTACAGGACACACACACGTTTACACGTACATTCAGTTTGTTGCAACTAGCTAGGGCTAGGTTTAATTTCACCTGTCTTAGCTGCTGTCTAGAGGAGGAACTTTCACAGCTTTTGCTTCAGAGGCTGCACGAGGCAGCCTCTGAAGCCTCTGAGCCTTTGTGTTCAGAGCACAAAGGCTGCAGGTATACGTAACACGTGGCCAGTCCGCCCACCCAAAGACTGTTTAATTTTCTCCTGTTGGTTGCTTGGTGATTGGAAATTCTCAGTACCTCTTGAAGAAATTACTCAGGATTTAAAACTATTTATATTTAATGATATCTCTTACATGGTGCTAATCTTTTGGCTACTATAATTGGTTATGATCCTTGGTGTGATGTTTCAAATCTGTTTATATACATACATGACAGTAGGTAGACTAAATTTGAATATTAGAATAAAATAAGATTCACTAATTCTAGTGAGTATATTCAAAGGAAATGAAGTTTGTATGTCAAAGAGGTATCTGCACTCCCATGTTCATTGCAACATTATTCATGATAGCCAAGATAATGGAATCAAACTAGGTTTCCATCTACAGATGGATTTTTTTTTAAATGTGGTATATGTGCACAATGGAGTACTATTCACCCATAAAAAATAATGAAATCTTGTCACTTTTGACAACATGAATTAATATGGAGGACATTATGTTACATGAAATAAGCTGGGCACAGGAAGACAAGGCATGATCTCACTTATATGTGGTTTCTAAAAAAGTTGACCTTGAAGTAGAGAATGGAATGGTGGATTTCAGGGATTGAGTAGATGTTGATCACAAGAGACCTAATTTCAGTTAGAAAGGGGGAATAAATTCAAGAGATCTATTGTATAACATAATGACTATAGTTAGTAGCAACGTGTTGTGTTCTTGAAATTGCAAAAAAAGAGAAAAATTACAATAAAGGGGAACTTGGTAATTCATGATTGATCTGCCACCATAATTATACCAACCTTCTTTTTATCATTTGTCTATTTGGTTGTTTTGCATACTGACAAGATTTTCTTTTCTTTTAGTTGGTCGAATTGTCTTAGAATTGTTTGCAGATATCGTACCCAAAACTGCGGAAAATTTTCGTGCACTGTGTACAGGAGAAAAAGGCATTGGACACACGACTGGGAAACCTCTCCATTTCAAAGGATGCCCTTTTCATCGAAGTATGTGTAAATTTTCTGAATCTTGTTATTCTTCATATAGACAAGTCCTGTTCTTTAGGAGTTGGGTAAGAAAACACTTAAGTAGGAAGTGAAGCTTAAAAAGTACTATTAGCTTCCACGTCTGAGGCAGTAACTCAGTTTCATAAAGGTTAGGCTGTGCGAGGTGGAATTACTTGTGGTACTAAGGTTTATCTATAGAGAAATGGACTCCCCTAGCTTTACCCATCCTCTCATTCTCCTTCACTCTAAGATGATTTGATTGAGAAAGGAAGGCCATAGTCAACCAACCTTAGGTAGCTTCATTGCCTGGTGACAAAAAAGTTATGCGTAATTTTTGGGCGTGAGTGCTTGGAAAGGCAGCAGGTTTGAAGATTCAGTGTTTTGGGCACACGGGTGATAATGTGGTCAAAATATGCCATTTCATACTGCTTATCACACTTTGTAATGAATCATTCTTTTGTTTAGTGATAATGGTTCTCCCAATAGACTGCAGGCTCTATGAGTTCAAGAACTGTATGTTTTCACCATTTTGTTTTTGGCATCTAATACAGTTATTGAGTAGGAACTCAGTAAGTATTTGTTTAATAGGCGAATAAGCAGTAATCACATGAGCAACTTTTTTTTAACGATTTATTAAGAAAAAATTAACTTTTTAAAAAGTATTTAAACTGTTTACTTTCATGTTTAATAAAAACTTGAAGTATGCTAATAAACTATATGCAGAAAATATTTAACATAGCAAGTGTGAGACTGCTATCTTTAGAAAGGTCTGCCTGCAAGAGTAGCACTTGTTTGGAGTCTGGGAACTTGACACTTGTACCATTTCCTAAATAGTAACGGTGATTTACTATGCCTAGTCTGTTTGTACAAATATGAATGTGTGCTTTCTTTTGGGGAGTCTGGAATTTTGGTATATGCTAGGTAGAGTGTGCCCAATAAATACCTTGGGTGCTGAGTCTCTGATTGGCTCTCCTGGGCAGAAATACTGTGTACATGTTGCTGCATTTTTGTTTCTGGGGGAAGTGTGTGTTCTGTGGCACTTCATGGGACGGAGAAAGCATAAGGAAGCCTGCACATGGATTTTTCCAGACTCTGCCTGTGTCTTTCCGCTCGTCATCTTGCTGTGTATCCTTACCACTGTGATCCAACCAATTACTGATTTGTGTGAGCTCTAGGGTTCTCTGAACATGAAAGTAGTCTTGGTAACCTTTGACACAAAGTGATATATTTGCTGAAAATTTTCCATTAGGGTAGGACAAATCTACTGGGAATCATTGGTCTTTATTCAGCAGACATTATTGAGTAACTAATATGTGTATATGCACATAGTTACAAGGATGTAAAACAAGGATGTAAAAGGAGGTCATTGTTTGCTGGAAGGGGCAGGTCATAATGCCATATGTTATGTAGGCAGAGTCAAGATACTATGGGAGAAAAATTAGGACATACAGCTTTGGGATTTCAGTGACAGTTTTATAGGGGAGGTATCATTTGAACCGATTTTCTGAATGTTAGCAGGGATCAGGCAGTGAAAGTAGGTTGGATTCAGATGGTGAAAAGCCTGAAGCGTTTGGAGTTGCGGAGACGGGTGGGGAGGGACAAACAGGAGAGTGACATGACTAGAGTCATGCACTACAAAGTTGTCTTACGTACATATCCATTAGTAAGCATTGCTAAAGGCATCCATGTCTCAGTCACTAATAGCCATTTTCTTTTTTTGTAGTTATTAAGAAATTTATGATTCAGGGTGGAGACTTCTCAAATCAGAATGGGACAGGTGGAGAAAGTATTTATGGTGAAAAATTTGAAGATGAAAATTTCCATTACAAGGTAAAGTAGAGAAAATGCATGTTATTGCTGATAAAAAGATTGTTATATATCTGGAATACTTGTTGGATGAAGACACCAAAAAATGTTTCAAGTGTGCTTAGATTCTTCATTTCTTGTAATAGGAATCACTTTTGTAAATAATGGTTCTTTAATATGGAAAAGTTTTCATTCAGTAATGATTTTATTTAGCATTATTTCATTGTGATCCAGTTTTTATATGCTTCTTCAGTTAAGCCAATGAGTTTTTAAATGCAACCAGCATCTAGCAAAATTGTTTCCAGGAAAAATGTTTTCATTGTTGGAAGAATGGTAACTTGTGCATCCTTATCCTTGAATTTGAAGAGCAACAAAACCATCAGTAATATCCAGGATGTCAGGGGATTTGCACACTAGCAGATACAGTTAAATGTCCAAGCTCCTAAAGGACTTTAGTGGTGCCTTTGCCTTCTTGTCTTTGTTGTCCCAAGATGTAATTGGGGTATATTGCATCATTCAAGTTATAAGAATGGACATGTAAGTACAAAAGTAAAGTGATATTTTTGGAAATAAGGAATATGAGCAAGGTTATTACGATAATTTGAAAAAATGTCATCAGTCTTCCAGCCAGTGTTTATTGAGCCACTGTCACTGGCACCAAAGGGTTTATAAAAATGAAAGGCCTTGATGACAAAGAATTTAGAATCCTACCTCAGAGACAAGATTAAGATACATGGGACTACTGGAGAATAATAGTATATAAATAAATGCTAAATTGATTGAATATCCTTGCTTGTATAACATTGCTAATACATACTGTCTGTATACTGCAGGAGAAAGATGTGATTTATGCAGTCTGAATTATTATGGAAGTCATTGAGGAGGAATGGCTACTTGGGCTGTTCAGACTGGGTCTTGCAAGGCGGCAACACGTCTGAAATTTGGTTAGGCAGGAACTGTAGTATTGATGCAGAATTTAAAAAGGGACGTCGTTGAGGAAAGACAAAGGCAAGAGACGTTGAGGAAATAAAGTTCTAGTTACTGTTGTATCAAAGGAAGCTACCAGAAGGATGAAAACTAAAGGTGATGTGATGATCACATTAATATAGAGAAAAGGGGCCTATAGACAAGACACATGGTTCTTGCTTTCTATAAACTTGGTGGCCTTAAAATCTGTATTTGATTTAGATTGAGGGGAGTAAAAGGCACTTCGGTGGGGTGGGGGGTGTCATGAAACATTATATAACATGAGAGTTACGGTGCATGCACCAACAAGGAATACATTTAGAAAGCCCAGGAGATAAAGTGAAAAGGTTAAGAAATTGCGTTTCATAGATCCTTTGACAGGATTATGCCTAGGTAGAATTTTGATTTCAACATGTACGCAGCAGTTTCTTTTGAGCACTCTCCGAAGAGGTGATTCATCTGGGATGAAAACCTAATCCAAATCCTGTATGATTTGGATTCTTTTGAGATTAGGAAAGTACCAAACTGAATGTCTTGGGTAAATTCAGTATCCCATTATTGTTCTCATTTTATTGATGTTGTATAAAGGAAGACTCATACTGTAGGCATATTTATGAATTTGGAAGACCGTTCAGGTCTTCCCAGAAAAAAAGAGCATTCATCATAAAAAGGGCAAAATATATGACAAGAGTTTCATAATGCTGCATCTTCATTTTAAAGGTGAAGTGTAAGTATCTTCTCATGGCCAATTTAGAAATAACCCTCCCCCCAACTATTGTTTCTGTTACTATTTACTTTGATAAGGTTTTTTAAAGTTTAAAAAGTGATTAAGTGCCCCATGTTTTGTGAATTAAAGGTTGCAGTTTATAAAAAAATAAAAAGTAATTAAAAAATTTTATAAGTGAAAAGCAAAAAAAAGTAGTTTGATCTAAATGGTAGTATAGTGCACCCCAGTTTTATGTTCAGTAAAAGAACGGTTCAGACTAACACAATTCAGAAAGAACACATCTAACCTTGGTTTTCTTTTAATTTTTATTTCTACAGCATGATCAGGAGGGTTTACTGAGCATGGCAAATGCAGGCCGCAACACAAATGGTTCTCAGTTTTTTATCACAACAGTTCCAACTCCTCATTTGGATGGGAAACATGTGGTGTTTGGCCAAGTAATTAAAGGAATAGGAGTGGCAAGGATATTGGAAAATGTGGAAGTGAAAGGTGAAAAACCTGCTAAAGTAAGTAAAAAGTTACAGTGAAATACACTTATTATCTTAGTTGCTATCTTTTTTTTTTTTTTTTTTTTTTTTTTGAGATGGAGTCTCACTCTGTTCCAGGCTGGAGTGCAGTGGTGCAGTCTCGGCTCACTGCAGCCTCTGCCTCCTGGGTTCAAGCTATTCTGCCTCAGCCTCCCGAGTAGCAGGGATTACAGGCGCGCGCTACCACACCCGGCTAATTTTTTTTGTATTTTTAATAGAGACGGGGTTTCACCATGTTGGCCAGGCTGGTCTCAAACTCCTGACCTTGTGATCCGCCCACCTCGGCCTCCTAAAGTGCTGGGATTACAGGCATGAGCCACTGCACCCAGCCTCTTAGTTGCTATCTTAAAGAAATATAAGTAAAAGGATCAGGTGATTATTAGCTGGAAAAATGTTATAATAATTTTGCGTATAGTAGCCTGGATCTGCTACTTTTTTTTTTTTTTTTTTTTAAACTTTTCTACAATGGGAAAGACAATTAGGGTAGTTTTAAAGGAGATTTTTAGTATTTCAGCTTTCATTTGGTGATCTTTGCTAGTTTACATTGTCTTCCTATACCTGCAAAACTGTTCAGTTGGTATGTATAGCAGTACATAGTAGAATGAGGGTAGTAAACCTAAAATCTTGTCTGGATTGTAGCATTAACTAGAGGCTTGGCCTTGACCTTGTTACTTAACTTTTCCACACGTGTTTTCTCCTGTCTAAATTACTTATGGGTTTAGACTAGATTATCTCTGAAGACCCTTGTGTACTTAATGTCTGTGAATCAAAATGACCTTAATATTGGCTGGGCATGATAGCTCATGCTCGTAATCCCAGCACTTTGGGAGGCTGAGGTGGGAGGATCACTTGAGACGAGGAGTTGGAAACCAGCTTTGGCAACATAGTGAGACGCTGTCTCTATTAAAAAAAAAAAAAAAAAAAAGAAAAACCCCTAAATGACCGTAATACTACCCAGCCTAAGTGACAGGGTTGTGAGAGAGAGTTGGAAGCTCAGTTACTTGTAGGAGGTAGGCTATCACTCAGTGTATGACAAGAATAGTAGTAAACCAGAAGCTCATACCCCACCTAACGCCACTTACATAGACAGTGATAAAATTGCCAACTTATTCTGTGTTTATTGAGCTCCTGAATAGCAATAAAATGCTTATGTAAATACTAACATTGTCGTATTAGTTGGAATGTATAAAAACAGCATTATAGTACATAAATGAGCCTCCTCACATAAATCTGTGAATTGGACAGTGTTGCATATGACTTCAGCTGTATAGCTTTTATCTCTCATTATTACGATAGTGCACTTCTACAATTTAGGGTTATTTTTACAGTTGTGCGTTATTGCAGAATGTGGAGAATTGAAGGAAGGAGATGATTGGGGAATATTCCCAAAAGATGGCTCTGGCGACAGTCATCCAGATTTCCCTGAGGATGCGGATATAGATTTAAAAGACGTGAGTATTTTCAGATTAGTCAAACTTTAATTAATTTAGTAAGTGAAAATATTTAGTACTAAAAGTTTGAGCTTTTGTTTCAGTCTCTCATATGATAGAATCTAGTATTAAACCACATTACTTACTAAAATCCAACATATTTATATTTTTTTATACAGGTAGATAAAATTTTATTAATAACAGAAGACTTAAAAAACATTGGAAATACTTTTTTCAAATCCCAGAACTGGGAGATGGCCATTAAAAAATATGCAAAAGTTTTAAGGTAATATTGTTTCTAACAAATTATTTTTAAGAAATTATAAATTATAAACTAAAATTAAGAATTGCTCACTATATTTTTGCAAATTACTTGTGGAATAACCAGGTGTGTTGAAATAGTTGCATTTCCTTTTTTTCCCCCTCAGCTTATTTTGAGAAATTTCAAAAGACAGAAGTTGAACGAGTAGTACATAATTACTCATATGTTTTACTTACGTTGACCAATTTTTAAATTTTGCTGTTTGTTTTTACAGAACTATTTTGATAGGAAGTTGTTGATACTGTGATACTTCCCCCTAAGTATTTCAGCCTGTATTTCCTAAGAAACAAAGACATTCTATATAAGTTCAATACCATTAAAACACCCCAAAGTAATATTGATAGATAATATCAGTCCATATTTAGGCTGGGCATAGTAGCTCATGCCTATAATCCCAGCACTTTGGGAGGCCAAGGTGGGCGGATCACCTGAGGTCAGGAGTTTGAGACCAGCCTGGCCAATATGGTGAAACCCTATCTCTACTAAAAATACAAAAATTAGTTGGGCATGGTGGCGCACGCCTGTAATCCCAGCTACTCGGGAGGCTGAGGCACAAGAACTACTTGAACCCAGGAGGCAGAGGTTGCAGCAAGCCGAGATTATGCCACTGCACTCCAGCCTGGGCAACAGAGTGAGATTCTGTCTCAAAAAAAAAAAAAAAAAAAAATCCATATTCCAACTTCCCCCAGTTGTTTCCATTTCTTAGAAAAATCCAGGGTCCAAACTAAGATTATGTGTTGTATTCAGTGGTAGTATCTCTTATGTTCCTACCTCCTCTGGTTTTTTATTCATTTGAATTTTTGTGGAGTCCCAAGTCAGTTTTTATAGACTTCCATCTGTATGTGTGTGTTTCCTTAAGATTAGTTTGAGGTGAAATATGTTGGCAAGAAGACTTAGGTAGGTGTTGTTTTGTATTACCTGTGATATCACATCCTGAAGACACATTTCGCTTTGGCCTGTTTGAGTTGACACACGTGGTTAAAGTCGTGTCAGCCAGAAGCATTTGTTAGTCTGAGGTGGTATCGTGAAATTGTGTGAATATCTAGTCCCCAACAACCTTTCACACAGTGGATCTTAGCATCATTGAAAATCCATGTCTGAATCTGTTATTATACTGATCTTCTAATTTTATCATCATACAGTTATTAACTAGCATTCTTCTGTTTGCAAGAGCCTCCCACATATTTTTTAGGTATCACTATAGACCTGTGGATATTTTTCTTTTCTTTTTTTTTCCTTTTATAGAAACAAGGCCTCCTTTATATTGCCCAGGCTGGTCTGGAACTTTTGGGCCCAAGCAGTCCTCCCTCCTCACCCTCCCAAGTAGCAGGGACTAGAGGATATCTTATAGGTAGTTTTCAATTCCGTTTGTTAGTACACTATTACTGTCATTGTTTTTCATGCTCAAAGGGTTCCAAATTTGTTCAGTGGAAGGCCCCTTTCCTTTGGCATGTTCTTATTAGTCTGCGAGCACTTGCTTGCTTTTTTGCCCAGGATGTTCTAAGCTCATCTTACCTTGCTTTCAGATCTGATATGGCAGTTTCTCCAAGGACCTCTGATTTCTTTCAGAGAAAGGAAACTTCAGAAACTAAATTCTAGGGGCCAGGTGTGCTCAGTTTCTGGGCCCTTTTCAGGGACAATGCAAAATCAACGCAATAGAGTTCTCCATCTCTCCCCTATTGAATTCCCTTCTATTATGAGAATCCTGGTTCCAAACATAATTATGTTAGAAAGTACATAGTGGGGACCTGAGTTTTAAAAATAGACAAGTGTTACTAGTGCATAATTAGATTTGGGAATTGGTCTTAAATTGTCCTCTTTGAACACTTTGGGGAAGAAAAACAATTTTTTTTAAGCCTTAAAAATTTTAAAAAGTGTGATCATTAAGATTATTAATAGCAGTTTTAGAGCTTTTTATATCAGAAATGACATAACACTTCTGGACATACAGAAGAAGAGTAATTCCTGTTTATGTGGCCTTTCATACTGCTTTTATTAATGCATTCTGCAGATACGTGGACAGTTCAAAGGCTGTTATTGAGACAGCAGATAGAGCCAAGCTGCAACCTATAGCTTTAAGCTGTGTACTGAATATTGGTGCTTGTAAACTGAAGATGTCAAATTGGCAGGGAGCAATTGACAATTGTTTAGAGGTAAGTCTGTTTGATTTTGAACTTTTTGAATAAGTTGGATTAAGACTTAGTTTGAATAGTAGCAATTTTTATGTACGTTAATATATCTTATTGCATAGGACCTAATGAGGCTTAAGAAAACATTTTGTTTCTAAATATTTTGGACCCTCAGTTCTTTCTCTACATTCATTTTGTTTATAACTCTGTGTCACTTAACAGCTATGAAGATCCTTGCCTTTTTTTCTCAAAGCACATATATCAGCTCATGTATTCACTTAAGAGCACCTATTATGTGTTAGGCATTGGAAGACAAAGTCAGGAATGATTAAGAATGTGGGTTATGGAGTCAGTCAGGCATGGCTTCTTTCTTTTTTTTTTTTTTTTTTGAGATGGAGTTTTACTCTGTTATTGCCCAGGCTGGAGTGCAGTGGCGCAATCTCGGCTTACTGCAACCTCTGCCTCCCGGGTTCAAGTGATTCTCCTGCCTCATCCTCCCGAGTAGCTGGGATTACAGGCGTGTGCCACCATGCCCAGATAATTTTTGTATTTTTAGTAGAGACAGGGTTTCACCATGTTGGCCAGGCTGGTCTCAAACTCCTGATCTCAGGTGATCCACGCACCTCAGCCTCCCAAAGTGCTGAGATTACAGGTGTGACCAGCGTCAAGTAGTTATAGAGAGTTATATAACAGAATGTAAGGCATTTATTGTAGTGCCTGGCACATTTTAAGCACCTAACAGAGACGAGTTATTTTAATTAAAAGATCCATACCCTCAAGAAGCTTAATAAGTGCTTCAGGATAGGAGGGGTCAGTTTCAATTTAGGTTCATCAGGACTTGTGTATGGAGAATGGGTTCTATTGGAACAGGTCATTTATCTTTAGGAGGGCCATCCAGGTATGCTAACTGATAAAGCTAGAAAGATGGCAGTTTTACCTTCCTCAAATAGAGCAATTATGACTCTCTTCCTTGTTGTATAGTTTGAAAAGTTTTCCAAATTAAACATTTTAAGAATTTTACATATTAGGCCATGCACCTAGACTAGCTATGCTCAGAGCAAGTAGAACTAAAATGAGATCCTAATTTTGTAGGGTAGATGGAATAAGGGATAGGAATATATTTAGAAAGGGAGCATACAACAGAGGAAAAACTTATCAAAAGAAAAGATGGGTTTTCACTCTGGGTTTCTTTTTTTTTTTTTTGCTCTGTCACCCATGCTGGAGTGCAGTGATGCAATCAAAGGTCACTGCAGCCTCAACCTCCTGGGCTCGGGTGATCCTCCCACCTCAGCCTCCTAAGTAGCTGGGACTACAGGTGCTCGCCACCACACCCAGCTAATTTTTAAATTTTTTGTAGAGATGGGTTTTCGCCATGTTGCCCAGGCTGGTCTCTTAACTCCTGGGCTCAAGCTGTCCACCTGCCTTGGCCTCCCAAAGTGCTGGGATTACAGTTAAGAGCCTCTGTGCCCAGCCTGGATCTCTTTTTGACCTGTGAGGCAGATAATAAAATCTGAGTACTGGCCGTTAAAAGATGTTACATAAACAAAAGATAATTTTAAAATGTTTGTTCTAGGGGAGAGACCTGATGCATAAAGTCTCTTAGGTTAAAAGACCTTTTGTAAGAAAAAACCTAGGTTAGGTATGGTGGTTCATGCCTGTAATTCCAGCAGTTAGGGAGGCCACGGCGGGCGGATCGCTTGATCCCAGGAGTTTGAAACCAGCCTGGGCAACATGGTGAAACCCTGTCTCTAAAAAAAAAAATTAATCTGGTGTGGTGGCACATACCTGTAGCTGTAGTCCAGCTACGCGGAGGCTGAGGTGGGAGAAGCACTTGAGCCTGGGAGGTTGAGGCAGCAGTGAGCTGTGATCAGGCCACTGCACTCCAGCCTGGGCCACAGAGTGAGCCCTTGTCTTAAAAAAAAAAAAAAAAAAAAAAAAACAAACTTAAGAGTTTATAGCTTAAGAGTTATTAAGTTATTAATGTTCCTAAAAAACTTATAATTCAAGTAAAAAGTGTATACCCATTTTTCTTCAAAATGATTTTCTCTTAAAAGTGTTAGTTCAGGCCCATTCGGGAGATTGACACCACAGTGGGGAGCATTTTGGAAACTAGAGAAATGTCTTTCTCCTCCATGTCCATTCAGTGCCCTCTGCTGACAAAACTTAGTGCCCACTGGCAGAGGAGAGCTATTTGCAGGTTTCAGCTCCATTTTCACAGAGCAGTGAAGGATGGGTTTGGAGTTGATAGGAAATGAATTGAAATCTGGCATATATGCTTAATACTTAATACTTTGATATAAATACTAGCTTTATACTTTTTTGTAGGCTCTTGAAATAGACCCATCAAATACCAAAGCATTGTACCGCAGAGCTCAAGGATGGCAAGGATTAAAAGAATATGATCAAGCATTGGTAAATTTTGTTCCAAATGTTTAATTTTTTAAAATAGACAAGTACCTTTATAAATCATACACCTAACTTAAATGTTTTTTTCAATTAAAGGCTGATCTTAAGAAAGCTCAGGAGATAGCACCAGAAGATAAAGGTAAGTTGGCAGCTTTTGTATGAAAGTTAATTTTGTTATTTAAAAATTTATCCTCAGGAACCATTGTTCACTTTGCCAGATTTTAGATGTTTGTTCAACAGATATTACAGAATGCCTGCTGTTGGGCCAGGCATTATCATATAGCAATGAACAAGACAGTCAAAGTCCCTGCCCTCAAAGAGCTTACATTCTACTCCCGCTCAAGAATATACTAGTTTTTCACGTTATTTATTCTTCAAGTTATCATCTCTGTAGTTTTTTATATGTCTAAATACTGTTTGTCTTATGGTATCCTTTGAGACTCTGTTCCTATTCTGGTTATTCTAGTTGAGAGCTCAGCATTGTAAGACACAGTATTCATGGTAAATTTAACATTTGGGACCATTCTTCAAGTTGAATGTGGCCATAACCTTAGTATTGAAGTACTGGTTATATGTTTTAGGAAACTATGACAAAAATAAGCTTTTTTTTAAATAAACCAACTATGAATAGTGACACTAGATCTGGGTATTACAAATGTCTTTGGTCTCTTATTACTAAAATGAAACAAGGGAAGCAATTACTATTCTCTAATGTAGAGGGAGAAGGCAAATCTTGATGTATTTGAGTTCTCTCAGTTGACAGTCCTCTAAAATTACGTTTTATTTCTGTGTTTATGTGATTGCTCAGATTTTCTGTTACTAGGGCTTAGTTACTTTATGGAGAAGTTTTTTCAAGGGGTAGTTAACATTAAAATAGTTTGTTAGTCACCATAATTTTTTGGATATTTTGAGAAATAACTCACATTGCATATTTATTTTACAGCTATCCAGGCAGAATTGCTGAAAGTCAAACAAAAAATAAAGGCACAGAAAGATAAAGAGAAGGCAGTATATGCAAAAATGTTTGCTTAGAAAGGATTCAGTTTTGCTTATTGTGTGTTGATTGTATAAATGCAATAAGAAAATGTAAAGGTTTTTGTCTAGTAATATGATCCCTAATGTGTTTCTTTTGACACCTTAGTTCCTTACTGTTTACAGTTTAGGAGTACTGATAGGGGTTCATGCTTAATAAACATGTCACAATACAGTAAGTAAAGTGGTTTTGTTTGTTTCTTTGAGATGGAGTCTTGCAGTGTCACCCAGGCTGGAGTGCAGTGGTGCAATCTCGGCTCACTGCATCCTCTGCCTCCCGGGTTCAAGCAATTCTCCTGCCTCAGCTTCCCAAGTAGCTGGGATTACAGGCACGTGCCACCATGCCCGGCTAATTTTTGTATTTTTAGTAGAGACGGGGTTTCACCATATTGGTCACGTCACGCTGGTCTTGAACTCCAGACCTCATGATCAGCCCCCGCCTTGGCCTCCCAAAGTGCTGGGATTACAGGTGTGAGCCACCGTGCCCGGCCAAGTAAAATGTTTTTTAAAATGGTTATGTGCATTATTCATAAAGAATAATGGTGTCCAGTCTTTTTAAACTTGTAAAAACACATCTTATTGAATAAAGAGATGAGAGCTTAAGTTTGTATATTGTTTCCTTCAATTCTTTGATGTATCCATGGTTGGATGATGCTAGGTTTTCATACTTATAGATAATACACACACACACACACACACACACACACACACACAAACTTGTTCAGGGATGGGCATACTTTTTCTGCAAGGGCCAGATCATAAAGTTTTTAGGCTTCGTGGACCATGTAATGTCACACCCACTCAACTGTGCAGTTGTAACTCAAAATTAGCCATAGACAATGTGTAACCAATGGGTATGGCTGTGTTTCAATAAAACTTTGGTCTAGAATATATATTCATTTTTATATTTGATTACTTAACTTTGGCAAGTCAAACGTAAAGTCCAGTAGTGAATTTTGCTCTTGGTACTGAATCTCTGAAGAACTGAAGAGGTAGGAAGATGCTGCATTCTTTTAAAGGTTATTTAAAAGCAATACTCCTAAGTTTTTTATGGGACAATCTTAGATATAGTATAAAATTTTTATTTGATAATCATTTTGTGACTATTCTGTTCAGTAATATGCAGAAAGACATTTTGACATCTGTTAATCTCTAAACATTTTAAAGTTAGCTTGCCATACTTTAAAGAAACTGGCTAGCTGCAGTTTACATTCCATTGTAAGCAGGTCCTCCTCCACCTTCAGGTACTACCCAGTTAATATTCTGACTTGGATCTTTAATATCACATGTTTTACAATGTACACAGTTCTGAGCATTTATCTGTAACCGAAATCCATCACCTTGTTCCACAGGTACAAATTCATAAACTCCTGAAAAGTAAAAATAAATAATATTGAAGTGCCTAACTTTAAAAAATTTTTAAATTCAAAAGTAAAAATTAAGGTAACAGTAGCCACAGAAACCTTAAAGGTTGCTTTCTGAATGCTTACCCATAGAGAATATTATGAAGACCTTGGTGCATTGCTATTGATATGAGTATAAATTACATGTACATAATAAAAGGAGGTACAGCAGTATTCAGCTGAGTTGTCTCACTATCAAGGGTACTCGACACTCAGTGTTTGAGTTCCACACAACCTCGAAGTACTCCCTTATTCACAGGGGACAAGTTCCAAGATCCCCAGTGGATGCCTGAAACCTCAGGTAGTACTCAACTTACGCTGTCAGTCAGAACACGTTTCTGTTAATGTACTTCATCCACAAATGTGATGCCTTTTCCATCTTAAGGAAGCACTTGCCACACTCTGGCTATAACTTCTACAGTTCGAGGTCCAACAGCAAAATGCACAAATTTCTTTTTCCTCTTTCACAGAAGATACAGTCTTACTGTAGACCTTAGCAACCTCAGCATAGGATTTTTTTCTCTTTATAGAGAACTTTCTCCTTTCACTTAAAGGAAGCACTTTATGGCATCTCTGAATTGTCAGCATCACAGCATCTTGCGTTGTGGGGATATTTTTAAGTAAAATAAAGGTTACTGGACACAAGCATGATAATGTGACAGTAAATCTGATAACTTAGATGGCTACCAAGTGATGTAACGAATGTTATGCGTGAATATGCTGGACAAAGGGATAATTCACATCCAGGGTGGGACAAGCCAGAATGGTACACAATTGAAAACTTAACATGCACAATTTAGGACTCAAGAATTATTTGTTTCTGGAATTTTCTTGTTTTCAGACCGTGGGTGACTGGGGGTAAGAGGAGCCTAACGGTACAGCTAAAAAACCAAATTAGATCCAGTCCTTAGTAACCTCAGGGAGTTTTCAACCCACTGTAATGACAAAAGACGAAGTCACACTGTATCTTCTTTTGTGAATGTACTAGTTTTCAAGTATTGGAATACTATTTTGTTCTACCATATCATCTGAGACGTGGTTCCTACTACTGCAATTTCAGTTGAAAGCTCAGCTCTAAAAGAATATTCATGGTGAATTTAAAGTTTCAGAGCATTCCTTGGACTGAATGTAACCATAATGTGCTATTCTAGTACATGCACCCAAATACATACAGATGAGCTGCCATGACAAATGACTTCAAATAGTCACACGAACATGCAAAGAGAGGTATTTCATTTTCAAGAATCTTCATCTTAGTCTGAGCATAGACAAAGGGCTTTTTTTTTTTTTTTGAGAAATGTCTGAACTAGGCTTAACAAAACCAGTAGTTAAAAGTATGTTTCCTAAAGGAAGCTGGATGAAGTCATTTGCAATTTCTAAGGAATGGAAGGAGATACAGAAATCATTTTTTAAAAGAACAAAATCACATTCCTAAAATGTTTAAAGCAAATATTTAGGAATAGATGGAAATTATTACCTGCAGGACAGAATCGCTGCTCAGGCCCATCATATATCGACAGATTTCTATTTACAGGTATACTGTCATCCCTTAAGGTTAAATGTGCCGGCTGGTCATGTTCATGATTAGTACCACTCAGAGCCACAGATGACAAGAGGTCAAAACTGATCTGTCCGTCGGGTTTTGGATACTCAATAGGTGTGCAATCCTTGGCTGGCTTGAGCCGTTCAAAGTCAGAACCTTCAACAATTTTGAGGGAAATGCTTAACAAAATATGATTTTGAAGTACTTTTTCTTAAGCCTATTTGTATAAAAACTTCAAAATATTGTTACACCAAAGAAATATGACTAGCCCTCAAGTAATAATATACTGTTTTTAGACACTAAATTTATAATTTCTCCAAGCAAGTTTAAAACATTAAAACGATCACTTTCTCTAATTAATGGATCCCATTCATGAATTTTTAATGATCATGTCACTCATACTCTTGTTTGAATTACCTTTATGTTTCAGAGTCCATGGCTCCATTCCTCTCAATATCCAGTAAAAGATTCCAGTGTAAATCATCCCTCCATATACACCCAGTACTCCATGGCAGGACGGTCTTATATTTCTGACAGAATATAGCTCTTTCCATACCCATGAATTCTTCAAATTGTCCTCATATTCAGTTACATGGAGTCCTTTTATTAAAAACATGAAATGTTAAGTGTGAAACTGCCCAAATGTGCATAAAATATGCTAAAGTATTTTGCTACTTATCTGATGAGTGAAGTTTTTTTTTTCGAGACAAGGTCTTGCTCTGTCACCCAGGTTGGAGTACAGTGGTGTGATCACGGCTCACTGCAACCTCCACCTCCCAGATTCAAGCCATCCTCCCACCTCAGCCTCCTGAGTAGGTGGGACCAGAGGCACATGCCACCACGCCCTACTAGTTTTTGTATTTTTGGTAGAAAGAGGGTTTCGCCATGTTGCCGAGGCTGGTCTTGAACTCCTGGGTTCAAGTGATATGCCTGCCTCAGCCTCCCAAAGTGCTGGGATCACAGGCATGAGCCACCGCACCTGGCTGATGAGTGAATCTTAAGTAATTTTTTAAAACATGGTCCACAGTGAAGGCTCTTTCATGTACAAATGTTGGCATCTTCCAAAAAGACAACCATTAGATATAGATATGTTAGTAGGCAGTAAGGCATTTGATTTCTTACATTGGTAGCATGGAAAATTAGTTTCAAATTTTAGTGAAACCGAGAAAGAAGCTTTAAGATAAAAAGTTCATGCTACCTGTAGGAGTGAAAAAATTTCATAATTTACAACTCAAACTATTTCTACCTGCTATGGGTTGAAATATGTCCCCCCCAAAATAGGTTTTGAAGTCCTAACTTCCAGTACCTTAGACTGTGACCTTGTTAGTGGCTGTAGATATAATTAGTTAAGAAGAGGTCTACTACAGTACAGTGGGTCTCTAATCCAATATGACTGGTATCCTTAGAAGAAGGGACAGAACTGGGCACGGTGGCTCTAGCCTGTAATTTCCAGCTACTTGGGAGGCCAAAGTGGGAGGACTGCTTGAGCCAAGGAATTTGAGATTACAGAGACCAAAGACTGCACCACTGCACTCCAGCTTGGGCAACAGAGAGAGACCCTGTCTCTAAAAACAAAAACCCACCACTTCATAGAGAAAACTCGGTGCATGCACTTAATATTTAAGAGGACAAATTGGTTCCCTTATGGCCTTTGGTGGACTTCACATGACTTCTTCCAGTCATTGTTTCCTGTTCTGACTCCACTCCCCTTTTCTTTAGGCTTTAACCCTCAATCTAGTCTTTGGTGATATACTGGCTCCAGTATTATCTATGTGTGGTACTATATGCACATGATACAGCAAGTATGGCTGGTGGTCCAACAAGGAATGATACTTGACAAGAAAATTAGAAAAAAACTTCTACCCAGCCACTGCACTCCATCTTGGCTATTCCATTCTCCCTGAAGTGCCCTTTGCCCTTTCTGTTTTCCACTTCATCTCCCCATGCTAGGCCTCCATTCCTACAAAGATTTGAAGGCATAACCTAGTTACATACCTCTAACTAGAGGAACATTTACTGGGGATTCTAAGAATTAAGACTCACTTATCAAATATCTATGGAGTCGCTACCGTGTGCCAGGTGTGTAGGATTCACACTAAGCAACACCTCTAGTCTCTTGGAGTTTTCACCCAAGTGGCAGAAGACAAAAAGTTGATAAGTAAATAATATAATGTGCCAAAAGGTGGAAAATGTGCTAGAAAAGGCCTTGCAGGGGGAACTGGTTGTGTGCTTTGTGTTGTGCGTTAATTGGTGTGGTCAAGGCAGGGCCACTATGAGTGCTATTTAAACAAAGGGAAAGTGAACAAAGGAGCCAGCCGTGAGCAAAGACCATGAGGTGGGAGTGCTTGGCATGTTCCGGGAACTGTAAAGAAGCCAGTGTGGCTGAAGTTGGTAAAGGGTCTTTTTAGATTAAAGCTTTACGGAGGTATAAGTGCTGGCTGTTTCTCTCTACCACAGCAGAACAGTCATAGGCCTACACTTACAAAGCTTGCTAAAGAACAGGTAGCTAATTCTGCCTTTTGTAAAGGTGTTCGTTCTATTGATACTTAAGTATTTGGGAGGTATCTTAATTGTGTGTATTACATGTATGCAATATAAATGCAGTACTGTCATATTTGTAATAGTTTCTAACTAGGTGGGACACCACTGGTTCTTTTCTTTTTTGTGTGTGGGGGATGGAGTTTTGCTCTTGTTGCCCAGGCTGGAGTGCAATGGCACGATCTTAGCTCACTGCAACCTCCACCTCCCGGGTTCAAGTGATTCTTCTGCCTCAGCATCCCAAGTAGCTGGGATTACAGGCACCTGCCACCACACCCAGCTAATTTTTTTGTATTTTTAGTAGAGACGGGGTTTCACCATGTGGGCCAGGCTAGTCTCGAGCTCCTGATTTCAGATGATCCACCCGCCTCAGCCTACCAAAGTGCTGGGATTACAGGCATGAGCCACCGTGCCTGGCTACCACTGGTCCTTTTCTACTTTTTTGATGTGAATAAAACAGAACATATAGTAAAAAATCACTGACTGTAATTATTGAGAATAAGTCATGTAGTTTTCTTTGCATAGCATGCTTCTTAATACTTTCTATAAAGTGACAGATGCAATACAAATCTTTTAATGTCAATTGAAATACACATAACCCAGCAATTTTCTCTTTTATACTTTACACAGGAATTTCTTACCCATTGTCTTTGATTGGAGATTTTCACTAGTTAGTTGATTAAAAATAGATTCTGCTGCTAAAATTCCACTTTTCATTGCTGTGTGAGTACCTTTGATCTTGGGAACATTCATAAAACCAGGACTACAACCAATTAGTAAACCACCAGGAAAGGTGAGTTTTGGTATAGACTGAGGAAAGAAAGATTCAGAATACATTTGTTAGCTCAAATTAAACAAGAACAACAGAATACTCCAAATCAGTCTTAAAGTATTCTAGAGCTGTAGGGAAAGGTTGAAAAATAAATACATGAAAATGAATTGAGCAAAGGAATAAAACAGAGCAAGGGCAGTTTTCTTCTTCCTGCCCTAAGAGTGAGGATTAGGACTATTACTATCTTTCTGTGAGAGTTTTTCTTTTTCCATCCTTATAACTGATCTACATGGGACAGATTTAGGACTGAAGCATCAATATGTTTTAAATAGAATGTTTTATTTATGCATATCCATGTCATAGTTAAAATATTCTCTAAACCTGAATGCTGTTATCTAAATGGTGATTTGCTTGCAAATCAAAACCACAATGAGATATCATTTCATCCTAGTTAGAATGGCTATTATCAAAAAGACAAAAAATATACTGGTGAGGATGTGGGAAAAAGAAAACTCACACATTGTTGGTGGGAATGTAAATTAGTACAACCATTATGGAAAACAGTATAGAGGTTCCTAAAATAGCTACAAATAGAACTACCCATATGACCCAGCAATCCCACTATTGGGTATATATCCAAAAGAAAGCAAGTCAGTATGTGGAAGAGATATCTGCACTCTCATATTTATTGCAGCGCTATTCACAATAATTGCCAAGATACAGAATCAAACTAAGTGTCCATCAACAGGTGAATGGATCAAGAAAACATGGTATATATATATACACAATGGAATACTATTCAGCCGGAAGAACAAATGAAATATTGTCATCTGTGACAACATGGATGAGCCTGGAAGACATGTTAAGTCAGTCAAGCACAGAAAGATAAACACCCTATGTTCTCACTAATATATGGAAACTTAAAAAGTTGATCTTATGGAAGTGGAGAGTAGAACAGTGGCTACTAGAGGATGGGAGTGGTAGAAAGGGATGAGGGGCATGGGGGTGGGATACGGAGAGATTGGTTAATGTATACAGAAATACAGCTAGATAGGAAGAATAAGTTCTATTTTTCTATAGCACTGTAGAGTGACTATAATAAAGAATAATTTGTTATTTTTTTCAAATAGCTAGAATAAAAGATTTTAAATATAACCAACACAAAGAAATGATAAAGGTTTGAGGTGATGGGTATACTAATTACCCTGATTTGATCATTAAACATTATACACATGTATGGAAATATCACATTGTATCCTCTCTCCCCTCAAAATTAAGTGGGCCTGAAAATTTCAAAGGGCATATATAAAAAAAAAACTGTAATTTGCTTTTACATATATTCAGGGTAATACAAGACTTACAAAGGATACTATACACCCTCTTTATTTTACTTTGACAGCTAGGGATAGAAACCTATGCTCTAATCATGGCACCACTGCAACTAGCTACTACCCTAAACAATAGATTTTGATTAAGGACAAGCTGAATTTCCAAAATAAAATAGATAAAGACAATTCTTAGGACCTTAGTATACATTTCTGATTAAAAAAACAATGTAATAAAGGGTGGGATATTTTTCAGCTTACACAATAAATGTCTATATGTAGCTCACAATATAATAACTGAACTGTAGATTGTTTGCATGGGAAAATGTACTCTATAGTTTGAAAAGAAGAGCCAAGCAGCATTGTTCTTTCCACATTCTGTACTTTTTTCTTCTCTGAGGATTTCCTAAAGTAAGCCATGGGGTCTTTGTTGAGAAAATGGTGAGTGGTACATTTGGTTGATGGTATTAAGAGGGACTCAGAGGAGGGAGCTAACAAGAAAACTATTGACATCAACTGCAAAAGAGACATGGTGAGCACTCTGTTGCCACAGCTCTCATCAATGATAGAATTCTGTGAGGGAATAGTGAAAAGCAAAACTAGGGGGCAGAAGGAATGCTGGTAAGAGAGAAGGATCAGGGCCCAGGTCCTTTCATAGTATATGTGGGGAATGAATTTATGACTGTGGTTCTCAGACCAAACTCAGGATTAGGACCACTTAGATAAAAGAGCATTAAATCAGGACCACAGAGCAGACAATGGGGAGGAGGTACTATCTGGAGTGCTACTAGCTGAAAACAGATAAAGACTAGGGACTTAGATGCTTTTCTCAAATAAGGCTGTGGCTTTGTTGACACCAAGTTTGATTCAAGAACCAGAAGAATGTGAAATTTAATAAAAGGATATAAACTATGAGTGCAAGTTCTTCCAAAATAGGTGCTTAAATCCTAAGAATAAAAATATTACACCCAAGGAAAATGTATGTTTTTAAGTTCTAGGAGGATCCTACCTTGGGTGGGCTGGGTTATTAGCAGCTACGCACCTTGTTTGGGACATTCATGAAACTAGGGCTACAAGTAATTAGAAATCCACTAGGGGAAGATGAGTTTTGGTATAGTCAGCTGAAGAAGGAGAAAAAAGTTAGACAGTATTTGTTAGCTCAAAATAAATAAAATTGAATGTTTCGAATTGTTGCCTCTTCTTTTTCTTTACCTAACCGGGAGCCACTTGGACTGCATCCTTTCCCTCTCACTCTCCCTAAGGAAGGATAAAACAATCATCAATGCCGAATGGCAGCTGAGCAAAGCAATATCAAGAGCCGGGCGGCATCATGCTTGGGAGAAAATACTGCGCTCTCCTCGAGGGTTCTGGTGCTTGCTACACCTTCAGAGAAACTTCTCTAGTATTGAACTACAGAAATGATCCCTGAAAGTATAGTCTTTGTTGCCTCTTAAGGTCTTCAAGACCTTAACTGGAAATAAGTTTCTGAATCTCTGGCCAATGAAATCAGAAAATTCAGGTGAAAAGTGTGCGTGTGCATGTGTGTGTGTGCGTGTGTGTGTGTGTGTGTGTGTGTGTGTGTTGTGGGGGGAGGGGAGAGTCATCTGTCGATTTGCAAATCATTTGACATGTTTGACATGCTTAAGTATACAAGGTAGATGGTTTTCAATAAAAATCTGTGTACTATTGAATATACTGAAACCTTTATAAATTACAGAGTAGGGTTAGATTGACAGTAACTAGTATGGACATTATTTTTAAAAGTTTAATAGGCTTGAATACAATTATGTAATTCAATACATATTTCTACCAAAGGAATTACTACTCTAGAAACAAAAACAATCTCATGAGAAGTAATCTCATGACAGACTTTGGGGACAGCATTATTTTAAGATTCTAGTGATTATGTTTATAATATAGCTATGGTTTTGAGTTTATGAAATACTATTACAGTAATAAAGTAGAACCTCACTTTTAAAGATAAGTCAATTTCTCCTCCCCAAATTTTCCTATTATCTGTTACTTTTATAATAAGTTTTTTAAAAGAAATCCAATTTCTAAGATAGTCCTAGATTCCTAGAATATTAGAGACAGAGGGATCATCTTTATTTTACAGATGATCTCTTAAGGCCAAAGTTAAAGAACTTGCTCCAAATAATTTGGTACAAGCTTTAGAGCAGATTTTTAGATCATCTTACCTGTATGATAACATTTCTACAACAGTATTAACAGCTTTTATGACAATTAGCTACTAGGTCTTATTTCATGGTTTAATACATACTGAATACATTATATTTGAGAAGAGTTTGAATGTATATAAAAATAGGACAATTAAGGTAAAAGCTTAACAGAGGTAACCTAAAAGGCATGAATGTTACTAGGTAGTTGGAATGAATGATGTTTGCTGAAAACTAAATTTGCCTTTGAGTTTCCTGGCAGTTAAGGAATAAAGAGAAATATTATGGATTACGGTTTTTATTTTCTGGTTAAAACAACTAACAAAATGTCCAAGAATTTATCTCTAGAGATCAATATATTATTTTTTCTTTTTGTTTTTGAGATGGAGTCTTATTCTGCTGCTCAGTCTGGAGTGCAGTGGCACAATTTTGGCTCACTGCAACCTCCACCTCCTAGGCTCAAGTGATTCTCCTGTCTCAACCTCCTGAGTAGCTGGGACCACAGGCGCTCGTCACCACGCCTGGCTAATCTTTCTATTTTTTGTAGAGATGGGGTTTCGCCATGTTGCCCAGGCAGACTGTCCAACTCGGCCTTCCAAAGTGCTGGGATTACAGGTATGAGCCACTGTGCCCAGCCTAATATAGTCTTAAAACTAAATTCATGGTGTAATTGAAGTACTGTGTGACACCGTTTTATAAACGCTACATACTTTTCTTGTTCCAATATTGTTTTTATTCTTTATCTAAATTTGTTACATTGTATGTTCAATTCTGAATTTATAATACAGAAATAAGGAAAATAAAAGTTGGAAGAGTTACCTGAAAGCCACCTTCATTGAGAGCTCTGGCTCCATATGCAATCCTTTTTCCACCTTCCAAGGTTGGCCGAATGCTAGGATGGTGTTTCCACCTCTGGAACTCTCTAAATGGACTCAGGTATGGATTCTGATAGTCTAGACCAACCTTAAAAATTTACATTTATATTAAATTAGACATTTTTATTTCAAATTAAATCAAGCTAAAATGTGAGCCATGTTTATCAGAAAACAAGTATGTTAAATTTCTTGTACTCAAAAGTATTCGGAGCACTATGTGCAGTAATCCAAATGTAAATTAAAAATTGTATAAAATCTGTTTGGAAAAGAAAAGGTAAAAGGATAGCATGTGTTTATTATCATCAAAATTATGAAAATTTAGAACATATTAACAAATCCTTGTGCTCTGGAACTCAAAGTCCAAATTAGAAAAACATAATCTATCATGAGATTAGAAAATAAAAATGAACAACAAAAAAAACAAATTAGAACAATATCTGTAGGTAAGCATCTCAGATTATGTTTCTATGAAAGGAGCTGTAATGATTTATTATACATTAATCAATACCAATTTGAAAGAAACTAATAATCTATACTACAGTACAACTGGGGCAAAAATAAAAAGGATGTAAACTACACTTAGAAAAAAAGAGGCAAAGAAATATAGAAGGTTACATTTTAGAATGCATTACCAAAGTGTTAAAATTAACCACATCTTTTTCCTTTGATACAATTAAGTCACAGGAATAAATATCCAAAGGTGATGGGATGAACATTTGACTGGGGGGTCAAAAAACACCAGTAACACATAAATTTAACAATGTATCATATGGAGGTCTAATCATGACACTAAACTATAAAGCTGCCACCAATTGCAAGGTACAGAAACTAATTTTTCCATTCTTTGTAATGTTCAACATGTAATTTACTGCAAAGATGTGTAGGAGGCCAAAAAAGGAGAAACTGCTGGTATTGTTAAAAAGTTCTAAGTTCAAACCTAGTACTGATTTCATTTTCAGTGGTAGCATGCCACAGTGGAAATGGGATTTGAGGTCAGACAAGGTCAGGCATTTCTGCCTGTTATTTAATGGGTGTATATGGGTAAGTTGTTTAACTTATTTCAGTTTTCTCATCTGTAAAATAAAGATATACCTATTTCACAGTTATTATGAAACTTACTTAGAAATCTCAGAAAAGCATCCAGCACAGTGCCTGGAGTGTAGCAGCTACTATTACTATTGCTACGTGTGTTTAGTAGACTTAATGACACAGCAGCCATAAGCACTTTACATATTGATAAAATTAGAAAGTAAGCTTTAAATAAAAAGCATTTTACAGTCTTCAGATTCAAAACCCTTATTTTATAACACTGATGGTAATATAACTCTAGCAGTAGAATTTTCCCTAATGGGAATATAACTTACCACAAGACCAAGAGCTACTAGGGGTTCACCTTCATTCAAATGATAGAGGAAAGATCCTCCATAGGTATGTCTGTCCAAGGGCCAACCAACAGTGTGATCTACTCTCCCAGGTTTCCAGTTCTTTTCATCAATAACCCATAACTAAAAAACCAAAAACAAACAAAAAAATAAGTCCTGCAGTATTTTAAAAATGTTTTTATGTCACCACAATGCATAAAACTTGCCAGGTTTAATGTCTTATTTATGAAAATTATAAGTGAAAAACTGTAATATAAGAATACAACAAAATTACTTCAAATATCAAAGAAGGCTGGGCACGGTGGCTCACACCTGCAATCCTAGCACTTTGGGAGGCTGAGGTGGGCAGATCACTTGAGGTCAGGAGTTCGAGACCATCCTGGCCAACATGGTAAAACCCCGTCTCTACTAAAACTACAAAAATCAGCTGGGCATGGTGGCGGACGCCTGTAATCCCAGCTACTCAGGAGGCTGAGGCATGAGAACTGCTTGAACCCGGGAGGCAGAGGTTGCGGTGAGCCAAGATCATGCCACTGCACTCCAGCCTGGGTGAGAGAGCATGACTCAGTCTCAAAAAAAAATAAATAAATAAAAAAGAATACAGGTGGATCACCTTGAATATCCGAGAAAATTATATCAAACTGCAGCATGAGTCAGAGTAAAGAAACAGATCAGAAAACTTATGAACTCTTTAAGACATTAAATAGATTCTCAAATTGGTAAAGACTTTTATACAATTACAGGAAATTAGGAAACCCTACTGAAAGGCTGAGGGAAAGTTCTGCGGTACTAGTAGTGTTCTCTATCTTCATCTGGGTGACAGCCACATGGGTATGTTCACCATGTAAAAATTAATGTAGCTGTACACTTAAGGTCTCTTCATAATAGACGTGTCTTCTCCAACAAAGTAATTTATTCGCGCTACCCTGCCCCCCACAATTGAAATAAATTGTTCACCCTCTTTTCAGACTGGTACATTTTAAATTCTGAACAATTTCTATCTGAAATGTTATCTAAGTCAGATAATATTATGTGCAATCAGACACATGCAATCTATCAAAACAAACCCTTATTCACAATATAATGAATCTAGTTTTATATAGACTTTGAACCCTTCTGAGATTTAACCTAAAATAAATTTTTTGTTGTTAATTACTATATTTTTTATTTTTTTAGAGATAGGATCTTACTCTGTCACCCAGGCTAGGGTGCAGTGGTATGATCACAGGTCACTGCAGTCTTGATCTCTTGGAGTGAAGTGGTTCTCCTGCTTCAGCCTCCAGAGTAGCTGGGACTACAGGTGTGCACCACCACACCTGGCTAATTTTTAAATTTTTAGTAGAGATGAGGTCTCACTACATTGCCCAGACAGGTCTTGAACTCCTGGACCCAAGCAATCATCTTGCCTTGGCGTCTCAAAATGCTGGAGTTATGGGTGTGGGCCACCATTGCTAGCTCCACAAAAATATTTAAGCAAAAGGGTTATAATGAAAATTTTACATTTACATTCTAATAAGCCTAGGATTTGGGAAAATAAGACTAGAGAATGGATAAATTGAGAAAATGTACAATACACAACCTAATTAAATTTTAGGTTGCAGATTAATATACTATGGCTGAGTGTATCTTTCATAAAGAAAATTATCTTCACATTACAATTTTGAAAAAATAATTCTTTGTAGGATGTGGTCATCCTACAAACAGCATATGGATCACAAGAACAATCCTAACAGGGCAGATGGCATTACAATGAAAATAAAAAAGATTCAAATATTCACAAGTTCAAGATTCACTTCAAGCAACACTTGATACAACAATTCCAACATGTAAAACTAACTTAACCAGTAATAGAATTTGATCAGTAATATCTTCTAGCCCCTTGAAAAATATCCCAAATAGTTTTAGTCATAATGAACATTTCAAGACAATGAAAAAATATAACTAAAATTAAATCAGTATTATAAACTACCTGATAATACAAATAAATTTAAATTCCATCTTTCAAAATTAAAATTACAGAGACAAACCAGGATACCTCCTTCAGTCCAATCCCGTAGGTTTGAGGTTCACAATTTGCTCTCAAATCAAACTTCTTATATAGTTGCTTGGCTAGATGTCCATGGCAACCTTCTGCAAAAATTGTGACTTTAGCATGTAGTTCCAGTCCTCTCTCAAATGTTGCCTAAAAAGCAAAAACATGTTAAATGGCAACATTTGACAATTTAAAATACATTCACATTCTGGTTAGATTTAAATTGAACTATGATTCAGATGTAGAAGAGACAGTGCAAATGTATAATATTATAAAGAATCACATAGTAAATATATAATATATAGAATCATATAATCTTACTCTTCTCACTTAAAATACCTCATGGAAATCTTTTCAAGTCACTGTATAGCTCAAATCTTTCTCTTTAATGGCTAGGTAGTAGTCCATGTAGAGAGACAGGATAGATTATCCAGCTCCTCTGCCAATGGATAATAGCCATTCACTGTTTCCAGCTTATGCATGAACATAAACAATGTTATAAGATATAAACACTCTTGAATATATATTTAATATAGAGCTGACCCTTGAACAAGATGGGTTTGAACTGTGTGGGTTCACATATACAAGGATTTATTTTTAACCAAATAAGGATTGAAAATACAATATTCACCAGATGTGAAACCCGAGTATATGGAAGACCGATTTTTCATACATGCAAGTTCTGCAGGGCTAACCTTGGGACTTGAGTATGCATGAATTTTGGTATACTTGGGGGGTTCCTGGAGCCAGTCTACCGTGCACACCAAGGGACACCCGTATACACGTACCATATTGGTGCTTTTATTCCTATAAGATAGATTCCCAGGAGTGGCCCTCTTAGATCAAAGGGTACATCTATTTTTTTAAAATTGATATTATCATATTACTTTCCAAAAAGCCTGAAGCAATGAATGTATTTCCATCAGTAGTATATAAGACCCTTTCCCTATAGTACAGTTAGTGACAGATATAATTGTTCCTTTTACATTTTTGCTAGTGTGTCAAGTGTGATAACTCACTACTATTTTAATGTTTTAATTTTTTTTTTTTTTGAGACAGAGTTGTGCTCTTGTTGCCCAGGCTGGAGTGCAATGGCACGATCTCGGCTCACTGAAACCTCTGCCTCCAGGGTTCAAGCGATGCTCCTGCCTCAGCCTCCTGAGTAGCTGGGATTACAGGCACTCGCCACCAAGCCCAGCTAATTTTTTGTATTTTTAGTAGAGATGGGGTTTCACCATGTTGGCCAGGCTGGTCTCGAACTCCTGACCTCAGATGATCCACCCACCTCCGCCTCCCAAAGTGCTGGGATTACAGGCGTGAGCCACAGTGCCTGGCCCTCAATACTATTTTAATTTGCACTTCCCTGATTACTATTTTGAGCATCTTTTCTTTTTGGTTCAAGAAATAGTGAATGAATATCTACAATGTGCCAGGTTCTGTGCTAGGCATTGGGAATACATGGATGAATTAAAAAAAAGATATGTTCCTTTTCTTTGGACTAGCCATAGAGACAGACGTTAAATAAATACATGAGTATATAATTACAAATTGTTTAAGTGCTATGAAAGAGAGCAGAGGGTATTACAAGGGAGAATAATAGAAGCCAGCTATTCTAGATTGAGTGAACAGGAAAGTCCTCTTTGAAGAAATGACATTTAACCTCTGGACTCTGAAAAAAACTTATTTAAGTATCTTTACTTATGATTAGTGGTCATTGGAGTTGTTCCTCTATGAATTGTTAATTTTTTAGACTCTACCCATTTTTCCAATGTGTTGTCTTTTTTCTTGTCGATGTTTAAGTGCTCCTTGATATTACAGATAGTCAAACATTTACAGACTTTACAGTATATTTTGGTATAAAGAAGTGTTTAACTTTTATATATTAAGTTAAAAAAGGTTTGGTTTTTTTACAGGTTTTTAGTATCTTGTCGCTGTAGGGTGGCTTACCCTACCCCTAGATTGTTAACTGTCATCTCTTAGATTTCTGATTTGTATTGTTTTAGATCTTTAAATCACCAGAAAGAAACAACCAGCAAACCGGGGTCCAACTCTATTTGCTTCCAGATGGATATAGTTTCCCCAGCACCACTTATAAAATAATTCAATCTGTATGAACTAAAATATTAATTAACATATTTCTGTTTCTTCTTAGAGGTAACATGCCCTTTAGTGTTCAAGGGAAAGGCCGTGGAACCACACAGCCTGTATTCAAATCCCAGCCCCACTACTTACCAGGTGTCTGACCCCAGCCAAGTTACTTAACCTCTGTAACTTAAAAATGTCCAAATCAGAATTCTTATAATAAGATGCATATTGGATATAGGAACCAAGAGAAGGCTGTAAGAGAGCCAAGTCAAAAAAGTGTTTCAAGAAGGAAAACATAATCCAACTGTGTCAAGTGCTACCCACTAGAAGATCAAGTAAGGGAAAACAGAGACCTGTCCAGCAGATTGGCAAAATGGAGGTATTTGTGACTCTAACAAGAGCTGTTTCAGTGAAATGGCAGGGAGAAAGTCTAGCTACAGTGGGTTAAATAGAGAATGGAACAACACATTAAACAGAATCTTTGATTTTCCCCACTCTAATCTTGTGGTAGTACTATCTTTAAAAACTTAGATTTTGGGGCTCAAATTACTAAGACTCCATTGTACTCTTCTATGCTATTAGATCTCTATAAATACAACATACAAAATATAAACGTTTTTACAAATGCAAAGCATAAAGTTAAAAACCATATATATGTCTATTTATTTATTTATTTATTTATTTTATTTATTATTATTTTTTTTTTAGACGGAGTCTCACGCTGTCGCCCAGGCTGGAGTGCAGTGGTGCGATTGTGGCTCACTGCAACCTCTGCCACCTGAAATAAGCCCATATTTGAACAAATGAGAACACACAAAAATGAAATGTCAGAATGGTAGAAATTGAGTACTTCAATTTTGTTATAATATAAAATACAAAAATATTTAGACTAAAATATAATTTATAATTAGTCATAATATAGAAAAGAACCATAATATATGAAAAACCATATTCTTTTACTGAGAGGCAGTATGAGACAACAGTTCTTTACAAACCTGGCTATGCATCGGAATCCCTGGAGGCTTGTTAAAAAACAGCTTCTTAGGCCTTACTGCAGGACAGGCTGAGCCCCAAGATGTCACATGATTCTGATGTGGCCAGTTAAACCACTAGGATTCCCAAACAGGATTTGCCATTTGCCTTTTTTTTTTTTTTGAGACGGAGTCTCGCTCTGTTGCCCAGGCTGGAGTGCAGTGGTGTGATCTCGGCTCACTGCAAGCTCCGCCTCCTGGGTTCACGCCATTCTCCTGCCTCAGCCTCCCGAATAGCTGGGATTACAGGCGTGCGCCACTACGCCCAGCTAATTTTTTTGTATTTTTTTTTTTAGTAGGGACATGGTTTCACCGTGTTAGCCAGGATGGTCTCTATCTCCTGACCTCGTGATCTGCCTGCCTCAGCCTCCCAAAGTGCTGGGATTACAGGCGTGAGCCACTGCGACGGGCCGCTATTTGCTTTTAAAGCAGGAAATGTGAGAAGGAGAAAGTCTGCTGGAAGAGACTCTAGATTCCTAATTCCATTCCAAGAGTGGCAGAGAGGAGGATAAACTATCAGTTGACAAATATTTACTGAGACCTAATATGTACCTGGCATTATGCCAGGCACTGGAATAACCCCAGGATCTCCATCCTTAGGGAGCTTATAATCTAGTTGGGAAATTGGATAATAAATAAACCTGAATAGACAGGTTAGTTGATTGAGATGTTAATTTGTGTTTTGTTCATATTATAGGACAGCAAGCTATTTTTTTCCTTATCTTTTCCAAAGAGTGAGAATTCTACGTTCTAATGGTTTTGCTTTCAGATTCAAAAATACAAGATGTGAAAACCTGAAAATTATCCAGGTTTATATTTTGAATGGGAGGTGAAGAATCAGTTTTATATCTACCAAAAGATGTTAAAATCATGTCAAAGTGCTTAAGAATATTGTGATGAAGGCCGGCCACCGTGGCTCATGCCTGTAATCCCAGTACTTTGGGAGGCCGAGGTGGGTGGATTACTAGGTCAGGAGTTCAAGACCAGCCTGGCCAACATGCAAAACCCTGTCTCTACTAAAAATACAAAAAGTAGCCAGGCATGGTGGCGCATGCCTGTAATCCCAGCTACTCGGGAGGCCGAGGCGAGAGAACTACTTGAACCTGGAAGGCAGAGGTTGCAGTAAGCCAAGGTCACGCCACTGCACTCCAGCCTGGGCAACAGAATGAGACTCCATCTCAAAACACAAACAAACAAACAAACAAGTCAAAGTATATCACTATTTACCTACTGATAGTAATGCAAAATGATTCTTGTCCAAAGAAATTAAAATTGTGGAGAAATAAAAACTGCGGAAATTATTTTCATCTGATGTACTTGGTTAATGCAGTGGATTGATGGCCTATAAATGTGTATATGTTTGAATTCTCCTTGCACTGGCTGTAACATCTTACTGATTCTCTCCTTAACTAAATGAAATAAAATCTTTGACATGTGTTTGACTTATGTTTGTATATTTGTATGTCATTATCTTTAAAAAAAATTTTAAATATAACTACTTGCCTAAATCATTGTTAGCTCAGAGTTGCTTCTATATTTTTTAATGAGACAAAAATTCCATATTAATTACTGTATTCTAACACCCACATTTTTTGACATTTTTAAAATTTTTATTTATTTATTTATTTATTTATTTATTTATTTATTTTGAGACCAGGTTATAAGACTGGCTAATTTTGTATTTTTGGTAGAGACAGGGTCTCACCATGTTGCTCAGGAAGTTCTCAAACTCCTGGGTTCAAGTGATCCACCTGCCTTGGCCTCCCAACATCCATATAATTAATGTATAGTTTGTAGCAAGACCTTTATTGAATCTAAGTTGGTTCTTTCTTCTTCTTCTTCTTCTCCTTCTTTTTTTTTTAAGACAGGGTTTTGCTCTGTCACTCACCCAAGCTGAAATGAAGTGGTGTGATTATGACTCACTGCAGCCTCGAACTCCTGGGCTCAAGTGATCCTCCTGTTTCAGCCTCCAAAGTAGCTAGGACTACAGGTGTATACCACGAAGCCCAGCTAATTTTGTTTTCTTTTTTTGGAGAGATGGGGTTTCACTTTGATGCCCACACAGTTCTTTCTGTTGTTTGTCGCTTTGTTAAGCACGTAACTATTAAAAAGGTTTACCTTTGGTGCACCATCCTTTTGTATCCCTACATCGTTAGTGGCAATTCCTTTTACACTACCATCATCATGAAAAAGGACCTAAAAACAATAAAAACAAATTTATTCATACCTTACAATTCATAATAATCTTGAAAAAACAGTAAATAGCCTTAGGTTTCTTAGAAGGTGAATATCTTCTCTAGATTATAGAAATACAGAGTTTAAAATGTTCAAGTAATAAAGAGACATGTATTAAGGTACTCCCTTCTAGAGTATTAAAGAACAGAGCTCGCACAATGGGAAATGAAAACAATGCCACAACCTTGATGAGAAAGAAAAGGGGGAGACTACTAGAGAGATTACTAGGGAAACCAGTAAGATTAAACAAGAAGTGCCCTTCAGATGTCAAATCATGTGTAAAGAATCTGAAATGGAGGCCTGTAACACATGAAGAACATGAAGGTGGAGAGGAAGAAACTGTCAGAAAAGCTTACATCTCAAATGAGTGAAGACTTCAATAAACAAGAACTAAAGAAAACAAAACAGGGAGAAGCTGAAGACAAACCAAGGATGATAAAAGTTTATTTTTGGAGCAAGAAAAAGGGGGAAAATAGGTCAAAAGTGTAATTCTGATGAGGAGAAATAGCAATAGTCTGTAACTCTTGGTTTCTGTTTTCTCTGTGGAGGAAAATGTTCGTTGGATAGTAAAGTACAAAATGTGCAATGCAATTACACAGCAGATTATAAGAAAGCATGGGTGTGGAGAAGTACAAGAAAAGATTAGCAGCAATGGATATGAACCCACCACCCCGCAAAAAAAAAAAAAAAAAAAAAAAAAAAAAAAATATATATATATATATATATATATATATATATATATAAAGGTTTTATTTGATATCCTGAAAACGAACAAATCAACAGCAAAATATGGCTACAGACTAAACTGAAGTTTGGCTCAGAGTACCCTCAAAATCCCTGGCAAAGAGATCAATAATCTGTTGATGATAATCATTAAGGACCTGAGAAAAAGAAGAGTGATACAAGTGACTATAAGTGTTCGTGTATGTATTCCAAAAGTGAAAATCATGGATTCTACAAACCACCTACCCGTGACTTTGACACTGATTCCAGTCAACAATGTTTAACAAGGAGAAATGCAAAATCCCACACTTGGGTCCAAAAACCCAAATGCATGTATATGGGTTAGGAAAACACAAATTTATAGCAGCAAGTATAATACAGGGACCTATGTGTTTTATTTGACTTACAAACTGTAAGGGTAAAAACAAATAGAAAAAAACTGAATTTTTCTTGCTGCCAATAACTTTTCTTTCAGCATTTCCTTTAGCAAACTTCCAACTGCAAATCCTCTATTTGTCTCTCTGAGATACATGGCAGTCTTTTTAAACTGCATTCCAGGAATGTCTTTTTTAGGGCTTTGGAGCCATTGCTTTGAAATGGACCAACAAGAAGGATGCCTCCTGTCTTCCTGTCTGTGGGAATTTGGGTAGGTGTTTGGCTCTAAGTTGTAACTTCCTGCTTATCAAAAAACAAAACAAACAAACAAAAAAACCAACAACAAAAAAAACATTTTATTTTTCCTTAGAGTAAAAAAGAGTTAACATGTATGTAATGAATGGATTGTATCTGCCTGGCTATTTAAAAGGGTGAGATTTCTGTCTTGGCCTGTAATATGCATCATAGTTTTGGTTTAAGGCTAATTCAAGAATAAAACTGTTTCGTTCTTTTTTTTTTTTTTTTGAGACGGAGTCTTGCTCTGTCGCCCAGGCTGGAGTGCAGTGGCGCGATCTCGGCTTACTGCAAGCTCTGCCTCCCGGGTTCACGACATTCTCCTGCCTCAGCCTCCCAAGTAGCTGGGACTACAGGCGCCCACCACCACGCCCAGCTAATCTTTTGTATTTTTAGTAGAGGCGGGGTTTCCCCGTGGTCTCGATCTCCTGATCTCATGATCCGCCCGCCTCAGCCTTCCAAAATGCTGGGATTACAGGCGTGAGCCACTGTGCCCAGTCTTTTTTTTTTTTTTTTTTTTTGAGACAGAGTCTCACTCTGTTGCCAGGCTGGAGTGCAGTGGCACCATCTCGGCTCACTGCAACCTCTGTCTCCTGGGTTCAAGTGATTCTCCTGCCTCAGCCTCCTGAGTAGATGGGATGACAGGCGCCTGCCACCACGCCCAGCTAATTTTTGTATTTTTAGTAGAGACGGTGTTTCACCGTGTTGGCCAGGATGGTCTCGATCTCTTGACCTCGTGATCCGCCCACCTCGGCCTCCCAAAGTGCTGGGATAACAGGCATGAGCCACTGCGCCTGGCCTGTTTCATTCTTTTTTATAATTTATGAAGGGAATTTTTCTGGGTCCTCAGGCGATTTTATTTTTTATTTTTTGAGATGGAATCTTGCTCTGTCGCCCAGGCTGGGGTGCAGTGGCATGATCTTGGCCCACTGCAACCTCTGCCTTCTGGGTTCAAGCGATTCTTCTGCCTCAGCCTCCCAAGTAGCTAGGATTACAGGCACGTGCCGCCATGCCCGGCTAATTTTTTGTATTTTTAGTAGAGACGGGGTTTCACCATGTTAGCCAGGATGGTCTTGATCTCCTGACCTCGTGACCTGCCCGCCTTGGCCTCCCAAAGTGCTGGGATTACAGGCGTGAGCCACCACGCCCAGCCAAGATTTTATTTTTAATAATTTCCCCAGTAATGCATAATGAGAATCAATAGTGTGATGTGGTTGCCAAAAAAGTAATTACTTTGAGGGAATTAATGTAAGACCAGTTTCTAGAATGGAGAAGATAACAGTTCTACACTAGACATGAAGTGGTTTATTCATTCTGGGTGCCACTTTGTAAAGGGGATAAAAAGAGGATCCATTCAGAAGTGGGCAGCAAGAATACTGAAACAACTCAAAACTCAAATTATGTACCGTCATGGCTGAAAGAACTGAGAATATTTAAGCTAGTGCTGGGGCTCAGAAGATAATACCCTAAAAAGTATGTTCCTGGCATGCTGATGTTGAGGCTCAGAAACTGATATCCCAAAATATGGTGCTTTGACATGCTGAACTGAAGAAGCTTCAATGTCTCTCTGACCTTCCCCGGCCAGCTGTCCCTGTGTCTTAATCGTCTGTCTCTCCCAAAGCACAGGATGAAGTTGTTCTCTGAAGTTCCCTTATCTTCCTAAAATATGGGCCTACCAAAGAAGCAAACAATTACTTCTGGTCCCTTTCCTGAGTTTTCATGAACTGAACTCATATTGCAGGAAGAATGACTGAAGTCTGTCAATAAACTTGGACAGGCTTCTGTCAGAAACCATTGTCTCCTCTGCAGGCTCAAGAGACTTTGTCCCAGGTCGTTGTATGTTCTTCAAGCCCACTGAATTTCCCTAAAAATCATTTACTATGCCCCTAAAGACATCCATACTTCCCCATCTCCATTTTCCCTACCAAGGAAGGCCCATAACTGTACCCCATTGCGTGTCAGGGTCATCACTCTGAAATATTCCCTTCATGCACGCTGATAAACCTGTATGCCTTTTCTCCTACTAACCTGCCTCTTGTGAGCCGATTTTTCTATGAACCTTAAGAGGGTGAGGAGGAAGTCTTCCCTTGGCACTCAGCCCCTATGCTGAGTACCTGGAACTGAAGAAAGACTGGAAGGCCTCAGAAACAAGGTCTTTCTTACATTCTCCCATCCCTCTTTCTCCCCTAAAGCAAGTCACAGAAACCAGGATTCCTCTTCCTCAAGGTGAGTCATAGAAACCAGAAATCCTCTCCCTTAATACAGGCCATAAAACCTAGAAAGGTTATTTTCTTACTTCTCCCTTTCCCCTTGAAAACTCTCATTCCAGAGGAGTTCTGCTCCAGCCATACCTCAGAGGAAGAAATGCTACACAAAAAGGCCAAAGAGAATGTGAACAGACAGGCCTTGCTTGGCTTCCTCTCTCAGTCTACTACCGTTAGATCATACCCTTCTGTCTAATCACATTTCAACATGGCTGTCCATTCTTATTGTACCTAAGCATAAAAATGGTTTCCCCTGGGTCTTTAGGGCCTTTATTTCTGGAGGATTTCATATCATGTAAAACTTTGATTAAATAAATGTGTTATGTTATTCTTGTTACCCTGTCTTTTGTTATAGGAGTGTCAGCTGTGACCCTTATGATGGGCGAGAAGGGTCACACCTTTCTGCTATTGGGGCTCAGAAAATGATAGGCTAAAATATGGCACTCTGGCATGCTAAACCAAAGCAGCAGCTTCAAGGTCTCTCTGACCTTCCCCCCCTCCTGTCTTTCAATCCTATCTCTTCTAAAGCACTGGATGCGGCTCTTCTCTGATATTCCATTCTCTACCTTAAGACCAGACCTGTCAAAGAGAACACAATGGTCTTCCATCCCATTCCCGAAATCTTATTATTAACATCTATTGCAGAAAAGAAAACAGAAAAAAGCAACTACACCTAGACAAACACTTTTTCATAAGATCATGCCTGCCTCTCAGGCTCATTCAAATTCCAAAGAGAATCATTTACAAGTTAATTTCTGTGTCTTGGGTGCATTCATTTTCCCTAAAAATCATTCACTTCCTTTCAAGATTGCTAAACACCCAATTTCCCCTTCCCTTCAAGCGTTTGGACCTCACTGGGTTATTGGATCATCATTCTCTTGTGCTTATGCATGTTAAATAAATCTGTATGCTTCTTCTCCTATTACTCTGTCTATTGTCAGTTCATTTCTGGTGAACCTTCAGAGGGCAGAGACAAACCTTTCCCTTAACTTCTATACCACCCCTATACTGGGAAATAAAAAAACATTCCAGAGTAAAGATAGGGAGGAAGAGAGAGCAGGGAATAATTATAATTAGAAAGTTGTCCTTGGAAGAGGGCATAGATTTGTTCTGGATAGTATAAAACTATAGGTAAGTTCTGTTCAAAATAAGGAAGAGATTACCAACAATCCACAATTTTTCATCCCTTATGGTGATCACTCATAAGTTGGACAATCACTTGAGGGGGTACAACATGAAGAATTCAAGTACTCTTTGGATTAGATACTTTAAAGATTCCTTCTAATCTTATAATTCTAAAATCCCATGGCTTTTAAAAATATTTATTTCTTCAACTTTATAAAATTCTCCACTTATTAAAAAAAGAGAGTTCCTATAAATATTAAAACAAAACAAAACTATACAAACCTCAGCAGCTGCATAACCAGGGTATACTTCAACACCAAGGGCTTCTGCTTGTTCGCCCATCCAGCTCACTAAATGTCCCAAGCGTACAATGTAATTGCCATGATTATTCATTGGAAGCCCTATAAATATATGCTTAATTTATAATTCTGACTTTTCATTGATAAGACATTACAAAAACATAAATACTTTAAAATTTCAAATCAATATATATTTCTACATAAGTGCTATATTGATGGTCACACTTTCAACTTATTTTCTACAATTTTGGTCTAGAGTTCTAATTTATTACATTACAAACAACACTAAAGCACTAAGTTAGAAATTCCGGCTTGGCTTACAAGGCTGTCTCAATTCTTCTAGACTGGAAGACAAAAGAACTGAGTTCTAGTCCTGCTTTCCCACCAGCTAGCTGTATAGCTTTGAGTAAGTCCTTCAAATATCTGGGCCTCAGTTCTCATCTGTGAAAGGAGGAAATTTCGCCAGATGAAATGTAGTTCCTTCCAGCTATGGAATTCCATAGTTCTATGAATATTCACTATACCTTACCTGGAAGAATTGGCACAGGAATTCTATATTTCTCTGTTAAAATTCCAAATCTGTCTTCTGTTACAGGAGTGTTAAGTGGAGCCTAGAAATAAAAGAAGAAAAAGAAACGTTTTTAGTTTATATTTGCAAGTGTAAATATAAATACAAAAAACTATAAAATGTACTCTGATGACAAAAAAAAACTCCCCCCTAATTTTCTTTCGGCATTTCCTTTATAAAACTTGTCACTGTGAACTGTGAATCCTTTCTCTGTCTGAGATGTATTGGAATTTTTTTTTTTTTTTTTGAGACAGTGTCTCTTTCTGTCACCCAGGCTGAAGTGCAGTGGTGCAATCTCAGCTCACTGCAGCCTCTGCCTCCTGGGTTCAAGTGTTTCTCCTGCCTCAGCCTCCCAAGTGGCTGGGCTTATAGGCACCTGACGCCATGCCGGGCTGATTTTTGTATTTTTAGTAGAGAGGGGGTTTCACTATGTTGGCCATGTATTTTTAGTAGAGAGGGGGTTTCACTATGTTGGCCATGTATTTTTAGTAGAGAGGGGGTTTCACCATGTTGGCCAGGCTGGTCTCGAACTCCTGACCTCAAGTCATCCACCCCCCGCCTTGGCCTCCCAAAGTGTTTGGATTACCCGCCTGGCCAGCTGGGAATCTTTTAAAAATCTAAATAAACCTCTTGCCAGTTTTGCATCCCAGGAATATATTTCTTGGGAGTCTTGGAAACACCTTTGAAACGTGACCATCATGTCTTTTTGTCTCTGTGGAGAGGTTAGCCAAGGTGCTTGGCTCTAAGTTGAAACTTCCTGGTTGGTGAAAGGTAAGAGAAGTTTTATTTTCCTTTTGGATAAAGACAATTAACATGTTGTTACACTGTACCTGCTGGCTATACATATTAAAAGGCACCAAAGTCTGTGTGGTGGCTCACAAGCCTGTAGTCCCAGCATTTTGGGAGGCTGAAGCTAGTGGATTTGAGCCAACATGGCAAAAATCCCGTCTGTACTAAAAAAATACAAAAATTAGCTGTGTGTGGTGGCGCACGCCTATAATTCCAGCTACTAAGGGGGCTGAGGTGGGAGGATTACTTGAGCCCCGGAGGTTGAGGCTGCAGAGAGCCATGATTGTGCCACTGTACTCCAGCCTAGGTGACAGAGTGAGACCCTGTCTCAAAAAAAAGGTGCCAAAGCAATAAAGGGCTTCAACACGAAAAACATTTTCTATTAGAATTGATATTATGTCAATGTTAATTCAATAATATCCATTTCTGATATAATATCAAAGGGATAAATTCAACTAGGCCCAATTAAAGTATTTCTAGTTTAAGGGAGCTTGATATTTCAGAAAGGAGAGCACAGATGAAATTTTTGGAATGCAACTTATTCCACATGGAAAGAATACAGATATTTATATAATTTTTGATCTTTGCAAGTATATTCACAACCACTGAATAATCTAATCTAGGAGGTAGGACAGGTATAATATAACCCATTAGAGAAGAAAAAATTGACAATCTAAGATTTTAACCAAATTCATACAAATTTTATTTAAGACAATACAACTTGGACTTGCTCCTCTGTATATCACACCTGTGGTTTTTCTGCTTAGGTTATGGGAAGCCATATTAATATGTTTCTTCAGAAAATCAGGTTATCCTCTTTGGCCTTAGATATTGCATTGTCCCAGAAATTATTACTTTATTAAGAACAATCATACAAAGACTTAAAGTTTAAAAATACCCTCAAAATACAAAATGCCTCCCAAGAAATATTCAAAGGTCTTCTCAAGTTATTATCTTCTCATATACCCATTACATAAATACATGTAGAAAGCATTACACAAAAATATTTGTTAATATCATAAATTAAAATTCTGATATAAATTTTTTTTTAATTTAAAAAGTATATAATTATTCTCTTAGAGTTACATGGGCTGGGTGTGGTGGCTCATGCCTGTAATCCCAGTGCTCTGGGAGGCCAAGGCGGGTGGATTGCCTGAGGTCAGGAGTTCGAGACCAGCCTGGCCAATACAGTGAAACCCTGTCTCTATTAAAAATACAAAAAATTAGCTGGGCATGGTGGCAGGTGCCTGTAATCCCAGCTACTAGGGAGACTGAGGCAGGAGAATCACTTGAACCTGGGAGGTGGAGGTTGCAGTGAGCTGAGATCGCACCACTGCACTCCAGCCTGGGCAACAAGAGTGAAAATCCATCTCAAAAAAGAAAAAAAAAAAAAAAAGAGTTACATGAAAAGGGTTTCCTATATTCCAGTAATTTGGGAACAATTACTGAAATACAATTACAAAAGATTAGACTTTGTATAAAAAACAATTTTTCATACCCCCTTCTCTTTCCAGTCTGGGAAGAGTTCTTTAAAAGCACCTGGATCAAGGCAAGCCCCTGAGAGAGTATGAGCTCCTATCTGGGCAGCTTTCTCCACTAGACACACACGGATGTCCTTTTCATGTGCCGCAGCCAATTGTTTTAGACGAACAGCTGCAGAGAGCCCTGCAGGGCCTGCACCAACTATTACAACATCTGCTTCTTCTGCAAACCTTTCCATGTTCACTCCTGGGAGAAATAAAAATTCTGGGATTAATATGACCCAATAATCACATGATAAATCACATGACAGTTAAAAAATATCCACTGTGCTTTAGAGTATTATTTATGGAAATTCTCCCTGTGTTTTGCACAATAATTATATTAAGCATATTACTGTATTAGTATGATTATATTCTTAGGTTCTGTTCCAGTACATACTTTATTTCAGTTTCCATAAACTAATTCTTGGCTTTGAGATTTATTATTATACATTTAGCAAATATTTACTTGTGTAAAATACAGTCACAAGTCGCTTAATGACAGAAATGGTTTCTGAGAAATGCATCGTTAGGCAATTTTGCCCTTTTGCAAACATCATAGAGTATACTTACACAAACTAGACTGTACAGCCTATGATACACCTAGGCAACAGGGTATAGACTATTGCTCCTAGGCTACAAAGCTATATAGCATGTGACTATACTGAATACTGTAGACAACTGTAACATAATAGTATGTATGTAACTAAACACATCTAAACACAGAAAAAGTACAGCAAAAATACAGTATAAAATATTTTAAAATGGTATATCTGTACAGGGTACTTACCATGAAGAGAACTTACAGGACTGGAAGCTGTTCTTGGTGAGTGACTGAGTGAGCAGTGAGAATGTGAAGGACAAGGACATTACACTACTATAAACTTCATAAACACTATACACTTAGGTTACACTCAATTTATAAAAAAATTTTTTCGTCAGTAAATTAAACTTAGCTTACAGTGATGTTTTTATTTTATAAGCTTTTAAATGTTTTAAACTTTTTGACTCTCTTGTAATAACACTTAGCTAAAACAAACACGTTGTACAGCTGTACAAAAAATGGTTTTTATATCATTTTTCTTTAAGTTTCTTTCTCTTTAAAATTTTTTTCCTTTTACCTTTTAAACTGTTTTATTAAAATTTAAGACACAAACACACACATTAGTTAGGCCTACACAGGGTCAGGATCATCAATATCTTCCACCTCCACATCTTCTCCCACTGGAAGGTCATCAAAGACAGTAACACGCATGGAGCTGTCATCTCCTATGCAAATAGTAGCTTCTTCCAGAATACCTCCTGAAGGACCTGCCTGTGTCTGTTTTACAGTTAACTTTTTAAAAAAATTAAGTAAGAGTACACTCTAAAATAATGATAAAAGTATAATACAGTAAATACATAAACCAGTAATAGTCGTTTATTATCAAGTATTATTTACTGTACATAATTGTATATGGTAGACTTTTAAAGAACTGGCAGTAGAGTATGTTTGTTTACATCAGACTCACCACAAATAATTGAGTAATGTGTTGAGCTACGATGGTCTGGAAGCTATGTTCTAAAAGATGTCACTAGGTGATAGGAATTTTTCAGCTCCATTATAATGTCAAGGGATTACCATCATAAATGTTGTCATGTTGTTGACTGAAGGGTCATTATGCAGCATGTGACTTGGTAAAGCCATAAAATATTATTAGATGTTTTTAAGTTATGAAAAATATAATACTCTCCTCCACAAAATGAAACAAAGTATCCAGAAAAGTCTCAGGAATTGTACACAAATTATTACTTACCTTCCCATCTCTTGTCCTTATCCCGGGGATAAATAGTATAATGGGTAGTAATTCGAGGCACAGTAGAAGTTGAAGACCATCTTGTAGCACATAGAGGTAGATAATTTTTCTTAATTTTTAAGGCATGAAAGCACTGATATGCTGCACAAAAATTATGAAAATTATTATCTTCCTTAAAATTAGTTTTCCTCAGTAGACTGAAAAAATATAAATGAATGACTATACTCAATGAGTATAGTGAAATAGACTATAATCTTTCCTAGGTGAACAATTTGAATAGCTTTTTCTCATAAAGCAATGTTTTCAATCTTAAATATTTTAAAACTAATAAGCAAATTTATTCAATTTAGCTCATATCAGGCTTAACTATGGATTAGTCATGAAAGCTGAACACTTTGAGAGTAATATGGAGTAGTATAATAACTGTGTTAGGTCAATGGCTTTAAGCACAAACTTGGTTTTATAGTCAGGTTCTTAAGACAATATCTTCTTCTTTTTCTTCCTCTTTTTTTTTTTTTTTTGAGACAGAGTCTCATTCTGTCACCCAGGCTGGAGTGCAGTGGTGCAATCTCGGCTCACCACAACCTCTGCCTCCTGGTTTCAAGCGATTCTCACGCCTCAGCCTCCAGAGTATCTGGGACTATGGGTGTGCACCACCACACCCAGCTAATTTTTGATTTTTTTTTTTTTTTTTTTTTTAGTAGAGATGGGGTTTTGCCATGTTGGCCAGGCTGGTCTCGAACTCCTGGCCTCAAGTGATCTGCCTGCCTCAGCCTCTAAAATTGCTGGGATTATAGGTGTGAGCCACTGTGCCTGGCCACAGTATCTTCTGATATCCTTAAAAACCTTAAAAATGTATAAATTTTTGAGTTAGCAAAAAGTATTTTATGGAAATGAACAGAAATGTGCAAAGATTTATCTGCAAAAATGTTCACTGAACCTTCTCTGTTGTCCTCAAACCTTCAACTCCACCTCTTCTTTCCCTTATCCAGGGCAGGTACCCTAGCATCAAACCTCATAAAGATAGAAGCAATTAGATGGGAATTTTCTCAACTCCTTGGCAGTAACTTCTAATATAATCTGTATTTGTGCCCATACTTTGTTCATTATCTCAGTTTATAGCAGAAGAGATGTCTTTTCTCCCATTGATTGTACTCAATGAATATAGTGAAACAGGCTATATTCTCCTCCACTGGGATTAATCTTTCTAGCTGGATGACAAGGCTTATGTCTCCCGTTGTCTAGAGACATTCCTCCATCTGATACCATCCCTTCTGAGCTTCAATTTTGACACCCTTCTCAGCCTCTGTTCATCTTGATAATTGTCCCTATCATTAAAAAAAGACAAAGAATCCTCCCATTAAACCACTCTTGACAGATATAAAAACTTGTATTTGAAGTTATATTCATTAGAAGTCTGTCATAGGAGAAGGGATAGAATAATTAAAAAAAGAATAAAGAGTTCAGAAATAGAGTACACATAGGTATATGGTATATAATAAAGATACCATTTCAAATTAGGGAGAAGAAATGGTTACTCATTAAATGGTGCAGAGATAGCTAGAAAGCCATTCATAAAAAAGTATACTCTGCTCCCTAGGTCAAAATGAATTATATTTGATCAAAGATTTTATTAGGGAAAGTTCAAAGTATAGAAGACTATGGTGGGCTGGACACAGTGGCTCATGACTGTAAATCTCAGCTATGGTGGGAGGACTGCATGAGGCCAGAAGTTCAAGATCAGCCTAGGGAATATAGCAAGACCTCTTCTCTACAGAAATAAAAAATAAAAAGTAAAAAGATTAGCTAGGTGTGGTGGTATGCACCTGCAGTCCCACCTACTCAGGAGGCTGAGGTATGATGATCACTAGAGCCCAGTAATTCGAGGCTACAGTGAGCTAGGACCACATCACTGTACTCCAACCTGGGCAACAAGCACCTTGTCTCAAAAAAAAAGATGGTGATACATCCATAAATTCTTCAATTCTCTCCTCCCTTTGAGTGATGTGGGATGAACTTATTGAGTAGCTTCTAAAAAGTAGAGAACGGAAAGTGAAAAATGTTAACTTTACAGTAGAGAAATATGGCAGATACCACTTTAAGCAAGTGATCAAGTTTAATGTTACCAGCAATAAGACATACTGATACCATGTATCCCTGATATGATGTGGTGAAAAGGGTTCTTTACGTCTGTGGTATTTATCCCCCAAAATCTTTAACCTCAGTATAATCATAAGAAATGATCAGACAAACTCAGATTGAGGGACATTCTACAAAATGCTCGACCAGTACATATCAAAAGTGTAAAGGTCTTGGGACACAAGAAAAGACAGAGGAACTGTCAAATTGAAGTAGACTATGGGGACCTGCCAACTAAAGGCAACCTTGTGCCCTGGACTGGATCCTGGAACAGAAAAAGAAGATCTGAATAAAATCTGTAGTTTAATTAACTTTATTTCATCAATGTTAATTTCTTAGTTTTGATAATTATACTATGGTTACATAAGACATGAAGCTCAGCAAAGGGCATATGGGAACGCTCAGTACTATCTTTGCAACTCATCTGTAAATCTAAAACTATTTCAAGATAAAAAGTTAAAAAAAAAGATTATGGTGATAAAAAAGTTAACTCAAGAAGATCAAACCCAAATATAAGAGCTAAAACCATAAAACTCTTTGAAGACATGAGTGTAAATCGTTGTGACCTTGTGTAAACCAAAAATAAAATTCTAAGGCCCCCAACCAACTGAATGGACTCTCTTCTTGGCCAAGGGGATTCCAAAGAAACCCAAAAAAGTAGTTCATGCCATGATGGTAAGTGGGGGGTCAGACATGCCTCATTATACCCTCTCCCTTTTGGAGTTTAGACATAACTGACCAGCATTAACATTAATATTGAAATCCTAAGACTGACAGAACAGACTCTTTGTAGCAATAAGATACCAACTCCAACCTGACTCTGGTATAACATCACATGACAACAGGCCCTAGAGGAAATCAAAGTATTGTACCCCAAAATATATTTCTTGGACATAGTTTTTGGATTGGCCCTGCAAAGCTGTCTCTTGTGAGGAACATTTACATTCTGTGGAGAATTCTCTTCCCTTTCTAGGCCTTTTCCTGATCTAGGAGAGATTTAACTAAGAGTCTGATACCTTTTAAGGCAAGCTTGTTCAACCTGCAGCCTATGGGCCACATGTTGCCCTGGATGCCTTTAAATGTGGCCCAACACAAATTCGTGAACTTTGAGATGTCCTGCCTTTCCAGGCCAAGCCAATGTAAACCTTACACGTATTGATTAATGTCTTTGCCTGTAACTTCTCTCCCTAAAATGTATAAAATCAAGCTGTAACCCAACCACCTTGGGTACATGTTCTCAGGACCTCCTGAGGCTGTATCGTGGGTCATGGTCCTCACATTTGGCTCAGAATTAATCTCTTCAAATAGTTTACGGAGTTTGGCTTTTTCGTCAACACTTGGGTTAGGCAATGATTTCTTTGATAGAACAACCAAAAACACAAGCAACAACAAAAAATACAGTTAAATTGCACTTCATCAAAATTAAAACCTTTTGTGCATCAAAGGATACCATCAAGAAAGTGAAAAGACAGCCCGTGGAATGGAAGAAAATATTTTCAAATCACATATCTGATAATGGACTTATATTTAGAATATATAAAGAACTCTTGTATCTAGTAATAAAAAGACAAATAACCCAATTAAAAAGTGGGCAAAGGATCTGGATAGACTTTTGTTCAAAGATGATATACAAATGGCCAATAAGTACATGAAAAGATGCTCAGCAGCATTAGCCATCAGGGAAATGCAAACCAAAGCCACATGAGATACTACTTTACATCCACTAGCATGGCTATAGTCAAGAAGTCAAGCAATAATAAAACCACCTTTGCAAAAATTATAACTGAGAAAATTATTACAGTGAAAGAGATCTGACCTAACTGACTCCATCTTGCTTCTAACCTCCAAGTAGTCCTTGTTCATTCCTGGGAGTAGGCTGAACTAACTTTGGGAGTTTATAGTTTAATTTTGAAACAAAGACAATCACAGCCCTTTCCCAGAACAAACCCCCTTCCTTCCTGGGGACCAGACTGTCTTTGCAGGACTAATAAATTAGCTACAAGGTTAGAAATTATGGTTTAAGAGTCATGCAGCTGGAGGTGGCAAGATTCTGAACCTTACCAAATTGCTGCTGGGGATAACATCACAACTGTAAAATCTAGGATCACTACTTGAGATATTTTGCAGATCCTGCACTTGATGGATCAGCTGGCACCACCCAGATCGATGAACTGGCTCATGTGGTTGTTTGGCTCCCACCCCGGAACTGACTCAGTGCAAGAGGACAAACTCACCTCCCTATGATTTCACCTCTGACCTGACCAATTGGCACTCCCCACTTTCTGACCCCCCAACTCATCAAATGATCCTTAAAATCCCCAGTCTCCAAGTTTCGGGGAGACTGATTTGAGTAATAATAAAACTATGGTCTCCTGTACAGCTGCCTCTGTGTGAATTAACTCTTTCTCCATTCTAATTCTCCTGTTTTGATAATTGGCTCTGTCTGGGTAGTGGGCAAGGAGAACCCGTTGGGCAGTTTCAATAACAAGAGTTAGCAAGGATGTGGAAAAACTGGAACCCTCATACACTCCTGGGGGAATGTAAAAATGATGCAGTCTCTTTGAAAAACAGTCTGGCAGTTCCTCAAAAGGTTGAACATAGAGTTTTCATATGACCCATTCCTAAGTCTATCCCTAAGATAATGAAAACACACTTCCACACAAAAACTTGCACAGGAATGTTCCTAGCTGACTTTTTTTTTTTTTTTTTTTTTTTTTGAGACAGGGTCTCACTCTGTCACCAAGGGTGGAATGCAGTGATGTGATCATGGCTCACTGAAGCCTTGACTTTCCAGGCTTAAGTGATCCTCCCACCTCAGCCTCCTGAGTAGCTAGGGCTACAGGTGTATGCCACCATGCCCGGATAATTGTTTCTATTTTTTCGTAGACAAGCAGTCTCACTGGGTTGTGTAAGCTGGTCTCGAAATCCTGGGCTCGAGCAATCTGCCCGTCTCAGCCTCCCAAAGTGCTGGGATTCCACGTGTGAGCCACCACACCTGGCCAACAGCTGAATTATTTATAACAGCCAAAAAGTAGAAACAACCCAAATGTTGATCAATAAATGGTAAGAAGTGATATATCCAAATAATGAAATATTTAGCAATAAGAAGAAATTGAATACTGATATATGCTACCACATAGAACTTTGAAAACAATATGCTATGTGAAAGAAGCCAGTCACAAAAAGATAACATAGTATATGCTTCCATGTACAGGAAATATTCAGAATAGGCTAGTCTATAGAGACAGAAAGTAGATTAACTGTTGTCTAAGGTTGGAAGGGGCTTGGGAATGAATAGTTTCTTTTTGGGGTGATGAAAATGTTCTAAAATAGACTGCAGTGATGGTTTCACAACTCTGACTATACTAAAAACCATTGAATTGTACATTTTAAATAGTATATATTGTATGATTTGTGACATATCTTATTAAAGTTTATTAAAGCTGTTATAAAAAAGCATTTATAGCCACACACAAAAATATTATGAAGAAAACAGGTAATTTTTTTTTTAGAATCTAGGATTTTCAAAGTTATTTTCTAAGAATGATAAAAATCTAAAAAGTTACAATATCACTAGACTAAAAATTTAAACCATTTATGTGACCAAAAAAGGGTAAAGATATAAATGTCTTTAGTTGTCTGTATTCTCCAGCAGATAGCATGCTCCAAAAGCACTGACCTTGTTGTATGTGAAAACCTAATATTAGGTATACGTATTTGTTGACTAAATATTAGATAGTCCTTGACACATGGTACTATAAAAGATTAATGCTTTTCAGAGTCATTTTCTGTGAAAAGGCAAATCTTTTAGGCAATAAAAATCTGTGTTTGGTCATTTTTTTTTAAGTGGCAAAGAAATGAACTTACTTATGCATACTGAAAACTATAGCACTGGGGCCAGGCATGGTGGCTTATGCCTATAATCCCAGCACTTTGGGAGGCTGAGGTAGGAGGGTCACTTGAGGCCAGGAGTTTGAGACCAGCCTGGCCAACATGGCAAAACCCCGTCTTTACTAAAAATACAAAAATTAGCCAGGCATGGTGGTGGGCGCCTGTGATCCCAGGTACTACGGAGGCTCAGGCACGAGAATCACTTGAACCCAGGAGGCAGAGGTTGCAGTGAGCTGAGATTACATCACTGCACTCCAGCCTGGTCGACAGAGCAAGACTGTCAAAAAAACCCCTAAAAATAAAAAAACTATAATATTGGGAACATTTTTAAGCCTTAGATAACTATTCACCTATCCTAAATTTTGAAAAAAAAAGTATATTAAATACATAAAGATATTCTAGAACTCAGTTCAAGAGTTCAAATACACTATAATGAATATTTAAAATATTTAGTTTTCAATGCATTGTAGTTTAGTGCATAGAAGTTATTTACTTCTGAAAACTGATGACTGACATATGACAAACTGTTTCTACTGCTTGTATAGCTACTGATTTTCTTGAGAATATTTGGAACTGTGTAGTCTGAATTTCTCCAAAGGATTGGAAAAAAAAGTCACAACCTTTACTCCTTTTCTGAAAACACTTCCGATATGTCACTTTAGAGATGTGAATATTCAGTCTCCGTGGTTGAGAAGAGAGGTCACAAAGTCCACTGAACTCATAGCATCACCATATCAAAGTCACACTGATGGCACATTGGTGTCTACCTCTTTCATACCAGCAGGCTATGAAAATGGCAATGAATTGCCATCCAAAGAAAACAGAAATGGTAGTGGAATTTGGTTAGCACTGTGCCCAAGGCTGATTGCATCTAAATTAGGTTCTAAGGCAGATAGCATCTGACTACTTTAATGTTCCAAGCACCATCTTATCCATACATTAAGTGCAGCAAAAAATGCATGGGTGACGTGAAATTTAAACAAAGTTCTAATATCTTAATATATGGAAGCCAAATTTAGCAAAATTCTACTTTCATGAAATTTCATAAGAATATCCTTGAATTTGTAATATTTATACTTAGTGATTCTATCACCAAAACCTAAGTAAACTAAAGATTTAAAAAAATTAAGCCAGTTATGACAGAATATGAGATCCTTTAGGGAACTTTTCTGTTTGAATTAACAACAACAACAAAAATTTAAGTAAAACTTTAAAAAGACCATCCAACTTCATCTGTCATGATGGTTCAAAGAATACCCGTAACACGATAAAGCCCTTAGAGTTAATTTAATTTTTTTTTTTTTGAGACAGAGTCTGGCTCTGTCACCTAGGCTGGAGTGCAGTGGTGAGATCTCAGCTCACGGCAACCTCCACCTCCGGGGTTCAAGTGATTCTCCTACCTAAGCCTCCTGAGTAGCTGGGATTACAGGAGTGGGCCACCACGCCCAGCTAATTTTTGTATTTTTAGTAGAGATGGGGTTTCAAAATGTTGGCCAGGCTGGTCTCGAACTCCTGACCTCAGGTGATCCATCCGCCTCAGCCTCCCAGAGTGCTGGGATTACAGGCGTGAGCCACCACGCCCAGCCCTTAGAGTTAATTTTAGACAACGCAAAAAAACTCCTGGCTCCAGATACACTCGGGTGACTTGGTCAACATATGAATGTTAACCAGGATGTGACAGATCAGACTTCAATTTCTTTAGACTTGAACCAGGATGGCTGAGAAGACGAAAGTCAGGTCAGGACCAGGGAGAAAAACTGGGCAAATACGATTTTTTTTTTTTCCATTTCCAACAAAGGTTTGAGGATTAGAACCAGGATTTGGGAAGCCTCAGTTCAGGAGTCCACCGACCTGTGTGTTGACAGGTGGTGGGATGCCGAGGGCGTGTTGACAAGTTTTCCCCGCCCTTGACCTTTAGCCTAGATATTAATTCTACCAACTGGGGCAACCCCAGAGGGAGGAAGCCAGGGTCCACCACCCGGCTGATAGAGCGTGACCTTTGCCCTAGATAGCCTGAGAAAGCTGATGAGAGACGGGGAGAGAGGTGCCTACAGCCCCTAGGACCGGCCTTGTCCCTTTTGCCCTAACTCCTCCACTTATCCCCACCGCCCGTTCCCTCTCACCCGGGCAGGACAGCTTGGCTAGCGGCACCAGCATGTTCAAAGTCACCAGGACTCTTGGTCGGACACAACAGGAGGACTGTCCGCTGCTCGCGGCGAGCGCTGGACCTCTAGGCCGCGGGGGGCGCCATCACCTGCCGGAAAGCAAGAACTCTGCGGCAGTTCGCCTCCCCGCTCTGCCGACCGCTCTTGCTTCACGGCGTTCCCACCTCCTTCTCGCTCTGCGCCGGCGCCATGGATGACGCGGCGGCCAGCCGAGGCTTCCGGGTCATGTACCAAACCGGGGAAAGATAACGGACTCCAAGTCCCAGCCGGGGCGCGGTGAAACAGCCAGAGCGCGGCCAGAGAGGTCCGCGAATCCCACAGCACAACGCACGCGCAGTGAAAGGCAGTAGAAGGCGGGGCGACGCACACGGCTTCCTGGGAGGTGTAGTTTTCTCTACCAGCGCCCTTTGAGATCGACTGGAGGCTCGCGCAGGAGCCGTGAGCTGCCTAAGGTGAATTGACTCATATGATTGGCTGTCCCGAAAAATGAAACGTCTTTGTGGTCCAGGGCTCAGACCCACGAGGAGACGGGGCGGGATTTCTGGCGTTAGGAGGCGGGGCCTCTCGGCTTTAGGCGCGAGTGGTTAAAAGATAGTTGGTGTCGGTTCGGCTTCTTGGGTCGGATTCCGCGGTCCCAACCCTTCCCCATGGCCGACCCTGAGGAGTTGCAGGTTTCTTCGCCGCCCCCGCCGCCTCCCTCTTCTCCCTCCTCTTCAGACGCCTCTGCAACATCTTCCCCGGGCGGCCCAGTGAGTTTGGGCTGGCCAGTTCCGAGCAGGAGCAGCGGCCCAACGGTGGACCCGCTGGAGAAAGTGGAGCTGCAGATCGGAGACGTGAGTGTGGTGTCGGGACCGTGTCCCCCCTCGGCGCCTCTGGGAAGACCGGTGGCGGCGGGGCTCACGAGGCTAGGGAGTCGGTCCCGCAACCCCCACGACCCGGGACGACCGGCCCTTCTGCGCCCCAGAGCGTGCGGGCGGGAAGCGGGGGGGATGCCAGCAGCTAAAGTGCCACCCCTCTCTGAGGGTTCCCCCTTTAGATTTAGTGGTGAGGAGTCTTAAGGGGTTATCCCTCCACCCGCCCCACCCCTCACTGGTTTCTTTTTGTCTCGCCTTCTGGTTTCAATCATCCGCAGTAACCCGAAGCCACGCAGCTCTGCGCTGCCTGTTGCTGGCTCTCTTTGCCTCCTCCTTTCCCATCGGAGAATAGTTTTCACTGCATGGGTTTGCTGGCTGTCTGTGGGTACTTAGGATCAGGTTGTGATTTCTTTCCATGGGACTTAGAGCCTGCTGTTCTAGTTGGCCACCTGCCCAGGGACAGCTGATAATGCCATTGTCTGCCCCAGGCCTGCTTAGCGCTGGACCCAGCTTGAAGGGTTTAGGTCACGTGGATTGGTTTCTTTGACGGTTTAGTTCAGGACTCCTCCCTTTGTATGATTGCTAGAATGCATACTTAGGATAGTTTCTGTTAAATCTCGAATCCCCAGAAACTAGCACCCCACCTTCCAACCCTAACTCACACACCACTGGAGGAGAGAAGACAGGGAAGGGGAGTTTTATGTTCTCTTGAGTGAGTCAAGTGGAATGAGGTATGTAGGGTGTAACCTTCTGGGAGAGTTCTGTGGCCTGACCTTTCCTGCAGATTGGAAACTAGGGGATGAACTAGATTATCTCATTGCTCCGCAAGTATTTTCTTTTAAGGATGACTAGAGTGCTTATCCAGCTTTTATTTTTGCAGAACAAACTGATTGCAAGTAAATATGTAGAATGAAGTGCTAATGTGTTATTGAGGAACACTGTTTTATTTTATATCATCGGTGAAGAAAACGTTTGGCTGAAAAGTGAATTTTCCACCAGAAGCTGAGTGTTCTGCATTTGTGTCTGATTTTTTAATGTTATTTGTCAGAGCTCAGAGTTTCTGTTCTTTGATCTATACATTTTCATTGCTTAAAGTGTTCACAGGTCAATGCCCATGTTACCCAAATAGCAGTAAGAATTATTTATGATGAAATCTCTAAGATACATCTGGCACTTAGTGTCAAGGGGTCCAAGTCATCTTGTTGAGCTGAGACTCTAGTGTATTTTCATAGGAAACAGCAATACTGGGCCAAGCACTGTGGCTCACGCCTGTAATCCCAGCACTTTGGGAGGCTGAGGCGGGCGGATCACCTGAGGTCAGGAGTTCGAGACCAGCCTGACCAACATGGAGAAACCCTGTTTCTACTAAAAATACAAAATTAGCCATGCGTGGTGGCGCATGACTGTAATCCCAGCTACTAAGGAGGCTGAGGCAGGAGAATCGCTTGAACCCGGGAGGCAGAGGTTGCAGTGAACCGAGATTGCGCCATTGCACTCCAGCCTGGGAAACAAGAGTGATACTCCGTCTCAAAAAAAAAAAAGAAAAAAAAAGAAAACAACTATACTGATTTGTCATGTCTCAGACATAATGGATATTTTTCTAGCAGACCTGTTTCTTCAGTCTACTCAATATTAAAGAATTTCTTAGGTTCCCTGAAAGAGCCAGTGCTTTAGTTTGAAAATTGATTACTTTTAAAGAAAATAACATGGGCATTGGATTCAAAGCCTTAAGCTATTTTTAGACTGCTTACAAAATGAGATGAGAATTTTAAAAATAAAATTATGTTTGACTTTTTTTTTTAGGCAGCCTTTTCATTAACCAAACTTCTTGAAGCCACATCTGCAGTATCAGCTCAAGTGGAAGAACTTGCCTTCAAATGTACAGAAAATGCACGTTTCCTTAAAACATGGCGGGACCTCTTGAAAGAAGGCTATGATTCTTTGAAACCTGATGACTAATTTGGCATACTTCGTTGTTTAATAATGACTGCAATAATTCGTACTTCTTATGTCATATTTTGTACATGTACCACACATATAGGATGACCTCTGTCCAGCAGTTCTGTATATACTCAGAATGAAATTTTTCTTGGTTTTCTTGGTTTTTGTGAAAGCAGAATACCGATGCTATTTTTGTTGCGGACCAGTACTTGTTTGTCCTTAAATATTTTATGCCTCTGAACTTTCATAGAATCCTTTATGAAAGTTAACTTCATCAATAGACGGTTAATATTAATAGAGCCACAGTGCTACCAGTAGCAAACTAGGTAGACCATTATTTGTTTTGCAACAAGTTGCTAAGCATGGCAGAGTTTGAAGTTGCGTTTCATCTTAAGGACCAAGGGAGATAACTTTAAGGTTGCCAGTGGTGGATCCAGCTCCGTTAGGCTAAGTTGTCTACAGCTAATGATTGTGTCTTTATTCTATATCCCCAGCACCTAAAACAGGGTCACACAACACTCACTAAATGTTTGTTGAATAAAAGAGTTAACAAACATAATTAAAAGCTTTTTTTTCTTCCTATATTTAGCATGAAGACTGTCATTGTTTCTCTAGGAAATGTATGAATCTGAACTTTCTTGACTTGAAGAAAAACATTCTTTTTTTTTTTTACAGAGATTTGGACTTTGATGATAGGTTTTAAAAATATGTGATAAATATTTTTTGTACTTCTTTGATTTTTTTTTTAAAGACTTTACTTCAGAAAAGGAAAGACTGTCTAGAAAGAATGCATATTTTTTCCCTATTTATTTCTGTGGTTACTGCTTTTGCAGTTTAACAGTGTTTGTATTTGATATTTGTATATGTTTGATTGCTATCTTTAAAGTGCCTTATCAGATTTATGGCTCTGTGCTATTACTTTTTGAGCTTTGCAAGTTGTGTACATAATAATTCTAAAGAAGTTACTTTGTTTGCAATGCATCAAATTTAAATGATGTGATTTTTTTGTATTATTTGATCTTAGTGACAGTGTTCTATTTTGCATCCTGTATCTTATGTTGCTTTTGGTGTTTTATGTTGTGTGTCAACAATTAAGCCAACTAATTCTCTACCATATATAACTTCTAGACATTTTTGATACAACATCTTAATTCTTTGTAGATATGGAGATAGGTACAGAACTATATTCTAATGCCCCACAATGGGGCTATGAGAGGGGACAGATGGATGGGCAAAGAACAGTTTTGTTTAACATATTAGGTCATAGTTCTTGATTAGTTTTTTTAGTTAAATATAGACACATAGGGTATGATTTCTATACCGAAGATATGCTTATTTCAGTATTAGAAAAATATTCTTCTTACATGTCCTGAAAATTGCAATTTTAAAATGTGTAAAAATAAATTATTATTAAAAGCACATTTTATTTCCATTTCTTTGGATTCATTACCTTAAAACTTTTTACTGACATATTTCAAAGACATAGGAAAGGTAAATGATTTTAAGAAAATCCATGTATTTCTACCATGCAGATGTAATAAATGTTAGCATTTGGCTATATTTTCTTCAGACACACATATGTATGTAATTGCAAATGTTAGATACATTTGAAGTTTGCTTTGTTACCTCTTTGATCCTGTCCCATTCCTCCCTCCCCAGAGTCCCCAGAGGTAACCACTAGAAGGGGCATATATTCTAGCATGTGTTTTTATATTTTTAATACAAATATATTTTTTTAAAGTGCTACAAAATATTGTTTCATATATGTGGTAGCCAGCCTCCAGATGGCCCCAGTGATCCCTGGCCTCCTGGTGTTCATGCCCCAGTATAGCCTTCTCCTGCATTTTACAGTGCTGACTTTTGTAACTACCAGGATATTGAGCAAATGCAGTGTGTGATTTCTGAGGCCATATCTTTTACTCTTTTTTTTTTTTTTTTAAGAGACAAGATCTCTATTGCTCAGGCTGGAGTGTGGTGGCAGGATCATAGCTCACTGTAACCTTAAACTTGGACTCAAACAATCCTCCCATCTCGCCTCCTCCTAAAGCACTGGGATTACAGGCATTTTTGCTCATTTTTCTATGTTGTTTTTTTACTTGTCAGTTTTTAGATATTACATATTTTGAATACTAATGATCTGTTATGTATGTTTCAATTATCTTTTTTAGTCTGGTTTGTCTTCATATTTTGGTTATGAAATCTTGAATTTTTAAAAACGTAATTTTACCAATCTTTCATAATGATTTGCTTTTTCTGGTTTTTATATAGGAAATGTCATAAAAATAGTCCTATTCAGCCTTCCAAAAGTTACAAAATTTTTGTTTTTAACATTTAGATGTTTAGTCCAACTGAAATTTGTTTTATGGCATGATTTTGGAATCTTGTTTTAATTATTTTTACATATTTATAGCTGTTCCTCCAAGTATCAATTTTTCAAGTGCAACATCTGTCATGCAGTTACTCTGTAAGGGCCAGATTCTGACCTTTCTGTTCTTTTTATCTGAAGGAAATTTGAACATGCCACCCCCAAATATGCCGATTTGGCATACTGATTATTTTGAGCTAAAGGTACTTGAGAAACAGTGGTTGCAGAAATGGCTATCTTAACTGTCCTTTCCTACCTGTAGCAAGCCATACAAACTTCTTTGAGAAAGATGCTTTCCTGATACCAAGATGAGAAGATGGCTCTAATCAGCTGAGACAGCACCAGAGGAATCTACAAACAAGAAACTATTAGTTTCTTAACATATATTTACCTTCCCATAGTTTCTGCCTCTGGAAGCCTAAAACTGCTTTCCTTCGTCTTGTCACACTTCTCTGAAATGTATTCTTTGTGGAAGATGCTATATAATCCAGAGTTGTAAGCCACTACTTGTGTTTACCTTTTCATTGAGTTTTCTTCTGTGTGATGTACACTGCATATATTAATAAAATTACTTGTTTTTCTCTTGTTAATCTGTCTTTTGTTATAGGGATTTGTCCCAACTATGAACTTACGAGGCTTGAGGAGAAATTGTATTTCCTCCACTACAGATTTATTTGCTTAACTCCATGCTAAAACTCAATTTGTCTTTCCCTGTAAGAAAAGAAAAAACATGTTACTGATTTCTAATTCTACTGAGTTACGGTCAGCTTAGGACAACTGCTGGTGTCAGGTAGTGAGCTTTCTATGGGCACTTTAAGAGTTTACAAAGTGACCTTTTTACGTTTCTGTTTGCTTTATGGGAGAGGTTGGGGAAGAGCTGAAAGCGTAAGTATTTCCTCAAAGACTTAAGAATTTTTTTTAAACTTAGTAAACAGTCCATTACCAGCCCTACAAAAACCCCAAAGGAATGATGTAAATTTTTTTTTGAGACAAATTCTCACTCTGATGCCCAGGCTGGAGTGCAGTGGTGTGATCTTGGCTCACTGCAACCTCTACTTCCCGGTTCAAGCAATTCTCCTGCCTCAGCCTCCCTCGCTGGGATTACAGGTGCACGCCACCACATCCGGCTGATTTTTGTATTTTTAGTAGAGATGGGGTTTCACCATGTTGGCCAGGCTGGTCTTGAACCCCTGACCTCAGGTGATCCATCTGCCTTGGCCTCTCAAGGTGCTGAGATTACAGGCGTGAGCCACTGCGCCCAGCTGATGTAAATTTTTTAAAGCCTCAAGAGACTAAAGTCAGTAAGATGAAATTGTTAACATAAAAAAAAGTGTTAACGTTTCAAACATTCTGAGTTTGAAAGATGTGCCAGGTACTATGTTAAGAGCTTTATGATGGGGCATGGTGGCTCACGCTTGTAATCCCTGTGTGTCCGGAATTGGTGGGTTCTTGGTCTTGCTGACTTCAAGAATGAAGCTGCGGACGCTCGCAGTGAACATTACAGTGCTTAAAGATGGTGTGTCCGGAGTTTGTTCATTCAGATGTTCAGATGTGTCCGGAGTTTCTTCCTTCTGGTGGGTTCATGGTCTCACTGACTTCAGGAGTGAAGCTGCAGACCTTCATGGTGAGTGTTACAGCTCTTAAAGGCGGCACATGTGGAATTGTCCGTTCCTTCCGGTGGGCTCGTGGTCTCACTGGCTTCAGGAGTGAAGCTGCAGACCTTTGCGGTGAGTGTTAACAGCTCATAAAGGGGGCACGGACCCAAAGAGTGACCAGCAGCAAGATTTATTGTGAAGAGCAAAACAACAAAGTTTCCACAGCATGGAAGGGGACCCTACCAGATTGCCACTGCTGGCTCAGGTGGCCTGCTTTTATTCCCTTATCTGGCCCCACCCACATCCTACTGATTAGTCCATTTTACAGAGAGCTGATTGGTCTGTTTTGACAGAGCGCTGATTGGTGAGTTTACAAACCTTTAGCTAGACACAGAGTGCTGATTGGTGCCTTTATAATCCTTTAGCTAGACAGAAAAGTTCTCTAAGTCCCCACCTGACCCAGAAGCCTAGCCAGCTTCACGTCTCAATGGCACTTGCCATGGGACTTTGTGGCACCTAGCCCAGGCACTCCAGCAGCCCAGAGGGAGCTCGTCCCTCGATCAAGCCCACCTGGAACCCACATCGGCCCGCAAGCACCATGTGCAGCCCTGACTCCCACGCCTCTCCCTCCACACCTCCCTGTGAACAGAGGGAGCCGGCTCTGGCCTCGGCCACCCCCATGGTGCAGCGGCAGGCTGAAGGTTCCTCCAGTGCATCCAGAGTGGACACTGAGGCCGTGGAGGTGCCAAGAGCAAGCCAGGGCTGCTAGCACATTGTCACCTCTCAATCCCCCCTTCTAAATAGGATACTTTAACTGCTGTTGGGAATTTGGCTGATGACTGCTCTAGCTACTTCCTGCTGGATAGGGGTGAAGAAGTGGCCCTGCAGTTGTAGTGTCCTCCAGAGGGGAACTCTTTAGGCCAGTGGAAGGGCCAGCAGGTCGGTCCAGGGGTCCTCAGTAGAAGTTGTTAGTTGAGCTCATTTGGGGTTCCATTTGTAAGACCATCTGTAGCTTGATGGCCTCGATTCTAGAGGAAACAAATTTGACAAGAAGGTTAAAAATACAGGGTCCAAAGGCGAGTAACAGCAAGATGGCTGCCACAGGACCTAGAAAGGGGAGAAGCCATGTTGCCCAACTCTAGAAGTTGGTATAAGAGTTTGAAAGGCATTGTCTGATTTCAGAAGCCTTTTCCTGAAACACCAGGCAGCATCTCGTACTATCCCTGACTGGTTAGTGTAAAAACAACACTCTTCCCCTAAGAAGGTGCAGAGTCCTCCTTTCTCAGCAGTGAGGAGGTCTAGGCCTTGGCAGTTTTGGAGAGTCACTGCTGCTAAAGAGTCTATTTGGGATTGTAGATTAAGAATAGATTTCATCACTTCCTGTAAACTGAGAAATCCTTTGAGAGTGTGTGGCAGTAGGATAATGCATGTTACACTACTAACTTTTAGCAAACTTTACTTTAGTTGAAAACCTTGTAAGTTTGGGATTTCAATTATTCTTTGCTATTAATAAGACCTTGTTCAGTCCATATTATAGATGGCTCCTTCCTGATTCTGTAAGTACGTTAAGGTTTGGATGAGTGCAAACAGCTCGCATGTTTAAGCAGACCAATTATTGGGCAATTTTCCTAACTCTGCTTCTATAAGAGTTTCCTTATTACTTACTGAATACCCATTGTGTCTTTTTTCCTAATTGCCTGGGAGGAAACATCTATCATCCTGTCCTGAAGGGAGTTCCTCCTATGTGTGGTCGGACCTTCAGATTTAGATCTCCTGTTAGGAAACCTGCTGGGTTAAGGATTTTTGATAGGAAGGCTACGGGTTGTCAGTGGCCTCAGTGCTTTCAGGCTATGCCATTGTTTACACTGACAACAAGGTGGTATTGGAGTGTTATAGGGTTATAGAGAAGACCTTAAATAATCAATTATAGGTTTTAAATTTGCCCTGGCTTTTAAAGGAATAGGGTACACTGTTTTTCTTTACTACTTCCATCTCTCTTTCTCTTTGAATTCTTTGTCTCTCTCTTCCTTCTGTCTCTCTCTTTGACTCCTTCTTTGTCTGTCTCTTCCTCTCTCTCTCCTTCTTTCTTTGACTTTTTGTATCTCTTCCTCTCTGTCTCTCTCTTTGACTCCTTCTTTGTCTGTCTCTTCCTCTCTCTCCTTCTTTCTTTGACTTTTTGTCTCTCTTTCCTTTCTATCTCTTTCTCTCTTTCCTTCTTTGACTTTGTATCTCTCTTTCTCTCTGCTGATCTTTCTCTGCCTCTGCCAGCTGCTTATGCTGCTGTTCTCCCCTCGCCTTCCCCTTTTTGATGGCTTCGGCAGTGTAAGACTGCCACCTCTTTGGGTTTTTGCACTGCGTGCAATAACTCCATGGTTTCCTTGTGGTATTTAATGGGAGTTCCCCCAGAGGTTAGGAACTCCCTTTCTTTCTATATTGCAGCATGGGCATGTAGGATTAGATAAGCATACTTGCTATCTGTATACACACTTATTCTTTTTCCCTTTCCCAGTTCTAAGGCTTGGGTAAGTGCTACTATTTCTGCTAACTGGGCACTGGTCCCTGGGGGAAGAGCTTACTTTCAAGTACGGTTACATCACTAACTATGGCATAACCTGCCCTTCATATCCCATTACTCACAAATGAGCTTCCATCGGTATACAGGTTAAGGTCAGGATTAGCTAAGGGAACTTCTAAGAGATCATCTCGGGCGGCATAAGTCTGGACTATAATTTGTTGGCAGTCATGCTCAATTGGTTCCCCATCCTCTGGGAGAAAAGTGGCAGGGTTGAGGACCACGCACGTACATATTTGAAGCACAGATACCTCAAGGAGTAGTGCCTGGTATCTAAGTAGGCGGTTGTCTGATAGCCATAAACTTCCTTTGGCACCTAGTATGCCATTTACATCATGAGTAGTCCAGACAGTGAGATCCTTTCCTTGTATTATCTTGATAGCCTCTGACACTAAGACGGCCACCGCCACAACTACCTGTAAACAGTGAAGCCAGCCTTTTGCTACTATATCAATTCCTTACTTAGGTAGGCCACTGGTTGTGGGGTTGTCCCACAAGTCTGAGTAAGGACTCCAAGAGCTATCCCTGCTCTCTCTGTGATGTATAAAGAGAAATTTTGTCCTGTGGGAAGGCTTAAAGCTGGAGCTTGTACTATGGCCTGCTTTAAGGGTTTGAAGGCTGTTTCTGCCCCTGGTTCCCATTCTACTGGATGAGTATTTGCCCTCTGGGTCTCCTTGATTATAGTATAGAGGGGCCTGGCTATCTCACTGTATCCGGGGATCCATAGTCGGCAAAAGCCGGTGATTCCAAGGAATCCCTGAACTGTTTTAATGTCTTAGGGTGAGGATAAGCCAGTATAGGCTGTATTTGTTCCTTGCTGAGGGCCCTGGTCCCTCTGGCTAAGATTAGGCCCAGATATTTGGCCTGCTGTAGGCAAAGCTGGGCCTTTGACCTAGAGACCTTGCACCCTTGATTAGCTAGAAAGTTCAAGAGATCTAGAGTAGCCTGCTGGCATGAGGCTTCCGAACTGACAGCCAAAAGTAAATCATCCACATACTGAAAGACCAGAGTGACTGGACTTGAGAAGTGGCCTACATCTTGGGCCAGTGCCTGAGCAAATAGATGAGGGCTATCCCTAAACCCTTTGGCCAAGACTGTCCATGTAAGTTGGGGTGTGTGGTCTGTGGGATCCTGAAAGGCAAAGAGAAACTGGGAGTCAGAGTGCAGGGGAATACAGAAGAAGGCATCCTTGAGGTCCAGAACAGTGAACCATTCTGCTTCCTCTGGTATTTGAGAGAGCAGGGTATAGGGGTTGGGTACAACTGGATATAGAGGAATTACTGCCTCATTGATGAGTCTAAGATCTTGCACTAGTCTTCACTGACCGTTTGGTTTTTGTACTCCTAGAAATAGGGTGTTGCAAGGACTGCTGCATTTCCTTACTAAGCCTTGAGCTTTTAAATGTTTAAAAATATCCTGTAAACCTTTATGAGCTTCAGGCCTTAAGGGATATTGCCTTTGATAAGGAAAAGTGTTGGGGTCTTTTAGCCTGATTTGGACTGCATGGGCATTTTTTGCCCTTCGAAATTGTCCTTCCAATGCCCAGACTTCAGGGTTGAGTCCCTCTTCAAGTAGGGCACAAAAAATGGGTAACTTGTTCTCCATATTCATGTAGATAATAGCTCCAGCCTTGGCTAACATATCCCTCCCAAATAAGGGTGTGGGACTTTCAGGCATAACAAGAAAGGCATGTGAAAAGAGCAAAGTCTCCCAATTACAACTGAGGAGGTGGGAGAAATACCTGGTTACAGGCTGTCCCAGGATTCCTCGGATGGTAACGGACCTTGAGGACAGTCGTCCAGGATAGGAGATTAACACTGAGAAGGCCATGCCAGTGTCCAGGAGGAAGTCAATTTCCTGGCCTTCAATGGTTAAACATACCTGGGGCTCAGGGAGGGTGATGACATGAGCTGGTGCTTGCCCTGGGAACCCTTAATCCTGTTGTTGGATCATCTGGTTGGGGGCTTCTGTCCCAAAGAATCTTCATCCTCTGGAGCAGTGCATCCTCCAGTGATTGCCTCAGCATAGCAGACATGGAGGAGGGGGTGGCTTGTTTCTCACTGGACAATCTTTTTTAAAGAGTCCTTGTAAACCACACTGATAACAAGCCCTACTAGGTGATTGGCCTGCTCCATTTTCTGTCTTCTCTGAACCACCAAGGTTTGTTTGTCCGAGGGCCATGACTAAGGCTGTGGCCTTTCTCTGATCTCGCTTTTCCTTTTGGGCCTGTTCCTCTTGGTCCCTATTATAGAACACTGAGGTTGCCAGGTTTAATAACGCCTTCAAATTTTGTTCAGGGCCCAGGGCTTGCTTTTGGAGCTTTCTTCTGATATCTGCTGCTGATTGGGTAATAAACTTATCTTTTAGAATCAATTGACCCTCAAGTGATTCAGGTGACAGGGGAGTATATTTTCTTAAGGCCTCCCATAGCCGCTCAAGGAAGGCAGAAGGATTTTCTTCCTTTCCCTGAGTTATGGTGGACATCATTGAATAATTCATGAATTCATGGGCTTTTTCCTAATTCTCCTTAGTCCTTCTAGAACACAGGTCAACAGATGTTTACGACTCCAGTCCCCATGATCTGAGTCAGGGTCCCAGTGGGGATCCATACTGGGGATTGCTTGCTGACCAGTAGGGAATTTATCCCTTTCTTTGGCTGTCATTATTCTATCATTTACTTGACTGAGATACCAAGTATCTCCAAACTCTCAGGCTGCAGCTAAAGCTGCATTCTTTTCATTAAAGGCCAGGGTTTGATCTAACAGCATCATGACATCTCTCCAAGCGAGGTCGAGGTTTGCCCTAGACCTGGTAGGACATCTATATACCTATCAGGATCATCTGAAAACTTTCCCAGGTCTGCCTTGATCTGCTTTAAATCAGAGAGGGAGAAGGGGACATGTACCCAGGTTGGGCCAAATTCCCCTCCCCCTACAGCTCGAAGGGGACATAACCGATGGTCCGGGGAGATTTGTGGTTCTTTGGAGATTTCTTTGCTTATTTCCTTCTGTGCAGGGGAGATTAGAGGAGGATTATCATTAACAGTAAGGGAAGCTATAGGGAGGCTAGGATATGGGGGTAAACTGAGAGGTCCTCCTGTGGGATGTAAATTGAAAGCTTTGCATAGTTGTGTATTCTCCTTCAATGAAAAGAAAGCTTGGACATAAGGTATTTCTCTCCATTTGCCTTCCCTCTTACAGAAAAGGTCAAGCTGCAGGATAGTATTGTAATTTGTACTTCCCTCAGGTGGCCATTTTTCTCCATCAGAGAGAGAATATTGGGGCCAGGCTGTAGTGCAGAAAAAAATGAGCTGCCTCTTTTTCAGGGTTTGTGGGTCAAATTGGTCCCAATGGCTTAGGATGCATTTCAAGGGTGAGCCTGTTGATACCTGAGTGTTTCCCATCTGAAAGACAAAACCACCCACAGTTTTGGTTTGTTTTGTTTCTCCCTCTGCCTAAGAACCTGCAATGGTCCCTGGACCCTGCTAATCAGAATAGTTGTGCTTACCGATGCAGCAGCAGAAACAACCCCTGCCCAAGAACCTGCAACCATCCCTGGACCCTGCTGATTGGAATAGTTGCACTCACTGACACAGCAGCAGAAATGCAAGTTTTCCTCCAAGACCACAAAGAGGACTGAGGAAGGTTGGATTTAGTGGCCCTTACTGACACATTCTCAAAAACCTGCACCCTTGCCTGTCCTCCTAGACCACAAAGAGGACCGAGAAAAATCGGATTTAGTGGCCCTTACCAACACATTCTCGAAAAACTGTTAGAGTCCTAAGCATTCTCCCGTTAGTATTGTGACCTTACCTGTGTCCTATAAAGATGTTATACCCCAAAAATGAAGTGGAGAGCCATACCCTGAGGAAAGGAAGGGATCTCCAGAGTTGGAAGAGTGATGCCTTTTGTCCTCACTTATATGAATAGGAAGGATACAATTTCTGAGGCTCCCAATATCCTAGCTTCAGGAATAGCTTTTGTTAGGCCTGCTTGTCTGAGGAGGTATCCTAAAATTCCAGATAGTTCCCCCTATGATGGGGCTTTGGGCAAAAATTATGTCTTTCTGATTGGTGAGCCTGGGTGCCTAAAGAAGATAACAGAGTCCTGAAGTTTATACTAGAAATCATTGTTATAGGAGAAACTAGAAAAGCACCAGTGATACGGAGTGGTTTTTAGAAGGGGGGCTAGCCTCAGAGAAAAGAGGCAAGAGGAAGTTTGTCTGGCAAGCATTAGGACCCAGGGAACAAGGGTCAGGATAGATAGGATAGACAGGCGAGTCTCACTTGGGTGACATGCCTTTGAGAGTTCCGCTCATGGCTGCGGGGTCAACCAACTTGTTGTTGGCACCCCGGAGCTGAATGGCTTTCCTCTCTGTCGACGCTCGGCTCAGCCCAGAAGTACAGGAAAAGCGGAAGCTGGTTCCAGGCAAACCAACGCTCCCAACTCTGAAGAGCTGGAGATTGTTAGAGAGCTCTTTCCCAGAAAGCCTGACACCCATGTCTTTAGTCCAGTGGCCATGCTAGTCGCTTTTAACTGGCTGACAGGTGCCCGGTATTTAGCCCCCGAATTCTAAGAAAAAATAGGGCAGAATAGCAAGCGAAAGGGGTTCGATGAGACTCTCCATTTGGCGATAGGCAATGGTCTCAACAATAGGCGATGGTCTCACTGCTTGACGATAGTCTCACTGCTTGACGATAGTCTCACCACTTGATGGTAGGCGATAGTCCCCTCGTGGTCGCCAAAATGTGTCCGGAATTGGTGGGTTCTTGGTCTCGCTGACTTCAAGAATGAAGCCGCGGACACTCGCAGTGAGTGTTACAGTTCTTAAAGATGGTGTGTCTGGAGTATGTTCCTTCACATGTTCAGATGTGTCCGGAGTTTCTTCCTTCTGGTGGGTTCGTGGTCTCACTGACTTCAGGAGTGAAGCTGCAGACCTTCACGGTGAGTGTTACAGCTCTTAAAGGCAGCACGTCTGGAGTTGTCCATTCCTTCCCATGGGTTTGTGGTCTCGCTGGCTTCAGGAGTGAAGCTGCAGACCTTCGTGGTGAGTGTTATAGCTCATAAAGGCGGCGCGGACCCAAAGAGTGAGCAGCAGCAAGATTTATTGTAAAGAGCGAAAGAACAAAGCTTCCACAGCGTGGAAGGGGACCTGAGCGGGTTGCCACTGCTGGCTCAGGTGGTCTGCTTTTATTCCCTTATCTGGCCCCACCCACATCCTACTGATTGGTCCATTTTACAGAGAGCTGATTGGTCCGTTTTACAGAGAGCTGATGGTTCCATTTTAAAAGAGCACTGATTGGTGAGTTTACAAACCTTTAGCTAGATGCAGAATGCTGATTGCTGCCTTTACAATCGCTTAGCTAGACAGAAAAGTTCTCCAAGTCCCCACCTGACCCAGAAGCCTAGCCGGCTTCACCTCTCAATGGCACTCGCCGTGGGACTTTGCGGCACCTAGCCCAGACAGTCCGGCAGCCCAGAGGGAGCTCGTCCCCCAGATCAAGCCCAGTAGGTGCCAGCTGGCCACACCTAGTGCAGGGCCTACCGAGCCCGCACCCATCCGGAACCCACACCGGCCCACAAGCGCTGCGCACAGCCCCAGCTCCCTCCCGCATCTCTCCCTCCACACCTCCCTGCGAGGAGAGGGAGCCAGCTCCGGCCTCAGCCAGCCCCAGAGACGGGCCCCCACAGCGCAGTGGTGGGCTGAAGGGCTCCTCCAGTGCAGCCAGAGTGGACACCGAGGCCAAGGAGGCACCAAGAGCGAGCCAGGGCTGCTAGCATGTTGTCACCTCTCACCTGCACTTTGGGAGGCTGGGGGCGTTGTGGGGGAGCAGATCACCTGAGGTCTGGAGTTTGAGACCAGCCTGGCCAACATGATGAAACCTCATCTCTACTAAAAATACAAAAAATTAGTCAAGCATGGTGGCAGGCGCCTGTAATCCCAGCTACTCGGGAGGCTGAAGCGGAATAATCGCTTGAACCCAGGAGGCGGAGGTTGCAGTGAGCTGAGATTGCACCACTGTACTCCAGCCTGGGCAACAAGAACAAAATTCCATCTCAAGAAAAAAAAAGCTTTTTTCATGTAACCATATCAGTTTTTTGAGGAAAGTGTCATTACTGTTTACCAAAAGGAAACAGGCTGAGATAAAATATGCCTGTGAGTCTTGACACCAAAACTAGTACGCTTGTCTACACCACGCCTAGCCACCTAGCTAGACTTATTAATACTCAGGCTTATTATATTATTTACTCTCCCCATATGTGATGGTTAATTTTATGTTTCAACTTGTCTGGGCTACAGATCCCGAGATATTTGTTTAGATAATATTCTCACTTTTTCAGTCAGGATGTTTTTGGATGAAGGCAACATGTAAATCAGTGGACTAAGTAAAGTGGATTGCCCTTTCTAGTGTGTGTTGTGATCATCCTATCCCTAGAAGACCTGACTAGAACAAAGGGCTGACCCTCCCCCAGCAAGGGAGGATTCTGCCTGAAGGCCTGGTCTTCCAAAATCAGCTCTTCCTGACAGCCTTTGGCACTGGCTCTTCCTGGTTCTAAACAGCCTGTGTGTCTTTCAATTGGGACATTGGCCCTGCAGATGTTTAGAGTTGCCAGTCTCCATAATCATATGAGACAATTCCTTAGAATCTCTCTCTCTGTTTCTATGGCAAACCCAAAATAATACAACATCCAAAAGCAGAATATTTGTGCTAGTAAATGTATAACACTCAATTTTTTTTCTAAGATTATTTTAAATTTTTTTCATAAGCTCTAAAAACCTATAAAAATCAACCGACCAAATTAGAACTGGAGGTATGGAGGCTTGTTAAAAGGTTATTGCAAATATCGCAATGAGACATAATGTTGGCCCAAACTAAGGTGCTGGGAATTGGGATGAAGAGAGTGGATGGATTTAAGAGATGTGTATGAGGTAGAATCAAGGCAGGACTGGGTGATTTGATATTGTGGATAAAGGAGAAGGAAGAGTCAAGGATGACTCCCAGATTTTGAGCTTGGCCCATTGGGTGCAATTCAGCAAGACAGGGTCTATAGGAGAAGAATCAGATGTCAGATTCTAGTCTATTATTTAATGCATAATAATGACATTAAAAAGCCAGTGAGATACTCAAGTGGAAATGTCAAGTGGGCAGTTGTATACACAAGTGGGCAGTTTCAGGGAGAGAATAAGCTAAAGGCAAAAATATGGGAATCATTAGTATATCCATGGTATCTGAGGACATATTAAAGTGGATGAGATTGCCCTAGTCTGTAGATAAGAAAAAGGCTTAAAACAAGAGTGAATGAGGCTTCCAGTGAAAGATTTTCTCTAAAAGAGGAGCAATTTTATAAAAATTAAACCACTTTTTGTATTTTTGAGGTCTCTTACCTAGAGCAATTCACTTGACAGTTTGTCAAGTAAAATGCATGGCTTTACAATTCCAGCTGTGTCTTCCTTCCACTTTGCTCTTTGCCTTCTACTTTATCCACATCTAAATTGCCAAGGTTTACCCAGTCATTTAGGAGAGATGATGTGTTAGTATGATGAATTAGTAATTCTTAAAAAATGTAAAAAATAAAAGTTGAGGTTTTCCTGATATAAACTTTAGATTTTTAAAACAACTTAGGCTCGCTTGATTTAGAGGATTGATTTGACCTAGATCATGGTTATAAGCTACATTTCTAAGCAAACCTTGATACAAATCGTAGTTAACTGAGTGCTTCTGTTTCATTATCTGTGGAAGTTTCTAAGGAGATAGTTATGTAGTATGTTAATAATTACTTATCAAATTAAATTAAATTGAAGTTACTCTATTTCAGGAGGTCGAAGGGTGGAAGAGTGAATGGGTTGAGCAGACAGGAAGTCAAATGGCCTCTAGAAAGTTGTTTAAAAATATGTTAAATGCTAAAGGAAGTTTCAGATGTGTATTTCGTAAATTTAATGCATTTCTAAGACTCTTAAACAGGTTAAGACCATGATTTTTGTTGGACTAAATTTCTTGTATCCATGAGTATTGCTTTTATTCTTTTTTGGTTATTCTAATAAAAATATTTGGCTGGGTGCGGTGGCTCACACCTATAATCCCAGCACTTTGGGAGGCTGAGGTGGGTGGATCACCTGAGGTCAGGAGTTTGAGATCGGCCTGACTAACATGGTGAAACCACGTCTCTACTAAAAATACAAAAATTAGCTGGGCATAGCAGTGGACGCCTGCAATCCCAGCTATTCAGTAGGCTGAGGCAGGAGAATCACCTGAACCCTGGAGGTGGAGGGTGCAGTGAGCTGAGATCATGCCACTGCACTCCAGCCTGCAGTGAGCTGACATCATGCCACTGCACTACAGCCTGGGCGACAAGAGAGACTCCATCTTAAAAAAAAAAAGGCTGGGCGTGGTGGCTCACATCTGTAATCCCAGCACTTTGGTTTCAGAGGCCGAGGCGGGTGGATCATGAAATCAGGAGTTTGAAACCAGCCTGGCCAACATGGTGAAACCCCATCTCTACTAAAAATACAAAAATTACCCAGGCGTGGAGGCATGCACCTGTATTCCCAGCTACTTGGGAGGCTGAGGCAGGAGAATTGCTTGAACCCAGGAGGCGTAGGTTGCAGTGAGCTGAAATTGCACCACTGCACTCCAGCCTGTGTGACAGAGCAAGACTCCGTCTCGGAAAAAATAAAAATAAAAATAAAAAATAAAAAAATAAAAATAAAATTTCCTATTCTATTACTTGGAATTAGTAGTAATAGGACTTCTAAGGAATTAATCCTAAAATAATCTTAAGAAAGAATTAGGCCGGGCACGGTGGCTCATGCCTGTAATCTCAGCACTTTGGGAGGCCGAGGTGGGCAGATCATGAGGTCAGGAGTTCGAGACCAGCCTGGCCAACATATGAAACCCTGTCTCCACTAAGAATACAAAAATTAGCCAGGTGTGGTAGCACGTGCCTGTAGTCCCAGTTACCTGGGAGGCTGAGACAGGAGAATTGCTTGAACCTCAAAGGCAGAGATTGCAGTGAGCCGAGATTGCACTACTGCACTCCAGCCTGGGCAACAGAGCAAGGCTGTCTCAAAAAAAAAAACAAAAAAAAAACAACAAAGAATTAAAAAAAAATTTTTTTAGAGACAATGTCTTGCTCTGTCACCCAAGCTGGAGTGCAGTGGCACAATCACAGAACACTGCAGCCTCCAACTCCTGGGCTCAAGCAGTCCTCCCACCTCAGCCTCCCTATTAACTAGGACTATAAGCATGTGCCACCATGCCCAGCTAATTTATTTTTTAATTTCGGGTCTCGTTCTTTAGGCTGGTCTTGAACTCCTGGCCTCAATGATCTTCCTGCCTTGGCCTTCTAAAGCACTGAGATGATAGGTGTGAGCCACTGCACTTGGCCTGTTTTCATTTTGTATAAGCTTTTTTAAATTTACTTTTTGTAGGCTATTTTTAAATTTAAAAATTGTAGCCTATTTTATTTATTTATTTCTTTATATTTTAAAGACAGTGTCTCACTAGGGTGCCCAGATTGGACACAGCCTCTCATGTAGCTGGGACTACAGTTGCATGTCACTGCACCTGGCTATTTTATTTATTATAGAACTATCAGTAGTTATATTATTGAATATTATAAACAGAACTATAGTTTTCTATTATGCTCTGAGTTACATTGAAATTATACCATGTTCTTCATGTAGAAAACTTATTGAGATTATTCCAAGTAAGCAGAGAAAAAAACCCAAAGCAATCCATTTTTAATAGAGTTAAATTTCAGATAATTTATTTTCAAAACAAATCTATACAACTATATATTCAATAAGTGCATTATGGTTTGATTCCAGTATTTTTGTGTTTCAAACATTTTTGGTGTATTTGAAACTATCTGAAAACATTCTCTTCTCCTGCTTAAAGTTTTCAAATTATGAAAGCAAAAAATTCTAATAACGTAGAGACTAGAGAAGAACAACTAGTTAAAAAGTTAGTATCTCACATGCTGGCAGTGCAAAGAGAAGGTAGTCATTTCTTGAAGAAAGATTTTCTGCTTAAAGTGAAACATGTACATACAGACCTTTCCCTCCTGAAATTAAGTTCCTGAATCAGTGCATTCCAGCTCTTTTTCCTTTTAACTGCTTTATTGAGATATTTCACACACCATAACATTCACCCATCTAAAGTGGGTGAATTAAACCACTTAAGTCTGTTCTTAAAACAGCACAGTTTGTTGAAAGCCTTTTTGTCTTGGTATCCTTGTTGAAAATCAGTTAACTGACAATACAAGGATTTATTTCAGGAGTTTCCACTGATCTAAATGTTTATCCTCATTCTAGCTTTTGTGATCCACTTCTCTGCAGTACTCATACTCTCCTATTCCAATCCCATATGATGATGTTCATTTAAAGCAAAGAGAAAACTGGGCAGGAAGTGCCAAAAGAAGTGCTGTTTTTGAGTTTCTAGCAAAGCATCTTTTTAGTAATAAATATGTTGTGTTTGCTCTCAAGTGTATGGAAACTTAAAGAGAGGTAAGATGGATTCTTAAAACAGAATATTATTTTGCAAACAGTCAGACATTTTCTATGATGCAATTACACTGAGTATTCCAAAACTTTAAACCTTTATTTAAAAGTGCCTATGATTCTTGCTGATGCACATGACAGGCAAAGCTCTACTTTAAACTAGGAACTGCAGATGGACTTTGTATAGTCTTTTGTAATTAAACACCATCTACAGATTGAAAGGTTCTGTACTGTCTATTTCCAGGAATATATTGCAATGCTATGCACATAGTAGTGGGTACTCAATAAATGCATGTTAGAAAAATGAATGAATGTTACTGAAGTAGATTTCTCTTAATTTCTTATGCAAAATGTCTACTAATATATATATATTATTGATATAATTACTTCCCTTTGTAAGAGCATTAGTCATTTTTATTTTTCCTCATGTCCTTGTAAACTATTTATCTTAGCCATTATTATAAATTAATTTTGTGGTATTCATTTCATACCAGTAAATCCCTCATGAAGCACCCCCACAGTATTCTCTGTGAAGAAATTAATTTCAGAGTCAGTCATGAATAGGAATTGAGTCTCGTTGATTGAGAAATCAGTGACATTTCACAGGGGTATGTGAAAAGGTCCGGCTTCATTAACTCAGGTGGCATCTCCTGCAGTGGCCACATTTCCACCCAGATGAATGATGGAGCATAGGTTTTCTGACCTTTGCTGTCCATAGATTTTCTTTGTCTGTAGTTATACCAAAACCGATGAATCATTTCTTTAAACGGTCTTGTGGTCAGAGTATAGAGAATTGGGTTCAAAGCACTGTTAATGGGCAGAATAAAAATTACTACCCAAGAGGTTATGGTACCTAGAAAAGAAAAATGAAATAGTTTTAGTGTTTATAGATGTTTACAAGGTATAGAAACCCAATTTCCCTGTTTCTTTCATCCCAACCCCTTTTTGAGTTTTGATTTTTTTCCTTTGATGTCACATAATTAAATACCAAGTCTATATTTGTTTCCAAGATATCTTTCCAGAGTGCCAGTGTGTGAGGGGAATGCTAGTGCTGAAAAAGAATGGCATTCTTTGCTAAGTAGCTATTCTTGAATGCACTAACAAAAATATTCCTTTAGGTAGAAATATTTTTCACAAAGTGATTACATATTATGATTACATTTTAGGAAAAAACATATTGTTTAGTATTTAAGTCATAAATTTAAGTGCCTAATAATTAAAACACTTTTCGAGTATTTTAATAGTGCATATAGTATTTGCCAGAATATGTAAGCTTGTATTTAATAGATTTCTTTTTTGCCATTTGATGCCAAAGTGTGCATTTTTTTAGCTTTTGTCCAGATATTTATTTCTGTAAAAAATAACTTTGGCTAAACCCATCTTAAAAATCACTCTAATATATATAGAAATACCAAAATACTCTGATTTTATTATAATTTAATTGATGCTGTCATTACTCTTTGTTTTCATGTTTTTGTTTTTGAGACAGGGTCTCATGCTGTCGCTCAGGCTGGAGTACAGTGGCATGAACATGGCTCACTGCAGTCTCGACCTCCTGGGCCCAAGTGATCCTTGTACCTCACCCTCTTGAGTAGCTGGGACCACAGGCATGTGCCACCATGCCTGGTTAATTTTTAATTTTTTTATTTTTTGAAGAGTTGGGGTCTCAGAGTCTCCCTGTTGTCCAGGTTGGTTTCAATCTCCTGGGTTCAATCAGTCTTCCCCACTTGGCCTTCTTTTTGTTGTTCATAAAATGTAAGATACTATCACCATCATCCATGGTACAGAACACAATTAAAATTACGTATTAATATATACAATTGTTTTTTTTTCCTGAGATAGAGTCTCGCTCTATTACCCAGGTTGTAGTACAATGGCACAATCTCCGCTCACTGCAGTCTCTGCCTCCCAGGTTCAAGCATTCTCATGCCTCAGCCTCCCAAGTAGGTGGGACTACAAGTGCCTGCCACCAGGTCCAGCTAAATTTTTGTATTTTGAGTAGAGACGGGGTTTCACCATGCTGGCCAGGCTGGTCTCCAACTGCTGACCTCAAGTGATCTGCCCACCTCAGCCTCCCAAAGTGCTGGGATTTCAGGTGTGAGCCACTGTGTCCTGCTACATGAAAATTTTAAAATGTGAATACAAACTGCATTTTATATATATATATATATTTATATATGTATTTTTATATATTTATATATATATTTATATATATTTAACAGGATATATGCACTTTTCATTGTGGTAAAATATGCATAACATAAAATTTACCATGTAACCATTTTAAGTGGACAGCTCAGTGGCATTAAGTACGTTCACATCATTGTACCATAACCACCATCCATCTCCAGAATGATTTCATCTCCCAAACTGAAACTCTATGCCTATTAAACAATCACTCTCCATTCTCCCTTCCTCCAACCCCTAGAAAACACCGTTCTATGTTCTATGAATCTGACTATATCAGAAACATCATGTAAGTGAAATAAAATATTTGTCCTTTTGTGTCTAACTTATTTCACTTAGCACAGTATCTTCAAGGTTCATCTATATTGCAGCATTTGTCAAAATCTCCTTCCTTTACAGGACTAAATACTAATCCATTGTGCGTATGTACCACATTTTGTTTATCCATTTACCAATCTATGGACATCTGTAATGCTTCTAAATTTTGGCTATTGTGAATAATGCTGCAATGAACATGGGCGTACAAATATCTGTTTGAGTCCCTGCTTTCAATTGTTTTGGTTTTTTTCTTAGAAGGAGAATTTCCACATTGGATGGTAACTGGACCATTTCCACACTGGATGGTAACTAAACCATTGGATGGTTTACATTTTTGAGGTACTGCCATATTGTCTTCCATAGCAGCTGTATCATTTTATTTTTCTACCAGCAATTCACAAGGATTCTAATTTCTCCACATCTTTACCAACTCTTAATTTTTTTTGTATGTGTGTTTTTTTAAAATAGTAGTCATCCTAATGGATGTAAAGCACATTGTTTATTTTTTATTTCTTATTTTTATTTTTTTGAGACAGGATCTTGCTCTGTCACCCAGACTGGAGTGCAGTGGTGCAATCATGGCTCACTGCAGCTTTGAACTCCTGGGCCCAAGTGATCCTCCCACATTGGCCTTCCAAAGTGCCAGATTACAGGCGTGAGCCAACATGCCAGCCTACATTCTTTCTAAATGCCAAGAATGTTTGCTTCTATTATCTCTCACACTCTGGCATGATCTTCTCTAAATTGCATGTATTACAGGAAGAAAATTTTCTTATATTCTGAAAAAAAATGCAGTAATTATTTAATAATTGTTTTGGCCTGTTTTCCTTTCTAGTCACCTTAAGCACGTGATGATTAGAATTTCAACAATGTGGAATTTATTTTGGTCACTCATTGCTTGTTTCATAGTAATTGTATTATTAGGCATTTATGGAAAAAAATAAACAGTTCTTCCCCAGTAAATGTTATACTGATGAGCAGAGCCAAAAGTACCTACAACTCTGACTTACAATTTAAAAAAAATTTTTTTTTTGGCTCTGTCACCCAGGCTGGAGTGTAGTAGCGCAATTTCAGCTCACTGCAACCTCTGCCTCCCGAGTTTAAGCAATTCTCATGCCTTAGCCTCCTGAGTAGCTAGGACTACAGCAGTGCACCACCATGCCCAGCTAGTTTTTGTACTTTTAGTAGAGATGGGGTTTCCCCATGTTGGCCAGGCTGGTCTCAAACTCCTGACCTCAAGTGAGCCGCCTGTCTTGGCCTCCCAGAGTGCTGGGATTACAGGCATGGGCCACTGTGCTCAGATCTGATGTACAATTCTTTAAATTGTTTAGTGTTAAGAATTTTAATGTTTTCCTTAAAAGAACACTGTGAAAACAGATTTATTATTTCTTTAAGGAGATTTAAAAATATTGTACCTGGTATTTCTACCTGAAGCAGTGAAAGAAATTTCACTACAAAGATGGGTATCCAGCATAATGCATCAGTAAATACTATAAAGAAAAAACGTTTGGCAAGGATCATCTCTTTTTTAACTTGATTCCGTATTTCAGTTGCTGTTATGGCACTTTGATGAACACTATAAAACATGCTTCCATAGGAAAAAACTATGATGATAAATGCGGCCAAATTAATACCTATTTGGAATACAAACAGTATTATTAATGCATAGAAATATTTCTTTCAAAATGAACAAACAGAAATAAAACATTTTTATTATTAAAGATACAAAGATGTTATTACTAAAGATACAAAGACTATAATGTGTGGGTTTTTTTCTTCACAAAGAATTACTAAAGTCCACAAAAATCATGAATTTTTTTGAGATGAGGTTTTGTGGAAGTAGTGAAGAATGATAAAATGTTTACTTTTAAAATGAGATATTGAAATTGCAGTAATTCAATGAATATCTTGGGTTTTTAAGCTTTCTAGTATTAGTGATGTTTTATTTTTAATTTTTTTAGAGATGGGTTCTTGCTCTGTCCCTGACTGAAGTGCAGTGGTACAATCATAGCTCACTGCAGCTTCAAACTCCTAGGCTGAAGCAATCCTCCTGCCTCAGCCTTCCAAGTAGCTGGGAGTACAGGTGCATGCCATCACACCAGCTAATTTTTTTTTTTTTTTGAGATGGAGTCTCGCTGTGTTGCTCGGGCTGGAGTGCAGTGGCACTATCTCGCCTCACTGCAACTCTGCCTTCCGTGTTCAAGCAATTCTCCTGCCTCAGCCTCCTGAGTAGCTGGGACTACAGGTGCGTGCCACCATGCCCGGCTAATTTTTCTATTTTTAGTAGAGACGGGGTTTTACCATATTGGTCAGGCTGGTCTTGAACTCCTGACCTCATGATTGGCCTGCCTCGGCCTCCCAAAGTGCTGGGATTACAGGTATGAGCCACCACCACGCCTGGCCTCACACCAGCTAATTTTTTAAAAATAATTTTGTAGAGATGGGGTCTTGCTATGTTGCCCAGGCTGGTCTCAACTACTGGCCTCAAGTGATCCTCCCACCTTGGCCTCCCAAAGTACTGAGATTATAGCACAAGCCATTGTGCCTGGCCTAGTGATTTTTTTCTAATTCAGTTACTTTTTGCTGTACTCTTGAGAATATTTTTACATTGCTGGTTTAGAACAGTTGTATGTATACTCACAAGCCAAAGATGTGTGTTGCCATGAATTTGAAAAGATAATAAATATCATTATGTTCATATTGTAAAGCAAAGAGCCAAAACATATGTTGCTTAGCATGTTTAGGGTGAATACATGAAATACAGGTGTTTAGTGTCTTTTATTAAGCTGTGTCAGGTTGGAATTTATATCAGAGTATAATTTGGGGAGGAAAATCCTTGCTGGGGATTCTGATAGAACTCACCCTCATTCTTACTAACAAAAACTGGTTGGAAGATTTGAAATAAAAACTTGTGAACATTAGTTTCTTAGTTTCTTACCAAGAAAAATTGCCACTGAATAAACCTGGGCTCCAATACTTTCTGTATCTTCTGAATGAAGAGGGAAGCATACTCCATTGGTACCATAGTAGTTTTTGAAAAATTCCTTATTGCTCAATGGAATGAAAGCCACTATAAAACCAGTAATCCAAATGAGAATCAGAACTGTAATTGTTCTGCATTTTCCAGGTCTCACACATCTAAAAGGATAGACAATGCAGATGTATTTTTCCAATGTCAGAAATGTTAACAGTAAAACTGATACTTCTGTGGACAGAATGGCCAAAGATCCTACAAGCTGACAATGAGTACTCTCCATCCACAGCTGCGCATGCTTATTGTATTCTCCACGAAACTTTAGGTCAAAGCCTCCGATCACGAATAAATATATTCCCATTAAGCAGTCGGCACCTAGAGGAGTCATAGTTTCACAAATTTAGAGAAATAAATAGGTATCATAAAATCATCAATAAGCAATAATATTTTTAATGCTAGAAAAAATAGTCAAGTTTCTTCCAACTTAGGAAGAGGTAACTTTTATTCTCCCAAGAGTTCATTTACAGATGAGGATCTATTCATAGACTCTCTTTGGTAAGCACTCTCAAAGGTACTCTCTACAGTTAATTATGCAATCATTTCTTCATTTTCCTTTAAAGTGCAATTCTCTAAGAGCAGAGATCTTGTCTATTGTATTATCTGTTCTAGACCCATCATGTAGAAGTGTCAAATAAATGTACAAAATGCAATCACGTAGAGCATTCAGTTAGGGACTTAGATGAGGATGGCATTATTTGGTTCAGCTCTTCCACTGAAATTCTCCCAACGCAACAAGCTCAAGGTGTCATATAAAATCTTGGAGAAAGTAATTCACAAGTTCCTATGATAGAATAATGACTGAATTTTGAAGCCTATAATTTAAGAGATATGAATAATTATGAACTGCTTTGCAGTCAGTACAATTTTAAGGGGCTTAAATTACTTACCAGAGTTGGTCTAAGCAAAACTGTTTTCTCTCTCTTTCAATTTTTACATCTTTTTCTGTCTCTTTTTAGGGTCTCCAATCCCAGGAATTAGCTCTCTTACACTACTTGGCATATTTCTTTTTAAGCAAACGTTACATATCAGAAAGTGGGTGAGATTTTTGGACTGCACAAGCATTCTACACAAAATCCCTAAAATCACATCACTGTATAAATCACAAGGCTGACCCTAAGCCTTTAACTCTGAAGTTACAGTCTAGGCTTCACCAAGGAAATTGAACTGACTAAAAATTTTGTAGCTAGCAATACAAAATAGTAAATGGCTTCTGAGTTCTGTTTCTTACATAGCTTGCAATAAAAAAAAATTTAGACATTAGACTTTGAATAAGGATGGAGACAGTACATGGGGGCAGCACACATATAAAAGTAGAACCTCATGTAGATTGATGCTTTACTTGCTTGAGGGAGCATGGATAAATTCTAGGCCACTTGACCTAGACTACAAACATTCTGAGGACTGGTTTCTTCCTTATTTTTCTTTGCAGTGTTCATTTAACATAATACCTTGCCATTACATTGCAACAACTTTTTGAAAAAATGAATACTCCCTAAAAACATTTTCTTATTTACACATTTCAGTTAGAGTGGAAAAAATTTCTAGTAGCTCAGAGATCAGGAAAGCATGTACTTGTTAAGTCAACATCTGTGAACTGGACATACACATAAAAAAGTAAGTATAGGTCTGCACGTAAAATTGTGACCATAGGAGGTTGCAATTTTATTTGTAGTGAAAGATTTTAGATGCGTCAACAAAATATTGTGCCTTCGGAGCCACTGTATGAGAGAGAACTAATAAATGAAAGCTTCCTTAATTTGTGTAAGGTGATTAAATTTCCTAGTTTAAAAAAACATACTTTTTCTTATTGCTAAAGTAATTCTATTTTCTTTGTAGAAAATGTGAAAAGAGCATACAAGCAAAAAGGAGAAAAATGTAAAATTCCATAATTCTACCACTCACACAACGTATTTTCTAATAATAATGCTTTTGTATATTTCAAAACTACAATTCCCCTTTAACCAGGAAATACTCACAGCAGAGAGAAATGATTGACATGGCATACAGCTTGTTTTCAGACCTGATATAAGGTCGCATGCAAATGACAAAAACGTTTCCAAAGCAGGTAACTGCAGATACAACCCAGACAAACACTCTCTGAATAATGCTTGCCAAGAGATTCTCTAGAGATGAAATTCCATCAGTGTTTGGTTTACAGCTGCGAACATGTGGTGCATACCCACAGTACTGGAATTTCTTAAAATATCTGGTATACAAAGAGAAGGTAAAATAAGATTTTCCATTTAATTCAGTGTCACCATACATTCATATTTATTTCCTACATTTTATTGGTAGAAAGAAAGTGTCTTAAGACGAAATTGAGAGGACTAAAACATTAGGGATTCTGAAACTTTAAACTTACATCCGATTATCACTAGCTTGATTTCACTGTTAAAGAATGTGTGGGTGAGAGTAGCAAATAGGCATAATAAATATAACAAGTGTTAGACATGTCTTAGAATACAAACTGTTAGATGTGATCAAGAGAATGAATCCCTCCAGAGAAACCTTTATCGTACTTGCAATGTTTAGTATATGTAAATGAAGTTACACAGCTCCTATTGTGCTGCAAGTGATTGCTTTCTATCCCTCAGGGGAAGAGTTAAGTGTTTTCTCTTCTGTGCTTCCTTGGCTTTTTGTTATTGAAGTTATGATGTTATTTCAACACCAACGAAAGAAAAAAAAAAGAAAAGAAAACATCCCATTAAAAAATAGGCAAATGATCTGAACAGATATTTCTCAAAAGAAGACATACAAGGCCCGGCACGGTGGCTCACGCCTGTAATCCCAGCACTTTGGGAGGCCGAGGCGGGCGGATCACGAGGTTAGGAGATTGAGACCATCCTGGCTAATACGGTAAAACCCCGTCTCTACTAAAAATACAAAAAATTAGCCAGGTGTGGGGGCGGGCTCCTGTAGTCCCAGCTACTCGGGAGGCTGAGGCAGGAGAATGGTGTGAACCTGGGAGGCGGAGCTTGCAGTGAGCCGAGATCGTGCCACTGCACTCCAGCCTGGGCGACAGAGCGAGACTCTGTCTCAAAAAAAAAAAAAAAAGAAGACATACAAATGGCCAATTATACTTGAAAAAATGCTCGACCTCACTAATGATCAAGGAAATGCGAATTAAAACCACAATGAGGTATCATCTTACTCCAACGTTGGATGGACGGCTATTATCAAAAAGACCAAAAAGAGAAAACAAATGCTGGTGAGAATCTGGAGAAAAGGGAACTCTTATTGGCGGGAATGTAAATTAGTATAGGCATTATGGAGAACGGAGAACAATATGGGGGTTCCTCAGAAAACTACAAATAGAACTAGCATATGTGCTGGGGGCAGTGGCTCATGCCTGTAATCCCAGCACTTTGGGAGGCCAAGGTCAGTGGATCACGCAGTCAGGAGATTGAGACCATCCTGGTTAAAATGGTGAAACCCTGTCTCTACTAAAAATACAAAAAATTAGCCAGGCATGGTGGTGCACACCTGTAGTCCCAGCTACTTGGGAGGCTGAGGCAGGAGAATCGCTTGAACCTGTGGGAGCAGAGGTTGCAGTGAGCTGAGATTGCGCCACTGCACTCCAGCCTGGGTGACAGAGTGAGACTCTGTCTCCAAAAAAAAAAAAAGAATTAGCATATGATCCAGGAATCCCATTCCTGAGAATCTATTCAAAGAAAAGAAAATCATATCAAAGAGATATCTGCACCCCCATGTTTATCACAGCACTGATACAGGAGCTAAAAAGGAAGTATTTAGGTAGTTAGTGAGGGTAAGAGAGTCCTCGGTAAGCTTTCTCTTTTAATAAAAAGCAGCCTCCAAATAATTTCTTTTCTAACAAAGAGCAGCCTGAAAAATCAAGCTGCCGACATAGAAAAGCAAACTAGAAGCTTGCACAGGTGAATGCTGGCAGCTGTGCCAATAGGAAAAGGCTACCTGGGGGCCAAGCATGTTCAACATGGAGGCTCCATCTTTCCTTTTCTTTGTCAACCACATGTACGATAAAGAAGCAGACAACATGGTGCCAAACAGGTAGAGAACCCATCTGCATAATGAAAGATTAGGGTGGGGCAGCCAGCTTCTTCGAATGCTATGCAAATGGCACACCTGGTCCAAGCAATCTTTTGGGCCCTATGTAAATCAAACATGGCCTCCTCAAGCTACTGTATAAAACCCTGTGCATTTCACCACAGAACTGGAAGACCTATTCAGGAGCCCCTCTCTCTCTGAAGGAGAGAGAGCTTTTCTCTTTTTCTCCCTTATTAAACCTCTGCTCTTAACCTCACTCCCTGTGTGTCCACGTCCTTAATTTCCTTGGTGTGAGGCAACAAACCTCAGGAATTACCCCATACAAACAATGCTACTTCAGCACTATTCACAATAGCCAAGATATGGAGTCAACCTAGGTGTTGATGAACAGATGAATGGATAAAAAAATGTGGTAGATATACACAATGGAATATTTGGCTATAGAAAAAGAATGAAATTCTGTCATTGTGGCAACAAGAGGGAAATGGAGGATATTACACTAAGTGGAATAAGCCAGGAATAATGTTAAACACCTCATGTTCTCACTCATATATGGAAGCTAAAAATGTTGATCTTACAGAAGTAAAAGTAGAACAGAGGATACTACAGGCTGGGGAGGGTAAGGAGAAGGAAGAGACAGGGAGACTTATTAAAGAATTCAAAGTTACAACCAGAAAGGAGAATAAGTTCTCATATTCTATACCATGGTAGGATGTCTATAGTTAACAATAATGTATGGTTTCAAATAGCTAGAAGGAGGATATTGAATATTCTAAACATAAAGAAATGATAAATGTTTGAGAGGATGGATATGCTAATTATCCTTTATCCTGATCTGATCACTATACATTGTATGTACCAAAACATCACTATGTACCCCACGAAGATGTGCAATTATTATTTGTCAATTAATAAAAATAACAAAATAATATTAAAGATTTTAAACATGGAAGTGCCACAGTAAAAGAAAAAAAAAAGAAGTTATGTTATCTGTAACTACTTGCTAACATGCCTATCTCTCACACTAGATTTTGGTACATAATAAAGTGTTCAATAAATATTTGTTGAGTGACTTCTTTCATCAATAGAGAGACTTTCCTTGTTGATAAATATACCATGTGGATAATTTATAATTACTATTGTGTTACCACCAACACCAACACCTTTTATTGAGCATTTCTTAAGTATCAGAAATAAGTTCTCAAATGAATTCCGTGAGGTAGGTGTTAGCATCATTAATAGGAATAGATGAATCTTCAATGGAGGCAAGTTATTTGCTAGGAAATTTTCTACTAAATACGCAAATTGAACTTCAAATTAGATCTATTTTTCTATAAAGCCATGTGTTCTGCCAAAAAATATAAAGGATCTTTAGTGTATAAAGAGCTACAGTAAGAAAAGATAAAAACCTGACGATTACAATTTGTCCTGTCAAGCTCAAGGTCAATTGCTGATATTTCCATTCGGTTATATCCATTTATTCTGTAAACCATGAAGGACAGGAGAGCAGAACATGAGGAAAGGAGGAGTGTTGATTGGTATTTTACTGTGTGTCTTAGGCTGAAGTTTTGCTTTTATCAACAGAATTATAGTAACTCTGTTTGCTACTTTGGCTGCCCAGCACTTAATCACTCTTCTGATAATAGTGTTCTGATTTCCTTTGAGAGAATTACTTCTCCCTTTTTGAGAAGTTATGGTGGGATCTTCAGTGGAGGCAATCCCTAGCCCAGAGTAGGTAAGTGCCCTAGACGTGATCAACTAGATTCTCTCTCCTGGAACTCTGAATCTGATTGAATGACACTTGGATGGATAATTCCAGTGGCTATAAATTATTCCTCAGATTTTGTGTTATACCATTTTCTTCCAATAAATTCTGTTCTATTTAATTTAGTCAGATTGCTTTATGTTGCGTACAAGAAAGGAATCTTTTACAAGCCATCTTTCTGAGGAACTATGGACAACAAAAACAGGGTTCTGTGTTAGACTTAAAATACAAGCAAGATTACAGAGTTGATGGTAGCTGACATTTTCTAAATTATTGAAAATTAATTTCCATGGCATGGATCATCCTAATAACTGCTATAAAATTGCATTCAATTAAAAAAATGTTTCTAAAGCATGTAATCACAGGTACAACCAGACATACTCTTTGAATAAAAGATTTTTCAAAGTTTACCATTTCATCCATGCACGCTTGCTTGAATCATGACGATATGTGGGGATATTTTCATTGAGAAAGACTTCTTCCTAACTACCTTCATTTGCAGCACTGATTTATTTATAATTATTTTATATTGCCTATATAAATTCCTTCCTCTTCATCTGGTTTGGATATTTGTCTACTCCAAATCTCATGTCAAAAATTGATTCCCAATGTTGGAGGTGGGGCCCAGTAGGAGGTGTCTGGGTCATGGGGTAGATGCCTCATGAATGGTGTGGTGTCCTTCCTGCAGTAATAAGTGAGTTCTCCTTCTATTATTTCACATGAGATCTGATTGTTAAAAAGAGCTGGCACCTCCTCTTCTCTCTCTGGCTTTCTCTCTCGCCATTTGACACACCTACTCCCTCTTTGCCCTCTGCCATGATTAAAAGCTTTCCTGACGACCTCACCAAAATTAGAGGTTGGTGCCATGTTTCTCTTACAACTTACAGAACTGTAAGCCAAAATAAACTCTTCCTTATAAACTACCCAGCCTCCGATATTCCTTTATAGTAATGCTAAATGGACTAACACACCCTATACACAAATTACTAGCTCATTAGGCAAACATCAATATCTGTGAACAGTTATTAGAGCTGAGGAGAACTTCTTACAAGACCAAGTGGATTTCCCTCACACTCATGTTTCCTGAGATTGAAAAAATCTCCTATGAGATTCTACCAGACTGTGGAAAACAAAAATCATCTCACCCAATGTCAAAGGTTTAAGAGTTTTTTTTCTTATTTATTTGTTTTTATTTTATTTTATTATTATCACACTTTAAGTTTTAGGGTACATGTGCACCATGTGCAGGTTAGTTACATATGTATACATGTGCCATGCTGGTGTGCTGCACCCATTAACTCGTCATTTAGCATTAGGTATATCTGTTAATGCTATCCCTCCCCCCTCCCCCCACCCCACAACAGTCCCCAGAGTGCGATGTTCCCCTTCCTGTGTCCATGTGTTCTCATTGTTCAATTCCTACCTATGAGTGGAACGTGCGGTGTTTGGTTTTTTGTCCTTGTGATAGTTTACTGAGAATGATGATTTCCAATTTCATCCATGTCCCTACAAAGGACATGAACTCATCATTTTTTATGGCTGCATAGTATTCCATGGTGTATATGTGCCACATTTTCTTAATCCAGTCTATCATTATTGTACATTTGGCTTGGTTCCAAGTCTTTGCTATTGTGAATAGTGCCACAATAAACATACGTGTGCATGTGTCTTTATAGCAGCATGATTTATAGTCCTTTGGGTATATACCCAGTAACGGGATGGCTGGGACAAATGGTATTTCTAGTTCTAGATCCCTGAGGAATTGCCACACTGACTTCCACAATGGTTGAACTAGTTTACAGTCCCACCAACAGTGTAAAAGTGTTCCTATTTCTCCACATCCTCTCCAGCACCTGTTGTTTCCTGACTTTTTAATGATCACCATTCTAACTGGTGTGAGATGGTATCTCATTGTGGTTTTGATTTGCATTTCTCTGATGGTCAGTGATGGTGAGCATTTTTTCATGTTTTTTGGCTGCATAAATGTCTTCTTTTGAGAAGTGTCTGTTCATGTCCTTCGCCCACTTTTTGATGGGGTTGTTTGTTTTTTTCTTGTAAATTTGTTTGAGTTCATTGTAGATTTTGGATATTAGCCCTTTGTCACATGAGTAGGTTGCGAAAATTTTCTCCCATTTTGTAGGTTGCCTGTTCACTCTGATGGTAGTTTCTTTTGCTGTGCAGAAGCTCTTGAGTTTAATTAGATCCCATTTGTCAATTTTGGCTTTTGTTGCCATTGCTTTTGGTGTTTTAGACATGAAGTCCTTGCCCATGCCTATGTCCTGAATGGTAATGCCTAGGTTTTCTTCTACGTTTTTCATGGTTTTAGGTCTAACGTTTAAGTCTTTAATCCATCTTGAATTAATCTTTGTATAAGGTGTAAGGAAGGGATCCAGTTTCAGCTTTCTACATATGGCTAGCCAGTTTTCCCAGCACCATTTATTAAATAGGGAATCCTTTCCCCATTTCTTGTTTTTCTGAGGTTTGTCAAAGATCAGATAGTTGTAGATATGCGGCATTATTTCTGAGGGCTCTGTTCTGTTCCATTGATCTATATCTCTGTTTTGGTACCAGTACCATGCTGTTTTGGTGACTGTAGCCTCGTAGTATAGTTTGAAGTCAGGTAGCATGATGCCTCCAGCTTTGTTCTTTTGGCTTAGGATTGACTTGGTGATGCGGGCTCTTTTTTGGTTCCATATGAACATTAAAGTAGTTTTTTCCAATTCTGTGAAGAAGGTCATTGGTAGCTGGATGGGGATGGCATTGAATCTGTAAATTACCTTGGGCAGTATGGCCATTTTCGCGATATTGATTCTTCCTACCCATGAGCATGTAATGTTCTTCCATTTGTTTGTATCCTCTTTTATTTCATTGAGCAGTGGTTTGTAGTTCTCCTTGAAGAGGTCTTTCACATCCCTTGTAAGTTGGATTCCTAGGTATTTTATTCTCTTTGAAGCAATTGTGAATGGGAGTTCACTCATGATTTGGCTCTCTGTTTATCTGCTATTGGTGTATAAGAATGTTTGTGATTTTTGTACATTGATTTTGTATCCTGAGACTTTGCTGAAGTTGCTTATCAGCTTAAGGAGATTTTGGGCTGGGACAATGGGGTTTTCTGGATATACAATCATGTCATCTGCAAACAAGGACAATTTGACTTCCTCTTTTCCTAATTGTATACCCTTTAGTTTCTTCTCCTGCCTAATTGCCCTGGCCAGAACTTCCAACACTATGTTGAATAGGAGTGGTGAGAGACGGCATCCCTGTCTTGTGCCAGTTTTCAAAGGGAATGCTTCCAGTTTTTGCCCATTCAGTATGATATTGGCTGTGGGTTTGTCATAGATAGCTCTTATTATTTTGAGATACGTCCCATCAATACCTAATTTATTGAGAGTTTTTAGCATGAAGGTTGTTGAATTTTGTCAAAGGCCTTTCCTGTGTCTATTGAGAAAATCATGTGGTTTTTGTCTTTGGTTCTGTTTATATGCTGGGTTACATTTATTGATTTGCATATATTGAACCAGCCTTGCATTCCAGGGATGAAGCCCACTTGATCATGGTGGATACCCACTGTCAACATTAGACAGATCAACGAGACAGAAAGTTAACAAGAATACCCAGGAATTGAACCCAGCTCTGCACCAAGCAGACCTAAGAGACATCTACAGAACTCTCCACCCCAAATAAACAGAATATACATTTTTTTCAGCACCACACCACACCTATTCCAAAATTGACCACATAGTTAGAAGTAAAGATCTCCTCAGCAAATGTAAAAGAACAGAAATTATAACAAACTGTCTCTCAGACCACAGTGCAATCAAACTAGAACTCAGGATTAAGAAACTCACTCAAAACTGCTCAACTACATGGAAACTGAACAACCTGCTCCTGAATGACTACTGGGTACATAACAAAATGAAGGCAGAAATAAAGATGTTCTTTGAAACCAACGAGAACAAAGACACAACACACCAGAATCTCTGGGACACATTCAAAGCAGTGTGTAGAGGGAAATTTATAGCACTAAATGCAAACAAGAGAAAGCAGGAAAGATTCAAAATTGACACCCTAACATCACAATTAAAAGAACTAGACAAGCAAGAGCAAACACATTCAAAAGCTAGCAGAAGGCAAGAAATAACTAAAATCAGAGCAGAACTGAAGGAAATAGAGACACAAAAAACCCTTCAAAAAATCAATGAATCCAGGAGCTGGTTTTTTGAAAGGATCAACAAAATTGATAGACTGCTAGCAAGACTAATAAAGAAGAAAAGAGAGAAGAATCAAATAGATGCAATAAAAAAATGATAAAGGGAATATCACCACTGATCCCACAGAAATACAAACTACCATCACAGAATACTACAAACACCTCTACGCAAATAAACTAGAAAATCTAGAAGAAATGGATAAATTCCTCTACACATACACCCTCCCAAAACTAAACCAGGAAGAAGTTGAATCTCTGAATAGACCAATAACAGGCTCTGAAATTGTGGCAAAAATTAATAGCTTACCAACCAAAAAGAGTCCAGGACCAGATGGATTCACAGCCGAATTCTACCAGAGGTAAAACGAGGAACTGGTACCATTCCTTCTGAAACTATTCCAATCAACAGAAAAAGAGGGAATCCTCCCTAACTCATTTTATGAGGCCAGCATCATCCTGATACCAAAGCCGGGCAGAGACACAACCAAAAAAGAGAATTTTAGACCAATATCCTTGATGAACAAGAGTTTTAATTATTGTTTAGACATGTCTCAGTCCATTTGGCTGCTGTTAACAAAAATACCATAGACTGACTTAGACAATGAATGTTTATTTCTCACAGTTCTGGAGGCTGGGAAGACCAAGATCAAGGTGCCAGCAGATTCAGTGTCTGGTAGGGGACCACATGTTTCATAGATGGCCATCTTCTCTCTCTGTCTTCACAAGGTGGAGGGGCAAGGGTGGTCTCCAGAGTCTCTTTTTTCCCTTTTCTTTTTTTTTTTTGAGATGGAGTCTCACTCTGTCGCCCAGGCTGGAGTGCAGTGGTGCCATCTTGGCTCACTGCAACCTCCACCTCCAGGGTTCAAGTGATTCTCCTGCCTCAGCCTCCTGAATAGCTGGAATCACCACCATGCCTGGCTAATTTTTGTATTTTTAGTAACGAGGTTTCACCATGTTGGCCAGGCTGGTCTTGAACTCTTGACCTCAGGTGATCCACCCACCTCGGCCGCCCAAAGTGCTGGGATTACAGGCATGAGCCACTGGCCTGGACCAGAGTCTGTTTTCTAAGGGCACTAATCCCACTCATGAAGGCTCTGTCCTCATGACCTAGTCACCTCCCAAAGGCCCTACCTCCTTGTACCATTGCAGTGGGGTTAGTATTTCAATATATACATTTTGGAGGAACACAAACATTCAGTTTATAGCTGGCAAATTAGTAGAAAATATTAATAGATTGGATGCATTATCATAATATACGTGGAAACAAATATTAAAATCACAGTGAAAAGCAATAAAATATCTACTTACATGTGAGAGAGATTCATAAGAGGTCTAAACATCCTTTGTTGGATATTTGAAATTTCAATCCCTTCTAGGCTGCTAAAAATATCAAATTAATAATCAATCAAAAGAACACATATTATACATGGTTTAATAAATTGAGTTTTAGTGAAGGACAATTTAATAAAATGCTTTTAGTTAACACTTACTCTGAACAAAATAATTATACTCAGCCCACCCACTTCCCCAAATCCTCCTCCTTCTGATTGTGTTATTTGTACACATATTATCTTCCTTATTTGATTTTTTTTAGATCCTCACAGATCATGGCACAATGCTTTGTGCGTTTTAACTAATCAATAAATATGTGTGGAATAAATGCACAAGCATTATCTTTTGTACAATATTACAATAGCAGAGATGTTTTACATCCTTAAAAATTTCCTAGTAATTTTTAATTAATAATTTTTTTCTAATAAAATGTCATTTTACTGAGGGCACACTCAAAATAAATGAAGTGAAGCTTACCTTTTTTTTTTTTTTTTTTTTTGCGACAGGGTCTTCCTCTGTTGCCCAGGCTGGTGTGGTGGTATAAACATGGCTTACTGCAGCCTCAACCTCCCAGCTTAAGCAATGTTCCCACCTCAGCCTCCCAAGTAGCTAGGACCACAGGTGCATGCTACCACGCTCAACTAATTTGCTTATTTTTATTTTTTTGTAGAGGCAGGGTCTCCCTATGTTGCCCAGGTTATTCTTGAACTCCTGATCTCAAGCAATCCTCCTGCCTCAGACTCCCAAAGTACTGAGTTTACAGGTGTGAACCACTGCACTCAGCCCTGAAGCTTATCTTTTAAGGCAATTCTTTGGCTCTAACAGAATTTTTGTCTTTTTTTGTGTGTGTGGTACAAGTAAGGATTTATATAATCTAGAATATTCTACCTTGGGGTAAAAACACTTATAATAAATTATAAAATATCCAGTGTTAAGAGAGTGAATATGCACAGATGTCTTTGAAGGGTCAAAGCAAACAAATCAACATAAGCTCCTAGTGACTTATAGAAAAATATAAAATAATTCATCATTTTTTTAATTTACAAATATATAAGATAAAACTAATAGTTGTCTGTTTATAGTTCAGCAAGCCCTTATATGTTTTTGTAGAGCTAAACTAATGTCTTGGAAATAAAGTTTATGATTTGAAATAAATATATAAAAATATACATTGTTAATATTTAAAAAACAATTTTATCATAGAACTATCCCCATATGTGAATACTTACAGAGACTTGAGTTTGACAAGATAATCAAATTGGTTTGCTTGAATTTTCTGGATTGGATTATAGGAAAGATTCCTGTTTTTTAAAAAAAGCAGCAATAGGTCATTTCTAAAAACTACATGAGTAAAGCAAGTGAATCTGTTTATTTTGGGTTACTTTAACATATTTATGAACAAAAGTATACAATAACTCATAATGGATGAAATACTTAAACTGTAAAATTACAAAATGACTAGAAGAAAACATGGGTGGAAAGCCCCAGGACATTAACCTGGGTGATGATTTTTTTGGATATTGCCCCAAAAATATAGGCAACAAAAGTGAAATAGATGAATGGGATTACGTAAAACTAAAAAGCCTCTGCACAGCTAAGGAAACAATCAACAGAGTGAGGAGACAACCTGTGTAATGGGGGACAATATTTGCAAATCATATATCTGGTAAGTGGTTAATATCCAAAATGTGTAAGGAACTCAAACAACTCAGCAAGAAAACAAATCAGCTGGTTAAAAATTAGGGAAAGGGCTTGAATAGACATTTTTCAAAATAAGACATATAAATGACTAACAGGTAAATGAAAAAGTGCTCAACATCCCTAATCATCAGAGAAATGCAAACTGAAACCACAATGAAATATTACCTCACACCTTTTAGAATAATTTTTAACAGAAAGATGAAAGATAAGTGCTGAGGATGATTTGAAGAAAAGGTTGCCCTTGCATACTGGTGATGGGAATATAAATTAGTACAACCATTATGGAAAATAGTATGGGGCTTCCTCAAAAATCAAAAATTGAACTACTACATGATCCAGAAATTCCACTACTGGATATATATCCAAAGGAAATAAAATCAGTATATTAAAGAGATTTCTGTACTCCCATATTCATTGCAGCATTATTCATAATAGCCAAGGTATGGATTCAACCCAAGTGTCCATCAAAGGATGACTTGATAAAAAAAATGTATACATACACAATAGAATACTATTCAGCCTTAAAAAACACAGAAAATCCTGTCATTTGCAACAACATAAATGAATCTGGAGGACATTATGCTACATGAAGTAAGTTAGGCATAGAAAGACAATTACCACATGATCTCATTTATATGTGGAATCTGAAAAAGTTGAACTTATGGAAGTAGAGAGTAGAATGTGGTCACGAGAGGCAGGTGGGAAAGGATTGGAATATATTGGTCAAAAGGCACAAAAATTTCAGTTAGAAAGGAGGAATAAGTTCAAGACTTCTATTGTATAACATGCTGACTATAGCTAATAACAATGTATTGTATTCTTGAAAATTGCTAAGAGAGCAGATGTTAAATGTTCTCACCACAAAAATAAGTATGTGAGATGATGCATATGTTAATTAGCCCAATTTAGGCATTCCACAATGTATACATATTTCAAAACATCATGTTGTACTGATAAATATATACAATTTTTGTTTGTCAATGAAATAAAGAGATAGTAATAGCACTGGCCTCACAGGGTTGATTATACATTTAAGTGAATTAATTAAGACAAAACACTTAGAACAGTGCCCAGCTTGTGGTAAATACTCTGTGATTATGATAGTGATAGAGTGACAGCTAATAAAACATGGGCATGAAGGTAGAGCTGTCAAGAAAGGGCTGCCAGCAGAGAAGTGGTAGGGGAACCGAGAAAGAGCCGCACCTACTTCACATTTTACCTAAGATCAGATATGGTTTAAATAAAATGAAATAAAATAATCTCATTTAGTCAAAATTTGAATTAATGAAATAATATATATCATATCTTTTACAATAAATCTTAAGTCATGAAACATGAAATGAAAAGCAGACTTTAAAGGGAATTTATTTTTATATTTTAATTTTTTAGAGATGGGGACTTGCTGTGTTGCTCAGGCTGTACTCAAACTCCTGGGTTCAAGGGATCCTCCTGCCCCAGCTTCTCAACTCACTGGGACTACAAGCACCTGCCTTCTTAAAGAGAACTGAAAGCTAAATTTAAATGGAGAAAATTTCAGAATCTTTGAAAAACAACACCTTGAAACAAGAATCATTGATTAAAGAAAACTTCTCAGGAAAATTTCTCTTTTTAAAATATTTAGACTGGGTGTGGTGGCTCATGCCTGTAATCCCAGCATTTTGGGAGGCCGAGGTGAGAGAATGGCATGAGCCTTGAAGTCCAATATGAGCAGCCTGGGCAACATAATGAGACCCCCATCTCTACAAAAACAAAATTAAAAAAAAAAAGAGGAAATAAACAAAAATATTTACTGAAGATTAGACCGTAAGTTACATGGGGGATGGAAGGAACTGCTGGGAGAGCCACAGTTACAGAAAGAAGGAAAGAGAGAAAGAATGACAATGACCAGTGGGTTGTATAAAAAAATGAAGTGGACTCAGCAAACTAGAAATAAAAGGAAACTACCTCACATAATAAACGATGTATATGAAATCCCACACTCAGTGGTAAAAGACCAAAAGCTTTCCCCTAAGAGTGGGAACAAGACAAGGATTCCTGCTTTTACCACTGTCATTCAACACAATGTTGGAAGTCCTAATCAGAAAAATTAGGCAAGAAAAAAAAATGAAGGGCAGGCATCCAAATTGTAAAAGAAGAAAAAAATTATCTCTGTTTACAGATGATGTAATCTTACATGTAGAATATCCTAAAGATTTAACTAAAAAGAAATCCATTTGAACTAAAACATTCATCAACATTGCTGGATATAAAATTAACACACAAAAATCAGCTGTGTTTCTATATGCAATGAATAATCACAAAAGAAAATGAGGAAAAGAATTCCATTTACAACAGCATCAAAAGAATAATATACTTAAATAAACTTAACCAAGGAGGTGAAAGATAAATACCCTGGCAACTGTGAAACATTGCTGAAAGAAAATAAGGAAGACACCAATGAAAGGAAAGACATGCTATGTTCACAGATCAGAAGACTTAATATTAAGATGTCAGTATTTCTCAAAGTGAGCTACAGATTCAAGGCAACCTGCCAAAATCCCATTGCCTTTTTTTTTTTGCAGAAATATAAAAATCCATCCTAAAATTCATATGGAAAACACAGGGAGCCCAAATAGCCAAACAATCTTGAAAAAAGCAGAATAAAATTGGAGATTTTACACTACTTAATTTCAAAACATACTACAAAACTACAGCAATCAGTGTGGTATTGGCTGAAATACAGACATGTAGACTAATGGAATAGAATAGAGAGCTCAGGAATAAACCCACAGATATATGGTCAAATGATTTTCAACAAGGGTGCCAAGGACATTCAATGGGGAAAGAGCAGTCTTTTCAATAAATTGTGTTGAGAAAACTGGACATCCACATGCAAAAGAGTGAAGTTGGATCCTTACCTTACACCCTGTACATAAGTTAACTCAAAATGGATTTAAGTTCTAAATGTTAAAGCTAAAAACTGTAAGACTCTTAGAAGAAATCATACAGGAAAAGCTTCATGACATGACACCAATGACATTTGGTGTCATTTTGGATATGACATCAAAAGCATAAGTAACAAAAAAAGAAATTTAAAAATTAGACTATACATAAATTAAAAACTTTTGTGCATCAAAGGACACCATAATAGAGTGAAAAGGCAGCCCATGCAATGGGAGAAAATATTTGAAAATTATGTATCTGAAAAGAAGTTAACATCCAGAATATATAAGAACTCCAACAATCTAACAACTACAGAAAACCTGAACAATCCAATTGAAAAATGAGTGAATGACTTGAACAGATTTTTCTGCAAGAAGGTATCCAAATGGCCAATAAGCACATGAAAAGTTGCTCAACATCACTAATCACTGGGAACCACAAAACAAAACCACAGTGAGATACCATTTCACATCCATTAGCATGCCTATTATCAAAAAAACAGAAAATACCAAGTGTTGGGAAGGATGTAGAGAAATGGAAACCCTAGTATACTACTAGCGGAAATGTAAAATGGTTAAACTCCTATGGAAAACAGAATGAAACATACATTAAAAATAAAATGACAGAAATGTATGAAACAGCAATTCTACTTTTGAGAGTAGGTACCTAAAAATTGAAAGCAGGGTCAACAGATATTTGTACACCCAGGTTCATAGCAACATTATCCACAATAGCCAAAAGATGGAAGCAACTAAAATGTCCATTGATGGGTGAATAAACACTGCAATACATATACACAATGAAATATCGTTCAGCCTTAAGAAGGAGGAAATTCATTTCTGCTACAACAGAAATGAAACTTGAAGACAGTATGCTAAGTAGAATAGGCCTGTCACAAAAAGATAAATATTCCATGATTTCACTTCTATGAGGTACCTAGAGTAGTCAAATTCACACAGACACAAAGTAGAATGGTGGTAGCCAGGGGATGGGGGAAGGGTGAGTGGGAAGTTAGTGTTTAGTGGCTAGAGTTTCAGTTTTGCAACATGAAAAACTTCTGGAGGTAGATGGTGGTGATGGTTGTGCAGCAATGTGAATGTAGCTAATGCTACTCAACTACACACTTAAAAATGGCTAATTTTATGTTATGCATATTTTACCACAATTAAAAAAATAATAAAATAAAGAAATGAGGTGGCAAAATTAACATCAGTCTTACAATTGTGACAGCTCCTTCAGGTCCTTGAATATAAGCGGTGGAAGATTTTCAATCTTATTACTTCCTAAATCCCTGGAGAAATAATTGCAAATATGTGATATTATTTTCTTAAGACTTTATTCATTGTTCTGAAATTCATTAGGAAACCACTAAACAACTTTTCAACAATGCCATTGGTAAGTTATATTAATTACCAGAAGTCTAAAAATTTAAAAAAGGAGCAAAATAGGAAAATATAAAAATATTTTATTCCATTTCATCATCCCCTGGAAGACAAATACTTGATGGTATTTGATCTTTTTTTTTTTTTTTTGAGACTGAGTATCACTCTGTCACCCAGGCTGGAGTGTAGTGGTGTGATTTTGGCACACCACACCACAACCTCCGTCTCCCAGGTTCAAGCGATTCTCCTGCCTCAGCCTCCCCAGTAGGTGAGATTACAGGTGTGTGCTACCACACCCGGCTAATTTTTGTATTTTTAGTAGAGACGGGGTTTCACTATGTTGGCCACGTTGGTCTTGAACTCCTAACCTCATGATCCAATAGCCTCAGCCTCCCAAAGTGCTGGGATTACAGGCGTGACCACTGCGCCTGGCCTGATCTGGTTTTAATCAATCGCATTTTCTAATTCTTTTAATTTTTGTGTTGTGCCCCTTCTTCCTTTGTTCTCTTTTTTTTGTGTTAGAATAGATATATGGTTTGTGATCTTAATTTTTTTCTTCTGCTTAGGATTGTTATGATTATTATGGAAGTGTATTATTTCAAATTCGAGTTTCTTTCACAGCTGATATACACAGGATCTCATATTATCCTGGGGTAGGATACTTTGCATGTCATCTCATGTATGTGTAGAGGGTCTGCTTAACATGGTATGACCTCGTACCTTAATCCTAAAAAGATGTTTGACAGCAGCACCTCTCGTAGTAGCTTTGACAGTGGCAGCTCTCATGTGAAAGGCCTCAGATTCTTTTATACAAGACAAAGTTTCAACAGACTTGAGCTCTGTAAGGTGATCAAGAGATACTAAGGGAAAGTCTAACCTTTTCTTCTATTCATCTCCAAATCATATTTGTTGCCACTGGGATAGGTAGGAGAATGAAGAGATGTATTTGTTATATATGCTGGTTTGCTTATAAGGCAAACGTTAGATTTTTTGACCTCGAAGGGTAGGACAATTTTAGACTGAGTTTTTAAGACTAAAAATAAGTGGCTAATATAATGTGATAAATATTATAAATGTCTTTGCTGTAAACTGAACCTGGAGACTATTGCTGTTATTTACATATCTATCGGTGAATTGTCAACAAAGATAGATTGTTCTGATTAGACAACTGAAGGAATTATTCTAAAATTCCATCTCTTTCATAAAGAGGTGGAATCTCCTTCAATAGCTTACTGTACCTTAGGAGATGAAATCAAAACCGCATTGTGTGAGTGCAGTGGCACAAACGGCTCACTGCAACCTCCACCTCCCGGGCTTAAGCCATGCTCCCACCTCAGCCTCCGGAGTAGCTGGGACTACAGCCATATGCCACCATACCCAGCTAATCTTTGTATTTTTGATAGAGACTGGGTTTCTTCATGTTCCCCAGGCTGGTCTCAAACTCCTGGGCACAAGTGATCGTCCCGTCTCAGCCTCCCAAAGTGCTGGGATTACAGGTGTGAGCCACTGTGCCTGGCCATAATGAACCTTTAAATATTCAAATGTCTTGTCATTGACTATGTTTCCAGTCTCCCTGCCTACCACTTTCTACCCAAAGTAACTTTTCACCATGGCCCAAATGCACTTCAGTATTTTAATCCCTATGCTCTTCTTTCCCTCCTTCTGATCTCATATTCATCCTTCTAGACTTCATTCAAACGTCATTCCTCTGTTTAACCTCTGAGCCCAGGGAGGTTAAGTGTTTTGTCCTTTGTTCTCCTATGCATTCCTCTTGCACACTTCTATTATAGCACGTATAACACATATAGCACATATAACATCATTGTACAACTGTTTCTGTACATATGTGCTTCCTTTCTGAAACATGTGAGTTCTTTGAGTACAAGAACGATATCTATTCATCTGGGCTACCCAGTGCCTAGCTCAGTTTTGGACTAGCTGTTTTCTCCATCCTCAGTTAGAAGACTATGAATAGATTGAGTCTATCTGCTTCATCTTTAGTAAAAGTGGGGCACAATTTCAGTTCCTTGTATAGGAAGCCAAGTAAAATATTGATCATATTAGTAAAGCAATGTGCAAAACGGATTTAAAATGGTGCACTGGGATATTAAAATTCCAAATGTCTTGTTCAACAATTACTGGTGGGAGTGTGGGTTTTTGTTATCAGAGCAAATCCTGGCATATAGTTCTAACAGCATGAATCATGTAATGGGAGAGTGTTGGCCCAGATCCCAAGTGACATTTGAAAGGGCCATTTTCTCAGCTTAAGTTTAGGAAAGTTAGGCTAAACTTAATTGGAGTCAAGGTCCATTTCTGAATGAACTCAGGAAACACCTTGTAAACTACAGTAGTTGACTTTAAAAGCTCAAATTAAGTCACCCACGTGGCAAAGATTTTCTGTCACTAGAGCTACTTATAGTCCTCTGTGACAAGTGAATCCTCTTTGTCCTCATTAACTCTGTTGGTGTGATGGAGCCTGGAGGGGCACAGAGTATAGTTCAACCCTCTCTCAAAAGGACAGTTTAGATATAGACTCATCCAATGAAAGCCATCGACTCTTAGAAAACATGCCATTTTTGTCCTGGTGAATCTGATTTTTCAGGTAAGTGTTTAATATGGGATTAGGAGCATTAAAGTCCACCTAATAATTAGCAAGACAAATTATTGGCCTTGGTTACCCTCTGCAGTTTGTATTATTCTTTCCTTTACTTCTGAATCTGGATTAGCATTGGTTATGCACTAAGCCCTTTGAGTTCATGTTCACTGTTGGTTATTGATATATAAAATCTGCACCTGACTGCCACCATGAAGGCTAGGATTTGAAGGAACCATCCCTTGATATTCAGGTGTGATTTCAAGTGGATGAAACAAGAAAAAGTATATAGTTAGTATCCCTTGACTAACTTGTATTCTAATGTCTAGATAATACTTTGGATCATCCAGCTGCATCTCCCCCTACTATTCAGACTACTTTCCTATGTGCTGATGATATGGTTCAATTGTCACGTACTAGGAGTTGCTACAACAGATGGTTGGTTCTATTTGTTTTTGAGATTTTCCTGCACATTTTGTGAATGATTGGTACTGACCACCAAAAAGTGTTTCAGGCTACAGATAAAATGTTGGGTTTTTAATGGCTCATTCCCTGATGTTTTGGGGCAGAATGCAGGATTGTTACCTGAGAAACGTTCCTGCTCCTGGCACACGTATTCCCTCTACCTAGCATAAGGAAAAACACATTGTAACTTCTTGAGTGCTCAGGTAAGGTGTCCTGGTGTTATTTTCATAACATTCTAATTGTATTCTTTAAGTTTTATGGAAAAGTTTTAATAAATCAATGTTCTGCTTAGCTAACTGTCAAAACATGTAGCTCTGTCCACATTCAAATTCTTTCCAGAAAATGGATACTACTTGGGCACAGTGGCTCATGTCTGTAATACGAATACTATGGGAAGCTGAGGCGGGAGGATTGCTTAAGGCCAGGAGTTCTAGGCCAGCCCCAGCAACACAGAGATCCTGTCTCTACAAAAAATAAAAAAAAATTGGCTGGGCATGGTGGTGTGCTAGCTACACAGGAGGCTGAGGTGGGAGGATCACTTGAGCCCAAGGAGTTCGAGGTTACAGTGAGCTATGATTGTACCATTGTACTTCAGCTTGGGCAATAGAGTGACACCCTGGTACTAGAAAAAAAGCAAACCAAAAAAGAAAAGAAAAAAAACTGACACTAAAATATAAAAAAATGGTCTGAAGGATAAGCACTTCATCCATTGTTCTACATCTATTTTATTCTGAAAATCAACTACAATGTGCTTAGACCACAGGCTTTGGTTCATCATAGAATTGTTACAGTGTCCTTTGGAATTATGTTGTTGGCATTAAAAAGGGGCATTATAAAAATAATTTATCTCTACCATTATTATAGGTAGGAATATTATCCACAGTAGTGTCTAATTTCCTTATGGATCCAAGATTATCCTTTGGTTTCAGATCAGCAAAGTGGTATCTTCTAATCTTATGGTCCCTGAATCCTAATCCTTTAGGAAACATAAAAACAAATTTACTAGCCTGGCCAGCATGGTGAAACCCATCTTTACTACAAATACAAAAATTAGCTGGGCATGGTGGGATGCACCTGTAATCCCAGCTACTCAGGAGGCTGAGGCAGGATATTTGCTTGAACCTGGGAGGCGGAGGTTGCAGTGAGCCGAGGTCGTGCCACTGCACTCCAGCCTGGGCGACAGAGTGAGACCCTGTCTCAAAACAAACAAAACAAAACACAAAAACAAAACAAAAAACCCCCCACAAATTTACCATCCTTCTTTAGGAGTAGAACAGAGTGGTGTAGAATGTATTTTATTTATTAATTTTATACTGGCTTTATTATTTCTTTACAGCTGTGTTTCCTTTAACTCACTTTCCTCAAATATTTATATTTTTATTTTCCATATTTTTTGTACGCCATCTGAATTCCTTTGTGGCTTGAGGTGTATATATGTAAATAATGCTTAGAAAGAGGAGATAAGTAATATTTCTTAAATGTATAAACACATGTAAGTACAAGTGTGAAAAATAAAACAGAAAGAAAATTCTTATCAGTATATGTTCAGTCATACTTACAATTCATCTAGTTTCTGGAGAGGTGCAAAAGTATTTTCATTTAAGTGATTAATTTTGTTTTTCCTCATCACTCTGAAAGTAAAAAGAAAAATACATTGTAACTTCTTTAGGTAACTGACAAGAATTACTAAAGAGAGGAACAGTATGCAGAAACAAAGATAATCAATATACAGTACATTTTTCACATAAAGACATTTTGAAGTAGTATAAATTATCCAATTTAATTTTAATCCTAAATTCCTCAAATGTTTTGATGATGATAATAATAGAAATTCAAAATTTTAAGTGAAATAGGGAGGGAAGAGCTTTGCACGAGAAATGGTGAAAACCCCAACTTTTGAGAATACAGACTGCATATCTTGCAACCAAGAGCATAGGAGCTGTTTTAGACTTGTCTCTTTAGTCTGCATAGCATGACTGTCTAACAGAATAGCCCACATACCACAGCACTCCTACTCATTTGTTACTTGATGTGATTTAGGGCGGATCTGCCTAAGGAAGTCCACTCTTAGCTGAACCCCTTTAGAAGAATCTCTAATTTGGGATGCTGAATCAGTCTGTTTAACTCTTGACATTTCTGACTGATCTCATGTGTTACCAGCTAGCCTAGAGGACCAACTCAGAACTAAGTTTTAAAGGGCTTTTAATTTTTTAAACATTGTATGACATGTCTTCAAATTGTCCTTTCCCATTTATTTCCTCACTGCACTTCAAACCATTACCACCATTTCCCAATATTCTTGGACCTTAAAAGCACAACACCTGCCAAGAGGAAATCCATAAATAATCTCTTAATACAAAGGTTTCCTTAAAAAATAAATACAAGTACAATAGAAAAGAAATTCTAAGTTTTTCAGATATCTATTTGTTCTGTGTCCTTCAGGTGCAATTTGGTTTCCTTTGGGCAATTACTATACACTATTTTGCATTATTTATATCAAGCACCCTGTACCAGAAGATTGCTGAACTCAGGAGGAGTTCAAACTGGAACTCGTCAGAACCCATTGGAATGGGGGGAATTGGAGAAAACATATGGTAATATCAGTGGGAGCTATTGTATAGCCTATATACAGGGGTCCTGTGTAGTCTAGGATAATGGTTTTCAAATCATTCCTGTGGTAACACACAGTAAAAAATGTGTTTTATATTGGATCATAAAACACACACACACACACACACACACACACACACACCCCCCAAGGCTCATGAAACAATACATTTATTATCTGCATTGCAGTCTGATATAATCTATTCAATTAAATTCTGTTTCCCTTAAAAATGCTGACAAGGGTATAATAAATTGTGCTTCATATTACTTTCATCACCTACTTATTAGTTGCAATCCATAGTTTGAAAAACATTCCGGTAAAATAAGCTGTGAATAGGAGAGTTGGATTTTTTTTTTACTGAAGGAAGACCTAACATCCTTTACTTTCAACAGAAAATGCCATGTGAATTTAAAATAGGCCAGAGATGCATAAGAAGGAATTACACTCATTAACACTTCAAGGTTTATCTTGATGTCCATAATTACATTCTCAAGGCTGTGAACATTCAGCGGTATTTTGTTTTTCATTTTGATTGTAACTATTTTTTCACAATTATAAAGAAAAACTTAATTTATGCCGTAATAATTTGCAAAGGATAAACATTCTTATAGGCTAAGACTTCAATTTAGCGTTTCTCAAACTGAGATCCAACAACAGACTCTTGATGTTCTTTGGGATTTTTTTTCCATAAAATGGGTGTTTTTAAATTTTATTTGTAAGAAAATATAATATTACTTCAAAAGCATAGCATATTACTTACAAAACAGTTAAATTACTGCAGGAAATAAAAGTCAAATTTCTTAAATTATGGATATGGTTGCCTTCAAGGTCCCTGGAACATAAAAATAAAACGATACAGCTAAATCTTAATCATGGAGAGAAATAAATTGGTTAAAATTATTTGCCTTCTAATAAAATATCTTTTCTTTACATACTGTTTATTTCATATAGACTCTCACTTGTGGCCATTTCTATTACAGCTGAAATTACATATATAAATATCTATATTATACACTTTTTTCTATGTTAAAGGTAAAAATGTTTTGCGTCCCATCTGTATCATGAGTGCATATGGGCATGTATATGAGAAATTGAAAAGAACAAGAAGTCAAATTGAAAACATTTGTTATGATAAATACCTAATTTATTAACCGATATTTCATAATGAACCATATGAAACATTTGTCCAAAGTTACCAATGGCATTTCCCTAAGTGGTGTGATTTTATTTTGCTAGTCTGCATCAGATTCTATTATTGTTGCAAAAGCTGCTGCTGCCAAAACAATATTTAGCTCCTACCTTTCCAGCCTAATCACTCCCCAGAAAAAATCCTTGATAATCTTTTACTATTGAGAATACCCTTATTTGCTTTTTATATTGCCTCAAAGGCCAGTGCAGACAGAGAGCAAACAGCAGACTGCCTTAGGTTCTGCATTTCCAATTCAGAGAGCTGCATATATCTTTATCTCTATCTCTACCTCTATCTGTCTGTCTATCTATCTATCTATCTATCTATCTATCTATCTATCTATCATCTATCTAGATATCTAGATATCTAAATATAATCCTCCTGGGGCTCCCTTGCTGTGTGATGCCTATAACCTCCTTATGGTCTAAGCATAAAAATGTATCAAAATTTTTATGTTTTACTGTGTCTTCATGGTTATCTTGAAGTTACTCTTTTATTGTTCCTCTTCTTTCATAAGTGAGTATATGGTGGAACTTTATAGAGCAGAGGAAGACAGCTGAGGTTTAGGGATAGATTTTCAAAAGTAAATGCTGGCCCTTAAATCTATTCAGTCTCTTCTAACACTCAGCTTACTGGTCACCACGTAACATAAAGCTGTTCAGGAATAACTGTGACTAAAACATGTGAGCAGAAGTGTGATACAGCTATTAAAATCTGAAAGGAAACATGGAAAGTATTAACAGAAGTGCCTATACTCCACTGTCTACATGTGAGTCAGTTTTATTTTTGGTGCTGCATTAAAAATAGATGCTGACAAATCAAATATATCTGGAAAATCTGGAAGACCAGGATGTAAGGTATCTAGAAATCAAGGCAATTGAAGAATATGGGGTGTATTTATAACAAACGAAAACAAAATGAGAGATATATTTGAAGTCAGGCTATAGAATATATCAGGGGTTTTCTACGTTGCATTGGATTTCAAAATTAGATTTACTGATTGAGGGACATAAAACGTTTCAAATTTAAACCCAATTTAAACCTATCTAGCAATCTATGATATCCAGAGAAGTTGTTTCTTTTTACTACAGATATTTAGCACAGACAATGTATCATATCTCTATAGTTTTATAGACAGGATTTTTGTACTACATGGGATATTGTATTAGAATCTTAAATGTGGATTCTAGATCACCCTTCCAAATTTCTGTTATTCTATTAAGTTGGAAGCTAATCACTTATAGTGCTACTTTTTTTGGTCTTAGTTTTGGCCAAGGCTTTTGGCCTCTCATAATGTATGTTATCCGTGACAGGGACTGGCCATTTCCTTCTATTTGGTTGCTAATCATTACCCTGAATCTACCACCAGGTGGTGATGCTCTCTTAAGTCTCACAAAATGCACTTAATGAGGTGAGTTGATGTTCCTATTTAGTTACTTATGTAACTGTTTTCTATTAAGCTGGCAAAAATATTTGTTAGTACTAATTTACTAATTTGTGAAAATCAAAAAGAAGCACATATTGGGGCACAAATTAAGGACATTTGATTAAGTTGGTAGTTTAATTTTGAGTTTATTTTAACCTTGGGTTGTATATTTACTGTTTTTCCCCCCTCCCGTGTTAATAATAAAAACATTTGGGGTCACATTTGTATGATGTGTTTCTATGGGCATGTATATGAGCATACATATGAATATGTATATTTTCTTCCTAAAGTTAGGGGTTTTAGTCCTTGATATGCAGGGATCTGGTTTGCAGCATACCTCTTAGCTGACGCAAAAACAACAAAATCAAAATAACAACAAAAAATCTGTTTCTTGCTCCCTAGCTGTAAGCTTAATGGAGTTAACAAAGGCGTGTTTTTTTATTTTTATTTTTTACTGTGTTTAAACCACCACCCTTCCTATCTAATGAGCCTCTGAGACTAACCATTTTATTTTTCCCTTTATACCTGGTAGAATTGGATAAAAATGAAAACTTTGGTGGTTCTTCAATCTGAATAACAACAATAACAAAAGACAAAAACTATAATCTTGTCTATTCTCCCTCAACTTGTCCCTTAGTGGCATTCAAAACATGCAAATCTTACTCTCTATCTGCTTCCTCCTCTACCTTTTAAACATTTCTGGCTCCTATTTCACAGAGAAAATTGAGGTGATGAAGAAGGGAAAAGCCCTTGACTTGCTGCCCAACATCTATAAACTTATCTGTATATGCACCTGGTCTCCTTCTAATCTCAGAGGAAGAGATGACCCTTCTCCTGTTTTAGGCTAATCCCTCCATCTGTTTTCTTGAGTTTGGTTTGTGTATGTGTATGTCCTAAAATATATGGTCAATTTTGGTGAATGTCCTTTGGGCATTCTTTGCTTTCAAGTTCATATCTATTAGGATTAGGTGCATGTACATATAACAGAGACCTATCTATAATAGCATAAATACACAGAGTTGTTGGGGTTTTTTCCCCCAGGAAAAAAAATCTAGAATTGGGCAGTTCAGGGCTGATATGGTGGTTTTACAAAGTTGTTAGAAACCCAGGATCTTTCATATTCACTGATCACATGCCCTTGTCTTCATGGTACAAGAGGTTGCTAAAGCTCAAGCCATCATATTCATTTTTTTTTTCCTGGATAAAGAAGGAAAAGAAAAGACTTGCATCTTTCTCTTTAAGGAGATTTTCCTGAAGTTCTACACTGTAATACTTAGACCTCTCTAGTCAGAACTTAAGACATATCCTATATGTGGATGCAGGGAAGTGTGGGAATGTAGTATTTTAGCTAGTTATGTTGCTGTCCCAAAGAAAGCAGTTCTGTTATTGAGAAGGGGCATTGCAGTTTGATATACACTGATTAGCATTAACTTACTAATTATGTTATTTATTTATTTTGGTTCTACTTGATCTTTTATGGAGTGTGCAGTGGTGGATTATCTTTTTTTTTTTTTTAATTCTTTTGAGATGGAGTTTCACTCTTGTTGCCCAGGCTGGAGTGCAATGGCACAATCTTGGCTCACTGCAACTTCTGCCTCTAGGATTCAAGTGATTCTCCTGCTTCAGCTTCCCGAGTAGCTGGCACCACACTTGGCTAATTTTTTTTTGTGTTAGTCAGGCTAGTCTCAAACTCCTGACCTCAGATGATCCACCTGCCTGGGCCTCCCAAAGTACTGGGTTTACAGGCATGTACCACTGCGCCTGACCCAGTAGTGGATTATCTCTTACTGCTTATGTATGTCTACATTTTCTTTTGTTTTGGTTGCTATATTAATTTCTTTGGTGTGTATAGACTTATAATGTGATATCTTTTATTGCAAATTGCAGTTATAGCATTAAAATGTCATTGTGTTATTTAATGCATATTGGCCAGAATTCTACCTACTTAGATAAAATATATGATGCCTGCTTTCTTTTGTTTGCAATTACATGACATACTTTTAAAAACTGTATATACTTAAGGTATATAGCCTGTTTTGATATACAGTACATAGTAAAATGATTACTACAATAAAGCAAATTAACATATCCATCACCTTACATAGTTAATTTCTTTTATGGTAAAGGTGCCTAAACTCTACCCTCTTAGCAAATTTCCACTATACAATACAGTGTTATTAAACTATAGTCCTCATGCCACACATTAGATCTGTATGCTTATTCATCTCATAACTGTAATTTGGTACCCTTGAACCTACATCTCCTCATTTCCCCTGCCATGACCCATAGCCACAATTCTACTCTCTGTTTCTATGTGTTCAACTTAAAAAAAAAATTTCACGTATAAATGAGATTATGCAGTATTTTTCTTTCTGTCTCTGGCTTATTTCACTCAGCATAATGTCCTCTAAGTTCACACATGTTGTCAAAATGGCAGGATCTCTGCTTTAAGGCTGACTAGTATTCCATTGTATATATCTACCACATTTTCTTTATCCATTCAACGGTCATTGGACACTAAGTTTGATTAATATCTTGGTTATTGTGACTAATGCTGCAATGAACATGGGAGTGAAGATATCTCTTTGACATACTAATGGAATTTCCTTTGGATATATACCCAGAAGTGGGACCGCTGGATCATATGGTAGCTCTAATTTTTTTTTTTTTTTTTTTGAGATGGAGTCTTGCTCTGTCACCCAGGCTGGAGTGCAGGGGTGTGATCTTGGCTCACTGCAACCTCCGCCTCCCGGGTTCAAGTGACTCTCCTGCCTCAGCTTCTTGTGTAGCTGGGATTACAGGTGCCCGCCACCATATGCCCGGCAAATTTTTGTATTTTTAGTAGAGATGGGGTTTCATCATGTTGGCCAGGCTGGCCTCGAACTCCTGACCTGAAGTGATCCACCCACCTTTGCCACCCACAGTGCTGGGATTACAGGCGTAAGCCACCGCCCCTGGTCCTATTTTTAATTTTTAGAGGAAGCTCCATATGTTTTCCATAACAGCTGTACTAATTTACATTCTCATCTACAGTGCACAAGAATTCCTTTCTAGCCACAACCTTGTCAACACTCGTCATCTCTTGTCTTTTTGATAATAGAGATTCTAACAGGTGTGAGGTGATACCTCATTGTGGTTTTGATTCTCATTTCTCTGATGATTAGTAATGTTGAACATTTTTGCATATGCCTGTTGGCCATTTTTAAGTATTTTTTGAGAAATATCTTCCCAGGTCTTCTTTCCCTGTCTTTTTTCTTTTAATAGGTGAGTTTAGCCTACTTATATTTATTGATATGATTAATATAGTTGGCCTTAGTCGGTTTTTTAAAAAATATTATTACATGATTCCACAGGTTTAAAAAACTTTCACCTCAGGTTTTTTTTTTTGTGTGTAATATTTATCTTAACTTAATGGTGTTTTAAAAAATTTATTTCTTACGATGTTTAGAAAGGTTTGTATATTCTATTGGCAATCTTTTTAACTTTACCTAATGCACTATACCTTCTTTCTTTTGATGATACTAAGAAATGATAAAACTTGTGCACATTGTCTTCCTCTCTGCTCCTCTGCCTCTCTTTACCATACAATATTGGTTAATTACATGCTTTTTATTAGTGTTCACCTTGGGAATACCACTGTCTATCTAATCTATGGATTTGTCCGTTGTTGTTGTTGCTTTTTCCTGAGACAGGTCTCCCTCTGTTGCCCAGACTGGAGTGTAGTGGCACAATCATAGCTCATTTAAGTCTTGATCTCTCAGGCTCACGCTATCCTCCCACTTCCGCCTCCTGAGTAGCTGGGACTGCCTACAGGTGCATGCTACCATGCTCAGGTAATTTTTATTTTTTATTTTTTATTTTTTTTTGAGACAGAGTCTCACTGTCGCCCAGGCGGGAGTGCAATGGCGTGATCTCAGTTCACTGCAACCTCCACCTCCAGGGTTCAAGTGATTCTCCTGCCTCAGCCTCCCGAGTAGCTGGGATTACAAGTGCCCGCCACCACGCCCAGCTAAACGCTCAGCTATTTTTTTTAAAAAGAATTTTAATAGAGACAGGGTCTCACTATGTTGCCCAGGCTGGTCTCAAACTCCTGAGTTCAAGGGATCCTCCTGCCTCGGTCTCCCAAAGTATTGGGATTATAGGTGTGAACCACCATGCCCAGCCAAAGATTCATCAGCTTTAAATGACATCCTTTGACTTTTAGCTATTTCTCTATACAGTTTCATTGTTTTCACTTTATGTATTTTGAAACTGTTGACTCATTTAGGATTATCACATATTTTTGCTTAATTGATCTTTTTATTATTATATGATATCCCTCTTTATCCCTGGTGATAGTCCTTGTTCTGAAATCTTTTTTGCCAATATTACCATAGTCCTTCTGGCTATTAAAAAAAAGTTGCTTTTCTTGTCTTTGTTTTACAGTGTATAATGTTTCTATTTTCTCTGATTGCCTTAAGATACTTTTCTTTATCTTTGGTTTTCAGCAGTTTGACTATAATTTATCTAGTTTTTCTTGACTTCTGCATGGATTTTTCTGAGGTTCTTAGATTTCTGGTTTGTTGCATTATATTAATGTAACAAAATTCTTGGCTATTATTTCTCCAGCTATGTCTTCTGTCCTGTTCTTCCTCTATTCTTTTTCTGTGAGTCCATTTACACATTTGTTAGACAATTGTATTATCCTGCAGCTTTTGGATTCTGTTTTGCCTTTATTTTTGTCTCTTTTTCTTTCTGTTTCAATTTGAAAGCTTTCTATGACCTATCTTCAAGGTTGTTGATTCTTTCCTTAGCTGTGTTCATTCTGTTGCTAAGGCTGTTGAAATAATTTTTTGTTTCTCTTTTGTAGTTTCCATCTTTTTGCTGACATTTTCTTTATGTTCGTGCATATTATTCATCTTTCCACTATATTACTTAACTTATTAATCATAAGCATTTTAATGTCTCTGTTTGGAAGTTGTAAAATCTGAGTTATTGCTGGTTCTGGTTCTGTTGATTGCTTTATAATTTGACATGAACTTCTTTTTCCTTACCCTTTTGGGGATGGGGCTGTCTCAGCTTTGCTGTTACCCCTTCTCCAGAAGCCAAACTCTCATAAGAGCATTTCCTGCCATGATACAAATGGGCACTACCCACTGCTTTGATCAGTGCAAGATCCTGGGCTGGAGTGGTTTTTTTTTTGTTGGTACCCTGGGGCAGAATGCTCTAGTTTCTATTCCTCCTATGGAAGTAATGGACCTTTGCCCGGTCCCCGGGTGCAAGAGGATTTTCTGTACCACTCCCAAAGTCTTGATGCTTTTGTTCCCTGAGACGGGTGAGTTTAGAGAAGAAGGTGGAATTTTGTGTTGTGCTACCAATGAGGGCTCTGTCTGGTTTCCTTACCTACTCCTAGTTTACTTGTGGTTGGTGGAGATCAGTGAAAAACAGCCTGTTAAAGATAGCTAAATCCTCTTGCATATGGGGTTCCCAGTTCTTCTAAAGCGCTATAGTAGCCCACACTTAAGCTTACAAGTTTATTAAAGTTTTAGCAGTTTTCTTTGTACCTGCTTTCATGCCAGCCAACTCTTCATCCTGTGCTCTGCCAAAGGTGAAATAGTATGTATGTCCCACATCTCCTTGTTGCTTCTTAGAATTCCATTTATTTGGCTACCTTATGACTGTAGCCTACTGATGGGCTCCACAAAATTATGACTTTGTAGATTATAAAGCTCTTTCTTATTGGTAGAGAGGAAGTACTGCTATCTTGTGGCTTTCTATATCTTAATCAGTATTATAGGAATGGAATTGTAATATATGTAGTCTTCTGTGACTTTTTCTTGAGTAATTCATATGTTCTTGAAATTGAGTCATGTTGATTGAAGTACTGATAGTTCATTCATTTTCACCACTGTGTGTATGTGTGTGTGTGTGTGATCACATTTTATTTTTCCATTCTTTTCCATGTCTTCTAGTACTTTGCACTATTATGTATTCCCATCATCTTCTATATTTTCAAGCTTTTCATATTGACTTCTTTGGCTAATAAGTAAACTTGCTTAATTTCATCTCAAAAGAAAAGTTTACTTTATTTCTTGACTTTTAGTTCACCTTTGGCTATTGCCATATCTGTCCTTATGCTTGCTTGTTACTTATATTTCTTTCTTTTTGAATTTTACAACTTTTAATGTGGCATTTACAGTTCCTCATTGCTTTGCAAGAACCAATATAGGTTTCAGTTTATTGTCTTGCAAATACCTTAGAAGCATAATTTCCTGGGCTGTCATCTGTCTCTTTATTTTGTATGTATCTTTCCCCTAAAGCAGAGTTAAAATGATGTTTGGCTAACAAATCTATCAGATTTTCTAGTTCATACTGTGCTAAATGAAAGTTCATGCAAGGTAAGAATAGTATGATTAGTTATAAAAAGGTGAATAATTATAAAGCAAAGTATTATTATTACTAGAATTAAAATCAGGATAATATTCACTGTCAGGAATTCAAATGGAATAAGTTGTTTTGGATAGCTAGAATTTACATATGAAAACTTTAGTAACAAAATTTTTAATTTTACATTTTTAATTTTAATTTTTTTTAGTAATACATCTTAATCATTTTGATGTTTATCTGAAGTATATTGTATATTTTCTTGCCTTTTTATAGACAAAGGCAAGGTTTATTATTGCTTGTGCATAATACTGCACACAGTCGCTTCTGGTCTAAATGCACACATTTTAATTGCTAATTATGTAAGTATTATTCAATTGTGCTTAATTACTAAGTTGGGATTACTGAGGCTGTAATAGATGCTAATGTATTCATTTGAACCAAAATTCAATTTTAATGAAGGATATTGAACTTAATTTGTCCTTTCCTTTATGGCTTTAGCTTGTTTTCAATGTGTAGTACAGTATTGTACTGTCATACCAAAATGCCTACTGGACTTAGTAACTTTTCAGGATGTTTGTTTTTTTCTGAGAGGTTGCAAATTAGTACAGTTTGAATTGCTGTCATTGCTTTTTATAGCATTTCTCACTTATGCTTTTTTATCAAGCTGATAGTTGTTACTTTTTTTTTAACTTTTATTTTTTTATTTTTATTTTTAATTTTTTTTAATTTTATTATTGTTATACTTTAAGTTTTAGGGTACATGTGCACAACGTGCAGGTTTGTTACATATGTATACATGTGCCATGTTGGTGTGCTGCACCCATTAACTCGTCATTTAGCATTAGGTATATCTCCTAATGCTATCCCTCCCCCCTCCCCCTACTTCTGACTACAATCAATGCTTCTGACTCTAACTTTTCCTCTTCCTTTTAATTTGACATTTGTAATCTGCTATGAGCTTAGAAATCAAACAATCAACTTGTGAGAATTTCTTATAAAATAAGAGACAGAGGGAGTTTTCATATGATAGAGCATATTGCAGTTTGTTGATTGAACTTGTTAATAGCTATTTTGGTTATTTCTTTCTTTTATTTTTTACTTGTGTTCTAAATAGGCAAATTTACTGGATGGTTGAGTTCTGAATGGTGGAGTGATACTTATTACTACAAGCAAAGCTACTGTGTAAAATATTCCATGGAACATATTTTATCATGATTAGTGTTTTAAAAATAAATGCTAAATATCATATTCTTATTATTCAGAATTCTAGAGTGAAATTAAAACGACTTAGTCTTTCTGTACCAAATTAGTAGGTAAGTATATCAGCAGGGAATATATATATATATAGAGAGAGTATATATATATATATAGAGTATATATATATATATAGAGAGAGAGAGTATATATATATAGAGAGAGAGTGTATATATATATAGAGAGAGAGAGTATATATATATATATAGAGAGAGATGTTTTATTTTGCTGAGAGTTTAGAGATGTTAGTTTAGATAATGTAGATGTTTAACATAAAAATCATGTTAAAGCAGTTTGAGGAAATGTGATATGATATTAAAACCCTTATCATTTTTAAGAAAAACTAAAACAATCTTATACCTGGAATGAATTAGGTAAAAACAGAAAATTTAGTTGAGTTCTTTAAAAAAAGATACAATCGCTTACAGCCAATGTAGTCTTGGCATGTGTTGACAGAGAGGTTTATCAGGTAAACGGGTGAGGACGTTATTCATCAGTACTCTGAAAAAGGAAAAGACAAAGAAGTCACATTTTTCTGGTTCTCTTCTCATCTTGGGTCAAACATGGTATTATGATTATTCTTACGAAACCACACAAATCCACTAAATTAGTTGTTTTTTCCTTCTAATTTTTTTTTTTTTTTGAGATGGAGTCACTCAGGCTGGAGTGGTGTGGCACGATCTTGGCTCATGGAAACCTCTGCTTCTCAGGTTCAAGTGATTTTCCTGCCTTGGCCTTCCGAGCAGCTGGGGTTACAGGCATGCGCCACCATACCCGGCTAATTTTTGCATTTTTAGTAGAGGCGGGGTTTCACCATGTTAGCCAGGCTGGTCTCGAACTCTTGACCTCAAATGATCCACCCACCTCGTACTCCCAAAGTGCTGGGATTACAGGCGTGAGACACCATGCTCAGCCTTCCCTCTAATTGTATTTAAATTATAATTTAATTATAATCTAATTATATGTAAATACTTGATAGTAATACAATTTTAACAAATATAAGTTATTATATGGAGGAAAGCAGTAATGTTAGTAACTAAAAAAAAAAAAAAAAAAGCCTAAACCCTTCAACAACAAATGGTGGAAAGGAAATGATTTAAAGGAATTTTTTTCTTTACCAAGATTAATGTAAGCACACCTTGTTTTATTTTTATTTATTTATTTATTTATTTCATTTGAGACAGAGTCTTGCTCTGTCTGCCCAGGCTGGAGTGCAGTGGTGCAATCTTGGCTCACTGCAACCTCCGCTTCCCAGGTTCAAGCAATTCTCCTGCCTCAGCCTCCTGAGTAGCTGGGATTACAGACACCTGCCACCATGCCCGGCTATTTTTTTCTTTTTATATTTTTAGTGGAGATGGGGTTTCACCATGTTGGCC